>NC_138342.1:158354053-159816553 GCF_046562875.1 Panthera onca
TTCGTAAAGCAGACAATGCCCTCTGGTGATATTGCGTTACCGCCAAGGTTGTTAGGGATTGCAGACGCGTGGATGAGAAAGTGAACAACCACACTCACTCTGTGATTTGTGTAAAAAATATGAACTTGCGGGAGATGCGTCTTGGTTCAAAGCAAAGGAAATGCTTGAAAGGAAAGGGAAAGGCTCCTAGCGCTCCAGGGTCCTGAGGGGAAGGGAAAATGCTGAACCCAGGTACCTCCCCCCTATAAACTGACCACACCTCTGCTGATATTTTCACACAAGCAAATCCAGGCTAAAAATGAACAGCCCTGAAAAAGGAAACACAGTCCTAAACGGTTGTAAGTTTGCTGTTACCATACATCTCTTTCAGGGCCTCACTGAGGAGATTTACTTATTACTAGCCATTGTGTATGTATACACCTGGGTATTCTTGGTACTGATATGTGCCAGATACAGTGCTCAGGGAGGAGGCAAACAGCCAGCCCATTCCATGGCTTCAGGCAGCCCAGAGCCTCATAGAAAACGGTTGATCTTTTTAGCACCTCGAGGCCAACCAGCCTCCCTGCCCTTATTCCGATTCATTGTATTCTAAAGACAAATCCAATCAGCTCACATTTTTGCCCTTCTTAAGCACTAGTCAGATTGACACTATTGATTGCAGTGGCAGCTGTAGTGCATTTTTGATGATTTGAGCCTTTTGGCCTAGAGGTGACGTAAGTATTCATGATAAGCTAAGAATCCACAGGAAAATAAGGAAGGGACTCATTTTCAGTAATCATGTCTGTCTAGATCGCTCGGGGTGATGAAGGATAGTGAGGAGGGGGGTGGGTAGTGGTTAGGGTAAATATGTCTAGATGTGTGGGAGAGAAAGACACAGAGGGAGAGAGAATGTTTTCAAAATGGGAGAAAGAGTTTGATCCTAATTATTCCCAAACATAATGCCCTCATTTGTATCCCAGGTACTGTGGCACTTTGTGAAATGAGTACAAAAAATATTCAGTAGTTGTTTATTTTGATGTATCCCACTTACACTAGAAAATGCCGATGAGAAGTGGCTGGCTTAAAAATAAAGGGTAAGGGCACCTGGGTGGCTCGGTCGGTTAAGCGTTCTATTTCAGATCAGGTCATGATCTCAAAGTTCATGAATTCGAGCCCCACATCAGGCTCTGCGCTGACAGCTCAGCCTGGAGCCCACTTCAGATTCTGTGTCTCCTTGTCTGTCTGTCCTTCCCCTCCTTGTGTTCTCTCCCTCTCTCTCTGAAAAATAAATAAACATTTAAAAATAAAATAACAAGAATGCAGGCTTATAAACCAAAAAGAACAGTTAATGAGAAAATGAGTCATGACCACCAACCAGATGTTGACCTTTTTTTATTTTGTACTGGCTACAGTTTTATCTTGCATCCAGAAAATGATTGATTGCTGTCTTCAAGGAGTGCTGACATTCTGGATGCGATATCTCTGATGTTTGTATACTCCACTTATTGACTACAGTCGAAAAGTCAGACGTATTTAAAGGGCAGAGTAGCCTCCTCGTAACTCAAGAATTATAAAGTTATTTTATGGTTTGACCTATAACATGATCACCACCAACTCAAAGCCCACAAAGAATCATTGCTTTTATTGATGATGATTCCACAGCACTTGGTGCAAGCATACTTTATTTTTCAGCCAGAAACCTTGATTGTTGCGTGTTGCTGGGATGTCTGTTTAGCTGGATGAGTCCCATTGCTTGTTGATGATCAGTTCTTGAAAGTGTCCAGCAGTGTAAGAAACATGTACAAAGCAGGTACTTGACCTTGAAAATCTGGGACCCCTTGTCTTGCTTATGGATACAAGTTGCCCAAGGTAGGGACTTCTGAATTATGCACATTTCCTCAGGTCCTTCACTCACCCCTTCTCTGATTTTCAATTACCACTGCTTCTCAGTTGTATTTATTCTCCATTGCATCTTCCCTGTCTTTACTGATCGCCTCATTCGGGGATCTTCATCGTGTCTCTCCCTTGGTGAAGTAGTAACTCCCTATCTGGCATCTCTAATCCAGCGTCACTTGGCCCCTTCTGCATTGATACCAGAATGATGTTTTTCTTAACCAAAGCTCTTTTGGTTAAAACCCATCAGAGGCTGCTTAGTGCCTTCAGGGTCGAGTTCAGATTCCTTGAGTGGCATGCCGGGCACGTATTCAACCTGCTGTTGTCTGGTCTCATCCTTTTGAACCATTGACTTTGTATCCTGAGTGAAGCCACCTGACCATCTGTTCTGGAATCTGCTACCACGTTACATTAATTTATTGCTTTACACTTGTACAAAAATCCCTTCGTCCATACTTTATTTTCAACCTCCCAAGGGCCCTGTGAGTAGGGGAAAGAAAGGGATTTTTTTTTTTTTTTCACTTAACAGAGGAGTAATGGGGCATTAACTCCACACTGATTTAACAGGTAAATACTACACAGAATCAACTCTGGATAATCTTTATGTAGATTGTAGAATTTGTGAGTTATCAGTAGAGAAAGTGCAATGTATATTTTTATGGTCTAGCATACTAGACTACTGGTCTTCTGAGCCTTATATTCAGCTAAGTCTTTAAGAACAATGTACTCACTTAAGATACACATATGTACATTTACTTTTCCCAAAATGATCAAATATTTAATTCCAAAGTAGATTATACTTCAATTTTTTCAACAGTTTTGATCATTTGATCATCGATTAATTTTGATAATATGGAAAGGTAGAATTTTTAAGGCAGATAAACTGCTAAATATGTTATATGCAGATATAAAATATATACAATACATGTCACAGAACAATGAAGGAGATGAGAGGAGAGAATTATAGATTAACCTGTACACTGCATAGGAAAAAAGTCTCCCCCCTAGTGATATTAATGGAGTATTGTAAGCTCATTTTAGTACCAAAACTTAAATTAAAAAGGAAGGAGGAGGCTATGGAATAGAGGTTGTTGAAAAATCTCATTTTCAGCAAATTTGAAAAAAAAAAAACATCACGGAGGCAATTTAGTTTATTTTCTAAACATTCCCTGTAGTGTCGTGATGACCAAACAGCAGCTTTGAGCTAGTTCATAAAAACCAGAATGCAAAGAAAAGAGGGATAAACTGGGAAGAAACAAATAGGAAACCGTCCAATTTAATTGACCAGGCTGATTAGAATGGAAAATGTAAATGCCCTCCCCAAATGAGAAAATGGTGGATGTGCAAAGTCACTTCTTTGTGTATGTTTGGAATGTTTGTAACCCATGAAACTACCTGTGTTTTTAAGAAAGTCAATAAATAAAAACAGAATTGGAAAAAACCCAATTTTGTTAATGAAATTGTATAGTTAACTGAAGTAACCATGACATGTAAAAGAAATATAATTTCATGTAAATTCTCCTCCGTGGATTTAGAGGTTAGAGTTTTAACGCAATGACTCACTACCCATGATTTGCACCGTGTAAGAATTGTGCAGAAATCAAGGAGTCACCTCAAATAACCAGGTAAGGACACCTATGAAGATAAAATGCGATGTGGGACACCCTCCCTTGGCCTGCTAGCCATCTAGAAATGGATTGCTTTTTTAGTTAATGTATTAGTTTGTGGCAGGGGAAAAGATATGCAATTTAAGATAATTTGTTTACCTCTTACAGACCAGGAGTGTTACAAACATTTTGAGGAACATAACTTGGTTTAATGAAAATAGCTTTTTCCTTCTGTTTAAAAACATAACATGGATTGCAGAAAATAAGGTAAACTAGATTATGATAAAGTAACAACCAACCTAGAAATCTCAATAGCCTTAAAACAACAAAGATTGATTTCTCTCTTGTGTTACATGGCCGTCACATGTCATCTAGGAGCTCAGCTTCATGATGCTCTTTCTGCAGCTCCAAGGTTAATGGAATAGCCATTCTCAAAAACACTGTGAGCTGCTGTGGCAGAGGGAGAAAGAGAAGTCAAAAGAGTCTCAACACAGGAAATTAAACACTCAGGCCTGAAACTGACAAGTGACTTCTGCAAACTCATTGACCAGAACTAGTCACATGACCTCACCAAACGAAAAAAGGACCAGGAGCTAAGACCATACTTTTAAAAGAGAGAGCCAGAAATTTTGTTGACTAGCTCATACTGAAAATTTCAGCAGTGTAGGTATTTATAAAGAAGGAAATGGGGCACCTGGCTGGCTCAGCCAGTTAATCGTCCAACTCTGGATTTCAGCTCAGGTTGTGATCTCAGGATCGTGGGATCAAGCTCCATGTTGGGCTCCCCACTGACAGCTCAGAGCCTGCTTGGGGTTCTCTCTCTCC
The DNA here is from genome assembly GCF_046562875.1 of Panthera onca. Taxonomy (NCBI): domain Eukaryota; kingdom Metazoa; phylum Chordata; class Mammalia; order Carnivora; family Felidae; genus Panthera; species Panthera onca. Next base: position 158,358,358 of record NC_138342.1, read on the forward strand.
ACCCCTCCCCTGTTCACTCTCTGGCTCTCTCTCCCTCTCTCTCTCAAAATAAATAAATAAACCCTAAAAAAAAAAAAGAAAAGAAATTTTGATCACTGAAAATTCTATCACCCAAATAACATTTGGTGAACTACCTTCCATTTATTCATGATTTTATTTATGAGTATTTTAAGAATTGCATCATTCTTTTTGATATTTCCGTAGTATTCCAGTGAATAAATGCTCATAATTGATTTAACCTGTTAGTGACCAATTAAGTTTCCAGTTTCTTCATTATTATAAACAAGGCTAAAATTATCATCTTAGTCCATATCTCTGGATTTTAACTGATGATTTTCCCACTGAAACCAGTGGAAATTAACATCAAACAATGTCAGTATGTTCGGTTTTGGTAAAAATGACAGATGGTCCCACAAAAGTGATGTACTAATTTAGACCATTGCCTAACTAAATGAAAACATGTATTTCTCTACAATTTTGATAACCCTGCATATTTTCAGGATTTGCCATGGTATTAAGCTAACAGTAATATTTTCATTTGCATTATTAGAGACTTTTTATATGTGAGTTTCCATGTATATTTTTCTCCTCTAAATAATCTATTCAAATTCTTATCTCATTTTCTGTAGAAATTTATGTTTCCTACTGATTTTATTTTTTTAATGTTTATTTATTTATTTTGAGAGAGAGTGAGTGAGAGAGAGAGAATCCCAAGCAGACTCTGTGCTGTCAGCACAGAGCCCAGTGCAGGGCTCATTCTCACAAACTGAGCTCATGACCTGAGCCGAAATCAAGAGTCAGATGCTTAACCAGTTGAGCCACCCAGACACCACAATGTATTTCCTATTGATTTTAGGATGATCCATGTATATTACAAAGCAGGCTGATATTTATTCAGTACATACTGGTAGAACATACTATCCAGCATCCATTTTTATTGGAGGCATCATGCTTTCCAAATTTCAAAACAAATTTAATATCTCCGTTGATTTCAGTATTATAACACTGTGTCATATGTTTGAAACATCTTTTTATGTTTATCTTTAAGGCATTTTTTAGATATGTTGAACTTCTAAATTTGAATAGTCTTTGTGGCTTTTGCTTTTATACCATGCAGGAAACCCTTTTCTAGTCTAAAATCACCAGAATATTCACCCATGCTTTCTTGCGGTACTTTTGTGGCTTCTCTTACTATATTTTTAATATTTTATTTACCTGGGGTTTGTTTTACTGTAAGGAGTGAGATAGAGATACCATTTGATTTTTCAAGTGGCCAGTTAACTTTGGCGAAATTTGAGGGAATGATGAGGAAAGTGAACAGAGGAGGAAAACATTATTCTTATCGTAATTATTGTTATTTACATTAACAAAGGTAGAGTAATGTTCTTTAGTTAACATGCTAAAGGAGGGGCTTCATGTTGAAATGGAGCCTGGGATTTTTCTCTCCTTACCTTTTACTTCAGTGGTAATTTTTAAGTGCTACTTAAAATGTTTTCTTTCTTGGTTTCCATGATGCGTATATTTCTGATTTCTGTCTTACCTTAATATCAACGATGCATTTTTGCAGTCTCTTCTTCCCTTTTGTGATCTTAAAATGCTGCTTTTCTTCATGGTTGTATCTTAACTCCCCTCCCCTTGCCCCCACCCCCCACATCTTACACTTTCTGCTTGATTTTATATATGCCTATAGGCTTAGATACAATTTATCCCAAAGCCTGTGAAGTAAATATGCACCAGTTGACTATGTTGGTCTGAAGCTGAAGAGAGATCCGGGTTTATGTTTATTTCAGGGGCGCCTGGGTGCCTCAGCCGATTAAGTGTCCGACTACCTACTTTGGATTCTGTGTCTCCGTCTCTCTCTGCCTGCCTCTCTCTCTCTCTCTCTCTCTCTCTCTCTCTTTCAAAAGTAAACATTTAAAAAAATTTTTTAATGTTTATTTCAATGCCTTATTTGCATCATAAACTTAACTGTGTCACTGCATTAATTATTTAAGTACTCAGCTTATTTTTCTGTTACCGTGTTTGTTTGTCTGTTTCTTTCTGATTTGAGAGTACTCTTTGTATATTAGGACCAAGGTGATATTCAGTCAACGCCTATCAGTACAGCATCTAAAGATGCCCTTTTCATCTGATGTTCCCTATATCACTTGTCCAAGTCAGAAATACAGGTGCCATATTTTGACTGCCACCTCTTTAAGTCTTACATCAAATCAGTCACAAATTTCTATTCATTCAGTTTTACCCCTTCACTTCTTATCAGGGCTCCTAGTGCATACCCATCATAGTCTTTGAAGGGTTTCTCTGCCCTAGCTTTGCCTGGCCTTCCTTGTGTCATATATTCTATACATTATATCAAGTATGCTTTTTAATGTGAAATTATTATGTCACCAACTCCCAATTTTTTCAGTGAATCTGTACTTTCAGATGGTAAGGTTCAAATATTGTAATGTCAAACACGTAAAGAAATCTTCTGCCTTTTTCTTACTTTTGCAAGAAAAAAAATTTCAAATCCAGTTCCACGGGTTGAACTTAAAGTATCTTCGAAGCACACACAAATAGATGCTGAATAGGCATTTGAATAGAAGAGGCTATAGCTCAAGGTCAGTGAACTGAAGGTACTGATTTGGAAATGTCCAGTGTATATCCATGAAAGACACAGGAGTCTGGTGATATGATATGCAAAGACGCTGCACAGTGAGGTGTGGAGAGGGCCCTAATCCTGAGGGCTATAAAAAAAAAAATAAATAAATGCAATATGTTTGGATAGAGGAGAAGCCAACAAAAGAGACAGGACAGGATTGGCCAGAAGGGTGGGAAGAGAGAACATGTGGCATTATTAAAAAAAAAAAAAAAAAAAAAAACAAAAAAGGAAGAGAAATTGGGAGAATGTTCGCATCCCTGAAAGTTAAGTAAGGATGCAAAACAGTGTGCATTCAGTGAATGTAGCAACTTGGAGACCACTGGTGGTCTTAGCAGGAGCAACTCCAGTGAGTTGGTGGGGGTGGAAGGAAGCTCGTAATGACTTAGAAATGAGTATTTGCCAAAGAATTCAAGAGAGGAAGGAGTTTTTGTTTTCTTGCTGATGAAGATGCTAGAATTTTGAGCATGTTTGAATATTTCAGTTCTTGACTGCTTAGTTATTTTTTAACTGTAAAAACATACTTAAAGATGTCCCACTCGCCAACTGGCGTAAGATGTAGAAGATCCTAGAATGGTCTAATACATAGCAGACCATCAGTACGAGTAACGTGTCATTAGTCTCCCTTCCCTTTCCTTCCTTCCTCTTTTCCCTCCTCCAGCTCCCCTGGGCTCACCATCCTTTGTAACAGTACAACCCACTGTATGTAGTCACAGTGGAAATACCTTTCTGTCTCTCTCTGTAATCTGCCGTCTCTTGAGTTAACTCTTTAATGTCTGTTCCCCTAAGTGCTGGGCACATTCTAATAGATACGTATAATCTCAGCTAATTAGATTGACTTGTCTTTTCACCTCTAAAATTTGGAGACTAAATCTGTTGCCCTCTTTATAAAATAGGTTTGACTCTCCTGTAGTCTTTGTAGGTTGGGAGTGGTTAACAAGGCCATTTAGGATTTCCATCATTTTTGCAGAGTGAAAACAGTATGAACAGCAGTGGAGTGACCCAAGCAAAACAGCACCACGTTTCTGCACCAAGAACTTTTGTTTGGAGCAGATGATGACAGGTTTAGTCACAGTTCTATTCCTAATCAATATTTTGGGGAGAACACAAAGGAGGTGATGGGAATTACAGTCTACAGTTGAAAAAGCACTAGCTGAAACCACTGATCTAGAGAAATTATCCATACAAGGCTTTGGACTTTACAGTGGTGTTATTATATTAGGCATGATTTATTTTTTCTTACAGCATGTATTTTTTTTTTCTTCTTTCATAGTGGCTTTGTGTCTGTCAGCTAGAAAGGAACTTGTATGGAGTGTATAGTAATCAAAGAGATGAAAGATGAATGAGTGTAGAGCTTTTTTTTTTTTTTTAAGCACTATTAACTCAGTGGCGTCTACCTGGAATGTAGATGCACTTTGGTGATTTCATTTTGATAATGCTGTAGCTGGTCTCTGATAATTGCCTTCTGTAATTGGAACAAATTTATGATTATGCTAATTCCTTCTCAGCCACCCAGTATACGGAAGCTGAGCTAATCCATACCTGTCCATGCATTTCCTTTGTAGATCATTACATGATTAGCCTTTCACTGTGGCTGATGGAGACATTTTTATTCCGAGCAGACTTGATTTCTCAAATGGTGTGTATATATGTGTAAGTGATACGTGTTGGTGTATCTTTATCCAGTTGTATGTAACTAGATATCAGCTTTTAAAACCAGTTTATGATATGAACATTTGGAGCCTTTAATGCTTTAATCCTTAAAAAGCTGGCTATTTTCTCAGCACTTGAGTATACATTACATGGTAGCAAAGAACAGAAAAAGGGAACTGTTAATTACTGTCTCGCAGCCACCACCTTTATTTTTTTTCAATATATGAAGTTTATTGTCAAATTGGTTTCCATACAACACCCAGTGCTCATCCCAAAAGGTGCCCTCCTCAATACCCATCACCCACCCTCCCCTCCCTCCCACCCCCCATCAACCCTCAGTTTGTTCTCAGTTTTTAGGAGGCTCTTATGCTTTGGCTGTCTTCCACTCTAGCCTCTTTTTTTTTCCTTCCCCTCTCCCATGGATTTCTGTTAAGTTTCTCAGGGTCCACATAAGAGTGAAACCATATGGTATCTGTCTTTCTCTGTATGGCTTATTTCACTTAGCATCACACTCTCCAGTTCCATCCACGTTGCTACGAAGGGCCATATTTCGTTCTTTCTCATTGCCCTGTAGTACTCCATTGTGTATATATATAAACCACAATTTCTTTATCCATTCATCAGTTGATGGACATTTAGGCTCTTTCCATAATTTGGCTATTGTTGAGAGTGTCGCAGCCACCACCTTTAAACCTTATTTACATACCAGAAATTATGGGAGGAAATGTGAAGACGGAAACAGTTTTGAGTATCTCTGAATGCCAGCTCTTCGTAATCTTGTTAGAGAGTTCTTGCCATCCTAAAATGGTCTTTTAAAATGAGATGGCATGTTACACTATGTTTCAGGTCACTCCTTGGGATATCACGCTTTGGAAGCATCTTCTAGATGTTGCATCATCAGTGGTTCAAACCCAGAATTCCTTTTTCCCTAGCAGATGGGAATGAGCAAAGGTAGAATTAGCAAAAAGTAGGATGGACTGCACTATCAAAAACACAGCTGAAAAGCAAATGGTAGCATATGCCTTCCCTTACAAATCACCTGCCCATTGTGTCTCCCTCCCTGTTCTTCTATTGATGCCAAGTGTGTTCAATGTTGTCTTCTGCCTCTGATCATCATTCTTGTAAATGTTTTACATTAATGTATACAAGGCTCATTCTTCCCTCGTGACGGTGTTACAGTGTCAGTAAACAGTGGATCAGGGTGTTCACTTCCTCAGAGACCATTTACCTGTCAAAATGAATTAAAAAAAATAACATGAGACTGTGGCTGACTTTCATAACTAAGGGGAAGTTGAAGGACGATACTGATCTGACAGGAGACCTACAGTGTCAGAACATGAAACTCCATCATCAGAATTCAGGTTTCTACACAGGTACACACATCTGTCGTTTCATTCAGCATCAGTGAGTGCCATTCAATCTGTGATCATTAGGTTTCTATCATTTGCCTGGTTCTGCTGCTGTGTTTTCACAATTAAGCTGAATTCCTGCTTCCTTTTGTGATGCATAATCAGATAAGTGGAGTTAAATTGAAGACACTGCAGCGTAGGTGGCTTTAGAATCAATCTATACAGCCTGGCAAGTAAAGGAAGACAAAGGGGGAAACCTAATAGTACTGTTATAAATAACTTGAAGGAAGTCTTATCAAGGAGAGAGGGGAAGACAGGTGACATCTAATCTGAAAGTAGCAAAGCAAGTAATGGCCTAACCTAGCCTTAGAGGACCATATGCTCCATTATGAGCTGAGGAATGTCACTCTACACAATAGGAGAGTCCCAGTTAAGACTTATTCAAGAATGCCAAGTCAAATTGTCGGAAATGTTAAAGAGAGGTACTTTTATGTGGTCAATAAAAGATATCAGAAAATGGCCAATGTTTTGTGGCAGAGTAAGTATTTGAAGGCTATGGTTCTGGTTCTATTTTCCTAGGATGTTCTGTTAGGCAAATTCTGTAACCTGTGGAATGGGGAGAAAAGGTTTTCTTTGCCTACCTTGGAGTTCTGAGGATCAAATGAGATAATGTATTAGATCTCAGTGTGTTCACTTGTGAATAGAAAGACCATGACCAAGACTTCTGTGAGTTCCTGCCTTTTCTTCATGGTCACAAGATGGCTGTCATGTCTTTAGAATCCCATTCGTGCCCAAACAGGGAAAAGGCCAGAAGTACCTAGCCCTTTTCTCAGGAAAGCGAATGCTTTTCTACACGTCACCCAACAGACTTAGATACAGCTGGCCTTCTTGAATATTTTAAGACTGCAGGCTGTATCGTCACAGCCTGATTTCATGGACTATGTGCTCCACTCACTTCTGCTTATGGCCATAAAAGCAAATAAAACACCAGATCGCTTTGAGAGGGCTAACCATAACTTTTCTTGAGTTATATACGTGGACAAATATTGAGTAATTTTTGATGTCAAAATAATAGAATTTTGATGTCAGAATAATAACCGGCCACATTCTGACCTGTTAGTGAGTATAATATAACCAGAATGTACACAGTCAAATGAGAGCTGTCCTTTAAATCAGCCCTCTAGGAGACAATACACTCTAACAATGTGGCTTTTATCAAGAAAATATTTGCAGTTCTTCCTTAGGAATGATCATGAAATCCTGACATATATTTTCAAAATTATCTTCCATGGTGGCAATCCTCTATGTTTTGATGTAATTTTGCAAATAGCATATGGTCATTCTACCGAAATCTTGAAAGTGATATGGATGACTGAGCACAGTGGTTGCAGGCAATTCTGGGATTCCAATTCTGGCCTTGCCATTGACTACCCTGTATCACCCTGGGCAAGGTACTTAACATCTCTGTTTCTATATCTGTAAAATGGAGGTGATAAAAATGTTGGTCATATCATGAGACCTTCTGAGGATTATATCAACACATGTATAGTGTTAGTGATTGCAGAAGAAATGCCTGGGAAATACTCACTGATGAATGTGACTTAAAGTAAATGAGAAATTTACTGGCTAGACCAATTTCCTAAGAGGTGGAAGTCCAGAGCCTTCCCTTTAGTTCCTATGGAACCCTGTCCTTACCTCTGTCTGCTCTACTCTCTTCCACCTCTCTATCCTTAGATGCCATCTCAATTTAGCCCTTTACCAGCTAGAATGAATTCCTTTGCTTTCTGTTCATTTTCTCACAGAAGTCATCACACTTGTCATTTTGTAAGATGGTAACTTCACAGAAAGTTTGAGAGGTTACGAAGGGAATGAAGGCGTTGGAAGCTGCTCCAGCCATCCAGTATTTCCTTGGCTCTGTGTCTCCTACTCCTAGGGTAGTCTGTCTCTCCGCCCTGTCTCATTGGACAAGGTTGCCTTCCCAAGCCATCTTTAGATGTAGTAGGGAGGAAAGATTCCTCTGATGTAATCCATACTTCGGAGCAAATACCTGAAATTCGACGTAAGACCATATGTAGCAATTATCAAGTGGCTCCCAGAATATATTTAAGAACAACTACACCAAAAATGTCTCTCTAGATCATGTGTGTGTTCAACCCTGGGATCTAAAACAAGGCTATGCTTCTCTTTTGACCCTACTCCACGATGTAGTTTGAAGTTTTATGTGTGTATGTGAATCACACCACTCTCTAAATTTGTAGGCACATCAGTTTGAGCTAGAAAGTGTGTTCAATAGGTGCCATTGAACATCCTCAGGAGAAAGTTCTATGCAAGACATAAGAATATTTAAAACATTGTTCATGTTCTTAGAGTGCCACTGTGTAGTATTGTTAAGAAAATGATCACAGGCAATGAATAGCTGAATGGAGAACCTTCAAAGGTCATAAATCTGAGGTTACATCTATAGTATATATGAGCAACTCGATTTCGTAACCAGTCTAGCAAATCCTGAGAGAGATGGCTGGAATTGGAGGATAGGAATACTTGGTAGATGCTATCAACAAATGGGTCCTCATTGGCATTTTCTCTGGGATATGAAGGAAAAGTGTCAGGTTGATGCTATCTAGAATTCAAAGGAGAAGAGGTTTGGGATCCTGTCTGGGAAGAGAGCTTGCCTGTTAAAATGGATTTTTTTCTTTCTGGTCTGGTTTTCCTTTCTTTTTTTTTTTCCTTTTTTTTACATTTCTTAAAGGTTAATAAAACTGCCTTCTCATTCTCTTATGGAATATTAAGAAGAAGAGCATGAGCATTAGAATTCTAACATACTGTCTGATGGAAATAAACATTTAAGTATAAGGTTTATGTGTGTATATACATAGATGTCTTTGACAAAGGTCAGAAGAGGTGAAATGTTAGGTCTCATGCAGCCATTTTCACCTATAACCCAGGTCTCGAATAAGATTAATTTACCACAAAGCCTCAATCCATTACTCTTCCAAAAGAGGTCCCTTCCCCATCTAATTACTCCTTGCTGACTATTGTTGAGAACATCTGTAGGCTTGTCGATTCCATACCTTGGGTCCCTGGCTAACCGGAATGACTGATCAGGAACCTGCTATCTGGCATGAAATCTAATTGTCTTTGATGGTCTGCTTTTCCAGATTTGTTTATAAACTGGAAAAATCTGCAAATTGCAGGCCATCTGTACATAACACTATGCTAATAGATGCGGGCATCCTGCAAATCCATAAGCTCATTACATCTAAGTAACTAGTTTCTTCACACACTCCTAACTGGGATTATCCATCTATACCAAATAAGGAGAAGCATGTGAAGAATTGTTTCTCTGAGGGGTGAATGCCTCCAGTAACCTTCTGCACTGGTAAGCCTCTCTGTCAAAGAGATGACCTCTTAGCATGAGGTCATTTGACTTTAGTGATACAAATGTCCCTTAGCCTCAAGGTAGTCAATGTATTGATCCCATAATGCTAATTTGAAAATTTGTGTGGCTTTCGTTAAGCGCATAATTAGGGCCCTCCAGCGCTGGCAAGCTCTTGCAAAATAATCTGACTCAATATTCATGCCCTTATGATACTTGTCAGACATTTTTCTGAGAAAGCCTTGAGAGTGGCCTCTGATACATCTGAACCATAACATGTTAGAATGATGGGGGAGGCAGAGTTAATGAAATAGAATGAACTTGAGTGACGGAGATTGAACTCCTCTTTGTGGTAATGTGCACAAGGGGCCAGAAAGCTGGTGTGTATCCATGGAGAAGAGGGAGTGAGTCTAGTTCATGAATATATTTTGTCTGGCCTTCACAATATATTTTGAGGCATCATGTTAGAATCAAGAAATAATACATGAGTGAGGCACCTGGGTGGCTCAGTCAGTTGTGTGTCTGACTGCCGCTCAGGTCATGATCTCATGGTTCATGGGTTCGAGCCCCACGTCCCTGTCTGGGATTCTCTCTCTGCATCTCTCTCTACCCTTCCGCCCCTCTTTCAAAGTAAATAAACTTTTTAAAAAATCTTTAAAAAAAAAAGAAAGAAAGAAGTAATACGTTAGAATATACATCCCCATTTTCCCCTGAAAATTTGAAGCCCTGGTTACACTGGTTGCAACAGTCTGAACGTGACTGGTGGCTGCACCTTTGCTTGGGTCATGTAATCTACATTTTGTCATAAATGGCCACCACTTCCCCATACATCCTGACAGACAAAATACTCCAGAAATTTGACCTCTACCGTGACACGTTAAAAGCGAGAGATTTTTTTTTTAATTTTTCTCTTTAAAAAATTTTTTTTTAATGTTTATTTGTTTCTGAGACAGAGAGAGACACAGCATGAGTGGGGGAGGGGCAGAGAGAGAGGGAGACACAGAATCAAAAGCAGGCTCCAGTCTCTGAGCGTCAGCCCAGAGCCTGATGCGGGGCTCGAACTCACAAACCGTGAGATCATGACCTGAACCAAAGTCGGTCGCTCAACCAACTGAGCCACCCAGGCACCCCTTAATTTTTTAATGTTTATTTGTGTGTGTGTGTGTGTGTGTGTGTGTGTGTGTGTGTGTGTGTGTGTTTGAGAGAGAGAGAGAGAGAGAGAGAGAGAGAGGAGGGAGGGGCAGACAGAGAGGGAGACACAGAATGCGAAGCAGGCTCCAGGCTCTGAGATTTCAGCATAGATCCCAAAGCAGGGCTCAAACCCATGAGCTGTGAGATCATGATCTGAGCCAAAGTTGGACGCTTAATTGACCGAACCACTCAGACACCCCAAAAGCAAGAGATTTTTAAGCAAAAATGAGGTCATTGTCATTTTTACTGCACTCATTTTATTATTATTTTTTTTTTAATACCCATGTCTCTCCCTAAAGTGGGAAAACAAAAGGAGACAGAAAGAAATAACATTTTTTAAGACAAATGAGCATGAGCTCATCCCTTCGTGGAAATGAAGAACAGCCCCTTGTCTTTAATATGCAAGCAATGTGCATGGATGTCTTGCACCCAGGGCCACTTCAGTAATTTATGTTCCCTCCTTGGCCCCTAGGAACATTTGAGTTTGCAACTTCTGGTGTAGGGAGTGCTTTTTCTATCTTATTTATTAAACTATTCTCCATTTAGGAGCACTTAGCTCATCAAAAATGTTTTAAAATTTCTTTAAGTGACAAAAGCATAAATCCAAAAGCAATTTGTCATTTTTATAAGCCCGGAAAACACCAAACTGATTTCCTCATAAAGATCCTGCCGTCCCTTTAATGGATAAACTATTAGTTTACAGATAAAAAACGGGCCCACAGTTAGAAGTCTACTAATGCACTGCTTATTTATAAACATAATTGGATTGAGGGACCTCAGTCATGACACCATAAACACTAAGTACACCACAACATGTATATGTAACTATGATCCCTAATTCATCCTTTGTCAGTGTTTTTCAAGCTATGACGTGGGGAGTCCCAGCAGCAGACCATTGTATACGTCCATAGTACATGTGGGTGGGTGGGTGGGTAGGGGGTCGATTGTATGGGGGGTTCAACTTATATGGTGGTACACTGAACATCTCTACAGGGCATGATTGTCGTAGGGAAGGACATGAATGATCTCTCCTGGAGTTCTGCAAACAGTGGTCTGGGAATGGCCATGTTAAAACAGCTAAGGGTCCCTCACATCTGTGGCTCTTCATCAGTTATAAGAAATTTCCTTATCTGTTTTTCATCTTGTGCTTTCATAGGAGCATTGAACTGAGGAAACATTCCAGGGTTAAATATAAATTTCAAAACCACTGTGCCACATGGTAATTAAATGAGACTTTTTTTAAGCTAACGTGATTTTTTTTCAGATCACTAAATAGCTTTTCGTTGAATGTGCCACAATTAACCACCAGGAAGAAAAGAACGGTTACCTGTAGTATTCTCCTAAAGCACCTGTAAACACACTACATTTTCTTCCAGTCATTTTTTTTAAGTATATGTATGTTTGTTTTATAACTTTGTGGTAACACTAAACATCTAATTTTGACTCTTCATATATGAGGAGCTTTTTCTTTCACTAGTTAAAATCATGACTTTTCATGTCTATGTAACATGAAATCATGTTTTTGAATCATAATTAATTTAAACAAAGTTCTATTTGATGTGTGGCTTTGGCACACGTTTTTCTTTTTTCCTCTTCCTTCCCTCTCCCCCTCCTTCCCTTTCTCCACCAAAAACAATTTATGGTGTTTAAATCCTTGTTTGTACAGAGAGGGAGGGAGGCAGACCATAAGAGACTAAAATACAGAGAACAGACTGAGGGTAGATGGGAGGGGGGAAGAGCGGAGAATGGGTGATGGGTATTGAGGAGGGCACTTATTGGGATGAGCACTGGGTGTTGTATATAAGCGATGAACCACAGGAATCTACCCCCAAAACCAAGAGCACACCTTACACACTGTATGTTACCAATTTGATGATAAATTATATTAGAAAGGAAGGAAGGAAGGAAGGAAGGAAGGAAGGAAGGAAGGAAGGAAAGAAAGAGAAAGAAAGAAAGAAAGAAAGAAAGAAAGAAAGAAAGAAAGAAAGAGAAAATTTACAATAATGAGAAAAAATAAATAACTAAATCCTCATTTGTAGCCCCAATACTTTCCTAGTAAATTCCTGGGATCATAATTATGAGAACATATAAAGCATTACTATCTTTAAGATTATCAGATGGAGGGACGCCTGGGTGGCTCAGTTGGTTAAGCATCCAACTCTTGCTTTCAGCTCAGGTCATGATCTCGCGGCTTCGTGAGTTTGAGCCCTGTGTTGGGCTCATTGCTGACAGTAGGGAGCCTGCTTGAGGTTCTCTCTCTCCCTCTCTCTCTGCCCCTCCCCCACTCATACTATGTCTGTCTCTCCCCAAATAAATAAATAAATAAACTTAAAAAAAAAAAAAAGACTATCAGATGGAGATAAATATTAGGAAGAAGATTGAAGTGGACAGGGCGAGCAGTAGAGAGGAGAGGGGGGTTACTATAATAAAAAGGACTGCTAGGCAAGACCTGAGGAGGTAACTTTGCTCTGAGACCTGAATGGAAAGTGAGATTGAGCCATGGGGTGCCTGTGGGAAAGCCCTTCCAGGCAGAGGAATCCGCACGTGTTAAGGCCCTGAGTTGGGAACTTGCTTTGAGCATTCTAGGACATGAAAGATTTCAGTAGGGCTGGAGTAGAGTGAGCAGGGGCTATTTGGGGATTCTGAGGTGGATAACTGATTGGGGGGCCAGACGGAGAAGGACTTTGTTAGCCTTGGTGTAAGGATTTGCGATTTTGTTCTAAGTGGGATTCAAGACCATTGAAAGATTTAGACCCAGAAAGTGACATGATCTGATCCCTTTGTGGACAATCAACTGTGGAGGCAAGTATGGAAGCAGCAGACAGCCCAGGTAGAGGCTGCTACTGAAAGGGGTTGCTAAGAAAGGGGATAATGGTAGAGAAGCAATAGCAGAAATGCCCCATTCTCTGCAAGGTGAGCAAAGATCAAACCACAAAAATAAAAACTATATGTATGTGTGTGTCTATGTATGTGTGTATAATTTTACTCTTTGGCATTTTGGTAGGAAAACTTCATTACATTGTCTAACTTTTCTATTAGTTGTATAGGATAATTACTCAATTTCTAATTGCCATGTATCTCTTTTTTCCTTTATCTTTATGCTGTATTACGAAGGATGGAAATACAGGAAAAAAAGGAAAAATACAGAAAAAAAAGGAAAAAAATCCTTTTTACCAAAGAAAAAAATTTTTATCAATTTATGAGAGCTAGAGCTATTGAGATTAAGGTTCCTCGGATCATATTTTTTCCTTTCTTCCAGACTTTTAGCAAATATTTTCCTAGTCTGTTGGCTATTTACTTTTGTGTATGGTTTATTTTTATATAAGTTTTCAATTTGAAGCCAAACGTCTACTTGGTTAAGGTGGTTTTAATTTCCTCTGAGCTGAAATTCCTTCAGGAAGGCTTTCTTTGATGGGGTTCCTAGGTGGCTCAGTTGGTTATGCGTCCAACTTCAGCTTAGGTCATAATCTCGGGATTCGTGAGTTCAAGCCCTGCATTGGGCTCTGTGCTGACAGCTTGGAGCCTAGAGCCTGCTTTGGATTCTGTGTCCCCCTCTCTCTCTCTGCCCATCCCCCACTTATGCTCTGTCTCTCCCTCTCAAAAATAAATAAATGTTATTATTAAAAAAAAAAAAAAAAAAAAAAGGCTTTCTCTTATTTTCAGGTGCTGGGACTCTTTTGGTTTTGGTCTCCAGAGCCCTTTCTGGCTGTTTACTCTCTGGAAGTAATTTGCTTATGGATCAGATTTGACCAACATACTGACCAGCTATTTGTGGGGATCTCTGGTAAATGAAGACGTGGGTGGGGACATGAGAGAGCAGCTTTCTAGGTACCACAAATAGCAAGAGTAAGGCAATTAGCAATCAGAAAACCAGGCAGTTTACACTCAGAGTTTCAGAACTAGGAGAGTAGAGTGGAACAGAAGCTCCCAGACCTAATTTAAGCAGACCAGTTTGTTCTTTCCAGTGTCATAGCCATGATGGCGATTTTAAAAGTCCATTCCTCTTGGCCTTACAGTAAGCATTTCATCCCAGATATTGGTGACAGTGTTACTCCCAGCTCTTATTTTCTGGTGGTGATGTAGATTGACTTCTTTATTTTCATCTTACCCATTAACCATAAGATCCATGTAAGAAGAGGCAATGAGGGTTTTGTTGATCTCATTTTACCCAATTCTCAAGACCACCTCTGACATTCAGTGTGTGTTTGGATATTCATCAGATAAATAAATGAATGACTGCAAAATATGAGTGTCAGTGGGTAATGGAGGGCATTTTGCCACAGACTGGTCGTCAGGTGTGTTTTAAAATCCATTCCACTGTCCTGCTTTGTCACACTGAGCAGTGCTTTTGGGCTTGGGGTCATTATTAGCACCTTCCCATCCAGGCTGGAACATGGCTGAGCCCTCCAGGAACTCCTGGGGGTGGTGATCAGGCTTTCTTCTTTACTTCATTGTTGGCCCTGCACCACATTCCTTTTTCATCCCCTCTTGATAGTAAAAGCTGTTCTGAGACTTCTTTTGGCTGTTGTGTGCCATTTTATTTTCTAAAATTGACCTCTTCGAGGGTAGGTTTTGGATGGTGATGATTTTATGTATTCTAAACTCTCATTAATGGAGCGATACTTGGGGTAAATTTCATTATAAAGATCATAATAGGTTTTCTTCTTTCTTTTTAATGTTTATTTATTTTTGAGAGAGAGACAGAGACAGAGCATGAATGGGGGAGGGGAAGAGAGAGAGGGATCCAGAATCCAAAGCAGGCTCCAGGCTCCAAGCTGTCAGCATAGAGCCCAGTGTGGGGCTCCAACTCATGAACCGCTAGATCATGACCTGAGCCAAAGTCAGAAGCTTAACCGACTGAGCCACCCAGGCGCCCCATAATAGGTTTTCTTATGACAGGTAAATCCCTTTTTATTAGAGACTGACAACAAATTGTTCTATAATTGTTGCTCCTTGTTTATTGGTAAATTAGAATTCTTTGGATTTAAACAGGAATGAGGTATCTTTTTATTTTTTTTAATATTCATTTTTGAGAGCAAGGGAACATGAGCAGAGGTAGAGCAGAGAGAGAGGGGACAGAGGATCTGAAGCAGGCTCTGTGCCGACACCAGAGTGACTGATGCGGGGCTCAAACCCACAAACAGTGAGTGAGATCATGACCTGAGCCAAAGTCGGACGCTCAACTGACTGAGCCTCCCAGACAACCAGGAATGAAGCATCTTACACTAAAACCAACTTTCAGTTATCTTCGCCAGTGGTGGGCAGGGTATGATGCAAAGTCCCCCAGTGCATATGCTTCCTTCTGTGTGATGTCTCTTTGGTGTAGCCACCACTCTTGCTTTCTGGGTTAAATTATGGTTATAATGCGTCTGTTCGATGTCTGTGTATATACCACATG
Organism: Panthera onca; assembly: GCF_046562875.1. Taxonomy (NCBI): domain Eukaryota; kingdom Metazoa; phylum Chordata; class Mammalia; order Carnivora; family Felidae; genus Panthera; species Panthera onca. The sequence goes on from NC_138342.1 coordinate 158,373,963, forward strand.
CTGGTAGCTGGAGCTAAATGTTTATTGTCAAATGAGATACATGTAGTGCTACCAAGATGACACTAGGAAGTGGAGATGTTTGGATGTGGAAGCAGAGGACAGAATGAGGAAGGAAGGCGGTCTGTTCTGGGTGAAACTGGCTTGCCTGATAAAATAGGGGCAGTAAGTGTGGAACACCCCAGCTGGGCGAGGATGAGAGGCTAGAGGAGCAGTAGGTTCCATCTGTGTCTTCTCTAGGTGCTGAAGGAAAGTGAAGGGGTGGTATGACTGCCCCAATTAAACGTCGATGCAGAAAAAGCAAGTCCTTATGAGTGCGGATTTGACCCGATAGGATCAGCCCACCTGCCTTTCTCCATCCAATTTTTCCTAGTCGCCATTGCATTCTCATCATTTGACCTGGAAATAGCTCTCCTCCTGCCTCTACCCTGAGCCTCACAGGCAAATAACCTGTCAACCATGCTTACCATGACAGTTCTATTAATTTCACTGTTAGCCATAAGTCTAGCCTCTGAATGAACACAAAAAGGACTAGAATGGACTGAATATGATAATTAAAGTCAAGTGATTTCGACTCATTAGATTATGGTTAGTACTATAATTATCAAATATCTGTAGTGTATATCTTCCTGGCCTTCATCATATCCGTTATAGGACTGCTATTATACCGTTCTCACCTAATATCATCCCTTCTGTGCCTAGAAGGGAAGATAATATCATCTAGGCATAGAAGGGATGATATTATCTCTATCATAATAACTGTAGTAATGTTAAATAATCACTTTATACTAGCTAGTATAACGCCAAGGGTAGGATAAAAGTGGAACTAGAAAGAGGAAAACAGGTTATCCAGGAGTGATCTAGAGAAAATAAATCAAGGTGGAAGTAGCTTGTGCCCAGAGGGTATTAAAAGTCCTCTCCTCCAGAAGAGAGGCTGGGCATTAAATGTGCCGGGCATCTAACCCACTGTCTGTTGCATCATTGAAAGAGTAACGCAATTGATCACCAAAGAAATGTATCTCCAAAACTAGAGAACACTGAGATTTGAATTTAATTGCCTGTGATTGCCCAAATGTGTATTACATTGGCCTTTTATACATTATCACACCTTTCTTAAAATTTGTTCAAATGCAAACATGGACATGAAACCTTGTCTGACAGCATAATATCCTCTCAGCACAAAGTACAAGTTCTGCATGGGTGTGTTGATTTTGTGAGCTGCATTTTGGGCTTGTTATAGACACGTAGTCATTACCATCAGAGTTTGCACTAAGATGAAATATAATGAAATGACCTAATTGTAGTCACCTCTTTTCTCTCTTCCACCGCGTTTCTTAAAAATGGGTCAAAGTCAGTAGGTATTTATGTTCCTTTCCTGACTCCAGTTTATTAACTTGAGTGTTCATTTCCTGAATATACCAAATTTGCTAAATAAAAGGGATGGGAAATGGAATAAAGAGAAATAAAAAATCACTGCTGTGGCTCTAGAGGTTAGGAACGTCTGTCTCCCTCCCATACGCCGGAACTACCCACCTTCCAATTCCAGAATAGAGGTTTGTTGGGTTTTTTGCTTGTTTTGTTTTGTTTACAAATGACTGGTAAAGTGAACATTCCTTTCTTCTTATAGGTGGAATGGTTGAAAAATGAGGAGCCCATTGACTCCGAGCAAGATGAAAACATTGATACCAGGGCTGACCACAACCTCATCATCCGGCAGGCGCGCCTCTCCGACTCCGGCAATTACACCTGCATGGCAGCCAACATCGTGGCCAAGAGGAGGAGCCTGTCAGCCACGGTGGTGGTTTATGGTAAGACCAGCCCCAACGCCAGGAATGGATAGGGAGGACGGAAAGCAAAGTAGAGGGATTTCAGTGTGTAGAGCTGAAAGGACTTCAGGGGTCATCCACTACTGTGCTCTCTCCTGCCTCTCTCATTTGGTAGGTGAGAACACGTCCCTATTGCTAGTACTGTGTTTGCTCTCACCTCTAGTATGGGACGTCCACGAGATAGTGACATTCCCGATCCCTCCGACAGTGACATTTCCAATCCCTGTCTTTTAAAACTAATCTTAAAAGTTTCTTTTCTCCCACTGTGTTTATATTTGAAAAGAATTGAGGTGGGCAACTTCCGCTTCCCATCCCTCCCAAACCCAGCATCCACCCCCAGCCTCCCCAGACCTGCTGTGGGCAGTTTTCTCTCCTGGCATAGGAAATGCCTCAAAAGCACACATCACTATTTGCTGAATGTTTCAGGTATTACATTAAAAAACAAAACAAAACAAAACAAAACTTCCCGGCTATTTAAGTAAAGTCATTCCCCTCCACAGTCGAAGAGTCCTGGGATTGGGTTTTGAAGCATTTTAAGTAATAGAAATTCAAATGCTGATATTTTCTGTCTGTACTCTAGATTTTCAAGTGCTTTAGAGATAGGTTGATGAATTCATCCTATTTTTCCTAATTCCCCACAAAGAAAATCCTGTGTCCCTCTTGTGTCAGATGAGTAGACTGAGGGACAGAGATGAGGTAAGCCCCACTGTTGCCCCATGATCGAGTGGCCAGTGTGGGTCTGCAGGGTCTCTTGGTCCCTGGATGCCAAACTCACAACACCTTGGCACAGTGGCTAGCACATAGTAGGCAATCAGTAAAAACCTCTCTCCTTTTTTTCTCCCCTCCCCATTTTTCTCTCTCAGTGAATGGAGGCTGGTCTTCCTGGACAGAGTGGTCAGCCTGCAATGTTCGCTGTGGTAGAGGATGGCAGAAACGTTCCCGGACCTGCACCAACCCAGCTCCTCTCAATGGTGGGGCCTTTTGTGAGGGAATGTCAGTGCAGAAAATAACATGCACTTCTCTTTGTCCTGGTGAGATATGTGTAGATTCCCTTTTCCCTTCTCATCCACCAACACGATTAAGCTGGTGTGAAGCACTGAATATAACCTTCCTTCCCAAAGTTATCCTCTCCCACGTTCTCAGAATGCAGCCTTTGTCCAAAGTGCTAATGTGGAACTCACTATAATAGCAAGAACGTGGGTGAAATACCTCCACTGGGGGACATATATATAGATGATCCTGGACACTCACCATCAGTAAGCCATCATGCTCTGAAGTGTCTCTTTACTAGCCGTGTTTGGTGGGGCTGAGCCATCTGCTTCTCTCCTTGGGTTCTCCCATCTGATGGCACAATAACTAGCAGGGATTGAGTTGTCTGTGAGCACAAAACAGGTAGCAGACATCTGACCCTTTATCATCAATTACCAATCAACTCACCTTATCAGCTTTGTATTTGTTGACAGTAAAACCAGCAGAGATTGTACAGTATCACAGAGTTGCTATTTTGCATTTGGCCTGTTTGCCTTCCTTTCTGAATAGACACTTCCTTTACCAAATATGGCTTTTATAAGCTCTTTTGTTCATCTCTTCCTGGCTCTAGCCCAGTTTATACAATGAGGAGTAGATGAGATGGAGATGACTTTCTTTATGGAAAGCATGTCCTCCCACCGAGAAACAAATTGATCCTAGGCCTCCCGTGCATTATAAAACATTAACTCCAAGGATGCTAGGCTAGAGCCTCGGGTCTTTAAAATTTCAGATCTACTTCCACTGAAAGCTAAGCTGAGGCTCTCACCAACAGCTTATTCCTGGAGTTTCCTTCCAAACTCCTATTCAGTCAACATTTATTGAGTGCTTACTATGTGCCAGGTACTGTGCAAGCTACTTTTATAAATGCGATGTCATTTAACTCTGTGTTGTGAGTTTTCTTATCCCCCAGTTGACAGAAATAGTAAAGTAAGTCAAAGGGATTGCTGAGGAGCCAATAAGTGAACACAATCAAGACAAGTTCTTGGACATTTTGCTTTCAAGTTCAGTATTTTTTTTTGTTGTTGTTGTTACCCTGTTCTTGACTAATTGCTCTCGATTAAAAATTGCACGATCTTAACCCACATACGCATGGTTGGACTATTCCTAGGAGGTAAAGGGACAATTGCCTCAAACAGCTGCCATTATCTCTAGGGTCAATTTTTAGTGGAATTAAAATTAGTTTGTTCGTTTCTACATACAGCAGCAATCCATGACCCATGAAATTCTGTTTATGTTAAGTCCTGGTATCTTGGGGCTTTGACTGACCTGTTTTACTTTAATACTGTCAAAATACATATAGGTTTAACTTTTTATTGTTTAGGGCTTTTAGGGCTTAAAGATAGTTCCTACTACTGTCTAGTTCTAAACTGTCAACCCACAAGGAAGCGGCAATTACTAGTGGTTACTGCACATACTTTACCCGTCCATCTAAGACACAGCTGGGCATGAAAGACTGAGAATGGAATGGGTAATGACATTAATAGCCAATCCAAGAGCACTGATAATGTGAAAGCTTGCCTAAATTCAGTAACTGGTCTCCTGAAATAGCAAGAGAATTACACCACCGCTTTTGTTAGCCTCCGTCTTTAGGAAGGAAATCACGGAGAGAAGATAAGCAGAATTATTTTGTTTTTTATGGTGGTGGTGATTTCTTTAAACTCCAGCTTTAAGGACAACAGCAGTCCTGGGGTGAGTCTCCTGACAGCTGCCCAATTCATTCTAACAAGGCTTCCATTTGTTTCCCTTAAAGTGGATGGGAGCTGGGAAGTATGGAGTGAATGGTCAGTCTGCAGCCCAGAGTGCGAGCATTTGCGGATCCGGGAGTGCACGGCACCACCCCCAAGAAACGGGGGCAAATTCTGTGAAGGGCTCAGCCAGGAATCTGAAAACTGCACAGATGGTCTCTGCATTCTAGGTAACACCTTCTGCTTCACATCTTCAATGTTTGTCCACAATATGAAAGGAAACATGGTGACCATTCATTTGCTTAAATATGTTAGCAGAAAGCAAAGTCATTTGCCAAGAGCAAAAAGGAAATGAGTGAAAAGAGTAGAAACGTAGACAAATACATTTGTAGTAGAGATGGGGTCATTTTAAATATTTTCTCACTAGAACTTCCATAAGCAAGTGTACTTATTAATTGAACCAGTAACTTTTTTAGAGAACTCATTTAAGAAAATGTTTAAAATTACCTTTTAGATTAGCAATTCTTTTAGTACCCACCATTTTTAAGTTTGATGAAATTCTGTTACTGATCACCATATGCTTTTATTTCTTCCAAGAGTTTCACCGCACCATAAAGCATTTATAATATATATATGCATATATGTAAAGGGGTGTGTGTATGTTTGTGTGTGTATATGTATAATTTTAATAATCTCCAGAGACCATGGTTCTATGGTCCAGGACATGTGTTGTGACTGTTACCTTACAAATGGAGGGAAAAAAAACGACACTTGCAAAGATGGGTGACTTTGCATCAAAATAGAATGTTGGGTTCAAAACTCCCAAGCTTTGCTTGGTTCCTGAGGTTATATTATTACCGTCTGCGAGTGACAGTCTGCCTGAGTAAGACAGTATGGGAAGATCGAGTCATCACATAGACAGGTTTTAATTTGGTGCTGTCCCTTACTAGCTTTGTGACTTGAACAAATCAGCTAACTGCTTAACTCCTTTATGTGAGTACTGAAAACCTGATTACTGTCAAGGCTCAATGAGAAAAGAATATACATGAATATTTCATGGCACAGAGTAGGTGCTCAGTAAATATTAATCCCTTTTTCACTTGCCTACCCAGATGAGCTACTTGGTTTCGCTGAGGCCCTTAAAAAAACAAGAGATTCAGGACACATGTGTTCTCTGGAACTAAATAGCTGTCTTGGAAAATAGCTGGCAAAAAATAATATAGCTCAGTAGTTTGTCATCTTTTCAGGAATATGTGTTGCTTTTTATTTGGAAACATGACAGTATGAAGGGATTATCTAAGTTGGATTTATTTTTCTGCATCAATATGACTGGATAGCCTTGAAAGCCAGCATATTCAAACATGCTAACTGTTGTATTTTCACAATAAATCTAGATGGCTAAAACATTAGTTAAAAGGATAATACATTGAAGTGACCACTTACTGATAGCCCATAGCGCCTTCATTTTCTCAGTGCAAGTGCTGAGGACCCTAAATGTGTCAGATATACCGCAGAGACTGTGACAGAAGACAACCTTGCCACCAGTTTCTGTGATGGCAGGGCCATGCTCTCTAATATTCCAACCATCTGCCTTCCTTAGAAGGCCATCTCTCTTCCAAAATGTAAGGAAACTTAACACAAGCAATAGCATGAAGTTTAAGGAAATGTGTTTTTGACCACCCTTGACTACCACATTTTTTCTGAAACACTTTTGAGGTGTGACTTTTTTTTTTTAACACGGAGCCATATATTTTGATACAATGAGGCCTGCAAATCTTGGCTGTGTTCTAAGAAACCATCAACAATATAACTATTTGGCTACTGGCTGAATTTTAGATGATCGTGATAATAATCTTCTTTATTCGTCATCGTTTGGATTAACACCTGGGGAAAATCTCAGGCTATCAGGCTTCAACCATAGTTGACTAAAACTTAAGTCTTAGAGGTGCTAATGGAAGAAGACAGATGACGGTTAGCTCTTAAGAAAGAATGATCAAATATATGAATGCTACTTATTCCCACTTGTACTGTGGTACACAGGCATTTGTCACTGGAGTAAGAGTTCTTTTCAGGGCCAAAAGGAGTTCCCAGCACTGAAAGTGTACTAGGTCAGCCTAGATCTCAAGTCTAAAATTAGAGAGCTGTTTTAAGGTTTATATATACATAAGGTGTATGTGTGTGTGTGTGTATATATATATATATATATATATATACATATATATATATATATATATACATATACATATATATATATACACACTTATACAGAAGTATACTTATATCTATCTATCTATATATGATATATATTAATTATTTATAAGGAAATGACTCATGTGATTATGAAAGCTGGCAAGTCCAAAATCTTTAGGGCCCAAGTGTCTATTCAAAGACTGTTTGGCAGGAGAATTCTCTTACTCAGGGGACGGTTATGCCTGAAACGGCTTGGACGAGGCCCACCCACATCATGGGGGACGCTCTGCTTTTCTCCGTCTGCCAGTGTAAATGTTGGTTTCATCTGAAAACACTCTCACAGAATGATTTTCAACGAAATATTTGGGTACCTGATGACCTAGTCGAGTTGACACGTAGGCATATGTGCTTGTGAAGTTCCAAAGCTTAGCTCTTTCCTTAGAGCCAGCCATGGCCATAGTTCCGGCAGTTGCCCTGGGCAGTTTGTTAGTAAACTGAGCGAACCTCTCTGTGGATCTTGGCCATGTATGGTTTTAGTCACACGTGTGTAATTCAGTGGCTGTTCGGTATCCATTTTTCTGTAGTGGAAATAAAATAGAGGACGAGGAGGTTTGGACTATGTGTGGCACTGGAGCCAAGATCTCTGTTAAATCCCTCCATGAATTTAAAATGCTGTGTGAGCCTTTCCTCTCTCTCTCCATTCCTCTATTTCCTTTCCTCCTGAAGCATGGTTTTTCTAGCATCCTTTGCTTCCCTAGTACGCATATTGAGATGTCTGTCAGCTATGATCAGAGACCCTTGATGGCAACAGTGACTCAGCTTTTTGAGGGAAAAAGAGTGAAGCCTATGAAACCATGGAGGTGTATGAGGTCTGTTTTTACATCAGTGGGAAAGGGATGTGTTTGTAAGAGCCCAACAGCAGAACATGTTCTGCCCTTTTAGACAGAACGGCTACCAATACCAACAGAAATGAATTACATTTTACCATCTCTGCAGGAAGCGACGAACCGCAGTCTGGTTAAATAGTGCCAACATCACTGCACTTGTCACTGGTACTCTGCCAAAGTGCTCTTGCTAAAACTAGCTGCATCAGGATAGTGCTCCAGTGAAGGCTGGGTTTGATTAAAATAGCAGTGGGCGACAGCTTTATGGGAACAAGAGCTTTGTGAAGGATCTAGGTCATGTTATAATTTGGGAATTTCCATCCTAATTTTTTTCCTTTTGTGCCAAACATGACCCTGAAGCAGTTCCTCAATTCCTAACTTCTTTGGGTGGTTTAACAATGACATTGCTTGACTCTCGGATGACCTACAATTCTTAGATTTTATTTAGCTTTGAACAGAATAGCTGGATTTCCTTGGTTGTCCCCGAGGGTTGCATTTCTCCTGGAAATGCAGCCGCCAGCTCTGAATGATCACTTTAATATTTGGTGTGATTGTTGCTTGGTCAGTTGTGACTGGAGCACAGAACCTCAGTGTTCTGCTATCACAGATGGCCACACCTAAATGCTCTCCCCAAGAAAATAAATGCCCCAAGACTAGTGAGAATAAGATTCGGCAGTCTTTGCCAATAACAGTCCAAGGATCGAAATTACAAGCTAAACTAAACATCCAACGCTTTTATGCCAGAACATTTATCTTCCAGAAAGATAATTATGTGGTATGATTGTCAAGAAACTTTTCTAAGCTTAAAAACCAGAGTCCGGTAGTTTTCTGACCACTGCCCTTTCTACTTGCTGTGAACCTAGTGGCTTCTGTCCTCTAAGGATCACAGCCAGGGGTCAATAGCAGGTGCATGCCTCATTGACAGGAACAGAAGGGTGAAATTGGTGGGGTGTTCAGCCTGAAGCTGAGGAATAAGAGAAGCCCTCTCCCTCTCCCTCTCCCGTTATTCTAGCAGATATAAAACTAAGGGCTGCGGTTTGAGAAGATTAAATCAGTCTGCTTCAGAGGGGATTAGTTACCTAGATGTGTCATGAGACTGAAGCCAGAGAAATGCCACAGGGGTCTGAAGGAGAGAGGAAATCTTTGAGGCTGAGCTACCTGATAGCTAATCCATCCTTCTTGTCAAGATGTAATATAGGTCAGTTCAACATCCACAGTTCAACAACCAAAATATCAGTTGAATGCTGGTTTGTTCTCATTTATGATGGGTACATTGATAAGAGAAGGCTGAATAGGCAGTTGGGAAACTAAATCAAGGGTAAAGACATCTATACAATAGCAGGTTCCAATCAACATCCCCAGGCTACATCTAATAATCTAACCACATTGTCTATTGAATGATCTACTTAAATGACCTAAAGGAAACACCTGAAAAGGTGAGCCTGTAATCACATCAAAGTAAAGGTTGCCTTGGTAAGCATTTTCTCTTGGACACTCTAAGCTTCATTGTTATCCATTACAGTGATTACCTGGGTCCCTTCCCTGTCTTTCCTGGGGCACCGAAGAAGACAATTTTCATTCTGGTTTAGCTCAGTGCATCTATTGCAACCCTTTCTGCTGGTGGTTTACAGGACGCCTACTTCTTATACATAGGGTTATAAAGGGCAAGTTTCCGTTTACCAAAGCAAAATCCGTCCTTTCCTTTCTCTGGGTAAAGGAGTCAGGAATACCTGCTTGACTCATTCTTAAATGTTTTGTTGGGTAAGTTCATATTTCAGAGCCAGCTGTACAGCACAATTGCTTAATTATAGCATAAACTCTGCATAGCAAAATGAAAATGGCAACAGCAGGATAGCATGCTAGTGCAAAGCATTCTTAAGTTGTCATGCAGTTTATTACTGCTTGCTAATCCTCCCAAGTAGTTTTAATATTAAAAACCCATTTCCATTCCATTGATAGTACATAGTAGGTGCTCCTTTTCCCACAAAGATTTTTCCTAGAAATACCCAACAACCGCCTTTGTGAGTAACAGTTGATCAATTCAGAGTCGCCATCATGGACACTGCATGGCAGAAATGGATATAATATTGCAGACCCACGGGAGTAATAAGAATGTAGATTTGGACACATATGGTATCATTAGCAGCTCAGCAACAATCTCTCCCCCATGCCCCAATAAACACTTTCCCATTATGGGACCCAATCACAAAGCCTGTGAGTCACAAGCTTTAATGAGACAGAGTGGAGTGGCTCATGACTAAAGTTTCCATTGTGCTTAATTAAAAAAGAAAATAAAGCAGAGATATTGCAATACTCATGTGTTTAAATGAAAGCATTTTTTTTTTTTTTTAGTTGTACAAGGCTAAAACTGTCATTTTTTTTTTGTGCCATGCCCTGAGTGGAATGGAGCATAAAGAGGATAAAGAATAAACCATATTCAACAAATTACCACAAAATCTCTCCCCTTTGTCATCCACCCACTGTAGACTTCTCTACTTGTAGCCTTGTTAATAAAAAAGATAAAGACATCGGATCGTTTTTTGAACATAATCCTCCTTCCAAGTAAGGACTGGCTTTCATCCACTGGTCTGTGACAGATGTGTATTTCCTAAGTTATTGAAAATCTATGGCCCTCCTTATCAACCAGCTCTGAAACACTTAAGATGCCTTTTCCTATCCAGGAAATTCCGTCACCACTTTCTCTTTACTTCCTCATAGACCCGGGTGCTCTACCTACACTGTCATGACAGACGAATCTAGGGAAGAATTTCTCTCTCAGCTCATTGAAATCAAGGCAATTATTGTGCCCATCTCTCTCTTCCATCCACTGTTTCCTATTCCTATCCACTCCCTGCCCACGTATTTCAATATGTCCTTTTATACTAGGCTTACGTTCTTTTGGTGGAATTGGACAGAATGTGCTAAGTCGTGCTTCAGAAACATGATCTCTGGAAGACTGTTTATCTCAGGCACATCTTGTTAACTTTGTTCATTTTATGAGCAGAATTGAAATAAAACACCTCCACTGTAAATAGGAAGGACTTTAAAATTAAATTTGGGCAGCTGGAGAGCAGGATACATTACCTCCTGATCATATTACTTAAATTGGAAAAAACAAAAACCCAAGAAAAGTAAACAGACAAATAAGAACAGATCCCCATGACAATGTGAACTCAAGACAGCCCATTAGAAAGCTTAAAAGCATTTCTTAAGGAAGTGAAATGTCAGCTGTAGAACCAGAGAGTTGATGGGAACACATGTCTATTACAAAGAAGAGAGAAATATTTTTTAGATGCCGTATCCAGGAAGCACAGGGAAGGCATCAGTAGGAAGGTACAGAAGTTGAGCTCAAGGGCGGGGTTGGCTGGCCCAGGAGGCTTACTAGATCTAGCATTCAGAGCAAAGACTGACTAGCTTTCAAAGGTCCTCTGTGATTCTGAGTTGACACTGGTTATTCTCTCTCTTTTTTAAAGATTATTTAATTTCAAGAGAGAGAGAGCAAGGAAGGGATAGAGACCGAAGGAGAGAGAGAACCCCAGGCAGACTCTGCACAGAGCCTGACGCAGGGCTCAAACTCACGAACAATGAGATCATGGCCTGAGCCAAAACCAAGAGTCGGACGCTTAACCAACTGAGCTACCCAGACGCCCTGATTATTCTCTTTTTGAAAGGTTAGAAACGGACCTGGACCTAGAAATGAATGAGCTGAGCCTTGAGGATTCGAACATTCATCCCATAGATGAAGAATCAAAGCTCTGGGGTCAGATTGCTTGAGTTTGAATTGTTTTTGCAATCCTATGACCAAGTTTCTTAACTTCTCTAAGCCTAAATTTATTCATCTATAAGATAAAAGTTCTAATAGTGCCTATTAGAAAGGGTTCTTTTTGAGGAGGAAATTACTCACGCAAGGCATTTAGCATCCATAATAAGCACTCCATTTGAGTAAATAATTATTCTGTGTGTATGTGTGTGTGTGAGTGTGTGTATGTTCTAGTAAAGGGATTCCTGTGGCAGAAAAAGTATGTTTTCCATATTCTGCAAAGTATTGACACTGTGATGCTTTAGATATTTTCTTAAAACATTTCCTAATGCATCTGATGAATATAGTGTATCTAACGAAATAAAAGGTACTTGTCAGGAAAATTTTTAAGAGACACAAATTGTGTTCTTTATACCAGCCAGTTCCGATTCATAGTTGTTGGAAAACAGAGTTTAGAAATCAGGCTGATTCGTAAGACTTTGTGTCGAACCGAAGTTTCAATATCCTTTCTCAGAACTTCTGAGTGGCTGAACAAATAGCTCTTGATCTGCCAATCGTCCTTTGCAGGTGGGATTTGGTCCCACAGGAGACAGGTGATTTATGAGGTCCCAGCTAGTATTAAAAATTGTATGATTCTCACCACTAATTAAAAGTCACTCAAGGGGAAGGCCCCAGAGAGGGACCTAGGTGATCCCCAAGGGAGACCACCAGTCCTCACAATACCGACTCGGGGATTATATAGGTTTCCTTCATGCTATAAAATACACATGTTCTGACCACCTCATCAGAATATCCATTTTTTAAATTTTTTTAATGTTTATTATTTGAGAATAGTAAATTAATAAATAAAATAATTTTTTTTAATGTTTATTATTTTGAGAAAGAGAGCAAGCAGGGGAGGGGCAGAGAGAGAGGGAGACACATAATCCAAAGCAGGCTCCAGGCTCTGAGCTGCCAGCACAGAGCCCGATGCGGGGCTCAAACCCACAGACCCCTGCGAGATCATGACCTGAGCCAAAGTCGGCCGCCTAACTGACTGAGCCACCCATGTGCCCCCAGAAAATCCACTTTTATAAAGCAAGTCTTCATGTCTCCAACACAAATTCAAAACTTCTTTTTCTCTGGAAAAAAATTCAACATACACATTATTATACTGTATAGCAACCTACAGTTTCCAGTATTACCCATCTGTTGCCAGTCATCCTAGATTAATGATATTTGTTACCCGTCTGGTACCTCCCCGATTGTACATTCCCATATCTGAAAATTAGCAATTTTGCCATATTTTCCCATACTTAAAAAAGTGCTTATTAGATTTGGTTGTCAGTAACTATGGATATCCAAGTTCCTTTTTGGAAGTTCTCCCAAATTAGGCTTTCTGCATATAAAACGAACTATGTCCATTTCATTAGTTCTGAGAATCCAGATTCTGCATTTGCAGTATATCTAATCAGGATTCAACAGTACACAACCCTGGGTAAGAAATATTAGTCTAGACTAGAGAAAGATTTAATGCCTGAGATCATAGAGTGGTCCAGCTATAAAAGAAATGGCAAGAACCCAATCAAGGAAGTGATTTAAAACTGAGTAAAGGATTCAGCGGCCTCTGGGGTGTACTGAGCAAAGTGAATTAATAGAGAGGAAACCTCTTTGTGTTGATCCTACCATTTCTCCTTAAATTACAAATGCATGTGTCTCTTCAAGATCATGGAGAAAGGCGGTACCTAAAATGAAGATATTAACATCATCAATAGACATCAACATCACCCTGGCCTTCCCCTCTCTCCAGAGAAGTGTCAGTATTACAGTAAGAAAAAAACCTGGCTTTGCGCACATGTGTTTGGCAGAGGACAGTGTTAGTGCTCAGTGGAATGGAAAATTGCCATGATCATTTAGAAAGAGACCATGGGGTAGCGAAAAGGGCTCTGCACCAGGAATCAGGAGTCCTGGGTCTTAGTTCAGTTGTTTCGTTAACTAATGCTTGACCTTGAGCAAATCTCTCCAGATCCTGTGCCTTGTATGTTCATATCTATTAAAAAGAGCAGGTTGGGCAAGATGATTTCTAGGTTTCATCCCACTAAACAAACAAACAAACAAACATGAAATTATTATATTTTAAAAGTAGCTTGCATATATATGTGTATGCATATATATTTCATAGGTTATTTTGTTTTTTTTTTGTTTGTTTGTTTTTTTTTATTTTTATTTATTTTTTTTAATTTTTTAATATATGAAATTTACTGTCAAATTGGTTTCCATACAACACCCAGTGCTCATCCCAAAAGGTGCCCTCCTCAATACCCATCACCCACCCTGCCCTCCCTCCCACCCCCCATCAACCCTCAGTTTGTTCTCAGTTTTTAACAGTCTCTAATGCTTTGGCTCTCTCCCACTCTAACCTCTTTTTTTTTTTTTTTTTTTTTCCTTCCCCTCCCCCATGGGTTTCTGTTATGTTTCTCAGGATCCACATAAGAGTGAAACCATATGGTATCTGTCTTTCTCTGTATGGCTTATTTCACTTAGCATCACACTCTCCAGTTCCATCCATGTTGCTACAAAAGGCCATATTTCATTTTTTCTCATTGCCACGTAGTATTCCATTGTGTATATAAACCACAATTTCTTTATCCATTCATCAGTTGATGGACATTTAGGCTCTTTCCATAATTTGGCTATTGTTGAGAGTGCCACTATAAACATTGGGGTACAGGTGCCCCTATGCATCAGTACTCCTGTATCCCTTGGATAAATTCCTAGCAGTGCTATTGCTGGGTCATAGGGTAGGTCTATTTTTAATTTTCTGAGGAACCTCCACACTGCTTTCCAGAGCGGCTGCACCAATTTGCATTCCCACCAACAGTGCAAGAGGGTTCCCGTTTCTCCACATCCTCTCCAGCATCTATAGTCTCCTGATTTCTTCATTTTGGCCACTCTGACTGGCGTGAGGTGGTATCTGAGTGTGGTTTTGATTTGTATTTCCCTGATAAGGAGCGACGTTGAACATCTTTTCATGTGCCTGTTGGCCATCCGGATGTCTTCTTTAGAGAAGTGTCTATTCATGTTTTCTGCCCATTTCTTCACTGGGTTATTTGTTTTTCGGGTGTGGAGTTTGATGAGCTCTTTATAGATTTTGGATACTAGCCCTTTGTCCGATGTGTCATTTGCAAATATCTTTTCCCATTCTGTTGGTTGCCTTTTAGTTTTGTTGGTTGTTTCCTTTGCTGTGCAGAAGCTTTTTATCTTCATAAGGTCCCAGTAATTCACTTTTGCTTTTAATTCCCTTGCCTTTGGGGATGTGCTGAGTAAGAGATTGCTACGGCTGAGGTCAGAGAGGTCTTTTCCTGCTTTCTCCTCTAAGGTTTTGATGGTTTCCTGTCTCACATTCAGGTCCTTTATCCATTTTGAGTTTATTTTTGTGAATGGTGTGAGAAAGTGGTCTAGTTTCAACCTTCTGCATGTTGCTGTCCAGTTCTCCCAGCACCATTTGTTAAAGAGACTGTCTTTTTTCCATTGGATGTTCTTTCCTGCTTTGTCAAAGATGAGTTGGCCATACGTTTGTGGGTCTAGTTCTGGGGTTTCTATTCTATTCCATTGGTCTATGTGTCTGTTTTTATGCCAATACCATGCTGTCTTGATGATGACAGCTTTGTAGTAGAGGCTAAAGTCTGGGATTGTGATGCCTCCTGCTTTGGTCTTCTTCTTCAAAATTACTTTGGCTATTCGGGGCCTTTTGTGGTTCCATATGAATTTTAGGATTGCTTGTTCTAGTTTCGAGAAGAATGCTGGTGCAATTTTGATTGGGATTGCATTGAATGTGTAGATAGCTTTGGGTAGTATTGACATTTTGACAATATTTATTCTTCCAATCCATGAGCAGGGAATGTCTTTCCATTTCTTTATATCTTCTTCAATTACCTGCATAAGCTTTCTATAGTTTTCAGCATACAGATCTTTTACATCTTTGGTTAGATTTATTCCTAGGTATTTTATGCTTCTTGGTGCAATTGTGAATGGGATCAGTTTCTTCATTTGTCTTTCTGTTGCTTCATTGTTAGTGTATAAGAATGCAACTGATTTCTGCACATTGATTTTGTATCCTGCAACTTTGCTGAATTCATGTATCAGTTCTAGCAGACTTTTGGTGGAGTCTATCGGATTTTCCATGTATAATATCATGTCATCTGCAAAAAGCGAAAGCTTGACTTCATCTTTGCCAATTTTGATGCCTTTGATTTCCTTTTGTTGTCTGATTGCTGATGCTAGAACTTCCAGCACTATGTTAAACAACAGCGGTGACAGTGGGCATCCCTGTCGTGTTCCTGATCTCAGGGAAAAAGCTCTCAGTTTTTCCCCGTTGAGGATGATGTTAGCTGTGGGCTTTTCATAAATGGCCTTTATGATCTTTAAGTATGTTCCTTCTATCCCGACTTTCTCAAGGGTTTTTATTAAGAAAGGGTGCTGGATTTTGTCAAAGGCCTTTTCTGCATCGATTGACAGGATCATATGGTTCTTCTCTTTTTTTTTGTTAATGTGATGTATCACGTTGATCGATTTGCGAATGTTGAACCAGCCCTGCATCCCAGGAATGAATCCCACTTGATCATGGTGAATAATTCTTTTTATATGCTGTTGAATTCGATTTGCTAGTATCTTATTAAGAATTTTTGCATCCATATTCATCAGGGATATTGGCCTGTAGTTCTCTTTTTTTACTGGGTCTCTGTCTGGTTTAGGAATCAAAGTAATACTGGCTTCATAGAATGAGTCTGGAAGTTTTCCTTCCCTTTCTATTTCTTGGAATAGCTTGAGAAGGATAGGTATTATCTCTGCTTTAAATGTCTGGTAGAACTCCCCTGGGAAGCCATCTGGTCCTGGACTCTTATTTGTTGGGAGATTTTTGATAACCGATTCAATTTCTTCGCTGGTTATGGGTCTGTTCAAGCTTTCTATTTCCTCCTGATTGAGTTTTGGAAGAGTGTGGGTGTTTAGAAATTTGTCCATTTCTTCCAGGTTGTCCAATTTGCTGGCATATAATTTTTCATAGTATTCCCTGATAATTGTTTGTATCTCTGAGGGATTGGTTGTAATAATTCCATTTTCATTCATGGTTTTATCTATTTGGGTCATCTCCCTTTTCTTTTTGAGAAGCCTGGCTAGAGGTTTGTCAATTTTGTTTATTTTTTCAAAAAACCAACTCTTGGTTTCGTTGATCTGCTCTACAGTTTTTTTAGATTCTATATTGTTTATTTCTGCTCTGATCTTTATTATTTCTCTTCTTCTGCTGGGTTTAGGCTGCCTTTGCTGTTCTGCTTCTATTTCCTTTAGGTGTGCTGTTAGATTTTGTATTTGGGATTTTTCTTGTTTCTTGAGATAGGCCTGGATTGCAATGTATTTTCCTCTCAGGACTGCCTTCGCTGCATCCCAGAGCGTTTGGATTGTTGTATTTTCATTTTCGTTTGTTTCCATATATGTTTTAATTTCTTCTCTAATTGCCTGGTTGACCCACTCATTCGTTAGTAGGGTGTTCTTTAACCTCCATGCTTTTGGAGGTTTTCCAGACTTTTTCCTGTGGTTGATTTCAAGCTTCATAGCATTGTGGTCTGAAAGTATGCATGGTATAATTTCAATTCTTGTAAACTTATGAAGGGCTGTTTTGTGACCCAGTATATGATCTATCTTGGAGAATGTTCCATGTGCACTCGAGAAGAAAGTATATTCTGTTGCTTTGGGATGCAGAGTTCTAAATATATCTGTCAAGTCCATCTGATCCAATGTATCATTCAGGGCCCTTGTTTCTTTATTGACTGTGTGTCTAGATGATCTATCCATTTCTGTAAGTGGGGTGTTAAAGTCCCCTGCAATGACCACATTCTTATCAATAAGGTTGCTTATGTTTATGAGTAATTGTTTTATATATCTGGGGGCTCGGGTATTTGGCACATAGACATTTATAATAGTTAGCTCTTCCTGGTGGATAGACCCTGTGATTATTATATAATGCCCTTCTTCATCTCTTGTTACAGCCTTTAATTTAAAGTCTAGTTTGTCTGATATAAGTATGGCTACTCCAGCTTTCTTTTGGCTTCCAGGAGCATGATAAATAGTTCTCCATCCCCTCACTCTCAATCTAAAGGTGTCCTCAGATCTAAAATGAGTCTCTTGTAGACAGCAAATAGATGGGTCTTGTTTTTTTATCCATTCTGATACCCTATGTCTTTTAGTTGGCGCATTTAATCCATTTACATTCAGTGTTATTATAGAAAGATATGGGTTTAGAGTCATTGTGATGTCTGTATGTTTTATGCTTGTAGTGATGTCTCTGGTACTTTGTCTCACAGGATCCCCCTTAGGATCTCTTGTAGGGCTGGTTTCGTGGTGACAAATTCCTTCAGTTTTTGTTTGTTTGGGAAGACCTTTATCTCTCCTTCTATTCTAAATGACAGACTTGCTGGATAAAGGATTCTCGGCTGCATATTTTTTCTGTTTAGCACACTGTAGATATCGTGCCAAGCCTTTCTGGCCTGCCAAGTTTCAAAGGAGAGATCAGTCACGAGTCTTATAGGTCTCCCTTTATATGTGAGGGCACGTTTATCCCTTGCTGCTTTCAGAATTTTCTCTTTATCCTTGTATTTTGCCAGTTTCACTATGATATGTCGTGCAGAAGATCGATTCAAGTTACGTCTGAAGGGAGTTCTCTGTGCCTCTTGGATTTCAATGCCTTTTTCCTTCCCCAGTTCAGGGAAGTTCTCAGCTATAATTTGTTCAAGTACCCCTTCAGCACCCTTCCCTCTCTCTTCCTCCTCTGGGATACCAATTATACGTATATTATTTTTTTTTAGTGTATCACTTAGTTCTCTAATTTTCCCCTCATACTCCTGGATTTTTTTATCTCTCTTTCTTTCAGCTTCCTCTTTCTCCATAACTTTATCTTCTAGTTCACCTATTCTCTCCTCTGCCTCTTCAAGCCGAGCCATCGTGGATTCCATTTTGTTTTGCAATTCGTTTAAAGCGTTTTTCAACTCCTCGTGACTGTTCCTTAGTCCCTCGATCTTTGTGGCAAGAGATTCTCTGCTGTCCTGTATACTGTTTTCAAGCCCAGCGATTAATTTTATGACTATTATTCTAAATTCACTTTCTGTTATATTATTTAAATCCTTTTTGATCAGTTCATTAGCTGTTGTTATTTCCTGGAGATTCTTCTGAGGGGAATTCTTCCGTTTGGTCATTTTGGAGAGTCCCTGGCGTGGTGAGGACCTGCAGTGCACTTCCCCTGTGCTGTGGTGTATAACTGGAGTTAGTGGGCGGGGCCGCAGTCCGACCCGATGTCTGCCCCCAGCCCACTGCTGGGGCCACAGTCAGACTGGTGTGTGCCTTCTCTTCCCCTCTCCTAGGGGCGGGATTCACTGTGGGGTGGCGTGTCCCGTCTGGGCTACTTGCACACTGCCAGGCTTGTGTTGCTGGGGATCTGGCGTATTAGCTGGGGTGGGTAGGCAAGGTGCACGGGGGCTGGAGGGGCAGGCTTAGCTCGCTTCTCCTTAGGTGATCCACTTCAGGAGGAGCCCTGTGGCAGCGGGAGGGAGTCAGATCCGCTGCCAGAGGTTTGGCTCCTCAGAAGCACAGAGTTGGGTGTTTGCGCGGAGCGAGCAAGTTCCCTGGCAGGAACTGGTTCCCTTTGGGATTTTGGCTGGGGGATGGGCGGGGGAGATGGCGCTGGCGAGCGCCTTTGTTCCCCGCCAAGCTGAGCTCTGCCGTCCGGGGGCTCAACAGCTCTCCCTCCCTTTGTCCTCCAGCCTTCCCGCTTTCCGAGCAGAGCTGTTAACTTATGACCTCCCAGACGCTAAGTCGCGCTTGCTGTCGGAACACAGTCTGTCCGGCCCCTCCGCTTTTGCCAGCCAGACTCGGGGGCTCCGCTTGGCCGGCGAGCCACCCCTCCGCCCCGGCTCCCTCCCGCCAGTCCGTGGAGCGCGCACCGCCTCGCCGCCCTTCCTACCCTCTTCCGTGGGCCTCTAGTCTGCGCTTGACTCCGGAGACTCCCTTCTGCTAATCCTCTGGCGGTTTTCTGGGTTCTTTAGGCAGGTGTAGGTGGAGTCTAAGTGATCGGCAGGACGCGCTGTGAGCCCCGCGTCCTCCTACGCCACCATCTTCCGGCACTCCGATCTCATAGGTAATTTTGAATAACATAGTTAATACATGTGTACATGTAAAATATAAAAATAACACCACTGATATGTCAGTGCTTTCAGACATTTGCTTTTTAGCCAATTTTGAGGAGTAATTTTAATTCGTTCCCACCCAAAATTAACCATTTGGACAATTATTATATGCAGCGTGAGGAAGGACAACTTTTAGATTAAAAAAAAAAAAAAACAAAAACATAAAACCATGCTAGTCTTACCTAGGAAATGAATCATCACATTAGGCCTTTAGCATTCCATTTCAATCCCTTCATTGAGAAACTACACCATCCTAGGAATTTGTACAGACTGTAGGAAATTTATGGACCCTGATTTTGTATTCAACGCAAACTTGGATAAGTATTCAACAAGTACTATATTCCATTTACTGTTCTAGGGACTTAGAATAGGTGGAAAACACATAAATAGACCTTATATGCAAGTAGCTCAATCTATAATGTAGGTAAGGTAGCTTCGAGACTGATGAAGCTTAAAAAAAATGTACAAGTCAAAGGATTCATCATAATTTCTCTTTAAGCAATTTTTTAAAAAACTTTTTTTTTTTAATGTTGATTTATTTTTGAGACAGAGAGAGACAAAGCATGAGCGGGGGAGGGTCAGAGAGAGAGGGAGACACAGAATCCGAAGCAGGCTCCAGGCTCTGAGCTGTCAGCACAGAGCCCGACGCAGGGCTCAAACCCACAGACCGTGAGATCATGACCTGAGCTGAAGTCGGAGGCTCAACTAACTGAGCCACCCAAGCGTCCCTAAAAAACTTTTAAGTGCTATTAACTTAAGTAATCTCTACACCCAACATGGGGCTCGAACTCACAACCCCAAAATCAAGAGTTGCACACTCTTCCAACTGAGCCAGCCAGGCACCCCTCTTTAAGCAATTTTTTTTTTAAGGCAAGACTGATATCCTTTGTATTTCAGTGGTTAAGTATTTTCTTAGCAATTGTAAATAGTCATTATAATAACCACCCTTCTGAATCTCACCATCCCCATCTATTCCCTACCCAGACTTTCCTATGATCCAGCAACAAAAGGGACAAGTCTAGACACATCGGAAGCCACCATAACCCTATGTCAAGTCTGGATTTTCTTTCTTTTTTTTTTTTTTTTAAGTTTATTTATTTTGAGAGAGAGAGAGAGAGAGAGTGTGTGTGTGTGTGTGTGTGTGTGCGCGTGCACACGCGTGTGCGTAAATTGGGGAGTGGCAGAAAGGGAGACAGAGGATCTGAAGCGGGTTCTGTGCTGACCAGAGCGCCCAATGCAGAGCTCAAACTCACAAACTGTGAGATCATGACCTGAGCCCAAAGTCAGATGCTTAACCAGCTGAGCCACCCAGATGCCCTAAAAGCTGTTACATTTTTAAAGAATTTGGGTATCACTCGTACCATAAGGTTAAAAAAGTAATCCTCTGGATGTTAACCAATAAATGATTCCCTTAATTCTTTAAATTATATAATCTAATCATTGTTTAGTTTTGAACGTGTATGTGTTTCTATTGTGGTTGGAAGGGAGGGAATCAAAGAAAATTAATTTATTGGATAGAAAAAGGATTTTAATAGACAATTTTCCTTGGAGCAGAGTTAGAAACATTGCATTTTATCACTTTGAGGCCAATTTCTGATGAAGTCTTTGTGGACCCGTTCTTAAAAGTGTTTGCAATGACCCAAGAGCATAGTTTACCCTGTTAATCTATCAGAGAAAGAAACCAACACATAAAGAACCAGTGAGAATGGATAGAACTTTGTAATAGAGATGGTATGAATTCTAGAAATTCAAATGATTTAGCTCAAAAATGAAATATGCAAATGTTCCTTGTGAACATGGAGACACTGACTTGTCTCAGTTTAGGATATGCAAAGGACATTCCTATAGAGAGACCTTGGATTTGAAAGCAGGGGATCTTCTATCTCCTGATGCACACTAATCGTGTTGTGACTGAGGGGCAATTCTGGAAAGTCATTGTCATCAGAAGTGACACCCATAAGTTCCCTGTTGTAGTAACTGCCTGACTTTCCCTAATAAACATGATGGGACAAGGGTGGGAGGGATTCATGAGGAACCAAGAATTGAAGTAATGTGCATCGTAAATCCACCCTCTAAAAAGTAATTTCTGAGCAGGAGCTTTGAAACGTGAACAAAAAGAAAAATACAATAAGGAAATTAAAAACTAAAGAGAATAAAAACTGGAGGTGTGATATGTTTTATGCTCTTTGGGTTTTTCTGTGGTTTTGATCATTGGAAGCGTTTGAGAAACACAAGAGCTGGTGGTGATGTGTCTGTGGGTTCTACTGCCTAAAGGAACTTTCAGCACCGAGAGGAGAAGAGAATAGAATTCCCACTTGTCATCTTCAGGGTCTGCCTGACATATTCAATCACAGTGGTGTTGCCAATGCAAAGCAGGCCTTGTGTTTATCTAATTATCTGCCAGAGCTGATACAAGGCAGATTGGCCAGGCCCTGGGATTTCCTGCAGCCTTGGATAGCATTCAGAGAGCATAACACTGGTCCTTAATTATTTCTAGTTATGAGGGAGAGGGAAAGCAGGAATTAATGAAACACATTGGTAATCAATAATGGCAATTTCTTTTCTACCAATCAGTAAATAATCAAGCAAATAACTTTTAATTTCATTTTTCCTGTTTTTTTCTTTCTGTGATTCTCTGGTTGCTGTGCCACTTATTCATGAGCTAATCATTTAAATATGATTTATATGTTAGGGACCCATAACTGACACTGATTAAAAAGTATGAAATAAATCAAATGAACAGTTCTGAAGTAATACATTTGAAAACAAAATCCACATTGTATATAGTTTTAAGGAACCCATAGCACAATGAGCTCTATGAATTCATGACCCTGAGATCAAGTCTCATGCTCTACTGACTAAGCCAGCCAAGCACCTCGTCCCCGACATTGTATTGTAGTGACTATAAGTAAGATAAACTATCCAGAGAGGTGAGACATTCCTGTGAGCCAAGTCAGGACCAAAAAGTTCATGAAGGAGTCAGAAACTTGTATATGCCTTGGAAACAGGATATCTTTATACAGGAGGGAGAAGGGCATCCCATGGAAGGCAATATGGTGGGCAACAGCACTGAGGTGAGCCTGAAGAATTCAGGGATCAATCAGACTAGAGCTTGGATTTGTGTTGAGGTGCTATAGAAACTAAGTCATTTTTGAGATGATGGGACCAGTTCCTAGAAGACTGGAAAGGCAGGCAGAGCAGTTGGCTATGACTTGCAGGCAATGTGGAATCATCATAGACCCTCCTGTGTGCCGATGCTAGAGAATGATTTCAATGAATAAAAGAATAGAGAATGGGCAAGAAAGAAGACTGACTATTCTACCGACTTCAGAATCCGTTCTTAAATACTTTAAGATTACAAAGAATATGGAGAGTCAAAACAATCAACACATATCTTTTTTCTTGGGCAGGGGAGGATGATGAAAAGGATTTCAAAGCATAGGACCTATGAAGGAAATAATAATAAAAATGGTCTTTGGAGATGAAAAAATGGGACATGACTGGTTTAGTGAAATTAAAGAATGGTAATAATCACTAACTATAGTGACATATGTAAATTACTGCCTTGGAGGAGAGTTGCTGTCTGGGCTCACTGTCCTGGTGGGTATTTAGTCATACTGAGTGGGCTCTGTGCCTGAATTAAAAAAAAAAAAAAAAAAAAAAAAAAAAATTGGGACATAGACTCTGGTATCAAACATACCTGTGTAGTCTTTAAAAGGCATAGGAGCGGATTTCAGATAATCACCCACAGGTTTTGAGGAACAGTCTCTTGCCCAGTCTGTGAGTTGGAGTTGAAACCATCTGTCCTCATGTCCAATGTCTCCTCAGGCCTGCTCTCTTTACAACCCTAGGGTATGGGCTAGGCTATAGGTAGCTGGCCACACTTGTTTCCTAGCAGAGAAAGGATAAGGGTGGGTGTGGGTGGGAAGGGAGGGGTACAGCTATAAATAGCTTCTAAGAACAATGGATACCATGGAAATGCTTTGGGAGCATCTCCTATAACAAAGGAAGCAAGAGAAGTAGAGATGAGAAAGAAATGAATCATTTCCAAAAATGAAAATCTAGATTGTCCTTTTTCACTTTTTCTTGTATATAAATATGTATACTTCTATAAACACACACAGCACAAAGGCAGATTGCAAAACAATATATAAAAGACTACTCCATGTCTTTATAGTAAAAGTGATCAATTAGTATTGATCTTCCATAGTTTCCTGCAAATATATATGTATATACATATGCATGCATAAATCTTAAGGGGGAAAAAGCCTGCACTTTGTATATATAACTTAATATTAATGATAGTTATCTCTTGGTTTGGAATTATGGGTTGGGTTTTTTTTGTGTGTGTGTATACACACACACACACACACACATTTATTTATTTATTTGGATACACTGTATAGTGACTGTGTAAATATTAAAAAGGATTTTTAAAGAAAACATGACAATTTAAGATATACTTCTGCATTTTTCACTTGCAAATACACACAATCATTATAAGACTGAATTATAATGACATCAATTTCCATTTACCCAGAAGGTACCTCTCGGTGCATAAGTTAGACCCTAGGCGAATTAGTGATTCTCCCAAACTACAACTCAGCTGCCACTCGCTCAAAATTATATTTCTCTGCCTGCAAGATACAGAAGGGATGCTTCTGGGTCCATGTGTATACTACAGCTACCCCAGAGCTTCTCAGGGAGGCAATGACTAACTGAAGTTGGGTACATACAGCCCCAGATTTGTGGTCAGGAAGTGGTGTGCACTTGGTAATCACAAAAACACAGATCCCAGTTAGTCATAAGGTCTTGGACTGGGGCCCAGGTATGGGTATTTGTTTAAAAAGCTCCCCAGGTGATTCTAATGTGGAGCCAACATCAAGAACCATGGCCCTAATGGATTAATTTACTAAGGGGTTATTTGAATATGGCCTTCGAGAGAGGTAAAACAAAAGCAGAGAGGATGCAGTTGACCAGGGCCAAGGGGATGCATGGCCCTAGGCCTTGTGAAAATATGATTTTGCAGACAGAATAAAAGAACATGGAGTGTGGGGTGGGCAGTTCTTTCAAAAGATAGTGAATGGTGAATGGGTAGCCCTCTCCCTCAAGTTCACAGTAGAATAATCTCTGATCAGATATTTCAAACTGGGGAAAATGTTTAATGATAGTAACTTGTTGTCAGGATACTGGTATCTCACAAAATCCGGCAGAACCCAATTTTGATGCTGATGCCAGGGTACTGAAGTTCTCTTGGCACCAGAGGCTTCCAGACTTTTCCATTAGAGAATACACAGTGACCCACTAGACCTCAGCATAACAAATCCCACAGTAGAGCAGTGGCCCTTTGAATCATTTTACTCTGCTTTGGGAACTCATTCCACATGGATTTCTGTGGAACTTCTTCGGTGGTTTTCTGTAGATTTATAGTGGGCCAAAGCTAGGGACCCCACAGGGATCAATCTTCTGGTCATTGCCTTTCTTTTTTCCTACCAGGAAACTGATGGGTTTCATAAAGCAGAGACTAGGACTTGAACACAAGTTTCTTAACTCCCTTCAAGTACTCCTGAAATTCACTACTATTTCTGATTTGGAGATATGACTTGCCTCCCTGTACTGGCATAAAGGGTCATGTTTTTACTCTGAACCAGTGATAATGTTGATTTTATTCATAGTGTGTTGAAATTATATTATTTATTGATATGGATCATGTGCTAACCCTAAGCTATTGGCTTTGTATTTATCATGTTTAATCTCAGTAGCAATGTTCAAGGATGGTATTATTCCCATCGTACTGTGGCGAACACTGTGGTCACACAGAGGGAATGAAGACCATTCAGGATTGAAATCCTGTTCTAATGCTGAGTGTCTGCACTAATTCCACTGTGCCATTGCCAATAACGACACCAGACCTGAGTCACAGGGGGAAATGCCCCACCTCTCCTGCCTTATGAGCCCTTGTGGCCTGAGTGTTTCTCATTACCCTAGTTAGCCCTGGCTTTTCTCTTTTCTTTGATACTTTTAGATAGAGCAAGCTGGGGAAGAGCAGAGAGAGAGAGAGAGGGAGAGGGAGAGAGAGAGAATCCCAAGCAGGCGCCACACTGTGAGCACAAAGCCCCATGCAGGGCTCGAACTCATGAACTATGAGATCATGACCTGAGCTGAAACCAGGAGTTGGAGGCTTAACTGACTGAGCCACCCAGGCACCCAGCCCTGGCTTTTTAGCCCCATTCGCTCTTTGTTCCTTTAGAGCTGTACCTGGAAGAACTCTCACTCCCGTTTTTTTAATAGCCTGGCTGTTATTTAATTTATTTTCTGAGAAGTGGTTCTGTATCTCACCTGTTTTTAATGGAGTTTCATTTTGCTACCCAGCATAATCTTTGTTCCTGTGGTTTAGAAGGAAGAAAATGCTGTTAAACTCAGCCAGAGTCCTAAACAGATGTTCTGCATGTCCCTGTGTGTTGTGTTAGCAATGCATCACTTCCAGACGTCTCGGCCTGGCCTGCCGGCGTCCTGCGCCCATGCCAAATGCTTTCGGATAGCCTGCAATAAGCAAAACCCGAAGTCAGGTTAAAACCACCAAAGTCACTGGATTCTACTCCTTGAGTGCATTAGCATCTGGACTTGGGGAGGTGCCAACCTGCTCTCAGAAAAAGTAGCAGCACTGAATCTGTGCAGAGAGGGGGGTGCAGGCGTTGTCTGTTTTAAGACACCTGACTGTAAAAATCTGAATGCGATCATGCCCACTTGAGCAAATAATTATCTTTTATGAAGATTTTTCATTTAAAGAGAGATTTGCCAGAAATCATCCTTCGCCAGTTAACTTTCTCCTTATAATGAGAAAAAAACAAAAATGGCGGTCCATTTGCAAGAGTGTGACCTACAACTTTGAGAAGCTACTTCCATAACAAATCAGACAGCAGGACACACAAGGGCTGGGTTCAGTAAAGCACACCACAAAGGTTTTCTGTCAAAATTGGTATTAAGTGCATGAGTGGGTTAGGGGGACACATATCTGGTAGAGGATTCAGAATATAGCTGGGTCTGTCTGCTTGGGAGGGGCTATGGTTCAGTCAGAGAGTATTTATGAAGTTCTCCAGTATATACCAGGCTGTATTTGATTCCGTGAAAAACATAATCCACATTGACAGTGTTCCACCCCCCACCCCCACTTGGCTCACCTTCAGGCCGGTGGAGGTAAGGGACCCTGCAAGGTGACCTCTCAGGGTCCCCCTACCATAGTGTGATTCTGTGAATGATGAGCAGCAGCCTTGAAGCTTGTCATCTGATCATGTTCCATCTAAGTCGGAAGAGGGGGACTGATTAAAGGGAGGTCACCCCATGCAAATCTTCTAGAATCTTGCATTGGTGACCAAAGCACAGTCTTCTCAGGTTTCTGTGTCATGGTGGCATTGTGTTGGCCTGGGACAGCCAGGAAATGGGGACTGGGAAGTAGAAAGACTATAGTCGAAGGCAAAGTTAGCCACAGGCACCAAGTCCCAGAGTGATTTACAAGGTTATGCAGTGATGGCAGACAGGGCAGGAGAGAGTGGCTGGAGGGCAGTGGGGAGAAAGGATAAAAAGATCTCACCTGAGGGGCACCTGGGTGGCTCAGTCGGTTGAGCGTCTGGCTTTGGCTCAGGTCATGATCTCACGGTTTGTGAGTTCGAGCCCCGCATCAGGCTCTATGCTGAGCCTGGAACCTGTTTCAGATTCTGTGTCTCCCTTTCTCTCTGCTCCTCCCCTGCTCGTGCTCTGTCTCTTTCTCTCTCTCTCAAAAATAAATAAACATTAAAAAAAATTAAAAAAAAAAAAAAAATCTCACCTGAGCCTGAAATGTTTTTTTCTCTGTCCACTTCCTGTGCTTGCTGCTGTGATTACAGAATGACACTGTAATGAAGAGAGATCGTACAAATAGTAACATAACAGAGCAAGGAAGCAAAAAAGCGATTTATTAAAAGCCTCCAACAAGCTCATAATATTGCACCCATACTCCACAAGAATGGACAAATGGCGTGGTTCAGACCTTTTTATCCAGGCTATGATAACTGCTAAGCCAATGTAGGATCCCTTTAAATGTGTATTCACCAGCTCACTTTTCAATCATCACATACAGTGAAATAGCATCCCTTCCTTACCTGAGCAGTCTTCTGGCTGTAGAGAAACAAGGGGACATGTTGCCAGCTCAGTGCTCTCATCATGCTGATAAGAATCTAGCAAATGCAACAGAGAGAAACTCTAGTAAGCCTGAGGAGAAATTTAAAAAAAAAAAGAGAGAGAGAATGAAGCAATCACCCTAGAAAAATATTGCAAAGGAGAAAAATAAGAAATTAGAAAGGAAAGGAAAAATACGGACAACATAATCCATATTGTCTGCAAAAAACAGAGAAAATGTTTCTTGTATAGAGGTGGACGTAAAGTGATATAGGAAATCTATCTGCTCCATGTAAATTTATTAAATGAAACTCTCTTTTTCTCTTTCTTTTAGATAAAAAACCTCTTCATGAAATAAAACCCCAAAGTAAGTTATTTTTCCTCTTGTGAATATAATTTATTCTCATATTTGCTGCCTTACTGTTGTATTTGTTTAGGAGCCAAAGAGAATGGGAGGTTGTAGGAAAAGACCCAGAGTTTTCAGGGCACCTCCTCCTTGGGTTTGGGTCACAGATCAGAGGTTGAAATCAAAAGGACATATACACACCCCTCCCTCAGAGTAGGAGTAAATCTCCCGTGATGCTGCCTGCCTCAAAGTCCATTTCTCTGCAAATGCCGTCTAGGATTCTTATTGCTGAGCAGATTGGTAGCATTAAAGTTAATAAATATTTGTCAGTACAAGCTTTCATGAGAGCAGCCTTGGGCAAGAGCCGAGACTGACTCCAAGCCTCTGCACCTAGGAGGAGACGGCGCCTAACACACAACCGAGAAATCCATGGCAATTTGGTAGATTAGAAACCAGGATTGCACAGTGAAATCAGCAGAAACTGAAAATGTTGGTGGCCGTGTCAGTTTGAGCTCCCCACACGCAGGCTTGGTTCCTGGGAAGGCCCGCCTTTGCATTATCTCTATCTTACACATCCAGTAGATTTGGGCATAACAGCACAGTGAGAATGGTTAGCATCTCGGCATTTGACCCTAAGGTTTTCAGTCATGGCTGAACTTTAGAGCCACCCGGAGGCCTTTTAAAAACCCCAGTTATCAGGCTGTACCCCCAGACCAATGGAATCAGAATTGGGGTGGGTTAGAATCCCTATATTTTTGTTTAGGATTTTAAAACTTTAATGCATAGTTCAATATGTAGGATTTTTTTCTTTTTCTTTTTCCTTGAAGTATATATGATTATGTTCGTTTGGGGGTATACAACATAGAATTCAACTTTTACGTACATTAGGAAATGATCACCATGATTAAGTCTAGTTACCATCTATCACCATACATAGTTATGACAATATTATTGATGATATTCTTTATGCTGTACTTTATATCCTGTGACTTACTTATTTTATAACGGGCAGTTTGTGCCTCTTAATCCACTTCACCTATTTTGCCCATTCCCCACCCCTCTGACAACCACCAGCTTGTTCTCTGTATTTATAAGTCTGTTTCCGTTTTATCTGTTCATTTGTTTTGTTTTTTTAGATTCCATGTATAAGGGTAGGAATGCTTATTTTTAAAAGATCCTCAGACTCCAATGTGCAGGTTGGGTTGAGAGTAACTATCTTAGAAAAATGTTTCTCAGAAAGCAGATCAGCAACCGTGTGCATCGGAATCTTGGGGTTTGGTGGGAGCTTGTTAAATACACCCCATCTCGGGGCGCCTGGGTGGCTCAGTCGGTTAAGCGTCCGACTTCGCTCAGGTCATGATCTCACGGTCCGTGAGTTCGAGCCCCGCGTTGGGCTCTGTGCTGACAGCTCAGAGCCTGGAGCCTGCTTCAGATTCTGTGTCTCCCTCTCTGTCTGACCCTCCCCCGTTCATGCTCTGTCTCTCTCTGTCTCAAAAATAAATAAACATTAGAAAAATAAATAAATACACCCCATCTCAGAATAGGACAAATGAATTCGAATCCTCGGCATACGGGGTGGGAGGGGGGAGGGGGTGGCAGGGCAGGGATGTGCCTGAGAATCTACATTTTCATATGTTCCCCAAATGATTCTGAAGCTCTCAGAAGTATGTACAGCATCCTAGGGAAACCTCCAGATAGAAGGGCCTCAGCAACACAGCTCTTAGCAATAGAAGAGTTACTGAGCTGCCCAGTTGGTTTATAAATAAGCTTGTAGAAGGTGTCCTGGCCGGTTATCTCCCATTTTCGTATAAAATGAATGGCTTTTGATCTTTTAAATCCTAGGGTATTATAATTCAGATAGCTTGGGAGAACTAATAGCTTTTATTAGCTAACTTCTTGGAAGGAAAAGGATTCCTTCTTGTAAGGTTAGATGGAAATAGGAGCTTTGGGACAGGGGTCAGGAGACATGAAGAAAGATCCAGGAAAGCCATTGTTCATACTTTGTTACGTTGCTTCAGGCAGGCTTGAGATACAACAGTGCCATTACCCGCAGAGTCTGAGAACTTTGCAGAACACCCAAAAACAAATATCCTTTTTTTTTTCCCCTGAGGTCCACTGCCCATAAAGTCATTATTGGTACTTAGCTAGTGGTCCGCTGACCTCCTGCATGCCTGATTTTGAATTCAGAGAGGTTGGAGGTGGGGAAACCTGGTTGTAGATGTATGTGTACGAGTGTATGTTGAGGGAGGGAGGAAGCAATCGGGTCGGTGAATATTTGGTGTGTGCCTCTGTCCAGATCTCAGGGTGAGAGCTGGAGTAAATAGACTCCCAGCTGCCTCCTGGTGACATAGCCAAGCCACCCACTGATCCTCACGTATGGCACCAGCAAGATCATGAGTATCCATGTGGTGGCCACCGTGAGAGTTACTTAGAAATGTGTTTTTTAAAAATTAATTTCATGCTTAGTTTGTGAGTCCTGTGCCATTCTAATTTGGTTACATCTGTACTTCCAGCCATAAACCCCACACTAGCTATTTCTAGCCCTCAGGGACTCCTGAATTAGTTTTTGCTTGGGGTTCTCGCTCATGAACACCATGCTTAATTGCTGGATACTGCCACGGAATCGCTTAAACTGTTTTAATTTGTGATTTCCTAAAAATAAAACCTGAACAGAATCAATGTGATTGCAAAAGGCTCCCAGAGGAGTCCAGCCGGGGTTGTGTAAAATGCATGGTTAGGAGTGCGTTATACAAATTCAGGCTGTGGTTGTTCAGTGAAAGAGGGGCTTAGTTTAAGACTACATGAATCATCACTGATGCAAAATCAAAGTCAATTATGAAGATAATTGAGAAACAACCTGTTCCTGTATATAGCTGTGCACATGATTCTCCACAAGGCCTGGTGGATAGAAAACATCACCCAGAGCCTTGCACGCAGTCCTCCGTGAACGGGTGGGCCAAGAAGCGAGCTTTGAGTTGCAGGAAGGTGTAAGGAGAAAGTGAAGTCTTAGGATATCTGCTGGCAAGTCATAATGACAAACTGGGGGAAATATGTGCGCCGCATAGCTCATGAAAGCACTTATTGTAAATGAGATAATTTAATCAATTATGTTTCCTAATGTACTAAACCGAATGTTTCATTTTCTGCTTCTGCACATCTTAAATTATCTTCAGGTGCTTTATGAGATTTAATCATAGTTAATAGAAACTTCATTACCATCAAATGTGCTTTCAATAAATGTTGTGTAACAATGTCAGGAGGTGCAGTAAAATATAGTAGGTTCTGAATGGCAAACACGCACCCCCAGAGTCAGACTGAAAAACGGTTGCGTTCAGACAATGGGGCTCCTTGGAGGCTTGGGGCCGCGGCTTTCCGAGAGGCAGTGGCTTCCTGAGAAGTGACTCATCCAGCACATTCACCTTAGGGCTGAAAAGGATTTCTCTGTCCCCTAAAGAAGTAACCCAGGACCACACACACAGCCTTCTCTTCATCTCCTTCCCGTATAGTTGTTTTGCACCGGGTACCGATGCACGCACGCTAAGCACAAATACAGCAAACACTTGCAGAGTCAGCCATTTCCAGGACGGCTCCAGATGAGTGTCTCCCAATTACTTGAATCTTAACTGTTTCAGAATTGAATTTCTCCTTCTCCGCCCCTGTCCTTAATCCTGTCCTGCTTCCCATCTTCTCTAGTTCGCTCTGTACCTCACCATCTCTTCACTTTGTCCACGTGCGAAACTTGGGCGCCCTCCGAGAGCCCTCTTTTTCCTTTCTCCTACTCGTTACTCATTATGTCCTTACAGTCTGTTATCCCATCCAAACGGAGTTCATGTTCATCACCGACTCTCCGTTTTCACACTGCCCCTCTCTGTCCCTCCATTCACTCAACAGCTGTTGACGGAGCGCTTACCATGCTGTAGGAAGCAGTTGTAGAGAAGCGGCCCTGAGAGGGACAGGTATAGATTCTGCTTCCCCAGAGCATACAGTTTGAGTAGAGATGGATGGATGTAGGCAAACCAGAAAACATATAGTGCTAATGGTCAGTGTTGTGAAGAGAAATAAAGCAGGGTGAGACACTCCAGCGGGGCTGAAGGGAACGTTGCTTTTTTGGTAGAAGGTGTTCAGAGCAGATCTCTGTATTAAAATTGCATTTAAGAAGAGCACCTGGGTGGCTGGGTCGGTTGAGCATCTGACTCTTGGTTTCAGCTCAGGCCATGATCTCACCGTTTGTGAGATCAAACCCCACGTCCGGCTTCTCCCTGACAGCCGGAGCCTTCTTGGGATTCTCACTCCCCCTCTCTCTCTCTGCCCCTCCCCTGCTCGTGCTCGCTCTCTCTTAAAATAAATAAATAAACTTAAAAAAAAAAAAAAAAGAGGAGACCTAGAAAAAAAAAAAAACCAAAAACAGAAAAAACAAACATTCTGGATGTCTGGGGAGAGAGCGTTCCAGACAAAGGGAACACCAGATGAAAAGGCTGTGAGATGTGAACGTAATTGGAATGTCTGAGGAACAGCAGGCAGGACACCTGGAGCAGAGTGGCAGAGGGAAAGGTCCTAAGCGTTAAGACCAGAGAAGTGGGATGAGAGAGGAAACTGCCACACGGATTATAGGCCGTTGTCATGACTCTGACCTTTACTCTGAACCCCTCTGAGGATTTTTTGTCATAGTGACATGACTTAGTATTTTCAAGGATAAACTCTACCTGCTGTGTTGAGTATAAATATATAGGGGATCAGAGCGGAAGCAAGACCTGTTACAGTGATGCATTGTAACAGTAATCAGTAAGAGTAATCTAGGCTATTACAATACCTAGGCTCTTCCAGTAGCAAAGTCCAAGATGATTGTGGCTTGGGGTAGACACAGGGCATTAGACATTGTAAAAATGGGTCATCTTGGCATATCTATTGAAGGCAGAAAGGATTTGTTGATGGGTTGGATATTGAGCATGAGAGAAAGAAAGGTATCAGGCATGATTTCCAAAGTTTGGCTTTGCAGCTAGAAAGATGGGGTTGCCATTGCTGATCCAGAGAGAATGTAGTATAGCAAATCTACATGGAGGATCAGGAGTTCAGTGTTCCTGACGCTAACTTTGAGATACCTATTAAACATCTAAATGGAGAGGTTGAGCAGGCAGTGGAATTATAGGAGTCTGGAGGTCAGAGTCCTGGCTGGTGACATAAATCTGGGGCTTGTCAGTGTCCAGGTGATATTTAAAGCCGTTAGGTTGAAAAAGATCCCCGGATAATGAGCGTGCATGGAGAAGGGACGATAGCGGACGACTGAGCCCTGAAGGGCATCAACATTTAGATGCAGAGGAGGTCAGAAGTCACTGCAGAGAAGACAGAAAAGTTACAGCCAGCATAGTAAGAGAAAAACTAAAAGAAAATGGTGTCCCAGAAGAAAATTTAAAAAGTTGAGGCCGTCTGCATTCCTAATTAGGATTTCTGCAGTTGCCTCCCTGTTTCTAGTCTTGCCCTACACCAATTTATCTGATCTTTCTAAACACGGATTCTAGCCATACCACCTGCAATATTTAAAGCTCTTCAATTGCTTGGGGGCGCCTGGGTGGCTCAATCGGTTAAGCATCCGACTCTTGACTTCAGCTTAGGTCATGATCTCACGGTTTGTGAGTTCCAGCCCTTGTAAGGCTCTCCACTGACGGTGCAGAGTCCTGCTTGGGATTTTGTCTCCCTCACTCTCTGCCCCTCTTCTGCTTGCTCTCTCTCAAACTAAATTAAAAAAAATAAACTAAAAAAAAAACCAAACAACTC
Organism: Panthera onca; assembly: GCF_046562875.1. Classification (NCBI taxonomy): domain Eukaryota; kingdom Metazoa; phylum Chordata; class Mammalia; order Carnivora; family Felidae; genus Panthera; species Panthera onca. The sequence goes on from NC_138342.1 coordinate 158,407,819, forward strand.
TTCATTTGCTCACTACTATTTATAAAATAAAGTCCGAGGTACTGACTACGTATATGATCTGGTCTCAACTTTCTTAATCCTATCAGCTTCTCTCAGTTTAATCATTAGGTAAATTCCTGCCTGCCTGCTCTCCAGTTCCTGTCTTCTTCAGTCAAATAAAGCTTCTGAGCCTTCAGAATACCCTCTGCCCATTTTGGCATATAGTGCCTATTACTTATACATTCTGTTACTTCTCCCTGAAAACTCTTTTTCTCCACCGAATCCTTGTTAGACGCATTCTTCCTTCCAATTTCAGCTTGTGTTTTACTTCCTCTGCAAGGCCTTCCCCCCACCAAGGCTGCATTGGTGACTCCTGAAATGTACCCAGGATCAAAGTATTTTCCTAATTCTGTGCTATATTTTCATTGCCCTTGTACTGGTCTGGATTCCCTTTCTTATAGACATCATCTCTGCCTGTAGGCAGACACTATAGAGTCTTACTTACTCTTCCACCTGTAGCATTAACCACTGGCCTAGTATTAGATGTTCAAAAACCACTTGAGTTAATGCCTTACATCCTCCTGAAAACTCCTCACCTGGCCTTTTACTGTTCAGGTGAAAATAAAGTCTTTGCTTCTAAATATTTATTTTTACTCATTCATATGCTAGCTGTTTATTATGCAGTTCTATATAAATAGTCTTGTCCCAGTGAAATGTGAGGGAAAAAAATTAATGTTTCTTCTCCACGACTCCAATACAAGTTAGAAGATGATAAATGACTTGAGAAAAGGGGAAGAAAGGAAGCAATCTTTAATAAGCCTTTGTTCTGTACCAGATAGGAAGTTAAAGCCTAAAAGGTGTTACTTCCCAGAATCCTGTCCGTCAAAGAATGGCCCAAATGTGTCCTTAAAGTCTAAAAACTAAGTATGCGCTTCTCACCAACACCCATCCCATTCTGCGTCTTTTCCAAAAATACACTGGTTTCATCCACAGTGGAATCATGTGGAATCTACATCCTTTGTGATCTTCACAAAGGTTAGGGAATACCTCAGAAGACGTGTGGCCCACACTACATTTGGACATTCTTCTTTCAGGCTGTGAGGACTTGAATAGTGCCTTGATCCCATCGGACTGTTTGCGACTTTGGGACATACCTTTACATCCTCAACAGACTTCTAGGCTCTTCTAAACTAACGTTAGGCTACTGGCATCAATGCTCATCTTCTAGCAATGCTTTAAACATTTTTTTTTCCTAATCATTTTGCTTCATCTGATTATTTTTTATTGCATACATAGAGCACTTTTTGCAAACTGCATGACTTACTTTGTCCTTCAGGTCACCCCCTACTGTGAATCAATCCAACCCATCTTTATAGGCAACATTTGTCATTTTCTTACCATCTCCAATGTCTTTATTATCCAATTTTCATCCTATCATAAGTGTGTGCCTTTTCTTACTACCGTGTTCAATGACATTGTTGACTCTGCCCTTAATGCGACAGGATTTTGTTCATCATGTACCTCAGAACTGTGCAGAGACAGGAAAGTAGCTGGTTGACCAGTATGTTCTTCAGCATCAGAATAACCCGGGTCCCTTGTTAAAATGTGAATTCACAGGCTCCGTCTCTCCACCTGTGTGTATTTTCAAAGTTGATAGAGTTTGTGGCTTCAGTTTTTAGGATAGGAAATTAAATAAGGTGAAGTCATTTTCTCAAAAGCTGGAGTTCAAATCCTATTTTTTTCTTTACTCTAACCATTACCTTAACCCGGTCTTCCTATCTGATGGGAAAAAGCACAGATACTTTGTAGCCAAATGTAGAGTTACCAGACAAAACAGAGGACCCCTAGTTAAATTTGAATTTCAGATAAATAAATTTTTAGCATAAGCATATCTAGATATTGCATGGGAGATACACTAAAATTATTCATTGATCTGAAATTCAAGTTTAACTGTGTCATATCTTTATTTGCTAAATCTGGCAGCTTTGCTTAAAAGGAGAAATGTGCATATCAAGAAACATTTTATAAAATAGGCTCCCTAATTGTCAATCTTGGAAGAATGGTTAAAATTGAAAGAGATATTGGAGGGGAGAGCCTATCAGTAGGAGCAAAACCTCTGAACCAAAAAAAAAAAAAAAAAAAAAAAAAGAAAGAAAGAAAGAAAGAAAAACTTGCCTGAAGTACAAGGTCTACTTGAAAAAATGAGTAATCAGACTTGGCCAGAGAGTAGGGTCCATATGGATGAGAAATGGGCAAAAGTTGTTGAAAACTGGGGTGATGTAGAGCATAAAGTGTCTTGAGCCATAAGATAAATCCCTTTTGGAGTGGAATCACTTCATACTAGAGAGTTGTCTAAAGATGTTAGAGTGGCAGTACCAGAACTGTGGTTAAGAAGAGTAATCCAGTGGAAAATGGCTCTGAGTGACCAAAGACTGTGTACTAGGTAAGATGAGACTGTACAATGTGAGCACCAAGTAGGTGTCTCCTATGGAAATGGAGATGCGAGAGGCACTGGAGATGTAATAAGTAAGGCATGTGAGTGGTTTGGGGAAGAATCAATGGGGACAGAATGAAAGATGACTCTCCATTCTCACTCATGATGTCACATTACCTGAAAAAGGGACTTCAAGAGGAGAAAATATTTGAAGAGATAAGAATGACAAATCTGTAAGTCAGATGACCAATTTGAGATGTTAGCACAACATGCACCTGAGGTGGTTTCGTCCACTGAGCAGGAAGGAGATATGGGATTAGGTCTGCGCACAGGAGTCGAGGCAAGACATCTCCAATGGAGAGTGTTAGGCATCAAGGAAATAGCACTGTGAACAATTATCCCATTTTTTTTTGGCAAGGAGACAGGAAGAGGGCTAAGAACTGAGCTTTGAAGTCTGTTTATAGAATGTTGAGAGTGAAGGGTAGTTACTAAACAATAAGGAAGAAGGGAGGTAAATCCAGTTTAAGGGACTTTTTTTTTCCTCTCTGGAAAGAGGGTTGGCTTGGCTTGTCTACTGCTAGAGAGTAGTGGAAAGGAATAAGACAAAGAACATTACTATTGATGCAGTAGTTATAAACAACCATCAAGAAGGAACAGTGATTTGGGGGAAAGGCAGACTTTAAAGGGTAAGAGAATAATCAAAGGACATAGAAATACTGGACTAATTCAATTATCTGCAGCCTGACAACAGGCCAGGCAAATGTAAAAAGAAATGAAGTCAGTCTATAGATTCTGATAGGAAAGACCTACAAAATATTGTATGTAGAAAACAAAACAAAGTATAGTAAAGGAAATATAATATGGAGCCTTTAGGGTTAAAATAAATAAATAAATAAATGAAGGATATTTACTCTTCTTTTTTTTCCCAAAAGGTCTCAAAGATATTGTCAAGAGTGATTACTTCTGAAGAAAGGGTAGTTGGAGAATGTGTTTTCTCCTTGAATACTGTCCCTTTTTATACTTACTAAACATTTCCTCATCTTAAATATGTATTTCATTCTTTTTTCTAAATGTTTGTTTATTTTTGAGAGAGAGAGAGTGCGAGCCGGGGAGGGGCAGATAGAGAGGGGGACACAGAATCCGAAGCATGCTCCAGGCTCCAAGCTGCCAACACAGAGCCTGACATGGGGCTCAAACTCATGAACCGCAAGATCATGACCTGAGCTGAAATATGATGCTTAACCCACTGAGCCACCCAGGCGCCTTTCTTTATTCTTTTAACAGGGACAGCAGCCAACCGGTTAGGGCAATTATGTATTAAGAAAACATGCATTAAGAAATGTTGAATGTTAAAAACCAATGCTTTGAGTTCTTTTAAAGAAAGAGCTAAGGGGGCGCCTGGGTGGCTTGGTCGGTTAAGCGTCCGACTTCGGCTCAGGTCATGATCTCACGGTCCGTGAGTTCAAGCCCTGCGTGGGGCCCTGTGCTGGCAGCTCAGAGCCTGGAGCCTATTTCAGATTCTGTGTCTCCCTCTCTCTCTGCTCCTCCCCTGTTCATGCTCTGTCTCTCTGTCTCAAAAATAAATAAACGTTAAAAAAAAAATTAAAAAAAAGAGCTAAGAACATGGGTGTAGAGAAGACCACATCTTTGAGAAGTTTATTTGAGAGGAAGTTGGGGGAAAGATTTGGGGAGATGTGATTAAGAAGACCAGACTGTGTTTGGAGGCAGAGGGCAAGGCTCAGGTGCAGAAGAAAAGTTTGAAGATGTAAGACCAAAAGGGAATAATGAATGAGGCCAAGTCCCTGTGGAGGCAGGAGGGGACGGGATCATAGCTGACTTGATACAGAAGAGCAGCTCTTCCGGGAACAGAGAAAAAGGAGGAAACACTTGTGAAGGAGCAGAGAAATCCTGAGTGGTAGGAGAGTGAGCTCACATAGGACAGCCTCCCTTTTTTCAGCTAGAAAGAAGGGCAGGTGAGAAGGAGGGCTGCCATTGAACCAGAACAGCGCCTGGCATGTAGTAAGCACTATTCAAAAATTTGCTACTTTTGTCCTTCATTACAACAGTAAATCAACAATCACAGTAACAATAATGAGGTTTTTGACAGATTAGAAAAGCTGAGGTGTTGATGGGTTACCGGGTTGTAAGACCCCAAGCACTGCAAATATAATTGGAATTGTTCACCATGTTTGGCCACGGCTGACCATCCAAAAGCTATTTTTTGATGTGGTATTAAAAAAAAAGTTGCTTCTCAATGACAGCAAGTATAAACAGTATCTTCTATTATATCGCATTTCAACATCTAATTAAATATTTTGGCACGTGAGTCTGTGTCCACAACACCGCCTGTGCAAGGGGCCAGGGGCAGGTCCTGAGATGGCTGGGTACTGGCCGTCTATGGGAGTTCAGCACAGCAACAGCTTCTTTAGTCTTCCATTTGTTTTGTCTCTCCTAGGCCTCTGTGTGAATTTTGATTGTGTGGATTCCTTAGCAATTCACTGTCTCTAGTATATGTCCATTCAAGTTATTGGTTTTTCTCCTGAAGGGGTAGCAATGGCCGTTCTGCAGTATTTAATAGGAGATAGAATATTCTGTGTTAGAAAGGCATTTGCTATGCTCCTTTGTTAATTTTCTGTAGCTATCTAATCCTATAAGATAGATTTCAATGTGATAATATAGTTAATCTCATAATATGAGACTTGAGTTATATTCCCATTAATTAGTGGCAAGAATCAGTCTTTCTGAGGGGAATCATGTGAAGAGAGAAAGGCAAACCATGTAAACAGCCCTTGTATTTAGTCCTTTGGGGACATCAGTTCCTCACAACTAGGTGTGATGACAATTCATAAAGACATCGAACTTATTGATCCCTGTCCCTTGAACTACGAAATTCAAAGGGGCTGTGAAAGGCCATTTAGACCATCTCACCAGCTTTGACCAAAAATAAATAAAATGACTGCAGACTATTGTAAAGTTATGCTGCTTCTATTCTTTTTTTTTTTTTTTTAGAGGGAGACTTTCTGAAAGGAAGTGTCACAATCTCCCTCAGAACTACAAGCTTTTTTTTTTTTTTTTTTTTTAACAACCCTCATTGTAGAAAAGGTCATTTTAATATCTAACCAGAGTCCCAATGGCTGTCATAAAAGGCCACATCCTCCTTTTCAGTCCTTGTTAGAGATGGCAAAGAGTTGGTTACTAGCGTCATTGTAAAGGAAGAGTCATTGAGTTCCTACCATAGACCTGCTCTCCTCTTGTGACAACCCTCTCCGCATTAAAGATCACCTCCAGTCACTTTACAGCTCTGCCTTCTCTGGGCCAAGGGAACCCATAAACATTTCCTCTCCGGGGTCCTAATTTCCGCAGAGCTCTATTAATCTGTGCAGACCTGTCTCTGCAGATATCCTACACTCCTTTCCAGCAATGAACGTATTCCTCAGTAGTTCCTGAGTTATTTGGAATACAAGAAATTTCTCCGTCAGCTCTAGCTGGAGATTTTATGCAACAGTTTTTTTGTTTGTTTGTTTGTTTTGTACCTCACGTTGGGTTCTTCCATGCTTACCTAGAGCTTTTGTGACTCTCGGTTCAAGGAAAATAGGGATGAAAACATAGGAAAGACATCAATAACACATTGATCTGTAAAGCTTCGTCTGTGAAACAAAGACCTGTGCCCACAGAAAGCAGAATAGCATTATCAGTCATGGGGTAATCAGTGCTTTTGTTCAAATTAACTTGGAGCAAACAAACCAGCAACACATGTGTGTATGGGAGCCAGCAGACAGGTATAAACATATATGTGTGTTAACATAAAGAGAGTCCTTGCAGCAAGAATTCTGTAATCAACCTCAGACTGTGATTTCTTTAATACTTGTCTTCCCACAGTTGGAGACCAGGCGAGCGATCATAAATAGCTGCAATGGTGTGCAGATTTCTGTGGGAAATTATGGAGATATTACTGCTTTTGAAGTGTTTAAAACAGTTAGGGAGAATGCATTGGCGCTCAGATAATTAAACAATAAAAAGAATGATCCAAAATGAGTTCTAGGAACCCTAAGTGATCTGGGAGTTTAGAAGATCGTGGTTGGGAGGGTTGGCTGGATTGGCAAGGACAGGGGTTTGGTTTTGTTTTGTTTACTTTTTTTTTTTTAAGTTTGTTTATTCTGAGAGAGAGAGAGAGCACAAGTGGAGGAGGAACAGAGAAAGAGGGAGAGAGAATCCCAAGCAGGCTCTGCACTGTCATCCAGAGCCTGATGCGGGGCTCGAACTCATGAACCGTGAGATCATGACCTGAGCTGAAATCAAGAGTCAGATGCTTAACCGACTAAGCCACCCAGGCGCCCCTGGACAGGGCTACCTTCTTGAAGGTGGGGGACCTTGAGCTGGCACGCGACCAAGGGTTTATTTTACAATGACCTGTCATACAGGGCTATTCACTAACAGGCATCCATCTGGCAGGTAAATTACAGTTGAATTCGGGGTGTGAGGCCGTGCTGCAGAATGGAGTATGAGCATTGAAATGGACACCGAGAAGCCATCAGGGCCTGGGTAGTGCCTGCACCACACGTTCATGTCCTTAGAACGACTCCCCTGGGAAGGACCAGTGGTGGCTTCTAACGTTTGGACAAGTGATGACTGTGCGCACGCGTGTATGCAGTGACTCTGCAGCAGCTCCCCCTAGGTGCCTGCGTGCTCACGGACAGGCTTACACCCAGCGTACTCCCTTCTCCCATGAAATTGTGGTGGCAAATATGGAACGAAATCTCAGATTCTTCTGGACCCAGTCCTGAACACACAAGAAAAGTGAATTGATTATGTTTATAAGCACTCAGGTATCCTTACAGGGAAAACCACTCTACTGTCCTGGAGGATGGATTAGAAAAGAGTGAGGCAGAGTGAGGAAAAGAAAGGAAGGAGGTGAAGTAAAAACAGTAGATAGAAGAGCCAAAAAAAAAAAACAGAAAGAAGAAAGAAGCACTGTGGCCCAACTTTGGAAGGGCTTGAGCTGTTGGTAAGGATGTCTCTTGAGATGTATACATGTGGCTTCGAGTATTTGTGTCTCCCTGTCAGGATCTCACCACTTGTCTTTTACCACCGTTAGAACCATTAGACAAGAAACAACTAAGAATATGTTAATTCCTCCGTGCACCCTCATTTCCATTGCATGGTTGGCCCTCAACAAATGTTTGTGGAATAAATGAAATTATTAGATTCTGAAGGTTTTAATTCCCAGGACAGATTGTTCTTGTAAAGTAAACACCACTTTGCTTATCTTCCTGTAGGAGTCGATTGACTTTTGTCTTTTAGATTAGACTGTCCCACCAAATGCCAGGGTGAGCCTTATAAGGACGCCGTGCTCTCCATACAGGTCTCTCCCCTTTCTCTCTCACCCCCCAGCTCCACAGGTCCCATACTCATTTTTTTTTTTTTTAATTCTATAATTCAGTATTTCATTCTCTTAAGTCAAATAGATTCTGCAAATATTCCTGGGAAATGCACTGAACCATATCAAACACTTAAATCTCAGTCTGAAGGCCTATGTAGGGTCCTTTCCTAAAGGCGGGGTTTGTGTCTGAGAGAAGGGAGATTCTGCGTGTGTGGGAAGCAGGAGGGTGGAAACCTAGAAGACAAGACAAAAATACAGAGGAACTCACCCAACTGGTTCCCGCTACTGTTTGGGCTCAGGATGTTCCCGTCTGGGGATGTCCATTTCCAGAAGTATGGTGCCCTGATCATCCCCCTGGCCTCGGCTCCTGCCTATTTTTAGTACCTGGGAAGCGAAAGGGGTCTTTGGCTCTACTTTGCCAACTCAGCAGCTGCACTCAGTATGCCGCCAGGCTGTTTCTCTGTGTGTGCTCGGTTGCTGGGCAGGTGTGTTCTCCCCAGATACACCTTTTAAAATGATAGTGTCATCAGTCAGTAGTGCCCGAGGAACTGGTGGGAAGCAGGGGTGGTGGGGGGGAAGGCTAATTGGTTTCAATCCAAAGTTCTGTCCCTACTCCCAGTACCCTGGCTTGCTGCCTCTGCCGTGTTGTGTCCTCTCTGCTCTGAGTACAGCGACTCCCTTCACGGAACTGAATTGGGTAGAGGGAGGGAGGGAACATCAGTGAGAGCCCAGCTGCCCTTCCCTTTCCCTGTGGGACACAGGCAGACACTGGAACTTTGGGGCCGGTGCTAGTCACCACGCGCATGGTTCTGGGTGGCCAGAGCCGACCACACAGATGCCTCCATCCCTGTCCCTCTCCCGTGGGGACCATCATGACATTGGAACTAAAACCTAAGTCCCAGACTGTTTCTCAACACCTCCTAGGCCGCTGTGGTTATTGAAAATGTCTTACAACCCTCTCACCTTTCAAACAACGTTTCTTGAGGATGGTTTCGCTCCCTTGTGAATTATTTGTGTGTGTTTACTGCCCTATTGCTGAACCAGTTCTGCTTGGTTTCCTTGTTCACTCTTTAATTTGGTGGCGCCTTATTTTACAGTCCACTAACTTTGTTGAAAATAAATTCATTTTACTTGGGTGGTTAGTAGTACTCCTGTGATAAGTACTGTATTAGGCTGCAGTGAATGCATAGTAAGCACCATGCAATTACCAGGTGAATATATGATAGCTCTGTTTTAGCCTCTAAACCTAATACGGGGTGACAGAGCAAGTACCTCTGGACCTATTATGTGTACTCACCCCATAATCTGTAAGGAGATGGATAACCTAGCTGGCACTTGCCACCTTCTCTTTCCACATACTTTGCAAGATTATGCCTCTTGTAGGGTCGCGTGGCCTTGGATCAATCTCATGCCGAACTGCAGTAGCCATGATGAAGGTCTTCAGGAACGAACCACACGCAAAGTACAACTAGCAGACGAGTTGGGAAACAGCTGCAACCTATCTTGGGGGTTGGGAAGACACCCACATTCTCAATTCAAACTAACGCTTTTATTTTTGCTTTGCCTATGCATTCAATAGGATGGAGTAGGAGAGGTATGGGAGAAACAGCATGTGCCCTTTTAGAGACCAGTCCTCTTTCGCAAAAATGTATTAAGTCTAGCATTTAATGGTGCTGGAAAACGTTGACCGTGGACATCGGAGCACCTAGGACCAAAATCTCCATATCTCACAACAGAAATTCTCTCATGATGATTGTAAATACGCTAACCTGATGTTGTCGATGTTCTCTTAAACTGAATGATTTGTGCCAAAGCTAAAATGCCTATTTGTGAGCTCTGGTCTTCTCTCTCTTGACTCCTAGACTGTGTCTGACCTTCTCACCCTAGCCCACTCTCTGTGAATGCATGTGCCCCACGTCATATATAAGCAGAACAGTTCACCCATATTTTGTCATTGTATGTGGATCTCATGTCCTCCCTCAAATAAAAATAAGATGAAAAAAAAAAAAATGCTTTGCAGGTAAATATGACTTTCTAAACCAAGTAAATTAAGGAGTTGTCTGCTTTTACTTGAAAAATATTACATTCTTTGCAAAATTGATTGTCTTTAAGATTTTATTATGTGGTAAGCTGCCCTATTGCAGTCAAGATATTTGACTAGCGTCCCTCTGATTTATACAGGGTATTTTAGAAACATGATTATGTGTGAAAGAGAGTATAACTTATGGCTAGCTGCATATGTCATTTTCTCTGAAAAGTAGCTCCAAAAATCCAATAGCATTTCATTTTGTATCCCAGGGTGGTTCTTCGGCTCTGTGCCCATGCTGGCCATTTAGGATTTCTCTTGTGTCTTTCAGGCATTGAGAATGCCAGCGACATTGCTTTGTACTCGGGCTTGGGCGCTGCCGTGGTGGCCGTTGCAGTCCTGGTCATTGGTGTCACCCTTTATAGACGGAGCCAGAGTGACTATGGCGTGGACGTCATCGACTCTTCTGCATTGACAGGTGGCTTCCAGACCTTCAACTTCAAAACAGTCCGTCAAGGTCAGCGGCGTAGGGCCCCCCAACACCTCGTCCTCAGGACCATAGAGACTATGCTCACACAGGACCCCCAGTGTTCTTCGGCCCTGTGTGAAGGTAGCTCTTGGCACTGGGAGCCGCTAACCTAGTTGTCTTCACACATTAGGAAGCCAGGCTCGGTCGTGTAGTCTGCCCAAGTCCTTGGCTACTATGAGAATGAATGGATCTCAGTTTCCCATTCATTCACAACATATTTAATGAGGCACTTCCATCTTTGATATGTAGTAAACTTAGCACGTTATTTTATCTCAGATTAGCCAACGTTCTGTTTTAACAAGCCTGCTCTGAGGATATTTAGTTAACTAAAATGCTGATTATTCAAGTCTGAAAACCAACCACTTTACTATAACCTCCCATGCATAGGTATTATATACTATGTACTAGGTGGAGTTATTTGGGTTACTTCTATCTTATATAAGTTAAAAGGACTTTAGATAATATACGATAGGTCAGTTAGCCAGTGGGGGAGGGGAGGGATGAAGTTCCCAGCCTTAACGACTCTCACCTGCTGCCCAGTGGAGGCAATCTTTTGTTGGAGGGAGAAGGAAATCTATCATGTCAAACTATGGCAGTACTCCTTTTCCTTTTAATTCTCTTATGTGAACCAAATCCGTTTCTGATTGCAAGATGGAGATGAGCCATATGTGGTTTCTGGTTTCAGGCTTAGAAAAAAAATGAAGCTGTCTCCCTTCAGAAAGGGTGAAGTGTTCCACCTTGACCCTTACTGTCGATATTGTCACCTTTATTTCTATTTATTGTGCGTAACTAGCGCCAGTAGCCCCGGACAAGAAGTCTCGCTGCATGGCCGTGATTGAGTAGCAGTCGGGTCCTGAAGTGGAACCCAAGCATGTGAGAAACGGGGAAATGTCTGGCAGAGACAAAATGCTTTCCTGCTTGCCACTCACTTCTGGGCACCAAAGTTTCAGGGCTGAGTCTGCTTGGCCTCAGAAAGGGACACATCCCCTTGACTTGTTTCATTAGAAATAAATCTAATGAAGAACGGATTTGTTTTTTTCTTGTTAACCTTTATATTTTGAGGGACAGAGAGAGTGCATGATCAAGGGAGGGGAAGAGAGAGAGGGAGACACAGAATCCAAAGCAGGCTCCAGGCTCTGAGCTGTGGGGCTCGAACTCACGAACCGCGAGGTCATGACCTGAGCCAAAGTCGGACGCTTAACCCGCTGAGTCACCCAGGTGCCCCAAGAACTTATTTTTATACTACATGAGAAACTAGAAATCTTTCCATCAAATAAGAAACCAGTGTCTTAGACAATAACATTGTAAAACAGAAGAACGACAGTAGTATGTGAGACAAAGTCTTTGAAGTCAGGGAGAGTGAATCCAAAATTGCCATATGACCTAGTTAATTATTCTGTCTCAGTTTTTACAGCTTTAAAACGGGGATACTAATATCCACCTCAAAGGGTTCTTGTGAGGATTAAACTACTTGGAATGACAAGGATTAAAAGCCCTTGGTTTATGGAAGGTGCTCAACGAATGTAGCGAGTATCAGTCTAGAAGCTAGTGGTTTCCTCTTACTTTGGCACAGGATGCCAGTGTGTTCCATAGAGCAGCAGGTGAGGGGGTGGTTCCCTCGCCGAAGCATTTGGAGAATGCTGACTTGGGTAAGCTCAAACACATCTCCATCTTGCGGGTCTCCTTAGAGCTTGCATGTATTGTGACTCTCGAAAAGAATATATAGCCTTTCCAAACTTCCTTTACCATTTTGTTTTTATTTTCAACCAAGAATATCCCAAAGCTAGTGATAAAAGCAAAAATCCTTTATTCAAATTCTACTCTATCCTACGTTCATTGTGATGATGCACCTCACCTTGATGCTCCGATGATTTGCACCCCGCATTGTTGTAGAGACCTCCCTTTCTGGGCACATAGAGCTGGAACCCCAGGAAGGCAAACAGACTTTTAAACAGAAGGCCATGGAGTTGACCAGGAAGTTTCAAAAGGATTTCCAAAATGAACTGTGGGGTGATCAGGTCGTTGTCCCTGATACGCCGACTCTCTTCAACCATGGACTTTTATCATATGTACATACTTTTATAATCAGGCATTTTCTCCTTAAGTTAGACTTCAGTGTAACTCTAGGCAACATTTTTGCTGCTTGGCTTCCCATAAACTTGGAGGGTCTTTTCCATAAGCTGGGAGGGTCTTTTAAGAGTGGCCAAAAGCTAAACTTCAGAAGGTGAAGGTTTGAGATAAAATAGCCATGAGCCTCAGGGATGCGATTTTTCAGGTCTCAGCGGAAGGGCCTGAGACCTGAATGCTTTTCAGTTGTGACACGGTTCTTACGTCCCCTGCCTTGCCTGGGAAAACCAAAACAAGAACAAGGCTGATGCCTGTAGAATTCAGTGCAGTTCCATTAAAAAGCTCAGCTCCTTGATTGTGCCTATGTCTTGACACGAGAACATCCAGCATGGGGGAAAAAAAAAAGCCTCATCAAGGAGCCTTTAGATCTACAAAGTCCTCTCTGACTTTGGATTCTTCGAGCATCAGAACAAGAGGTTGGGAAAGTCAGGGTTATAGATTTCCTACTGGCATTGCTACAAATTATGAAGATGGAAAAACAATACAATATGGCCTGGAATTGCAACATTTTCAAAAATATACTTTAAACATTTTGTCAGGCCCCCAAAGGAAAATTGTTTAATATGGTTTGGGTTTCAATTTGAGAAGTCACATTGACGGACTGATATGGGTGGGAGGTTTGGGACTGAGGGTTATTTCGTTATTCACTAATAAATGGGATTATTTCATCACAAGAAAATATCACAGCATTTCTTTTTAATATTAGGCTGAGAAAAAGATCGGTGAGCCCCAGCCGATGAAAGTCCAATTTCTCATGGTTTTGTAAAGATTTTTTTTTCGTTTGTTTTGAGACAGAAAGGAAGCCCTTCTAAGCTGCTCCCCACGTAGAATCGGAGCCTCGCTGTCCCATGTGGTGCCTCCTTTCCCTCGCAGAGTGACATATACTCAGACATGGAGTGATATGATCCGCATGGTCCCCTGACCCTTTTGTTCTGAGGACACATCATTTCCTCTCCCGGCTCCACAAACTGCCCAGAATTCCACGTGAGACGGGCTGTCACCAACGCCTCTCTGGTTATAAACAGCACTACCTCGTCACCGTGCTGTGTCACCTTTTACCATTTAAAATGAACAGATGTTATTTTTGCTCCAAACTGGATTGCAAAACATTTTTCCCTTTTTTTTTCTTGAAGCTTCTCTCTGCCAGTTAAAATAATCACATAAACAATAATACCGTAGTCAGTTGCCTGACACAGTGCCAGAAATACTTGTTTTGAAAAGATAGCATGCCAGGAACTCTGGAGAATGAGTGATTGTGGTCAGCGGCATTCAGAGAACCCGCTGTGAGAGCCAGAGCTCCCCATTCCAAGTCTCTGGTCACCGTTGACTGGCCTGTGAGAGCTGCCGTAGACACTCAGCATGGGCCTGAAGGGCGGCTGGCAAGCTCACAGGCGGTTGTGCAGTTAGTAGAGGCAGAGACGAGGGGGTAACTGTGACGCCTTTTCGTTTCCGAGTGACAGATCGATTTTCCTTCACCAGGGAACCCCCTGCTTCTGAATTCCTCCATGCAACCAGACCTCACGGTCAGCCGAACATACAGCGGGCCCATCTGCCTACAGGACCCACTGGACAAAGAACTCATGACAGAGTCTTCGCTCTTCAACCCTTTGTCCGACATCAAAGTCAAAGTTCAGAGCTCATTCATGGTTTCCCTGGGAGTGTCTGAAAGAGCTGAGTACCATGGCAAGAATCATTCCGGGACTTTTCCCCATGGAAACAACCGTAGCTTTAGTACAATGCACCCCAGAAATAAAACACCCTACATCCAGAATCTATCATCACTTCCCACAAGGACAGAACTGAGGACCACTGGTGTCTTTGGCCACTTGGGAGGACGCTTAGTCATGCCAAATACAGGTGGGTGGTAAGTGTGCGTTTGTGTCTTTCCGATCTGTTTCAGCATTTTAAATTTGCACAATTATGTCCCATAAGTTCCATTTTTAAAGATGTTTATCATCCTTGTGTCATAGCTACAAATACGGTGATTCCAGAAGTCTACTCGATTTACAGTAACTGACCCAATACATAGTATTAGTGTCCATAGACCTTGCTGTGATGTTACTTTATGACAAGCAATGATAAAGGTTCATTATGGAGTTGCCCTTTTGAAAGCAAACTTCAGTTCCAAGGCTATACCATGCCTTGGTACATTAGTACAATGTCTTGGTACATTAGTACAATGTACATTGTAATTGTACAATGTACAATGAGTACAATTAGTTCTCAAGAATTTTCTTCTTCCTTTTGGTTAGAGGGGAGAGTTTCTTAATGTTTTGACAAGGCTACTTAAGGTGTACAGGCCAGTGCACTTTAACATGACATCCTATCAATGGATTAGTTTCCATCTGAGACCTAACTGGCTGGCAGAAGAGGGTAATGTCTCCTCTGATTTCTAAGCAACAAGAGTTAGGTAGTGCAATGAATCATCGCCGTTGGCCACTGACAGGAAAGAGGATTCTGCATCTGTGTTCTAGAACCACCAGACCGCACTGAGTCAGGACCATCGGGGGCCTCGACAGACTTCTCCCTGAGGTCCAGCTGACTGCCCTCTCCAAATCAATCATTTTGTCCTCTAAAATGAAATCTGTACGAGGACTAGCCCGAAGCCACCATTCCAGCTAACTGGCCTGACGGTAGCTTAGTGACTTGACACCATGTTTTACGTTGATAAGTGTTGTCTTGTTCTCCTACGTCAGTTGCTTCCTTAAAAATCGCCCTCAAATGCAGCCCTACTCATGATTTTCTTTTCTAGACTTGGAATTCTCGAAATCTTCTTTGGTCAGTGGTTTAAGACATAGTAAGAATCTCCATTTAAATATGGAGAACGATTGCGTCATTGTGTGATGTAATCCTCCCTGGTCATAATTGGCAGTCAGGAGCCTCAATGCAGAAGGAGTCGGTCAGCCCTACTTACCAAGCACTCTTCTTGGAGGAATCTATAAACTGGAAGTGTGGGTTCTGAAGAAAGAAAATGATGCAACCCCCTCCCTAAGGATAGGAAATATTCATCAGAATCATAGAAAATTGCATTTTGTCTTATCTTCACTTCCTATTAGGTGAAGGTGGCACCTAACCTAGTAGGTGGCACTTGGGAGGCCCCAGGTAGTTATTGGTTCAATCAGTCGGCCCACACCCTTCCTCTCTCTTCCCATCATTGTGTTTGTTTACACATATGTGGAGGGTGGGCCAAGATCAACCCATTCATTGGCTTTAATGTTCATCAAAGAAAGATAAAATCATAAAACAGATTTTTCTTTTTCTTCCCCTTTGACTTGAGAAGCACTTGTGTTGAAAACTGAAAGTTCTTTTCTTTAAAAAAAAAAAAAAGAAAATGTTGACTTGTTTTGAGAGTGAGAGAGAGAAAGAGCAGAAAAGGGGCAGAGAGGGAGAATCCCAGTTAGGCTCCACACTGTCAGCACAGAGCCCAAAGTGGGACTCAAACGCATGAACTGCAAGATCATGACCCAAACCAAAACCAAGAGTCCAATGCTTAACCAACTGAGCCCCGCAGGTACCCTGAAAACTAAAAGTTCTGATAGCACTGTCTGATTCCCAAACATTTCCTCTGTGAAGAGGCATTTTTAGAGTTTCACAAGGAAGCCCTGGACAAGATTGAAGCTGTTCACTGGGAATGAGTTTGAGGAAAAATAAGTGTGGGGAATTGAAACATATGCTCTGTTATTTGCAGAACATAAATGCAAAATATGCCCTAGGGGACTAAAGTGTAAAGAAGCAAGACATAGCAATTAAATTGTTCTAATGCCATCCATCCCGAATTATCGTATGGTGCCTGGCAATGATTTTTCAAAAAGGTTGGGATGGTCCCCTCGCTGTAGAAATCATTTATTATGCAAAATATGAAACGAGAAACTCAAGTGGTTCTGTTGTCATATCAAAACGCTGTTGGGGTAGCAGGCGGAGTTTGGGGGAGAGTATATTTTTGTAATCAGAGATAACTGGTGAGTGACATACTGAAAATGGGCACTCCTTGGGTCAGTTGGGTGGCCCCATCAGGCTTCCAACTCTTGACCTCAGCTCATGTCATAATCTCGCGAGTTGTGAGCTCAAGCCCTTCCTTGGGCTCTGCACTGACAGCACAGAGCCTGCTTAGGATTTTCTCTCTCCCTTTCTCTCTGCTCCTCCCCTGTTCATGCTTTCTCTCTCTGTCAAAAAGAAATAAACTTAGGAAAGAAAGAAAGAAAATGGACACAGACATAAAGATTCCCCACCATGCCTCTCCTTCTTAAGATAAAACTTACCACCAACCACAATCCTGCCTCTGTGTATGACTGTCTTCTATCTCCATTGACAGTTTGCATGTTTAAGTAGGAGAAGTATGTTTGAAAGATAATCATAAAATTTCTGATTGAAGGATAGATGACATAGTTTAAAGTGCTAAGGATCCTGTAGACTCAGGTCGTATTTAGGAGTATCATGAATAGTGTTTCAATCTGAACACTTGAATGAGATACGATCTGTTCATCCCTTTCTCAAAAGTCCACACACATATTTATTCTGATTTGATCTGGGAGTTGACTGTCAGGCACTGATGAGCTCAAGAAAAGATTATGTCTCAGAATCTGGCTTAAAAAAATAAAAACTTTTTTTTTTTTTTTTTTTTTTTTTTTTTTGAGAGAGAGAGCATGAGCAGAAGAGGGACAGTGAGGGAGGGGCACAGAGAGAAGGAGAGAATCCCAAGCAGGTTCTTGTCATCAGCAAAGAGCCCCACACAGGGCTCAATCTCACGAACCGAGAATGAGCTGAGCCCATATCAAGAGCTGGATGCCCAACCAACTGAGCCACCCAAGTGCCTCCTGGCTTTTTTTAAAAAAAAGTTCTGGATCCTAATCCCTCATATATTCAGGATTTGTGTTTCAAATGCCTACTTTGTGCCAGGCAGTGTGCAACGTTATTGATGTAATAAGCCATCATTGCTTTTTTATTTTAAACACACTATAGGATTTATTTCAAAGTTTAGAAAAGGCGAATTAATCAACGTGTCAGAAAACACAAAGTGATTATTTGGGGTGGCAGTCGAAGAATTGACTATACAGGGGGCACAAGGCAACCCTGGACAGAGGCAGCGTTCTGTATCTTGATTATGGTGGTGATTACATGACAGTATTCGTGTCAGAAACTCATCAGTTTGTACTTTCACAATGGGTACAATTTATTGCATGGGAACTGTACTTCACTAAAAGAGAAAACAGGACAAGAAAAATGAGAACACAATGAAGTTCATCTTTGCAGTCAATTGCCTAAGGTGGCATCATTGCTTGAGGATAGCCACCCTTGCCTCTGTATCTAAAGAATAAGGGCTGAATGTCTCTGTTGCCATAAGGGCCTAGATAAGCCAAAAGGGAGGCACCTGAGAACAAGCGCTGTGTCAGACTGAGGGAGAATACAGAATGTCTAGGGTGTATATTCAGACTGACAGCCACACACACTGAGTAGCCTGTGCATTACAACTTCTGCTCAGCAGAAGAGAAAGATGTCCTGGAGTCCACTTCATTTAGCAACTGCATTTGAAAAAAGGATGGGAAATAAAAGAGGAACCTGATCAGAGGCTTCTAAGTATGGCAATTACAGTTCCATGGACATCAAAGCCCAGCATATAAATGGATACTCTTGCTGAAAAGCTGTAAGCAAGATTTAAACGTGCCTCATTCTTAGTGCTGGCAAAAGATACTGATGATAACTAGCATGTTACTGAATAATGCTCATAAATGTTCATCACAAATAACTTGTTTTGCAACGCGTCCTTGCATTCCTTGATTCTGCCGCGGCTAACAGGCACACAGAAGGCTATCAGGAACGACTGCCATCTCTGGATGTAAATTACCATCGGCAACCTGAAAGCTTTCTGTGCAATTACATTAGCTCTAATGAAGGGCGAGAAAGTGAGAACTGCATTATTCAAAGAATAGGAGGATGCCCTGAGATTTTATTTTGTGATCTTACTGTGTCCCTATTTCATTTCTTTTTATAAACAAGAAGCTACGTTAAAGAGATTCTCTGCCCTCTTGGGACTCCCCTCTCTCGGCCAGTGTGAAATAGTGACTTCGCAGGAGGCAAGTGGAGAGAAGGGGCCCTTTCAAGTGCAGTGTGATGTGCCTTCCTGGGCCTGGGTGATGGGATTTTACTGAAGTTAGGCTACTGAGTCTTTTCCGATTTGACACCAGTGTGAATACGGTTACGTCGCCTTTTACCTGTCATCTATTTTAGCTTCTGTTTGCAAACATAGGATCAAATACTGGCTATACAACAACCTACGGGGTCCCTAAGTTTATCCATGCTTTTTTTCCTTTTTCCTGCAGTTTTCTTAACAAAAGGCAGTACTCTGTTGATCGCCTCTTTAAACTTACTTTAAGGTGCATAATTCTAAGACAGTTTCATACCAGGCCTTCGCAAAGCATTAGATGGCTCGCCCATCATCTCAGACACCTTTTTAGGAAGTGACTGGATAGAGACACGACATAGCAATACCTTTGTAAATTTAGCAATGGATTAACTGATACACTGATAAACTCTTACATTCTCAGATACTTTTGCTCGTGCCTGGTCTCTGGACACCCAGTCTTTTAAGAGAATTTTTAAAAACACTTGGAAGGCCCTAACGAAAAAACTAACTTGACTACACAGACGAATAACATGGTCCTCTTTTATGTCACTGTTGGGAAACCACAATTTCTCCATTTAAACTTCCCAAGGACGATCAGGATTTCATAAATTGCTGTGATATTTGTGTGCTGTGTGTCTGTATGAGCACCTCACAGTGCTCAGCTGAGTGCTTCAGGATAATCGGAAACTCTGCAGATAACCTCTTGGCTTTTTCTGTTTTAGGGGTGAGTTTGCTCATACCACATGGCGCCATCCCAGAAGAGAATTCTTGGGAGATTTATATGTCCATCAACCAAGGTGAACCCAGGTGAGAGACAGAAAAGGGCGGCATATTCATGACATCTTAAATGTGGGCCGGAGGGGTTGCTGAAAATCTGGAGTTTGTTAAGATAATCTGACAGGGAGAGCTATAGCTGAGATTTGCATTACTTGACCATATGGAGGGAAAAACCAGTTGCACAACTATTGGCCAAAATGAAAACACCCATAGCCAGTTCCACAATTTTGGGTAGCTAATCTAGCTCACCGACATCTAGACCGCAGACGCCAAATATAAAAGTGAATCGGTGGGCAGGTCATTAGCAGGGCGTCTCCATAAACACTGACCACCTCGCATACTCCTCTTCTCAAAACAAAACAAAAAACATTCCAGGAGGTGCTCTTCGGTGGCAGACCTTGTGCACATCCTGAAAATGACGGACCTGTCACCTCTTCAGGTCAGCAGAAGCCCTGCTCCAGGCTGAGAGAGGATGTCTCAGCTAATTTTCCTCCAGTAAAAATACCGTCTGCGTTGCAATAGCTTTCAGATCTGACAGATTTCAGCAGCATTAAATTCAATTACATGAACAAATACAAATCTTGTCGCAGTCTTTTAATGAAAGTAGTGGGTTGTTTTCTTGGCGCAAGTATAATATTTGTGGAAATGTTGCTTGCCTCCACACAAGAGAAACTTCACTCCTCTTTAGAAAGCAATTTCTCTCCTAAACTGGATATATATACCTCTGGCATTTTCAGTCTTAACATCTTGATTATTTTAGACTAGATTTTTGTTGTTGTTGTTGTTGTGAGAAAAGAACACATGAAGGAAAAACACTGGAAGGAAAAACAGCCAGAGAAGCAGATGGTTTGAACAGATTCTGATAGCTGTCTCCATAAAAGGATTTGTTGGTGCCCAGTGGTTTTAACTTTCTGCTCGAGAGAGCTTGGGCGGAATGGAAGAAAAGGTTCTGCTAGCTGGCTATTGGCAAGGCTCTCAAGAGGGTTCTCGAATAGGCCTTGCTATTTCCTTAGTCCTGTAGAACTAGATCCCTTGTCTGCACACCTGAAGGCATGCTGTGGTCTAAACATCTCCATGTGCAAACAGGGGCAACCAAGGAGCAGAAGGGAGTGGGAGAGTTTATTTAGAATCTCAGTTAAGCAAACCTAGAAATGGGAGTTTCCTGGATAAGAATCACCTCTTTTTTATCCCTTTGGTTGGTTTATAGAAGAAATCATACTTGTTTAAAAGTTTAGGTCAGGGTCCCTTATACATATATCAAGGATGAGGCAGGATCCAGTCAGCCTGCCTGAAACACGGCCTTATGCAAACCTTCACCTCCTGTTCCCTTCTCCTTATGGTCCATGCACTGAGTCTGCGTTCAGATCTGTCTTCTCAAACCCAGTGTACTTCTACCTCATGACATGAGAAGCAACCTAGGGCTAGTGCACATTTTCAAAGGCACCCAGTTTACAATTCACCTCAATCCCCGTCTCTTACCAGAAACTGCCGCTTAGGAGGTCAGAGCCAGAATGTGCCAACAGGCATTAAACAGACAAGGACTTATGTGGGAAATACCACTTGAGGTATCTTGCAATTGAAAAGTAGGAAGGAGAAATACATTAAAAACATGCCAGACCCCACAGACCTGGAAAGACAGGTTTGGCCTGAGGTGGTCATTTCCTGGACCACACCACTAGCTTTGTGAAGGTAACCAGTTTGGTTTCTCCATCTGGAACTAAGGTGTGTGTTTATTACTGCTGTCCAGGAAGATAGAAGCAGGAACAGCTAGTTCATCCAAGACTTCCTATCTAGGAGGTGTGCCTTTTCCTAGTAAACTGAGGATAAAATGCAATTGTAAGCAGCACATGTTCCTTTTCATGTTGCTAAAACCTTCCCAGATGTTCCTGCCTCTTAAGAAAATGGCCAATCTCCAGGCTACTGCTCATTTGTCCTCACTCCCTTTTGAGAAGCTCCAAACAACTCACAAAAAACAAAACAAACAAAAAACTCCACTAAAAATAGCAAATTCCTTTCTACAACTTTTCTTAAACTTGGTGAATTTTTTCCATCCCTGCCAGGATGCTGCTTGGCTCTAAGTTCTTCAGCTTTTAATCCTGTGATTCATCAGAAGGCCACTTACATAGCTATCTAGTGTCATCTTTCCTTTGTAATGTCACTTAAAAACTCATTTTCATCCTACGCTGCCTTTCTGTCATTCTGAACCTGTGCTCAGAGTGGCCTGGTTTTCTCAAAGTCCACAGACCTGGAACAGCACTGCTCTGTCTCCTTAACCTCTGACTTTCCATCACTTGCACACACAGAATTGCAGTCAAATATTCCCAACTTTGTGCCATATTTAAAATCTATTCCATTTTCCTATTGAGGAGATATATCTGTTGCTTTTTTCTGAGTTACATCCCTGGCATAACAGGTTGATGATTTAGCGGAACTGTCACTGATCCCATTGATCCAAATTCAGTACCAGATTCCCAGAGACGGGACTGTGTGGAATGAATCACAGGCTTAAAATAACTCCCTGTATTCAAATAGGCTCCGATGGTTATCTTTTGAATTTTGGGTAGGTTTTAAGTAAGGTGGTTCACAGTATGAACTGAATGTACCCGGTCTCTCTTGGGAGGTCCTACTTCTATTGCTGGGAAGCCTCCAAGATCACTTTGTACTTTCTGCTAAATGGAATGATGTCACTCTTCCTCAATGTCCCTGCTCTGTCTATACTTTCAGACTTGAACAATCATTCTAATGAATCGTTTCCAACCTCCAGCAGCAATCTGGACCTTTGGTTGCTCATAATGCTTAGGAAATTAACTCTGTTGACTTTTTGTACATATATACGTATTAAATGGTGTGCTGGCCAAAGACTTTGCATTCCTGGAAAAGTAATAATTACCTCTGTTTCATTGTAACTTGCAAAGTGCTCTCCCATGCGTTGACTCATTTGGTTTTTAATGTTCAAAGGAAGAGGATTTTGTACCAATTTTAGAGATGAGGGGAAAAATAAAATCTAAAAAAATGAAGGTTCCAAGAAGCAGAGAAGATTTCCAAGGGCGTGTTACCTTACCGGCTGAGCTGGGATTTGACTTCCAGATATCGGACCACAATTCCAGTGCTCACAAACTAAAGGATGCCGTCTCTTCCTGATGTGTGAGACTTTACGGAAACCACTTTCTGACTTTGCACTCCACTTCTTGGCCCCTGTAAAGAGGCATCCTCTGGAATTGGTCTGTATGAGTGTGGAAAATTAGGAGAGGCAGAAAGGCAGGATCAAGTTGAACTTTCCTGAGAAGTACATTGGGTAAATTGCTTTGTTGCATTATAGAATTGAGAGAACAAAGACTGGAAACAGGTTCCACTAAATTGCTGAATCTGTTTCCTCAGCTCAGTGGCTAGGCGTGTGAGCTCAGGCATCAGAAGCCCTGGGTTCAGATCTAAGTTTCACTATCCACATGACCTTAGGTAAGTTCATAAGACTCTTTGTAACTCAGATGTGTCCTCGTCTGAAAAACAGTTGATCTCTGCCTTATAGGGATGTTGTGGGATTGCACGTTACACAGAGATACAAAAATCTAAACGATGACAAAATACGTATTCTTTTCCTAATTGCTACACGTAACATTTGACAAAGCATTCTACCTACAGTATGTGCTCTAATCGTCACCCCAGTCCTTTATGGCAAACAATTATAGAAGTATCCGAACTTTAATAGATTTGAAAATGAACACCAAGAAAAGTCAGTAAGCTTGACTTAGGGTGTAGATTGTCTGGCTTATCATGTGTTTTGATATGACATCACAATCCCTACCTTAAGGCACAATTAGGTATATTATCCATGAATCTAGTAAGGCATGTTTGGAGAGAGATGAGGCTTATGCCTAATAATGGAAATACACCATGAAACGGACAGGGAGGGGCCCAAATTTGGGAAGACAGGATGACTTTGCAACTCAAGTGTGGGATCTCATAGAAAACAATGGGAAAAAAAAAAAAAAAGAAAATGACCCCTAATCTAGTCTAAGGATTTACAAATGGGGTGTGAAGGGAGTGGATTCCCAGAGATGTCACTTGACCTGATTCTAAAACATCAGTAGAAATTAGCCAGGCAAGGAAAGGTGTAAGGGCGGTACCTCAATGATTTCCAGGCCCAGGATACATTTTCCATTATTGCTATAGTATAAGAGGGGTAGGGGAGAAGTCTGTAAGAGTGACTAAATCAGATATTTTTCCCTACTTTGAAGTCATTACCTTAAGCAGCTTCCTTCCAGCTGTACCTGGCATAGATAGGACAAAGAGGTTTCACACACTGCCCCGTTCACAGATTAGAGGATGCTTAGTGACGTCACAGGAACAGGAATTATACTAGCCTCACAGAAAGGCAATGGCATGAAGTTGGGGCTGCCAGAACTATTTTCTGGTAGAACCCCTTAGGCTCCTCCTCCAGGATCAAGGGTATTTAAGCAGCTGGCTCAATGCTAGACTTAACCTCCTTTACTGTTGACCCCCTTCGGAGGGCAGGAAACCAGCACTGATCATTCTCAGAAAGCATGTCTCTTTTCCCAAACTTCAATTTGAAAGAAATTTGGGGTTCTTGTTGTTGTTACATTTCTACAGGAGCTTTCTGGGGGACCTTTTTTTTCATCCTCTCTGATCAGGTTTTGATAATTTTTTATAAAGTCTAGGTGCTCCAGGGGTACTTGGGAGGCTCGTTCGGTTGAGCGTCTTGACTCTTGATTTTGGCTCAGGTCATGATCTCATGGTTCGAGGTATTGAGCCGCATGTAGGGCTCTGTGCTGACAGCATGGAGCCTGCTTGGAATTCTCTCCCTCTCTCTCTCTCTCTGCCCCTCTCCCACTCGTGAGCACCCTCACTCTGTCTCAAAATTAATAAACTTTAAAAAAATGAAGCTGTTTCGGCAAGGGAATCAAAATGTCATTTCAGAGACTCCCCCCACCGCCACATATATTGCAATAAGAAAATGATGTGGATGTGGCACAGCCTTCCCTCTGCCCCTCCCCCAGCGCCTGCACCCCTCCCCACCCCTTAGTCGGAGAGTAGAGAACTGGACCAGAAAATTATTATATGGAGCTTTCTTCCAAGAAGCAATAAAATGAAACCAAAGGCAAACACTCATCTCTTTTTCCAATTACACTGTCATGTGAATATCCCTGACCAAATGCTTAAACTGGAATTGGAAATATAAGTAATCTTACCCAAGAATTTACAAAAGGACACATATTTTGGCATGTGAGCTCACCCCAGATAGAGTATTTCAACGATTTTTTTCTTCTGTTTTTTGTTTGTTCGCTTTGTTTGAATTTTTTTTTTCTTTTTTTCAACGTTTTTTATTTATTTTTGGGACAGAGAGAGACAGAGCATGAACGGGGGAGGGGCAGAGAGAGAGGGAGACACAGAATCGGAAACATGCTCCAGGCTCCGAGCCATCAGCCCAGAGCCTGACGCGGGGCTCGAACCCACAGACCGCGAGATCGTGACCTGGCTGAAGTCGGACGCTTAACCGACTGCGCCACCCAGGCGCCCCTGTTCGCTTTGTTTGAATGGTATGGCGCCGTGGGTGCTTTTGGGGTGAAGATCAGAAAGTGGACATGGTAGTGTAATGACACGTTACCTGTTTTTAGGGTGCCTCGACGGTTCAGTGGTTTTAGTAGCAAAAGCATGAGGTAAGACCAAATGCGAGACTAGGAGGACACAAAAAGTCACCCTGGGAAATGAAGAGAATTTCTTTCCCCTAGTAATGGCTCACAATTAAACACGGTGGTGGAGGCCACTCCCAAGGAACGACTTCCTGTAGCTTTGCCTCCCTGATAGCAAGGACAGCGCTCGCGCACACACACACACACACACACACACGCCCTCGCGCATCGTGCCTGACAGGAGATATAAGCACTCAGAAACACCTGTAGGCTGTTTGACCTCATTTCTAGAAGAGTAAAAAGAAAACCTGGATATGTATGGCCATATTTGCAATATTGAAATTTTAAAGAAATGAGTCTGTAGTAGACCAGTGTTTGTGTTAAAGCAGGCATTTGAGGCCATTCTAAAACCTCTCGCCCCAGTGAAAGGGGAAGCCCCATTCACTTTTCCTGGGGCTCCCCGGTGCTCTGATTTCTCACAAGGTAAGGAACCCCTGCCACCAGGCTCCTGCAATTAGTGAGGCGGTCCCCGGAACAAGAGCTTTGGCTCTGCCCTGACACCAGGTGACTGCCCTGCCCCAGGGGAGAAAACCTGGCTCAAAGCTTCTGGGTGGATTTGCACTTCTATTTGCCTTCTACAGCTTGGGGGACTTCCTCACTGGGTTCTGTGTCAAGCCGTCCACAGCTCAAGCAAAAAAACATGGCACCTTCTCACTGCAAAAAAGTTGGGGACTTCTGGAAGTTTTCACAGTGATTATTAGAGCTTAGTGTAGTCGGTGACTATTAAGCCCCCAGTGTCTCTGGTACAGCGGAGCAGGATAAAATACAATCCCTTCTCTAAGGAGTTGATTTCTGCTGGAGGTGGATGGTTATGGAGGACAGAGGTTGTATATATGTAGCAGAATGATGTTTGGGAGTACAGTGGACTTTTTCTGGATTTCTAAAATTGGCAAGAGTTAGAGCTGATTTATAAAAAGAGAGAGAGAAGTGCCCCCAACATTCTAATTTCAGAGCTATTCCAGCTATAATGCCAAGAGCTAATTTTCCCACCTCCTTGTGGAACCTTCCAAGAAGCAGCATTTCATCAGCATGGATACCGCTCCCCGACCCACTCACGCACCATGTCCTCTCTCTTCCTATTGATAGAAGAATGGGAATGTCACATTTTGCAGGACTACAGGTATCAAATAATAAGAAAATAGGAAGTCACATTTTGCAGGAGTACAGGTATCAGAAATGGCTGGGTCCGCTCCCACCAAAGTCAAAGAGAGTAGCCCCAAGAGAATTACTCCTAACATTTGGATCATCTGCAGGAGCACTGGGCACACTAACACTTGATTTCCTCATCGTTTATAAGTTTGCTGACTTGCTCCATGCTGCTAACGCCAAGGAGAGGGGCATCATTCCCAGGTTGCCATATTCCCAAAGGATGGAGAGGATTAACCCTAGCCAGGGAGGGTACGTGGATTGAAAACAGGTTTGCCAGGGGCCACTTCAGTGTGAGGCAAAGAAGTCAGAGAGCAGGGTCAAGATGCTGCCAGATGGGGGGCAGGTGGCAGAAGTAACTGGAACCCACAAGGAACTGCAGATCTGTAACAGTAACTGTTTGCAATCCCATCACCCGCACCCTCTGTCGGGGAGGTCTTTTGGAGTATAGTCACCACCCCTACCTGTACCGAAGCCATTAAGGATTATCTTAAGTCATCCAAGAAAATACCACCACCTTGCCACACAGAGTTATGTAAGGAGACAGTGTGTGTTTTCCCCTCCCTCCTTTCTACCATAATGCCTTATGGATAAACTTATGGAGGAGGGAACACAGGAGGGAGCAGACAGCCTGCTCCCTAGTTCCAGACCAAGTTCTAGAGCCCTGTGTATGTGCGTGTGCATGAGTGTGTGGACACGTGTGTCTGTGCGCGTGGGTACTGGAGGGTGCGGGTGGAATTTTGATTCCGATATAAGATTAACTTTTTAAAATGGTTTTCGGGTTTCATCGGTTTAGTAAATAAAATATTTAATAGTTACAGAATCAAAATGAGAGGTCTTCAAGGGACCCTGCTACCACGAGCGGTTCTACTAAGCATACTTGTTAGCAATTATAGCTGACCCCTTGACATGGGTTTGAACTGTGCGGGTCCACTTACATGCTGATTCTTTTTCTATAAGTACAGTACTGTAAATGTATCTTCTCTTATGATTTTCTTAACATATTATTTTCTCCAGCTTACTTTATGGTAAGAGTACAGTATATAACACATGTAACATATAAAATACAGATGAATCAGCTGTCTATGTAATTGGTAAGGCTTCCCAGTCAATACTTTGGCTATTAAGTTTTGGGGGAGTCAGACTTCTACAGAGATTTTCAACTGTGTGAGGGTCAGCACCCCCCAACCTCTGCATTGCCCAAGCGTCAACTTGTACTAGGAAAACTAGGGCCCCCTAATATCATAATAGATGAAGCCCCCAAAGCAAATCCACGTAATCAAGTCACTGATGATACTGCAGTGTGATTGATACCTGGGGTAACAAAAATAAACAAATGGTAACCAGGAATAAAGGGATAGACTCTGTTTAAAGGCTCAGGAAAGGTTTCCAAGAGGAAGTAACAATTGACCTAAAAACCAAAAGTGAGTAAAAGACATTCCAGTCAAAGGGAATAGAATAGTGCCTTTGCACAGCATCGTTTATTTTGGAACTAAGCAAATCTCAACAAAATTTGAAAGGAAGAGTAATAAAGACTAGACCACATAGAGAGTTACTTGCTGCTGAGGGGAAACTGACATTTACCTGGCACATAGGTATTGAGGCGGCTTAAACTTCAGGAGACCTGCTCATATTTACATTTCCCGTATATTATCTTCAGCTTTATTTCCACCACCACTCCCCAAGTTCAAGTCTTCCTTCTATCAGTACCCTCCTTGCAAGCACAGTGAAAATATGCCTCGTTTTGCCTGCACAGTTATTAATAACGCCCTTCTTCATCCTCAAAAGTATCTGAGTTTGGACAATAAATTGTAGTCACTCTACTTTTGAGTGTCCTTGTCTTTGTTGTGCACAAGAGATTGTGGAGGGGGGTGGTGGCGTTAATGTGAAAGAGATAAAGGTGTTGAAGATAATTCTCAGAATTCTGCCTCGGGAACTGATGATTAACTAGTCGAGAGAGATTTGCCAGCTGAAGGTCACCTGAGAGTTTGCGATAATAGTTGCACCAGGAGCCACTTTGGATTTCTTTCCAGGGAGTAAACACAGCCCTTTGACGTACAGGAACGGGGGTAGAAAGGAAATTAAAGAATAAATCAATGAAAGGCAAAAATACTATTTATAATCAAGAAAAAAGACAATTGCTGAACAGAAAAGTCCCATGTGGAGCTTTGGGCCAGACCATGTGGCAGCAAAATGTGACAATAGTGGGCATAGACTATGCCTGCCTGCTGCGTGCAGAGCGCAATCTTCTGCTTGCCTTTGTTTTCTTTGCCCCCCTGGCTGGGTAAGAATCCACCAATCCTGGAGTCCACTGAGGTGAACTGATAACATGCATAACTTGTCAGGAAACATGTACAGACTCACTCATTGGCATCACCTGAGAGATAAAGACTGTTTCGAAAGGCGATGATGGAGGAGAGTGAGAACACAGGGGTTCCCAAGGCCGAAGTTCCCACCCCGCCATGCCATCTACAGCCTGCATGGCTGTGAGCAAGTCATTTTCTTTCTCTGGGCCTCAATTTATCATCTAGAGGTCTTGCATATTATTAGCAGCATTCCAGGATTTTGGTGAGGACAATAAAGTGACATCATATATGAGAAGTCCCATGTGAAATATAAAGTGCCATACAGATGCTACATTTTGATATTTTCTTTCATATAGCCTTATTTTTTTAATGTTTATTTATTTATTTTGAGAGGGAGAGAGAGAATTCCCAGCAGGCTCCACAATGCCAGTGCAGAGTCTGACATGGGGCTCGATCCCCCCAAATGCAAGATCATGACCTGAGCTGAAATCAAGAGTCAGACACCTAACTGACCCACCCAGGCGCCCCTAACCTTATTATTATTTTTTTTAATTACATAGATACCAAGTTCTCTAGAGTCCATGGCATTTGCTTTAGTCTGTCCCAGTGATGCTGGGCTCTTCTCTTTTGACTGCTACCACATTTCTAGACTCAGAAGAAAGATTAATTCGGTGAAACAAACATATTAACTGCTCACTTTAAAACCAGAGCCTTATGAAGATACAAAGGACTCTCTGCATCAATTCCTTTGAGTCTACCTCTCTCATTGTGACCTGTGACTTCTACCTCAGAGGCATATGATATGGGTCCAACATTGGAATCCAGGGGGCTGGTGTTCATATTAGGAGATCAGTGACCAGTCAAGCTGGACAGGCAGCTGATGCCACATTGAATGAGCTTTGTCAGTCTTTTCTTGCTAGATAGTGATGGATAGAAGCAAACAAATTGTTTCTGTCACCATTTGTGTTCAATGCCCGGGCATAGACTGGAATCCTGCCTGTTGCTTCAAGTGAGTTTTAGAAATTTTTATTAGAAGAATCAGAATGGCAAACATCTATCCCTTGAAGGGGATTTGGCAATAATGAACCCTCTATCAGGCAGAGGGAGCTGCTGAGGAGGGAAGGCTTTTTAAGTAACAAGAAAAGGTACTCCTGACCACTAGTGCAAGGGGGAGCAAATTGCAGCCATTTGGGAAACACATTAATTCTTTCAGGTTACCAGTGCCATGCAGTGTGATCAAAGGGGCAATTAATCAAATGGTATCTTGAAGGGTTAATGCACCTTTAGCCAAAGACTGTGCTCTTGACTGCACTGAAATCACAGTGGCTTCTTCACAGAGTCATTTAGGTTAGAATATCATGCCATTACCCCCAAAACGAGAGGATGGGAAGAGAAGAATTGAGACAGAGGGAAGAGGGAGGAGAATTCTCACGTTGTCATTTTATGGTCTGCTTTTTTTTTGGAGAGAATTTCCCCCTACGATGCTCATTACCATTCCTTCCACGTCATGCCCCCTTGGTCCACAAACAAATACACATAAATAAAAATTGCCATCACTTTCATCAAAGTATATTTGAAGCCCCTGTGAGCTCACAATGTGAAGTGATTAGAACGGTCTAGAGGAGTCTTTAATTAAAGATGCCATTGACAAGATAACAATGGTTTGTGAATGTTGTTAATAGATCTGAATGGAAGGTGGACCCTAATTCAATAAGAGGAAAGTCATCGGTTCATGAGTTTGATTGCGCATTGTAAAGGAACACCACATACTGTAATTATTTTTATTTGTATGTGTCATCATCTCTTTTATTGCCCATGCTGGAAGTAGAAATAACCTGTCCTATTAAGATATTTAATATATATCATCCTTTCCACTTCACTTAGTTATAGCCTCATAAAAATGCTGGGAGAACACACCAGCCCACACTGAGGCTGCCCTCTGTGCTTTCTAAGACAATCCACACACCCTTTAAAAAAACTGAATGACGAACCTCCTAAGTCCCTCAGTTCTAATCTCTGAGCCAAACCAGTAGTAACTTCCTAGGACTCCATAAAGCTGTAGGCAGACATGGAGTCTCATTCCGGAAATAAGGACGGGCATGCTGGTAGCTGACACAGTGGAGATAACCCAAAGGTCAACTGATACCTTGGTCCAGTGGTGTGGTGTCTTGGAGACCACAGGGGACCAGGAAGCAGAAGCAGAGAGATCCCTAGGTTCTGACTTTAAAGTGAACAAGCCACGAAAAGCCAGGTGGTAGACCAAAGAATGCTCCCCTCACCCACCCAAAGATGTCCACGTTCTAATCCCTGGAGCCTGTGAATGTTATCCTACATGGTAAAAGGGACTTTATGGGTGTGATTAAGGTTAAGGACCTTGAAAAGGAGAAATTACCATGCAGGTGGGCTCATGGAAGGGTCCTTATAAGAGGAAGGCGGGAGGGGTGCCTGGGTGGCTCAGTTGAGCTTCCGACTTCAGCCCAGGTCATGGTCTCACGGTCTGTGAGTTCGAGCCCCGCATCGGGCTCTGTGCTGACAGCTCAGAACCTGGAGCCTGCTTCGGATTCTGTGTCTCCCTCTCTCTCTGCCCCTCCCCTGCTCATGCTCTGTCTCAAAAATAAATAAAAACATTAAAAAAAAATTAAGAGGAAAGCAGGAGTATCAGAGACAGGTAAGAAACATGTAGGGGCAGGTGGAACAGGGGTCTCCAGCTAAAAAATTTGAGTGGCCTCTAGAAGCTGGAAGAGGCAAGGAAATGGATTCCTCTCTAGCACCTCAAAAAGGAACACAACCTCTCTGACACCTTCACTTGAGCTCAGTGAGCTTCCGACCTGCAGAACTGTATGATAAAACATCAGTGTTGTTTTAAGCAAGTCTGTGGTACAGCAACAATGGAAACTACCACAAGCTTCTGTTGCAACCAGTGTACCTCAGTGCCCTGCTTTCCTAAGGCTCAGTCCCTACAAATATCCCCTCCTAACTCTCATGCCATTGTTTTACCTTAGAAATGCCAGGTTTGGGGGAATGTGTCCCTAGGAACATCTGTTCCTTCGACTGCCTGCCTCTGCACATAACCCTCAACCACCACCACTAACAGGAAGGGAGATTCTAGTCCCCTGCTCTATCTCAAGTAAGGTATGACTTTGGCCATGTCACTCCACCCCATGTTATGCCCTGTGTTTCCTCATCTGCACAATGATGGTATGGGGGCTGACAACTTGTAGGTCCTTTCCCAGCCTCAAATAAAATGATCCTAGAAATAGGACTCAGGGTTTGGTCCAGAGGAGTCTGGTTCCCCCATTCAAAATGTAAATGAACTGGGGCACCTGGGTGGCTCAGTTGGTTAAGTGTCTGACTTCACCTCAGGTCATGATCTCATGGTTTGTGAGTTCGAGCCCCGCGTCGGGCTCTGTGCTGACAGCTCAGAGCCTGGAGCCTGCTTTGGATTCTGTGCCTCCTTCTCTCTCTGCCCCTCCCCCATTCATGCTCTGTCTCTCTCAATAATAAACATTAAAAATGTTTTTTTAATAGTAAGTGTAAATGAACAGAAAAGTAGGTATAAAAACTATCCTAGCCGTGTGCTGCATAGACCCACACACCCCTGTTGCCTGTCACTGTAAAGTGTCTCAATGAGCTGTCATTCCACTTCTCCTGGTAGACAAGCTGAACACAAGCCCGACACTGCATGAAAGATGAGGCTTAAATTGTATCTAGGAACTGGTGGTTTACAGGTGATTTGTGATTCCTTTAGTATATTAATTGGTAAACACCTATGCACGTGTGGGTAAACTAGAGCCGTTTAACATATGCAAACACTTTAATCTCTCAGTGTGGTTTTGCTCACATCGCAGCAAACTCAGATACGCACTCTGGTGCCAATTGTAATTCCCCACCTACCCCATCCCCCCTCATGCCATCTCCCCTCCTGTGATCCTATTTCAGATAATGCCGTGTGGGTGACCCAGATCTTTAAACCCTTACCTGGTTGAGCCTTATGCTTCTATCCTCATTGAATTGTGCTTGTCACTTGTTGTAATCCACTGTTCTGACTGCTCCTTTCCCCACCCCAACTAATGGAATATAATGACTTGATGAGCTATAGCATTATTTCCATTTATTTATTTATTTTAATGTTTATTTTTGAGAGAGACAGAGACAGAATGCGAGTGGGTTAGGGGCAGAGAGAAAGACACACAGAAGCAGAAGCAGGCTCTGAGCTGTCAGCACAGAGCCCGACGTAGGGCTTGAACCCATGAGCTGTGAGATCATGACCTGAGCCGAAGTCAGACGCTCAACCGACTGAGCCACCCAGGCACCCCGATAACATTATTTTCAGTCACTGCTAATCAACCCTCCCAACCCGACATCCTTGCTTATCAATCCACACGCTGTTTAGAGACAGGAGAGGTAGGACAGTCCCCGTGTGGTTGTCTTTTCCAACACCATAGCATCATCCAAGGCCTTAAGATTGAGTATTTAACCTTGACCAGCCTCCAACTTGCATTTCAGAAACCTTCCCTCTCTATATTTGACAGCTGCCAAGCCCCCACTGTGTGAGGTGTAGCTCTGGCTATTTTCTCAAGATCTACACAAGTTTTCTCAAACGTTCATGCCAGGGCTACCTTGCATGTGAGGAAGAAAGGAAAAAGCGTTGGTTCCTGGGCCCTGTCCCAGAAATATGGAATTGAACTCTTAATTGCTGGTGTCCACAAGTATAATTTTAAATAGCTTCCCAAAGATTTATGGACCACTTTATAGTTTCAGGACCATTTAAACACCTTCAAGAAATCTACTGTGATAAAGAGAATATTTTGCTTAACTTCTCTCTTTTTCCCCTGTTCTGCTCCTCACCCCCTATTCTCCCTTTCCAAAAGTCTTTTCTTAAATGGCAGTTATGGAACAAAAATCCTCAGGTGACCTGGCTGGGGTTGAGTGATGAGCCACGCTGGCTTTCAGGGGCCCATTTCCGTAGGAGGTTCTATGATGTCATTTTCCTGGGGCTCATCTGAAAGGTCTGGTCAGAGCTGGAGAATGAGACAGGTGTCTAATTCAAAACAGCAGAAATAAGAAACCCAAACCCTGTGATTTTCATCCACAGCAATGTTAACATTCAGGTCAATATAGGAGGATTTTAATGAAAAGAGAGAAAGAGAATAATAGTTAACAGTGTGTACCTTCTTGGGTAGGAAACTTAGGAAACTGGAGCTCCCTTGTTTTCTGAGCTCTAATTTTAAGACTAAGTACAGCTTCCATCTATCTGCCCTTTATGTCTATTCCATTAAAATATGATTTAATTATGTATCGACCCAGGGTCTGGCATAGTAAAACTATCATTACTCTCCTGCCTGCATTCCTAAGTGATACTCTGGGTAAAGGTGATCAAACCTACATTAATCTATAATATAGACCATAAGGAGGAAAGGTGGGAACCGTAATTACCAAGCACAGCATGGCAGACAACAACAACAATGAAAATCTCATCTCGAAATCTGGAGCTGGTTGTTTCCCTTGAAGAGAGTGACGCATTCCCAGCCCAGAATCGGGTCAAGTAACGTTGAGAGCAAAAGCAAAATGTGCGCAGATCCACCTCCAGACCTGCAGTGGTTAGCAGCTGCCACCTCGGAGCCAACCTTGTTCAGCGCGACCTTCGTGGCCAGTGGTGTGCAGGTGGGCGCTGCCGAATGACAGTCACTGTGTGGCTGGCTGGTGTGGCCAGCGTGGCCAAGCTTGGACCAGCTTTGCACTGCCAGCAGCAGCACCCCTCACCCTCCAGCACACGTTTATGCAGAAGTCAGTGACCCCGCTGATTTCATTATAAGAAGTCTAGAAAAATTTTCCCTGGGCCCCTATCTCCATTCATTCATTCATTCATTCAAAAAAAAACCCTATTTTTGACACAACTTCAAACTTAAAGAAAGGTTGCAAGAATAATACCACTTCCAGCCATCCCATACCCATATTCACCAGTGTTGACATCTTACCAGTTGGCTGTATTCTGCTCTCTTCTCTCCATATGTGTACTTGTGTGCATATATGCACAAAATACATATCTACAAACACACAAGTATACATATGTATTCTTGTAATCGTTATGAACAAGATGTCCTTTGATCCCTGGGTACTTGATTGTATATATCCGAAAAAGGAATTATCTTACATAACCGCAGCACAATTTTCAAAATCAGGAAGTTAACAGTGAGACAATTCTATGATCTATCCCACCAACCTTACTCAGATTTCGCCTGTTATCTGAATAACGTCCTTTATATCTACCGTCATATGCCTTTTAGTCTCCTGTAATGTGGAGCAGTTCCTAAGTCTGTCTCTATTTTATGACATGGTCAGTTTTAATTTAAGAGTGCAGATCAGTTCTTTTGCACAATGTCCCTCAATTGGGGCTTGTCTGATTCATAGTTTCCTGTAGCTAGACTCTGATTATATGTTATTGGCAGGAATGTTACAGACGGATGCTACGTTCTTTTCACTGTGTCATATCGGGAGTGATATTCTCTGTCCGTCCATCCCATCGCTGCCAATGTTGACTTTGATAACTTTGGGTAGGTGCTGTCCATCAAGGTTTTGCGCCGTAAAGTAGTATTTTACCCTTTGTGATTAGTAAGTACTAATAAGTACTCAGTACTAAGTACGTACTTACTAGGTAAGTACTAAGTGGGAAGATACTTTCAAACCCTATGAAGAGTTCTTTATTACTTTCCAAGTGTTCACCAAGTAGATTAACATCCATTCATAATTCTTGACTGAATCAAGTATTAATGTGGTTGGTTACCAAATGACTTCCAACATTTATTAGCTGGCTTTCTGTTGCATAGGACAGTTTTCCCTCATTCATTCATATCCATAGATCTCATGAGTTACGTTATTCAATGGGTTACAATCCTATACTACCATTATTTACTTTAATACTCAAAATGTTCCAATTTGGGGCCAGTAGGAACCACTTCAAGCTGGCTCCTCCATTCTTCTCAAGAAATATTTCTGAGTGCTTACAAGTGGCATTATAGACAATGATGAAAGGGAAAAAAAAATCCTTGGCCTCATAGAGCTTACATTCTTGTTTGCGGGAGACAAAAATAAATAAATATGCAAACGGTATATTGCACTAGAGGACAGTAAGTGTTGTGGAGACAAGTGAAGACCAGCTTTGGTGTTGGGAAAGGTCAGGGAATGCCTCGCTAGAAGGCATCATTTGAACAAAGACCTGAAGGGCATGAGGGAGCTGGTGATGTGGCTGGAGGAAAATTTCCAGACAGCACCCAGCACTCCAGAACAGCAGAACAGCTGTGATTCCTGGAGGTGGGAACACGGTGGCATTTTCAGTGGGATCCTGCTAGTTGCCGGTTGAGGACTGACTGTGGGAGGTAAGGGTGGATGCATTGCCAATGTGCCTTAAATTCCCTTAAATAGCGCACATCTCTAAGGCCGCGAAATTTTTGTTAAAGCGTATCTCGTTATAATGACAATTTATCGACTTACTTAGCCATCTTCAAAAGCACAGCAGTGCCTGTGAAAATAAGACTCTTAAGGAGGAAGGAAAGGTGGGCATTCAGGGTTGGAGAAGCAGAAAATCTCCACCCGCTGAGCACATATTAGGTGATTTTTAGTTTTATTTATTTATTTTTTTAACTGTCATCAATCTTAGAGTCCATGTTATTTTGCACATAAGGGAAGTGAGGCTCAGAAAGACCTGGCTTTCTTTTCTGCCACGAGGGATGTGGTCTCCAGCACAATGCTGTGAAGAGCACAGGGAGGACACAAGTGGGACCTTAGCATGTTCTTTTATTCACTTTTCTAATGTTCTCTGCAACAACTCTTCTCATGGTTTCCCTTTCTGGAACTGAAAAATAGTCGCAATGTGAGTCTTTCTGTCTTACCAGATTACCGGGCAAAATGCTCTCGTGGCCATTGGAAGCACCCTTTCCCGCCATGAGTGTTTGTGGTTGGGGGCATCATCTCTGCAAAGCTGGCAGAGTTTTCCCCAGAACCCTCAGCTGCACTGTGTAAGCAGAAATTTGAATTCAACAGCCTTGTTTCCATACACTTGCCCAACAAGCCACCTGGCTACACAGTACTAGCTCTTAAATTATTGATCTTTTTATATCCGTAAGTGTTCATAAATATGCATGGCATATGGTAGGCTGGATGGATGGATGGATGCGTGGGTAGGCGGGTGGATGGATGGATGCATGGGTGGGTGGATGTGTGGGTGGGTGGGTGGATATGTGCGTGGGTGGGTGGATATGTGGGCGGATGGATGGATGGGTGGGTCAAACACAAGGAAAAAGACAAGTAGCAAAAGTCGAACAGAACCAGACTTTCCCATGTGCACTAGAGTGTGTGATGCACCATGGTGATTCATATGATGGCTTTGAAGTCACTGCTGTTATTGACAGTTATCATTAGCTCACAGCAATTTTAGAAACCTGTGTTGCCTTTTTTTTTTTTTTTTTTTTTGCTTAGCAAGAGCATGGACACTTTCTTGTCATAGGTACTATGGGAAAGCTGAAATGCCATCCATACTGTCCTTATGAATCTTTATTTTGCTCAGACCCAGTTAAAGGCTTCTCTCCCCAGACTTCTGTCCTCAAATGTCCTAAGTCTGTATCCATGACTATACTTGGACTCCATCCCCCCCACCCCCCCCACCATCTTTACTTGGGATGTCACAAGAGCCAGCAATTGGACCAGAAATCTGCTAGTGGTTACAGGGAAGGGAAGTGCATCTGGTCACAGAGGGCAGGAGCCCACGTGGAGTCAGAAATTTCAGGTGTATTTTGCAGCTCCATCACTTTGAAGACTTCTCTGTGACTTTATGCTGTTAACACCTGCCTCCACAGGTGTGTGAAGAGCTTTAATTAATATTGGTAAATCTCCCTGATTGCCATAGGTAGAAGATGGCAGAAAGGGATAAATGATTATTAATCTTGGGGAAGAAAAACGGTGAGATTTAAGTTTTGCTCCTTCCCCAGAGACCTACACCCACAGACACTGTTTTCATGGTAGGAGGATTAGATATAAATCTTGATTTACTTCCTTTGCACTTGTGGAAATGCCCAGTGCCTGTTTAATGCAAAGCTCCCGTTCCCTGCTCTGCCGAAGACTCGCCGTGCTCTGCCTCTGATTCCTAATGCTGTTTAAGTTGTTACGGAGAGGAGCCTTGCTATTCACGAGTGTGAGAGTTCATCTAATTAGCTGATTTCAGTTCATTTGGCATTAAATAATTCCCCAAATTCCCATATGTTTGAACAATATGTTCAACAAGGGGGATGATTCTCTGAAAGCAATTAAATCGTTCTTTTAGGAGAGCTTGTCATCGGTCACTCATAAGCATCCCTGCCTTTCCTGCCTGTGATGAACGCAAACAGCAATTACACGGAAAGCGCTTAACCTTCTCTAATGGCCGCTGGCAGGCATCCACATGCAGGCTGCTGCTTCTGGCGGCTTGTAGCTCGTGC
Organism: Panthera onca; assembly: GCF_046562875.1. Taxonomy (NCBI): domain Eukaryota; kingdom Metazoa; phylum Chordata; class Mammalia; order Carnivora; family Felidae; genus Panthera; species Panthera onca. Next base: position 158,445,822 of record NC_138342.1, read on the forward strand.
TGGAATTTTACATTCCCCCCCCCTCCCCGAACCTCAAGTATATCGTTCTAGGCTATTCAGAGAGCGTTTGTTCTTGCTAATACACTACTTTCCAACCCCGCCCGCCTTGCTTGCCTGCTCTGCTTAAAGGTGCATGCAGACATATTTTCAGTGCACCTGTAGCCCTGGTCGTACGGGAGGAACTGTCCACTTTGGACTACGGTTGCCTAGGTGGAAGACTGAATGTTTTAAGTCTGTCTTCAGGGCTTCCTGGAGAAGGAAGGGGATAGTGTATTCACATTCAGGGCTGTTTTAGATAGAAGATGCTCCCGCCCACTTATTCACCTGGACTTCTCTTGCAGAGCATATTAGGAATCGTAAGCTATAGGATGGCCGTTCCTATCTTGAGAGAGAACAAGCAGTGTCAACTAAAGCATTTCAGAAATTAATAACATGTTAGATATACTCCCAGAAAAACTGTGTGTTTATACAAGACCATGGAAAAGGGGGTATCTTTTAGTGCTAAATTCCATCTTCTATCTTGCTCAAGGGGTTGCTTTCTTAATGAGGGATGACATATTTAAATGCCCTTCCTAAGTCGGGTAAGAGAAAACTTCAGTAATAAATAACACCAATCCTAGCTCTCATGTAGCATTGTCCATCTGAGAGTCTTAAATTGCTTTGTTGTCTATATTCTGTAACACTGTATTCTTACAAGTGAAAAATACAGCCCTCTCCCCAGGGGAAAAAAAAAAGTCAGCTTGTTCAAAAACATATAAGCAGTTGGGGGAAGAATGAGCAGACTTTGGGGTTCTTCGCATCATTTGAGGGCAGAGATTAAAACCAAAAGACAGGAAAATGAAAGAAACATTCAATGAGGTGATATCATTTCCCTTTAAATTTCCCTTTCTTTTGTTTCATGACTATTCCCAGTCAATAATTCACAGTCCAGAGAAATGTGAACACTAGGTTTAGATGGAATGACTTTGACTTTAGAACTAAAATAGGAAAGAATTGAAAGATATACATTTATGTATTTGGTGGCGCAAATTTATAACTGTCTCCTGCGCGATCACTATATAACCTGTGTGTTTATGCATTGGCAGAAAACAAAGGTTTTCGAAAGCAGAAGTGACACACTCAATCTGGGCATATTTGACGCATTGCTTTGTTCCCTAATAAGTTGTTTTATCACTTACTAGCATTAAAAATATTTGTAGATTGTGTTTTTGGGAGAAAGGGATCAGTTGTTCCTATAAAGCTCTCAGCTTCGGTCGTTGACAACGTCATCAACAAGAATAAGAATTGAGCAGCCAGCGTGTGGCATACCAACCAGGTGTTTGCTGTATTCTATTCTGCCTATATTTCTGAGGAAGCACTTCTCATTTCGTCACAACCTAGATTTGAAACCTAAGCTAAACTCGGTCCATGTGCTTGAGTGGTTCAGAATAAATGGCTGTTGCCCAGACCAGCCATGTGCATGTAAGGTGCCGTCCAGGAGAGAATCCTGGGAAACAGTTTTGCTCAACCTGAAGAAAACCCCAGTCTGTAACTAACTTCTCATTGAAACGTACCCCCTTCTTTACATGCTTCTTGAATCCTTTCCCAACCATCAAGCCTCCAGTCGGATGGATCTGAGGTGCTCCTGAGTCCTGAAGTCACCTGTGGCCCCCCAGACATGACTGTCACCACACCCTTTGCATTGACCATACCACACTGTGCGGACGTCAGTTCTGAGCACTGGAACATCCATTTAAAGAAGAGGACGCAGCAGGGCAAGTGGGAGGTGAGACCCTATTCTTCCTTTATAAAAAATGGGATTTGGTTTTCACCTATGGAATAGATTTAACCTTATGTTCTCTTAACACGAGTCTGCTGTGAAATCTGTAAGCATTTTCTTGTTTTTTCAAAGGGTTGATGGTGTGTGTTTTACAACATCCTCAAGGTACTGGCTAGTGTTTTTCCATGATAATGGAAAAGAGGAGGAAGGGAGGATCTGGGGCTTTTCTGTTTGGTTTTAGAATACATCACTCGTATGTATTTACTCACACAGGCATGTTACCTTTATGTGCCCATCCTTGGTCCATAAAACCGTTACTCCTTCCTTCCTCCCAGACCATGTCCCTGTCTGAATTGACTTTCCCTGTCATCTCTGTGGATACAGAGAGGAGGCTCAGGGCACAGAGGTGGTGTTCATAAAAGAAACTTCTGTCTGACTTTACCATCATAGGGATTATAACATGTTGAAATGTTCAGCAACACAGTAGTTGGCTAACTGTATTTTGATGCATTAATGAATGCACCGAAAATTATTGAGCGTCTGTCTCCCTGTGGATATGAGTACATTTGAAAGAGATACAGCACAAGGAGAGAACAGAAGAGAGGGGCAATAAAACGAGAAAGCATGTGAGGAAGGTAACAACAAGAGACGGATACAACAGAGATTGCAGTGGAATTGCTATTTTTATGTGAAACCTCTGATTTATTTGATAGGGATTCCTTTTCTGTCTGTCTGAAGTCAGTTTGCATGAAAGCAGGTGAATTATCTTGCTGGAACACAGTGACCTGCTCCCGCTAGCCTTGGGATCTTACCTCCCAGGAGGTGCTCCCAGCAAAAGGAGTAAAAGGAAAATCTTGTTTCTTTAGGAGAAGAAAATTCCCATTTGCTGCAAATGGATTACATTTACCCCGCCCAGCTATCTCTGAACTGGCCTGTACTCTTTGCTGAAAATGCATTCTGCTATTTATTCGGTCCTGGTAAAACCAGGGGCACATTTCCCAGGCATGATAGCCCATGGGCTATTTATTCCATGGGCTTCATAAAGGGGCCGATTTTGCTCTTTTTTCCATTATGTTTTGCTTTGCCTTGATTTTTACCATTTCAGTTTTTCTGTTGAGCACTTCCTCACAAGCTTTTCATCCAGATGGTGTTATATTTATGCTCTCCCCAACCAGTCACACACACCAAAGTTCTTATCAAGGACGGGGAAGTATTCTAGCCCATTTTATTGAAACCGTTTATTTAATGGTCCCTCATGAATGAATCTGGTAGAAAGAGGATAAAATATTTGAGAGAAAAGAAGTATTACCTTCACGATATTGGAAGATATCTTCAGAAATAGACCTTTTTCAAAACAAAGTTTGCTTTCGACTGTTACAGATTTTCATAAATTGGGCACTGAACAAATCACTGAAAAAAGGAGAACTTTGGAAATGAAGTTTGTTGTAACCTATAGAATTTCAATTAACTTAATATAACTCTCTCATAAGTTCCCTACATGAGCAGTTACAATGTATTTTGATAGAAAAAAGAGCATTCAACGTCAAGAAAAACAGGACAGTAAAAATATTCTGAAAAAAATCATGTATGTCCATGCAAAGTCATTGTTAAATCACATATTCTTTCCAAGCTGAGAGAATTTAAAACACCTTTTCCCAACAGGAAGTGATGTCAGTGGAGGATGAGTCCACATCCTGTTACTGCCTTTTGGACCCCTTTGCATGTCATGTGCTCCTGGACAGCTTTGGGACCTACGCCCTCACCGGAGAACCAATCACAGACTGTGCCGTGAAGCAACTCAAGGTGGCGGTTTTTGGCTGCATGTCCTGTAACTCTTTGGATTACAACTTGAGAGTCTACTGTGTGGACAATACCCCTTGGGCATTTCAGGTCAGCCTTTTCTCTAGAATTCTTTTTTTTTTTTTAATTTTTTTTTAATGTCTATTCATTTTTGAGACAGAGAGAAAGAGACAGAGCATGAGCGGGGAAGGGGCAGAGAGAGAGGGAGACACAGAATCCGAAGCAGGCTCCAGGCTCTGGGCTGTCAGCACAGAGCCCGATGTGGGGCTCGAACTCAGGAACTGAGAGATCATGACTTGAGCAGAAGTCAGACGCTCAACCGACTGAGTCACCCAGGCACCCCTAGAATTCTCCTTTTGGTGTCATGAAAGCCTGAGGTCTCCCAAAGATCGGTATCAATAGAGAATTCTGTTGCTGAGGGTCTGCAAAATGAAGCCACCTCACTGGCTTGGTGGGGATACCCATCTTGAAGCAAGAGTTGTGTTACTATACGTCTAACAATGCTGAGTTCCAAGGACATGAGGTAGCTGGCACTCAAGAAGAGACAAGGGTTAAATAAACACATATAGAGAATATTGTGTGCTGAATGATAAACTGACTACAGGAGTAATCAGAATTCAGAAAACAGAGACTCCAGGGTACGTGGGTGGCTCAGTCTGTTAAGCGTCTGACTTGGGCTCAGGTCATGATCTCATGGTGTGCGAATTTGTGCCCTGCATTGGGTTCTGTGCTGACAGCTCAGGACCTGGAGTCTGCTTCTGATCCTGTGTCTCCTTCTCCCTCTGCCCCTCCCCGACTCGTGCTCCCACTCTCTCTCCATCTCAAAAATAAATATTTTTAAAAAAAGAACAGAAAAGAAAACAGAGACCCAATTGCAATAGAGATATTGGAGAACAGTCTCTGCGAGCCCTTAGTCAACCTTCATGAATGGGTGTGACTTAGTAGCAAAAGAGAAAGGGCCACCATGTCAAGAAAGTAGAATGGCATGAGCCCCAGGAACAGTTAGAGTTACTTGATGTGCAGAAGGCAGTGAGAAAATCGCTTAAACCACCTAAAAGTTGTAGTTAGGGAACAACAATTATAAATCATACCTATAAGCAGGCAGTCATATTATATCCTGGATACACAATCTATTAATAATTAGGGCTACTAGGGCAGAGATAGTTCAAGGTTCCTTTCCATTTTGGGTACTTTCAATCACATAAAATTCATTTTAAATTAGCTACTCGCGAAGAGTGCGAGGTTATTAATAGCAAGGATAATGCAGGAGTGCCTATGTAAGCTTTGCCCATATATAAATAGCCTAGCTCTCCTGACACACCTCATCCCAGATCCCTGCTATTCCAGTTCTGGATCATTAAGTCCATTATGCAGAGCATTTCCTCAGTAACTAGCTTTTAAGACACTGAACTGGAAAACTCATGTTTACCAATAGAAGAGCTACAACGACCTGAATCCTGAGCATAAGCCAGTAAAGGTGACGCAGTGCCACCTGTGTTCCTGAACCTTCCCTGACTATCTCTTAAGTAGCACAGGGCATTTTTGAAAGGCACACTTAGGGGCACCTGGGTGGCTTAGTCAGTTAGCGTCTGACTTCAGCCCAGGTCATGATCTTGCATTTTGTGAGTTCAAGCCCTACATCAGGCTCTGTGCTGACAGCTCAGAGCCTGGAGCCTGCTTCTGATTCTGTGTCTCCCTTTCTCTCTGCCCCTCCCCTGCTTGTGCGCTCTCGCTTGCTCGCTCTCTCTCTCAAAAATAAACATTAAAAAAATTTGTTTTAAAAAGGCACACTTAATATATGGCTGCATAAAAGAGCCTTTTATCAGAGGGGTGCCATTTTTTAGAGGAAAGAACTTCAGTGTAAGTAGTTAAATCTCATCGTATGATAGCTATTTGATAATCTTCATCTTCTCTTGCCACCCCTAATAAGAACATTTTTCGAAAATAAAATACTTAACAGATGTTTGGCAATCAAAAACAAAGAGTGAGGGGCTCCTGGGTGGCTCCGTTGGTTAAGTATCCAACACTTGGTTTCAGCTCAGGTCATGATCTCCCAGTTCATCAGTTCGAGCTTTGCACTAGGGTCTGTGCTGATAGCTTGGAACCTGCTCAGGATTCTCTCTTTCCTTCTCTCTCTGCTCCTCCCTTTCTCTCTCTCTCTCTCTCTCTCTCTCTCTCTCTCTCTCTCTCTCAAAATAAATAAATACATAAAGAAACATTGACAATTAAAAAGAAAAAAAAGAATATGGGGCACCTGGATGGCTCAGTCAGTTAAGCATCCAACTCTTGATTTCGCCTCAGTTCATGATCTCATGGTTCGTGAGATTGAGCCCCATGTCAGGCTCGGAGCTGGGAGTGGAGCCTGCTTGAGATTCTCCCTCTTTCTGCCCCTCCCCTGCTCACACCCTCTCCATCAAAACACAAAACAAAACAAAAAACAAAACAAAGAATGAACTGAGACCCTTGCTACCACTGAATAGTTGTAAAATGCATCATGGCCCAAGTTTGATGTTTAGTAATTCAGCTGGATTTTGAAGGCTGAGTAAACTAAAGGGAACATGGGGTGCCTTGGAGCATTTCCAGCCCCCAGGCTCATAGGGGTAACCTACTGCCAACCAGTGTGCCCGTGAGGACCCATTCATCACATTGGCCTTGGAAGTCAGCCCTCATAACCAGTTTGGTCTCGCTTTGAATAATGCTCATGTATATTATATACCAGTGAGTTAGACATTTGCCTAAAGAAAAAAACTAAGTGACTTTCAGACCGTCTATTTTCATTCCTGGTGACTGCTACCAGATTCTACAACAGCTCAACTGTTCACAGATGACTGTGAACTTCAGTGGAAGTCACGAAAATGAGGCCCTAAACACAGCTTTTCAAACCACTATCCTTTCCTATGGGTAATATACAACTTCTTCATCAGTGCTGGGGAAAATGGCGTTCTGCGTCTAAATTGAATCCAAATATCTTTATGTCATCACTTAGGGATACTTTTTAAAGCACGTTAATTTTGCTTTAGAGAGATGTTTTCCAGTAGAAATTCTTTTGACCCCATTTGTCATCATCTATTTACCTCCAGTGATTCTCTTTCCTATTATGTCAAATAAAGCTGATTTTAAAATTGGCTTTGGTTGTACTTTTTATTGACAGGATGTATGTGACAGCTGTCATGAGCAGCAAAGGCCATGCTTTCCCCTGGGGTTGTGAGAGAGTGTCAGCCTTGGTTGAATAACTCTTCTGGCCCACAGAAAGATTAAAACGTAACTTGTAGCTTTTTGGAACACAGTCATTTACTCTGCAGCCTTAGTGTCTGGGTTTTCTGTTTCAGAAAGCATCTGGCTTTCTGGATTCTTCCCTTACCAGGTAAACATGTTCAAGACCTTCTACACAGGTTCATTTAAAGTACCTTAATATCCCAGATCATCTGTGTCACATTTTTCATGGCATCATCTGTGGCATTTAATTGGAGGAGAAAATTCTATAGTTACTACCCCATTAAAACCATTCCATTTTAGGAAAGCCTTAGCAACAGTTTACTTTTTGAACCTCTAGCAGACTTCACACATTGATATTAGTTCCCCCAACTTATGTGGTGAGAGCTGAATATACTAGATACAGTGATGATTCATGGTCTGTAACTCTGATGGAACCCTGACTTCTTAATCAAAAGTAATGTCATTTTTCCAGAAGCAATTCTGCCGCAATTGCCTATTCTGGAATTAGCCTCCGTTATCACTGTGATAAAAATGTTTTGTTGTGATTTGGAAATAGATACAAGCTTGGTCGCGATCGTTGCTATATTTATTTCAGTGCATCTTCCGTATCTCAAAGAAAGAACACCTATGGGCCCAACTAGGACTGTCCTCCTCACCAAGAAAGAAGCCTGGTTGAAGATCATGGGGACATCTTTCATTCATAGCTCACTGGGAAGTTACGTCCAATAAAATACTGAAAATTTCCCCCCTCACTGGAACCCTTGGAAGGAAGACAGTTTCCAGACCCAAGTCTTCTGTCCTCTTAGAACCAAGCAAGGGTCTGGCAACGTTATGGTCCCACCAAACAGTATTCCTTCAGAAGATTTTAGTACTCAGACATGTTGTCCCTTTCCAGACATGCCCTTGTCCCCTATACCTCCTGCAGGCCTGCTATGCTGGCTTCTCCTTTGCTCCTGGGCTATATCATCTGAACAATAGTACCAGTTTCTCTGAATGTGAAAAACAAAATACCTCATACAACTCAGTGAGGCATAATTTAGTTTCAGGTTTTTGAAGATCTGTTTTGATAAATACATTTACAGCTATCTCTAGGAAATTAAATCGTCTCAGATATGCTTCTGTTGTGTTGTGTTTTGTTTTGTTTTAATAAAAATCTGCCCTAAGGTGAGAGGAGAGTAAGAGAACAAGCAATGACTTCTGTCCTTCCTGCCACAATGTTTCTGCGATGATTAGAGCTGCCATTTTATATGTGTGTGTTTGACATCGCCCCCTTTCAAACCAAGGGTTGAGGAATGATGGCATATTTATGAAGCAGCAACATTTTACGACCTAGGTTTTTGTTATCGTGCTTTATCTCTTTCCCTCTCCCTCACCACACACGTATGCACACACAGCTCAAACAAACCTTGACACAGGGAAAGCAAGGAATTAAGCACTTGCCCCATCTTAGACAGAAAAAAGGAAAAACGACTCGTTTTCTTCTCCACTGCTCCCAGCTCTCCTATTCAGTACCTCTCGGTACTCATTACTTACTTGGCATTAATGTGGATTTAGAATCTAATTTCAAAGGATTTCCTCCAGATGTAGTTCTTGTGTTTATCAATAATGCAACCTTGGGAAATATTGTTCATGTAAAGCATTTAAAGGAAAACACCACAGCGACACAATTTCTGTGTGTGTGTGTGTGTTTGTGTGCACATGCTTAAGTTCAAACAGTTTTGTCTCATAAATATGTAAATTCAGCCTGCCTGTTTTAGTATCCCTGAAGCACACCTGAATATTGCTGCCTGTCTCATTAAATCAACATAAAGAGCTCACTGAGGCACAAAGCCCAGGTTTCTCCTGGCCACAACTCCGGGAACTGGATAACTAACAGCCCCCAGTGTGAAATGAGGAGGCAGACAGACTAGAACCAGCACCAACCCTCGCCTTTGGGTACACTTTATAGACAAGAAACTGGCCAGAACCTATTTTCGAGTTTAATTAATGCAGATATCAATTTAACAATAGAACCAGAGATTTACCATAAGGTCCTTGCCATATAGGAACCAGAGAGAAAAAAATCAAATGAGGATCACGCCTCACACTCAGGGTAATATATCCACTGAATGAATGACTCACAACCCGCTCAGCAGAACTGTTTGTATCACTGATTCTCTAACTTATCTGGGCATCAGAATCATCTTTAAAAATACAGAGGTCAAGGCCCAGCCCCGAGGGGACTGCAATAGGTTGTGGGCAAAACTGGGAACTCTGTGCTAAGTATAATTTATTATATTTGGGGAGTGTTTTAAAACGTTTACTCAGGAGTTTATTTCTTTAACTCTGAAGCCAGTTGTGCCTTGAAAAATAGATAAATATGATGATTAGTTCATTATTGGGCTTCTTCGTCTTAATAACTGCTTGTTTTGTTACAGAAGAACTATAATTGCTTATTATTCTCTGCAAAATCGTGAGACCCCATTAGTTGTAGGTAGTTGGTTCAATGGGTGGAGAGGAAAGCAAGCTAAAAACAGCAAAAATAAATCATGGTTGTATTTAAATTAGGGGCCCTAAAGCAGAAATTTTTAAAAGGTACCATTTTCCTCTGTGATAATTATAAGTAGACATCTATTAAATTTCTAATGTTCTCCATTCTGCATTTCAAGGAATGCTTAGACAGTATGTGTAACAGTAGTGCAAATACAGACGAATTTATGTTATCTTTATATATATCTTGCACCATTGAAAAATTATCTATGGGGGCCCCTGGGTGGCTCAGTCGGTTAAGCAGCTGACTTCAGCTCAGGTCATGATCTCACCGTTGGTGAGTTCGAGCCCTATGTTAGGCTGTGTGTTGACAGCTCAGAGCCTGGAGCCTGCTTCCGATCTGTGTCTCCCTCTCTCTCTGTCCCTTCCCTGCTCATGCTCTCTGTCTCCCCCTCAAAAATAAATAAACTCTCTCAAAAATAAATAAACATTAGAAAAATTATTTATGGGATAGAGTTCATAATAGTCTGACCTTCACATGACTCTAAAAAAAAAGAAATTGAGCATAGCATAGAAAAAGGCAGGGAAATGTAGAAGAAATACTGGACCATAGTCAGGTTGCCCTGTTTTAGTCTTAGCTCTGTCACTAACCCTATAGCTTTAGGAAGATGGCTGTCTTTGGGACTGGGAGTGGGCTCCATATTTTCATCTGTACATAAGGTACGTGGTGATTTAAAACCGAAGTCCTCTTCTGTGATGAGGCCGTGTAGTTTCCAAATGTGAAAACAGCCTAGCTCTCCACTAAGGAATGTGTGACCTTGCACAAGGCCCTTCATCTTCTGACCTCAGTTTACTTCTCTGTACATGCAGGCAAGTTAGATTTTTAAAGGAAAGGGGTATTAGAGATCCTAGTCAAATATACTTTGAGGAGTCCACACTGTTGTTACTCTGTGGCTTTAATGTGGTTTTAATAAGCACACTTCTTATTCGTGATTGTTTCTAACCTCACGCCAGAATTTGCAGAAAAGAGGTTAATATACGGTCACATGCTGACTATTTTGCTTGGCCATGAATAAGCCCAGCTAAGGAGTAGAAGCCTAAAGAAAATAAGTAACTTGCCCAAGATCACATGGAAAATTGATTGGAATCGTGTGCCTCCACATTCAGTTTATAAGATTCATACTCCTCACAGTGTATGTAGTCTCAGAAGAGTCTTATGCTCCTTAAAATCTGAATATCAATGATCAATGATCAATGATCAAAGCCCTTAGCACAGCAAGCGAGAATTCATGATTTGGTCACTGCCCTACATTTGCATCATCTTCAGCCACTCGCTGTCTACCCTAATCTATCCCATCTCTGTCTCATCTCCGTCCTTTTGGGCCTATCCTGCTCACTGCCCGGAGTGCACACCCCCTTCCTTTTTCTATAGCTTGCTCTGTATTTACTTCCAGGCTCAGCTTGAATATCACTTCTTCTGTTGATTTCCCAGTTCCTTTCCTGGCCTCTCCTCCCATTTGACAAGGCTATACCCTCTGCCTTCCCTTAACCTCCAAGGCATCCCTGTATTTGTAAGAGTCAGATACTATATCATAATCCGATGCCTGCTATTCTGTCACTAGACTGTGAGCTGCCTGGTGGCAGACACAGTTTTCTTTCTATAAACTTAGAGCCCCCATCAAACATAGCTCTCCAGTGGACACTCATTAAATCTCAACAAGGAACCGGTGACCAGTATCTGTAAAAGGCCTCAAGTCAGCATTGGGAATGGATTCCCTCTCCTCCCCACCCTACCATGTTCCATCCACTTTTTATGACCCCCAACAGATGCCGGCCACCATGTTGTCCCGCCCAACTCCTAGACCCACAATGTTAGGAATTACCCAGCACTGCGCTGTTCAGCACAGTAACAACTAACCACATATGGATACTTAAATGTAACTTGATTTAAAGGACAAATTCAGTTCTCTACTCGCGGTAGCCGTATTTCAAGTGCTTAATAGCCACGTGGCCAGTGGCCACCACATTGAGCAGCACACACACAGAACACTGCCAACATCACGGACAGTTCAGCGCTGGCTTAAGAGCCCCCAAGAAACACCCCTCTCACTAAAATGAAGAATTGGAGACAATGACCTTGCAATTGAATCGTTTAGTCCTGAGAAAAAGATACTAGCAACCAATTAAGAGTTGCATATATGTGATGGATAAAAGCTGGACAGCTGCATCTTAGTAAGAAAGGTTTTTATTACTGTTATTCTGTACATAGGCAAGAGTCGGACAAGATAACCTCTGTAGCTGCTTTTACTCACTGATAATTGAAATGTAAGTTTTATTGTATTTATAAGCCTATTTGCCTGACTTCTCACAATCTCTTTTTAGAATCTGGGAAGATTATAGGACAGAATTAAAGGATCTCAGTTTTCTTATTTATGGTAACGCTGCAAGGGAATTATAAGTCAATTAATGGTGATTTTAAGAAATAGATTTAGGGAGATCTCTCTTATCTCCAGGAACACTAACAGCCTCACCCCAGTTGGGAGTTTAACCTTTTACAGAATTGATGTCTGTTATTTTATTTGGCTTGTCATCTCTCTAGTGATGATTCTAAGCACCACAGATTCAGGATGAATTAAATGGTTTGCTCAATGGAATGGAGGTGAATTGCGTTTGTGTTAAATGTAATTATAAAGAATTCTCAGCAAAAGATAATAGGAGTGTTTATCTTCAGGAACCAGTTTTCTTTTTTCTGAGCTAAACCGAACTTGGTAAACAACTTACTTTCTCTTGGCCTTTTGGCCCAACTTTTATTAACATTATTATAAATACAAACAATACACACACCCTGTAACATTTGTTCTGAACTGAAGAATAAGCGTTACATAATGCCTGTGTTCGTGACCAACACATGACAGGGCAGAGGGGGCACTGCTCCTACTGTCGGTGTGAAATGTGAACCCATCCCTTGATTATGGTCCTGGCAAATGAAATTCACACAGCCCTAGAAACCCCACAGTATAACTGTTTGCTAGCGGTAGGGGAGGTCTTTGAGTTTTAAAGAAAGGCATGGCATGTTTAGAAGCCTAAGCAATGCAAATAATGGAAAGCAACCATTTCTTCCTGCCCAGATCCTTCTTAGCAGCTTTTCATCCTTAGTCCTGACCTTGCAAGGCTAGAGGGGTATACAAGAAGTGTGTGTCTTTCATGCTGTCTATTTCTGGGAGACACCTGGGAGTGAGCATGCCTACCTATGGAAAGAAATGTGGCAGAAATTGGTTACTTCACTGTTGTGCCTCTTTTCTCTTCTCTGCCCTATAGGAAGTGGTTTCAGATGAAAGGCATCAAGGTGGACAGCTTCTGGAAGAACCAAAGTTGCTGCATTTCAAAGGGAATACCTTTAGTCTTCAGATCTCTGTCCTTGACATCCCCCCATTCCTCTGGAGGATTAAACCCTTCACTGCATGCCAGGTACTGGCCAGATGGGCTGCTAACAGAAATGGCTCTGCTTTAACCCACAAGCATGTCACAAACCCTGGCGAGGGTACTCCTAACTAACCTCCTCCTTTAAAAGTATGGGTTTAACCTCAAAACTGTCACAGAAATGCAGCAGTTTGGACTACACACAGGGAATTAATCATATTGTCATAAGTTCACGGGTTTCTAACGGGGGACGGGGGAGGTACATGATGCCACGTAATGGAAATTTTCTCCCACTTAAGGGAGGTTGGTTTATGAAAACCAGTTCATTATGAGACATTGTTTTCATCCTGGTCAGCAGTGAACGATCTGGAGGTCGATGCTTTTAAGGGTGACAGTTTTGAGATGTAGGGAGCCCGGGCTGGCCAGGTAGGAACAAGAGATTTTGTCCTGAATATATGAAGTGCTTGCTGTCATGTATTTTGGGCAAGGTGGGAAGAAGAAATTACGAACTGAGAGGCTAAGAAAGAATGCCTCTTAGAATCCCTTTACAAACATATAAAGATATTTCTATATTATTGTTCACATATGTCCGTATCAGAGAATTTTTAAATGTTGCAAAATGGCTTAGAGTCTTCTCAGATGACTTTTAGGGAATTTGAGTAATTGCTTAGCATAGAAAGATCTCTTATCCATGTGGGACCCTGCCACCGATTTCTCTAGAAATTCCTAGTGATGGGTACCATCAGCAGCAGCAGCTGGCTGGTCGACAAGAGTTGCTTAAGCCAAAGTCATCTGTGCTTCAGGTGACAGGACATGTCCTTAGCTTTGGAAAAGCTTCTGGTGGGCTCATATTGATCTGGAATCACAGGAGGCTTTCACACATCTTTATTGTGTCTGTCAACATAGCCTGCAGAGCCCTGGAGGGTTTTAACCTTTCCATCCATGCAGCATTCATTAAAAAAAAAAAAAGAAAGAAAGAAAGAAAGAAAGAAAGAAAGAAAGAAAGAAAGAAAGAAAGAAAGAAAGAAAGAAAGGAGAAACTTGCACCAGGTAAACCAGCTTGTCAGAATGGGAACGAGGCCAATCACGGAGAGAAAAACCTTGGCTGAGCCACGAGTGTTAGAAAAGAGTTGAACCACCAACATTCTCGCCTTCGAAAATTCACCGTTTTCAAATTGGACAAGGTTGTATTTTCCTGTTTACTTCACAGGCTTCTCGTTACCTGGAGGATTGCCCCTCTGTGTACTCTTTCGGGACATTCAGGGCAATTAGAGCATCTCTTGTGGCTCCAAACAACTTTTTTTGGGCACATTCCCTACGGCAACAGGTTTTCTGTGAATAAATGTATTGTTTATGATGTTCTGAGACCTAGGTGTTTTCTGTATCTGGGAAAGCAGTATTCAAAGTTCCAGTCCAAATTGAACTTTAGGGCACTGTTACAAATCCTGATAGTCCTGTAAACTCCTCTGTACTAATCTTTGTAGGCTTAAAGGCAGCATTCCACTGGATCTAATGCAAGTGGCTCAGTCCAAAGTAACTATCAAGTTTAATGTTTAGAGATAAAAAAATCAGATGAAAGAACCATCATCTTGCACGAGCACTTAAACAATAATTCCAACACCAGGGATGCCACGGGGAGCCCAGGGCAGGAAAGGCATGGGGGTGCTAAGAGCCTGTGGACCTCAGAGGATACAACAGGGCCAGCCAAAGCCAAAGGGCATTGGCTCACAAGGAAACCCAACACGCTTTATTGCCAGGATGGGTTGGATTGCCCGGACGTTGGGAACTTGGATAAATATTTGCCTTCTGTAATTGACCATAATTTGCAAGAGTCTTGGAAGGCTGAGAAATAATTTAATTTTCTCTGCACCAGGAGGTTTGCCACTGAGTTTTCATTTCCACTCCATTTTACTTACCCACAAATGGCTTTCTGCTCCATTCCTTTTTTTTCTCCCCCCTCACCACCTCAGCCTCCAGTTTTCTTGCCCCTGCCATCATCACTGAAATCCCCTTGCTTATGTGAATACATATTGTGCTGGTCTTAACGGCCATGCTGTGTTTGCTCCAGGCATCAGATGCCAGCACTTTGGGGAGGGTGTGTGTTCATCCTGCTTGAACCTCATGTAGAACATGATGTGTACTGACAAACTTGGCATGGATGATAGAGAATGGCTTTTCATTAGGGCTTAGTGGATGGGAACTAACCAAGAGCTATTACGGAGGCAGAAAATCTCACTCTTCCTGACATCACTTATAGGTTTCTCCTTCAACTGGTAAATCTCCCTGTCATCTTCTGCCATCTTCCAACTCAGCACGCAGAAGACCACTGGGCTTCCTCTCCCCCTTTCTCTAACTTCAAGCCAGGAATCTGAGAAGCGACATATTCCAATTGGTACCCAACGCCTACTCTCATAAGAAACCTTACTTTCTTCTTCTCAGAAAGGTAGAGTTTACCAAGAATTTTCAGGCCTGGGAGATATGCACTGCCTAGAATATTTGCCCTATCGGACATCAATCAACTGCATGAGAAATGTTTTTAGAACAGTGTGAATTGAGGTTGGATCCAGAGCTGTGTGAGGAGACCCTGTGAATAGGCAGACCAACTAGCTTTGAAATCTTGTTGGGTTAGATTCTGGAGGATTACAGTTAACGAAATACTGTACTACAACCCTTATTGCCCATGGGGCCAGCTGTGCTGGGTGGGCTCCAGGAAGGCTACATGAGTTCTTAGGAGAGCTGGTTATAGCAGCACCCGTTGACTTTGATCCAAAGGAAAGATTCTAGTCTTCCCCCTGCAAAAATACCAGTATCCCTTCTCTTCTTCTCAGGTTTTTAAGACTTGATCCCAGTGAGAGATATGCTATTGTCCCCTCCACAGATTTAGCAGACCTTGTCTAGGAGGTCAATAACTCTGCTCTCAATTGGTTAGCAGGACCTAGGTGCTACTTAATCACACATTCCACTATTTCTTGCAGACTGTAGGGTACAGAAGCTGCAATAAACAGTATACAATATTATTTTTTTTAATCCTACAAAACACAAAGTCAGGCTTTCACCTCCCTAGGATAAAAGCAGCTGTCTCTTCAGCATGCTTTGTGTCTTGGGCAACCCAGTGTCTGTCTCCTGCTAGGATGTGATTTACATTCTCTCCATCTGCTAGGAACCTAATTATAATGGGAATCAAAATGAAAACATTTCCGGAATTCTTTAAACACCCATAACTTTCCTACACTTGGTCCTCCCATATTACTTGCGACAGCATTCCTCTTAGCTCAGTGAGCATCTTGATAGTTTTTTTTTTTAATAAATAAATAAAAGCAAAGATGATTGCCCTGAAAACACACTAATTTCAGTACTTCTAATTCCATTACCTTGAAATGTTCTGTCGAGCACTATCGGCAGTGGCTACTCGAGCCAACAATTAAAAAAATGTATATTATTTTTGATACAGTCTTAAAATCAGGTTTTTAAAATGTTTTCACTGTGTGCAGTGGAACGTAAAGAGAAAAGAGAGGATTTTGTGTGTGTGCTGATTCTCATGTCTCTCTGCGAGGAAAGATGATCTCTACAAGTGGGCATTATTGTATTACCTTTCTTGCAATGTTTACTGGAGAAAATATAAGAAATGTAGCAAATGATACCAGAGAGGACACTTTTCAGTAATAAATGGTCAGTGCCATTGTTGTTGTTTAGGAAGGTAAGCATTATCAAGTGTTCAAATCCACTGCAGAAAATGCAGGGGTAGGGGGGAGGCAGTTTAAGAGCAGGACCTTGAATTCAGCTCTGTCTGGCCCTGAAGCCCAACAACTTTTACTATGCTGTAACTACTCAAATTTCAGTTAAAAAACCAAAACCTTCTTAGTGTTCTTAATTAGGCAAAAGCACCTATTAACCACAGAGCCCCGTGTTATAGTTACTTTCATGAAAGGGGACGGTGCAAAGTAACTCTATAAAAAGTGTACTGGTTTGAAGCAGAGTCCATCTGAGGGCTATTAAAATGAAATGGGACCGTAGATAATGGACGCCCTTGAGACTGTTTAATATGGCAGGCATCAGGGGGCCATACAGGGCCCCCATGCAAAGGATTCTTGTAATGAAAGCAGAATTCCCAGGCGATCTGGTAATGCTAGTGTCCCCCACTCGTGATTAGAGGTAAAAAAGATACTGCAATGCTATTTCCTGAAGAACGCCAATCCGCTGCTTCCTGTTTCCCTCTACGGTCAAGCCCTAACCCCCTCATTAGCTCAGTATGGTAGAGACTGAAGGCAGGAGACTGGGGAGTGGGTCACTACAGTTAGCTCTAATGAGGAGAGATGAGGATCTTTAATGGGGATAGGAAAATTGGAGAAGGACAACGACAGTGAACGGTGATAGTCAGTTTTGAAGATAGTAAAGGCCAAATAAAATGATTTGTAGTGACGAAGAGTATAATGTCGGTGATGGATAATAATGAGATAAATTCCAGACACATAGCTCTTGCGAGTTCTCCGCAGAGAGGTGGCAGTGGGCATCTGTGAGCACACAGGACCATGAAGAGTTCAGGAAGCAGACACAGAAGTGTGGGAGGCTGAGATACGAAGTAAGGGTTGCCCACAGTTTACAAAATGGAAGAAGCCTTAGGAGGAGAAGCATGAAAAGAGTTGGGTTGGACAAGAAGAAGAAATGGTAGAACTTGTAAACACATATCATTATTTCTTTTATCTGGTGTGGGATTTGGTGCAGGTGAAAAGTCACTTTCACATGTTGTTGGGAAAATGACTTCCTCCAAAGATTGCCGGGGGGCCTCCCCAACTGGACCTTCTCTCAGTCCTTGTCTCTGCTTCTTGAGACAAAACCCCACTGCCTCTCCCTTGGCTCAGGATGAAGAACAAAGGAAACAAAGCCACAAAGCCCTTATGCTTCTTGCCAGGATGTGTGGTAGGGGTTAGTGCGCGACTTTCTTCTCTCAGACTGCCCCAAGCGAGCGCTCTGCTCTTCGAGTGGGCAAAAATCAAAGCCCGCCCCTCCTTGCTGGTTCCCCCAGGGAGCATCCCAAATCCAGATCCGTGAGACTTCCAGCAGAGAAAATTAGGAACCAGTGTGCACATCAGAGCTCACAAAAAACGAAGTGACTCCCAGTTCCTCAAAGTGAGCAAATTGAATTTTAATCATGGCCCCTGGTCTTATAATCCGTGATGGCTTCATCACCAGTCACACTAAAGAGTATCAAACGTCCAAACTTGAGACATCTTTTGCCACCCGTCAGTGTCAATATTGGAAGAAATTATATTAATAGCAGCAGGTAAAAAGCACATTCATGAGATGAGAAAAAGAAAAAAGATGGAGATGAATGTTATCAGAGGCTGGGCCCCTGTACTCATTGCCAAGAATCTCAGCTTGATTTGAGTAGGAAGGAGAGACCTTTTAGATGAAAGAATATCAACGACTGACCTCTGCTTCGCATTATTGTAAAGCCACGTGCCTGAGCAGCACTGGCTAGCACTGGCAAGTAAGGGGTTGGGGGGAAAGGGTGGTGTATGTAGATTTTATTATGTTCCCCCTCATTTAGTAAAAATTGCTTTTGCCACACTCAATTATCTGTAGGTCCCATGACAGTAGAGAATGAACCTCGTTTCTTACCGTTTATCTTCTACAGCGTCTGGTCATTAGCGGGCACTATACACATAATTGTTGGCAGTTGAATTGTGTGAATGAGGAGTTGGCAAACAAGATTGCTGTGGGCAGCCCAGTGTGTTTGTGTCTCTCTCTGGGATGTGTGTCTGTGTGTATGTGATTGGCATTGGGTGAAATTCTTTTGCTGGTTACATTAGCAGTATTGTGGCCTGTTTATACAGTTGTATGAGTTTGTGGTGTTGGGGTAAGTTCTGATCGGTGTGTTCTTTAGAATAATGTTCATTAAGGTGAAAAGCTATCATCCTACTCCAGGCTTAGGGAGAAGGACGGACCACTGGAGTCTTCTAAAGAATGTTTTTTTTTCTTTTTTTTTTTTTTAGTGGAAAAACATGAGGATTAATTTTTGATAGTATTCTCATTGTGTGTGTCACCAAATGAAATCTGAGTGCTTGCGCTGTGGTTTTGGAATTCAAATGTTATCAATTGGAATTGACATTAATTACTTTTTGTGCTGCTTGGCATATGCTGGAACATTATTTCTACAACAATTCCACCAAAGTCGCTTAGGCAATTATCTCTGCTGCAATCACTGTCATCATCCTCATAATTATCGCTCTTAAGTCTCTCCTATTCGCCAGCCATCTCGGCCGGGCTCTGCTCGCCACACGCCTCTTCTTCCCCCCCTTTCCCCGCAGGAGGTACCGTTCTCCCGCGTGTGGTGCAGTAACCAACAGCCCCTGCACTGTGCCTTCTCCCTGGAGCGCTACACACCCACCACCACCCAGCTGTCCTGCAAAATCTGCATCCGGCAGCTCAAAGGCCATGAACAGATCCTCCAAGTGCAGACATCAATCCTAGAGGTGAGTCTTCGGTCTGCAGGACCACTTGACTCCATTTCTAAAGGACAGTAAGATTAATGCGCCTGTTTCAATCGTGCTACACAGGTTGTAAAAGAGCTTCCAAATGCACTCGCTCTTAATCCTCATCACCGACCAGGGCAAATAAACTTTTTCTCAGGCTCAGGAGTGAGCTGAGCTCCCCGATGGGCGAAACAACTCAACGCGTCAGAGCTTCGGCTCTGTGGAGACCCTTTTGGGGACAGAACTGGTACAGGGCTTTTTATACACAAAACCACAAACAATCTAATCATCCACTGCGGGCTTGGACCGGAGAGTTATCATTGGCTGATGGTACGTTATGGCAGATACATACCATGAAGAAGCACAAGGTCACCACTGGGTGGTTTTTCTGCTGGTTCTCTCTAGTCTTCCAGAAATCATATTCAGGGGATTGGTTCCCTACTGCCTTACAGTTTCTCACATCCTCCAGGTTCAGGGTTCTGCAGAGCCCCATTTCCATTAAATCTAGATTCATCGATGCTATAACATACGACAGAGTCGATAGAAGTTTCTTTCTACAAAGTAAGGCAATGCAACTACAGAGAGGGAAAGGGTATTGTCCAAGGTCGTGTCACTATTGAAGGGCAGAGTTAGAATGGGAGTCAGGGGGGCATTCACTTGGGAGTTTTTGCACAAAGACACCTGATGTCTGCCATGGCTCTGATTTACCTAAATCACTGAATGGCTTCGTGGCTGTAGACTTGGGCTTCTAGAGTAGACACCGGCATTCCCTCCTGAATGGTTATTTGAGGGGAGAGGGAGAGAGTAGCTGAGAGGCAGAATGAAGGGAGACATGGAATGCTTTTCTGAGCAACTCTTAAGATAATCCCTGGCTAGTGGAGACGAGCACATTCTATTGTTCAGCAGTAGAATATGTACATATGTGTGTGTGTGTGTGTACAGACACACATATGTATAAATATATACATAATATATATTTATTCATTCGGGCTTGGCAAAAGGCGTGAATAGTTTTATATACGTACAACTCAATTTCGTAGCCTTACAAAATCATCACTTCTCTCCATTCTCATTTTAATTCATTGTTTATGCAAGATGAGTCTTGCTAATTCCCCAAATAGGTTTTCTGAAGAGTGGATGGCTTTCCAAAGGATTGCACCTCAAAATTGATAGCTGTCTTAACTGACATGTTTGTACAGTATTTGCATTCATTATTGCCAATTAGCATTATGTGCTAAAGCAGTTTTGATAGGAAAGGTAGATCCAGAAAGGTAGGGTAGGATATTTTTAGAATCTCTTTCTTGAACAGTCATGGCATCTTGAACATAATACATTTCAAAGTAAAATGAAAAATTTTAGGAAAGTTTTAACATAAACACAAAAGGAAAGCCCAAGCAGATTTTCCTTCTCATATTCAGAAGCAAGTGTGAAAAGACAGGACATGAAGATGCCTCTGATGCAAATTGCCCTAAACGTCTATTCACAGGTCAATGAAACAATTCCACTTTTAAGGGGCTTTTATTCTTTAAGGCGCTCACGATATTGCAGACCAACTTCTGCTATTACAGGAAATCTTTATGTAAAAGGAATGTGATAGGCTCCATACATCATGGTACCTCTGCTCCTTGCTTAAACAAATTTTTGGAGTGCAAAGTGCATGGAAGGAAAGTGAGCTAATAAACACAATCATGCCCTTTACTCTCCATCTCCTTGTCTAATGCTTCGCAAGCTTACAATCACTTTGCAATGCCTTGAAAAAGACGACATCACAGTATCTCTTGATAATAAGAGGCCAGCCTCAGAAAAATACTTAGTCACCGTTGGGCTACCACCATCCATTGTGTATATGCCTTTTAGAAGCTTTATTACCCTTTTGGTACTGGAAGGATCACATTATTAATCACTTCAAGTGTTACTGCTTGCATTTGGCCCAGCACATCCCCATCTCTTTGTAATAAACCATAGTTCTTAGGCAAATCTGTTATTTTCTGTGTCAGAAGAAAATTAAGAACTTTTGAAAGCCTCTGTATTTCAGGTACCATTTCATGTGCTTTCACATATAACCACCCTAACTCTGTGTGGATTAAATACCATACTATCACAATTTGACATGATGTAACATTCTCAGAGAGGTCAACCTTCTTGTCCAAGATGATAAAATGAATAATGGGGAGCCAGAGTTCCCAACGGAGATACCGGCCTTCAAGGTCAAAGCCTGGATTTCCATACTAGACTACTTCAGGATCTCAGTCAAGGAAGTCTAATTTAGCAGTCCTGAGTGTGGGCCTTGTCCATAATGTAAGCCTTTGTTTTAGTGGCCTTAGGCACTAGTGACAAAAATGACACCATTAAAATTTTATCTCTAAGTATGCAAGTAGGTGAAAATTGGGAGGTTCTTTCCTCAAGACTGTAGAAGGATGGCATGGGATGGAATAAGTGATCATTTGATAAGTCTTCAAGAACAGAATAGATTTCTCACATGGCAGTCCTCCTGCAAAGAAGGGTCTTGAGCGAACGATCACTCATGATCCTTCCAACCCTAGAATTGTTTCACTCTTGGCAGAAGCATACGTCTGGTAATAGATTCAGTTGAATACAAAGCATCCCCTTCTCCCTAAAAATGTCTTGGATTTTTGTGACAGATGATCCCAGAAAAAAAAGGAGATACATAAAGTGCTACAAAATCGGGATTACCTACGGTGGAGACAAGATACATTCTAGACATGACCCTCTATCGATCGGGGAGGTGGGAATAATAGATCAAGTGTGAAAGTGCATATTTTATAACCTCTAGGCCAAAGGTGCTTTTAATAAGCTAGTGATTAGGTGCTTTTAAGAAACTAGTAACTAGGGTTTTGTTGATTAAAAATATCAATATTAACAATAATAAAGAAATAAATATTTTGAAGCTTTCAGTAGATACCTGAATTTTTTTTTTTTAATTATCTGCCCTTCATCCCCCAAAACAAATCCCTGCATGTTTAAGCACAGGGCCCTCAGCTCCTTCCTAACTTTAATGGATGTCCTAGTGTCTGTTTCATGGGTTTAACAATGGAGGTAATTTAACAGGAGAGGTAAAAGAGATACATATATACGTGTATCATTATCTGTAAAATATTTATTTTAAATATCTAAATCAGCGCAATGATTATCCTCTTTGAAGGCCTGTGGTTCTTAGTGTTCAGCCTCATATCCATCATATTCTTCCATGCCTCTCATGTAAATGGCTTTCCACATGAATATAATCATTCATGCCATTCTCAGAATTAAAAATTACTTCAGTGATCAAGAAAATGTATTTTT
The DNA here is from genome assembly GCF_046562875.1 of Panthera onca. Classification (NCBI taxonomy): domain Eukaryota; kingdom Metazoa; phylum Chordata; class Mammalia; order Carnivora; family Felidae; genus Panthera; species Panthera onca. The sequence continues at coordinate 158,468,262 of NC_138342.1, forward strand.
TTTTCTGTTCTTTAGAGTGCCCATTATTGGGTCAATCTGTAGAAGCAGGTTGATTTTCTTTAAATGTAACCTCACTGAATTACCTAACGATGATCACCAACTGATTAGTCTGTAAAAGCAACAGTATCACCGATCTAAAAATTGGAGACTGAAGCAAAATAATTTTACTAAACGTGAAGAGAAGGAAGGAATCGCTAAGTAATTTACTACATCCTTCCTTATTGATGTAATAATATTGAAGAATACCGTTTTGGGGAGAGAAAGAACTTATATGGGAACTTACAATTTTCCCTTCAAGCAATTCTCTTATCTTTCTTCCAAAAGTGGTGGAAGGTTGGGGGATAATTTTTCTGTTACAAAATAGACATAATACTTGGAATTTCTCGTTGATTTACAACTCCCCAGCTAGCCAAGTAGCAGCCGCTTATCTCAGATGTGCAGAGCATGGAAATCTGCTGTTCCTTTGCATATTTAATTTAAACAATCAGAAAATGTGATGTATCTACAGGATTCTTATTACGTGGCCCAGATGTCTTTGAGAACGCACCGTAAATGTTACATAAAGTGTCATCCTTGTGCATGGCAAATATTGAAATTTGGAAACTTTACGAGAGAAAGGGGGGCCCACTTATTAAAGTGTAGGAAAGAGAAAAAATCCTGAAGAGTCAGTCTTCTGTAACATGTTTTCACTTTGAAGTCATAACCACCTCTGTCCTGAAGACTATGTATCAGGGTGGCCTTTCCCCTGCCAACAGTAACATCAGAGCTTGGTCAGCTTGATCAACTCAATGAGGCCATAAAAGCTCCCCAAAGCCCATTCTATTGCAGTCCTTTGTCATGGACACATACAGTGTTTTCAGTTTTCATTGGCAAGCCACATTTTCACATGTTAACACTGTTTGGTGCCCTTTCCCAGTGACAGCTACCATGTTATCTTGCATAGAATCCCTTTTTTTTCCTCTCTAGTTTCTACCATCATTTTTAAGGACATCGGCCTGCCTTCAGTCAGGAAATTTAAGGAAACTATTTTTGCTTGATTTACATTTTTAAAGGCTAAAAGAAATTTTACAAACCATGATTCAAAATGATGTTCCTCATAACCTCTTTTGTTCAGTAAGAAGCCTGAGTTGGTTCATTTTATAACCGTCCAACATATCAGAAAAGAATCACTCATTTTGCCTAAAATAACGAGTTACCCACTCAATTTCTTTTCAATCAGTGACTACTCATCCTTCAAGGCCAACCCAAATGTCTCCTCCAGGAAGCTGTCAGGAATGAGGTACACACTTTCTTGCCGGCTGTTGGACTGGGGTCACTCTCAGCTTCTAGGGGGTGCCCTCAGGTCCTAGCCCCATGTCCCACTCTATAGGCATTTCACAGCCTGGCTATTTGCTTTCCTCCAGGCCAGCAGAAGAGATGCCTCCAGATAAGAGCTGCTTCTTCTCTCTTCTAAGGGCCACCTGATTAGGTCAAGCCCACCCAGAAAAAAATACCTCTTGCTCAGGACGTAGTCAACTGATTAGAGACCTTAATTACATCTGTAGAATCCCTTGTGTCTTGGAACACATCATAATCACAGGCGTGATTCAGTTAGATACTTTTCAGGTTTTAAAATTCTGTTGGTTCATATAAATTTATCGGCAGCTATTGCAATCTCCTGGATGTCTGCATGGTCTCATGTTGGATACGATTGCTGGTATGTATGGAAATAACCAATCCTCATCAGAGAGCTCTAAATCAGAAGCGGGTTGGGCAGACAGCAGGCAGAAGCTTTCCAGCCGGCACCAGTCCTCAGGCTAGTCTAGACCTCATCACTGACCACGTATTACCAAAGCAATGTCATGCTGAAACAAGACCAAAATATTTACTATGGAATCACACACTTCTCGACTCAGACGGGGCAACACAAACTTTAAGATGATCAATATACAATCAGTTCCCCTTTGTAGCTTTCGTGACAGGTACCTGCCCAGCTAGCTCCTCTGATTAGCCCGTTCATCTTAGGCCAGCTCTGTCAAAGAGTCATTCCTTACATTGAACTAAAATCTGTCACTTCGGGGCTTCTTCCTACTGATTCTAGATATATCTCTGAGAGACAAAGGAAAAAAAGAAAAGAAAAAAGGTTTAATTCTGCTGTCACCTGACATCTCTTTGGATGTAGAAGGCTGATGATTATGACTCCCCTGATTGGAAGCCACATTGTAAATCTCCAGTACGTGATTCACCAGACTACTAGAGAAGTTATTTACAGTTTTAGAAGAAAGGGGAACATGTCAGTGTATTTTATAGAGCCCATCACTATAGGCAAGCGTTTTGTGCATGGTGTTAATAGATTTTCATAAAAAAAATAACGGTGTCAATCAGTCATGCTTCCCTTCAGACCTGACCATGCTTTCTTTGTTTGTAGAGCGAAAGAGAAACCATCACTTTCTTTGCACAAGAGGACAGCACTTTCCCTGCACAGACTGGCCCCAAAGCCTTCAAAATTCCCTACTCCATCAGACAGCGGATTTGTGCTACGTTCGATACCCCTAATGCCAAAGGCAAGGACTGGCAGATGTTAGCACAGAAAAACAGCATCAACAGGTAATTGGGGGCAACTTCTGAAAGAGGATGTCACTGAGAGTTTTGAAAAACAAAGTGCGTTGGGTGTATCCATGCGGTTTCCAGGCCCTGATATCTTTATAGATTCCTCTGGTCGTATTTCATGTGAGGCCTGCCTTCGTATGTGGGGAAAGAACAAGAACAGGAGACTGTGTGGCATTTCCTTCCACCCACTCTGCCTTGAGGGACACAATAGAAAAGTCTTAACTTTGGTCCTGGTCCCGTCTTTAGGTTGGCTAACTGGGCCACCCACATGGGGTACAGACTCTGTCTTCTTGGTGCTTGTGGGAGATCCCAGCACAGTCTTGAACCAGTGGTCTAGAAACAAAGAAGAAAGCTTCTCACACCTCCCATCATCAGGTCACCTTAAGTGTTACGTAACCCTTAACGGGGACATGTCAGCCTGAAAAGCGGGTGCCTCAGTATTAAACATTTGAGGATGATAGCTCCCAGATCGGAAGGCAGAGGACTTAAAACAAGCAGGTGGCCCAGGCACGTGAATGTGGCCTGCTGCTTCACCAGACCCTCGACTCTGTGCTAACCTTGTGGGTGAGAGCAGAGCAGTAGAGAGTAGGGCTTTATTAGTTGCGATGAGAAGGAGCAAGAGTGATGCCATTTCTACGAGCACTGACGGGCGGGCAGCTTTGGCTCGGCTTGAAAGATAATCAACAGGGAGAGGGCAATACCTCTCTCTCTCCCCCATCACTCCTCTCTCCCCCCACCGCCCCTCCAGCCCCAGAATGAATAGAAAACAGACCAAGTTTTGCCAGAACCATTTTCTTTCTCTTTTTCTCTGGTACTTTTTTTTTTTTTCTTTTGAGACAAAGCCTTCCTTTCTTACTCTTTGGCTTGCTCTGTCATTTCCATGGTTTGTTCTTTATTTTCACAGCCATCCTACCTGACTTTCTTCTCTGAAAGGGAGGTAGGTGTTTGCCAAGAAATGATAGAGTGCCACTCCCCAGTTTAAAAGGGATCCAGAATCCAAGAAGGGAGGACCCAACTAGAAAGCAGTCAGGCTGAGAGAGGAAAATCAAGAGAGGAGGCATTGCTGCTAAAAAAAAACGGAATTTGCACTGACAGGCAAGCCCAGAAAGAATAGATACATTCTTGAAAGGCGTATATTGAAAATGAAAGAATACAGAAACGTATGAATGTACAGGGAAGAAAAAAATTAGGTTGAATATTTCCCAGCAATTTTGACAAAGGAGGAGATGTCGCGCTTATAACCCATGCACACCATGACTATGTCAAGCTCACTTTCTGATCAACACAGGGGCAAGAATGAAAAACCAGCCCAGAGAACAGAATTTGGTTCACAAAGAAAAAAAAGGGGGGACGTGGGCCTCAGACCCACAGGGTATCCCTGGTTCTATAACCTGTACCAATCTGCCAAAGCACACCGCTTACCAGCCCTGTTCCTTTTTCTACAAATGCAGATCATACAGTTTGAACTATATCAATTCCCTAATCCATTCTGAACATAAGAGTTGATGATTTTTACTTTCTTAATTTTGATACATATAATTTTAAAGTTTGTTTTTTTTTTTATATTGAGAAAAGGAGAGAGAGCACGAAGAGGGGAGAGGCAGAGAGAGAGGGAGACAGAGAATCCCAAGCAGGCTCCGTGCTGTCAGCACAGAGCCCGATGCAGGGCTCGAACTCATGAACCATGAGATCACTAGCTGAGCTGAAATCAAGAGTCGGATGCTTAACTGACTGATCCACCCAGGCACCCCGAGAATTGATGACTTTTAATTCACCATTCACATGAAAATAATTGCGACAAAATATCTATGATGCTGTCATTCGTTTGCTGAATATGCACATGTTCCATTTCATGTTATTCTCCACTTATAGGATACCTACGAAAGGTACAGGGAGTGCCCCAAAGTCATCAGTCTGGGCCCTTCCACAGTAGGGAAAATGCATTTCAAAATGGGAGACTGAGGTAAACAACCTTTTGTGTCTGGGCTCTAATGAGCAAGAAGTGGCCGCACAGGGGCACACTGTCCCTCCGGTGTCCAGCATCATCCAATGTGAACGCTTGGTGTGCCTGTTTCCTTGCTTTGGGTTTGCCCTAAGAGCCCTTCTCCAGGAAAGCCTAAATTTCCTTGACATAGGGGTGCCTGGGTGGCTCAGTCAGTTGGGCGTCCGACTTCAGCTCAGGTCATGATCTCGCGGTCCGTGAGTTCGAGCCCCGCGTCAGGCTCCGTGCTGACCGCTCAGAGCCTGGAGCCTGTTTCGGATTCTGTGTCTCCCTCTCTCTGACCCTCCCCCACTCACACTCTGTCTCGCTCTCTCTCTCAAAAATAAATAAACATTAAAAAAATAAATTTCCTTGACATAAGGAATACAAATAACCTACTTTATGGAAAGTTTCTAACACGGTGACCAGAAAAGGTTGGTTTTCAATCAGTGTCACTTTTTGCAGTTTTCACGAATAGCAAATTAGGATGGCATGGGTCGATACAATTTACTGTCTTTACATCTTCTTTGGTGAATATATTCAACTTCAGTGAATGGCATGTCCTGCCTACCTCTTTACCCTCAAGCTTAACCTTCCAAAAGTAGTCTAACTATGGAACGAGAATGGTTTAAATTGAGAATCAGCAAAATTGTATTCTGTTAAAAAACCAGAGAGCAAATAGTTTAGGCCATATAGGGTCTGTTGTAATTACTCAGCACCATTTGGCTCTGCTTCTGCAGTGAGAATCAGCCAGAGAAAATACGTGCATCACAGCTAGGCCGACTTGTCTAACGAACTTCATTTATAAAAACAGGCAACCTAACGGAGTTTGCTCACCTCTTATTTAAGTAAATCTGCTCTCATTTAGTAAAACTTCTACAGGATCCTGTCGCTTCAGTCAGAGTGACACTTGGAGATGAGGCTTCTCAGCTCCGTCAGCTCAGCAACCAAGTTTGAGGGGAGCGTGAGGGGGCAGACACAGCATAGAATCTTTTTCTGCAGACTGGTTGGTTCCAGCAGAAAGGCCACCAACATATTCACAGAAGCAGAATAAAGAAAAGACTACTGAAAATCACCTTGTACCATGTTATTAGCTCATTCTCACTTTGCAGAAATTGTCAAGTTCCTTTTAGGTTTTCATTATTATACCAAAAAATATATCTCCTCCTACATGGGAAGAAATCTACGTGACAGAGAGGAACGGGATTTTCAGATGTCATTTGTCACAACTTCCTGCTGCATAATCCCAAGTCACTGGCCTCTCTTAGGGTTGCAAACAATATAGCGTGGAACTGATCATTAATGTGTGTTAAAACACAAAAATCTGACATTGTCAATATGTGCCAGTATTACTGAGAGCTGTCCCATAGCACACAGACTTTCTGTTCGAGAATTCACCGTTCTTGATCTTGTGACAGCACTTTTTACCTGACTCTCCCCCTCCTTTCAACTTCCAGAAGTATGGAAAAGCTAGCAAAGCAGTCGCCCTCAAATCATGAAAGAAAAGTTTTCAAAGGGAGGGGAGGGAGACATTCGCTTTTATTTTATTGCCAGTGAAAATGCTCTTGTACCCTCCTTTTGCTAAAATGCAAATGTCACTGATGATAATCTGCCTTTTTGCCAAACAAGTTTCTACTCTGATCTGAATGGGGGGTGGGGGGAAAGACTGGGAATATAAAGCGAAAGGCTTAGCAATCGCCGAGAATGGGAGAAATGTCAGTAGTGTGTGCTATGAGGCAGCAACACAGGTGGCCTTGCGACTTGCCTGGCATACGGATCACGCTAAATAAGCCACACCGCCGAGCAAAGAATGTCAGAGATAAAAGTTGCAATTACAGATTCTGTGAGCAAACTTTGACGATTACTCAGGGTCCATACTCGCTGCATTTCAAAGCTGAGGTGGCACATTTGTTCTCTACGTTCAGCTGCAGTAACCCTGTGCTTCAGGGCTCTTGGCCCCCTGGGATTGCTAGGTGGGTAGCGCGGCGAAATGGAGAATTGGTCACAGGAAAGGAAGTAGACGGTGGGCAGAATCGCTGAACAGATGCTGAACAGATTAGGAACGGAAACTAGCTGCTTCAGCCAGAAGTATCCTCCTGTGTCTAAACTTCAGTAGCACTTTGTATTGTCACAACGCTTTTTAAAAATTTTTTTTAAAAATATTAGACAGTGAGCAAGAGCATACACGAGTAGGGGAGGGGCAGAGAGAGAGGGAGAGGGAGACAGAGAATCCGAAGCAGGCTCTGCGTGGGGCTCAAACCCACGAACCATGACATCATGACCTGAACCAAAATCAGATGCTCAACCGACTGAGCCACCCAGATACCCCTGTAACGACACTTTTTTTTTTTTTTTTTTTTTTTTTTTTTATAAGTTACAGTTAAACCCACCAAGACCATACTCTCTACTTAGGGGAAACTCAGTAATCCTTCCTTGAATGAAGGACATGAACTTCTTCATCGGATACTAACTATACTTGACCTCAAAAACTTCCTTCCTAATGAACAGACTTGACAGGAATAAGAATGGGTCTCAAAGGAAGACAGTTTGCACGGCTGATGTGAGGGAGGATTCCTGTCTTTTCCCTCAGCTCTGCCGCAGTAGCTGAAATTCTACCATTAGATCATTCGTCTTTAAGGCCTCATGATTTTCATATTCCAGAAACTCTTGTGAAAACATAGCCAGCTTGACCATGTTGCTATGGGAACAGATGCTGGATAAAGTGCAGGAGACACGAGAGTGTGAGCGGAGGGGAGGCAGGCGAGATGGAAGAAAGGGTGCCAAGATGGAGAGAAGCACATAATTACACCTTATTAACGGTTTTTCATAGTAGTACACAGCTGAATCTTGAACAACACAGTTGAACCCTTGAACTGCGCAGGCCTGCTTATATAGGATTTTTTTCAGTAAATACAGTCTAGCGCTATGAATGTATTTTCTCTTCCTTAGGATTTTCTTAATAACGTTTTCTTTTCTCTAGCTGACTTCATTATAAGAATAATCTAATGAACGTTAACATTCAAAGTATGTGTTAACTCACTGTTTATATGTTATCAGTAAGGCTTCTCGTCTACCATAGGCTATTGGTAGTTGAGTTTTAGGGGAGTCAAAAGTTATACTGGATTTTTGACTGTGGGGGGGGGCGACCAACTCCCCACATTTCTCAAGGGTCAACTAAAACATATTTCTCATGCAGAGGTTAGAATAGTTCATCTGGAATGTTAACGTTCATGGGTGATGGTGTAGCAATTGTGAGCAAATGTAATTCCTCAAACCTCATGGCTGATAAGCAGTGCTGTATAACTAGTTTTTCCACCAGGACATCTAATGAGAAACAGAATCTTCTCATATTGAGGTCATCTCCTTTTATTCCTCTGTCCACTCGTTTAATTGGACGCACAGGAACAGTGAAATGGCCAGAGGGCAGTGAAAAAGGACAGACGAAGGTCGCAAAGCAGCTTCCTAATCTATCTTGAAATAACTGTCGAGAATTCACTACAAGTAGAATGGTCACAGTGCCAGCTGCCACTTGGGGTGAGGGGAGAAGAGAACAAAATCCATATGGGATGCCTGCTTCACAGGCAGGCCACTGAGGATGGCCACGCAGTGACCACTGAGACTAGATGTTCTCATTCCTGTGGTTTGGGATTTACCTTGATGAAACCAAACTCAGCTTTCTTGGTTCTGCAGGCTAGAGGCCAGCAAACACATCGTGACCTTCGAGTAATAAAAATGGATGTGAGGGGCGCCTGGGTGGCTCAGTCGGTTAAGTACCCACCTCTTGAGACCCACTCAGGTTATGGTCTCACGGTCATGAGATCGAGCCCAGCATCAGGTTCTGCACTGAGCATGGAGCCTGAGATTCTCTGTGTCCCTCTGCCCCTCCCTTGTGTGCATGCTCTCTCTCTCAAAACAAAATTTAAAAATAATGAAAATAAATGGATGTGAGGCTGTCATTTCCAAAAAAATCATCTGTAGGACTCTTCCAAGGAAAGTGAATATATAGGGGGATAGCATTACACAGGTCCTTGGAGGCAAGAGATGGTGAGCCAAATCAGATTTTTCTGATTCTGGCCCAGGAGACTTCTGCAGGGTCTGAAATGTGAAGAGCCCTTACAGTGAAGCCAGAAGGACCCAACACAGCAAAGTGGTGGATGTTTGGGCTTCATTCCACGGAGGTCAATGACTCATGAAGATACCCACTAATATGAAGCTGAAGCAGACAACCTGGGACCAGTGTAGCCATGAATAAGCTGTATATGGTTTATAAGTGGCAGGTGTTCATCCTAAAGGCAATATGGAAAAGAAGCTTCTCGGGTCCCTCCCAGAGAACCAAAGCCATGCTCCCTCTAACCCCAGGGGTTGGTGATAAGGGCATTGCATTCCTTCTTAGGCAAGTGGCGAGTTTGTGCTGGTGCCCTGAAGGAATAGGCTCTCCTCCTTTATGCTAATAGAGTTTTCAGAAAAGATGACCATGCCAAGGCCCCTTTATAACCTCAATAATCCAGTTTATAAGAGCGGTCTCAAACAGCACTGAAAAAGCTTGGCAGCCTCAGTATGCCTGAAGATGATGTTTTCATCATTTGAGAAAATTAAATTCTACAAAGAATTTTAACCCAATTCATTAGAGTATCCTTTAGGGATTAACTTTCTTTTCAATGATTTGTGAGGCGTCATCGAAACACATATTGAGTATTACCATAAAGAGAGAAGTGTAAATATTTCACTCTTCCCTCATCCGGCATTAGCGCAGTGGTCTTTCCTCTCGAAACAAATGGTGGTCATTCTCCTTCACCCTCAGGATGCTTAAAATGGCTCAGGGTTATCGAGTGCTGAAAATCAGTTTAAATGAGACCCATTTTTCCTTGGTATATCCCAATGTAAAGAAAACTAGAAATTTGATTTGGTAGTTTTCATGGCCTTTCACTTCCAAACATGACACACTGTCATAGACAATTTCATCCTGTCAGGAATGAAACTGGAGAATCAAAACCAGGGTCTGCAACTGCCCTGATTCTCGTTGGGCAGCTCACTGGTGGCCCCGAGAGCTCCAGGTCTTTAAATGTTTGGCAAAGAAGGGAAGAAAGATCCTTGCCATTCCCCCTTCAAGAACCAGGTAACAGAACTGGCAGAAGGAAACCCCAAGAGGAATTTCAGAATTTCATCATCAGATTAATGGCCCTAAAAGAATTGATGCACCAGCCTGAGGGCAAGACAGAGTGGAACTCAGCATGTTGGTTTGTTGGTTTTAATTGCCTGTATCCTGTCCTCGTGGGTTTCCCATGACAATTTCCCTTTTTTTTGAAGGCACGGGGCAATAGACAGAGGTTTCATCATGGCGTCCATCTTTTACTTATTCTTGGAAAAGGAAACACCCACCTGCTTTATCCTGAAAGCTGCTTTGCTGTTTGTTGAGTACCTACTGAGGCTGAAGTTTGGGGATGAGAGCTCGATAGATGAGACAAATGCTTGTGTGGTGCCCAATTACTGCCGTTCAGTGTGAATGGCTTTGCTATTTGCATTGAAAGAACCATATGGAGGGTTGGTTTTGGTCACATAAGAGGCTTTCATTAAATGAGACAATTAGGATGATAGCATGGTTATTAATATTTTTTCATTAGGACTGTGTTCCAATTCCCTCCTTGTCACTAGCAGTAGGATTCTACGCTGTTCCTGTAATGATGGCTCCCAATTTATTATAGGCAGCTTAACTTAGTTTTCACTTTTTGTACTACAAGCCCACTTGGAAAGAAGATAGATTTATTTTTAAAGGTTCTTTTTTTTTTTTTTTTTTAAGTTTATTTCTTTTGAGAGAGAGTGAGCAAGCGAGTGCGGGGCAGGGGGGAGTTGCAGGGGTGGAGAGAAAGGGAGAGAGAGAGAATCCCAAGCAGGCTCCGTACCATCAGCAGAGAACCCAACGTGGGGCCCGAACCCATGAACCATGAGATCATGACCTGAGCCGAAACCAAGAGTTGGGCATTTAACCGACTGAGCCATCCAGGCACCCCGATATTTTTAAAATAGGCTTTTTAAAAGCTATAAACCTTCAGTTGACTTAGATGTAAATGGCAAGTTTGTAGAATATAAACATATTTGGTGCCCTCTTGTTACAGGTGCATTTGCCCCCTTCTGCTTAAAAAGGTGTTGGGTGAAATCCTAAATTCTGAATGCATTTACGGCATGCACCTGGTATGAGATGTCTTCTGTGCTAAAGACATTAAGTGGCAGCAGCTCTAATGTGGTCCCCAACTATATTTCAGTAAGAAATCCATTCACAAGAAGAGCTTACGGCTTGCAGATAGGTAGATCGGCCCCATGGTAGCAGGATTCTGAGAAACTGAAAGTTTGTCATCTGCAGTTCAAAATGAAAGGGCCACACACAGACAGAAGAACACTGAGCCAGGCCAACCCCAGCATCAGTACAGTTTGCCCTTCAGTGTGTTTCCCCAGGGCTAAGATTGAGCCTCAGACCCTCACCTCCCTCTATTACTGTTATCTCTTTGCTAACTGATTGAAGATTTAGAGGTTACTATTCCCAAAGACATTTACATTTGAATGCTGCTTTCAAGTACTTTTCAACGTTTTTTATTTATTTTTGGGACAGAGAGAGACATAGCATGAACGGGGGAGGGGCAGAGAGAGAGGGAGACACAGAATCGGAAACAGGCTCCAGGCTCCGAGCCATCAGCCCAGAGCCTGACGCGGGGCTCGAACTCATGGACCGTGAGATCGTGACCTGGCTGAAGTCGGACGCTTAACCGACTGCGCCACCCAGGCGCCCCTCAAGTACTTTTATTTATTCTCTAAATTCATACCAAGTGGATGCCTAGCCACTTTTCCTTTTCAAAAAACTAGCCCAAGTTATAATAGTATATAAAGACATTGGAGGGCAGAATTTTAGCAGGGGCCCTTAAATCTTCCCCAAAAGAAGAAAACAGAAGGCACGAGTCACTATTTCCAGAAATCCTCAAATTTAACCTAATTTCCATTATTAGTTTAACATGGTCATGAGTTTGAAGATGTGTTTTGAAAACTGGGATTCTGTGTAAAAATTCAGTTTTTGACTATATACATCAATCACTATGGGTCGGCCTGTGTCTAGCTAGTGAAATTGCTAAGATAGATTCATGCTCCCAATTCTCTCCTGGCTTCCACATAAAGCATGGGATTCTAATTGGGGATAAGGGATGGGAACAGCAAAGTCTTAGAAAGATGAAATTAATCATGGTAATAAACTAACTGCCCCCCACCAACCAGGAACTCAGGTAAATAGTAGGCATATAGGCTCAACAAAACAAAATTGAATTTCATAAGCCATTACTACTCAATGAACTTACATGGATAAACTTATCCGGCTGTCTCAGCATGAGTTTTTTATAGTTTCTCTCTGCTCTTTTCGGTGGGAGTTACAACAGAAAAGATAAAGTCATTGAATCTACAAGGCTTAGGACAAATGAACTGACCTGAAGACCTAGAAAGATTCTAAAGTAAATTCCTAAAATTTAGAGAGTAATCTCACCTGCATAGTATGCAGCATCTTTAGGACACCACAAAAAAAATTTTTTTTTAATTTTTTTTCAAAATTACCTCAGTCTATCAAAATTCAAAAAGGCTACCACAAAAGGTCACCCAAAGTTCAGAGCATAAAAAAGTAACAATTGGAAACATCTGAGACCAGCATAATAAACGTTCACTTCTGTAAACAGTTTTCAAAGAGAAAGTAAAAACATTGTTTTATTTTGAGGCATCCACCTAAATTCAGGGCTACCACTTTACTACTTTTGCTAAATATTCTGGTTTCAAAGACACTCACAAAATTACTTAATACCAACTGTTGCTATGAGCTCTGTTCTCTGGTATTAATATTATTCCCTGAATTGTGTGTGAATTTACCTACTGGTGTCCAAATGTACCACCATTATGAAGACAAATGGGTCACACAGACTGGGATCCGAATAATTGCAAAAGGGCAGTATGGAAAAAACCCAATAGATGCATGGTATACCAACTTTCAAAACAAAACAAACGGAAAAAAAAAAAAAAACAGTGCGTTTGCACATATGTAAATAGTTAAAATAACCCGCCTATCTTTGAGAAACAGCCTACTGCATTGGGACTTTAGGGTCTTTTATATACTAACTGTTCCCGGTGTAGACCGGGAAATGCCTACCCTACAAATCAGGACATGTGAGAACAAAATGGCCGGCAGGAGTCCTTCTCCAGCTCTGCCCCTCGTCCTCTAGGCAGGTAGAACACCTTCCCACTCCCACCCCCACCACAGATCCATGGAAATTTTTAATATTGTTTTAGGACAAAGATTTATCCCAACCTCCAAAACACATTCTGCATGCCTCTCCCAAAATTTCATTATTGCATTTTTATAGCCGGGTCTTCCTGGCAGGTCTTAAAATGTCAAAGGTCCCTGAACATTTACTGAGCACAAAGCTCTCAAAGTGCTTGAGGCAGGATGTGTGACTTGTGGTTTCAATGACTTTGGCATTCTGGATGCTTATTTTCAAATGCAGCACAAAACAAAAACTTCAGTCCCATCTTCTCTCAAAGAGCTACTGGAAATCTAGCTTATGGTGTAAAACATAGGACAGGGATCAGCACTATGGCCTAACGGCCAAATTTGGCCCACCACCTGCTTGCCCATAGCCCAGGAGCTAGAATGGTTTCAGGATTTTGAAATGGTCAGGAAAAAATTTTTTTAAAAATCAAAAGAAGAGGAATATTGTGTGATATGTGAAAACTGCAGGACATTCACATTTTAGGGTCTCTCGAAACCCTAAACACAGCCATGCTCATTCATATGTATTGTCTGTGGCTGCTTTCACACCACCATAGTAAAGTCGGGTAGCTGCTTTAGGGACCATGTGTGGCCCCTAAAGTCAAAAAGATTTACCATCTGGTATTTACAGAAACATTGGTCAACCCCTGGTATCGAATAAAGCTTAATTTGGGGGTGATAGGATCACAAGATTCTAGTCTGTCCCACAGGACACTGGTCCTTTGTTTTTCAAGGGAAACTACAAACTATAAGCCCTCAATAGAATGATAAAAAATCTGTCCTTTTGTTGTTGTTCTTGCTGTTCTTTCTCTTTTTGAAACAACATTGGAGAGAAATTTACCCGTTCCGGAAACAAGTGTATGTTTGTGGTCATCAGTCTCAAAAAGGACATGGGAAGAGTTTGTCACACAAGCCTGCACAAGAGTTCACTCACACCTAGTCTCTCAGTTTGCCTTCTTCTCCGCTAGTCCTCCAGTTCATGTTCTGCCTGAATGTTGGAAGGGGTGTACCAATTTACTTCCAGACCTGGAGATATGGCAGCTTTCTCCGCAAACACTGGCCCATGACCAGGTAGAAGGGACAGTATTCAAAACAAAGTTCTTAAGAGGAACTGGGATCCCTTCAACTACCCACACAGGGTTTGGTTTGCCATTTCTATTCGTGCAGAAATAACTATATTTGAAGAAGAAACCAGAGAGAATAGTTTTAAGCTGGCCTTCTCCCTTTCTCAATTAAGGATTCAGATGTAGTAGAAAGTATATATAGCACCCCGATAAAATAATGCCACGTGGCAACCAACTAGCTTTAAGCAGTCCCTTAAGATCTTTGAGTAGCCCTTTATTCACTCGGAATTACTGGATGTGTGTGTGGTGCTTGTAAATGGTAATGTGCCCTTAAAAGCTGGTCTTCTCTTCCAAGTGCTCTTAGCTACATGAGTCCACTTTGTGATTATATGCTGAATGTGGTGATAGAAAATTGTGCCATCCTCAAGACGGGCAATTCGTGGTTGACTCTCAAAAATCTGTTCAACTTATCAAAATTTCTCCAGAGGTGACATTTCTACCTGTGCTGTAAAAGTGCCTACGAAAAACTGTGACCTTTAATCTTTTGTGTTGTCTTAGTCTTCACCATAGCAAAGTCATTGTCCAAAAGGTTACCATTTGTTTTCACTGGAGATCTCTTGTCACCTGGAAAAAGCTCATAGCAATCAATTACTCAGACAATGGATATTGAGTAAACACCTGTCATCGTATTAGGATAAGGACTGTTACAGAATCAGAAGATTATCAGCTATGATCCTCTCTCTTCAGGTGTCCGTAATCATGCTGGGTAGTCAAAACTCACATGAAATATATCAGCACTTTGTTCATATGAAAATTTAAGCACAGTGACAGAATTCAGAGAAGAAATAAAGCATTTTGAGCAGAGTAGAGAAGTGAACCAGGCATTGCAGGAGTGTAAGATTTTGATAAACAGAGAGTAAAGACAGGAAGTGGGTATTCCAAATGGAGAGAATCGATTGCAAGAAGCAAAGTATTACCTAAGTCAGCATTAATGGCTCAGAGGGCAAAGGAAGATTGAATAAAAATATATATTGCCATACCTAGGTGGGGCCAGACAGAGGAAGGCATCGAAAACAAGGAGAGTAATACCTGATCATTGAAAAAATAGAATGCAGGATATATTAGAAACTTTACAGGCATAAAGATCTACAAGGATTTTGCTGTGATTCAGGCAAAAAATGATAGAGCATCAATTACATATACATAGCATGAATGTAGAGGAAATGTGAGCTGATGTGTATGTCAAAAAGAAAGCAACAATATAAAGGGAAGAGTCAAAAATAAATGTCCCGGTGTGAGAGATTAGACATTTGTAATTACTAGGATACCTGTTATAGTTTAAAAGGGGCCCAATTCGGAGGCATGGAGAGGATACCAATTTCTGATGCATTGAGTTTGAGGAGGTGGAGAGATAGCTAATCCAGGCACTCTCAAGGTCATTTGGAGATCTGTAACTAGCTGACATTAACCTGTAAGATTGGAGGTGACAATTTAAACACTGTCTGCTTGGAGTTGATAACTACTCCACTTAGTATATGAGCTCACCTTGGAAGGAAAGAAGAAATCAAAGATAAAACCTTGACAGTCCTCTGTTTACCAAGAGATAAAGGGGTCAGATATTTTGGAAAATAGGAATGAGTTATGTCATTGTGTAAGTTAATGGACGAACTTTTTCAAGCAGGTGGTCAAGAGGGAAACACACACGCACGCACACACTCACACACACACACACCCCTCCAGGGAGGTGAGGACCTGGGAGATAAGAAGGTCATTGGCAACATTCCACAGTTGAGCTTTCAGGTTCAGTGCCTCCAGACCTGCCATAGTGGAGCCTCCTATTCCTATTGTAGTAATATCCATTGCAATTCATTTTTAATTCCCTTATAGTGATTTTTATTTGTTCCTTTATTTCTATTTTCATTTTTTGTTATTCTTTTTGTTTCTTCAAATCTGTCTAGGAATTTATCTTATTTTGCTACACAAAGTAGTCCATCCGCTGTCATTTTGAACCTGTGGGAAGCTCGTCATCAGCACGATGGTGATCTTGACTCCCTGGCCTGTGCCCTTGAAGAGATTGGGCGGACACACACGAAACTCTCAAACATTACAGAATCCCAACTCGATGAAGCCGACTTCAACTACAGCAGGCAAAATGGACTCTAGTCCACTATCGTTCATGAGACAGTGACGGCCAGCTTCGGGACATTTGCTTTAAATGGGAAAGAGGCAGCTTTCGGCCCAGTGGCACTTGGGGAATTCAGCCTTCATTTACACTCAGTGAGAATCCCTGGTTGAAGAAATATGTTAATAGGGAGAAGTACAAGCTCTCTTAAATATAAGAGGGCTCTACTGTCTCTTTTGAATCCACACTCGGGTTAACACTTTATGAACTTTCTCAGATTTGGAGTGGCGAGAATAAAAGTGAGGGCACAGCTAGATAAAAGGAACTGTGGAAAAAAGATGAGCTACAATAAAGCTGGGAAGGCAGAGATTGAATAGTGCATGTTTTGAAACAGGTTTTTAATGATGTGCCCCAAAGGGCCAGCTGATTCTGGTACCAGATTGTCAGGGTTCTCTACCAACTGGCATCTGTGATGTCAGCAATCATTGTAACGTTGGCTTTTAGAAGTGAAATGGGGTTGCCAACCCATTTATTTGTAGGACTTCAATAACGTCGAGGAGGGCATTTAGAATTTAGAATCTGAGTACATCACACCAGCACCAGTTCCCCATTTATCCTAGCCACTTAGTGGAAACAAGACCAGAAGGTAAGATAGACCACAAACTAGTTCTTGCCATGACCACCTTCATTTTCTCCCAGAGACAAATCTACACACATTTCCCCCACCTCTTCCTTACCCATTACATAGGAGCGGTTTCAAGGAGCATAACTAAACTGCTCAATATGGAAACTTATGTCTTCTAAGTCAACAAAGCAGAGCTGTCTCTCTTCCCAGCTAAGCCACTCAAATTGCAGAGTGCTGTTAGAACACGACATATTACATGGATTTGGAGAGGAGGTCAAATCGAGCCCAAGGAAATACATGAACTACAGATGCCACACGCCTTTGAGAAGCTATCACTCTGGGATGGAGGATGAAGGTGTTGACTCAGTTGCCCAACATTGATATAAGGGGCTGAGGGGTTCTGCTACACTTTTCAATCCAGGTTCTTGAAACTTTCTAGTCTGTGTTATCACAAAACCTCCCCATAGGGCTATAGGGCATCCTCCTTTGCCTCTCCGAAAATCAGCAGATAGTCTTTGGTCTAAATGATAGGGGTCAGTAGACCTGAGGAATATGTCGACCACAATGTCCCAGAAACCACATGCGTTGTTCAGGAAGTTTCAACACCTGGTTGCTCAGCCTTACCAAGTAGGCTTTTTCTACAAGACCATTAACACAGGACTATTGCTTTCGGATTCTTTTTTGAAAAAAAGAAGCGATGGTATTGTGGAAAACTGAAGTCCACAGATAATTCGTGACCCCCCCCCCATCTTAACATGACTCCATCTTTTACACTATTAAATCATTTTGATAAGCTGTCCTGGTAGACTAAAGATGAACATATCTGTTTCTGCTCCGGTTGATGTTTTAATTAGCTGTCCACAATCAGGACAAGCAAGGTCAAGGACCTAGATCAACCACAGGGCTGATCAGCTACTTAGAATTTGGCTTCATTAGAATAAAAATAGGGAAATTAGGGACTATTTGGCAGTGGGATATGGTCATTAAAAAAAAAAAAAAGTTTTTATAAGTTTTTATAAGTCCCATGTAGGAAGAAAAAATGTAAATCCCCACCGAAGTAAAAAAGAACTAGAGATAGGTGGAATTTATGATACCATGGGTAAGGCATTAAGAACTCTTAAATGTGTTAGCCATTTTCTCTAACTAAAGTGTGGTATATACAGTCCCCTGTATTGGACGAAAGGCTTTGCTACATGAAATCCAAAAGCATCTTTCTTTTCTCAGGAACCAAAGGCATCTTATACAGAACGAGCAAATCCTCTTAGAACTGCTGAGCATATTTTCAAAATACCATCTCTAGATAAGGAAAATGCCCTTTTACTAATGTCCTCTACTTGTTTATTCCTTCTGGGGAGCAACAGAGAGAAGGGCATGAGAGTGTAAATCATCTGACACCCTTGCTATCATTTCTGAAGGAGCAAGAAGTTGAAGTAGATGGTCCGTCACCCAAAATGAACTAGAGAGTTGATTGGCATGGTGGTATACAGAAAGAATCTGCATTGACTGTTGGATAATAACCTGCAGAAAACACCTTAGAGAGAACTTTTGTTAGTTTCCATCTTGGAGATGTTAATAGGGATTTAAAAATCATCCTGCCTTCCCCCTCTCCCCCCCGCCTTTCCTTCTAATTGGCCTTATAATCGCTTTCTATATTCCATGCATTCAAACCGATTCTTTTTAGACCTGATACTTTTTTTATATATTAAATGAAAAATTTTAATGTTTTCCCTAGAATCTAAATTATTTTAAGAAAAGAGATTATCATCAATCCCTCAATGTCTAGAATTTCCTCCTATGGACTTTTTTCTTTTCTTGGCCTGGGTTTTTTTTATAAATGCTCATGATCATCATACCATATTGAGTAACTAAGGATGTGAATGAGCATGATTCACCTCTGACTTCTTCCTAAGGTTCAAATCCATCTGTCAGTCCATTCTGCTCCCTCTTTTCCTTTCTCTTATTTCTGTTATAATTCTGCATAGGATTTCTACAGAAATGTATGAAATTCTGTGGCTGTCACATGGCAGGATTGTATGGTATTTTACAATAGAATTCCAAAGAGAACCCACGTTCATGAGATTCACAGACACGGCTGGGGTGTGTCAGGGAGGAGTGGAAAATGCAGACCAGATAGACTTAACTGACACTGGAACTTGTGGTTACTCACTGTGACCTAAACCCTTGTTCTATTTTAACATTTTCCTATCACAACACAAACGCCGCCCCTCTAGAAACAGAGTCCCTGGTCAGTGCAAGTGCTTACCTCAGAAGTGTTATTGTCCCAGTGCAAAACGAGCCAAGAAATTAAAAGTGGGCTGTGATACCTGGTAGGTTACTTAGAATTTTCACAAGATATCCCACTTAAGGACACATCTGTCAGTCCTCAAAAGCATTTAAGTCTAACGGTCATGCTTTAAACAGGACTTCAAATTATGCCACCAAAAGGGTGTACTTCCCAGCTGCACCAGACTGCTGCATCATAAAGTTAATTTACAGTTTTTACAACATTGCTCGTGCAGTCTTACTGGTTTACATTAAAATCCTTTAAGCCAAAGGGAAGCTCACTCTATGGATTTCAATGCAAACTTCATTTACCCGTGCAGAAAGTCTCATAAAACTCAGATGTACGCCCACAAAAATTTTATTGGCCTTTTTGTAAGAGATGAATAGGAATTGACTCAGTTCTGTTTAAAGAGGAGAAATTTTTCTCCCTTTTTATTATTTTTATCTCCAGCTGCAGGTGTTATCCTTTGCCATGGTCCCTACATTTTTCTTTCAGTTGACTTTGAGAGGGGTTATTAAGTCAGATGACTAAAACCGGGTTCTCTTTGGATTAAAAAGTTCTGGATTTATTTTCCTTGACAAAAATTCTCCACATCGCAACTGATAAGCGAAGGCGGAATATTACAGTGGTGTACAGATCTTCCTTGACTTATGAGAGGGTTATGTCCCCATAAACCCATCGTAAGTTGAAAATATTATAACTCGAAAAAAACACTTAATACACCTAACCTGTCGAACACCATAGCTTAGCCTAGGGTAACTTCAATGTGCTCAGACCACTTCCGTTAGCCTTAGCCTACATTTGGGCAAAATCATCCAACACAGAGTCTAGTTTACAATGGAAGTGTTGAAAGTCTCATGTGATTAACTGAATACCGTACTGAAAGTGAACAACAGAATGGTTACCGGTGTATTGGTTGTTCACCCCTGAGATGGTGTGGCGGAGGGGGGCTGCGGCTGCCCATGCCCAAACATCATCAGAGAGTCCTCCCACATATGGCTAGCCCCAGAGAAGATCCAAATTCAGAGTTTCTAGTACAGTTCTACTGAATGCCTATCACCTTCGTACCATCGTAAAGTCAGAAGACAGTCAGTGGAACTGCCGTGAGTTGGGGACCATCTATAATTGGTTTTGGATAGTACTCTACACTTGCCAAACTTCTGGCAAATCTGTGAATTTCAAATGTTATAAAAATCTTTTAATGTGCTTGTTTTTCCTTTTCACCATTTTTGCTGCGATTTCTTAGTCCTTCCCCAAAGGTGTGGAATAGTAACTATCAGATGTGTTGAAGGTGAAGTTCCTCAGAGGTCTTTGTTCCAGATCTGTGAAAGTCACAGGAACCTGAAGTTGCTGAGAAATGTGCTTCTGTGGCCCATGGCATGGCCCATTTCCATTACTTTTTCTCATGAAACATTGCAGAGTTCTGAATCCTGGTACCTCCCATTGACCGGACTAGGGGTCACATCCATAGCAAATGGGAGAGTAAAATATTGTCCTACAGATAGTGACAAAATTTTATGAGCCCTTCGGTGTTAGTTACCATAGCAGTGTATTTGAAAAATCGATGTTTTCGCCAAAAGCTGAACGGCCACCCTTCCCGCAGCTTCCACTGTTTTGTCTGCATAGAATTTTCCTGAACTACAAAGCAAAAATGTATTTTGTCAAATGTCACAAAGTGAAAATGTTGCTAATCTTAGATGTGTTACATATTTTGTGTTTTTACTTTCCACACTCTTTCAAAAGCTGCAGTTATAAAGCTGTTTGGCTGTATTGACAGCATGTGGTGTTTTTTGCAAAAGCAGTTCTAGGAGAGCCAGCGTCTACCACGGACTCCTCACATCCCCCTCCAGGGTCGTCAGCAAAAATCGAAATGGCAATTTGTGTGCTGTGTTTTTTCAAAAGACAAAAGGGGATGGAAATCAGACCTGGCCGTTAGTCACTAGTGTGTAGTACTGTGATCTGAAGTAGGAAATTTAACTCACATAGAATAATTGTGGTTTTTGAAGCAGCTACTTTGCTTTTTCCTTTTGCTGTGAAGATCACGGATTTGGAATGTCCTCATGAGGTGGGCCTAAGATGGTGACAGTGAACTGTGCGTCTTAGCGCCCACCCTCCATCTGAACCCAAAGATTAAAAAGGCAGTAAGCTTCATGTTTAGGCCTGAGCTTAACAATGTCCTCCTCCACCTTTAAGATTAAGTTGGACAGAGGATACATCCTCTTTTCCAAAAAGGTATAGCCCTGAATTACAAAATTGATCACTAAATTTCGTAAGGTAACTCTTTGCGTGAGTGGAAATGTGTCTCAACTACTTTTACAAAAGGCATGATTACAACAAAAATGTCCTTTTGCCTCAAATCTTTCTTAACCCCCAAGAGTATTTCACTATTGCAAGCATTACTTCCGTACAAATTCCAAAATTGGATAAATGCTACAAGTCCCTTAAAATTAAACAGATATGGAAGATAGACATTTAACTATGGTTCTTTTGAATCATGAGAATATCAGGAGGGAGTTTGTAAGCAGAATATCTTGCCTTATCACCTCCATTATTGAAACAGACATTACAATCAGAAAGAGATCTAATAATTCCAATATCCCTCATTAGCAAGCTCTGATGGTGCCTGAAATAAGAGCACCCCTTATCAAGAGGCTTTTATCTAAGCCTTATCAGAATTAGCTAAGAATTTCAATCAGAAACACTCTCTACAGTCCAGCCTAGATTATGAAGGCCCTTCCCATTCAACACGTCTCAAGAAGATGAAAAAAATTCAGTGTGGGAATTTTCTGGTGAGGAAAACAATATTCTCCTTTCCCAAGTTGGAATCAAGACGGATCTTAAGATTTCCCGTTCTTCACAATTGTTTCTAATTGGTACACACAATGCGGTATGTGTTGACCTAGAAATATTGCAAATACAAGCAGTTAGAGGATTAACTGGTTGCTCCTTCTAACCCAGACTCAAAAAATATGAGTAATTGTTTACCACCATTTCTGTATGGAAGAATTTTAAAGCAGATTTCATTTTGTCCTGTTTATTTTGGGAAGGTGCGTGGGGGGGTGGTTTTTTCAAGTGATTCATATTTCAAACCCATACCACTCTCAACTTTCATTTGATGTGTTCAAAGCCAAAAAAACAAAAAAACAAAAAACAAAAAAAACAAAAAGCAGAACTGAACACTTAGTTTGACATGAAGCTGAAGGACTGAGCAAAGCCAGAGGAGAGTTTGAATAAAGCATGGCCTTGGCTTCATACCATACTTTCTGTGCCTTGTATTATCAATGTAAATTCTGAATGTTGTACAGTAAATACTTGGATGGACTTCTTAGAAAAGACTGCACTGGCTTCTTTTTCAGCACATGTACATATCTATATATATATATATACATATATATTTGGTAATGCCAAACAGCTGTGTTATATTGTACTGAACAAAATGGACCGTTTGGATGTTTTATGTAGAGTTTGCAAAAAAAAAAAACAAAAAAAACAAAACAAAACAAAACAAAAAAAAAAACTGGATGGTTACAGACTTTTCGAGCTCAATGTACAGACGTAAATGACCGCATATCAGTTATTTATGAATAAAGAGTCTTTTATTGACATTTTAGGATACTCCATGAGTGGAAATTTGAAATGCCAATAAGGACCCCCTATATACACCCTCCTGCCACATCCTAGCAGGAACAGAATGCCCTCCACATCAAGGACAATTTCCAGATACCTGTTAATATATTGAACCTAATTTCTCCTTCTGGCCTCAAGAATGAGACACCCAGAGGCTACTGGAAACAAAGATGAGACTATCTTCTACCTTTCTCAACCCACCCACCATGCACATACACATAAGTACCCTTCGGTTATAGTTTTACCAACTGTGAGAGAATCCAGCCCTACACCGTTATTGGGGTATCATTCATTCACTTTAGTCCTCAAAATGCTTGGGTTATTTTTTTATAGACAGTATAGAAATTCTCTGCCTCTCCATGGGAGAAAAAATGTTACCAAAACAAGTATGGCGTTGCACGTTTCAAATGCAGCTTCCCTGAATCTGTTCAAATGGTTTTAAAAATGCTGAGTGCTCCCAGGAATTTAATCATAACTACTTAGAGCCGATCAGAGTCAGACCCAGTTTAAACAGTATGATCTACTCAAAGATGATTTCTGGGCTATTTAAGTTAGATCGTTACAAATTAAAAGAGGTCAAAATTCCAAAATTTCCAAAATTCATATTTAAATGTTTATTCCTTTTTGAAAGAGCGAGCGTGCATGTGAGCAGGGCAAGGGCAGAGAGGGGGCTGGCGGGCAGAGGATCCCAAGCAGGCCCTATACTGACAGCAGAGAGCCCAACGTGGGGCTTGAACCCAGGAACATGAGATCAGGATCTGAGCCGAAGTTGGATGCTTAACTTGACTGAGCCACCCAGGCACCGGTGAAAATCATCTTTAAACAAAATATAATCTGCATAGTAAGATAACAGCTTTTGGACCCCCCTACCCCTCAAATTAAGTTTGGAAAACTATGGCATTAAATGACACCACATTCTCTAGATTTCTGAAAACCATTAGGTGTATGATGGAGCTAATGTAAAGGGTGGATCTCCAAAAGAGGAGTATATGCAACATTTTCTAAACATTTTGGACCACGTCATTCTTTTCATGGATCATCTTATAGGACTAGTAGGGATGGGTAGGAATATCCACAAAGTGGCTGTGAGTCATTCCAGTGCTTTAAAGCTAATTAAAATATATTTAAGTTACTGGTGGAAGGAGAATTAATTTCGTTAACTAGGTAAATCAGTAGGATTAGGCCGAACCAAGCCAAAAATTTCAGAACTATTTGCTGGCATGCTTGTTTATTTTTGTTTTTGTTTTAGAGGGAGAGAAAGAAAGCACAAGCAGGGAAGAGGGGCAGAGTGAGAGAGAGAGAGAATCTTCAGAAGGCTCCTTGCTCAGCACGGATCCTGAAGTGGGGCTCGATCCCAGGAACTGTGAGATTATGACCTGAGCTGAAATCAAAAGTCAGACACTCAACCAACTGAGCCACCCAGGTGCCCCTAGAACTTTTTTTTTTTTTTAACGTTTATTCATTTTTGAGAGACCTAGAGAGACAGAGAGTGAGCAGAGAGAGGGAGACCTAGAATGCGAAACAGGCTCCAGGCTCTGAGCTGTCAGCACAGAGCCCAGTATGGGGCTTGAACCCCAAAACCCTGAGATCATGACCTGAGCTGAAGTCGGACGTTTACCTAACTGAGCCACCCAGGTGCCCTACAACTATTTTAATAGAGCAAACAAGTCCAATCTGAGTTGGTCAGGTGGAAGAATGCTGTGGCCAGCAGAGAGATTCAGATAAAACTACCTCATTTTCACAAAAATGGAAACTATCAGCTTGAGTCTGTAATTAGCTGTTCAAAATCCTTTTTTTTTTTTTTTTTAGGTTTTATCTAAAAAATATTTTGTCTACCTAGGAGCTGATTCTGAGTGGATTAACCTACTTTGGGCTAATGTTTATTCTCTGTAGCCAACATGTGTTAGAATTTGATCAAACTTATTCTGATAGGATTGACTTATTCATTCAAAAATATATATTTAGATTGACTACATGATAACAAAGCCTGGGTTCAAATCCTGCCTCTCTCATTTAGCATTTAATATCAGACAAAATACTTACTGTTTCTACTTGGTAATACTTCATAATAGAATTTTAGATTGTTTCCAAAGTGTGAAGATTAAGTGAAAGAAAAAAAAAAAACACACACACACAGATACATGTAAAGTCCTTAGCACACTATATGGTCCTTAGTGAGCAACTAATGAGTGATTTTACCTTACTTTAGAAAGACATTATGTATGCATGGTAGCTAACAAAATGTGTTTGAGATCAACATAGCAATGCTGAGTCAGCCATTCTCTGGACAAGTGACTTGGCCAAGAAACTACCTTTGAAAGGAGATAATCCTATCAAGTTCACTGGGTACAAAGTCAATGTTCAAGAAATAGTATAATGACTATACACATCTCTAGCTCTCTCTGGCCGGTCCTGCTTCTGAGCAGAGGTATCTTAGAGTGTTCGTTATATAAACATTGTAAAGTAACAGGGCCAGAGATGTACTTGATTTTCATCTTTCTGATAGCTAGCTCAGTTACTTAAGGCAAAAAAAAAAAAAAAAAAAAAAAAAGTCTTAAACCCTGAAATAAGTGAAATATAAAGGTTAATCCCTAATACATTAAGCTTAAAAAATACTCTAATAAGGTCCACTATATCCACCTACATAAAATGATTTTAGGAAAGAAAGAATTGGAGTCAGATGATAAGGCAAATACATATTTAAAATCTATCTATGGGGGTTCCTGGATGGCTTGGCTGTTAAGCATTTGACTTCAGCTCAGGTCATTATCTCACAGTTGGTGAGCTCGAGTCCCACTTCAGGTGAGCCCCACTTCTGTCTCTGTCTGTCTGTCTGTCTGTCTCTCCCTTCCTCCTTCTCTCTGCCCCTCATGGGATTCTCTCTCTTCTCTCTCTCTTCCCCTCACACACTTGCTCCCTCTCTTTCTCTCAAAAATAAATAAAATTAAATAAAATTAATAAAATAAACCTGTCACTAAGACCAGTAACATTTTGTTTAAAATACTGATCTTGCATAGAGTAGATGCTCCATTAATGAGATGACCCATTTTCTGGTTTTCAGACAACACAAAGTCCTTAAAATCATAAGAGTGTACACAAATTAAAGAGTAGCTTGGGCGTAGTCTCTATATGCCAGACCCTCTACTCTAAGGTGGGCATTCATAAATAAGAAAAAATCAACTCAACCTTCACGAAGCTTACTCTCTATCAAGAGGTTATCATACCATCAAACAAGTGCTACGAAAGAGGTGAGCACAGACTGTGAAGGGAGAATAGACAGGTAAAACCAGGTGGTGTTGTAGGAGGGAAAAGAACATAGACACGTGGTCATTGGGCTAAGATTTCAAGATGGTATATTAACATAGAGCTATTTCTATAATAACACTCTGCAATAAGCCCCATAATTTGTGACTTAAAGTAACCATTTATCATTCCTACAAATTTATGGGTCAGCAGGGAGGTCCTCTTGATCTGAGCCCTGCTTGCCTATCTCAGCTGAATTCATTCTTGTATGTGTTGTTATTCTGGGGGTCAGCTGGGCTGGCTCTTCCAGACTAGGCTCCTTACATGTCAAAGGGCTAGACCAGTAGGACAAAGCTCTGCCCCATAGGTCTTAGGATGCAATAGGTTAGGCTGGGTATGTTCTCCTGGTAAAGGCAGAGGAAGAAAGCACGTAGAGCGTTTTGAAGAACAGTCTTGGAACACCATCATTTCTGTGATATTCTACTGGCCAACATAACCCTGAGATCAGCTCATTCAAGACATAGAGAAATAAAATCCAACTCTTGATGTGAATTGCTGCAAAAATCACAGTGCTTTAAAGGGTATGGATGCAGGAAGGATGGAGAATTTGGGTCATGGTTTCAGTTTCTCCATCAGAGAAGAGTAAGAATTTGTCAGACGAAAATAAAGGAGGAAAAGCATTCAAACAAGAATATTAATATGGATAACTAGATTCCTAAGTATTTTATTCAGGAGAGCCTACCATATTGCTTTTCATGCTTCTAGTCTTTATGATCCACTGGATCTTCCACAATAGCATTTTCCAAACTTCTACGCTAGGTTATTAGGTACTGATCCTTACGTTTAGCCATATTTGGGAAATGCTTACTCACATTCTTCTTTATTGTAGGAATTCTCAAAGGGTTTGCAATACTTTTCGAATACTTTCAATCTGCTAGGTACCTAGCATGGATTCACCCACGTAATCCCCTGGCAACCATATGAAGCCAGTGCTATCATTACTAACATTTTGTAAATAGGACAGCTAAAAAAAGAATTGTGCTAATAGGAATTTTTAATCCTTTAGCCAAGGCTACAATGTCTACAACATTTTCCAAATATTTATCACTTCCTCCTACTTAATGAGCATGTAGTAACATCTCACAGTTAACATTTTGGGATTCGCTTTTGTAAAGATGTAGAAGAGATAGGGCAGGTCCTCCATTCTAAATTAATTCAGTCTAGGTTTTCTTCAACTTTTTTTTTTTCTCATCTACCAACCCATTTCTTTGCAGTTTGCAAAATTTCTCATCTGTGAGCATGTGCTAAGCCCGTGGCAACCTTTGTAACATTTTAGTTCTTGGCCGTGAACGTTTGATTGAGCCACATTCCTCGATAGTTAAGTTAAAAATACACACTTAAAACTGAGAAGAATGAGCTGCGAATATTTTGCCCCACCTTATAAAGACTACTTTAAAGCCTGGATGCCTCTTTACAATTAAATGACTTGTATCAAATAAACTTGCTTTTTGTAAGCTCAGAGGAAACGCCAACACATCCTTCCTTTTAAAGGGGTGAGTGTTAGGTGTCCAGTCACCTGGCAGCTGAAGAAGATGCTGCCCAGTTAAATAGAAAGAGCCCAGAGTAGGTTAAGAAGGCATTAACTAACGAAGGCTCTAATCTTAGCTGTCATGCCTAGCAATGGAGTCTCAGACAATTCATTTTACTTTTTGAGTTTCAATTGCTTCAACTCTAAAATCAGCATCATGCATGCCCTCTCCTACTTCCTATATCTGTCTACAGCCAAAAGAAGATATTACAGATCAAAATATTAGACCAAATTGCTAGACATGCGGGTAAGAGATTTTAAGTGACAGACATGTTCATCTCCTCGGATCCCTAGGTTGAAAAATTTGGGTAGAGTACCCAGAAAAATAGAGATGGTCTTCTTCTAGCACCTGAGCTCTAAACATCCACATACTTTGAGAAAGATCATCATTAGGAGGGTATGCTTGACAATATCAAAAGCAAAAGATTACATAAATGCTTAGGTCAGCTACAGATTTATCATCACCGAAAGAGCTGAGGAGTTAATACTTCTGGCTTTTAGGGACCCAAACTATCAATCCTTTTTGTCATCCTTTACACTCTTAGAAAAAAACAGAAACAATTTAGCATTTAAGTGTGCCTTCTCTTGACTCACCCCTTTACCCAGGTGTTCAGTTTATTAAAAAAAAAATAATAATAATAGTTATTGTCTTCTTTGGGGGAAGCAGCCTATGAACAAAGGGAACAAAAACTATCCCACTCACAGAGATTTCATTCTTCCGAAGGAAGACTGAGAATAAGGACTAAATAAGGAAGATCTAGAGTGAATTAGACAAAGGATAGAAGAATGGAGTGTGTGATTTGGGTTGTATTTTTTAAATAGGGCTGTCAGGCAAAATCTTACCAAGATTGGCACTAGTGACATTTAGGGCCAGATAATTCTTTTTAGCGAAGGGCTTTCTGTGCTTTGTACAATAGTCAGCAGCATCCCTGATCTGTACCTACAAAATGCCAATAGTTCCTACCAACTACGACAGCCCCAAAACACCTCCAGACATTTCCAAAGATCTTCTACGGAGCAACCAAAGCTGAGAACCACTGGTCTAGAAGATGTTGCTAGGTCACAGAAAGCAGCTGAGCTAGGATCAAAGATCAAATCATTAGAGAATCAAAATTCGAGGAATTAGAGCAGGGAAGTAGAAGAATCATCTATATGTATACTCAAAAATCCAAAAATTTAAATGGGAATGTGTTGCAGACGATGACAGTAAGTCAGAAGCCAGCACTTCCGTGAATAACAGGAATGGATTTGGGCATCTGTAGATTATTACAACCAGCAGAGATCGTGGTTGATATTATCTCAAAATAGGAGTATCAGACCGTGGAAAATATTAGGGAGAAGAGAGAGAGGTGGTCTGGAAATGGCCATGAGAAGGAAAGAGAACTCTCCCCCCACTTCTGGTGGTACAGAAGGTATAGGCGAGAAAACAGCGATCACAGAAAAGATCACAGGGGAAGTAGTTTAAGAGCCAGGCTTCACTAAAAGCAAGAAAAAGAAGGAAATGTTCAGAGACATGATATGCAAAGGAGGAAGAATTCTCCTCTACTCTCATTGGGTCCCTGGCTGGGCCTAGCAAACTGACACAGGGGCACCCGGGTGTCTCAGGAGGTTAAGCATCAGACTTCCGCTCAGGTCACGATCTCATGGTTCATGAGTTGGAACCGCACTTCTGGCTCTGTGCAGACAGCTCAGAGCCTGGAGCCTGCTTCAGATTCTGTGTCTCCCTCCCTCTCTGCCCCTCCCCTACTTGCACTCTGTCTCTCTTTCAAAAATAAACAAACCTTAAAAAAAAATTTTTAACTGATACAAAACACGTGAACGGGAGGAAAGCATGCACATTCTATTGAATTTTCACATGTGCAGGGGAGCCTTCCCAAGCCACTGAAGTGACCAGAACGGGAAACTTTTATACCTTTTGGACAAGGAAACAATAAATTGGTGAAGAATTCACAAGATGAAGGGATTTGGGTGCAGGGTAATAAATGGTGAAGAAGTAACAGGGCCTGTTTATACAGCCTTCTTGGCCCTACATTCCCTGTCTCTGGTGATAAGGATGTCTTCCTTCCTCCCCGTACAGGGAGGATCCCTTCCGCAGGGGACACGTAGCTCCTGCCTTCAGGGAAGAAGGGGGAGAGGAGAGGTCAGGGTGGTTTCCTGTTTCCGCCATTTTCTCAAGCTCCGTCAGCTTAAGATATTCAATATGCCAAGGTGTCCTGAACCCTAAAATACGGCACCTTGGCATATTAAATAATGTAAGGCATTTTGGTGATGACGGAAAGCACCAGGGAAAGGTTTCACAAGTTGTGAAAGTGGGAAATAGGTCAGACGTACAACCCCTCACAAGACTCATGGTCCAACGGACAGCCTCTGGTGGCTCACCCCAGCAGGGATGAAGGACGTGGTAAGAGTAGTCATTAAAACTGAATAAATTAATTAAGCAATTGATTGATTAAAAGTTCACTAGGTTTACCTATTTAGACATTATCTGTTTTGTGTCTAGAAACTTTCTTCGAAGTCCTGTGAGGTAGATAATTATACGCTTATTCAAACAAAACAGGAATAGAAGGGAAATACAGCGCTTGGCAAAAAAATTACAAAGCTAGTCGGTGGCAGAGTTTAAACCAGGTCTTCTGGAGTGCTATTTCTCCAAAACAAATAAAGTTTTTGTTTTTAGCCACACTATGTGTAGAACAGAAAGTCTTAATTCAAGGGCAGACTGCAGGGTTTCTAACAGAATGAATCACCCAGGCACACAGTTAAAGAATTCAACTAGCTGAAGCTTCTGGGGTCCATAAGGGTGTCCTCCTGCATGGGCTTCCCATCAGGTGCTGCTCACAAGAGGCTTCTGGAAGCTCAGTGCTTCTGTTTTAAGGAGAGATCAGCAGCCCTGACAGATTGGAAATCATCAGAAGACACAAGAGTTGGTCAAGACATGTTAGCACCGTCCTGAGGCTTCCTTTCTTCCTGGTGCAATCAGAAGAAATGAATACATTAAAAAAAAAAAAAAGTGTTCTGGAAAGGAATGTATTCATATATCTGAAAGATTATCTTTGTAGTGAATATATTTATGTAATTCTTTGTATTGTGAAAAGAAAATGTTTCTCACAAAGTTAAAAACACGCAAACACAACATGAACATATGTCAAAGATATACTTAACTGATTAATGAAGAAACTGGTTAATATTAGTTCAAAGGAGACCCTGAAGAACGCATATACACATATGTACACACATACATGTATATGCGCATGGGAATTCTGAAAGGAAAATGCTAATAGATGCAAAACCAGTTAATGTCTCATGCCCTATAGGACATTGGCCAATTTTGTGGCCAATATATATTAACATCCTGTAGTACAAAAAAACATATACTGTTTGTGGTTATCTTCTCTGCGAAGTATAACTCAGTTGTATCTGGACAAAATTCATTTGCATTACTCTCAGCTTGCTATAGTTTAACTTCTCCCCCTACAGACCTATAATGTAAGCAAGTCAACAGGGGTCTAAAGCTACACACCCCTGCAGAAGCAAACAGTCCCCAGCTGGCCAGCTGAACACCACCCAGCACTTCACTGAAGAGACACTCAGTACATCCTTTTGTCCATGTTCAAGTCTTTGACAAGTTGTTCTTGACAAGACTCAGTGTGTCTTGAAAAATCTCCTGGGAGACTTTTATTTGTGCAGCATCTCTCAACAACTTTCCAAGTCACTACTGTGCTTTGTTTTGTGTGTGTGTGTTTTTTCCTTCCATTGCCCCAAGAATTGGCAGGTCTGTTTCTCCTCTTTGCCACCAACATCAGTAACTCAACATCTGAAGCCCTTGGGGGAAGACAGAAGTCACATGGCTTCTCCTACTATCATGTCCATCTTTGTGGAAATCGAAACAATTGCCAGTCCTGAACTTGTTTGAGAACGGTTTTTCTTAGTTACTGGAAAGCAGTGAGCCTGTGGGGGAGGAGGGGGAAGGGGTGGACAGACTCTATTTTGATGTGTGAGGCTTCATCCATCACTGCCATGTACCAGTGCCCCTATTTTTCTTTCTTTCCTGTTTCCCCCCATTTTCAATATAATTAGACTCTGGGGGACTTGATATTGTCTTCAAATATTTGAAAATCTGTCATATGGAAGACAGATTACACTAGTCCTGCCTGGTCCCAAGTGGAAGAACTCGAGCCAATTCTGCAGAAATTACAAGACTTTTTCCTTTTCTTTTTTTTTTTTTTTTTTTTACCCCCTTATAGGAGGCACAATTTTCACAGAGCTGTTCAAATCTGGGATGAGCTTTTAAGGAATCTGAAAAGCTTCTGGTCATTTTGATCTACAGCATTCATTGAAGTATGCAAATAGTGCCTATACTCTCTTTGACATTTTTTTCAGTTTTGAATAAGTCCTTCCATCCCAAGACATTACTAAAGACTCTCTTCTCTTTCCCTTCAAATTGAGATTCTTTGTTCCTCCTCCTAACCAGATCTACATTCACTAGTTTAGGGATGAGAAACTGTTTTGATAAGGGCAGAGTGTAAACATTAGGGGCTACAAGGTCTCCACTGAAACTATTCAACTCTGCCACTGTCACAAGAGAGCAGTCATAGACCATATATAAACTAGTGAGAGGGGCTGGGTTGCAATAAAACTTTATTTATAGACACTGAAATTTGCTTTCCATACAATTTTTATGTGTCACATAACATCACTTGATTTTTTTTCAAGAATTTAAAACATTTTAAACTATTCTTATCTTAAATAAGCAGATAGCAGCCTGGGGTTGGCCCAGGGGCCATAGTTTGCCAACCTCTGCCCTAGCCTCTCATTACCTTCAGGACGGACAACTTGTCCAAAGAACAAAATTAAACTCATTGACTTCTCAAAAATGACTCTGAAGGTTGAGAATCTGCTGAGGTTTAGGGAAAAGAAGTCTTCATGTATTGATGCTTTTTATCTAAGTGGGCAGTTTCAGAAAGTGGTTTCAGTTGAAGATGTAATGATAGGGATGTGTGTGTGTGTGTGTGTGTGTGTGTGTGTGTGTGTGTGTTGAACACAATACCTGGTGTAAAAATCAGAAACTCCATTAGGGAAGTAGGAGGCACAACTGTATTTGTTAACACAACTCTTTCTGTGGCCAATCCCAGCTCAAGTTGTTGGTTCTACGCTTGTCAGAGAGCTTCTTTGGGATAAACTACTCCGTAGTCTGGCTCACAATAAAGTTTGACTGCTCAGACACCACGTTATTGCCTTGTAAAACCAGAGCATTCCTTTCTATTATTATCCATTTCAGGCTTAAATATAATAGATTACAATAAAGACTGTCTTCATAAGATAGGTTTAAAAATTATCTCCCAGTCCATTTGGTAGCACTTATGTTAATACCATCAAGCAGATCCCCAAAAGGTAGGAACAAAAAATTTCCATAGCACTTACAAGATTTTTTTCAAAGGGAGGTTCTGCTGGAGGAACCAGGAGATGGGCAAGTTTTAAGGTATTTCATTCTGTTTTTTACCTGTTTGTCTCGATAGATAAGGTTTCATCCATCACTGCTGTGTACCAATTCCCCTCCTTTTCTTTTCTTTTTTTTTCATTTTCAATAATAATTAGACTCAGGGGGCCTTGATATTTGTCTTCAAATATTTGGAAGTCTGTCATATGGAAAAGGGATTAGACTTGCTTTCCCCATTCCCAAGCGGTAGAACCACAACCAGTTCTGAAGAAACTACCAGGGAGAACTTTTTTTTTTTTACTTCCAGTTCAAAGATCCTGAGTCAGTGAATTGTTGCCATTATGTAATAATAGCAACAGCATTATTGGATGGTTTACTATTGTCATGTACTCTCCGGAAAGCTACATACTTAATACGACAATACGGTGTGTACTACTGGTATTTAAATTTTACAAATGATATCAAGGCCTGAGAGGTTAAGTAACTTGCCCTAAATTACAGAGCTAGCAAATGAGAGATTCTAGATTTGAATCCAGGTTTTTAAAATTTATGCTGCTTGGGGCACCTGGGTGGCTCAGTCAATTGAGGTCCAACTCCTGGTTTTGGCTCAGGTCATGATCTCACGGTTTCTGAGTTCAAGCTCCACGTCGGACTCTGTGCTCATGGCATGGAACCTGCTTGGGATTCTCTCTCTTGCCCTCTCTCTCTGCCCCTCCCCCACTCTCGCTTCACTCTCACCAAATAAATACACTTAAAAACATTAAAATAAAACTATGCTGCTTCTTTGTAGTGGTAGTGTGCAATGAACTTTATGGACACAATTTGTGTCCCATGACACATTTTAATCTAAAATAGAAGTAAAAGATGTAGAATATATGCTTGGAATGCCTGACAGCTGTTAAGTGAATGCATCCACATGTATACATCATGAATATGTATAATGTATAATAGGACACTATTTACATAGAATTTCAAACACGTAAAATAAAACTATAAATTACTTAGGGCTACATACGTGGACGTTAAGATATCCACATGGATGGGAATAAAATATATCAAATGAAGTAGCTACCTCTGAGGAGTGAAGGGACAGAAACAAATTGCAGAAAGTTAAGAGAAGCTTTACTCATACATCTCTGAAATATTTTGGTTCTTTAAAAATGGGAGAAGATAGAGTGAGCACACGAGTGACAGAGCATGACAGGAGCAGGGATAGAGACTAAGACAAAGATGAATTTGAAGCAAAGAGGACTAAAATGAAAAGCCTTTTTTGAAGCAGGTGTGGATACATATGTTATTTTGTTTTTTATACTTCCTATACTTTCTTGATGCATGAAAATTTTCATTTAAAATATATGTAATTACAACAAAATTCGAGCAGAAAATCTTTCATGGAGCTCTGTGACACATTAAGTCTTCATCTCTTCCATCTCTGCTGCTTACAAAAATGGCACAAAGGGATGAAAATGGCTAAAAAAAAAAAAAAAATACACAGTCCATAAGCCCACAAAGACAGGATGAATGGAAAAGAATCAAATAGCAGTAGGGAAAATTAATCTGGGTACAGGAGTGTAATTGAAGTAGCTTATCTGAGTAGGCTGAACCCCAGACCTGCAGGGTAGGAGTCTACAGTAAAGCATTCACTATGCTTAGCAATCAGCCAAATTATAAATCATTCATTAGTTCCACAAATATTTATTGAGGGCCTCATATGTGCCCAGTGCTGTTCTAAGTGGGGATAAGTAGCAACCAAATGGTGAAGGGGGTGGGGGGAAGCAGAGTCACTCAGCAAGCAGGATTCATTTTCAATAATCCTGTGAAATAGGCTTTAACAATTGCAGAGAGACTCCCAGATCCTTCCCCCATCACACCAGGTGGCTGCCCTGTGTGGAGTTGTTTAGTTTGTAGAAGCTGAAAGAAAGAAGCTGTAGAGAAAAGAGTTCACTAAACAACTGTGGAGTTGTTTAGTTTGTAGAAGCTGAAAGAAAGAAGCTGTAGAGAAAAGAGTTCAGGTACAGCTACAGAAAGGAATGTGTGCCATCCTTAGGACCATGAGAGTGACAAGGGATACATTGAACAGTGAGACCATGGTACACCCTTCCCACACCTCTTGTCTCAGACAATGCTTGTACCACTCATGCAGGAAACTGGTGGATTCTTCTGTGAGGAAATAAACACCCCTGAGAGAGAACATTGGATACTGCTGTTTGGAGGTCCTCAAACAAGACAGGCAGGGTCAACCTAATTACCCAAACATGAAGCTTATCAGTTGACAAGCCCTGCCCAGCCACAGAGTTTTTGAATAGGGGTCTGCTTATGTTCTTCATTTTAAAATATGAATAGAAGGCCAATGACGACCAGACATTTGAGGAGAGCCTCAAGAAGGCAAAAGGATATCAAAATAGAAAGAGAATAAAATAACTGAGGAAAGTAAAGACGATAGAAGATTAAAATAAAAATCAAATACAAAACAACAAAAAAATACTTAAAAATATCTGCGGTTACTATTCTTAGAGGGATAAGATATACAAGTATAGAACATGAAAATAACGTATTTATAAAAGTATCAGAAAACTAAAAAGAGCTTGGAGAACCAAAAATAGGACAACAAAATTGTAAAATAATTCCA
The DNA here is from genome assembly GCF_046562875.1 of Panthera onca. Classification (NCBI taxonomy): domain Eukaryota; kingdom Metazoa; phylum Chordata; class Mammalia; order Carnivora; family Felidae; genus Panthera; species Panthera onca. The sequence continues at coordinate 158,503,738 of NC_138342.1, forward strand.
CAGAGGGGTGCCTGGATAGCTCAGTTGGCTAAGCATCTGACTCTGGATTTCAGCTCAGGTCACGATCCCACGGTTCATGGAATCAAGCCCCACATCAGGCTCCATGCTGACAGTGCAGAGCCTGCTTGGGATTCTCCCCCCCCCCCCCCCCCCCCGCCTTTCTCTGCCCCTCCCCTGCTCAAGCATCCTGTCTCTCTTTTTCAAAATAAATAAATAATTCATTAGAAATATTTGTGGTTTCAACCTAATGGTTGAGGAAAACTCCTAAACTTAGAACAAAAGACATGAAAACTAGACAAGAAAACATAAGTAAATTAAGTAATTAAATTTGGAAACTAGTATTCATATAATGGCAATTCAAGAAACATTGAACATTTAAAAAGAATGTTAAATACTTCTAACATTTAAAAGACATTGTCCCCCAAAAAACAAAACAGACAAAACTCAAATGACAGGGCATGACATACATTGAGAATGCTTGTGAAATACAGAATGAAAGAAAATAAAAGATCCACAATAAGACATGTTACTTTAAAATTTCACAACACCCCTAACAGAAGTTCTTAAATGTTACTAGAGTAAAAAACACAAAAGAACATGAAGAAGGTTATCATTGGTCTTCTCTATTCAAAGGGAAATGATTTGCAATCTGGAATTCTATACCTAACCAAGCTATCACTAAGTTAGGGGGACACACAACAAAAGGCCTTTTCAGACAGGAAAGGTCTCAACATTTTCTTTTCTTAGGGAACTCCGGGAAGATCCACACATGAAAACGAGGGAGAAAACTCGGAAGAGAAAAATCTGGAACCCAGAAAATGGAGATGCAAAACAAAAGAGAAGCAAAAGGGATTCCCAGGATGATGGGTTCTGAGATGGCTGCTGTGCTTCAAGCTTAGAGGGTAACCAATCCAAATTGGAGCAGAAAGTATCTGGGTTCTGTGAGCAAGATCTCCAGCAAGAAAATAAAACAGAACACCTGATATGTTTGAATATATTCAGGTGATATCTTCAAAACTGTTAGAGGCTCTGGAGATAGATTTATGAGTTATACAGAGATCACTAAGCAAAATTAAAACGTGATCATGGGGTTCCTGGGTGGCTCAGTGGGTTAAGCATCTGACTTTGTCTCAGGTCATGATCTTGCGGTTGGTGAATTCGAGCCCCCCATCTGCCTTCTGCTGTCAGCATGGAACATGCTTCAGATCATCTATCCCCCTCTTTCTCTGTCCTTCCCCGACTCATTCTCTCATAAATAAACAAATGAATAAATGAATGAATAAATAAATAAATAAAATATCATGAGGGCCACCAGGAAGGACCTAACATTTTACCAGAAAATGTGATTGTAATGTACTGCATGGATCAGCCGTGAATGACTATTTCCTAGTCTTGACAATATAAACACATAATAGTAATTTAACAAGAAATGAGCTAGAACTTCATCAGAAGAAGAGAATAACTACATTGAGAGATATTTATGAGTGAATGTAGTTGTGTTGTGTGACTTTGTGTATGTATGTATGTGAGTGGGCATGCTAAGTACTTAAGAAAATTAGGTTCTCATCCTTGCTAATTGGTATTTTATGGAGAATATATAAAGCTTAAAGAAAATTCAAGAAAGTAGTACAGGAATAGTATTTACAAATACAGAAGTAAGTGTGAAAGAGTAGCCACAAATTGAAAGAGGTTTCCTCAGGAGAGCAAGAATTAGGAGTGAATGGCATAGAGGAGAAAACTGCTAATTTTCAGGGTAAGCTTAGAGGTACCATTTAACGGTTTAAAATTTTTATGTGTATTTTACTGTAATAAAGGCAGAAACAAACTACTATGCAACTAGACAATGGGGGTATTTTCATAAAAACAGAAGGATTTCCATGGCAAAGGCAATTCATGGTCGAAGGAAAGAAGAAGTGCCTACATGAAGTGGAATGCCCCCAACATGCATTTGTTCACTTTAAACTGCAGGACGGATTAAAAAAAGAAACTTTATCAATCATGTCAATGCACTTAAAAAACCACAACTGAGTGGAGCAGAAACCAGCAGGAGGCCACTGGTTAACCCTGTGATTGTTGTTTCTGTGAAGTTTTACAGTTCCCTCACCACCTTCAGTACCAAGCACACTTTTACAGATGCAATTAAAATTATAATTATCCTCAGGCCACATGGTGTTCTTAGGGGTTGTTATGTGTATTAAACCTGATTAAAAATATACCACGAGTAGATGTCTTTTCTGACACATAGAAGATTCAATCCAAGTCAGATCAATGATGTAACATCACTTCAGGCTGTGGGAGCTGAGACAGGTCAGTGCTACAGTGGCAGCAAGAAAGATAAATTGCCTACCAGAAACACAAACAACCAAATATCTCATCAGACATCAAACATCTCTCTGTGCCGAATTAAAAAGAAAAAAAAGTATTTCAAGCCCTAGAAAGTGAATGCTCAGCATAGTTTGATCAGGAAACATGAGCTATACAAGGAATTAGATCATTCAACAAAAATCGACTATATCCTTCCCATTGGGCTAGGTTCTTTGTGAAATACAAAGGAAGTGTAAGATATGGTTCTCGCTCTCAAGAGGTAGGCCGTTTGTTGGGGATTCATGACTGGCATCTGTGAAATGTAAAGGCAAGATTTGGAAACTCTTAGGATGAATAATAAGTAACCAAAACTAAAGGCAAAGGTGGAGAATACAGGACTCAGAACAAGGGAATTAGGGGCAAGGGGGTTCATAGGGAAAATGGCCTTCAGTGAAACTTTGGGAAATGGGTAGGGGTTTGGGCTGGTGACTGGACAAGGTTTGAATTATTTATACTTTAGAAACTTAAGTTGGAAGCAATCACACTGTGTTTAGGGTTGGGGGGTGGGTGGAGGGGAGCAAGAGGAAAGTGGTCAGAGTGTATCACGTTTGCTTTTTATGAATTTGCTCTAAATTCTGGCTTTAGTTCCCTTCCAGTCCTTTAACTTTTTCTTTGGGAGACTATGCCAGCATCAGTTACCTAATACCCACATGGTAAAAAACATTTTTCAGTGTTGTCTTACTTTTAAATTTCCTTTGTTGCAACAGTGGTTTTTTATATTAAAGTCATTTTCCTAGTAAAATTATTGCTGACTGCAAATACTGTCTTGAACACACCATTGAACGTTTCGTCTAGCATGAAGTTGGGGATCAGGAAGTGAAAAATGCATTTGAAAGTGATTGGCCATTCATTTTAAACAAAATGGGGGAAACTAACAACAAGTTGGGAGTTTAGCTTTTCTGCAGCCAAGGTATTTCCATCAGCAACCTGTGCCACTGCTCCCCCGAGGGCCTTTTGGGAAATATTCTGTAGAAACTAGATCTTTAAGACTGACAGATGCCAGTGGACCATTAGGACATCCCCTAAATTCCCACTGTTCACTTTGCAGATAGCTAGAAGAAATCATGGAGACCTACAGACCTAAAATCATGGGCCATTCTAAATTCAGATCAATCAGAAAAACTGAGTAAAGAGGGGAAAGATGGATCTTTCTCTTAACTATTTCAGTCCAGTTGTTCTCGGATTCTGTATGTTGGTTGGTTAAGCCGTCTATATACTTAATTAAGAAAGGATTGCTGCTAAATAGGAAAAAAAAGTTAATTTCTACTAATCTGATACTAAACTATCCATAATAGAGATTCAGAGTCTGCTTTCTGTCACATCCAATTTTATGATATTTGCAAAAATATCTTACAAGATATTGGCAAGAATTAGTCAAGTGATAAAAATGGCTTCATATAACTTCCCTAATGGCTGGAAAGAAATGTCTCTGGAAAGAGGCATCCTTTCTCTTCTTACTTCTGGGTGAATAGATCTTGGCTGTATGAACACTTGCCTGGACTTTATTGTTGTTCTAGTTTTATATTGACCTCTCTCAACTCCACTGTTCCTCAAACAGCCTCTCAGGGTAAGGACCTTCATCCCTGTCTTTGCCCAGGTAAGGTTAATAATCTAATTTAGCCATGACCCTTCTGAGCCTATTTAAGTTTTCTGATCTGCTTTAAGATCAGAGGCATTAAATGTTAATAAGATTCAGACTACAACTCCTACCTTAAAGGGAAAATTGTATACATGGAGTTTCTTTAAATGTGAGCCTCTCATCCCTGGAAATTCTTATGACAGGATGACGATTATTGCTTTAATTATTAAATGTAAAAGGCCAAAGGAAGCTGGGCGGGGGCGTGGGAAGCAGGGAAAGAAAGTATTTTTAAAGTATTTAATACTGTCTGCAGTGTCATAGGCAAAATCCAGTAATACAAATCACCTAAGCAAGAGTGACAGAGAAGGAGCCCAACACTAAGCCAGCAATATAAATAATACTCAAAATATGCAAGATACAAAATACACAAAATGCCCAGCAAGGAGAGATATTCAATTCTGACACCAAGTTCAATGTATAATTCTTCACCCCCACCCCCCACGCCACCAAGCAACCCTCCAATGCTGCTGGGTATCATACAATATAACTCAGTTATGACATTATCAAGAGATACCATCAGACCCAAAAAGTTGAGGGCTCAGTCCCAAAGGGCTGTGGCCCCCCTCTATAGATATCAACTACAAACTGAAATTGTCACCTGTGCTTCTGACCCACTGACTATAGATAGGAGGATCCCACAGCCCCTCCTTGGGTTTAGTTACTTTGCTAGAACAGCTCTCAGAACTCAGAGAAACATTTTACTTACTAGCTTGTTGCTTTCTTCAGAAATAGCCAGATGGGGTATCAGTTAGGATGGACATTGCTTTTGAAGTTGGTGTTGAGGAGACTTCAGTGCTCTGATGAAATCTCAGAGATGAGGCCTTCTGGCTAAGCGTCTGCGATTTCATATTGTTGGAGCATTTGCTGTGTCCCTTGGGGTTGCAGCTTTCTTGAAGTTTGCTGTGGCCAAACCAGGAAAGAAGGCATATGCAGATTTCTACAGAAATTATGATTCCATGAAAGATTTTGAGAAGATGAAGAAGGCTGGTATCTTTCAGAGTGCAAAGTGATTTTGGAATATAAGGGATTTCTTTGGTTTGAGTTCCATGGAAGTTTGTTACTGACCTGTGTTCCTGAACAATGAAACATGAATCCTGGGTTATGGAGTAGTTTCTCTTGATAAATAACAAATATTGTGGACAGTAAAAAAAAAAAACAAAAAAAAAACAAAACAAAACAAAAAACAAAACAAAAAAGAAAGAAAGAAAGAAAAAGAAACAGCCAGATGGAAAAATGCATAGGGTAAGCTACCATGATTCAGGCAGCCACTCTTCTCCAGCCGCCATATCTTCATCAACACAAAAGCTCTCCGACCCCCGTCGTGTTGGGTTTATGGAAGCTTCCATTACAGGGTCTTGGCAGGTCAAATCATTGGTGATTGAACTCCACCTCAAGCCCCTCTCCCCTCCCCTGAGGTCAGAGGTGGGACTGAAAGTTCCAACCCTTTAATCACCTGTTTGGCTTTACTGGCAGCCCCACCCTCAGGTGCTTTCCAATAGTTTCCTCATTAATGTAACAAAAGACACCTGTACCACTCTCGTCACTGGAAATTCCAAAGGTTTTAGGAGCCCTATGCCAGAAATGGGAACAAAGATCAAATATATACTTATTATAAAGTATAATATCACAAGGAGTAAAGTAAGCAGGTTCCCATTTTATCTCAGTAACCACTTAACAGGACTAGATCAGTCCAGAGTAAAGAATGTAAATGAAGGAGTACTGAAACTCTAGAGAGTGAGTTTGGAGGTAGCTGGTCTCCTGAAAACATCTTAACTGTGTTTTCTTTGGGTTTTGTAGAGCCAAGCCCATGAAGATTAGATGATTGCCTCAACCGAGCAGAGAATCAAGACTAAGCTCAGAACGTTTAACAGAGAATTTTAGACTAAATAGCATCTTTAGTGGAGAGGCTGTTCATGGAAATAGGTAGGGAGAACTAGAAATTAGTGTTCAAAGATCCTGAGGTTTGGAATTGGAAAAACCTGGATCTGAGTTCCCATTTCATCCCATTTACTAGTTGTCTGACCTTGGGTGAGTTACTCAACCTTTCTAAAAGTCATATGTCTCTTCTGTAATTTGGGGAAAATAATAGTAGATACTTCAGTGAGGTTTTGTTTTATTTGAAGACTGAATAAGAGAATGTATAAGAAAGTCACTAGCACAGTGACTTGGCATGTAGCAGTGTTCCATAACTGTTAGTGGTTGTTATTATTAGGTCCAGGAATTAGATTGTGTTTATCTTTCCCTGCTTGCTGGCTCCCTAAGTATAATGGAAAGATCATATTCCATCTATGATGTAAAGGCAGAGCTTTCTAACAGAATTCTGTCCTTAATAATATAGAATTAAATAGCATTTGGGGGTCAAATTAGGGCTATGACTATAAAGAATTTGTTCTAGATCTTCCATTGTATGCAGAGACCACACTTGTTCCAAGCAGGATCCTGTAGCTAGAGGCCAAAGAACCTGGATTCCTGTCACAGCCAGGTAGGTACCCCAACACCCACATAATCTTGTAAAATCTAAAGTTTCTAGTGCCTCAACTTCTCCATCAGCATACATGGACTGCCAAGAATCCTACCTTGCCTGTGGACTGCTTTAAGGACTTATTATTAACAGTATATGCAAAGGTGACCTGAGAATACATGAGCTGCTGAACACAGCTGGAAGTACTATGATGGTGTATAAAAAACAATTAAACTTTATGAAATGCCTGCGACATATCAAAAGCTATTAAAACATTTAGATACATCATTGGTATCACCATTATCATTGCATAATAGACAACTAGGAGGGAAAGAACATTCAAGAGAGGATCAAAGACATTAACACAGCCATATAATATACACAGAAGATCATTTCTGTTTGTTAAAAGGGATGCAGTATATCTGATAATGAAAGGAGCATTCCTATAGACCTCATAGAACAGAATCATTTACAGAGTATATTGTGCTTAGATTCCTCTCTACTAAAAAAAATGTCATTCTTCTGTTACAGATGGTTGATGATGCCTGAAATCTGATTTCCTGATAAGTAGGGCATTGCCCACATTGTTTTTGCTATTAATATTGATACTGAATGAGGTGGAGTACAATGAGGTGAATTTCTTGGCTGTCCTCCATTTAAAGTTTTATATTGGGACAATTCATTCCATCAGGTTCTCGCTCTCTTTAAACTATGTTGTCACAGACTGGAATGACTTGAAAAATATTCATGATGTTAAGGAAAAAACAAAAACAGCTTACCAATTATTATTCCAGTTTTACCCTATACCCGAGGGTTAAATGACCAGAAAGGAAATTCCTCGATATGTTAATACCATTAATGGGGTCACCTCTGGGTAGTGGGATTTTTAGTGCTTTTAATATACTTCCTGATACTCTTCAATATTCTCTAATTTTTTTTCAATAAATGTGCATTATTGCTTTTTTCCCAGCATTATTGAGATAATATTAACACATAACTTAGATAAGTTTAACATGTACAACTTGATGATTTGACACACATATATATTGCGAAATGATTATCACAATATGGTTAGTTAACACCTTGATACTATATAATTATGTTTGTGCGTGTGTTCATGTGTGTATGGTGATAATATTTAAGATTTCTCTCGACAACTTTCAGGTATATAATACAGTACTGTTAATTATGTTCAGCATGCTGTAAATTAGATCCCCAGAACTTATCCATTTTTTACTAGAATTTGTATCCTTTGCCCAGTACCTTACCATTTCTCCACCCCAGCCCCTGGCAACCACCATTCTACTATTTCTATCAGTTTAGGTTTTCTAGAGTCTACATGAAAGTGAGAACTTACAGTCTTTGTCTTTCTATGTAGAACTTATTTCTCTTGGCATATGCTATCGGGGTCCATCCACATTGTCACAAAAGGCAGGATTTCCTTCTTATAGTTGCCTAATATATATAATCACATTTTCTTTATTCATCCATCTGATGATGAACACATATATATGATGCTGCAATGAACATAGGAATGCAGATATATTTCCAAGGTAGTGATTTCATTTCCTTAGGATACAACCAGGAATAGGAGGCTGAATCTGATGGTAATTCTATTTTTAATTTTTAAAAAGATTTTGTTTTTAAGTGATCTCCACACCCAGCATGGGGCTTGGACTTACAACACTGAGATCAAGAATGGCAGTTTCCACTGACTGAGCCAGCCAGGCACCCCTAATTTCTTGAGTGATCTCCACACTATTTTCCACAGTGGTTGCACTAATTATATTCCTACCAACAGTAGGAATAAGGGTTCCCTTTCCTCCATAGCATCAGAGTTCCCTTTCCTCCGCATCCTTGACAATACTTGTTACCTCTTGTAATTTTGATGATGGCCATTATAACACATGTGAGGTGATATCTCATGTGATTTGATTTGTATTTCCATGATGATAATGATGGTGAGCATTTTTCTCATGTGTCTGTTGGCCATGTGTATGTCTTCTCTGGAAAAATGTCTGTACAAGTCTTCTGTCCATGTTTTAAACATATTATCGACATCATCATCATCATCATTGCTATTGAGTTGTATGAGTTCCTTAAATATTTTGAATATTAATTCCTTATCAGATAGATGGCTTATAAATATGTTTTCCCATTATATATACTAGAGAATATAGTCAATGGTATTGCAATAGTGTTGTATGGTGACACATAGTGGCTGCACTTACGGTGACCATCACGCAATGCATAGAGTTGTCCAATCACAATGTTGTACAGCTGAAATTAATGTAACATGGTGTGTCAAGTATACTTCAATAGAAAAATAGCAGAGAAATAAAATTTTCCCTGTAGAAATACCAAAGCTTAATTTTCAGAACACTGACCTTTGTTTTGAAGTATTAAATCTTGAATAGCAGTTACAATTTTTCCTGAAATTTAGATAATGGATCTGACTTTGTTGCTACTGAGTATTATTCTTGTTAGCAAATGGAAAAAGGATAACTTTGGGGGGGAAAATGAACTTTGAAGTATTACCTTCTCTTCAATCTTTTGGAAGAGTTGAAAAGTTTTATCAATTCTGCAAAAAATTGGTAGACTTTGCCAGTAAACCATTTGATCCAGGCCTTTTCTTTGTTGGAAAGTTCTGGATTACAGTTTAAATCTCCCTACTCATTATTGGTCTATTGAAATTTTCTATTTCCTTATGATTCAGTTTTTGTAGGTTGTATGATTCTAGGAGCCTATGTGTGTTCTTAAACCTGAAGTGAGTCAATTGTAGGTAGCATATAGTTGGGTCTTGTTTTTTTAGCCATCCAGCCACTATAATGTTTTCTGACTGGAAAATTCGATCCACTTACATTTACAGTAATTACTGATAAGTAAGGACTTAGTATTGCCTTCTTATTGTGTTCTGGCTGTTGTCTAGTTCTCTTGTTCCTTTTTTACTCATTTACACTGCTAACCATTTAACCTTGATTGCATATAAAACACCAACTTTATATTATAATCCACTCCTCCATATTTTACATTTTTGATGACATAACCCAGCTCTTTTTATAATGTGTATCCATTAACAAATTATTATAGCTATAGTTAGTACTTTTTTAAAAATGTTTATTTTTGAGAGAGAGAGAGAGAGAGAGCACGCATGCATGCTAGTGGGGGAGGGGCAGAAAGAGAGGGAGACAGAGGATCTGAAGACACGGCTCTGCACTGACAGCAGTGAGCTGGATTCAGGGCTGGCACTCAAAAGCCAAGAGGTCATGGCCTGAGCTGAAGCCAGACACTTAACTTACTGAGCCACCCAGGTGCCCCTATTATTAATACTCGTGCTTTTTATTTTTGTTTTTATTTTTTAAAGTTTATTTATTTGGAGAGAGAGAGATAGTGTATGTGCACATGAATGTGGCAGAGGAGCAGAGAGAGTGGGAGAGAGAGAGAATCCCAAGCAGGCTCCACACTCTCAGTGCAGAGCCTGATGCAGGGTTCAAGCCCCCAAACTATGAGATCATGACCTGAGCTGAAATCAAGAGTTGGATGCTTATGGGGCGCCTGGGTGGCTCAGTCGGTTAAGCGGCCAACTTCAGCTCAGGTCATGATCTCGCGGTCCATGAGGGCTGTGAGTTCGAGCCCCACGTCGGGCTCTGTGCTGACAGCTCTGAGCCTGGAGCCTGTTTCAGATTCTGTGTCTCCCTCTCTCTGATCGTCCCCTGTTCATGCTCTGTCTCTCTCTGTCTCAAAAATAAATAAATGTTAAAAAAAAAAAATTAAAAAAAAAAAGAGTTGGATGCTTAATGACTGAGCCACCCAGGTGTTCCAATACTTTTGATTTTAGATCTTTATACTAGAGTTAAGTGATTAACACGTTAGTATTAGATTAACACTACAGTGTTAGAATATTCTGAATCTGACTATATATTTAGTTTTATTAGTGTATTGTATATTTTTCTACATGCTACTAATTAGCATCCTTTCATTTTAGCTTGAAGAACTCCTTACAGTATTTCTTATAAGGCAGGTGTAGTGATGATGAAATCCCTCAGCTTTTTTTCTTTCAGAAAGTTTCAATCTCTCCTTTATTCCTGAAAGATAACTTTGCCAGATAAAGTTTTCTTGGTTGATGGATTTTGGTTTTTTTCTTTCAGCATTTTGAATGTATCATCCCACTTTCTCCTGGACTGCAAGGTTTCTGCTGAGAAATCTACTGATAGTTCAATAGGGATTTCCTTAAGATATGAGAAAACATTTTTCCTCTTGTTACTTTAAAAATTCTCTTTTTTTCTTTGATTTTAGACTGTTATAATGTATCTTGGGGAAAATTGTTTTGGGTTGAATTGTGAGGTGATCTGTTAAAATCATGAATTGGATGTCCAAACCTCTTCTCAGATTTGGGGAGTTCTTAGCTATTGTTTCTTTAAATAAGTTTTTTCTCACCTCTCTCCCTCTCCTTTCTTTCTGGGATCACAATAATTCATAGATTGTTTCTTTTACTCATATCCTATAATTCACATAGTCTTTCTTCAACCTTTTTCATTTTTTCTTCTTTTTGCTCCTCTGGATGATATCAAGTGACCTATAAATTCTATAGGTCTATAAACTATATATAAACTATAAACTATTATAGTTCACTAATAGTTTCTCACCCTCATAAAGTCTGTTGTTGAAGGATTTATTGAATTCTTCAGTTCAGTCATTGTGTTCTTCAAATCTAGGATTTCTGGATTTAATTTTTAAGAGTTTCTACTCCTTTGTTGAATTTCTCATTTTGTTTATGCAATCTTTCGTAATTTCCTTTCGTTGTTCATTTGTATTTTCTTGTACTTCATTGAATTTCTTTAACAGGATTATCCTGAATTCTTCCTTAGACATAGTTCTTTGTTCTTTTAGTTTCAGTCATGGGAGTTTTATTAATTTCCTTTGGTGGTGTCGTGTTTCCTTGATTATTCATGATCCTTGTGGTCTTAGTTGGTGTCTGCACATTTGAGGAAATCGGCACCCTTTCCAGTCTTTACACACTGGCTTCAGCAGAGAAAGCCTTTCACCACTCAGCCCAGCCAGAGATTCTGTTTGGGCCATCTGGAGGTGTCTGTGGGAAGGTTTAGCAAGTAGATCTGTTGCCTGGGTCAAAAGCTGGGAAGTCCTGGTATATGAGTATGTGGAACTAGTCTGGTGCCTGGGTCTGTTGGGGCAGCCTTGAACCCTGTATTCAATGAGGCAGACCTGGTGCTTGAGTCTGTGGTGGTGGGCCTGGGATCTGGGTCTGTCTGGGGGGATCTGGATGCTGGGTTCTCCAGGGCCAGCCAGAAACTGGGGACTACTGAGGTGAACCTGGTATCTGGGTCTGCAGAAACTGGTTCAGTAAGGGGATGGGCAAGGAGTCTGGCTTCACAGAAGTCAACCTGGAAGGTGGGGCCTTTGGGGACCTGCCTAGCTAGCCTATTACCTGAGGTTTGGGGGCCAGATTGATGTTGGATCTAAGAGGGCCATTCTGATGTTGGGGTGGCCAGGTGCTGGGGTGGGTCAAAATCATGGGTCCATGATAACCATCCTCATGCTGAACCTGACCAGGGTCCTGGGTTTTTTAGGTGACCATTTGGACCTTAGATTTGTAGGAGTTTGTTAGGATCCTGGGGCCACAGGATCAGCCCAGGGCCATGGAAACCCACAAGTGCTGGGATGTGCTGGGAGCCTAGGCACACATGACCCTGCCAGGAGCCTGTCATGCTATCTCTTTAGTTGTCACTAGACTAGCAGCCTCAGGAGCAAATTCTATCATGTACATTTCTCTCCATTCTAAGAAGAAATTATTTCAAATGAACATCATGAAAAAAATAAATAAAATGAACATCATATTATATATTATATCCTCAGAATTTTATGTATATTATAATTGAAAGTTTGTAACTTTTGACCACCTTCCCCCAATTTTCCCATCCTCCACCCATGCCCCCTACCTCTGGTAACCACAAATCTAAGATGTTTCTGGGTTTGGAATTTTTAGATTTCCCATATAAGTGAAGTGAAACAATATCTGTCTTTCTCCATCTGACTTGTTTCACTTAGCTTAATGCCTTTCATGGTCTATCCATATTGTCACAAATGGTAGGATTCCTTCTTTTAATGGCTGAACAGTACAGTATTCCTGTGTGTGTGTGTGTGTGTGTGTGTGTGTACATACACCACATTTTCTTAAGTTCTCATCACAAGAAAAAAATTGTAACTATGTGACATGTGGATCTTAACTAAACTTATTATAGTAATCATTTTGCTATATGTATATATAGATGTATATATGTATAAATATATATGTATATATTTGCTATTATGTGTGTGTATATATATAAAATCTTTCTATTGTACACCTTAAACTTATATAGTGCTATATGTCCATTATATCTTAATAAAACTGGAAAAATCTCAGAGCCTTCTTGAAAAAGTTAATAGCAATATGTAGCCCAAACACTCTATGCATAAAGAGTAGGGGCAGATCACTCATTTGGCCTCGGAGAAGAAGGATCAGGAATTATTATTAATGATAATAATATCTAGCAGGCATTGGACATTCCCATGTGGGGACACTGGGTTGCCCAACTCCAGGCTGAGTCATTCACATCATAACAGTTGTTAATGTAGCCCCCCTAGTTAGTTCAGCAGTGGTACTGCTGCTCTTTCCCTGCAGTTTCTTGAACGCTGTGTGTGCTTTATTTCACCTAATCTTGAAAGCAACACTGAAGTAAGACTCATATAATACATGGTAAGCATTTATTTGATAATCATTGTGTGCTAAAAATTATGATACATTAATTATATAATTTAATCATCACAATAGTTCTGTACATTTGGGGCTATTATCATTTCTTTTCTCATTTTAAAAATGAAAAAACTAGAGATTAAAGTATCTAATTTACTCAATCAATAGCTATTAATTTACAGAGTCAAGGTATAGGGATATGTCTTGATCTTCCAAGATTGGAGCTGCCCAAACTTGAGCCTGTTACCAAATATCTACCTTGTATCAGGTAACTGTTAAGCATACCTTCAAGTTAATACTAACTGGTTGTATTTAAGTATCTCACATGAGATACTGAGCACACCTGCATGAGTTATAGACTGCATTGACTAAGCTTATAAGATGTCCATAAGCCATGCAATACATTACACAACTATATTGGACAGGCCTAGTCCTTTAGGAAATATGATTTAGAGCAAAGCACTATCTGGAAGTGTGTGGTTTGTTAGAGTCAAGCCCCCCTCTTGGTACATATCACAGATGTATAGTTTAAAGTTCTTTACATACTTCAAGCTGTTGGTGAACTAAGATTACTTGTTGTCAGACTCCTGTGACTGTTTAACTCAATACTAAGAACCAATCCATAATGAGGAATAAAAGCAGATCCTTTCGTAAAAACTAGATAAAAGTCAGTAACACGTAGTTACAGATGTAGGTGCATCAGTATTATGTATGTGACACTTTTACTTCATCATGTACATAAACCTAACTCCCATAAACATCAAGTCCTGATTTGCTCACATTTATAAGATCCCAAATATGTCTTATTCCTATAGCCTTTTATTATTCCTCCACTGATTTAAAACAAAAACAAAAGGCAAAGCAATAGAGGATGGGTCTTACAAAAATTGTTTTGTGTGACAACAGACACTTTTGGTTGACCACCCAACCAACCCAGTCTGATCTTCCTTACTGGTAGAGCATCTGTTGTGTTTGGGTGTTCTTCCTCCACTCATTATATGACTCAGGGTTAATTTCTGATTTGTCCAAGTTACAGTATCTTATTTCTTTGTCAGCAGTTGGTTTAAGGATGGGTATCTAACCAGCTCCAGATACTGTGATATGAGGTGAGATCTTGCTGGGAGATTTTGGGGGAGAAGTTTCCTCATTCTTAAAGAGGGACAGACAAGGAAAATATAGTCCCTTTCTTCTATTGCTCTGGATTCCTGGAACTACAACATATCTTGTAAAATGGGAACTCTTGATTTCCCTGTCTTGGGGCTTTTAAAAAACATTTTTGTTTTTTTACTTTTATCAAAATACATGTACTTACTTGAAAAAGATCAAATGATCTACAATATTTATTCTAATGATAATTAGCAGCCCCCTGTACCCATTCCCAATCATTCATTCAACAGAGGTAGATGCTATTAACTCTTTAATTTTCTTCTATCTACTTCCATGTTTTCAAGTAACATTGTTATTTCTTAGATTTTTAGATTTAGACATTTAATTTTTTCTTTTTTTTCTATTTTTTTATCATTTATTTATTTTTGAGAGAGAGAGAGAGAGAGAGAGAGACAGAGACAGAGACAGAGTGTGAGCAGGGGAGGGGCAGAGAAAGAGGGAGACATAAAATCAGAGCAGGCTCCAGGTTCCAAGCTGTCAGCACAGACCCTGCCATTGGGCTTGAACTCATAGACTGCGAGATCATGACCTGAGCTGAAGTTGGACGCTTAACCAACTAAGCCACCCAGGCAACTCACATTTAAAAATTTTTCTTGATAAAAGATGAAGATTTAACTCTTACACTACAACTTCCACATAACTTAAAAAAATTTTTGGGGCGCCTGGGTGGCGTAGTCGGTTAAGCGTCCGACTTCAGCCAGGTCACGATCTCGCGGTCCGTGAGTTCGAGCCCCGCGTCGGGCTCTGGGCTGATGGCTCGGAGCCTGGAGCCTGTTTCGGATTCTGTGTCTCCCTCTCTCTCTGCCCCTCCCCCGTTCATGCTCTGTCTCTCTCTGTCCCAAAAATAAATAAAAAACGTTGAAAAAAAAAATTAAAAAAAAAAAAATTTTTTTTTGATGTTCATTTATTTTTGAGAGGGAGAAAGAGAGACAGAGTACAAGCAGGGGAGGGGCAGAGAGAGAGGGAGACACAGAATCCGAAGCAGGCTCCAGGTTCTGAGCTGTCAGCACAGAGCCTGACGCAGGGCTTGAACTCATGAACCATGAGATCATGACCTAAGCAGAAGTTGGACGCTTAACCAACTGAGCCACCCAGGCACCCCTCCACATAACTTTTATTGCTCTATCCTCCCAACATACTTATTAAATAACTATTCAGTGTTTACAGTTGAGCCAAGTGGGGTAATATATTGTCTTCATGTACCATTTGTTTTCCTTGGAGTTAACATTTGCCTCAATTTTTTTCTTTTGTATAGTTTTAGGATATATGCTGTGGCTTCTCTCTAAGCTTCCTACACAAACTGGAAAACTTCTGTCAGTAAAGCTAAACTCACAGTCTATGACTTCCATTTTTTTACATGTAGCTTATCAATGTTGGGAGAGGAATAGATAGCCTACATAGTAGAATTTGGAGGAATGGCAGCATATCTTTCTCTACTCCCCTTTAAACATCTACCCCACTGTCTTTATTGATATTTTGGATTTTACTTTCAACAATTTATTTCCTTCTTTTTAGTTATTAGGTTATCCTGATACCCTTCTGTGAAAATGTATATTCTTACTAGAAGGAGGTTGATTACCAGAGTAACCAATATGGTAGTGTGACCAGATAGTGCATATATTTTTTCCTATGGCAGAGAGAAACAGAGAGTGGCATTGAAAGGCTAATAAAGGGAAGACAGCAATAGTAAAGAAGTTTTTCTTGTTTTACAGATTTACCCTGCCCACCTCTGCCATAGGATTCTTTATGTTTGTTGAACCACCAAAGGAGAGAGCATTAGCTGGGTTTGAGATAGTAAATACATACCCTATCATCCCTTGGAATGTATAATAAATGGGCCTTGCCTTTAAAGGCCATAACTATTAGTCTAATCTCTCTTTGAAGATTTTTCTTCAAAGGTGAATGGAAATGATGATTAGCATACCCACACACTCTCACACACATGTGTGCGTGCACACACACACACACACACACACACATCTACACGCAGAAAGCCACCTAAAGAAGAATGAAATAGACTATGGGGCTTGATTTTGGCCTGCTGAGTAAGAACTCCCGCTGTATCCTGTCTTTTTCCTTCTACAGCAGTGTTGTTTCCAATAGTGAGTGAGTAGAATAACAAAACCAAAAGAGTCTGACATGAAAACAGTTTTGCTTTGCTGGCATCCACAAAGATACCTTCAGACAGATTAAACAGTTTGAACTGCAGGTGATGTATAGAATAGAAAACCAGTATTTTCCTTATTCACATTTTTTGGTTACATTTGACAAGTTTGAGAATGCAATTTCTCCATGGGCAATATTGACACGATCATTAGGTTGAGGTTTAACAGCATACAGCTAACATTCGTTTCCCCTTGTGTAGCTTGGATCTTAATGTATCATTTAGTGAATGTCCAGCTACATCAGTTAATGTCAGGGCTAGCTAGCTCCAGATTTACTCAGTTTCTTTCATTTGCTTTTCTTCTCATCCTTCTCCCATCTGTTAGTAGTTTCAGCTAAACGCAGCTCAATCTAGCATATGCAGGAATGTGAGTTTAAGAAATCATTTTATTAATCCCCACCCCTAAGAATAACCACATTCGATGATTTGCCTTGAATTGAGGCAACCGATGGGTAAGAACGTAAACCCTGACCACTACAGGGATTCAGAGTAGTACAGATATTTGTGAGGAACTGAATAGAGCCTGATAGAAACCGGACTGCAGGGAGGAAATATCAGGCTTTGAGAAAAAATATCAGCATAAAGAGGGAAGGAGTCCAGCCCAATAATATGGCATAAAGTGGAGGGAAGGGTATTTCTGTGTACATTGAAGCTATGTTTGAATGCATCTCAATCCAGTACCCTACGGGGAACACAGCTCCCTTGGGAGGAGAGGTCTGGGTGCTAAACTTGTACTGACTGCATTTTTTGCAGGTGGTGGCAAGAGCCTGTGTTGGGATATGCCTTATGGCTATAACCATCCCACCACCTCCTCAGTAAATTTTATGATTCTAAAAGTAAAGGGGGAAAGAATTTCCCTACAAGCAAGAGAGAGAGACAGAGACAGCGAGAGACCTGCGCATCAGGCATCTGGAGGTAAGGTGGGAATTCCAAACAGTGAGGAAGTGAGTTCAGAAGCCCAGAGCCAGTGAATAAGGGGTATATGTGCAGCAGGGGTTGAGGGACAGAAAGTAATATTAGCACAATCCATTTTGAGCAGGGGTAGGTGATATCAACTAGGGCAAGCACTAGAAGATACTGGGGTGGCAAGAAGAGCAGAGTCTGGGGCCCCACTAAATGTAAAACAAACTTCCATGTCCTTTTCATAACTCTCTTTGAATGCCTGGAGAAATACAATGAACTCCTGCTATTCAGCAGAAGATTATCAATATTATGGATGTAGGGTCTAATGATTACAGGGATCTGACTTAGGACCCATAAGGTGGTGAGCTTGGTGGGCATTAAGAAATTTTATAAGGTTGGGGCACCTGGGTGGCTCAGTCGGTTGGGCATCCAACTTCGGCTCAGGTCATGATCTAACAATCCGTGAGTTCGAGCCCCGCGTCGGGCTCTGTGCTGATGGCTCGGAGCCTGGAACCTGCTTCGGATTCTGTGTCTTCCCTTCTCTCTGCCCCTCCCCTGCTCATGCTCTGTCTCTCTCTGCTCAAAAATAAATAAAAACACTGAAAAAAATTAAAAAAAGAAATTTTATATGGTTAACATATACATATAGACACATAAATGAATATATATGTATATTATCTGCATATTGTCTATAATAAAAATGGCACAGCTTTATATATGAGCCTCATCTGAAACAAAGGCTAGGGGCACCTGGGTGGCTCAGTGGGTTGAGCATGGGACTTCAGCTCAGGTCATGATCTCATAGTACATGTGTTTGAGCCCATACTGGTCTCTCTGCGGTCAGCACAGAGCCCACTTCAGCCTCTGTCTCCCTCTCCGCCCCTCCCTGCTAGTGTTTTCTCTCTCTCTCAAAATAAATAAATAAATAAATAAATAAATAAATAAATAAAATAATAAACATTAAGAAAAAAAAAAACAAAGACTAATGTTTGCTTTACAACTAAAAAACTCAGAGAACTCTGAGAAGTGATAAGACGTGCGCACAACTATCAAGTATATTATTTTTCTCTTACGAATAAACCACATCCAAGAGGCAACCAAATGCATGTATTTCTTGAGTGGAAAATGGTAGTGATACCTTTCTTCTGGAAGCTTTCAGGTGCTATGTTTTCATAGTTAATACGAAACTGAAATATTGCGACGGAGAATCTTGGTTTGGCTCTTCCCAGCCCCTCTGGCCCCTCAGCGATATGGCTTTAGGCCACCGCTCGGTCAAATAGTTCCCACCATATGGTGCTAACAAAACACTGCTATTTCCATTCTCAATGAAGTGGCTACAAAGAACTGACAAACCGCTAAAAGCCTAAATAGCTAACAGTTCATTAACTCTGTGTCGTATTTGGGTCATGCACACGAACTCCTGGGTTCTCTTCCCGGTCCTAGTCAGGAGATCTGAGGGCCACTAATTGTTCCCACGGGGCGGCTTTCGGGCTACAGTGTCACCATGCACCAGCGAGCGCCGGGCATCTGTCGTCTGCGGCGTCGCCCCTTTGTAATTGGGTCCATCTTGAGGAAAGCTGCGAAGCTCTGGCTACAGATCCCCCCTTCCCTTTTGGTGAGATAACCAGCTCATTAAATCTCAATGTGAAGGGCATTTTATTACGAAGAGTCAAATCCAAAGATTTACTTGCCCATTTGTCACCTGCTTCCCCCTCCTGCTTATTCCTTTGTATTCGCTAATGGCCTTTCTCGAAGTTATATAATCCTGTCACGGGTATAAAAATATCACTCCAAGGCGGCTCATTTGGCCTAAATCATTCAGCCGTTAGCGATGACAGGGCGGGTGTATGAACCACACTGGAGGCATGAGGACAGCTGTCCCCAACTCTACTCGTTGTCACCAGGCTAAGAAACGCGGAGGTTTTAATAAGATCATAAAGTAGAGTGACATGGACTGGGATGATGGGTAGTTTTCATTTGCATGCCGAATGCCCGGGATAATAAATTAGAGCAATTGAGCAGAAATGGGCAATTTGATTATTCAACATTTTTCACCACCGGCCCAAGCAGCTGGCCCAGGAACGGTTGTGTTGACTTTTCTCCCCGCGCCAGCAGGCTGGCGGGGCCCAGGTGAGGGCAGAGCTGTCACTGTCTCCAACCCAGGCTCTGGGAGCCAGACCCTCGCTTGGGGGGTGTGAACTGATGACCCGGAGGAGGAAGGCTTCATGTGTCTTTGCAGCCGAGGTGGCCGAGGGGGGCTGGCTGACTTTCTTTTACTGCAACAGGCCCACGCTGATGGAGAGAACACCGGTGCAAAGCACCCTGAATGCAGCAATTTACATTCCTGCCAGAGGGGCTCTCAGTCAGCAGGGTTTTCCTGCAGAAACTCGAATATAGTGTGAGACTGGTCTTTAATTGATTCACTCCGGCCAGGGAGCTCCAGGCCAACTCTTCCACAGTGTTACCAAACTATATATATCATATAATATATTATATATAAATACGTATTATTTTATGTATATGTTAATTCTATATATTCTATAAATTATATATTAAACAAATATATAAAAATATATCATATTTATAGACTTATTTAATATTATATTATAATATTTATTTAATAATTTATATAATATAAAAATTATAAATATATTTATATATAACATATGAAATATATAATATATTATATATATAAATTATAAACCTTGTGTATAAATTGATTAGATAGGGCAGAAACATAAGTAATTATGAAATTTTATGTTTAATATGACAGGATCATCTGAACCGCTATAAAATTCTTACTGTTCATTTGGGCTTCATGCTCTTTTTTTTTTTTTAATTGATATTTCATTAAAAATAACTTTCAATGTAAGCTTTTTGTTAAGAAGAAGGTGGATGATGAAGTTTATCAGCATTGATGAATGCAGAATGACTTCCTTACAGATTCTCATAGGCGCCTTTAAAGCAGTTTAAAGTTATGTTCAGAGCTACCCCATGGCTTTATGTGTACCTGATTGATAGCCTTCTGTTTAGACATCTTGTTTTCTTCATACCGCAGTATCTTATGGTAAAACTAGGTGTTAGACATCATGTGTCTCGACTGCTCTTGAAAAAAAGCCTTTTGGTTTTCTTGATTTGTCACTTCATTAATGTTAGATACTTGGCCTCACACCCTGGTGTCATGGAGGGGTCTCATACTTTTAAATAGTACAAGAACTCCAAATTGTTCAGCACTAAAATTGATTTTGATGTCACAACATAAAAAACTTACCAGTTCAACCACTGAGACTCTACTTTATTGATGTATAACAGAGGATTATTACCATTCTTAGGTGCCTTTTAGGGTGGGGTATTAGTGTGGATATATATATAGACATTTGTGTGCATGTTTGTGTATGCACACATTTGTACATAAACACACACACATTTGCATTTACATGAAAATTCATTTTGCTTTTGAATTAGCTTAGTGAAGAAACTACTCACCCATCCAGTGACCATGCAAACACATTTGGAACTACTCTTCACAGATATTTTCATAGTTATATTAGAAAAATTAGCATTACTACTTTAAGTTAGATAACATCCTATATTAACCAAATATTTGCTTCCTGTTTTTCTCCTCCCCTTCTTTCTTGTTGTTAGCTCTGCTTCCTTTTGCCGTCTCAGTTCCTCTGTCAGCAGCCTAGAGAGACTCACAAAAAGGATATACCAGAGCGGTACAAAACCCAAGAGTTTTGGGTTTCAGGCTGAGGGTCCTACCTGAGGCTGTGACACACAAAAGCTTACAGGGCAACAGCATAGTCAGGCTCACATTGGAATAGCAAAGGCATGGGCTCTGAAGTTCAGAGTCGAGTTCAAATCCTCATACAGGTACTTATAGTAGTGTGACATTTGACTGGGTTGTCCTCTGGGCATTGGTTTTCTTATCTATAAATCAGGGCTACTCACTGAGTTACATCATGAGATTAGTTGTGAGGATTAATTATGTGTGACTCACTTAAAATGGCCCAGCGTTCAGTATTTAGACCTCTTGTCCTCTGTCTACACTCACTCCCTTGGCGGTCTCATGAAGTCTCAGAGGACTTCAAATGTCTGTAATGCTGATGATTCCCCACTCTATTTCTCCAATACTGACCTCCCTCCTGAACTGCAGACTCGTGTATCAAACTGTCTACCTGATGCCTCCTCTGGGATGTCTAACAGGCATCGAAACACATCTCCAACTGCACTCTGCACCCCCTGTCTCTTCATCATCTCTTTTCTTCTCGGACCCCCCCTTCCCATTCCTTAGGCTGACGTCCTTGGAGGCACCCAGGACTCCTCACTTTCTCTCAAACTCCAGATCTAACTCATTTGTAGTCCTTTGGGGTCTAACTTCAAAATAATTCCCCAATGCAGTCATTCCTCACTATCTTCTCTGCTAACAATCAGCCTGACATAGCTGACATTTATAGACTACCCCGCCAAACAATAGGAAAGTGCACGTGCCCTTCAGTTGCTCCTGAAACATTTACCAAGATAGACCACATCCGGGACATAAAGCACATCTCAGCCATCATTACCTCATTCCCAAGGCGCTAGAGAGCTTCCATTCGCCCCCTCCGATCCACCATCTACCAGGCTTTCTTTCTCGTCCTCTGGAGGCAAACTGGTGTGGGCAATTAGGCATCAACAAACCTTTTCTGCAAAGTAAATATTCAGGGCTTTGCAGTCCAAACGGTCTCCGTTGCAGATACTCAGTGCTGCTATGGTGTGGGAACAGCTGTAGATAATAAGAAAATGAAGGAGCACGATTCTGTTCCAATAAAACTTTCTTAACAAAACACAAGCAGTGGGCTGGATTCGGCCTGGGGGCCAACACCTGGACTCCATCAGGGTCTCACTTGCCCTGTGGACCCTACAGGGTTTGGTCAGTGGGGGAACACTAGCCAGGAATGAGAGGGAGAGAGAATGTTGGCACACGTATTCCACAGGCACCTGCAGGGTCACGGCAGCCTGGCTATGTCCCTCAACCAACAGCTCGGCTTCCATTAAGCAGCCCACTCCATCAGGTACTCACTCTCTCTGGGTTTTTACGACACTTTTCCCCTCACCTTTTCAGCCTTTGGGGTGGTAACAGTAGATGCTCCATTCCTTGCGGGTTCCCGACATCCTGCCCGTTGTTTGGTAATAGTCCCTTTGCTAAACTGTTCCTCAAATTACCCACTTTAGTGTGCCAGTGTTTCAGCTGGGACCCTGACTGATACACTCAGATTATAGCAATAGCCTTGTGCCCACCCTCCCCCCACTCCCCATTCTATTTTTAACACAGCAGCTAGAATGATCCTGCTAGGACTGGTAGTGCTGGGTCATGTCACTCATCTGCTCAAACTCGTGGCTGTGTATTTTCTCAGAGTAAATGCTAAAGTTCTTACTCTGGTCTATAGGCTCTGCACATTTGCCTTCTACCACCCAGTATGTCCCATTTCATTTATTTCTATTGCCCTGTCACGCCACTCCTGAGTCATTAGCTTCCTCGCTGGTGCTGGAACACATCAGGCTCACTCGTACCTCAGGGCCCTTGCACTGGCTACTCCCCCACTGCCAGAAATGTTCTCCCGAATACCTGCAGGGCTTCCTCCCCACCACTTGGCTGACTCCCTGGCATTTGCTCAAAAACAGCGAGGACCTCATTTCACATTTTATGTGGCCTCTCCTCCTCCACTCCTGGCTGCTTTCCCAGGTCTATTTTATTTTCTGGAACACTTACCAGGTTCTAACATACTCTACAACTTACTGAT
Organism: Panthera onca; assembly: GCF_046562875.1. Taxonomy (NCBI): domain Eukaryota; kingdom Metazoa; phylum Chordata; class Mammalia; order Carnivora; family Felidae; genus Panthera; species Panthera onca. Next base: position 158,526,973 of record NC_138342.1, read on the forward strand.
TGCTCGTTAATCTCTCTCCCTGCTCTAAGTAAGCTCCATGAGGGCAGGGATTTCTATGGCTTGCCATCCATAGTGACATAGGCATTCAGTACAGACTTAATAAGTGACTTACTAAAATTAGGAAGTTTTAATAAATAAATAATTTGATAAATTAAAGTGATTTGTGGAAAGTACTCTGGATTTCTAGTTGGGAAGCCTGGTCTGGAATCCAAGTTCTGCTTAATTTGTCCATCATTCCTTTCCTCCCTCTCTTTGTCGTTCCCTTCTTCTGAGAGCTGTTGAAATAAGTGTTTGTCTTTAAAATTGCACAGATACTAACAGAAACCTTTACTTAAAAAAAAATCACACAGTATTCTCACCTCCTAAGCCTTTCAATGTTGATTTCAATAGCCAATGTTCCTTTCCAACCATTGTTCATGCATAGATATAATCTTAAAATGATAAGCATAACATAGGTACTGTTTCTGAATTTTATGTTTTCACTTAATTTTTCCACAATGAAAATGGCTCTCCTCCCACCCCTCCCAACTCCAGTTATTCTCCTTGAGAAAGAAATGAACAGCACATAAAATATGAAAAGAAAAATAAGAGATACTAAAATCTCACCACCTAAAATACCACTATCAGTATTATGCTAAATCATCCTTACGGGCATCTCTTCAGGCATTTGTGTATGTGTGTGTATACACACACACACACACACACACACACACATACCTATATATATATATACACATATACATATACACACATACATACACATAGGTACGCACATACATACACACATATACATGCATATATACATATATACATGCATACATACATACACACATATACACACGCATATACACATATACCTACATGCATACTTATATACACATACATATATACACACATATACATACATATATATACACATATATACATATGTATATATATTCAACAAAAAAAGGACAGCACTAATGCCATTTTTAGTCACCGAATCTATTCAAAAATAAATAACAATGCAGCATCTCTAACCAGGATATTAGAGGGATGTACAATATTTTATCCATAACTTTCTCCAGTTTGTTTCACTTTCAAGTTGGAATTTCAACGTTTGTTTGTTTTCCGAAGTTAAGCAGTGCGATCTCTCTCAAACTTGAGTATTTTGGATCATTTTAAAGTCAAAATAAGGTTATTGTAAACCCTGAGTACTGACTTCGGTTATTTTGTGAAAACGTTACTTAATATATACTAACATATAACTCAATGCTTCCTATGTTTACAGTTCTCAAGTAAAACCAAAGCAAGTTTACAAATTAAATATAAAAACAACACTATAAAATCAATAAAATCCAAATTAATAACGTTAATATGATGCATGGTACTATTTTGATGACATTAAATTACTGATGTTTGGTTTAACGATTGAATGATACAGCCTCAAATTTGAGCCTATATTTAATTTCTCTCAGTATTTTTACTTCAATAATACAGAAAATGTTAATTTGTAATTGTGTTTTACAAATGAGTGTTAATACCTTTAAGGCATTGCTGGCTAGTTCAAGTTAATCATACCACCTACTTAATCAAAATTGCCACCCATCAATTCATGATAGCAAATTTTAATGAAGTTTCATTCTGTAAAGTTGTTTTGTTCAATTAAAGATACTGGTAATCTTAGCATTGCTGCATTATTGAAGTCTGCTTTCAAATGGCCAATTTTCAGTAGAATTAGGAATGGCAATAGTAACCACTTAATTTTCACTGCAGCTTCCTATTATTGTGCTGATCCACCCAGAGACAGGCACCTTTGCAGGATGGCGACCAGCAATCTGCCTGTGGCCCTGACAGCTTTGGTCCCACTTTAGTTGTCTGAGGTTGCATGGCTTGGGGTGGCTCCATTTTCTTACTCCATTTCTCTAGTTAAATCGTGGAAGGGGTGCCTGGGTGGCTCAGTTAAGCTTCTGACTTTGGCTCAAGATCTGACTTCGGCTCAGGTCAAGATCTCATGGTTTGTGAGTTTGAGCCCCACATTGGGCTCTCTGCTGTCAGTGCAGAGCTCACTTTGGATCCTCTGTCACCCCCCTCTGTCCCTCCCCCTACTCTCATGCACACACTCTCTGTCTCTCAAAAAAAAAAAAAAAAAAATTAAATCATAGTAAAATACTGATTTGTAAGGTGTTCCCCTGGCATTATTTGGTTATCACTTGGATGAAATATACTCACAAACACAAACTCAGACTTTTAAATGATGTGGTTACTACATGGTTACATTTGGTTAAAAGATGGTCAAAGAGGGGCGCCTGGGTGGCTCAGTAGGTTAAGCATCCAGCTCGGCTCAGGTCATGATCTGAGACAGAGCCCTGCGTCAGGTTCTGTGCTGACAGCTCAGAGCCTGGAGCCTGCTTCAGATTCTGTGTCTCCCTCTCTCTCTGCCCCTCCCCTGCTTGCAGTCTGTCTCTATCTGAAAAATAAATAGACATTAAAAATAAATAAATAAATAAATAAATAAATAAATAAGATGGTCAAAGTGATGGTAAAGGTGCTTTTGTTTTTCATATCGGGGACCACTATGACTAAGTACAACATGAGCACATTTTCTTAAAGGTCTCACTGGCCCGAGGGCGCAGGAGTCTGCATTATAGATTGAGAAACATAGACATATGGGTTTCTACATGGTTCTGAGCTCAAATGATAGCTTCACAACGTATAAACTATGCAAACTTGGGCAGTTTACTTAACTTGTCTGCACCCCACTTTTTTTTAAGTTTGTTTATTTTGAGAGAGAGAGAGAGAGAGAGAGAGAGAGAGAGAGAGGATCCCAAGCAGGCTCCACAATCAGCATGGAGGCCCCCCCCCCCCCCCACCTGGGGCTTGATCTCACTAACTGTGGGATCATGACCTGAGCTGAAATCAAGAGTCAGACGCTTAACTGACTGAGCTGCCCAGATGCGCCATCATTTTCCCTATTTGTAAGATGATGATCATTCTCACTGGTCACATGAGAAGAATCAACGTTGGGGAGCTGTAGTGAGAGGATTTAATGAATTGTGACAGACCCCATGCGCGGCCAGAGCACAGTGTTTGGGAACTCTTTGTTGCCCTTACAAATAGTACAGCTGATGGAGCCTCTAGCCCTGGGGAAAAAGCTTTAGCAGTTCATTTGCGGAGTTCCTAAATCATTGCACTGAGTGGGTGATTATAGACTTCATCACCAGCCAGATATTAAGACCCAGTTTTACAGCCACAACATTACATAATTTTCCAACAAGCAAGGGGATAATCATTTTACATGTGACCAGTCCCTGATCTAAAAGAAGCATTTTTCTTTTCTAAGGTTAAAACCCAAACTCAGTCCGGAGATGGCAGGCCAGTTAAATATGCATCTGAATTATGGGTTGCAATACTTTTAAGGAGCAGCGTTCAGGGAAGAGGAACTATAAGGCAATTAAAAAAACTTTTGTGGATGATTAAGTGTTTGAACAGCTTTTCCCATCTGATGGCAATAAAGATAAGAACTGGGGTTGATTTTGATGGCTTCCATCTAAAGAGTAGCTTTTTTTTTTTTTTTTTTTTTTTTTTTTAAATTTTAGAGAGAGAATGCACACAAGTGAGTAGGGGAAGGGCAGAGAGAGAAGGGGAGAGTGAATCTTAAGCTGGCTCTGTGTGGAGCCCAAGGTGGGGCTCAATCCCACCACTCCGGGATCATGATCTGACCCCAAATCAAGAGTCAGATGCTCAACCGACTGAACCACCCAGGTGCCCCTAAAGAGGAGCCTTTAAGTCATTTTGTAGATATTTCTCCAGACTTATTGCTTCTTCTGGAACTCCATGGAGGAGAAGGTAGTATACTGGAACAGACCATTCATAGACACACAAGTGCGAGACATCCTCTATTACCAATATCTACCTACTGAGAGATAAAGCAAATCTTTTATTTGTATTTATTCACCTGTACACTATTTGAAGCATAGTGCACTTACTACTTTCCCGGACAACGTGCATTTTCTCATAGATCAAAGTTAGGTGAATAATTGCTTTATGCTGGGGTCCACTGTGATGCCTGGTAAGATTCACCTGTAGATGGGCCATGATAAGTTGAAGATCACATAGTGACCGGGACCTAACACTGAGCTCAGGAAAGAACCCGCTCTCCTTCCTTCATGACAACGCAGAGTTTGTTTTTGTCTGGAGTCAGTGCGGGGGATGAGCCAGTTTTTAAAAAACCTCTATCTAGTTGGTGGATTTAAAACAAACAAACAGGCATATAAGGGAGCTGAATATAAGTGACCAGGGGAGGCTGGAAACCTAGAAATGACACTACTGTGTCACCCCCGAAGTAACGGGGGCCTCTAAGCCTGGTACCGACTGACAACAACGTGCTGTAAGCCAGGGATTAGATCCAGTGCCAGAGCAAAGAAATATTCCTTTCCCTCCCCACTGGAGCCCTGGCCACCTTCCGTCATTATTTCCATTATCTCTTCTCCATGAGGCCACCTGGCCACTGCCAAGCGTTTCTCAGCTGACACTGTTGATTGTGTTTATTCAAAGTCCTCTGCGGGTCTCGCTCTGCCTCGGCGTTCCCCCCACTGGGCGGTGTGGGGCTATGGAGTTCTATAACTTCCTTTCAACAGCTGGCAGCTACAAATTAACTTTTTGACTTCATTAGGCTAATATGCTGAATTATCCCTAATTTGGAGCACCTGAGGCACTCCCCGCCGCCTCCCTCTCCCCTCCAACCGCCTCCTCTCATCAATCAGGGGCCGAGTAGCAGGGAAGCAGCATATGGAGCCAAAGGCCAGCTTGGGCAAAGCCTACACGTGTTTTTCTACCCTGGCCGAAGAACAGAAAGGCCTAGACCTTTGCAATCACCACATCCTGCGGTCAGGGCTGGCGTGAATACAAGACACAGCTGCACTGCAGAAATAGTGAATGTGACCAGACTGGTCAATCATCCCCCTGCCTTTGGGGCATGCGTCGGTCCTCCAGCAAGTCCCATCCTGGATGGTGGGACTCAGAGCTGCCTTCAGCGGCAGGGATAACTTATTATGATTGCCTCCGGCATTCCCAGAAGTCAGACTAAGCGGGAGAGCATTCCCTTTTACCCCTCCCCGTTTTCCCAGCAGTCAGAAGGCCGAACGCTTTTACCTTACACAATCAGTGAGACATAGGGCAAAAAAAAACACCAAAAAACAAAAACAAAACAATCCAAGACCAACCCTGCCCTCCCCCCCCCCCCCAAGTTTTATAGTCTTTCTCAAGTCATACCTGCATTTCCTGACAGGGGATCCTGGCTTGCTTCCTTCCAGCTGGATTTCCTTAAAGCCCCAAAATAGTTCAATACAGTCTATAAAGTTGAACAAAGATCTTCCCACTATCCTGTCAGGCTCAAGTGCCAATTTTCTTCCCAGAGAGTTTTCCCTAGAGGGCACTGAAGGAAAACCAGCACAAACAGAACTCTTAAAATCTCTTTCGGATCCATGGTGCACTGCTCCCTGCAGTTTTAGCGGATAAAACTCTTTTCATCATATGGCTCTCCTGGAACCTTCCCTCCCTAAAAGCTTGGCCTGAGAATGAGGCTGGGGAGACGGAAAAAGGCAGATAAACAAGATTTGCTGGAACAAAAAAGCCAAAACATCCCTGACTTAAATCTTATAAGGGGAGTTACACTTTGTAAAAGCAATTCAGAGGCACTTTGTACATGGAGCAGTCATGGAAATAGTTTCTTAGAGATAGAATTGGAGCATAGGAAGTGAACGTCGATGCCTGGAATCTTAAATTGGATATTACTTGGTTTTACTCCCCTTAGGGTTTGTTTTCTGCAAGCTTTTGTTTTTATAGTTTATGGTTCAGTCAACCCTATGTCCTAATTTTCCTAGGTCAATCCTTGTTTACACTTGTGATCCTAATGACATTTTCAAAAGGGTCTTCTACTTTCAAGAATATTCCAATTAGAAAAATAAGTTACAGGGTCACCCTCTGACCTGTGAACTTCCCAGTGACCATTTGTCCGATCTCCCGACTCAAGATGGTAGAGTGGATCGGCTGCTTTTTGAGAATTTAAATTAACATCATGAGAGAAAAGCTAGCATTTCAAAACCCATTTCCTCTCTGTCACCTTTTCCTCCTCATACAGGGCAAAAAAGTGATCGAGAAGCCATGTGTTGGGAGGAGTGTAGAATTTGGAATGGTAGGGGCTTGGGTTTTAATTCACCTGGTGACACTTTGAACTTTGGTCAAGTAAGTTTAGCTCTGTACCTCATTGTCTTTGTCTAAAAGATGAAACTATATAAAAGATAACTGAAAGTGTTACATAGTGATGCTATGCTTATGGAACCAGCACAGAGGCTGGGAGAGGCAGCCCGAGCAGGCTGTAAGTAGATGCAGGTGGAACAGCCTCGGAGTAGCAGAAGAAAGGCTCGAGGTTTGGGTCAGATGATCTCCGGTTGAGTATTTCCTATGTAAGCAAATAGCTATGTAACCTTGGACAAGCCCGCCAATTTCCTTCCCTCAGTTTCATCTAGGTCTGGCCTAACTTGCACTTTCTTTCTTTTAGTGGTAAAATGAAGTAATGCTTATGAAAAACTTTATAAACTGTAAAGTTTGTATTGATATCAACTATCATTTCCTGATGCTGTTTTTGGAAAATATTCTTATATGTTATGAGAAGGTGGTTCACGTTACAGTCTGAGCGCGGGAAAGTGCACCAGACTTGAGAATCAGGGTCCTGATTTCTGAAGCCCCGAGGTCTGCCTGGAGTGGGCTGTGAGCTGAAGTCAATGGGTGGAGGCGTGTAGAGGCGAATCAGTTGTCAATGAAAGAAACACCTTAATGATCCTAGTGGTTGGAGACACTTTGTCCACTCTGTTTAGCTGACACAATTCATTCCTTACCCAAGAATCACCTTCTCTTATTTTCTGGTAACAGACCCCTAATTTTAAGGTGGAAAAAGATTCTCTATCCCAGTGGAAGTTGGGATAGACTTCTGTTCCTAGTCCTCTGTTCCTAGTCCCAGTGGGTGAACTATGCTTGGTTTCAGTTGGATGCGTGATCCTGTTCGCTCGTGCCAGAGATCGTCTTAAGCGTGAGCTCAAGTTTCAATTTTGGCCAATGAGGCATAAAATGAAAGTGTGAGAGATGGAATTTCTCTTCCAGTATAAAAAGACAGACCCTTTCTCCTGTTCCTATTCCTTGCCTTGACTTCATCATAGAAGGACTTTGAGGGGCGCCTGGGTGGCTCAGTCGGTTGGGCGGCCGACTTCGGCTCAGGTCATGATCTTGCGGTCCGTGAGTTCGAGCCCCACGTCGGGCTCTGTGCTGACAGCTCAGAGCCTGGAGCCTGTTTCAGATTCTGTGTCTCCCTCTCTCTGACCCTCCCCCATTCATGCTTTGTCTCTCTCTGTCTCAAAAATAAATAAACGTTAAAAAAAAAATTTAAAAAAAAAAAAAAAAGAAGGACTTTGGTGGCTGCCATGCAATCAAGAGATGCTGCCTTGAGTGTCCAGCTCTTGACTTCAGCTCAGGTCATGATCTTGCTGTTCATGGGATTGACACCCACATTGGGCTCTGCGTTGAGTATGAAGCCTGCTTAAGATTCTCTCTTTCTCTCCCTCTGCCCCTTTCCCTGCTTGCTCTCTCTCTCTCTCTCTCAAAGAAAAAGAAACAAACAAAACACAAGGAGAGACCACATGCATGAGGATAAGCAGCCAGAAGGTGAGGACAGTCTCACTGCCATTGCTGAACCATTGATCACCTCAGGAGTGTCTACCATTAGATCACTTAGAGGAGATCATGAATGTATATGTACTGTTTGTTCCACTCTTAGACATACAGCCAGACGAATTCCTAACTGACACATCCCTATAAGACACAATTGGATAAGTGAATCCAGTTTCATTTTTTCCGGTGTTTTCTTTCAACTGTCTTTGGCGATTAACAGTTTGGCTGAATATTTTGCTTGGGTCATGAAAAGAAGACAAAATATCAGCTGCAGATACAGTTCTCTTATTTCATTTTTTAAAAATGTATTCCTACATATTTGCAAAGATAAATGTGGAAATTACAGGGTAGCAAGAGGATGTTGTTTTCTAAAAGGAAAGGATTTTTAGACTCCCAATCAGTGGATGCATAAATTCTTCTGTGATGAAGCCATGAAATGTAACTCATTCAATTGGTCTAAACATTTCGAATTTGTATTTTTGGAGCCTGGAATCCTTTATGTCTTCAGACCACATAATACGTGTGTAAAAACTGAGTAAAAAATAATAAAAATAAGATTTGAAAAACCACATTGGGCTTCCTTGTCAGCAGTGGTTCCATTCTTATGTGTCAGAATTAATGTTTCACACATAGCAGCTCATTAAAAAAAGTAACCTTAGAACACAAGGTCAGGTGGAGATTTTTTTTTTAAGATGTGCTAGAAATTACGCAACCATAAAAAGCATTCCCACTAATTATCTTGGCACTCACGTTATGCTGACCATTTTGTCACCAAGTTGGAGGTGGCAGAGTAGAGAACCCCCTCCATGCTGTCTCATGCATTGCTTTGCTCAATTTTCTCTCAAACTCATTTACTCAATGTGCATATTTATGCAAGAGAGGGTAATGAGGTAGCCAAAGGTTATAGGGGGTGCAAAGGGCTTTTGGATGAGGAGAGCATTGGTAACTAGCGAGGCCAGCCTCGGGCTGTCTGAAATTGAAATTTGGGGCTAAATTAATAACTCAACCTGAGTACATGCAGTTTTATAGTAAGTCTGTCTCCTCTATGGTTGACACTATGTAGTTTGACATAAAAGGATCTCTAGATATGATAGAAAAAATTAAGTTCAATACTATTCCATTGAAAGTAGTGCCTTTTTTGGGGGAAGAAGACAAACCAAAAGGGGTGGTGGGACACCTACTATTTAAACTTTCTCCAGAATGTGCTTTCTTTTTTTTTTTTAAGTTTATTTATTTTGAGAGAGAGCATGTGCATGTGCACGCATGCAATAAGGGAAGGCACAGAGAGAGGGAGAGAGAGAATCCCAAGCAGGCTCCATGCTGTCAGTGCAGGTCCCCATGTGGGGCTCGATGTCCTGAATCATGAGATCATGACCTGAGCTGAAATTAAGAGTCAGACGCTTAACTGACTGAGCCACCCAGGCGCCCCTAGAATGTGCTTTCATATTTTGGTCTGTAGAATGTGTTCGCCTGTGTGTAGACATCAGTTATGATCTTGCACGTAATTATATGCACAAACAGGCATCTCTTCTACAGTTAACGCTCCTCATGATTCCCTTCAAAGTCAGTATCAACTAGGGTCTAGGTAAAGCTCAGGGGCAGGGCAAGATGTTGATTGGATTCATGTCAGTGCTTTTCTTTTATTTAATTTCTTTGCATTTCAGGACCAGGAACATTGAGATAATTTCCCAAAGTTATAGATATGGTGGGGTATTTATCCATATTTTCAGTATGGAAAATGCCCCCTTCAGGGGAATGCTCCCAGGGGGAAAAATGCCAAAGGTGACTATGAATAAACAAGAAAAGGATACCTGGGAGACATTATAGATTGGCCACTGAAGACATTAACTTACAGCTATTCTGTAGACCGAAAGGCAGTCACAATCTGAGGCATCACTGAAGCAGATTAGGATGAAAATAGAAAAGAGAATCCTACCCTTGTCCCAAATCGTGTTTGCCTTCCCAGTATTGGATGATATACTTGATTATGTTTCAAAATAGATGTAACCTCTTGATAGGATCTAGAAAAGGACACACTGATTGGAAGAGGAAAGGAGTTTGCTATAGGATGGCCAATGAACATTCTCTGAACTATACACTGTGGGAAGCCATGGCCAAAGCATGACTGACTGGTGGCTTTGTTGGAGATAGAAATAGCATTTAGCAAAACTTGCAATTTAAAGTCCTCCAAAATTGGACAAATCAAAGGATTCTTTCAAAAAAAAAATTTTTAACATTTATTTATTGAGAGACAGAGAGAGACAGAGAGTGAGCAGGCGAGGGGCAGAGAGAGACACACACACAGAATCTGAAGCAGGCTCTAGGCTGTGAGCTGTCAGCACAGAGCCCGATGTGGGGCTCGAACCCATAAACTGCAAGATCATGACCCGAGCCGAAGTCAGATGCTGAATCTACTGAGCCACCCAGGCGCCCCTGGGATTCTTTTGTATAAACAAGGAATCCAGGATTTAAGTGATCATTTTAATGTCATCCAGAAGCCACACTGGAACTGTGATGTTGTGATGAATGCTGCAGTGGGTTTTAACTTCCTAGCAGTTCTTTGTGAGCTGGGATATGAGGTAAATAAATGACATGATCTCCAAACTCTGTTCTGGCGATCTGGTGTTATGGTGCCATCTGATCATCCGTGACAGACCATTGATAAGGGCCATCTCTGGTCACTGATAATGCACAGATTGTGAAGCAGTCTATGTACTTTTTCAGCAAGAGGTGCTCTGTGATTTCCTTTATTCCAAGAATTGATTCTCTCACCAGTCCAGGAGTAGCCCAGGGTGAAAGGCAAGACCTTTTCCTCTCCTTTAGCACAACCAAGAATAAAGGTGTTTAAAAAGTCTCTTTTATTTAACTTAAAAAAGGTACCTCCTAGCTACCTGTTCTTTTCTCACTTTTTCTCCAATAATTCAGCCAGAAGCTGAATGACAGGCATGCTAAGCTTTATAACCAGTGCCCCCTACAATTTGGCCCCAATTTCTGCTCCCAATCTAATTTCCCACAACTCAAACCCCAAGTCAAACTGAACTGCATTGTTCTTTCCAAAGATGCCCATTTTCATGTTCTTCAAACCTCCCACAGTGGCCTCTTTTTCTAACTTCCTTTTTTACCGTCAAGAATGATCTGGTCTCCAATTTCACATAGAACCACAAGTACAACCTCAACTTACCATGGCTGAATCTTCAAACCCTATGCCCAGGGCTCATCTTCTCTTGTTTTTCTGTGTTTGTTTGTTTTTAAAATTTTTTTAAATGTTTTTTATTTATTTTTGAGACAGAGAGAGACAGAGCATGAGCAGGGGAGGGGCAGAGAGAGAGGGAGACACAGAATTCGAAGCAGGCTCCAGGCTCCGAGCTGTCAGCACAGAGCCCGATGCGGGGCTCGAACTCACAGACTGTGAGATCATGACCTGAGCTGAAGTCAGACGCCTAACCAACTGAGCCTCGCAGGCGCCCCTGTCTGTTTGTTTTTAAACTTGTTCTTTCGCTTGTATCTTTCCTTTATCTCCTAGATCCCTGCTGCCAGGACTAGAACATGCTCAGATCTCATCCACTGTAAAAATACCCTCTCTCACTGTCACTCCCCAGTGACATTGCTCTTACCAATAATACCTGGTACCTGATACTAAAGACATTGCTCTTACCAATAATATCTAGTACCTCTACAGTTATAAGCATATAATAATGATATAATTCACTATATAATGTTTTTCTTTCCTCTTGATGAAAGTGTTATGGGTTTGTTTAACTCACTACTGAGCAGCTAATGCCTAGCGCCATGTCTAAGCTGTAGTAAGGAGGTATTCAATAACTTTTTGATGACTGATTAATAACGTGAGCGAATGAAGGAATGGATGAATAATGTTCTTTTTCGGCTTTTTGCTCATATTGTTCCTTCTGTGTATCAGAATGCTCTTTCCTGTCCCTATTTCTCTTACCCAAACCCTACAGTCCATCAGTTGATATTCAAATGAACCATACCGTATTGCCCACTTTCTCCCACCCTGGCAGGATTTCCTGATGTCTCTAAGTGAAAATAGCTGTTCCCTCCTCAAAATGCTCATCGTTCGAAGCTTCTGGTACGTACAGTCTAGGAACTTGTGTTCATGACTCTTCTTCAGTAAAATAGTGAGTGCTTATTGAGGACAGGTTCCAATACAGCGACATCATGTATCCCCCACAAGAACACGGCTTTGTACAGGAAAAGGGCTCAACAAGACCTAAGCTAATCAAATCATTCATTTGCTCCTTCACTCAACTATTTATTGAGCTTCCATTAAAACCCAGATAAATGTGCCAGAAATAAAATGATGAACAAGACATAGTCTCTGTCTTTTTTTTAAGTTTATTTTATTTATTCTGAAAGAGAGAGAGCATGTGTGCAAGTGGGGGAGAGGCAGAGAGACGGAGAGAGAGAGAATCCCAAGCAAGGTCCTCACTGTCATCACAGAGCCCAACATGGGCCTCGATCTCCCAAATCATGAGATCATGACCTGAGCCGAAACCAACAGTTGGACTCTTAACTGACGAGCTGTGCAGGCACGCCTAGTCTCTGTCTTTACAAAACTTATGGTAGGGGAGAGAGAAGTATTCACAGGAAACCGTATTAATGTGGTAGGTATTAATGGTAAGGATAACTGTGAAAAGGGGCACAGAGGGCAGCTTGTTGGATTCAGAGAAATCTCTTCAGAGAAAGGTAGACCTGAGTTGAGTCCTAGGATGAGCCAAAATTGGCCTAGGCTGAGGGTGCAGAAGGAGGCACATGTGAACAACTTCAACGGTGAGCCCAAGAATGGCAAACTCGGGGAACCAAGGGTCTGGTGTGAGGCTAGGGGGGCAGGTGGAGGGGAAACCACAGCTAGATCTCCATGACCTTTATTTAAAGACAAAAGGGAACCACTGAACTGGAGAATCATATGACTGGGTTTGTGTGTTAGGAAGTTCTCTCTCTGGCTGTCAGAGATGCACATGCGCTCACACTCACAGACAGACACACACACACACACACACACACACACACACACAATGGGGACTTCCTCGGTAGAAGTTAAACTCCCTCATCTTCGATTTCCCTCTCTCCGTATACATTTTCTGGGATTTACCATTTGCCCCTGAGGTAAAGTGTGTTGTGCATCTTGTCCTTTGGTCAATTTTTTCTGTGAGACTTTAATAGTCTTCTCAGGTTGTTCAGAATTAATGAGGCAAATGTCCTCAATCAAGAAGCAATTTAAGAACATGCTGCTAATTTCAATGAGTTCTGTAAATGAACTAATTTAATACCAGTTGACCTTTTTATTTAGGGAGAATGATTTGTGGCTCTGTTTTCCTGATTTGTGCCTACAAGCCCTGGCAGTCTGAATGGGCATTTTGAGCCCAGGGGTAAATATTAATCATGGAACCAGGATGGCGTACTTCTGAGTGTGGAACATTCACCTCAGTGAGGAGGTGGAGGGTATCTTTTAAGAGGAAGTTCTTGACCATGTTTATTAAAATGGAAGGCCGTTTATTAAAACGGAAGGCATTTTATTTCATTAAAATGAAATAAAGAATCCTATAATTCTCAGGTGATATAGCCCAGGCAGAAAGAGGCTGATGATGTTGAGATTTTAACCATGTCCTACGGATTTCGGTACCCTATTCTTTTTAATTTTTTTCACCTCTTTCAAGCTGGGCTGGTACGAATTGCTTTTTAAAATATTTTTCTTTATTACCATAGAGGAAAATCTTACCTCCTGAATACGACTGAGGCACACTACGTGATACTTTGGTGATCTTTCCATTACCTCTGTCTTTTACCACGTCATCTAGTAAAGGACCAACATCTCTGCAGCATTCCCTCTAAGATCAAGCTATCAGTAGGAATGTATCTGTTGCTGATGACTTTGTGTGAAAGGTTTTGCCTTAAACCAGCAGATCTACAGGTCTACAAACAATGAGAAGATTTGACCATGCCATCATACCAATACAAGGATGAAATATTGTTTCTTTCACTGAAGCCGTTTCCATTTAATGGGAAAGTATTGTTCTAAGTATGGTTTAACGTTGTTGAATCAAGGCTGAATCAGCAGCTTTGAATGCCTGGTAAACTCAATCTTCTTTGAAAACCAAGAGGGAGGAAAATTGAACTGATAAAATCAGGATAGAGTAGAATTTCTTTTAGAAGTGGTTGAAAGCACTAACCACAAAGGAAATGATTAATAAAGTGACTACATTAGATCCAAGAACTCCTATTCATAAAAAAAAAAAAGATAGTATGAACCAAACAAAAAGGGAAGCCACAGAGTGGGAAAAGATATTTACCACACATATCACCATTAAGGGGCTTATATCAAGTATGAAAATAGAGTTCTTGCAACCATATAGAAAACTGGCCAAAAGTCTTGAATAAGCATTTTGGGCAAGAGGAAATCCAATGGTCAATGAATATTTGAAAAAGAGCTCAAGTTCCTCAGCAATCAAGGCCATGCAAATTAAATTATTGGATGTCATTATCTGCCCATCAGACTGGCAAAAATTAACAAATTGAACAATCCATCTTGGTTGGCCCCGACCAAGAAAAACAGGAACTCTCACATACTGCCGGTATGAGCAAAACTATGAAGTCTGCGATGAAAGACACGTTGACATTGCCTAGAAGAGCTGAAGATACACGTCCTCTGTGATTCAGCATTTCCACTTGAAAGTGAGAAAGTCACACACTTATTTGGTAACAGGTTGTTCCACTTTAAGAATCTGGAAGAGAATTTGTTTGGTTTTGTTTGGATGTGAGAGAGACTCTGAAGCAAGTGTAGGATAATAGAGAATTAGGGAGTACATAAAGGGACGTTTGCACAACAGGATAGGAAGGAAGGAAACAGAGTGGAGCAAAGAAGGAAGAAAGGAAACATGCAACAAAGGAAGGGGGGGAGGGAGGAAAAGAGGAAGAAGGGAAGCAGGCAGGAGAGAAGGGAGGGAGAGAAGGAGTAAGGGAAGATGTTTTCTGAGGCTTTTGGCAAAATGAGTTCTTGATGAAGAAACTGAAAAATGTTTAGATTTTGATGTTCTGCAGACCAGATAATTTTCCTTAATTTGTATGGGATAGTGACTAGGATAAAGAAACCATTTCTTAAATTAGACGCTATGGCCTTAACTTTTTTTTAATGTTTATTTACTTTTGAGAGAGGGAGAGTACTTGCATTACATCTACATTCTACCCCAAAAGACTGATTTCACATAATCGCTATTTCTGTAGATTTATCCACATTTTTAGTCTTCCAGTTGTTCTGCATTTGTCCTGAAATCCACGTTTTCGTCTGGGACTGCCTTCCTCTGGCCTGAAGTATTTAATAATTCTTTTTGTGCACATCTACTGGTGAAAAGCGTCACTTGGTTTTGCTTGTTTGGAAACTTTTTATTTTGTACTCATTTTTGAAGTATATTTTTACTGGATATAAAATTCTTTGTTGGTAGTTATCCACCCTGCCCCCCACCGTCATTTTATTTTTGTACTTTTTTAGTATTTATTTTTGAGAGAGAGAGACAGAGAGAGACAGAGTGTGAGCAGGGGAGAGACACACAGAGAGAGAGAGAGAGATGTAGAATCTGAAGAGGGCTCCAAGCTCTGAGCTGTCAGCACAGAGCCTGATGCGGGGCTCGAACCCACGAGCTGTGAGATCATGATCTGAGCCAAAGTCAGATGCTTAACCTACTGAGCCACCAGTGCACCCCTAGCTGGATACTTTAGATCCCAGGCCCCACCTCACCCAAAAACGGCAGAAAAATGTCTTTTTTTGTTATTTATGAAAGTAATAGCTCTCAGGCATTACCACTCCTATCTTCTCCTCTGTTTAGTGATGTTGGGGGAAGGCATCATTGTTGCCTGTGGAGGATGAGGAAAACAAATGAGCAGCTGGCTTGGCCCTGTCGCCCCTTTCTATGATTCTATGATTCTTACCTTTTGTTTTATCACCTCTGTGCTTCCTCAGGTGGAGCGGAAACATAGGAGGAATTCATCATTGTCACGCTGGGTAGCTTATCTTCAGGAATTAGGGATACTTACTGAGGTGTATAAAGCAGGTTAATGTAAAAGTTTCTGAGCTTTTAAAACTACGTATACATATATCATATGTATATCCCTATCCTATGTGATATAGGATATCAGGTCTCTTGGGTTAATTTTTACTAGTTCCATTAGTCCCTTCTAGATCCTACCTGCGTGTTACATGCTGTGTAGCTCCAGCAAAGCGTGTATTTGGCCATGGTACGGTCAGGCTGGGACCCACAACTTCCAAAGGGGAATGACGCCTATCTCAGCCAGTTGGTGAAATCTTATCCAGGACTATGTTGGACACTCAGCCAAAACCTTTTTTTTTTTTTTTCTTGATTTGATGTCAACAAGTTTATTTACCATGCCCAGTTTGCTCATTTACCCATATTTTCTGATCTCGAATTGGTTCAAGACACTGTGCTATGTCTTATGGGAAATATAGATACAGGGAAGATGTGGTCCCTGCCCTTTGGAAGCACTCAAATGAGGAACTAACTGTGGCATTTTTGGTACTATGTTAAGCAGATGTCTACAGAAAATGAAGGTCTTTGCAAGCTGGAAGCCAACTTTGGTGAAGATGCAAAATTTACACACTGAGCACCAATTTAATGCCACCAATTTTTTTTTCTTCTATTGGGTAATTCATCCATCCTTAAGTAACACCCAACACTCAAATAAAAAGCAGTAACTATTATCAGTGACAGAAAGTAGTTAGCGACATCATTTTAACTACCTGATACAACTCTGGGAAACCGAAGAAATCTAATGCATGCCTTTAACCAAGGAGTGTGTGTGCCAAGTGGGTTATTTGAAGATGCATTTTACTTCTTCAGTAGCATGAATGGAAACTTTTCAAGGGAAATTCATCTGGTCTCTCTGTCTTAATATGCTCTGTTTATTCATGTTGAGTCTGAGCTACATGGGAACAGAAACATCTCGGTTACTGGTGTTCTCCGTCTTGAGCAAAGTCTCACAAGTGCATATACTCCAGAGTTAGTAACATCTAAAGAACAAAAACAAAGGGAGGGCATAGGAGTATAGAATAAAAAGCATAAGGTATCTTTTATTCTAGGATCTTAACATATATTGCCTGAGGCCTGAGACTGATCTTCTTCTGAAAGGTAATTTCACAAAGAAGATAGAAAATGACATATTGGTGACTTTATTAATTTATATTTTATCCAGTTTTTACTTAGGCTTCCAAGGTTTGAGTGATTTCTATTCCTCCAAATTCATTTTTTTTCTTTCACTGACTTCTAGCATAATTTGATTCCTATGTATCTCATTGATCACTATTAATCAAATAGAAAGAGTAATATCCATTTTTCTATTTCCAAAGGAAATTGTTATGGATATCAATGATGAAATAGAATTACATCAATACACTAATATCCTGAGCCCTTTAGGGGGAAAAAAAACCCACTTTACAAGTAGTCTTTGCTTTTTGATAGCTTTAAATTTTGATGATATACTTATCTAAAAAAATGCTTACAACGCACTTATATTTAGTATTTATTACAGGCAGCATTCTGAATATCTGTCACTTTTCCTTAATGTGGGGGAAAATCTAAGTGAACACTTGGCGGCGGAAGGCCATCTGGTGTTAATGAGGAGTAACTACGGGTTTCTGTGAAAGCTTAGGAAATGTGTGTCCTACCTCTTTGTGTTTTCCATTGTGCGTTTTGAAACACACGCCACACATCCAGACAGGCTGTACAGGAGGCCTTTCATTATCACTGCAGATTGGGAGCAGTTATGGCGCCTTTTTGGTACTGGTTTTACTACGTTATGGTTTCATTTTCATACGTTTCAGATTTGGCTTCAGAAGACATTTGAACTACCATTTGACGATGAAAATGTGGGATAATTTGAGATTTTATAAGATAGTACTACAATCCTGCATAAAGTTCCGACTCAGAAGACTCTAGAAAGTAGTTTCATTTTCCTGCTGAGTCCTTCAGCTCTGCTCTTCCTTTCTGTTCCACTTTGCACAAAGCAGGGACAGTATCACCTCTGAGATTAATATAAAGCTCTCCAGCCAGCCCATTCTTGCCTGCGCAGCTCTGCCATTCTTTGGGTCATGAGGTCACAATCGTGTCACTTGGGGCATCTGGCTTTTCCAACTCCTTGGGCCTATAGGAAAAATGGAAGGACTGTGTGCTTAAAAAAGAACCCAAGTGTCTAAATTTCTAGGGATAGAAACACGCAGTTAAGGACCTAAATGCAATAATTGCGGGAGGCAAGTCACAGGTGAGAATATCATGGTTATTTTACATATTTTAATCTGGTCAATACTGGAGACAGAGAAAAGATAAAAGTCATCCTTTACCCTTGGTGAAAAGTTTCAAAACGGAAATTTCAGAAATGATAACTGTAGAACTTATCATATTTGATTGTTTGATGTGAGAACAAATAGACTCATTCCGTTGCTTTCGTCTCATCTCATTTGTTTGTTTATAAGCCCAAAAGGACTCACTCGGGATGGATTCCTCTAAAGAAGTGACTTGGAATTTAAATGGACCTGAAATTAACGTTGTTCTCTTTGGCAATTGCTTTCTCTCTCGCAGTATAATGGATGATGTTGTCAATGATTCACTCAGTTTTGGGAAATAACTTTTGTCACCTAACCTGTTCATTTCAATGCTTTATGTTTCAGGCTGATGAAGGCTGAAAAGATAATGGAGGTGCCTCCTGATAGGAGACTAGATTTGGGAGCGTCTCTCTTTTTTCCTTTCTCCTCCCATGGAGAGTTCTGGAAACTAAGTGGATCAATTTCTGGTGGATAATTTAAGGTGTAGGGCAGACTAAAATTAGTGGGGATGGAAGGTCCAATCTCTCCCTTTTTGGATGATGTCGTTAAACTTCTCAGTGCCTCAGATTTACCTGCGAAGCGGGAGATAAAATGTGAAGTGGGCAAATAATAAAAAAATATATATTTTAAAATTGTGGCTATTCTCTAAGGGCTGGTGCTGCTTGAAGTGAAGCATTTTGCTATGAAAATGGATGGGATGCTTTTTGCCTTGCTTGGATGTCAGCAAGTGTAATTCATTAGTGGTCTGAAAAGTGCTTTGAGCTAATGGAATGAGAGGCACTGGAGAAATTTGAACTAATATTATTAAAAATGAAAAATTGCAACAGAGAAACTTATTTTCCCCAGAACACAGACATCAATATTGAGTCTAATATTGCCAAAAACACCAGGTTGAGAAGGGAAAAACACCAGTCACTCATCTGGACATTTTGTCTACACATTTCCAAATTACCAGTTTGACTGATTTTGTTTTCCCACCAAATTGTATAAATTCAGGGTTTCTCTGAGAGCTGAGATTCTTGTTCATTTTGGGGGTACCACCGATTGAAATCTACACTATCTGCTATAAATTCCTCCATCACACGACCTTGTTTTATTCTCCATAACTCTATGTTGAGCTGTAAGGTCACATTTATTCTTCTCAGCCTTTCTCCATACAACCCTCGAAAGTCATATTTCAAATCAGTGCATGTCCTCATCTTGAGAGACTGTCGTATTCATCATATTACCGTAGTAATTAAGATGGGACATTCTGAAGCCAGTGTAAGGGGTAGTGCAGATTTCTGAGAATATGAGGGACATTATTGCTTTATTCACATTTAGTTTTCCCACTATAATGTTGAGTTGGGTATTAATGAACACAATTAGGGCTTTTTGATAGGGTAAACCTTGGAAACTATTCATTATTCTGTTAACAGAACC
The DNA here is from genome assembly GCF_046562875.1 of Panthera onca. NCBI lineage: Eukaryota > Metazoa > Chordata > Mammalia > Carnivora > Felidae > Panthera > Panthera onca. The sequence goes on from NC_138342.1 coordinate 158,546,447, forward strand.
TTGCTAATTTTCTTCTAAATTAAAGTACTCCTGTTGAGATGTAGATTATGTTTTATAAGGCAACACAGTTGGCTCTCACTTTCCTCCCTTTGTTTATTGATTTCTGTTTTGTTGTTGTTGTTGTTCGTGGAGTCATTCAGGTGAGTTAAAAATAACTTTGAATAATCTTTTAGGGAAGAAACATACTTTATCTAAATGGTAATGATTTTTATCACTGCATTTCCCTTTTGATGTATTATCCAAATACAAAGACCGAAACAATTAATAATATGTATTTTAAGATGTACCTGCTAAGGCCTTTTTGAAAGAGGAGCCTAACTTCCTCCTTCCTTTGAAAATTATACTTCATGCCTTCCATCAAGAATCTTAACACAACTCGTATTTTGTCATTACTTCATAATGCAATGTAAAGTGCCAGCAGCAACCACAGAAAGTGAACATTACAGAGTCTAGACATATATTATGTAGATGCTTCTAGCCTAATTACCAAATAACTCTGCACAGAGAATGGAAGGTAGCAAAGGTTAAGTGTTTGCCTTTCAATAAATTTTAAGCCAGGATGAACTACTCTGAGCCTTAATGCAGAAGCAAGGTTGGCTCATGCTAATTCACAAAAATATGTGTTAACACAATATTTTATTGTTATTTTATCATATTCCTCAGCTGCAGACAGAAGCGGCTCTTTCTCATTAATAGCCCTGAAAATCAGAATTGGAGGGAACTCAAGCAGTGAATGACTGCTTAAGCCATCCTTTTAGTGGGAGACAGGGAGGCATCAGACTTGGCCTTCCCAAGGGATGCTTTCTTTATTCTCATTCACTCTTTTGCATGTGAAAAAAAAAACTTATCGTTTACACATTGGCCATTTTCTTTCCTTTTTTATCTCTTCTTGTCTTGTCTCTGTTTCTCTCTCCCTCTTTCCCTCCTTTCCTGTCTTCCTTCCATCTTTTTTTCTTGGGTGAGGAAAACTAAGACAGGATAAAATTACCTGCCCCACGAGAATTCACATAAATGCAGAAGGTGAAAGCCACCAAGTTCAAACTTTGAGAAACCTTTGCCAGAATGTGCTCCGCAGTGGTTTTCAAACAGCTAGGTTTTGTGTGTGCGTATGTGTGTGCCCAATCCATTTTAGACAGCTTTAATGTCCTGGGATGTCCTACGCCTAATCAAGTTGGAGTTCAGTCTAATAGAAAAGTCCACAGAGGATTAAGTTTAATGCACTCTAATAGGTTACTGAGCTTTTGTTAGTGCACATTTTATAAATGTGACTCTTAGTAAGGACCCAGAAAATTAGGTTTACAAGCGTCTTGGAATGTTTACTTATGGCCTTTTGCATCCTTTCTTTTATGTGGTGATCTCCAAAGAGACCATATGAATGTTGGAAATACCAAGTGAAGAGTCAGAGAGGGCAGGGAGTAAGAGACTTTGAAGCCTGGTGTCTTGAAGCCGTTGTTTCAAGAGGCTGATGGTGAGATTAAATTGAATTGATTTACACAAAAATTGGTTACAGAGCACCAAGTAAAATGTCAAACGCAAGGGAAGAATTACAAAATGTGTAAGCATGATAATTATGCAAAAGAATAATAATGGTTTTCACAGCAAGGGGCTAAGTGTGTCTGACTAGCTTATTTACCTCTGTGGCAGAACAGAAATTAAGGACCGGTGAAGGAAGTGTGTCACCTCATGTTATATCTGGTAACCAGAAAAACTACCAGAGCTTTGCTGAGCAAAAAAGCCAACAGGCCAATGGGCTTACAGAAATACCATGATACCCTGCATGTGTTTGGAGTTTTACACTGAACATTTTCAGGGAACCTCACTTTCACGTTTTTAATTAACATTCCCAATTATTTTGAAATGCAGGTAACATAGGTATCCCATTTCAACAGAAGAGAACATTAACACATGGGAAAATCACAAAAACAAGGGCATTTTATTTTTTTACTTGACTGATACAACTGTGTAACCGTGTTATTCAATTGTGTTCATTTACTGTTCATGAACTTGAACTTTACACCTCCGGACGATGGGGACCACCGAAGATTTCTAAAGACAGAGATATCAAGATTAGAATTGTGTTTGGGGGGAAGAAAAAAAGAATTGTGTTTGGGGGAACTATCTAGAATGCTTCGGAGGGGGTGGGAGGCAGTCCCCAGGAGGGACAAGAGACCATATTAGTGAAATATTAAATGAAAAAAGAGGGGATGATTTTGAAGGGACTCTGAAGGAGAAATCTCAAGTGTGCTGGAGAAGAGCTTTCTCAGGGAGAAGGCTCAGCACTGGGAAATCTCCACGTTGGCAGAGATGCCATATTTTTTTGCAGGATCCCACATTTTCCAAACTCATTTTTCATAAGTTCAGAGAATTAAATCTTACATTAGTGATTGTCACGATGGAATCTAAACTCTATTCCTCCAGAAACAAATAATCTTGGAGACGGAATATGTACTCTAAAAAACCACAGTTTTACTAATTTGAAATCTGTACTCACTTGAACAGGCTCTATTAGTTGAAAATTCTCTACCATCTGTAGAAAATAATTACTCCTTCGGCAGATTACTAATAAAGGGAGGCCAGCATTGTCCTCAAAATCTCAAAGAAATTAACTGTTTTCCTGTATTCTGAAACCACTTGAACAATAGTCACCCGCATATGATTAATGTTAAAAAATAAAAAGTTTCATTAATATTCCAACTGGAGTGTTTCACAGCCTCCTGTTCGAAGTAGTTTAATTATATAATTCATTATATATATATATATATATATATATATATATATATATATATATATGTGCTTAAAATAACGTTAACATTTCTGTATTCTGGATATTTCACTTCTGTCTAATGATCCTAAATTAACGTGAGTTTACTGACACTGCAAATCTATGTATCAGATTCATAAAATATTTTTGTTTTTTCTAATATTCCTCATGCTCACAGAGTCCTATGTTTAGACATAATTAATCAAATTTAAATAAGGTCAGATTAGCTCCAGACAGTTTTGACTTGAGTCCAATTTACCTAGACATGTTTTGTGTTATGGGGTGATATCGACAGAAAGTAAAGCAAGCTGTGGAACTTTAGGGTTGTTGAATCCATTTCACCATTCCTAATTCTGCTCCCCAAATACAATGTAGGTCCCAGTGAACATTAAGGCCTTGTTGATTTGCTCTCCCATAGGGCCTGTGGACGTATGGGCTGCCTAGGGGTCAGCAGCAAATCACTGTGAGGTCACCCCACTTATCAATGGATTCCTGTTTCCATGTATGCCCAACTTGGTTCAAAGGAACATCAACCACCTTTTCGTTTGGTGATGCCACCGGGTTATAGGGACTAATTTTATACATATGTCATAGGAAGGTATTTGAAATGCAGCTCTTTCCTCCAGTGATATGCAAGGTGGTGGCTCCAATTCACTATGCCCATCATGTGGACATTCTTAATTTAGCTGCCTCTAATCTCTGCTACGTTTGTATTAAAAAACACAATGCAGTTGGTTTCTGTTACAGGAATTTGGTGTTAGAAGGGGTAGGCATTTCTACATTAAAAAATAATGTTGACTTGATTCTTCAGGCTTATAACCAGCTTTTGACTGAATGCCATCCTTATGCTAAGACATTGGAGGCTAGTTTTATTTTCTTATATTATTTTTACTTCAAGTTTGATTCTGGCATCCTCTTTTGGTCTGATCCTGAAAACAGTTTGCATATATAATCATGTGGAGGTTCACACTAGATGTCCGTTGTTCCTTGAAGAACTTAAAATGGAATTCCATTTACTCTGGCTTAACTTTTTGCCTTATTTTAATTGTACCCAAGAATTTTTATGAAACCATGTCATGTTGTCAGAAATGGCCTCCATATCAAACTTTGCCTTGTCAAAATAATTTTATCATTCATAAATATTTCAGTGAAAACCAAAGACTGCTTATAAATGATTGATTCTGTAGAGTTCACTGACCTTTCCTGTGAAGGCTTTTATTAAAATTAGAGCATCCCATCTGAAATCTGACCATTAATTGTTAATAACGTGGTGATTGAAACCTAGGTTTCTCTAAAACATGAGAAATTAAATTGGTAGTTATAATGATATACTGAAATTAAAGAGGGTCATTGTAGTTCAGAGCTCACTCTCAAGCTTAGTTCTAAGCTAAAGTGTATTTTAGTTCCCAAATTAAATCAGAAAAGTTTTATACCTGGAAGTAGTCTATATTATCCAGAGAAGTCCAGAAGCAACAAGGTAAAGAAAGCTTTGAGATACTGGAGATTAACATGGATGGGTTACGTGTGTCATCTGTTCAACCTTAACCATTTCTTTTATTTATTGAGAGGTGGCACTGCTGGCAATGAGAAAGAATGAAATCTGGCCTTTTGTAGCAACGTGGATGGAACTGGAAGGTATTATGCTAAGTGAAGTAAGTCATAGTGAGAAAGACAGATACCATATGTTTTCACTCTCATGTGGATCCTGAGAAACTTAACAGAAGACCATGGGGGAGGGGAAGGAAAAAAAAAGTTAAGAGAGGGAGGGAGCCAAACCACAAGAGACCCTTAAAAACTGAGAATTAACTGAGGGTTGATGGGGGTGGGAGGGAGGGGAAAGTGGGTGATGGGCATTGAGGAGGGCACCTGTTGGAATGAGCACTGGGCGTTGTATGGAAACCAGTTTGACAATAAATTTCATACTTAAAAAAAAAAAAAAGAAAGGTGGCACTGCTATTTTGCTATTTGAGGTGGGTGTATAAGAATAATTATCACTTAGGGGTGCCTGGGTGGCTCAGTCGGTTGGGCGGCCGACTTCGGCTCGGGTCATGATCTCGCAGTCCGTGAGTTTGAGCCCCGCATCGGGCTCTGTGCTGACAGCTCAGAGCCTGGAGCCTGTTTCGGATTCTGTGTCTCCCTCTCTCTGACCCTCCCCCATTCATGCTCTGTCTCTCTCTATCTCAAAAATAAATAAACGTTAAAAAAAATAAAAAAAAAAAAGAATAATTAACACTTAAAAATTACCACGTGACCTAAGAGTTGAAATATTCTGATATTATACAGATCCAATCACGGATGTAGGGCTGTTTGATTTGAAGAAGGAGGCAGTTTTCTTGCTTTCATCATTATAAGCAAAGTAGATTTTTAAAAAGATTCCTGATTTGGGGAGCTGGGTGGCTCAGTCTGTTAAGCATCCGACTCAGGTCATGATCTCATGGTTGTGAGACTGAGCCCCTCATCAGGCTCCATGCTGAGCCTGGAGCCTGCTTAAGATTCTCTCTCTCCTTCTGCCCTTTTCCCCCCACTCGTGTGTGTTCTTTCTCTTTCTCTATGAAATAAAAATTAAATTCCTCTTTTTATGCTTTCCAAACTCTCTAAAAAAGCACATATTATTTTTATGACAAACAAAAGTTAAAAATAAAAGAAAGCAAAAGCAAAAACAAAAGCAGGAAACAATTCCGCCAGCCGTAGATGCCATTTTAAAAAGCATGTCTCCTTTTAGTTTTTCTATACTTAATTTTTTTCAGTTCATCCAAAGAAACAAGTATTTGTGGAATATTGATGTGTGCTAGGCACTGAGAGTGGAATAGAATAAGACAGAGGCTCTATTCTGCAGAAATTCTACAGCTATAGAACCAAAAAGGGTGCTATAGGTTCTGAACAGGTGGCAGAGACAATACTGTCATGGGAAGAGTTTGAAGATGAGGATGCTTGTCCGTGGTGACTGGGGGACTTGATGCAGGCAGTAGGATTGGGTGTGTTCAGCATGGTGTCCCCACCCCTCCAGTGGCCTCTGTAGATTAAAGCAGCAAGCTATAGGTTGGATATATAACACAATACAGGGTCCTCTGGTGCTTCTGTATCTACTGAAGGGCTTGAGCAATTAACTTCCTTCACGGCAGATGTTCTTGGTGCACCCACTCTTCCCACTGTCCTTGCCATTTTTATGCAAGCTGGCTGACTTCCAAGGCCAAACACCTGCTCTCTTTACCTGAGGATGCTCTTTGGCCATCCAAGCCAACTCTGCCACCCGTGGTGTAGACCAGAAATATTGGGTAATTAATGTCCCAGTTGAAGTGGTTTTCAACAAATGACTGATGGGAGGTGGTGGGTAAACACTCAGGTACCTTGGCTCTATACAGAATATCTCTGGGGCTAACCTACACGATCTCCCAGTATTCACCAGTTGGATTGAGGGTTAGTTTACCACTATGGTAACTAATAGCTAATTAATAACACACTCTTCACTGGGTCTCACTCTTATCTCTCTCACTTCCCTATACCTCTATGATTTTTTCCCTAGAATAACCTCCCAGCTAAACAACTTGTATGTGAATCTCTGGCTAAGGATCAGCTCTGGAGAACCCAAACAAAGACAGCGATCTTACCAACTTTCTACCATCTAGTTATTTTCTGCCTTTTGAAGCTTATTGGAGAACATGCAAAAGATATAAAGCAAGATCATTCAGTAATATCCCTGTCTGCTAAATAAGGTTTCACCAATTGAAGGCATATTAGAGGTTATCTAAACCAATTACCTCCTGGCAGATGCTGTAGATACCCTGCTTGCATCTCCATGGCCCACCCTGGAGATGGTTTTCCCTACGCACAGGTGGTTTCCTGCAGCTCTCTCAACTCTGGAAATGGAAGCACACTTGGTCCACATGAGATAGAACTAAGCGTCTCAGGAGCCACGGGCAAGCGATAAAGGGCAGGTGTCAATGAATAAGCACCATCGTGGGCAATTCTGAGAAGTCATCATCTCAGAGCATCTTCGGCAGGATTTATCTCCAGTTCTCCATAGGGTTAACTCATCGATTAATGCTTTTTCTTTTCTGAATCTCATTTCCTCACTCTTCACTGTGCCTCTTGGAGTCATTGCCCTAACAAACTACTTGTACCCAAACCCTTATTCAGGGTGTGCACAGGAGGAGGTCAAACTGGGGGCACTTCTCGTTATAGAGAAGAGGAGGGAACTGAGACCAAGAAAGTGAACGTCACTTGCCGGTAGCTCTGGGAAGGTTTGTTAGACAGTAGAGTTCATGGTACATGTGCAGTGTGTGTCATTCTCTTGTCACTTAATTATTTTCATAGTACTTGAATATTGAAAATTATAATCCATCATGTCAGAGAAACACAATTTACTTTACCTAGTCCCTCACGGTGGGCATTTGGGTTGATGCATCTGTTGAAGGAATCATGGAAACTCATTGTGGGAAAAACTGCTTTGCCAGAGAAGCTCCCGATTCCACCTGAACTGAAGATATTCTTCAGTTGCATTTATAAATGTCAAAGTCCACCCTCCTCTGAATGTATTTATGAATACCAGATGGGCTTTTTTTGAATGATAGCACAGTAAAATAATGGCAACCCATTAAGGTCATTAAGGGAGGACTGTGTGGAATCTGTAATCAGTGGGCTGCCATTTATGCAACCAACTAGGATCCATAAACTACAAGATAATCTGACGTTGATTTGATTTCTGATCTGAGTGAATGCGTAGGAACTTCTACATCTGTAGACATGCGGTGTTTTCCAAGCTCTTTTCCAATGCTGTCTGTTTTTGTCCCATCGATTATCATTTCCACTGCATTATTCAGGGATAAAATTAATTGCTAACTGCTAGGTTTCCTGAGCACAGTTAATGCATAAGCCTGTTTACTGCGTGCCAGATGGTTCCGCAGTTACTTGGGAAGGGACAAATACCGACAGAAGAGTGTCTTCGGTATAAAACGGTGCCACCAAAATAGATCCACACAATGGATATCTGAAGCTAGAGGACCTGGAGAAAAAGAAAAAAAAAAACATTCCAAGTGGTTGCAGATTCTTTCTCTCTCTGAAAAATAATCAGGGCTGCAAATGCCTTATTCTGTAGCCCGAGAGCTCTGTGTGACAAAGAACAACAAACGTCTTCTCTTTAAACTGGGTCCTGCTCCCCGGCTGGTGTTAAGATGATAGAGAATGAGGGGTAAAGGGGATGACACTAGGAAGTTCACAACGTGGGGAGGGGTCAAGGCAGCAGCAAATGAACCCCTGGAGATATTTCTGTTCTTAGCCCTAGCAATGTTTGGGCTAGAGCCCTTGAACAGCACCTGCTCTTCTGAATCCTCCTTCCCCTGCCGTAGACGACTACCAGAAGGAAGGTGCTTTTCTGTGTTTGGGGTGGGGCACTCACACCTTTCACTGGACACAGTGACTGAGGGGCAGTTGGCAGTGCTGTCAGAGTGACAAATCCATCTCAACTTCCTCCAGTTGTGGTTCGGGGGAGCTGATGTGTTAGTCTAGACGCTGTCACCCGGACAGGATCCTTCTGCTGCTCACGGTGGACTCACTGTCACAGAATCATTTCGAGAAGTCGGTTATTGATTTTCCATATTTCAGGGAAAAGGATGTGGGGAGAAGTTGCTCTTCCTGCAGGTGGCTGGAGGCTCTATTAAAATCAGAAAATACCGTCTCGAGAATGTTAGGTTTCTCCTTTGGATTAAAGCCTTGGAAGACGCAGCCGAAATGCCAAGTGTATAAGCATGTTGCCTGGGAGGGGAACACAGGAAGCTCTTATAAACCATTCACATGTGCATGCAAATTAGGTTACTACAACGGCTGCAGCATCGCAACGAGATGTTTTGGGAAGAGAGGAAGGAGAGGAGAACACAGAGGGAGTTCCAGCAGGCTCTGGGTACTAGCAGGCAGTGGGAAGACACTCCAGGGGAGGAGACCCTAATCCAGGTAGAATGGGGGCAGGAGCAGAGGGTCCGTAAGGGCACACACTTTACTTCCTTCATAATGCTGCCCTTACAAGGACTGCTGTTTCTGCACACCAACAGGGCTCTGTTCGGTGTCTCAAAAATTATAGATGTGTCTATGAATATTGATGAATGATGATGAAGCAGGTATAAAATGTTACAGGATCTCTGGAGAGATTCGAAGAGCCATTTCTTGATCAGATTAGGAAATAGAAGGCCCATTAACATTATCACTTCGGAATTACCTTTTAGACAAAACACTAGCATTTAGTTCGAATGAAAGTTCTCCTTCTGCATTTATAATTTGAATAGTTCTGTCAATTTAGAAAACAAAAGAACATTTGTCATCCTTTAGCCACTAAATAAACGAAGCTTATAGGTGTAGCTTGTAAGACCTTAACCGTCATCTTAATAGTTCTGCTGAACCCGGCACTAGAAATCCATCTACATTCTAAGGCTTGATTGCAGAGCATTAATTTCATCAGTGTAAGCCGAACAGTTTAAGAAGAGGGTTGAGTTCAATGTTGCACCCGGCTTGTCAGTTCTGACACTTGAAAACCTGGTGGATACAAACAGAATTAAATGATCACCCTTTCTTTTCTACCTTCTTCTACATCCCTTTGTCCCTCCCTCCCTCCCTTCCTTACAATGATAAGTTCTACCTTCTCATGACACACAAGCTTTCCTTCAGGTAAATGATTTTATGCGTCCTGCTTTCTCATGCATACATCTTTTTGAAGGGAGATGGCGGACAGGGGATGTATGTGACAATCAGAAACGGCCTCTTTGAAGAACTGGCAATTCCTCTGTTTTGATTTTAGTCACAAGCAGAAGTCTTGTGCCTTAGTTGAAATGGTTTCAATGTTATCTTTAAAAAATCTGCTTTCCGGGGAAAAAATTTACTGAGAAAATCAATCTGCTGGGCCCAAAGAGTTGACTGGAAAAAAAACCTTGACTTTTAGGACTTAAGGTGACAGTTTCAAAATTTGACAAACGAGAGTTGTACCAAGTAAACAGTGTTTATTGCTTCATGATTTTTATTGCTTTTCAGGGTCCCTGAAAATCAACAAGTTCTATCTGTTGTGGCTAATGGCCGCAAAGGAGAAGGCCAGTTGGGACAAGCTAGAAGTGTTATCCCTGAGCTCTCTTTTCATACCACTCTCTGTGATTTTACAGCAACTGGTGATTCAGAATTGGGAGTTTCTCTAATCAGGCACTTTCCAAAAAAGTGTCAGAGTTTTAAGTTTCATATGACCTTGCTGATTTAAATGTGGGGCGAATGTAGTGGTATATGTAAATAGTTTGTGAAGAACCGAGTCAAGGGGTTCATAATATCTGAGAGTTATAGTTTGTTTGTTTTGTGTGTGTGTGTGTGTGTGTGTGTGTTCTAACTCAGGGCACAGTTGCTTCTCCAGCACCTGAAGAAATAGATCTTAATTGCTCTTTGGTATTATACTTATTCCAACTAAATAAATGTCAAAGGTGTGTTAGTTGGTAATGTTGAGGGTCATTAGCTCTGACAATTGCAACATGTCCCTGTGATTACATTCGCCTTGATTAGCTGTATATAGCATATAAACACAGCCAGGCAGATACTCACAGAAAGGCTCTGGCCTTGAGATTCAATACTGAAAAGCGCTTCGGCCCATCATGGTCAAAACTCAAAGAATAAACATGCTTATGAGGAGTCCAATTTAAAAATTATCTGCAGTTTTAATAGTCTTCATACCTATTGCAAAAATATTTATTTCCTCCACCAGTGGTGTCAAATGCAGAATGCAATTTCTAAAGATGTCCAAGAGAGTCAGTAATTTCTTCGGCAGAAGAACACAAGTTCAGTAATATTGTGAAGCTTGAATCAGGTAACAGGAATTGGTTATGAATAGAGATCACATCTCTAGCAGTCGGTTGTTCTTGCTGGGAAACTTAGTGAGGAAAGAAAAAGGAAACACATTGTTTTCTTAAGGCCCATATGGTTAAAAAAATATTCTACCACTAGAAGCTTAGTCGTATGCCATTGTTAGTTTCCTTGAGGTCTGGAATTCTGTTATGATGCTTCATACCATAAGTCTCAATATATTTATGATGATAGAAATGGGGGCAAAACAGAGAATGAATAGTTATTGAATATGCTGCCTATAACTTTTAAAATAACAAGTGAATTCTTGTGGCAATACCTTAGAATTGGTATTATCATCAGTCTCTTATAGATACGAGAAACTAAGGTTTGGAAAAGCTCACAAGGGTTCTATGTAGAGGAGCTTAGATGTGAAGCGGTGATGTCACTTCATTCCACTGCAGTGAGTGAGCTTACTGATGATTCAGGACACCCATGGTGGGACCCACCTCCATATCTTCATTGCTGTTGTGATGCGTTTGGAGTGAAAACCAAGGATATGCTCTATAGCAAATACGTGGAGAGGGAGGAGCAGATCCAGAGGACAGACATTTCTTGGCAGCCTGTGGAACAACTAAAGATATGGGACATCAGTCCAGGATTCTCCAAGACAGACAAAGACATGATTAAATAACTGAATGGAGGAAAAGTTTAGGCCAGTCTGTCAAGGCCACAGGCAGCTGTTGGGTTGATTTGTGGGCACAGTGTAGGGCATCAAACCCTCCCAGTGTGGTTCTATTCCACAAAGAATATGATTCTTTCATCTTTTGGTCCTATAAGGCTCTGGAGGCAGAAAGAAACTAAAACTATCCCTGGAGTATGTTAAATGGGTTCAGAAGAAAGCAAGGAACTAGAATGGAGTTGAGTGCCCCGAGTCTTTCCATTAGGACCATTTTACCAGAAAGATCTAAGGAGGGAAGTGGTAGTAAAGGGTTACCAGATACAAACTAACATCATGTTGTGTTAAAATGGGCTACCAGATGATTTTAGGGAACAAACGTGTTTGAATACCATTGCCCTTCCAAGTTGATTTCGTATGTATTATGGACATACTACTTCAGATCCCTTGTCTGACAGGAGTGAAAAATAGACAAGTACCATCTTACTATTATGATAAAATTCTCTGAGCATGAGAAATTATTACCAAAGCCTACAAAAATGATGAGCTCCATCAACCTCTTCTAGGCTGAATTTAGAAAACTAGGTGAAAGATCCAAATATTTGTGGTAGGTGACAGAATCTTTTTTCTTTATCCTTAGAAAAATAAGAAGAGAAAGGGAGGAAAGGATATAGTGCTGTTATCATGTTACAGATCGTGTCTGACATGGAAAACACAGTCCCGCGACATAGCCATTAAGTGCTAGGATCAGAGGCAAGATTCATGTATTCTGCAAAATGGCTTAGTTCAGTCATTCAGTGAGTCAACACATTCCCTTAAGACACAAAGCAGTTGGCAGATGAAGTGAGCTCTTTGCTGCTGTCTTTGCCTGTAGCATTCATGGTAATCTTGTCAACAATGTGAGTATAACAAATTGCATCTGCTTATTTTTGCTGTTTTCTAAAGGTGAGAGAAGATATTTAACTTGAGGTCCATCCTCCCTTCCTTGCTCAGCCTGCAAACATTTTCTGTGTGGTTCTCAGATCAAGGTACTTATAGAAGGTCTTGGGCATTGCAAAACGTGCTGGGCAAAGAAAATGGGTCTCTCAGAAGAGAGCTGTGGAGAAAAAGAAATATATAAGCAAATAAAATATGAATTCAGATTCCTTCAGGTGGGGAAAGCAATTTTCTTTGAAATTTTTGCCTTGCCATCACTTTTCCTTTTAAGTGTGTGTGCATATGAGATTGGTGTGCATGTGTGTGAGAGAGAGAAAAAGAAAGAGAGGAAGAGGCCCCCTGCTACTCAGACTTCTAGTCAATTTTAAATGGCATACCACTTCTCTCAAAATCAAGCTGCCTCTTGGCCCCCAAACTCTGCAACAGACATGAAGGGCAGGAGAACCGGGTGAGAAAGAAGGCAGGAGGTAGGAATACTTTAATCTGTTAGCATGAAGTTTTTGGAAAAAGTCTAAAGTTGAAATGAAATGAAATGAAATGAAATGAAATGAAATGAAAGTAAGAAATGAAAAATGTTGTAAAAAAAAAAAAAAAGAGAGAGAGAGAGAAATAGCCATGGTTAGAGGCACGGCGAGTATTTCCAACAGGGGTATATCCAAAAAGAAGGGGGTGTGAATTCAGAGGTGTTAAATGACTTCCCAACTCAAAAGATGTCTACCCGCCCCTGTCAGAAATAACACTGTTGTTGTTCCAGATGGGTGGGGTGGTTTCTTTCATTCTGCTAGACCACAGCATTTTGGAGCTGAGAGAAATTAGGGGGAATCCATATGAAAGTACTGAGCTGTTTTGACTATCCCTGGGCACCTGAGGGAGAGATGCTCATGAGTCATGGCGACTCATTAAAACAGCAATTCAAGTGTGTGTGTGTGTGTGTGTGTGTGTGTGTGTGTGTGTGTGAGGTTATATGAAAAGAGTCCAAGGGGCATTTCAGAATGCCTGAGGTTTAAAGATTTGTGATTTGAAAATATTCTCCAGGTACTGATGGGTGATTTTCTTTCTCGACCCCTGAACACGTAATGAACAGTAGTTTTCAGATTCAGCCTGCATCAGACTCATGAGGAGGGCTTGTTAAATAAAACAGATCGCTGGCCTCTGTTTCCAGAGTTTCTGATTCCTGGGTCTGCGGTGCGCCCAGGAATTTACTTTTCTATCAGGTTCACAGGGGATGCTGATTCTGCAAGCTGGGAGTCAGTCATCTAGGACAACTGGATCATTACCTGGTATGTATTTATTTTCTCTCCACATTTTATAGATGAGGAATTGGAAGCCTCAACACAGTAAGTGGCTCCAGGAGTTTAGATTCCAATTCCAGGCTACCTGATGCAAATCAAAATGGTGTTTAGAAAGATCTTTCTCCAGATTGGCCCTAAGAGTCCTGTCAATCACTCATGGCCAACCAGAACTTGGGTCAATGCATTCCAGTCCCGAGACATCGTCATCCCAGGATTTGATTAATAGGCCCCTCTTATTGATGTTTTCTACCTCAAATAGCTCTCTCTGGCATGCTGAGAAACTTGTTACATTAGCCAGTTTTTTCCCCCTCCATTTTCATCACTTACAGTAAAGGTTTAATTTTTTCATCTTAAAAATAGCATTTGTGCCTGTTGGAAATCCAGTAGCAGGGTAAAGAAGAAAATGGTAACCTTTAATTTGTCACCCAGAAATAATTGTGGTCAATAATTTAAAGGTTTTGAGGTTAAGTTTTGTTTAAAAGAGTTGTATGAGGTTTTGCTTTTTCCTCAAGACTTTTCTTAAAGCAGGCTTGTTGATTCATATATTCATACGAAAATATAATTCACATAATGTACAATTTGCCCATTGTACGACTTTTTTCATATACTCATATTTCTAGAAGCATCAGCACAATCAACTTAAGACTTCCATCATGCAAAACAAAGCCTTGCTTTAGCCATCGGGTGATGGCTCCCCTCCCCCTCCTGCCCATCTCCCAGCCCTGGGAAATTACTCATCTACTTTCTGGTTCTATGGATTGGCCTACTCTGGATGTTTTATATAAATGGAATCATATAAAATGTACGCTTTTGTGACTGGCTTCTTTCACTTAGCATAATGTTTTCAACGTTCATCTTTGTTGTAGCACATATGGGTACTTCATTTCCTTTTATTATTGAATAATACTCCATTGGCATACACCATCTTTATTTATCCATTCATCAGTTGATGAACTGATTTGAGTTGTTTCCACTTCTTGGCCATTATGAGTAGCGCTGCTCTAAACATTTGTGTGCAACTCTTTATGTGGATGTATGTTCTCTATTCTCTTAGGTATATACCTAGAAGTGGAATTATTGTAGCATATTGTTATTCTATTTTTAACTTTTAAAATAAATATTTATTTATTTTTGAGAGAGAGAGAGCACAAGTGGGGAAGGGGCAGAGAGAGAGGGGTACAGAATATCTGAAGTGGGTTCTGCACTGACAGCAGCCAGCTCGACGGACAGCTTGAACTCACGAGCTGTGAGATCATGACCTGAGCTGAAGGCAGATGCTCAACCGACTGAACCACCCAGGTGCCCCCCAAACTTTTTTAAAAAGTTTATTTATTTATTTTGAGAGAGAGCACACAAGTGGAGGAATAGCAGAGAGAAAGGGAGAGAATCCCAAGCAGGCTCTGGTTGTCAATGCAGAGCCCGATGTGGGGCTCCATTTCACAAACTGTGAGATCATGACCTGAGCTGAAATCAAGAGTCAGATGCTTAACTGACTGAGCTGCCCTGTCACCCCTATTTTTAACTTTTTAAGGAGCTGTCCAGCTATTTTCTAAAACTGCACCATTTTACACCCTCATACACTGAGTAATGTATGAAGGTTCTAATTTCTCCACAACCTTGCCAACACTTGTCATCTGACTTTTTGATTACGGACATCCTAGTGGATATGGAGTGGTATCTCATTTTGGTTTTGATTGCATTTTCCTAATAACTAATGATGTCGAGCATCAATTCATATGCTTATTGATGATTTATAGCTTCTTTGGAGAAATGCACAGTCAGATCCTTTGTCTCTTTTTAAATTTGTTATGTATCCTTTTATGAATGAATTGTAGAAGTTCTTTTTATACTCTGGATAGAATTCTCTTATCAGTTAAATGATTTGTAAACATTGTCTCCCATTTTATGGTGTATCTTTTCACTTTCTTGAAAGTTGGTTTCACTTTCTTTGAAGCACAAATGTTTTTTACTTTGATGAGGTTCAGGTAACCCATTTTATTCTTTTCTCTCTTGTGCTTTGGGTAACATATCAAAGGAGGCTTTGCCTAATCGAAGATCATGAAAGCTTACTCCCATGTTTTCTTCTAAAGATTTCAAAGTTTTAACTTTTACATTTCAGTCTGTGATTCATTTAGAGTTAATTTTTGCTTACAATGTAAGGAAAGGGCTCAATTTCATTTGTTTGCATGTGGTTATCCAATTGTCCCAGCACATTTATTAAGAAGACTCTTCTCCACTGACTTGGCTAGGTACGTTGTGTATAATTTTCTTTTTTAAATTTTTTTAAAGTTTATTTATTTTCAAAGAGAAGGAGAAAGCGCAAGCAGGAAAGGGGCAGAGAGAGAAGGAGAGAGAGAGAATCCCAAGCAGGCTCTGCACTGTCAGCACAGAGCCTGACGCAGGGGTCAAACTCACAAACCGTGAGATCATGACCTGAGTCCAAATCAGGTCGGATGCTTAACCGACTGAGCCACCCAGGTGCCCGTATCATGTATTTACAGCAAATTTTAGGAATATTTCTTGATTGTTTTAGATATATTCCCCTATATGTCTTGATTTTATTGTCCTTTGGTAGATGTATCTTCCTACCTAAACTCAGGAATTAGGAAATTGTCCTTCCTACTGCCTGAACTGACCGAGGTATCCTGTGCAGATCATGTGACCTCCAATCATGTGGTCACAGCTGATTGGACTAAGGTGTTGGGTTTTAGGGAGGTCTCTGCTTCACAAGTTCAAAACCACTGGAAAGACAGAAGCAGGAAATGGGCAGATGTTAGTTTTATTATCGATAATGTGATTGTAAAATGTGACTCTGAGACATTGGTCAAAATAGCTAACATTCCTCTCTTACTCTTGCCCAAAGTCCAGACCTTAGGAAAGTCAGCCTGAGTGAAGGATTGGTTCCATAGAGCAAGACCTCTTACAGATTGAAGGAAGACAGAGAAATAGAAGGAAGGTACATCTGGTTCTTACTCTCCCACTTGAGAATATAGACAAATGAATGTCACCTCTATGGGGAAAGATAACATGAGAGGAAAGAGGCCAGGACTGTCAGTCCAGTGCAGTGATTTTCAGATTGTAGCATGCAACAGAATCAACTGCAAGGACTGCTACAGTCATTTATTTGATGACTTTTTATTTTGAAATAATTTTAGACTTACAGAAAAGATGCAAAAATAGTTCCCACATACCCTCCATCCAGTTTTCTTTAATCACAGTGTAATTTACCAATACCAGGAAACTAACACTGATACAGTAATAGTCCTAATTTATGAACCTTTTTCAAATCTCACCAGTTTTCCCAGTTATATTCCTTTTTTATCTTTTTGCCTTCTCAGGATATAATTCAGTGTCTCACATTGGATTTAGTTGGTATTCTGCTTAGTATTTCCCAGCGCTATGAGAACTCTTCAGTCTTTTTTTCATAACCTATTTTTCACAACCTTGACACTTCCAAAGAGTATTGGTCAGGCATTTTGCAGAATGTCCCTCACTCTGCAAACAGAGATCATTTTCCTTTTAACGCCCTTCTTATGCCTCTGATTTTTTTTTCTTGTCCAACTGAACTGATTGATATCTTAACTACAACATTGAAAAGCAGCAGAAATAGTAAGCATCCTTCACTTGTTTCTGACTCTAGTGGGAATGCCTCTAATATTTTTGCCCGTTAAGTAGAATACTGGCTTTAGAATGAGGTATATGTATTTTGCCATTTTATGGAAATAGCCTTCAATTCCTATTTTTTTGGATGCATTAATCATGGGTGAGTGTCAAATTTTGTTCAAGGAGTTTTCAGCACATACAGAAATAATTACATAATTGTTTCTTTAGATATATTATGTACAATATCAGTGGACTTTCTAATATTAAATCTACATGGCATTCCTAGAATATGTCTCACTTAGTAATAGTGTGTTACTTTCTTCTTATGGTGTTGAATTCTCTTTGTTAATAATTTAATCTAGTAGTTTTGCATCAGTATTCATAAATGATTATGATATTAGTCTGTATTTTTCTTTTTTTTTTGTATTGTCTCTGCCAGCTTTAGGTATTAATATTAAAGGTGCTTGATAAGAATAACTAGGGAGACTTTCTTCAGTTTGAATGTTCTTGAGCTATATGTAGAACACTGGAACTATCTTTTTTAAAGATTTGGTAAAATTCCAATATGAACCCATCTGAACCTGGTGCTTTTTGTAGCATAGTTCCTTAATAAATTTCTCAGTTTTTTTTTAATGGAAATTAGTCTGGTTGATCTTTCTACTAAAATTTCTAATTCTAATGGGCTCAAGTTTGGCAATCTTTATTTTCCTAAGAAATTATCTGTTTCATCTAGGTTTTCGGATTTACTTGTAAAAGCATCTGCAAAGTAGTATCTTATGAATTTATTTTTAAATTTCTGTGTTTGTGTCTCTATTTCATTTCATATTTTACATACTGTGATTGCCTTCTTTTTTTTTTTCCTTCCAAGTTGGCTAGTGGTTTGTCTATTCTTTTGTATTTTTATTTTTTAAACAGGGATTTTGATTTGTTGGTTTGGTCTATTCTACCTCATTGATTTCTGTTTTTATCTTTATTCCTTCCTCTCGTTCTTTCTTTTGGTTTATTGTATTTTTTTTTTCATTTCTTGATCTGGTAATTGAATTCATTTATTTTCATTCTTTTATTTTACTGATGAAAACGCTTAGTACTATAAAGTTTACTCTGATCATTGTTTTAAATACATTCCATAAATTCTGGTGTGTAGTGTTTTAATTTTCATTATTTAAAAAAATTTCTATGATTTCAGTTTATATTATTTAAGAGTTATATAATAGTTTTTAAAATAATTTCCAGTATAAGGGATGTTCTGTGTTTTTGTTCATAGCTCCTAATTTTACTGTGCTGTCATACGAGAGTGTTTGTAATATTCCTACTATATGAAATTACAAATTTTTTGTTACCTAATATTTGTTAATTCTTGTGAATGTTCTATGAATCCTTGAGAAGTTTCTTTATGTATTATCATATTGTAGAGATTTTATATATACCCAAAAGTTTTACCTTATTGATTGTGTTGTTTAAGTATTCTGTCTCTTTAGTTTTTATTTGCTCGATCCAACTTATACTGTGAATGATTACATAAATTGTATATTTTTAGTGGGTTTTTATCCACATCTCTTTGTACCTTCTGTATTTTTTGCTTCGTAAAGATGGTTACTGTGTTATTTGGTGCATAATTATTCAGCAGTTTTATATTTCTTTTGTGAACTGTCTTGTTTAGCATTAAAAAGTGTTCTTACTTATCATCTGTTTTGGCTTGACTTCTGCTTTGTCTGATGCCAGGATCATTACTTTTACCAGGATCTTTTTTCCTTTCCATTTGTCTGGTATGCCTTTGAATATCACTCATTTTTCTGCTTATTTTTCTTGTTTTAGATTTGGTTCTCATATCCAGAGTATACTTGGCATTTATTTATGAGACAAATTGCAAATCCCCTTCTATTAATATGTGTGTTAAGTCTGTTTTTTTATTGATATGACTAATATGTTTGGTTTTAGTATTTTGAAATTATGCATGTTTCATTATATTTCCAATTTTTTTACCTCTACAATATTTGTGTCCTCTATCCTGTAATTTACAAAAATTGGTATTGGATATATTTGTACTTTTAGTTTTGTTCTTATCTATATTTTTTAAGTTTATTTATTTATTTTTGAGAGAGAAAGAGCATGAGTTGGGGAGTGGCAGAGAGAGAGGAAATAGAGAATCCCAAGCAGGTTCCTCACTGCTGGTGCAGAGCCCAGTGCAGGGATCAATCCCACAAACCACGAGATCATGACCTGAGCCAAAATCAAGAGCCAGATGCTTGACTGACTGAGTCACTCAGGTGCCCTGTGCCTATACTTTTTAAATCACTTAGTCCATTGTTGTACTATTTTATATTTTATCAGGTTTTTATTGGTATCCTTTAACTTCTACCTGTTGTCTATATGGCAACCAATTATTTTATTTTATTTCTCTATTATTCGACTTTGTCAAAATATAGAATATTGTCCATTAGTCTTCTGTTCCCATCCCTACTGATGTTTTAATCTCAGATGCATTATCAGTGGTTCTTAACTGAGAATAATTTAGCCTCTCTGCAGACCTTTGGCAATGTCTGGAGATATTTTTGATTGTGACAGTGCGTGGGGGGTAGTGTTGCTCCTGGCATTTAACAAATATTAGGACAGGGATGCTGCTAGATATCCTTGAATTTATAGGAAAATCCCCCCAACAAAACGTCAATGGGCACAAAGTTGAAAAACTCTGACATATTCTGAATTTATAGTGTTCACCATCAGACCTCTTGCTGAAGTTTTAAAAGTCATACCCCTAATAGGTAAAGCACAGAATTCAAGTTCTTGCACGTGGAAACTGGTTTCATGTCCGCACATGCCTGCTTGAGTATACCTAGTTCCAGTTAGAGTGTCATTTTGCAGTTTTCTTCTGTTTCATGATTGTTTCTTTGCGGGGGAGGGGGGTAGTATTTACCTTTTGAAATGGATGTCTACTGACTTTTTGCAATACTGCTGAAAGGACCTGTTGATTTTCTTGTTTAGCTGTTTTTTTTTCTTCTCTTTGTAGTATTATTTTATAAGAATCCTAGTTCAACTACTGCTCTTCTGTCAGATTCTTCAGTGGAGTTTTGTTTGGTGGTAAAGGATGAGTTGTAAGAGGTGTGTGTGTGTGTGTGTGTGTGTGTGTGTGTGTTTCCTGTCTTCGTTAAGGCTTTCCTCCAACAGTCTATTTAGTGCCTAAACTGAGTGCTGTGGTAGTCTTTGCCTTAGCCCACTACACACTTTCCTTAGGCTTTTCCTTTCTCGATGAATGACCTCTCTTCCCTCCCCCTTTATGTAGACTTTCTCTTTGAAAGATAATAATCACTATAGTACCAGTGATTAATTTTGGATACCACTGTCAAGCCTTTTCAGATGATAACTCTAGCTTATGTCATTTCTCAGTTCTCAGATTCCTTTGCACCTATTTTTTTTACTGGACATTGGACACTTTTTTTTATGTGTATTTATTTTTGAGAGAGACAGAGACAGAACGTGAGTGGGGGAGGAGCAAAGAGAGAGGGGGACACAGAATCTGAAGCATGCTCCAGGCTCTGAGCTGTCAGCACAGAGCCGGACGCGGGGCTTGAACTCACCAGCTGTGAGATCATGACCTGAGCGGAAGTCAGACTCTCAACTGACTGAGCCACTCAGGCACCCTGGACATCGGACACTTTTTAATAGACAGTTTCAGTCTCCAGTTCTTTCTATTGTCATATTTAGTGTTGTTTTGTTTACTCATTTCTCTTGGTTTTCCAACCAGAAACCCAGACTGGGAAGACAACACGGGTAAGGTCTCAGTATTTTCTATCTCAGTAATGCTTAGTGCAGTGCCAGGAATATATAGTAGGCATTCAATAAACGCTTGCTGCTTGGTAAGAAATGGAAGCCTAATTTTAGTTAGGAAAGGAGAAAAATCTGTGAAGCAAAGCCAAACAAGTCAATGTAACTCCCCCTCCAGCTGCATTTGACACATGTCCCCTAGCAGCTGAACAGGGGAGAGATGTTTGGGACAGGCTGTGTTACGAAAAGCTAATGAACAGCGGGAGGAAAAGAATTTATCAGCAATGCTCTGTTCACACCACTTTCCAGTGTAATCACTACTGGAAAATAGAAAGGTGAGAGACATACTTCCTCTTTTGCCCAAAGATAAGTGAACAAGCCCATCTTCCCCAGTTCCATGGTTTGGCCTAGCCCGCCTGGTCCTAAGCTTAATGTAAATGTACAGATTAAGGAGCTGGCGTAGTAGAAAAAGCCAGGTAGTTAACTTCAACTACTATCTTTACCAGTTTATTAGCATGCAAGTTAGTATCAGCAAATTGTATAGTCTCTGACCTTGTCTGATCACCTGCAAAATGAGGAATATTAATAATGACCCCATAAGATTGTTGGGAAGATTGCATGAGAAGAAGGTGGCAAAACAGTGTATTTGACTGCCTGAATCTGAATCTGTGATTTGGGGCAAGTTATTTCACCTCTCCTGCTTTAGCTCTTCATTTGTTATACCAGGAGGTTAATATTGTGTACATTCAAGGGCTTTAGTGAAAATTAAATAAATCGATACATGGACAGTCACTTAGGACAGTGCCTAGCATATAAGGCCCCAGTTAAGTTTTATTTTTGACTGTGATGATGGTAGGTACTCATTGAATTTAGCTCTCATTAATTCATTATTTAATAATAATTATTAAGAAGATTGTTGTCCCCAACAACAATTCTTTAGGGAGCAAACATTCTTCTTCTCTAAAGCACTGGAAAGGATATAGGAGATGGGGATTCTAATAGCCATACAACCTTTAATCATGACCTTGTTAATTACTCAGTTCTCTGGGCCTTAGTTTATTTCAGCTGTAAAATAAAGTATTTAGGAGATGGTCTCAAAGCTTGCTTGCAAGTTGAAAACTTCCCTGGTTCTAAAAATAATGTCTTTCTGGCCACTTATACCTTGTGGAATAGGCCTGAGTTAGCTTGGGGCTGGAGCAGTAATTCTCAAAGTGTGACCTTCAGACAAGTAGCATCAGTATCACCTGGAAATGTGTTAGAGATGCAGATCGTGGGGCTCCACCTCTAAACTCCTGAATTAGAAACACTGAGGATGGGGCCCAACACCTGTTTAGTAAGTCTCCCAGATGATTCTGATGCTCATTTAAGTTTGCAGAACCCAGAGCAGGAGTACCAGAAGACATTTAATGAAAAAGAGGATCTTAGTGGCCAACGAGATTCTAAAGATAAACAGTGGTTTTCAACCCATTCTGTTCATCAGAACTACCTAGGGAAAATATTCCAAGCACCAAAGTTTGGCTTCAGTTTCAGAAATTCTGATTTGTTTGGTATGAGATGAGCCCGAGGAATCAGCATCTTTAAGAACACCTCAGGAGATTCCTATTGATGTCCACAACTTGTTAAACAATCTCATTATGCAAATGAAAGAAGGGGGGGGGGGTCCTCTGAGAAATGAAATTCCTCACCAAGGTCATAGAACTAATTTGAACTCTAACTCAGGTGTCCTAATCCTTCAGCCAGTATTAATCATTTTTATTTTGTTGTATTTTTATTAATTAAGTTCTATAATCATCCCCTCTTGGAAAACTCAGGGTCAAAATGTTCCAATTATTTAGTTGTCTAATATTTGCCCAAAGAATGTCCAAATCTTTCCATATTAGGAAGTTATTGGTGTTTTTCTTTTCATTTTATCAGTGGTTGTCCATATATCTTCTTACATGTGCACACATGCACACGCACACACACACTCACACACACACTCACACACACACACAGACACACACACACACACACACAGACACATACCATCCAGAGTTCCAGTTTCCTATATAAACATGTACGTAAGCTAATTCAAACAGGATATTAAATATAGTCTCTTATAAATTAACATTTAACAGAATTATAGCAATGGAAAGTTGAAAATAGCAATCTCCATATTGGCAAATTTCCAAGAAGAGTGTCTCAGAGGGAGATAGGATAGAACCTATGATTGATGTTTTCTGGACATCTAGTAGATGCATTAGTTATTGATGGCTTTTGGAGTTACTACCTAACCAGGATAATTTTAAAAAGTGAATTAATATCTCTGAAGGTACTTTGCTCTTAAAGAAACTGGAGAAAGACTTTTTTTTATACTGCAAGGATGTTAAACTAGTACAGCGAGTGCTTTACAGAAACTTATTAAGTGAAATACAGCAAGATATAGCAATATAGCAATATAGGCTGTGCCTTTCAAACTATGTTTATTCCTCAGAGGTGTTTATAGGTTCTACAAATGATTTAAATCTCCTTTTTATACTTTATTTCAAATTATTTTAAAAGCTGAATTAAAAATAAAGTATGCATATTCAAATGTGTTATATGACACTTAACACATTGAGGATGACCAATCATTAGCTTTATTTATTGATTAGCTTTACAAGTATATGTGATAAGCTTGAATTTAGTTAATATTTGTAACTTTAAAATACATGAATAAACGTGCTTTTATTTGTTTTATTTATCGGGAGTTTGTGTGCATTTCATTAAATACACATGATTCTATGTCTACAAATTTTGAAAATCACTGTAATTTTTCTAGTAAAATAGGAGTGTATAAAAAGCATCAGAGCTACTGGCTAACATCTAGAAAAATAGCTACCTGGAAAGAAATATTTTTATGTGTCTGAGGGCATACTGACATCTACTAATTTATTTGGATAGATTAGCAGATTAAAGTCACATGTATGTATGTATCTCTGTGTATATGTGTATGTATGTATTATGGATTTTATAAAACTTATCCAGGATCTCTATTAGAATTAAATTCTATAGATCACTGCTTCTTTTCCTTTTTATAGGGTCATGGGTTGAGGATATTTCCCTGCTCCCCACCCTCAGAGTGGTCTGTAAATAAAGCCCTTATTAAACTTGTTTAGAAAATAAAATTATAACCCCTCCCTCACCAAGAAAGAGAAAGAAAGAAAAGAAAGTGATCCTTTTACAAAGTTTCTTTTCTTCACCAGATATAATCTATATACAAAGACTGAAAGTAGAAATATGTTCAGAAATAGTAAATCCATAATGGCAAAATTATGAATATTTAAGAAATGTTTGTACTCTCTTAGAAATATTGTATCACAGATTTCAACACCTATAATCTCCTGCAAACCACAAGAGCAAGCCATTGCCTACGTGAACCAAGGTTTTGTTTAAAAGTACCAAGTCCTATGTCATAGGTAAATTAACCATACCTGATGTCTTCTGTCACTTCTTGTGCTCACCACTGGCTCAGCCAGGCCCACATTTTAAGATCTAGAACTTTCATCTTATTTTAGGCAAACTCTGGGTTTCTATATTTGTGCCAACTATAAAGGATCTGCTGAAAGAGAATGGTCTGTAATAGAAAAGCCTTGTGCGGTGCACCTTCTTAGCCATGAAGAATAACAGACAAGGGAAATTCTTCCAAAGAATAAAACTGAAGGTGGCCAGGTTACTTCAATAGGAAGTCTGTGCTTTTCCTAGAAAGGCAGGTATGGTATGAGATATTGCCCTCTATGTTCTGCTTTTCAATACTGGGATTAAAATTTATTTTTTTTTAATTTTATTTTTTAAATTTACATCCAAGTTAGTTAGCATATAGTGCAACAATGATTTCAGGAGAAGATTCCTTAATGCCCCTTACCCATTTAGCCCATCCCTCCTCCCACAACCCCTCTAGTAACCCTCTGTTTGTTCTCCATATTTAAGAGTTTTTTATGTTTTGTCCCCCTCCCTGTTTTTTATTATCTTTTCTTCCCTTCCCTTGTGTTCATCTGTTCTGTGTCTTAAAGTCCTCATATGAGTGAAGTCATATGATATTTGTCTCTCTGACTAATACCCTCTAGTTCCATCCACGTAGTTGCAAACTGCAAGATTTCATTCTTTTTGATTGCCGTGTAATACTTCATTATGTGTGTGTGAGTATATATATATACCATATCTTCTTTATCCATTCATCCATCGATGGACATTTGGGCTCTTTCCATACTTTGGCTATTGTCAATAGTGCTGCTATAAACATGGGGGTGCATGTGTCCCTTCGAAACAGCACACTTGTATCCCGTGGATAAATACCTAGTGGTGCAATTGCTGGGTCATAGGGTAGTTCTAGTTTTAGTTTTTTGAGGAACCTCCATACCGTTTTCCAGAGTGGCTGCACCAGCTTGCATTCCCACCAGCAATGCAAAAGAGATCCTCTCTCTCCGCATCCTCACCAACATCTGTTGTTGCCTGAGTTGTTAGTGTTAGCCATTCTGACAGGTGTGAGGTGGTATCTCATTGTGGTTTTGATTTGTAGTTCCCTGATGATGAGTGATGTTGAGCATTTTTTCACGTGTCAGTTGGCCATCTGGATGTCTTCTTTGGAGAAGTGTCTATTCGTGTCTTTTGCCCATTTCTTCACTGGATTATTTGTTTTGTGGGTGTTGAGTTTGATAAGTTCTTTATAGATTTTGGATACTAACCCTTTATCTGATAGGTCATTTACAAATATCTTCTCCCATTCTGTCAGTTGCCTTTTAGTTTTGCTGATTGTTTCCTTCGCTGTGCAGAAGCTTTTTATATGATGAAGTCCCAATAGTTCACTTTTTCTTTTGTTTCCCTTGCCTCTGGAGATGTGTTGAGTAAGAAGTTGCTGAGGCCTAGATCAAAGAGGATTTTGCCTGCTTTCTCCTTGAGGATTGTGATGGCTTCCTGTCTTACATTTAGGTCTTTCATCCATTTTGAGTTTATTTTTGTGTATGGTGTAAGAAAGTGGTCCAGGTTCATTCTTCTGCATGAACCTGTCCATTCTTTTGTCCAGTTTTCCCAGCACCACTTGCTAAAGAGACTGTCTTTATTCCATTGGATATTCTTTCCTGCTTTGTCAAAGATTAGTTGGCCATATGTTTGTGGGTCCATTTCCAGGTTCTCTTTTCTGTCCCATTGATCTGAGTGTCTGTTCTTATGCCCGTACCATACTGCCTTGTTGATTACAGCTTTGTAGTATAGCTTGAAGTCTGGGATTGTGATGCCTTCTGCTTTGGTTGTCTTTTTCAAGATCACTTTGGCTATTTGGGGCCTTTTCTGGTTCCATACAAATTTTAGGATTATTTGTTCTAGCTCTGTGAATAATGCTGGTGTTACTTTGATAGGGATGGCATTGAATATGTAGATTGCTTTGGGTAGTATCAACATTTTAACAATATTTGTTCTTCCTATCCAGGAGCATGGGATCTTTTTCCATTTTTTTGTGTCTTCTTCAATTTCTTTCACAAGCTTTCTATAGTTTTCTGTGTATAGTTTTTTCACCTCTTTGGTTAGATTTATTCCTAGGTATTTTATGGTTTTTTGCGCAACTGTAAATGGGATCGATTCCTTGAATTCTCTTTCGGTTGCTTCATTGTTGGTGTATAAGAATGCAACCCATTTCTGTGCATTGATTTTATACCCTAAAACTTTGCTGAATTCATGAATCAGTTCTAGCAGTTTTTTTTTGGAATCTTTTGGGTTTTCCATATAGAGTATCATGTCATCTGCAAAGGGTGAAAGTTTGACCTCCTCCTGGCTGACTTGGATGCCTTTTATTTCTTTGTGTTGTCTGATTGAAGAGGCTAAGACTTCCAATACTATGTTGAATAACAGTGATGAGAGTGCACATCCCTGTCTTGTTCCCGACCTTAGGGGGAAAGCTCTCAGTTTTTCCCCATTGAGGATGATATTAGTGCTGGGTGGTTCATATATGGTTTTTATGATCTCGAGGTATGCTACTTCTATCCTGACTTTCTTGAGGGTTTTTATCAAGAAAGGATGCTGTATTTTGTCAAATATTTTCTCTGCATCTATTGAGAGGATCATATGGATCTTGCCTTTCTTTTATTGATGTGATGAATCACATTGATTGTTGTGCAGATATTGAAGCAGGCCTGCATCCCAGGTATAAATCCCACTTGGTTGTGGTGAATAATTTTTTTAATGTATTGTTGGATCTGGTTGGCTAATATCTTGTTGAGGATTTTTGCATCCATGTTCATCAGGGAAATTGGTCTATAGTTCTCCTTTTTAGTGGGTCTCTGGCTGGTTTTGGAATCAGGGTAATGCTGGCTTCATAGAAAGAGTTTGGAAGTTTCCTTTCCATTTCTATTTTTTGGAACAGCTTCAAGGGAATAGGTGTTAACTCTTCCTTAAATGTTTCGTAGAATTCCCCTGGAAAGCCATCTGGCCCCGGACTCTTGTGTTTGGGGAGTTTTTTGATTACTAATTTGATTTCTTTACTGGTTATGGGTCTGTTCAAATTTTCTATTTCTTCCTGTTTCAGTTTTGGTAGGGTATATGTTTCTAGGAATTTGTCCCTTTCTTCCAGATTACCATTTTATTGGCATATAATTGCTCATCATATTCTCTTATTATTGTTTTTATTTCTGTTGTGTTGGTTGTGACCTCTCCTCTTTAATTCTTGATTTTATTTATTTGGGCCCTTTCCTTTTTCTTCTTGATCAAACTGGCTAGTGGTTTCCCAATTTTTTTAATTCTTTCAAAGAACCAGCTTCTGGTTTCATTGATCTGTTCTACTGGGGTTTTTTGTTTTGTTTTGTTTTGTTTTGTTTCAATAGCATTAATTTCTGCTCTAATCTTTTATTATTTCCTGTCTTCTGCTAGTTTCAAGTTTCATTTGCTATGCTTTCTCCAACTCTTTAAGGCATAAGGTTAGGTTGTGTATCTGAGATCTTTCTTCCTTCTTTAGGAAGGCCTGGATTGCTATATACTTTCCTCTTAGGACCACCTTTCCTGTGTCGCAGAGGTTTTGGGTTGTGGTGTTATCATTTTTATTAGCTTCTGTGAACTTTTAAATTTCCTCTTTAACTTCTTGGTTGGCCCATTCATTCTTTAGTAGGATGTTCTTTAGTCTCCAAGTATTTGTTAACTTTCCAAATTTTTTCTTGTGGTTGATTTCGAGCTTCATAGCATTGTGGTCTGAAAATATGCATGGTATGATCTTGATCTTTTTGTACTTACTTAGGGCTGATTTGTTTCCCAGTATATAGTCTAATCTGGAGAATGTTCCATGTGCACTGGAGAAGAATGTATACTCTGCTGCTTGAGGATGAAACGTTCTGAATATATCTGTTAAGTGCATCTGGTCCAGTGTGTCATTCAAAGCCATTGTTTCCTTGTTGATTTTTTGATTAGATGATCTGTCCATTGCTGTGAGTGGGGTGTTGAAGTCCCCTACTATTATAGCTTCTTTATGTTTGTGACTAATGGATTTATATATTGGGTGCTTCCACATTTGATGCATAAATGTCTACAATTGTTAGGTCTTCTTGGTGGATAGACTCCTTGATTATGATATAATGCCCTTCTGCATCCCTTGATACAGTCTTTATATTAAAATCTAGATTGTCTGGTCTAAGTACGGCTACTCTGGCTTTCTTTTGTTGACCATTAACATGATAGATGGTTCTCGATCTCCTGACTTTCAATCTGAAGGTGTCTTTAGGTCTAAAGTGGGTCTCTTGTAAACAGCATATAGATGGATCTTGTTTTCTTATCCATTCTGTTACCCTATGTCTTTTGATCAGAGCATTAAGTCCATTGACGTTTAGAGTGAGTACTGAAAGATACAAATTTATTGCCATTATGATGCTTGTAGAGTTGGAGTTTCTGGTGCTGTTCTCTGGTCCTTTCTAATCTTTGTTGATTTTGGTATTTATTTATATATATATTTTTTCATCTTTTCTCCCCTCAGAGAGTTCCCCTTAAAATTTCTTGCAGGGCTGGTTTAGTGGTCACAAACTCCTTTAATTTTTGTTCGTTTGGGAAACTTTTTATCTCTCCTTCTATTTTGAATGACAGTCTTGTTGGATAAAGAATTCTTGGCTGCATATTTTTCTGATTCAGCACATTTAATATATCTTGCCACTCCTTTCTGGCCTGCCAGGTTTCTGTGGATAGGTCTGCTACAAACCTGATCTGTCTTCCCTTGTATGTTAGGGGCTTTTTTTCCCTTGCTGCTTTCATGATTCTCTCCTTGCCTGAGTATTTTGTGAATTTGACTATGATATGCCTTGTTGATGGTTGGTTTTTGTTAAATCTAATGGGGGTCCTCTGTGCTTCCTGGATTTTGATGTCTGTGTCTTTCCCCAGGTTAGGAAAGTTTTCTGCTGTGATTTGCTCACATAACCCTCCTACCTCGATTTCACTCTCTTTCTCTTCAGGGACCCCCTAGGATTCTGATGTTGTTCCTTTTTAATGAGTCACTGATTTCTCTAATTCTGAAATCATGCTCTTTTGCCTTAATCTACCTCTTTTTTCTGCTTCATTATTCTCCATAAGTTTGTCTTCTATATCGCTGATTCTCTGTTCTGCCTCATCCATCCCTGGGGCCATAGCGTCCATTGGAGTTTGCATCTCAGTTATAGCATTTTTTATTTCACCCTGACTAGGTTTTACTTCTTTTATCTCCGCAGAAAGGGATTTTAATCTATTTTCGACTTCAGCTAGTATTCTTACTATTGTGATTCTAAATTCTGGCTCTTGCTTGTATCTGTGTTGGTTAAGTCCCTGGCTGTCGTTTCTTCCTGCTCTTTCTTTTGGGGTGAATTCCTTCGTTTTGTCATTTTGAAGGGAGAAAAGGAATTAATGAGGTAAAAAAAATTAACATTTAAAAAATTAAAATTTAAAAAATATTAAAATTAAAAAATTAAAAACAAACACACACACAAATCGAATAAATTATGCTAGGTCCTAGGTGTGTTTTGGTCTGGGTGTTGAAGGGGGCTTGATAGATTAGAGAAAAAAGGGGAAAGAAAAAAAAAGGAAATTGTTTGAAAATTTGAAAAACTGAATACACTAAATAGAATAAAATGAAATGATGGAAGTAAAATAGAATTTGAAAAAATTTACACAAAAGTAGAAAATATAGTAGAAAAAAATTAAAGAAAAATATTTTTAATAAAAATTGAAAATGAAAATGGAAAATCACAACACATACCTGGCACCAGGCTTCACCCTTAACGATGTTGTTCCAGCACCAGTGGATGTGGCTGTTCTCCTTGATCCACTGTGGCCTTGCCTTTGGGGGGAACCACACAGCTTCTACCAGGTGTCCTCCCAGCAGGGGAATTGGCTCTCCTCTTGTGGCCTGAAGAACCCCAGACTCCATTCTGCTCCTGGAGATTCTCCCTTCCCACCAGAGCACTGCCAAATATCGAGCTGTGGAGCTTCAGACTCTGCACTCCTCCTGTTTATAGAGTCTTAATGGAATTTAAACCCTCTCCTTTCTCCTTTCTCCCTTTTTAGTTCAGTCCTTGCAGCTGTTTCCACTTTTCCACTTTCTCTCCAGCTGCTTTTGGCAGGGGGTGCTTTTCCCGTATTCTCCCCCACCCCATCTCTGTCCTTTCTCTGCATGCAAATGTGGCTCCCTGCCCTCTGGGGATTTTCTCTCCCCCAGTTCACCTCTCTGCACCGTGTACATGCTGAGTTCTGTGGTTCAGGTTGTGCAGATTGTTGTGTTAATCCTCAGATCAGTTTTCTAGGTGGGCAGGATGGTTTAGTGTTGGTCTTGCTGTATTTCATGGACGTGAGACACACAAAAAACTTCTGTGCTGTTCCGCCATCTTGGCTCCCTGCCCCCAAAGTTTTTTTAATGTTTAATTTATTTTTTAGAGAGAGAAAGAGAGAGAGAGAGGTCACGGGAGGCAGAGGTGTAGAAAGAGAGGGAGACACAGAATCCAAAGAAAGTTCCAGGTTCCAGGCTTGAAGCTATCAGCACAGAGCCTGACACAGGGCTCAAACTCACAAACTGGGAGATAGTGACCTGAGTTGAAGTCAGACGCTTAACTGACTGGGCCACCCAGGCTCCCCCAATACTGGAATTTTTAATGTGATGATCTTTTTTTTTTTATATCTTGTGAACTGAAATTATTAAAGATGTTTGCCATTTTAGTTCACAAATTGAAAAATTCTTGGGAAAGTATATAAGGTCTGATTATACTTGAAAATGGGATGCAGAAGGTAGACATAGCTCTGGCTGTTCTCTAGTGAGGAGGATCAATGTATTTGTGGTTGTATATAATACATCGTATTATGAAAAGCAAGAACATTTTTCAAATTGTATGTATAGGAAAGGGTGTGTGTGTGCATGTACATGTGTGTTTGTACACTCACGAACACACCAAGAAGAGATACAATGTATTAGGTACAAACTGGGGTGACTATCTGGCTTCCAACACATCCCCAGTGGCTGTTTCTATGGTGTTCTACCCCCCTCCTTCAGATAGGAACCTAACTCTTTTGCCACAGTAATTGATTTAGCAATGAGTATATGGACCAATTAGGTTTCCAATTCCAGGATTTTTCAGGCAAGATTTAGTGGAAAAGATACATTTTGGCCTTTGGTCATAGAGCTATGAAAATGTCAATTCAAAGCTGTCATTTTTATTATTTACATTCCCACTTATTTTTATTTATACAAATATTTGTTTGTGTGCGCTCTTTGCTTATACATCTATTTATACAAATCACAAGCTGTCTGCCTCCCTGCCCAACCTCACTTCTGTACCACTTCCTTTCCTTTCCATAATCCTATATTATTTTCTTCATTGCCTTTCTCAGTACTTAAAAATATGGACATGTGTGAGTCTCATCCTCTGTCCCTTCCCTTTGTATGTCTGTTCTCTCAGACTCTGAGTTCTGATAATAGCACTTTCATGGCCTCACTGCTAAGACTCCATCTCTAGTTACTATTTCAGTTAAGCTCCATCTTCTACAGCCATGACTTCATAGTTTAAATTTCTAAGATAATTTGATCTTATTTTTTTTTTCTGAAGTCATGTTAGATGGATGTAATCAGGTTAAGTGTAATGTAATCTGGGGTCAGGTGCACACTCCTCCCTCATGAAGGACAGTCCTTTCTTCTTGCTTCATTTCCTCATGTGGCTGGTTTTGTACCAAAAAAGTAATTTCAATATGTGGTTCTTAGACCACCAGCATTAACGATCACTTAGGAATTTGTAAGATATATAAATTAGCAGGCACCACCCCTGACCTACTGAATCAGAAACTCTGGAAGTGCTTTAATAATCCATATTTCAATCCATATTTTAATTAACTTTCTAGGCCTTTCAGGCTGAAGCAATGGGGATTGCTTACCTTCCCATCTCCCAATATTTCCTCCAGAAAACAATGCAGAATAATAAACAGGGAAAGGCAAGCTGACAACAAAACAATGCCTCAGCATAACTTAAAGACAGGGCGTGCCCAAACTTCAAAATAACTGTAGAGAAAAATGACCAAATTTTAGTGCACTATTTCTCAGATTCCTACCCCACCTCTCCTCCACAGCAGGCTTTTTGGCATTCAAAGACAGGCTAAGAAAAACTGCAGGGAAGACAGAAAAGGAAAGACAGTGAAGGATCCGGGGGTCAATCTTAACACACCACTAGAGAGACTGAGTCTACCTTAAGTGTAAAATTGCTCAGAAAGTATACAAGTGGATCAGAGCACAGACTGTAGCAAAATAACTTAAAAAATATGTGTAGTTTGAAGGTTCAGTCTTCAAACGTATAGACATATAGATTCTGGGAAAGAGAATAAAAGGAAGACTCAATAAAACTTGGGGGGAGAAAGGAAGAGAAAAAGCACCTTTTAATGATAGGAAAAGAAGCAAAGAGGAAAAATGCAGTGTCCTGAAATTCAAAAGGTGACTACAAACAATAAGGAAATAAGCAACCCAATTACAAATGAGCCAAAGGCCTTAACAGCTACCTTAGCAAAGAAGATATAGTGATGGCAAATAAACACACGAAAGGATGCTCCACATCATATGTCATGAGTGAAATGAAAATTGAAACAATGAAATACCTACTCCATGCCTATTGGAATGGTAAAAATGTGGAACACTGACAGTACCAAATACTGGTGAGGATATGGAGCAACAGGAACTCTCATTCATTGTTGGAGGGGATGCAAAATGGTATGGACACTTTGGAATACAGTTTGGTGTTTTCTTACAAAACTAAACATGCTCTTACCATATAGTCTAGCAGTTGCACTCCTTGGTATTTACCAAAGGAGATGAAAACTTCTGTCCATATGAAAACCTACGCACACAAGGTTTACAACAACTTTATCCATAATTGGCCAAACTTGGAAGCAATCAAGATGTCCTTCAGGAGGTATATGGGTAAATAAAGTTTGCACATCTGGACAATGGAATCTTATTCAGTACTAAAAGGAAATCAAGGCATGAAGAGACATGGAGGAAACTTAAATTGATATCACCTAATGAAAGAAGTCAAACTGAAAAGGCTACATAACATATGATTACAATTATGTGACATTCTGAAGAAGGGAAAACTATGGAGACAATAAAATCAGTGGAGGACAAAGGACTTAACGTAGTGAAAATACTCTGTATGATGTTATAATGATGGATTTGTCATAAGACATTTGTTCAAACCCATAAGACCGTACAGTACCAAGAATGAAACCTAAGATAAACTATGATATTCGGGTCATTATAATGTATCCATGTAGATTCATCCTTGGTAAAAAAAAAAAAAAAAGTACTTTTCTGGTGAGTGATATTGGTGATGGAGGAGGTTATGCATGCATGGGGGCAAAAGGTATATGAGAAATCTTTGCATCTCCCTCTCAATTTTGCTGTAAACCTAAAACTTCTCAAAAAAAATAATGCCTTGAAAAAATCCGCAACACGCATTCACCCACACACATACACACACACACACGCACGCCTTTCTCACAGCCCCTCCTTTACCACCAAAGATCCATTAGAGTGTCTTTCAGAAGAAGGGTTGTTAAACTAGGACTTTTTTAAAACATAGAATCCCACAAAAAATCACTTGGTTTAAGCACTGAATAAGCTTTGTTGGAGAAACTTACAAGAAAAAAAAATAAAGAAAATAGAGTGTATGGCCCCATACCCTACTGCTATTCTGTGGAGTTATGCTTGATGTTTTTACAAAAAAAGCTTAGGGAAGATCCCACTAGCAGGAGAAAAACACTTCTGAACTTTGGCAATTGCTGCTTGTTGAGAGAAGATTCTTTGTGTCTCTCACATTTCTACACATTGACCAGTCTTTGTTCAAATTATCTTGTTAAAGATGTTTATATAGTGAACAGCTTTAGAAGATAGAGATGATGTCTTCCTCTGGAGCAAAAGGCAGGTTGGATTAAAGCCTTGGAAGGTAGAGAGGATGTTTCCTTCCAGAACAAGGGGTAAACATGCTTATGCCCATTACAGAAGGTTGGGATTCCAAAGCTCTGGGTTTTACACATGGAATGCAATCCACTGCTGGTGAAGATCTCATAGCTTCTCAAGATCTCTTTGTATCACCAGGTAGGAACAAATGCTGTTATTCTGATCAGTGCTATTTCTGTGAGTAACAAATTGTCCTTGGTCTCTGATTTAGAGGTTTCATGTCTTCTGCCAGCTTCCATGAAAATGCAGGAGGTTAACTCGTTAGCTTGTAAGTAAGGTAACATTTCAGGCCCTTAACAGTTATAGGGATATGCATCTACGCAATCATGACATTTAGAGCCATTATAGTCAGAATCCAGGCAATTTGTTAGAATACTGGCTGACTCTCTTGGTTGGGAAGGACATGTAACACTTGTGAAGGAAGAAAGGTAACAGCAAGGTCATCTTATGGCTGCAGCCTGTTATGCAAACCTTATGTCTATTTGAAGATGGTAACAAAAAGTCTCAGAGTTTTTTACAGTAGAACCTGGCAGCTCTAAGAGTGTTTAGCTCCTTGGGGAGATTTCCCTGAAAGAGACAAAATCCTGTGGAAAATCATAGAAAAGGCAGCGAATTATACTTGGCTCTTATTGCCCCAGGAGTGTTTTAATGCTGATGAAGTGACCCACTGGAGAATGAGAAACTGTCCCAAAGGAATTAAAATATATCCTTGTGATCAGCCCCATTGTCCTAGAAAACTCTCTTATTCCTAGTATTGAAGTCAGGCAAGAATTTATAAGATCTCACCATGACAGTGAGGGAGCAACGCTTGGGATTAAGATGGACTCCTCAAAAAAGAGCGCTACTGTGGCATAAGAATAGATGTATAGATCAATGAAATAGAATTTAAAAAATCTAGAAATAAACCCTTACATTCATGATCAATTGATTTTCAACATGGATAATAAGACAATTCAATTTTAAAAAGTGCTGGGACAACTGCCATACATGTGTAAAAAAATGGAACTGGACCCCTTCCTTACACATACACAAAAATAACTCAAAATGGATCATAAACCTAAATGTAAGAGTTAGAATTTTGAAACTCTTAGAAGAAATTATAGTAGTAAATCTTCATGGCCTTGGATCAGGCAAAGATTTCTTTGATAAGACATCTCAAGAAAAAGAAAAAAGATAAATTGAATGTCATCAAAATTAAAATCTTTTGTGCCTCAAAGGACATCATCAAGAAAATGGAAAAAAACCTGGATAAATTGGATTTAATATTGGAATTGGATAAAATATTTGCAAATCATATATCTGATAAGGAATTTGCATATAAAACATAGAGAGAATGTCTAGCTCAATAATAAACTGGTAAACACTCCAATTAAAAAATGAGCAATGAACATTAGTGGACATTTCTCCAAAGAAGACGTATAAGCATAACTAAGCATGCAATCATGCTCAATATCATTAATCATTTTAAAAATGCAAGTCAAAATCACGATATGATATCACACACATTAGGATGGCTATAATCAAAAAGATAATAACAAGTATGGGTGAACATGAGAAATTAGAATCCTGGTATATCATTGGTGGGATGGTAAAACCACTTCCTTGGAAAGTAGTTTGGCAGCTCCTTTAAGAGTTAAACATTAGGTTACCACATGACTCAACATTTCCACACCTAGCCATATACCCAAGAATATTGAAAATAGATGTCCACAAAAAAATGGGTACATGAATGTTAATAGCAGCCTTATGCATCATAGCTAAAAAGTGGAAAAAACTGAAATGTCCATCAGCTAATTAATGGATAAATAAAACATGGTATTCACATAATGGAACATTTCACAAGAAAAAAAATGGAGCACCGACACATGGTATAACACAGTTGAATCTTGCCAGAGGATAGAAGCAATGGAGAATCACTAACAAGTA
Source organism: Panthera onca (assembly GCF_046562875.1). Classification (NCBI taxonomy): domain Eukaryota; kingdom Metazoa; phylum Chordata; class Mammalia; order Carnivora; family Felidae; genus Panthera; species Panthera onca. The sequence goes on from NC_138342.1 coordinate 158,582,647, forward strand.
CACAGCTACCCTTTGGGGTGATGGAAATATTTTGGAATTAGATAGTGGTGATAGATGCACCACATTGGGAATATACTAAAACCACTGAATCGTATGCTTTAAAAATGGTGAAGTTTATGTTGTGTGAATTATATCTCGATAGTAAAATACTGCAAAAAACACACAAAAGGCCACATATTGTCAAATTCTGTTTACAGGTTTTTCTTGTATTCTGAAAGCTTGCTTTATGCCACATTGCTTTCATAAAAGACCCATGTTAGATTCTGTTGTCGTTAACTGGAAGAAATATGAAGAGGATTTTCACTTTCATGCAGTGGTAATTGCTTCTTTGCTTTAGGCCATTTTGGCTTACGAAAGTTTCATAGGGACATTCTACTTTTGGAGAGTGAGTGAAACCTGCGTAGGAAATGTCCAGAATAGGCAAGCCCATACAGACAGAAAGTAGATTAGTGATTGTCAGGTGCTGGGGTGGGGGTGGGAGTGGTGGTGAATGGGTAGGGACTGCCAATGTGTATGAGATTTCTTTTGGGGGTGAAGAAAATGTTTTAAAATTGATTGTGGTGGCGGATGCAGAACTCTATGAAATGCATGAAAATCCACTGAACTGTATACTTTAAAAAGGTAAACCTTATGGCATGTGAATTATATATCAACAAAACTGTCATAAAAAGAACAAAAATTTTATCTGCTTAAGAAGTAGAAAATTATGCAGTACCCATAAATAAGGAAATTGTTCAATAAATCTTTATATCCTATTATCTGTATATAAAAAAGGGTGCTACGATGCACGTCAAGCCCAAGTTCACAAAAAATGTAAACCCCAACGTCCTAGGCAGAATATCCTGCTCCTAAGGCTGCTGAGTCAAAGGGTTCCCAAAGCTGAAATAGATGGGCTTTGAGTGGATTTCATTTGGTTGAGTCTCAAGCTGCCACCCCATTTCTCAAAACTGAAAAGTAAGCAGACCTTGTGATTAGTGCCACCTAAACTCTCCCCCTCCACTCCAAACTCAGCTGTTTTAAGGAGAAGATGATTAGAAGTAGGACTGAGGTTTCCCTGTTCTTAATGACTACCGAAGGCCATATATACCAGTCCGTAGCAGTCTGAGTATGGTAGGGAACTTCTCGGTGGGTCAAGACTTAAACTCCTCTGGTTCTACTGATACAGGCATCCAAGTCAAATTCTCCTAAATTTTTCTCCTAAATGATTGGGCCTGGTTAACAGATGACTTGGCTAAGCCCTTCTACTCACTCTCTTGAAAGAAGGGTCCAACTCATGGGTTTTGGGCAAGAATAGTGAAAAAGGAAAGCTAATATGACCTTGTGGGTGGGGCTTTGAGAGGATTCAATGTACTGATGTTTCTACATTAGTGAATGCATTGGAAGAACTTTGTGTTATATGCCTTTACTTCTCTGTCCCATAAATGACAGAGAGGATTATTTTGATTAGGAATTGTTGCATATAGAGAGATACTCATACCTTTGGGGTCCCTTAACTCTAAAGGTCCCTTAACTCAAAATACTTTGAATTACAAGTCTCTGTGACTTACAAATTTACCAATTGGAGCATCCGGCAGTGAGAGCCAGCCTCTGCCTGGAAGCATTTTGGATTTGTAGCCTCCCTTTTGAAAAGCAGCTATTAGTTTACTGTTGGACTTTTGTCAAAACCAAACCCTAACTTATAGGGGATTTGATACTCTATAGCTTGATTTTTCTATTTTGCAGTGGATCAATTCATACTTAATGACTGATAAGGTGGGAAGGGTCCAAGGAGACTTGCTTTTCTTCTTTTTTTAAATATATTTTTTAATGTTTATTTTTGAGAGAGACAGAGAAAGAGCTTGAGCAGGGGAGGGGCAGAGAGAGAGGGAGACACAGAATCTGAAGCAGGCTCCAGGCTCTGAGCTGTCAGCACAGAGCCCGACTCGGGGCTTGAACCCATGGACCGTGAGTTCATGACCTGAGCCGACATCGGACACCCAACTGACTGAGCCACCCAGGTGCCCCAGACTTGCTTTTCAATTGGAAATGACATATTCAAGAATATAGAGGGCCTGGCCCTTCCAGTATCTCAGTTTTCATAAAAAGTGACAGCTATTCCATTTGTGGGAAATTTCACTCCCAACTCCACTGTCTGTAGCAAAGTCACTGCCTCAATGGGACTCTCAATTTCCAGGGGTTCTCCTAAATGATTGGGCCTGGTTAACAGATGACTTAGCTAAACTGACACTTGATGGCATTCACTGTGCTGCTGCATCAGCTATATAACAGGGAAAATGTAAGTGCTTGTTCCATTCTAAACCCTTCTACACCAGTGGACAGGACAAAGGTTGTTCTCATAGCTTTGGGCAATACCTGCCTTTATGAATTTATTATATTTTTACCAATTCGTGAGCTGTTGCCAGACAGCTGGCTGTTTGGTCTGGCTGTTTGGTCTGCCTCTTGGAAAACCAGAGGCAGACAGATTAAAGACACCCTTTGGGGCAAATTAAAGGCACCCTTTGGAGCAGATTAAAGGCACTTTTGGGACTGCTGATTGAACCATCTGTATCACTCACAAGAAGCTTGTGGTAAGGTTCTGTTCTCTGATAAGAACAACTGTAATCAAGCTATTCATGGAGCCTGAACTACACAAATCACCAAATCTGCCTGGGTCTATTGTCATCCATACACAGCGATGCATCTTCCACTGTAGACTGGGTGCAAAAGACTGTAATGTAGCTGATTCAGGTGACCGTGTGGCTGTGCCAGTCCAACCAGCTGACCTGGGCCTCACCATGTGGTCTTTGAAACTAATCGTGCCATGTTTTTAGGTTTTCAGATAATTTTCGGACTAAAAATATTATGCAGTGGGATACATATTATTGCAACAACCGCTCAACAATGGTTATTAGTAAAGATATTTGATGGATTTTCCACATTCCTTATCATACATGGGCACCTGCTATTATTGAGCTTGGGATGGCCTCCTCAAAAGTTGACTCAAAAAGATTTCTGACTCTACCTCCTTTATCTGCTCTCTATCTTAGTAAAGCTGTGTGGTCCTTGCACGAGTTCTCCCTAGAGAGAGATTGTTTTCTCTTAGCTATTTTATGAGTAATGATGAAGATGAATAAAATAGGAAATAATACAGACCTATTTTGAAAATTTGAGATTCTCCCATGACCATTCTTGGGAATGTTGCTTTTTTCTCTTCCCTAATGAAATACCCAGGTCCAGTTAGCACACTCACTGGATGACAGCCCAACCAAAAGGGGACCCAGAAGACTGAAATTTAGTTCTGGTTCATGCCTTCGGACTCTCTTGTTTGGTTGACTGGGTCCAAGAGCATAAAGATAATAACCAGTTGGTTGAGTACATTGCTTGCAGAATTCCTATATGGAGGCCCCCATGGGCCAAAATTTGGGGATATAATGGGTCGATGTAAGATTTATAAACATTTACTTTTCCCCCTTGCACTTGGCCCTTCTAGACAAAAGTTCTGAGTTCATGTAGGGAATAGGTTACATTATTGTGGCAATGGAGGGAGAACAAGTCTTGACATCTGGGAGGGAACATCTTAGATCCTGAGAGATATTGGGGGGTGGCAAATATTAATGATCTCTGTCTTTCAGAGTTATCTCTGGAGGTTTCTTCATTAAAAAACAAAACAAACAAACAAAGACCCTGTTGCCCTGCTCCCAAACTATTCAAGAGAACTGAATGTTGGGTCTGCCATTCCCAATGAGATAATCCTGACCAGAATTTGATCACATTTCCTCTTAAACTTCTGACATGTCTACCAGGGTACTGATAACAGCAAGGGATGGCCCCAGTTTCTACCTGTCATCATTTTCTGATGTCTTCTCCACCCTGTTCTCAGTCATTCATTGTGGCATGGATAAAAAGGACACATTGAACTGACTGCCCTTTGTATGTCCCTCCAAAAACACTTATTCAAATTGAAATGGAAAACCTAAGACTTGCCATCTGACTGGGAGGCTATCCTGGAGGTATTTTCAACCTCTGCCATCAGACTGATATGGAGTCCACTTGGCAGGCCCTAATAATAATTGTGAACTCTTTCAAATGGTACTATTTGTGCCCTCAAGATTGTACTTCTTGTGAAGAAGTCAGACATTTCAATAATTTGCCTCTCTCCAAAAATATGGTGATGGACACCATGTTGGCAATCATGAGAGACTGTCAAGTATTTAAGGAAACACCAAAAATAGATCATGAAGCCCTTAAGTGACTACAAGATCTCTCTAAAGTAAAGCTACCCTTAGATATCAGAAGGAAATTCTTGGAGGGGTAAATGGCTCATTACTTATGCTTACCCTGTACACAGTTATCTGTATGATGGACAGTTTTCCATATGATAGATGCCATTCAATTAGAAAAAGTGGTAAGAAATTTGTCTCAATTACACAAACGTTACCCTAGAAAGCATCCCGTTTAGCTCCAATTCTCTGGTAAGAGTTGTTATGGACTATGCAATTGTTCTAGACTTCCTTCTTATGGACCAACACACAGAATCTGGAAACATGCAAATGTATCATGCAGTACATGAATTAATGTTTCAGGTCAAGTGGAAAAGTCAATATAGAAACTTAAAGAGAAAGTCACATGACTTTCTAAAGTAAACTCTGATGGCTTATGTGGTTTGTTCAGCTGGCTGAATCTGGGATCCTGGGAAGCATGGTTGAGGTTGAGACTGTAGGTTGGCCTCATTTTGCTGCTTGGAGTCCTGTTGATAGTAGCCTTTATTAAATACTATATGAAACAAATTGAATGTATTTGGTCCCAGCCTCCACTGGTCAGATTAATCAGAGTAGGCACTGGAGTGAGAGACTCATGGGAAAATTCTCTAGAAACGGGGATGACACAGGAGTAAAAGGTACATGTTGTTAGGAGACAATTCTCTCTGAGTCTCTTGTATTTGTATGTAACTTGAGAAGCAAGGCATTGACTGGCCTTTACTCTAGCATTGGATGGTAGAGGTCATGTTTCCCTCCACAGAAGGACAGATTTATTTACAGTCTTAGAAGATAGAAGTGAAGTCTCCTTCTGGAGCAAAAAGTAGGCCTGCTTTTGGACCATGATAAGAGATTCCAGTTCCCTAAGCTCAGGACCCCTTTCCTATAATGGAACCTACTGCGTGTGATGGTTTCATTAGGACCTCTTTGTGTCACTGTCTCAGAAAACCAGCATAAATGCTAATACTCTGGCACTTGCCGTTGCTGTGAGTAATAAATGTCCTTTTCTCTGACACAGGAGCTGTCTGTTTTCTACCAGAAAACCCATGAAACTGTGGCAGGCTAACCTGTTAGCTTGCAAGTGGAGTAAAATTTCACAGTTCTTGATTCTGTTCAGAGGAGTTAAATGCCAGAACTAGAAATAGCACCAATCACACTGAAGATGCTGAGACCATTGCGGGTATTTCTCTTGCTGGGATGAGAGGAAGAGGAATTGGCAGGGGGGCAGCATAGAGCAAACCCACAAAAGAAACAAAAGTCCATTGTCTACATTGGGTTATCACATTAGGTAACAATGTGATCACTACTGAAGATCATCATGTCAGAAAAAGTAGGAGGAAAGGAGCTTGTTAAGGCACATTAATCTGTTAGCATTTTGCAAAACGGACTGTGAATCAATGAAACAAATTCAATTCAACTAACATATTGAACACCTACTATGTACAAAGCCACTATGCTTTCTACAAATTTCTAAAAATGATGCAGAGGTGAACAAGAGGAGAAATAAGAGACGGCTTATAATCTGGTTGGGAAAAATTTTGTATAAAATCATAGTGCAGACGTGAATAAAGTAAATTAAATATATTGTATAAATAAAGAGATAGAAGCCACAAAGGATTCAAAATTCTGGAGGAAGAGAGTTAGGTGACTTTGCTCTATTTCAGCCTGGCTCCATATGTGTGAGTTCCATGTCTCTGGTTCGCCTACCCATTTCCAAGAAAAGCTAATGGAAAATCCTGTAGAAGGTTGGAGCAGGGACCCGAGAGAGCATTCGTTATAGGATCTACTCAACACCATGAAGCTTTCACGGCACTGATCTGGGTTTACTCAACTCAAGTCTTAGAATTAGGTTCACTCATGAGTTACTGAGTGGAACATTATTAGAGATGGGGAGAGAGCAGAGATTCAAGGGAAGAGGAGATATATGAAGAAAAAAATACCCTTCATCTTCTTACTTAGGGATCTACTTCCAGAGACCCAGAACCTAGATTGTTACTTATAGCTCCATGATTGCTCACAGCCAGTGTGAAGGCATCTCCAAGTATATCCTTCACTGGAACACACCATGGTGGCTTTTCTACTCAAGCACCTGCCCATGTGGGATGTACAAAGTAAGACTCTGATAAAGTGATGTCTATTAAAGTTTATACTTTTGGGCGTTTTAATGTTTATTTGTTTTTTTTTTTTTTTTTTTTGAGAGAGTGCACTGGTGGGACAGGAGCAGGGAGAGAATCTGAAGGGGGTTCTATGCTGCTGGCCGCAAACCCGATGTGGGGCTAGAACTCAGGAACTGTGAGATCATGACCTGAGCCGAAGTCAGATGCTCAACCAACTGAGCCACCCAAGCACCCCTAAGGTTTATACTTTGGAATAAAACATTTGAAGAGTTACCTTTATTTGCTGGCAAATTTTAAAGTCAAAATTTATAGTCTTACTCTGGCAATAAACTCATTTGGGACCACTTACAGGGTGGCTGTGAGGATTAACCAGAGTTAATATATGTGGAAAACATTCGGTAACCAGTAAAATGGTGGTGAATTTTAGAGTTTCTTTATTTGTTCATCTGAAGCTTTGCTTCAGGAAGAGGTTAAGCCCTATTACTTATATTTCTATTAACAGCTGGTCATGGACTTTTTGGCTGGGAGCAAAGCAACTCAGATATCTTTAAACATTTATTCTGACTCTACCATCACTCCCCAGAGTTCCTATGCTGGAAAACTCCTTCCTTCCTAGGGTAGGTGTGCCTTTGGGAAGACTAAAAGAAAAAAAATACATATGTGTTTTATATTATGGTATTTATTTATATTTATAATACACATTTTATATGACTCCTTTTTTTCCTCATTATACATTTCCATTTCAGAATATTTATAAAATGGAAGGCAGCTGGAAAATAAATGAAAATTGCCCTCAGAGACAGCTATTGTTGACGATATTGTACACACTTTATATCTTTTTTCTAAAGATCATATGCATTGTTTGAGAACCTATTTTTAAGTGTTTTTCACTTAAGGCTTTATAAACATTTTCTCATGTTAATAATATTCTTCAGAATCATAATTTTTCAATTGTAAATATTGTATCAAGTTCCATTTGGAGACAGCACCATTCATTCATTTAATTATTGTTTTTTTTTTCATTTAGGGGGTGTCAAAATTTATTCACTTAATGAATTAGACATACACCTACCGCATGATTGATAAGCCAGTCTATTGCTTAGAGAGGTACCCAAGAGAAAGGAAACATCTGTCCATACAAAGAGTCATTTATGAATATTGGGTAATACCTTAAACTGAAAGTGACCGGAATGTCCATCTACAGGTGAATGTATACACAGAATGTGGTATGTACATACAATGTAATACTACTTAGCAATAAAAAGGAATGGACTATTGACACATGTAGCTAAAGAGTGATTCTCAAAATCATTGTGCAGACTGAAAGAACTGAGACAAAAAATAATGTGCTCGTCATTCCACTTACAAACAATTTCGTAGAATACAAAGTGCTTTATAGTGGCAGCAGTCGCCTGAAAACAAGAGTGAAGGAGGGTTGGATTCCCAAGGGGGATGAGAAAGCTTTTGGAGGTGATGGAAATGTTCAGAATCTTGATTTTTCTGATTGTTTCATGGGTAAAAACATGGATCAAAATTCATTGAGTTGTGCACTTTAATTATATATTGTTTAGTATACACAAATGAAACCTCAGTAAAAGTAATTTAAAAATTACAGTTTGGTATAAAAATAATGTGTTGATATGTGATAACCAAATGAGTCATAAATACATTTTTACAAGACTCTGTTTTGTTTCATTTTGTTTTTAAATATATTTATAGATGTTATTTTCTTGGGGAAATGGTATGAATGTTTTAGGGCTTTGGGCAAATATTGTGCAACTGCCCTTGAAATCGATGTTAATATTTAGAGTCTCACTAGTAGTGTAAATGTAGGTCCATCTTTTGACCCCTGGGGGAGGGGGCTACTTGTATCTGCACATTCTTTTAAACAGTATGAGTTAAACTCACTTTGTAGTCTATACAATTCTTTTCTGGGTAAATTATCAGAGCAGAACCAATTTCTTCCCAAATTGGACAGTGTCTGTTTCCAAGAATGCATGCTTATGGAACTGAAGACAAGAGAAAAGATTCATTGGTAGGACTGCCTGTTATTTACCCTTGGTCAGAACCTTACCAAAGAGAAGCTTCTCAGTATTATCTAGATTGCCACCTAACACAAACTACCCAGTCTTATGGGTAGACCAGGAACCTGAACACATCCATGTAGGCATGGAGTTCAGCACAGAATTCCACATGTGCACTTGATCAGGTGAAGAGACTGAGAATGGGAACATGGGGGACGCATGGGGGGCTCAGTTGGTTTAGCCTCCAACTCTTGGTTTTGGCTCAGGTCATGATCTCATGGTTTGTGAGTTTGAGCCCTGCATTGGGCTCTGAGCTGATGGCACGGAACTTGCTAGAGATTCTCTCTTCTTCTCTCTCTGCCCCTCTGCTGCTTGTGCTTTCTCTCTCTCACAGAATAAATAAATAAACTTAAAAAAGAAAAAAAAATAAAAAGAACCCGGGCTAAGGACCCAGCATATCTCCATGGTCCATGAAATCCCACTTGGCCCTCTCCATTGCTGACTTCACTAACATCCTAATGTATGAGGACCACTGAAATACAGATACCCTGTGACTCCTCAGCTGTGATCCCTTTTCTTTATTCCTGCAGAAAATATTTGTAATAAATATCAGTCTGTGTGATTTAGTGGAAGGGCCAGGTATTGGAGCTGGCTTCAAATATGTGACTTAGGACAAGTTATTAATTTCTCTGAGGCTGATTTGGGCAGCAAAATTTATCTTGCAAGTTTGTTTTGAGTAAAAGTGAGATAATATATATAAAAATTTACAATGCCTAGTGCTATGTTAAATATTAGCGTCCTTCCCAACATGTGCGAGTCTCATCTCCCCACATAGATCGTTACTGCATCTTGTACTAGCTGATCTGCTGTTGGAAAGAAAGCATGGACAACTATGAAAATGTTTCATAAACTGTAGAAAGCCATACATATCTGAAATGCCAGTTATCTTTGCCTTTAAATCCTATAACACCTGGATCAAAGTTAGCTCGTCTGAAATGAACAGAGAGTCTGTAGTGGTTGATTGATAAAGAGTACAGAGCCTAGTGTTCGGACACTTCAACCAATGCCAGGATGCTAAACTACTATTTTTTTTTAATATAAAAGAAAAGCCCTGTGCTGACTATGTCCGCTGGATAGTTACCTTGAGGATGCCAGTGTCTGCTGTTGGCAGTGGTTTGGAGTCATTGTGAAGAACCTGGAGTGAAGCCAGGCAATTTTATTTACGGGAGGAGAGTTGTTGATGAAATCCAGTCACAAAAACAGTAATGGTTTCTAACAAAGGGGAGACTTCAAGAAAACTAGGCTTGAAAAACAAAAGCATTTTCTTATCCTTGATAACGAGGTCTATGTTGATAGCCACTGTGAATTTGGAACAGCTGACCTGCTGTTAACAAAACGCTTACACAGACCTCAAAGCTAGGAGGAAAACCGGAGAGCCTGTTTCCTAAGGGGCAATGAGAGAGACCACACGCTCGCTTCAAACCTTATGACAGCTTGGGAAATCTCTGAAGTTACCTTGTATTTTTGGAAAGTGGGAAGCCAAAAAAAAAAAAAAAAATCCTGGGAAACCATCCAAGTTTTAAAAACATCTTTTCCCTTCCTGGACCTCCTGCTGTTATTTCAACTCTCCCAAAGAAGGACAATCAATAGTTATTTTTAGATATTTAACACACCATGAGATTGGTAATTAACCAAGGCAGTGTTTCTGAAAATAGCTTGCTTCTATATGTGAAGGTAATATTTGCATGAGGGTTTTCCTCCCCTACAGCAAACGTTTGTTAGCTCATTGCAGACTTTAATCCCTGCCAGTCATGCACAAAGGTCATGATTATCTGTCTTGCTGCAAATTGTTTTCCTACCTTGTACTAAACCCAATATAACAGAATGAAAGGGAAGAGATCGAAAAAAATCAGAACAAGTGATGGCTAAGAGGTGTCTGGAAGCACCAGATCATTGTTTCCTCTTTAAAAAGGTAAAAGATGAAGGAAAATCTAAAAGACTGAAGTCATACATAAAGGAAAAAAGAGGTAATAGCTGGTAAGCTGTTCCGATAGCAGGTGAAAGAAAAATAAGATAATGTTATGGGCCATTACATTTCAGAACAATACAAAAGAGGAAGCTCTCAAGCAAGAAAATCATGTTTATTTTATTCTAAACAAGCGTATAGGAAATAACAAAGATGAGTATTCCATGTTTAATAAGCAGCAAGCAGATTCCTTGTTTCCATCTTCTTTGAAGATGCAATATTTTAAAATAGTGTGTATATATATATATATATATATTTTTTTTTTTTTTTCCCCATCAAGAGTGGGAGGTGGTCTTTCCACAAGTCTCCATGTTCTCTGGCAGAGCCATGCCATTTTCTTATAATTGTAAGATCTGCTTCAGAAGCATGACATCCATGGGAGAGAGATGCCAGGACATTAGCACATTGTGAACATCTGACCTCTGATTTGGGGAAATGATGAAAAATTAATGGGTGCAGATGTGCTCATCCTGCAGTGGACAGATGTTCTCTTTACACACCATTTAGAATCCCCTGGTGTGTCTGACTAGGGGATAATGAATACAACAGCTAAATGATGTGAGGATCAGCAAAAGTGCTCGGAAAACCAAAGTTTATGCTACAGTATGGCCACACGGTTCTCCACCAATGGGCGGTGCTATACCTGAGAGCATGCTGTGGGAATGGAGGTGGCTTCACCTGGGGGCAGACAGGTATCACACTCACACTGACTGGAATACAGTGACTCATACCCTGGTCTCAGCAGAGGATAAAGTAAGGACATATAGTTCTTGATCCAAACTCAGCGTGCAAAGCTCAGCGACTTAGAGGTGGACTCAAATCACGGCCTCATCCAAGGATTCAGATCGTATCCAGGACTCCCTGCAAAAGGATTATTCCCCAGGCTTCAATAGTCTGTGTGCCTCCCTTGATACGGCACCAACAGATTGAAGTTTGAGTTGAGGAAGTGCTTTATCATTTCACTGCACTGCTCAAAAATGTTCAATGGTCTCTCATTGCCAAAGACGCTTAAAAGTGACTTGTGCTTTATCCAAATGGAACACTCTTACATAGCAAGGTAGACTACCTGGAGTGTCTCAGAAGAGGTCTCTTTAGAAAAACCAAAGCTTGGAAAATAGTGACTATGTGTAAAGGTTAAATAAAGAAAATAAAGAAGACTATCTGAAGAAAAGAAACCTTGCTACTCAGATAATAATAGTTTTTAGGTCTTCTACTAATACTGGGAGAACAGTGTAGATGCTCACATTAAACAATACAGGAAAGGGGACCAAAGTAGAAATGTCATGACTAAAGACATTTAGAACCCAAGAATGGCATAGAAACACTACTTGGAATCCACTTCCTTTAAAATAGGGCAAACCTTCCTCTAACAGGAAAGGTTTATGAGCGAAACTGTCTAAAGAGAGAAAAGTGGAATGAATCAAAGACTGGAGACTCCTTCCAGAAATGAAATCTTACAAGACTAAGGAACAGGGGCACCCGCTAAAGCCCACATTACAGTTACTTCTTTGATTTCTTCTCAGATTACAAAATCGAAAGTGTTCCCCAGTCTCACGTCTCTTGCCAATATCTCAGAACATCCTCCTTTATTTCTTCTCGGCTGTTACACTAATCTGAAATTAACTAGTGTATTTCATTTGGTTACTAGTATAGTGACTTTTCCCCTCCTAAGAATGTATAATGCATGAGGATGGAGACCTGCCCATTTCTTCCCTTGTTTTGTATGTAGTAGGTACTCAATAAAGATTTGTGGAAAAATAAAACGACACATGCAGTCACCGGAGTGATGGAGGAAATGAGGTAGGATGGGCTGAGAAAACAGAATCCTCTTTTTCTCTTAGTGTCTACACTATTTACATGAGAACATACTTTTTGGAATTACTTCAATTTGCTGCTTTTTGCAACAGGATGGAGGGCATGCTGGCAGCGAAGTTTCCCCTGATTGAAAACGCAGGCAGTGCATAGGTTAGCCCTTTTTCAGGTTTCTTGAAGATCATTAGGTACCTCCTGGTCTGATTCCTTTTGCTCAAAGAGTTGGCTGCCTTTCCTGAAATTATTATTTTTTTCTCTTCTATTATGCTTGTTCGATGTGGCACTTATACTTTAATGCCTTGTAGATAAAATGATCTCTGTCAGTCTGCACTTCTCATGCCTGGAGAAAGTTTTACTGCTTCATAAAATCCTGTAATGCCCCAGTGTTTAAAAAAGATCTATCACTCTATCAGTGGGTCTTTATGGGCTCTGTGTACTTTTTTTTTTTTTTTTTTTGGCAATGCAAGGTTGGTTTTTGAAGCAAAAAAAAAAAAAAAAGACGGAGATATATGGACCTGGGTGTGCAAACGAATGTCAAGAATTCAGCTCAATTTATACTGAGGTGGTATTAAATAGCTAAAGCAAATTGTGAAATATCTCGGATGCAACTGCATTAAGCATCACAAAGGAACTGTAATACAAAATTTCCCCTTCGTAAGTGGTTATACTATGACTTTTTTATTCACTGGTTTGGGCTAGGGAGTCTGAATGGTTACAGATTCTATTTTTCCCTTCCCGACAGATGCTCAGAGGCCCGACGCCTGTTGGGTTCTGTTTGCAGACAGGAGACAACGGGCATGACCTTCCTCCTGCCACCTGCTCGACACCCGTCCTCACCATGTGCCCTATAAAATCTCTTAAGGGTATCTTTTCAAGGTGTAAGCCAAAGGGAGATCTGTCGGATTTCAGGCATGAGACGTAGCTCTCCAGTGTGTCGGTTTAGCACTGGCTGGTTTCTGTCAAGGATACTGACATGCGTGTGGGCATGTGCACGTGCTCATGGTCACGCACCTGGACCTGTGGCCGCGGGGCTGTGTCTGTGTGTGTGCAGGTGGCCCAGACTGGCCCGGTAGGAAGGGGTGTCACCCGGAGTGCTAGGAGTTCTAACTTGCTTCTTGCCTCTGCAGTGCTGCCTGGCTCCCTGCCGGCTCCCTGTCCTGGGTGTGGACACAGCCTCTGTCTCCCAGGGTCGCAGGTGTCTGCAGGGCGAAGAGGAAGACAGCATCACTAGCTGGGCGGCCAGGCGGGGGGAATGAGCTGATCACCTGTTGCCGGGTGCGGGGCCAACCGGGCCTGCAGGTCCCCTGCCTGTCCCTCGGCCGAAGTAGCCACCCCTGTCGCCGTCCCTGGATCGTGCTGCACCGAACCCTGGTTCCGGAAGCTGCCAGGGAGTGAAGGAGTATGCGCTTCTGCACTTCAGGACAGTTCCTGGTGTTAGGCTCAGAAAGCACTTACGAAGTAGATTGTGCTGTGTGCTTTGGTAACAACTACGATGAAACACATGCAGCGGTAGTAACTGAGAGTGGGAGCCGACACAGGAGCACTTGGGCACTGCAAACCGAATAATGCAAACAAATCACCGCCAGGTGGTAAGCAGGAAGCAGGCAGCAGCCCCACCGAGGTGCCCCTGAGAGCCGCCCTGCTGCGCACACTTTCTGCACCTCCGCGGCCCCACGATAGCGTGTTGGGCAAATGAATACCCAGCACCAACGGCTTGTCCTACCTGCCCCAGGGGGATCAACCGCAAAGCACGACACAAAACCCTGCTGAGAGAGTTTGCTTTTGACCTTCAAAGATGTGGTTTTTGTTTTGTTTTATTTTTATTTTATTTATTTATTTATTTATTTTTATTTATTTATTTTTATTTTATTTATTTTATTTTATTTTATTTTACTTTATTTTATTTATTTTTAAGAGAGGGCGAGCACTAGTGGGGGAAGGTTAGAGAGAGAGAGAGAGAGAGAGGGAGACACAGAATCCGAAGCAGGCTCCAGGCTCTGAGCTGTCAGCACAGAGCCGGATGTGGGACTTGAACCCACAAACCGGGAGATCCTGACCCCCTTTACCAACTGAGCCACCCAGGCCCCCCTAAAGAGGTGATTTTAGAAGGGAGAAGAAAGGGGTGGTTTGTCAGAGCCGGGTCAGAAACCCCATTCACATTCCCACTGTAACCCAAGAAAAAAAACCTCGTAAAAGACCAGTAGCCTGGGAAGGAGAAGGTAACGGCGAGGAGGGGCTATCTGGGAGGAGAGGCAGATTCTGGTCACACAGCTTCCACACTCCTTGTGTTAATATGACCTTGTTCTTTCAGTCTCAGTTTCCTAGGCTGGGAAAATAATGTGTAAGGGAGGAGAGGATAAGAAAAGGTTATCTTATGGACTTCTCAGGGTTGTTGTATCACGAAAGATGTCTCATGTGCAAGGGCTTTGTGAACTGGGTTATGCTGCACCAGGTAGTGATTAATCATGACGGGGGAGGAGGGTCCGCACGGATGACAGGTGGGAACTCGGCACAGGAACAAAGAACGCCGGCGGGAGGAGTGCTGAGGAGGCAAATCTCCATCCCGTGGGCACAGGTTGGGGGCTACTGAATCTTATGTTCCTTGCCCACAGCCCTCCCTGCCCCTCAAAGCACTGGCATCCAGTAGGACCCCAATAAAAGATACTTTTTTTTTTTTTTTTTTTTTTTTACTATTTTTAATATTGTTAACATTGTAGTTCTAATAAATACCTTGCAACCTCCCCAAAACGGCATCAGACCTCAGCTGAGGGTCACTCTGTAATATTACAGAACCAATGACTTCGGAATAAAAGCATTAATTTATAGGCCACTAGAGGTCCAGTGCAACCATGGATGATGTGAACCAAAAAGCAGATACTGCTCTCTTTACGCCAAACCATCTGGGTGCGGGAGGGCTTTTCTTGACCTGTGTGAATATGTTCAATTCCGGTTGCTATATGTCAAAGAAGATACGACACAGCCGGAGTGTCAATCCTTGCCTGAGGACCAGCTGTCACAGAGAAGGATCTGTAGTCCTGAGTGTGAATCAGTAAGTGCTGAGCGCGGCATCCTGTTACAATGGGGTCTGATTGATCTGCAGTCTGGGTAGAGTCTTTCTAGAGATGGCCCTTCCCTCTACCCTGGAGGAGTCCAGTCTGTGTGCCTGGGTTTCTGTCCCGGCTGCACTGGCTTCCTTGAGGGACTAAAGCCTAGTGGAATTCATTGATTTGGCCCTTCTTTCTCTCTCCCTCTCTGCAGGGGGTAGAGCCTGCTCACAGAACCTTAAATTTAGGTAGGGACCTAGCTTCATTCAAACAATTCTCCAGGTAACACAATGATCCTGTTTTGGAAACTAACTTTTTTTCTTGAATTCTTGATGAGCAAACTCTAAAACCTGTGTTGCTTAAAAGCTTCAAGAGAATGTTCTGCCTTTTCACATGTCGAGGTCTGATTTTTTTTTTTCTGCATAACTAAAAACTTGTGTATTATAATTTCTCCCATACAAGGACTCTGCTAAAATAACGATGTTTAAGAATTCTGATTCTAAACAAGACACAAAAGATTGGCATCTTGGGGAGATCGTGTTCTTTGAGGAAAAGCTTATTAATGTAAGCTGAAGGATAAGAAGGAAAATTGACATATAATTCTAATTGTCCTTCTGCCCATCGGACTGAGTTGGGAACTATATGATTAAGAGACAAGGTCTGTTAGTTGTAAAATTATTTGCGGGAAAATTTTGGGGTCTCTATTCTTTTTTTTTTTTTAATTTTTATTTTTGAGAGAGAGAGAGACAGAGACAGAGTGTGAGCAGGGGAGGGGCAGAGAGAAGGACACACAGAATCTGAAGCAGGCTCCAGGCTCTGAGCTGTCAGCAATGAGCCCAATGTGGGGCTGGAACTCATGAAACACAAGATCATGACCTGAGTCAAATTTGGATCACTGACTGAGCCACCCAGGCGCCCCTGTGGGTCTCTATTCTTAAGCAAAACTGCTTCAGATACCAGGTGACAAAATGCAGCTCAGAGTTAGAAAGAAAGATGCTCTCCCCACTTTTGCACAGAACCTAGCCTGCTTTGGCAGCTTTGGGACCACCACAGGCTATATCCCTGTGTCGTGTATTGTGACTCTCATTATAGTCTGCCTGAGCAATGGTGGCAGGGAGACTTCATGGATGTGACAGTGGAAGCCAGAGTCAAAGAGGGCATATGTCATGTGGTGCTTATAACCAAATGATTGGTCTTTGGGCACATGTCAAATGCCACTTTGGAAACCACTGGAAGAGAAAAACCTTAATGACACCAGATGGGACAAATGTCATGCAATTATGCATTTGGAGGTTATTGGGCTAAGAGAACTTGAATTGCTCCTGAGCAGTTCTGTCACCTATCTGAAGAAAAAGGCTCGCTATTCAGTGAATCCCACTGCTTATTAGAGAGGACAGTTAGATCATTGGCATGAATTTTTATCTACCTGCGGACATTGGTTGGGCCTGCTGATAAGCACTTCTATGGGATTATTCCTTGAAGCATAAACAAATTTACTCCCTTTTCTGGGGTCAAAAACTATAGACTCATGATATGAAGAAACTTGGTGAGAGAATATGAAATACCCAAGAGATTATAGGTTTAGGGACTGCTACATGAAGGGAGATTAATGGCGAAGATCTTAAGTATAAAAAGATAAGGCCCAATGGGATAGAATACCATATCCACAAAAAAGCAAGGGGCATAGATACAATAGACATATGTTTACCAAAGCATAGGATGAAAAAATTAGGGATCTTCATTTAAAAGTTCCAAGAAGGCAAATAAGGGAAAATAGTGTTTCATTAGCAAGTTGATACAGGAAGTAATAAATAATTAGCTAAACCCTTTATACAGCTTCTAGCCATTATTATTTTTTGCCAGTTTTGAAAGTATATTTTAAAAGTTTTGAGGAAATGAGTTAGTGTAGAAGTTTATGATCTGGGATGTCTTTAACATCCTAGGTAGATGCCACAGAAGACGACCATTTTCTCTCCACGTTGACAGATCATCTTAGACATAAGCTTGGTTCCTGATGCCATCATCTTAGGCGTAACACAGGTTGGATGAACCATACAATAGGGGTTGATGTTTATAATTATTTAACTTTTTACAGCATTATTTTATTTTATTTTATTTTATTTTATTTTATTTTTTAGAGAGGTCGGGGCAGAAAGAGAGGTAGAGAGAGAATTTTAAGCAGGCTCCATGCCATGCATGGAGCCTGACATGGGGCTTGATCTCACAAAGCTGGGGTCCTGAGCTGAAATCAAGCGGTGGACACTTAACAAACTGATCCATCCAGGCACCCTTCAACATCATTTTAATAATCCATGAACTCAATCAGAATCTTTCTGATAGCAAAAGGATTAGCTTTTTTATAACTCAGTAAAATTGGTTGAAAAAAGCCCTACAGAGTTAAGCAAAATATATTGGTTACATTAATTCAACTGGTTTGTTCCTCAAACATGCTTCTAAATTTCCTGTTTAGTGTACTTTTTAAAAAAAGGTTGGAATTTCAATCCAAGCAGCACCTCCTACAGGTGCTAGAAATTTATAGCATGTTTAGTGTACTTTAAAAAAAAAAGGTTGGAATTTCAATCCAAGTAGCACCTCCTACAGGTGCTAGAAATTTATAGCTGAAAAAGACAGGGCGCTTACCCTTAGGACACTTAGAGTCTTTGACGCTAGAGAAAATGCTCAGAATTGTTTTAATGCCCCCGTTGAGTGAGCTTTCTAATGTTCTCTTGAGAGATCTAGAAATATAGAAATACAGAGTTGACATTATAGACTCTTGAGGCAATTTTTTAAAATTTAATTTTAACTTTAATTTTTGAGAGAGAGAGAGAGAGCAGAGAGAGAAGGAGACACAGTATCAGAAGCAGGCTCCAGGCTCTGAGCTGTCAGCACAGAGCCCTATATGGGGCTCAAACTCATGAATATGAGATCATAACCTGGGCAGAAATGGGACCCTTAAACAACTGAGCCACCCAGGTGCTCTGAGACAATTTTATGAAATGCTTTCACCTCCAACTCCTTGTCTACTCTTTCGGAAAGGCTTATACCATCACCTTAGCAGGTCTTTACAGTCAGAAAACCTAAACTGCTATCATTGCTGCTTAAAGAATGTCAGTTGAGCTGTATTCCTGTCTGGAATGGGGCAGCATAGGGAGAGTTTGAGATGCAGTCCCGGAGAGGGGATAAGAAAAACAATTCTCTGTCAAAGAAGGAAGGGGGGAAAGAAAGACAAACAAGCTAGATATTCTGTGTGCTGTACAGACCCTGGGAGTCAGCAACATGTAATAAGAACAACCTTCAGAACTTTCTATGTTCTTAGTAAAAGTCAATTTAGATGCTGACTCTAAAATGAGAATCTAAGTTAGAGAAGCAACCTAATGTCATGACCAAGAAATACCAACAATATTTGTACAGTTAAATTGGTATCTAATATCTTGTGCAAATATCCTATGTGGACTCCCTAAGGAAAACAACACCAACAACAACAATAACAACAACAAAACAGGGCACCTGGGTGGCTCTTGATTTCAGCTCAGGTCATGATCTCATGGTTCATGGGATGGAGCCCTGTGTCGATTCTGTCTCTTGCTCTCTCTCCACCCCTCCCCTGCTCTCTCTTTCTCTCTCTCAAAAAAAAAAAAACAAAAAAAAAAAACCAAAACCTTAAAAAAACAGAAAAAAAGAGAAAAAAACAACCAAGCTCATAGATATGGAGAACAGATCAGTGGTTGCCAGAGGCGGGGGTGGGCAGGATCGGGGCGGGGGGGGGGGGGGGGGGGCGGGGGTGGCCAACATGAGTGAAGTGAGTCAACAGCTACAAACACAGTTATAAAATAAATGTCATGTGGATGTAAATGTACAACATGGTGACTATAGTTAATAATTCTGTACTGCATATTTGAAAGTTGCTGAGAGTAGATCTTAAAAGTTCATATAACAAAAAAAAATTATACCTATGTATGGTGACAAATGTTAAGTAGGCTTATTGTGATGATTTGTTTGAAGAGGTCAAGAGGACATGACACCCAGTTGACCTTCAAGCTGGATGTGGACAATTGGAGGTTCCTTCCCCTTCACCTGTGCTCTCTTCCCTCCATTGGGAGACATTTTCAAGGAGCAATGGGCTGTTGAGAATTTTTGGACGCTATACATGACTGAATCTTGTTAAAGCCTCTTAATAAACCTTTTTAAGATTCTGGAGGGCGGGTATGGAGATATGCTTCTGAAGTGGCCTGCCTTCTTTTGGTCTCTACTTGCCCCCCATATAGGGGCCAATTTGTGAACTAACTTGATCATTTTGTAATGTATACAAATATCAAATCATTATGTTTTATACATGTATGTATGAAACTAACATAGTTTTACTGTCAATAATCCCTCAATAAAAAAAATAAAACTATCAGTGTCAATAAAAAATTAAGACTGTGAATGCATTTCAGAATTTAAAATATGAAAGGAGGGAAAGTATATTTACAACTGAGACTAGCTTACATAAAAAGAAGTTCTGTCAAGTTTCTGGTAAAAACTTGTTAATCCTGTTAAGATTCAGGAGGTCTCAAAGTAATGTATATATAACTTTTAAATTTATTTATTTATTTTGAGAGAGACAGACAGCACGAGCAGGGGAGGGGCAGAGAGAGAGTGGGAGAGAGAGAGAATCTGAAGCAGGCTCTGTGCCATCAGCTCAGAGCTTGATGTGGGGCTTGAATTCATGAACCATGAGATCATGACCTGAGACAAAATCAAGAGTTGGCGGCTTAACCAACTGAGCCACCTAGGCACCCCCACAATAATGTATATTGGCATTTAATAAAATTGAACCGGATTTTTATTAGGTGTTCTTATATGATAAAGAGTAAAATTATGATAAGAGGAAAATAATGAAATTGAAAAGTGATCAGAGATAGGACTGTTAAATTAACCATTCCGAGGATCTTTGTACTAGTTCCAACCTGTAAATCACAGAGACGAAAGTTTGGAATCCCCATTGTATCCTAGGGCTATAATACTTTTAGCCAAGAGGGGAAGAAGGTGGTTTTTTCAGTTAGCATTGTATAGCTTGGAAGGAAATGGGATAGCCCTGGAGCGTATTTTCTAGATAACTGAATTGAGGGGCATTCATATTGTTATTTCAAGGAGTAATTCCTAGAGCCTCTACCAGCTCTAACATTCAAGGTGCCCTTTCATAAAATAAACTATTAGTGAAAGAACTCCTTACAAGCAGCTCATGTGAATTTTCCTACTCTACCTTGCTGCCCACTCTTCCCCACATCCCCCAATCTAGGTGTACAAGGCTTACCTACACATGCTGAGTATTATTTCTTGAGAACCAGCTGAAAATCCAGTCTAGCTGCCTGAAAATGTCAAATGCCAGGCGTGTCTCAGAAAAAGGAAACCTCCACATGTCACACACGTCCCCCATTTCATCTATTTCAGAAGAAGGGTGGGGCTGGATTCTGTGCAAACCAAGTGAGTTGGGTGGGGTGTCTTGTTTTGATGTAAAGGCAGAGTCTCTCTTATTCCTTCTTCCAAGGCCTCTTCAGAGGGAAGGTGGTGATAGCCAGGGCAGATGTGGGAACGCCTAGGCTTTTGATTTAGATCAGTTTCCCTAGGGCTGAACTTCCACCTTGGTGCTAATATGTGAGTGACCGTGAGCAATTTGCTTTATGTAGCAGGGCCTCGGCTTGCATAACTCTGAATGAGGTTCAGAGCATTGACCTCACAGGGATCTTATAAAGATGAAGTGAAGTAGCCTATATGATACACTTGGACAAATGACAGACTCATTAAGCATTCGATAAATTATATATATATATATATATATATATATATATATATATATTACATATAATATGTAATATTATATGTATGATAGCTCCTATATTTTCTAATGTGAAATAAATATTAATTGCCTGAGATTTTTTTTAAACAAGTGGATGAGCTCATTTTTGGTTCTGGGCAAGGTTTATCATAGGGCAAAACCAATTTTAACACAAATATTCTTACAGTCTTTTGTGCCACAAGCTAGTTTATGAAAAGAACACGAATGTGGAGGGGCCCCAGAGGATGGTTTCACCAGCTTTGTCACTAAATTCAGTGTGGGCACAATCATGCCTCACCCCGCAGGGGCTTGGGATTCAGGCCAGAAATCACCAGTGAGTACCAGTGCTGGCTGAAAGGGTTTAATCAACATTAATCCTTTAATATTACTTATAGAGTTTATGGGGAAGAAAATGTGATTAAACCACACAAAAAGAAAAAAAATAACCCATTTCTCAACCAAGGGGGAAAATTCCTTTGAGCATAAACAGATTGCACTATTTATACATGAAATATTTTCTGCATCTATAAACTTACCATGCTCAAGTATTCTAATTAATCGTGGTCGTTGCCAGGGAAACCAAACTAACTCAATTATAGGTCTGCAGGAAGGTACAGCATATTTATGACTATGAAGCAGGTAGTTTTCTGTGCAAAAACTAAAACTGAGCAGATGCCTAAAGATTTTAAATGTTTTAGAGAACACGGCATTATCTGGATGGATTTCTGGAAAGAATGTCTTGATTTTCTTTCTTCATGACAACTTGGCTTGGTGACATGGCCCATCAATGTGATAGATTGAGAGGAGGTAATTAGGAACATGATCAGTAATAAAACCATAGGAAATGACTGAATTAGGAGGGTGTAATTACCACTGAAAGAGGCTTAATTGTCTATACCATTTGTTGTTTGGCTACTTTTTTTTTTTTTTTAAGTAGGCTTCAGGCCCGATGTGGATCCCAACACGAGGCTTGAACTCAACCTTGAACTCAAGACCTGAACTGAGATCAAGAGTTGGACTCTTAACCAACAGACCAACATGCCCCAGTTTGGCTACCTTCTTATACAAATACCTGAGGTCCAAAGAGTACAAGAAATAAGAGGAAAGCAGTCAGCATTGAAAATAATAATAATAGTAATAATTACAATGTTAAACATAAAACCAGTAAGTTTGGTTGAAGTAAAATGTAGGAGATTGATGGCATTTGGCTAGAAGACCCAGCGGTGTCCACATTTTCCTTTCTAACAACGTATTTTCCCATGAAGGTCCCCAGAAGGTGTATACAAAGAACTAGCTGCAAATGAAATAGAGAATGAAGGGGCAAGTTCAATCAGGCTTGAGGAAGTTTCTATCCTGCCATACTCATTAAGGAAAAGCATTATAATTATTTAAGCCTATTGTTTTATTTTCATAAATAAGATATCCCTGGGATGGCCTTACTACATTATTAAAATCTATAATTAGAGTTTTACAAATATGTGAGTTATGTCATCATTGTCCAGATACAGTATCATCTTATTTAAACAAAACATAATGCTTTCCTGAGACTGAGACTGATCATCCATCTATCTGTCCCTGTATTTATCCATCCAACCATTTATTCAGTTAAAAGTTATTTATTGAGTTCCTACTCTGTGCTTGGCTCTCTACTAGAACTGGGGTATACACTAACGAATAGAATTGCTACCCTTAGTGAATTTGTAATATGACGAGGGACACAACTGATAACCTGATAATTACAGAAACAATGTTCAATAAATTATGACTTTGTGAACTCTTGAAAAGCTTGACAGGAACCCAAAGCTCAATCTACTCCTCTATCTTCATAAAAAATCCATTCCTTGGGTAAACTGCCACTTTTGCCATTAATTTCAATATTTACAGTAATACTCCCTGCTTTCAAGTCTGCCTTTTTATACTATTGACCTGCCCTAGTTATTTTTTAATGACTGTTAAATTATTTCTGTATATTTTTGTTAATTTAAGGGATCTCTCTGATAAGTAGCATATGATTAAATATATTTTAAAAGCTAGTCTGGTAATCTTAGTTTTTTAACTGGAATATTTATTTTATTTAAATGTAATGTAATTACTGATGTGTTTGGTTTTAAATATACCATCTAAATATTTGTTTTCTTTTTATCTTCCCTCTTTTCCTGTCCTTCTCACCTATTTTTTTTAATTTTATTTTTTTATTTTTTAAAAATTACATCCAAATTAGCATATAGTGCAACAATGATTTCAGGAGTGGATTCCTTAATGTCCCTTCCTCATTTAGCCCATCCCCCCTCCCACAAACCCTCTAGTAACGCTCAGTTTGTTCTCCATATTTAAGAGTCTCTTGTGTTTTTTCCCCCTCCCTGTTTTCATATTCTTTTTGCTTCCCTTCCCTTATGTTCATCTGTTTTGTCTCTTAAAGTCCTCATGAGTGAAGTCATATGGTATGTCTTTCTCTGACTGACTAATTTCACTTAGCATAATACCCTCCAGTTCCATCCATGTAGTTGCAAATGGCAAGATTTCATTCTTTTTGATTGCTGAGTAATACTCAATTGTATATGTATGCCACATCTTCTTTATCCATTCATCCATCGATGGACATTTGGGCTCTTTCCATACTTTGGCTATTGTTGATAGTGCTGCTATAAACATGGGGGTGTATGTGTCCCTTCAAAACAGCACACCTGTATCCCGTGGATAAATGCCTAGTAGTGCAATTGCTGGGTGGTAGGGTAGTTCTATTTTTAGTTTTTTTTGAGGAACCTCCATACTGTTTTCCAGAGTGGCTGCACCAGCTTTCATTCCCATCCTTCTCACCTATTTTTGAGTAAGTTAGTATTCTTAATATTCAATTTTCCACTCTACTAATGTGTAAGTTATATTTTTAAAATTCATTTTGTGTTAGTTTTGAGATGAAAAAATGAATCCATGACTTATTAAATATGGCATAAAATGAAGTAGATACCATTTTCTAGACAATGCAGGAACCCCGGAATACTTAATTCTCTTAACTCTTCATATCTTTTATGCAATTTTGTTATGGCTTGCATTACATCTACATCCTACCCCAAAAGACTGATTTCACATAATTGGTATTTATGTAGATTTATCCACATTTTTACTCTTCTAATTGTTCTTCATTTCCCCTGAAATCCATGTTTTTGACTGGGACTGTCTTACTCTGACCTGAAATATTTAATAATTCCTTTTGTGCACATCTACTGGTGAAAAGCATCACTTGATTTTGCTTGTTTGGAAACTTTTTTTTTTTTTGGTACTCATTTTGAAGTATATTTTTACTGGATATTTTATTTTTTTATTATTTTTTTAATGTTTGTTTTTGAGAGAGAGAGAGAGAGAGACAGAGCGCGAGCAGGGGAGGAGCAGAGTGAGGGGGAGACACAGAATCTGAAGCAGCTCCAGGCTCTGAGCTGTCAGCGCAAAGCCTGACACAGGGCTCAAACCCACAGACTGTGAGATTATGACTTGAGCCAAAGTCAGATGCTCAATCTACTGAACCACCCAGGGGCCCCCCACCATTGTTTTAAATATTCCCTTGCATTGACTTGCTTTTCTAAAGGGTAGATGTCTATTTGTTTGGTTTGTTTCTCCCTTGGGCACTTATAAAATTTTCCCTTTTTTCTTTGGTCTTCAGAAGTTTTAATATGATATGGTGGGGTACACTTTTTTTTTTTTTTGGTAATTAACCTACTTACGGAGAGTAGAGGGCTTGTTCCTTCTGTGCCCTAATTTTTAAAAAAATAAGTTTAGAAAAAAATCCTTGTTGATATTATTGTTTTTTTCCTTTGTTCCTCTCCAATTACACATGTATCACATCTTTTCATTGTGTCCTATAGTTCTCTTACATTATTTCTTTTTTTCTAGGTGCCTCTCTTGTTCTAGCTTGAGTTCCCTCCTCTTCTGCTCCCTGTAATCTATTTTAAACACACTTATTAAGTTCTAAATTTTAATAATTTTTTTAAGATCTAGAATTTCCACTGGATGCCCTTTACAGATTTCCAGTTTTCTGGTGAATTTCTCCATGGTCTTCTATTACCTTGAACATATTAAGAACAATTACTTTATCTCATATCTGAGAAGTATAATATCTGGATCACCAAGAATCTGTTTTCCTGAATATTTTTTTTTACCTTCTTCAATCAGTTGGTACATGCTCCTGCCATATCTAATAGTTTTTGACTGAATGCCAAACGTTATTATGAAAAATTGAATAGATATCTTGATGCTCTGGCTCAGGTTGTCATTCTCCTAAGAAGACTGACTTTCGTTTTGGGACAGGCAGGTAGAGTTTAGGACTGTGTGGTTTCAAGTTAAGGTTGTAGAATTTGTGACCCTGGGTCTATTTTTAGTTGTCTTTACTTCTAGGATATAGCCCTTCTGGATCCTAACTAGCAGTCTGTAATGTTTACAAGGCCCCTGCCACTTGGTGTGCCCTGAAATATATTTGTGTTACTCCGTTCCCAAAAGACCACCAAAAGTTGTGCTTAGTTTCCCAACCTCTTAGCCATTGGCTTCTCCTGATCTTTCTGTCTTGTTGTCCTGCATCCTTGATAAAACCCTGATGGGAAAAACATTTGTCTCAAAGTCTTTTCCTCTGGAATCCCAAGCCTTCAAATCCTGACTGCCATGGTAATGCCACAATACCTTCCAACACGAGTTCTAAAAATTGGCCAGCTTTTCTAGTTTTTATTAGATGGACAGTTGGTTTGCAGGAAATGCCACTATTACCATAAGGGGAAACTTCATTGTATTGTTTTCGTTTTCCTTAAATTTCCACATTTATGTAACCTTCACAGACAGGTCAGGACCATACACATTTTTTTTTTCCTAACCAACCCCCCCCCCCCCAACCAACTTTGTGTTATTTTCTTTAAGAGAAGCCGTAACTTTTACGACTTTTTTTTTGTTTCATCAAGAGTCATCATTTGTTAATCTGTTGGCAAAAGTATTTTGTGTCAGTCTTAATTCAGCGCCTCCTAAGGTAGCTTTTGGATCCATTTTCATAGTGAGCTAGTTCATTGAACTAAAAAAAATAATTTTGGTTCTAGCTTTTACATGGATGTCTTTTATTCAAAGTCGCTTGATAATTACTATATTTCTCTTGAATCTTTACGCTGCCTTTATCCCAGAACATGTTAACTATACTTCTGCTCCCACCCAAGCAGATCTTGGCAGGCTGTGGAAGGCCATCCTTGACAAATGCGTGAATCTACCTCATTGCAGGACAGTTTTCCATTGTGCAGCTGCCTCACTTGTAAAACAAGTGAACTGTTCAATAGAGAAAATAACAAATGAGCTTGAGCAACTTCTTGGCGCTGACTCTCTGGATCCTCAGAAGGATTTCTCTGGTGAATCTTCTTAAAGGAAGAGAGATGAAAATGAATCCCAGACATTTCTGGCATCTGGTGTGACAACTGGAATGCCTATGAGATGCTCCTTATTCCAAGAACAGTGTCCAGAAAAGAGACTGTATTCCGTGCAGCCTGACCAACCTGGCTTGACAAGTCATCACACAGTGCCTTTGATAGCACCAAGGATTGGAAAATGGAATTGCAGCTATCAGGCATCAAGTTATGTTTTAACATTTTAGTTATAAAGGCCATGTCATGCCCTCAGAGATGCAGCAAGAGTATCAGGTCTGACATTTTGAATTCCAAATGCAAATTGGGAAATCCAACCCAAACTAGGAAAAGTCAATGCGTGTAAATGGACTGACTTCAGTATTCAGAAGTGGATCCTGGATTAGGAGAGTCAAATCTTCCAAAGGCTCTTGTTTTGCTCTGTCACCCACGTAACTGAAGATTAGGTTCAATTAATATGTCCAAATAATATCTTAAGAGCACCCCCTGAGTCTCTTATTTGCCAGAGATTATTGGAAAATTGTATGTAAATGGCACAAGTAAATTATGCCACACTAATCTAATTTGTACCACAACTAGATTATGGCACAGATTTTTTTCACTTTTTTTGTGAACTACTGGTCGTCAAAATCTCCCAGTAATGGTACCCCTAGTAATAGATTTATATTTTCTAAAGCCCTTAAGTTAACTTGTTATCACAATTTTTTAAGAGTACTTAAGTGACGGGCCCATTTTGAGAAAGTAATAGAATTGAGGTTTGCACCTGTCTGTCTGATTTCCATTTCATTGCTTTTGCTCCCACTTCAGTACACTGTATGACTTGCATGCCACACACAAAATAGTTAAGATGAGAAATGGAGAAGACACATTGTTTAGTTGAAACATGAGTCCTTTCCTTTCTGTTTAATAAGCACAGGTGTGTGCATAGGAGGTGAGCACTGGCCAATAGATGCATGGCTTTCACGGTGGGCCACAGGCCCTAGAAACTTATTGCATTCCCAGTGCTCTTTCTGAAACACAAAACTGATGATTTGTGTTTCCTTAAACCCTTAAGGGCTCCCATGGCCAAGGATAAAGGCCCACTTCCATAGCGCAGCTTACAACTGCTTGATCTCCTCCCCTCCCTCTTGCAGGTCTTTGAATGTTCCATGCTCTTTTCACATCCGGATCTGCGAATTTGCTGGCCCGTCTATTTGGAAAACTTTCCTTCTCTTTCCCTTTGCCTGGCTAATTCCTTCTTGGTCATTTGGTTTCAGCTGCTGTTACTTCTTCTAAGAAACATTTGCCTGTCTCAGATCTAAATTAGATTCACCTTCTATGTTTTTAGGCACCCAGTACTTGTCTTATCATAGGCATTATAATAGGCACTGAAGCTGCCTATTTGTTGGTCTTTATTATCCATTATTCCCTATGCACCATGTTTAAGACCTGTATCTATCTTGTTCTTCATTTTATTTCTGGCATTTAGCACCCTGCCCGGCATATACCAGACACTCTATATATTGGAAGAATTAATGAATAAAAACCATCTGACAGTTTGAGAAAGGCTTTCAATGGGCAAAGACTTTCACAAGGACAAATGCCACACTGATTTATTATCTATTATGTACCAGCTATTTTCTATATGTTATCTCTCATTTAGTACTATTTTTATGGAAAAAAACAACAAAGACCTTGTGATAGATTGTTTTATTGGCTAATATTCAGTGCCCTTCTCTAATGGTACACATCCCTGCCCTGCTGAACTCTGTATGGGCATATGAAGTGGGAGAAGTGACAAGTGTGGCTTTTGTTCAGTATCTTTGCCAAGTGGTTCACGGTGGCTTGCTTGTAATTGATCACTGATATGTTTCAAAAAGAAATTTCCTTCAACTAAAAACACAGATGCTGTGGAACAGAGCCCCAGTTAACTTGAACTGAGTGAGAAATAGAAACGGTGGTTATTGTAAACCATGAGTAGCATGTGTGAGAAGTAGAAGTATTTGTTCTTGTAAAGCACTGTGATTTTCATGTGCCTTACAACCGCAGACTTCAGTCTATCCTGATGGATGGAGATCCATTCAACCCAGTTCAAATGAAGGGGAGCTTAGTGAAAATATTTGACAGGGATGACAGGGACTCTTAGGCACATTGTAGATGAGAACCAAAGAACACTTAGGTTTCACTGCAACAGAAAACTGAAAAACCAGAAACGGGTGCTATTTTATTCATATTTAAAAGCTGCGCGGACTCACATTTCTGCTTCTCTCTGCTTGCCTGCTACTTGTTCTTCCTCCTTCAATAAACTTTATATATTTACTAACCATAAATTTAACCTACATGAATATGATCTGCCGCTCTTGTTTTTATATGATTTCCCATCTCAGAACCCACTACCAACTGCTGCCTCTTTCTGAGTCTCTTGGTTTATATTCTTGAGGAATATAATTATGGTTTTAGTGCATCTTTTTGAACAGGTTACAAGGCAGATGCCACTGGCCAGTCAGCATTACTGGTTACCGGTCTGAAACCTGTCCAATCGGTTGTGCTTCTGTATGAGTGTGTTGGGCAGGGTGGTAACATGCCATTTGGTACAAAACATGGCAGTGTGGGACCGCAAAGACTATGCGGTAGGATTTAGTGTGCTAAACAGTATATATAGAGAAATATCTTCATATATATTAATATACTACAGTTACATTGGTTTTATGAAGAAAGTCTGGTTATTAATAATCTCATTATTACAAAATTTCAGATTATGAAACTAAAAGCAACAGGGTAACTTGGGTAAAATTGCATCCAAATACATGAAAGGCGGAAGAGATCTAAAATGTCAACTTTGGTGGGTTTAGCTGACCTCAGATTTCATGCTCTGCAATGTATTAAATCATCTAAAAGATTTGAACTCTCCCTATCAGTGAAACAAGTATGAATAACATTACAGCAAAAAAAGAAATAAAATAAAAATTACGTAATGGTGTAACCTATTTATTTTAGAGAAGAGTGGTATAATTGCTGTATACTGAAGGGAAGAGTTTCAGAACCCCGAAGAGGTTTTCTTTCTAAACTCAATTTTTTCCCAATATTTGATCATGAAACATTTGAATATATAGAACTTGAGAGTGAGAAGCCATCTACCCACCTCTTAAAATTTATATTTGGTATATTCTCACTTTGTCACAGTCCTATGTATCCATCCATGAACCTTCTTGTTTTGAATGCATTTCTAGGTGAATCGCTTGGCCCCTTATCTTTTTAAAATACTTATTTTTTATTTTTAATTGAAGTAGAGTTTGCATATAATCTTATATTAGTTTCAGGTGTACAGAATAGTGATTCAGCAATTCTATGCACTACTAAACGCTCATTACAGTTAGTCACTATCTGTCACCATACAACATTGTTACAATAGTACTGACTGTATTCTCTATGCTGTGCTTTTCGTCCTTGTGACTTATGTATTTTATAACTGGAACTTTGTACCTTTTAATCCACTTCACCTGTTTTTCCTATTCCCATAGCCTCCTCCCCTCTGGGTACCACTAGCTGATTCTCCCTATTTAGGAGTCTGCTTCTCTTTTTGTTGTTGTTAGTGTTGTTTGTTTTGGGTTTTTTTGGGTTCCACATTGAAGTGAAATCATATGGTATTTGTCTTTCTCTGTCTGACTTATTTCACTTACCATAACACCCTCAAACTCCATTCATGTTGTTGCAAATCATATCATTCTTCTTTATGACTGAATA
This sequence comes from Panthera onca, assembly GCF_046562875.1. Classification (NCBI taxonomy): domain Eukaryota; kingdom Metazoa; phylum Chordata; class Mammalia; order Carnivora; family Felidae; genus Panthera; species Panthera onca. Next base: position 158,612,827 of record NC_138342.1, read on the forward strand.
ATGTTCCATTGTGTACATGTACCACAAGGCCCCTTATCTTTAGAGAAGTGAGCTTGGTGGAGTCTGGCAAACATATTTTCTTAAAAGCACTCTAAGTCCTTGCTACTCAAAATATGTCCCATGACCACCAGGAAGTATTTTCATCACCTGAAACTTTGTTAGAAATGTAGAATCTTGGGCCCTACTCTAGATCTACTGAATCATATTCTACATTTTACTAAGATCCCCCAGGTGATTTGTGGGTACAGTAAGTGTTGAGAAAGACTGATATGTATGATTCCAACAGACACTGAGGGTTGAGAAGCGCTACATTAGGTAAGTAGTTGTATTATGTGTTTCTTCCACTTATCAGCAGTATGATCTTAGACAATAACTTGTTTGATTCTTAAGATTTTTATCTGTGGTATGGGAAGAACAATACCTATTTTTCAGAGTAGTTATATAGGGTGGATATGACTATTAATGGAGCAGGGCTCTGGCACATTCCTTGTTACTTCCATAAGCAGATGTATATCTATGTGGGCATGTAAGCAATAGCATCCAATTTAAGAGCTTCCCAAACACATAATTGTTCCAGCTTAGTCTTGTATTATTATCCAATTTTATAGATAATGGTGGAAAAAGTAATCTGGCACAGGCCTAAAGAGAACATATGGAATGAGACTTGAAGTAAGTTAGATAAAAACTGATTAAAGGCCTGAATGCCTATAAGCAGGAGTCTGGGCTACATGTGGAGGGAGAAAATGGAGGCTTGAGTGAGTCTTGGGGGTAAGAGAAGTGAGAAAGGCACATTTTTTGTCATTTGCAGTTAAGATCTCCTGAGATGGAGAAGGACAATATGGCAGGGCCACTGTTTCAGAGATGTCAAGAGTTCATAGAACAGGTAAAAAATGATCACATGATTTGATAGTGGGATTTATTGGAAATTATCAAACATTCATTGATGAATAGTAACCATCACACTGAGCACAAGTTATTTGCTGATAAAGAATGCTAGGGAATCACAAATACAAGGAGAGGAGGCAAAAGATAGCAAGTGTGAATTGTGAGACAGAAATGAGAGAAAAGAGAAAAAAATCCCAAATCCCAAGAGCTCAGAGCATAAAGAAGAGAGATACACAGGGCAGAATAACAAAATTCAAAAGACAAACAAAACAACCCTCTGAGTGTTTCTGTGGCAAATACACGCATAGGGGTACCGCCATATTCAGTAGCCCAAAACAAAATCACCATAGAGTTTTATAGTATTACTACAAAAATTCTGTATTATGCCTGCAACCTCTTGGGTCTTCAGAACTTATACTTGAGCCTCTAGAATTGGACCAAAGTCCTTCCAGTGATTGATTTCCTCTTACCTAACCTCCTTGTTGAGTTCCCAGTTACCCTTTCTTTGTGAGTCTCTCTCCCTGTCTCTCTGTCTCTCTTTAATTTTGTTTGAAGTAAAGGTACAAATGAAGACAGGGAAAGCCCTTCACAAGTAGAAAGTCCCAATACAGCACTTACATTTAACCCTAAAGATTATATGAGTAATGCTAAATTTTTGTCTGTTTCCTTCTCCAGCTTCTCAGGGTATGGTTATGATGTCCTAAATGCTTTAGGCACCTTCTCAAAAGTGTCACCTGATAAATGCATTCTTTCTACCAGATGTTCCTCTTTCTCATCAGCAGTTACGGATGCTATTTTTAGCCAGGGCTGAGTTTTTGCTTCCCACAGCAAGGCTGTTGCTTCGGTTCCCTTTATTTCACTTGCTTCCATTTGTTGTTGTTGTTTTTTTAAAGACTCATTTCAAAAATTTCCAAAGATGCCTTCAGCAAATTTCAATGCTATTTCTTTCTAGTCAGTTAAATAGAACAGGCCAAAGAATGTAGCCTTTAGACATTCTCTTAAAGGTTAGTATTTGATTTGGGAAAAACAGTCTGAACTGTAATAATTTAAAGTAAAGAAAAATCCGAACTCTCCAAGGACTGAGTATTTTTATTTTAAAGGAAGGAAATGAGTGATCAACAGGTAAGGGGAAGAGAAAGTTAGAGATACAAACTTTCCAGCATAAATGAGACTTGTTTTCTCCAGCAAATGTATGCTAATTTCAAAGTCACACTTTCTTTCTATCCCACCCCACAAGTTATTGCAAGCAATAGAGGGTAAAAGCAGATGCCCTGGATAGTTGTCATTTTCCTCTCCAGATTCACGCTCCAACCTTTCCTACCCTGCTCTGTGTTTGCATGCTGTCTGTGCAAGACTGTATTGCTAGGCTGCCTTGTGTCCTGACCTGCAGATGAGTTTGGCTAATGGGAAAAATCAGCAGGATATATGAGGGCGAAAGGGGGAAGGGGTCTGTGTACTTGTCTTCTAAGCTCTTTGATCAGTGGCATCCTTCTACTGAAGTCTATAGCTTCTCTTAGGCAGTTTTCTTATAGTTATTCTCTTCATATTTTGGCATCTGATTCCTTTCCTTGCTCCTTTATGTACAGGGGTAACAATACCACCCCACTGTTCCTGGCTCCTGGGTGTTTCACTATCCTTATTGGCCCCTTCCAAACCTGTCCATACTTTTGTAAATAAGAGCTTTAAACTTTGCTGAAACTTCCCTATTTGAATTTCCCATGTGCTCTTTGTGGGTGCCCTGACTGATCCAGAAGAGTTTAGCATTATTAATTAATTCATTAATTCATTCACCCATCCATCTATTCCTTTACAGATTCATTTATTTAACAAATATTGAATATCTACTGTGTGCTGTGTACTATTCTGGACCCTAGGAATATAAATGATGAATGAAACAGCAAGAAATTTCTGCCTATGAACATGTAGTCCAGTCAGGTGAGACAGACAATACATAAAAGAAGTAGCTGAATCATACCTGCTAGAAGGTGGAAAGTGCTATGAAGATAAAATAAAGGAGGGGGAGGAGATAGAAATCACATGTTGTAGGACATGTGTGATTTTAGATAATGTGGTAAGGGAAGGTTTCACTGAAAAGGTAGAAGTTGGGTAAAGATTGTAGGAGATGAGAAACAAAAAAGCAGATACATAAGGGATATCTTTGCACCGGCAAAGGCCTACGGTAAGGGGATATGTATGGATGTTTGAGGACAATATAGCTAGCATAAAATAACAGAGAGGAAAGTTCTATAAAATGATTTCAGAGAGCCAAGGGGGTGTCAGGACATATAGATCAAGTAGACCATTTAGAAGGACTTTGATTTCTCTACTGGGTAAGGCATGGAGCCATTGGGAGGTACAGAAGAATAACATTAAAATTTATGTTTTAACAGGATTACTCTGATGATGGAATTGAGAATGGACTATAAGGTAGTGAGAGTGTGGGATCAGGGAGATCAATTTGGAGACTCTTGCAATAATCAAGCAGAGAGATTATGTTGACTTGGAGCAGGCAGGTGGCAGAGAAGATGAAAAGTGGTCAGCTTCTGGATACACTCTAAAATAAAGACCCAATAACCACTTGACAGACTTAGTGATAGGATGGGTGCAGCATGTGCCATAGAGTGAATATTTACGTCTTCACAAAATTCATATTTTTAAACCTTAAACCTCAGGAGGTGGAGTATTTGGATGGTGATTAGGCATTGAGAGTGGAGCTCTCATGAACAGGGCTAGTGCCCCAATGAAAGAGATCCCTGAGAGCTTCCTTGCCCCTTCCACCATGTGAGAACTTTGCAAGAAGAGGGTTGTATGTGAACAAGGAAGCAGGCTTTCACCAGACACTGTATCTACTGGTGCCTGATCTTGGAATTTCCAGCTTCCAGAACTGTGAGAAATAAGTTTCTGTTGTTTATAAGCCACTCAGTCTGTACTAGTTTTTAATAGTCACCCAAGCTGACTAAGACACCGTATGAATGAGTGTATTCCATAATAACTCCAGTGTTTTTAGATTAGAAAGATGGAGTAGCCATTAACGTGGATGGGTGGACTGGTTTGGAGAAGGTTTGGGAGTGAAGAACTGTACTTTAGGTTTGGACATATGAAATCTGAGATGAATATTAGATATTCAAGTGTAGATATTGCACAGGTAGTTGGATGTATGAGTCTGGAGTTCAGAGGAAAGTGTTGGGTAAAAAATACTGGTGCAATAGTCAATAGGTTTTATCTTGTTTTGAGGGCCATAAGATTGGATGAATTTATTGAGGGAGGAAGCCTCAAAAAAGAAGAGAAGAGGTCAAAGAACTGAATCTTAGGCTGCTCCAACAGTAAGACATTATGAAGAAGAGGGGAAAATTGGTAGAACAGAGTAAGTGTCCAATGAGGTAGAAAGACATCCAGAACAATATGGAGTCCTGGAAGCCAAGTGAATACATTGTTTCAGGAAAGAGAGAGTACTTAAATGTATCAAATGCTCCTGACATTACAAGATGAAGATTAAGTATTGTCTGTTGGATTTAGTAACATGGTGGTCATTGATGACCTTCGAAAGATTAGTTTCTACAAAGTGGAGAAGGTAAAAGCCTTATTGGAATGGGTTGAAGAAGGAATGTGAAGTGATGAGTTAAGGAAGGAATATAGACAAACATCTTGAGGAACTTTGCTTTAAAAAAGAAGAGAAAATTAAGCAGCAACAGAATGATAAAATGGTGTTGAGAGACAAAAACAGCATTATGGTTGTGTGCATACAGGGAATATCTAACAGAGAGGCAAAACAGTATAAGGTAGCGAAATCAGAATTTCTGGAGCAGTGTCGTTGAGGAAAGCAAATGGAACAAAATTTTACTCGTGTGGGAAGTGGCACTGGGCAGGAGCAGGACTGGTATGAATACTAACAAGGACAAATGCAGGCAGGTGAGAAATCAAGATGGTAGGAGTAGTGGGGTTTCCATCATTAATGCTTCTGTTTTGTCATTAACCTAAAAGCAAGATTGTCAGCTGAAAGTGAGAATGGAGAGGACATGTTGGAGATTTGCAAAGAGAAGGAAAGACATGAAATAGTGTAAAAGAGCATTAATAGCCATCAGACAAAGAAAATATGGTAAGATTTCTGGGCAGCAGTGAGGGTCTGTTTGAGGTCAGTGAGCATGAAAGCCAAATAGGACCAGTTAGCACTGCTGTGTGTTTTTTTTGTCATCATGATCAACTTCACGGATATAAATAAGGAGTGAGAAGAGCATTGTATTCAACCAGCATATGGTTTAGCCAAATGTCAAAGGTTATGTTCCCTGGGGAAGTAGACTCAGAGGCAGACATTTGCATACAGATGGTTTTGAACTTTTGGGAAAGACTACTAAGAAAGTAAGGGAAGCAGATTTGAGGAGAGGGAGCAGCTGAACAGATCCCAGTTCTAGCCCCTCAGGATTCCTCAGGATTCTGACATTGGAATGACTCTTGAAAGACGTCTCAGTTGAGAAAAAGGAGCAAAGAGCCTTTATACCCCCATATCAACAAGTCATTAGATGTAGGCTACCCTTTCGGATGGAGGGTAACTTCTGGCTGAAGGTCTCAGTCCTACAGGTGCAAGGAAATAAATTCTGCCAGCCAACTTAGTGAGCTTGGAAGCTAACTATTCTCCAGTCAAGTAAGAGGGCACTAGCCTTTAACAGAAAGGAATGGCCATGTCTGCAGCCCCAGAATATTCAGGAGAATCTGGACATTGAAAATTTTCAAATGCTCATACATTTCCATCTCAAGTCTCAGAGTCACATTACTTGTCTATCTGGGCCCCAGCTTCAGTATAGCAGGCTTTTCAGGTTGCAGAACTCAAGCTTATGTGGCATTCCACTGCCAATTAAGTCCTGGATCTGATCTTTAGTTTTCTTTTATTCCCTCCAGCTGTAGCAAGTGAGAGATTCTTTCCACGTTGCCAAGGATACTTTGACTATTTTGCCTTATGTTGATGATTTAATCACCCTTGGCCTTTCACTATCTTTCCACAGTATTTTAACAACCCCTTGTAACAGGTGTCCAATTCTACAGTGTGTATGATTAGTATTTTCCTGTATCTTTCAAATGCTTGAGACATCATATCTCAGTGTATTCTTGTCCATGCTTAAGTTTACCACAATCACACCCCTGCAACACACCAGAAGCTATCATAATTCCACTCCCACCTGTGATGTGGTCCTTATTGCTGACTTGGAGACAGATGATCCCATTCCAAAATCTGACTTTAGCATCTACTCTTTTGTTCCACTGCTCATTCTGTTTAAGTCTCCATCCCAGATTTCAACACGGAGATTTGTGTGCAGGTGTTTTATAGGGCAGCAATCTGGGGAGTAAACCTGCATGGAGTAAGGAAAATAGGATCAACCAGAGGGAGAAGTTGAAATGCAGTGAGGTTGTAACAGAGAAGAGTCTTTAGTTGATCCTAGCAGGAGAACAGAGCTGGGGTGGCCCTTCAGAGATGTATCTGATTGAGGCAAAAAAAAAAAAAAAAGCTAGCTCTTTGTACCCAGCTCTTTGATGTAGCTGATGTACCCTACATCAACCAGTCATTGAGAGTAAGATCCTTCTGGGGAGGAGATGTAATCTTGGGCAATCTGGTTCCCTTTGGTGGAGGGCAATTGCAGAGACTCAGAAATGAGCCAAAGATAGCCAATAGCCTTGTCATTTGGGTGAATGGATGCTTCTGTCCTGAATTGAGGCTATATAGTGATGCACTATATAGCAAGTGATGTTAGGGAGGGCGGGGTAGCTTAGAGAGACCATGGAATTTAGATAGGTGATGGGAAAAAGATGGATATGAGAGGTGATGAGGCGGTAGGTCAATGGATGGTGGGTTTTTGGAGTCAGCATTTGGAAAGTGGGATGATTATAACTGAGATTTTGGAAAGCTTCATTCTCAGATCCTTACATGACTACTTATTCTAAAGACTGAATCACTCAATCAGAATGTTTTGACATATATCAAATTACTTGCCAAATGAAAGCTTTTCTACATATACCAGTGTACAATTCTATTAGAATTGTATGCATTTAAACACACCCACATATATAATCTCAAGAGTGTGAAGGCTACAATCATTTTTGCTCTGGTGCTGGCAACAAATTACGTTGAAAAGTTTCATGGTAACTAGTTAGGCAGTTTTCAAATTATCTCAGTGGAAATAAATGGTGTTTTTGCACCAGAAGTCCCTATCACCATTTCCTCCCGCCCCAAATCTGGTTAAAAAGTGGATATTAAAACACGAGTAATCAAACATTCTTCTTTGTCTATCTATACTTCAAAACCAATTCTCTTACTGACCTTTGAAATTCTTTTTATAACAACTGAAAAGCAGGGGTTTCTTGTAAGGAAGTTTTGGGAAAAAAATAAAAGTCTGTAGACTTCAAATGCCAAAATGAGAGTTTGCAGTCTTTTGAACTCCAACTAAAATATCCTTCATTAGGAACTTCAGTTTTTCATTTATTTCCAGAAGAAACTCACTATCCTCCACTAAATTTTGAAGGCTGCCAGCATAATTCAGGATGAAATGGCTACTTGCACATGGACATAAGGCAATGATGTGAACTTTAATCAAAATTGTAGATTAAAAAGAATATTTGAACTATTACTTCCCTGGGGGTAGATATGTTCTACAGTCCAATAAATTTTTATTTAAAAAAATTCTACCTCTAATTCTGCAGTTGTACTTACACACACATGGACACACACACAGACACACATCTGTAAATGAACAGCTCTATTGTGGATTCAATCAGGAAAACCCCAACTGCTTGATGTTTTTCAGAGCCCCTTGAATGTTTCTCTTAATATTCATGACTGATTTTCCCATATGTATTGAGGAAATATTGTGTATTTCAGAGCTGAGGCCCCAAATGGCATGACCAAGAAGGGCAGACAATCTCACAAATGCGTGTTGAATACATAATAGAAAAGAGGAATAAAAAGAGAATCTGCATAAGCACAAAACCAATAATGAGAAAAAAATCAAATTAAATTAATGAGTTTAGATCAATTGTATCATCATCTTATCGGGATAGGATTCTCATTCTACCATTAAACCTTCCTTCACAGACTTTTTGAGAACACCTGTCCAAAGATGGTTGAGTGGTTTAGATCAGTGTGATAGCCAATCAGATCACTTTTGAGACTGCTTCAAAATTACTTTCACCCCTCCTATCCTTTATATACAATAGAATGTTATTAAGGTTTTTTTTTTAATTTTTAGTGTTTATTTATCTTTGAGAGACAGAGAGAGACAGAGCATGAGTGGGGAAGGAGCAGAGAGAGAGAGGGAGACACAGAATCCGAAGCAGGCTCCAAGCTCCGAGCTGTCAGCACAGAGCCCAATGAGGAGCTCGAACTCATGAACCGTGAGATCATGACCTGAGCCAAAGTCGGTGCTTAACCGACTGAGCCACCCAGGTGCCCTGTTATTCAGGTTTATTTTGAGTGACATCTGATTAAACCCATATGTAAGGGATTTTTTTTATGAAAAAAATTGAGTGGCTCAATGAACCAGAAAAAGGTACACATTGATTTTGTTTTCATAGAAAAAAAAGATAAAATTGTATCCAGTTAGGGAGCACTAAAATACATAAAGAATATTTCCTAGATCCCCAAAAAAGGCTGGGATTGGAGGAAGGGTAAACAAGGGCTTCAGCTTTATTATTCTAGTTATTTAAAAATAATCAAAAGAAAATAGATCACTTTATTAATACAATATTTTACAAATCTAGGTGAAAGTTATATGGGTGTCCATCATAATAGTGCTTTTTTTCTGTATGTTTTCAATATAATAAAATATTATAGAATATGCTTATATAAAGAATTATAATATTGAGTTATATGGAATTAATTGTATTCAATTGTGTTTGACCCATGAAAAATGAAAATTTCATATGGGTTCAACCTCACATTGTAGACATTTGAAATATCTGCTCCATGCTATTGTTCATGGAACTCATTTTTCTTGATATTTAATCTTTCAAATTGGTCCAAGGAAGGAAAATATGTTCACAAGGTTGTATGTTACATTATTAATCCAGAAATACAGTTTCTCTAATGTCTTATTTATTTTATAACCAGTCTAGTGTATCTGTATTATTCTAAATAGAAAATCTCATAATATATGTTAGCTGTATTCCTTAATATCAGTGTGGTTTTAATGTTTGTTTTCTGGGGTGAAGAGTTTTTAGTCTATTCTAAACAGATGAAATGAAAACAAAATCAGTTGAAATGTATGGTAAGTTGAATAATGGCCCTCCCAAAATGTCAAAATCCTAATCTCCAAAAATCTGTGACTAGGTTACCTTACATGGCAAAGGGAATGTGCACATGTAGTTAAATTAAGGAACTTGAGATGGGAAATTACCTGGATGGTTCTAAGGTAATCACAAGAGTCCTTATAAGAGGGAGGCAGGAGGGTAGGAGTCAAGGGAGATTTTTTGACACAGGAAGCGGTGGGGGGGAAGGAGAGGTGGTGAAAGAAAGTGATGTGGAGCCGCAAGCCAGGAGTATGAACATCCTCTACAAGCTGGAAAAGGCAAAGAAATAGATTCTTCCCTAGAGCCTTCTGAAGGAACACATTCTTGCTGGCTTGTTTTGGATTTCTGACCTCAAAAAAACTGTAGGAATATAAATTTGTGTTGTTTTCAAGCCATGAAATTTGCCATGATTCATTATAGCAGCAATAAGAAACTAATGCAAAGTATTTTTAAAAAGGAAGAATTTGTGATGCTTCTTTTAAACCTACGTAGGCCTCATATACTATTGGCTAAAAAAAAATCTATTTATATTTCTGTTAGACCCATTTCTGGAAGTATGGACTTTAAAGAGACTTTAAAGATCTTTTCAACCAACAAAACTTCTGATGCTTGAATTTCCCCGTCTTTGTCCATCATTGAGGAAAGCAAGTCTGAAAATTCTTTAGGAACTTTTATACAACTGTATGAAAAATGCTCTTTTTCTCTGTGGATTTTTCCCATTGGTCTTAGATCTACCTTTTGAACTTATACTAAATAAGGCCCATTTACATTTCACCAAAATGTTGTAAGACAGCTATTGGGACTATCCTCTTTGTAACAGAGTGGCCCATCCTCTCTGTAACATCACACACACACACACACACACACACACACACACACACACACAAATACTTTGATTTCTGGCTCAACAACCATTCCTTATTTCCCCCTAACTTTATTTAGATATTGGGTTGCATCAATATTTAAGAACTTCCCAGTCCTTGGAAATGATTCATGACTGTTCCAAGCTGGTCATGGTTGTTTTGTTCCCTCAGATCAGATTATTCTAGGGTAGGTATGTGACAAGTTCTGACAAGGGCACTATTATTTCCCAGTTAAAAAAATAAAGGCACAAATCAAGAAAACCACCTTCTGGATATATGTGTATGTGAAGGAAAAATGCAGGAGCCATCTTGCCATCATGAGGGGTCAAGCGTGAAAAACAAAAGGTTGAGGATAATGGAGCAGAATGATAGAATGAATTTGGGTCCTTGGTAACATCATGACAACTGAAACAATGCTTGAACTACCAACTTCTATTCTTTAAAAATTTTTTTTTAATATTTTTATTTATTTTTGAAGGAGAGAGAGAGACAGAGCACGAGCAGGGGAGGAGCAGAGAGAGAGGGAGACACAGAATCTGAAACAGGCACCAGGCTCTGAGATGTCAGCACAGAGCTGACACAGGGCTCGAACCCACAAACTGTGAGATCATGACCCGAGCTGAAGCCGGACGCTCAACCAACTGGGCCACCCAGGCGCCCCTACCAACTTCTATTCTTGTTTTCTGAGATAGTGAAACAACATTCTTGTCATCAGCTTGGGTTGCTATAATAAAATAACATAGATTGGTGACTTAACAGAAATTTATTTTTTAACAGTTCTGGAGACTGGCAGTCTGAGATCAGAGTGCTAGGGTAGTCAGGTTCTGACAAGAACCCTCTTCCTGATTTGCAGACAGCTACCTTCTGTGTTCTCACACAGAGGAGAGAGTTCTGGTCTCTTCCTGTTCTTAAAAGTACACAAATCCCATTATGGAGTCTCCATCCTCCTGGTCTTATCTAAACCTAATTAGGGCCTGGAGGCCCTACCTGATTTACTATCATATTAGAGGTTACGGCTTTAACATATGAATTTGGGGGGATACAAATGTTTAGTCTATGATAAGCCACTTTTAGTTGAGCATTCTGTTACTCTCAACAAAAAGAATACTAACATTTGCATTTCTACCCCAGTTCTTTGAGTATTCTCCACCTAAATTGGGTGCCAAACTCTTCACTGCCTTGGTTAATTTACATTTGCTTTTCTCACATTCATCTATATATTTTTTCATGAATGAGGGCATGAATAGAAGGCTTTAGTCTAGGTTTAGTCTGACAAGACAGAGTGACATTATGCCAACATTAATTTTACATTTTATGGTTCTATTAATTCATAATGTAACTTATGGGTTTTTTTAAATTTATTTTTGGTAACCTCAACCCTTAGTTGACTCCACATGAGTTCATCAGTGACTCCCTAGGGTTTGCTAAGCAATGACTCACCTGTCACGTACTTATGCAGTTGACTGCTGGGACCCAAGTGTATGTATGATCTTAGACTTGTCTTAGACCTATTTGATTTTCTTAAGATTTGTTTTATTTTCTAGTATGTTGTGATATTCTTAAATTTTGATTTTAATTGTTGCAAATGTGCAATCTCCCTTCCGGTCTCAGATGATCCATAGATGCAATGGCTGCTTACCTTTTATCTTTAAAATTTTTTTAATTTATTTTTGAGAGACAGAGAGAGACAGAGCATGAGCAGGGTAGAGGCAGAGAGAGAGGGAGACACAGAATCTGAAGCGGGTTCCAGGCTCTGAGCCTTCAGCACAGAGCCTGGTGCAGGGCTCAAAATCACAAACCATGAGATCATGATCTGAACTAAGTCAGACGCTTAACCGACTGAGCCACCCAGGCGGCCCTTATCTTTTTCTTTTGAAATCAAGTCACTGTAGAAGACAGAGCTTTGTGTTATTCCGTGTGAATTCTCCCTTCAAGTTCATAATGGTCCAGTCATTCAACTTTAGTAACTGCACAAGAATCTCCATTAGAGTGTGATTACCTTTATAAGAGGGACCAGAATTTATTCATCTTTACCATGTATTGGATGTGCAGCATCTGGTTTCTGGTAGGGATGGAAAACATGTTTAATGCATTGATCCTCCATCCTGTCTGCATATTAGCATACCCTGTGAAGCCTTTATAAAATACAGTCTCACCCTAGTCCAACTGAGGCAGAAATTTTGAGTGTTAGGCCTAGACACTGATATTTTAGAAAATACCCTCAGGCAATTTTGATGAACTGTTATAGTTTCAAGCCATTGATTTATTGAATAATTGTTGCCTGACTCTGGCTTAAATTTTTTTATCACGTACGTTAAGTTATCACACATTAGATAATACTTTTTGCCACTTTTCCTTTATCACATTTTGTTCTTATTAATAAGGCATGTAAAGGTCTCTCTCGTCTTTTATGTGGTAAGTTACTTAGGGTCTCAGACCATTGTTTCTTCTATGTAACAAAGAGTACAGTGCATTCCACATAATAGCTACTCTATAGAGACTGAAAAATGATGTTTACAAGCAAGGATTGCAAGTGATTTGTCTGTTCTTAGAAGCAGTCGCCTGAATGCTGTATTCTTTATTTTGCTTTTGATGATAATACACTATTTTTGGAACTTATTTCCTTGTTGGTTTTTTAGATGGCCTTCCATTAGAGGTTTTGTTTTGTTTTGCTTATTTGTTTGCTTGTGTTCCCAGTCTCTTGCTAAACTGATGAGTGGAGAACAGAGATTAGCCAGTGTTTGGCAGAGAAAATTTTATGACAGAGAATATCACCATGTGTTTGCCATATGCATGTCTGTTGTTTACATAATGGATATTCTATGTAAGAATCAAGATTATATACTCATTGAGAATCCTTCTTGGCTCTGGAAATTATGTATATTAGGATATTTGAAGGCGTAGAAGACAGGAAGAAATGATATAGGAATGTATCAGAATGCTAGAGTGACTTAGAACAGGTTAAGTCTAGGGCACATTTCTTTTCAGTAATTGAGTCAAACAGTGTTGAAGCCCTGCTTGGTTTCTGTATTTTGTTAATAACTGACCTAAACATCCAATTATTATGCTTAGATGCTCTTGAATAGATAATCTGGCTAAAAATGTAGAGTAAAGTAAATTCTACATATTTCTGACAATCAGTTGAAAGTTGCACACATGTTGGAACTAAATAAGCCCCCTACTTACAGGAATGGCTTTGGTACCTATTGCAGAATGTGACATCATCAAGGTTGGTTTCTTGGATTTACATACTGAGAGGATTTTTATTTTACCATAAGAAACCAGAATAATAAAGTTAAAAGACACCATTTAACCTCTCTGATCCCAATTTTCCCCATTAAAATGAAGGACATCAACCAGGTAAGCGACTTGTCTGGAGTCACAAACCTGCTCAAAAGCACTGTTAGAATTAAATCTGGATTTTTAGACTCTCTCCATCTACATTATCTGGTTTACTTTTAGAAAAGCAAAAGGCTTTAAAGAACATACATAATACTCTGTTTATTTTATGAAATCCTCTTATAATGCCATATTGATATAATTTACCCTACTTTGCCTAGATTTGACATTTGATTAATTTGTGAGATTGTTGAAAATATCCTTATCTCCAGCACAGAAGTTCATTTATACAAAGGAAATCAGTCACATGGAAAAAACTCTGTTTCTTCTGTTTTTGGGTTTCTATGCATATCATCCCTAAAATTGTAGTGGTTTCTGGAATGGCATATTTTCAGATCATGGGTTGCAACTAAAGCCATGACAATCTTTTCCTCAGAAAGTTTACTAGACACAGTAAATAACCAAAAAGATTTTAAATAAATCACTGTCAAGATGATTTCTGAGCTTTAATCAATCATAATAAGAAAAATTATAATTATGCAATGTAAAATATCCATGTGGGACAAAATTTCCATGCCTGCTAGTGAAATACTGAACCATCTGATTTGAGTCAAGGTTACATTCTTCTTGAAGGCACCGTGAGAACAGCAGAAAGACCAAGAAATTTGAAGTCTGACTGGATTTTAGGGATCAAAATGTATACTGCCACTTTTTAGCTATATGATACTGGGATCACTGCTTGCCTTTTCCAAACTGTTTTTCTTTATGTGTAAACTAAGGATAATAATACTAGGGTTATTTTCATTTTTTATTTTTTTAATTAAAAAATGTTTTATTTATTTATTTTGAGAGAGGGAGAAAGAAAGAGAAAGAGAGAGACAGAGAAGAGGGAGAGAGAGTATCCAAAGCATGTTCCTCACTGTCAGTGTGGAGCCTGATGCTGGGCTCGAACTAATGAACTGTGAGATCATGACCTGAGCTGAAACTGAGAGTCAGATGCTTAACCAACTGAACTACCCAGGTGCCCCTACCAGGGTTATTTTTAAAGTGAAAAGAATATATGAAAATGTATTATGCTATCATATGGCAAACTTAATGTTTCCCAAGAGTTAATAGATTCATATTGACTATATAATCAACTTCCAGGAAAAGAGCTAACATCAGGTTCTGGTAAGTTTCCATGTAGGTTTCCTGGATACCTTTTTATGTTCAGTAGGCTCAAGAGTTATTTCACTTAGCAAAACAGTGGCTTCTTGCCCATTGGGAAGTTCAGTGAATGAATTGTTCTAATCGCAACTTATGTTTTGTCCATGTCCCTGTTATGTCACACATAGGTTTGCTGCCAGAACAAGTTTTGTAACTGAGAAGAGGTGAACGAAGGATAGACTAAGTGTTATGTAAAGCTTAGTCCTCTCTTCATGAAACTAGGCTGACTACAAATGTATTTTATGTTTAAGAAAGTTGAGAAGAAAGCATCTTCTTAAGAATTAATGATGTTTTACAGTGCCACCTAACTCAAAGAATAGATTTACTATTTATAATGGAGTTACTTAAATAATTTGAAAATGCACTGAGAGAGAATGCCTGCATTCCCTAAATTGTTGGCTTAGCACACAAGAACACAAACATTTGCCCTAGAACCTATCTGTGCTGGTGGAGAGGACTGTAGGAAGTTCAAATTATGGACAAAAAGTGTAGTTACACAGTAGAGGAAACTCTCAACTCCCTTCTCTGCCCTAATGTCTATGGTCATGAAGAATAAAATAAATACATATTGCTAAAAAAAAACCACATGCCAAATATTTCTACTTCTGGACAAGATGAAGTGACAAGAACCATGAGATCATGATCTGAGCCAAAATCAAGAATTGGACACTTAACTAACTGAACCACCGAGGGGCCTCTGCATTACATATGTTCTAGGAGTTAAATAGAGTCATGGAAGATACAACAAAGACTCATAATAGATTTATAAACATTAAAAAGTTTAATGTGTGAAATAAAATATACATAAGACAGGATTAATAGCAAATCAGACATTCCAGGAAAACAATATCAGTAAATTTAAATACATAAAATAGAAGTTATTAAATTGAAACAGACAAAAGATAATATTAAGAAAAAATAATAAACAGACCATCAGTAAGCTGTGAAATACTTCAAGCAATCTACTATGCTATAATCAAATTTCACCAAAGAGAGAACAGGTGGGTAGGTGGGCAAGCAGAAGAAACATAATTAAAAAAATATGGCCCAAGTTTTCCATTTTTTATGAAAACTACAGACACATAGATCCAAGAAGCTTAATAAATGCCAAGACAAGAAACATGAATAAAAGTAAACTGAAACAGATCATCATCAAATAGCAGAAAACCAGTGATACAAAGAAAGTTTTAAAATGAATCAGAGAAAAATGATGTTATATGAAAAATAACAAAGGTAAGGATGACTGCAGATTTCACATTGGAGGCAGTATAAGTGAGATAGCAGTAAAGCAACGTCTTTTAAAAAAGAAAGAAAGAAAGAAAGAAAGAGAGAGAAAAAGCAAGCTATCTATTAACCTAGAATTTTATACCCAGCACAATTTTCTTTCAAAAACAATGGCAAAACAATATATTTAGACATGCCAAAGCTAAAAGAAATTACCACCAGAAGACTACTACTATAGATACTTCAAAGGAAGTCCTTCAGGGAGAAAGAAAAATGATATGCCATAGAAATGTGATTTTCAAACAAAGAAAAAGGCACTTAAAATGATTATGACATGGATAAATATAAAATATTTTATTACTACATAAATGTCTTTTAAGATATTTTTAAAATTTAAATCCAAGTTAGGTAACATATAACATACTAACAATTTCAGGAATAAAATTTAGTGATTTACCACTTACATATAACACCCAGTGCTCACCCCAAGAATTGTCGTCCTTAATGTACCTCACCCATTTAGCCCTTCTCTCTACCCAACAACCTCTAGCAATCCTCACTTTGTTCTCTGAATTTAAGAGTTTCTTGTGGTTTGTCTCCCTCTCTATTTTTATGTTATTTTTGCTTCCCTTCCCTTATGTTCATCTGTTTTGTATCTTAAATTCCACATGAGTAAAACCATATATTTGTATTTCTCTGACTTATTTCACTTAGCATAATACACTCTAGTTCCCTCCATGTTGTTGCAAATGGCAAGATTTGATCACCAAGTAATATTCCTTTATATATATAATATATATAATAATATAATATAATTATATAATATATTATTAGAAAATATAATATATATTATATATATTACATATATTATATATATATAATATATATTTATAATTATAAAATATATTATTATATATAGATATATATATAATATATCTATATAAAGATATATTCTTTATTATTATATATAATATATATATTATATATAATATATATATTAATATATATTATATATAATATATAATAATATAATAATATATATTAATAATATAATATAATATATATAATTATTATTAATTATATATTTATAATTTATAATTATATAAATTATATAATTATATAAATTATATATATTATATAAATATATAAATATATAAATATATAAATATAATATAAATAATTATATAAATATATATATAATATATAAATATAAAAATATAAATTATAAATATATAATTTATAATTATAAATTAATAATATATATTATATAATATATTAATTATTATATATGTAATATATAAATAATATAATAATAATATATATTAATATATATAATATATATTTAATATATATAATAATATAATAATATATATATTATTATAATATATATAATATAATATAATTATATTATATTATATATATATTATAAAATATAATATAATAATATATAATATTATATATATAATATTATATATATAATATATATAATATATATATATAATATATATATTAATATAATATATATATAATAATATATTATTATAAAAATAATCTATATAAAGATATATTATATATAGATTATATATAGATTATATATATAAATCTAATATATAATATAATATATATTAGATAATATATATATAATATATTATATATATATATTATATTATATATATATAAATATAATATATATTTATAATTATAAAATATATTATTATATATAGATTATATATTATTATATATTATATTCCTTTATATATATATGTATAAAGACATGAACAGACACTTTTCCAAAGTGACAAGAATATATATATATATATATATATATATATATATATATATATACCACATCTTTTCTATCCATTCATCAGTAAATAGGCATTTTTTAGGTTCTTTCCATACTTTGGCTATTGTCAACAGTGTTGCTATAAACATTGGGGTGCATGTGCCCCTTTGAATCAGCACTCCTGTATCCTCTGGATATATACCTAGTAGTGCAATTGCTGGGTTGTAGGGTAGTTCTAACTTTAATTTTTTGAGGAACCTCCATACTGTTTTCCAGAGTGGCTGCACCAGATTGCATCCCCACTAGCAGTGCAAAAGAGTTCCCCTTCCTCTACATCCTTGCCAACATCTGTCATTGCCTAAGTTGTTAATTTTAGCCATTCTGACAGGTGTGAGATGTTATCTCATTGTGGTTTTGATTTGTTGATTATGAATGATGTTGAGCATTTTTTTCATGTCTGTTAGTCATTTGAATGTCTTCTTTGGAAAAGTGTCTGTTCATGTCTTTTGCCCATTTCTTCACTGACTTGTTTTTTGGTTGTTGAGTTTGATAAGTTCTTTATAGATTTTGGATACTAATCCTTTATTTAATATGTCATTTGCAAAGATCTCCTATTCTGTCCTTTGCCTTTTAGTTTTGCTGTTTTTTTCCTTCCCTGTGCAGAAGCTTTTTATCTTAATGAGGTCCCGATAGTTCATTTTTGCTTTTGTTTCCCTTGCCTCTGTAGACAAGTCAAGTTGCTGTGGCTGAGGTCAAAGAGGTTGTCACCTCTTTTATCCTCTAGGATTTAGATGGTTTCCTGTCTTATGTTTAGGTCTTTCATCCATTTTCAGTTTATTTTTGTGTATGGTGTATGAAAGTGTTCCAGGTTCATTCTTCTGCATGTCTCTGTCCAGTTTTCACAACACCATTTGCTGAAGAGACAGTCTTTTTTTCCATTGGCTATTCTTTCTACCTTTGTCAGTTTAGTTAACTATATTTGTGGGTCTATTTCTGGGCTCTCTATTCTGTTGTATTGATCTATGTGTCTGTTCTTGTGCTAGTACCATAGTGTCTTGAGTACAGCTTTGTAATACACCTTGAAGTCCGTAATTATAATGCCTCCTGCTTTGGCTTTCTTTTTCAGGATTGCTTTGGCTATTTAGGGTCTTTTCTGGTTCCATACAAATTTTAAGATTGTTTTTTCTAGCTCTGTGAAGAATGCTGGTGTTATTTTGATAAGGATTGAAATGAACATGTACATTGCTTTGGGTAGTATTGACATTTTAACAATATTTGTTCTTCCAATCCATGAGCATAAAATGTTTTTCCATTTTCTTGTGTCTTCTTCAATTTTTTCATAAGGTTTCTATAGTTTTCAGTGTATAGATTTTTCACCTCTTTGGTTAGGTTTATTCCTAGGTATTTTATGTTTTTTTAGTGCAATTGTAAATGAGATTAATGCCTTGATTTCTCTTTCTGATATTTCATTATTGGTGTATAAAATGCAACCTATATCTGTGCATTGATTTTATATCCTGTGATCTTGCCTAATTCACGTACCAGCTCTAACAGTTTTTTGGTGGAGTCTTTTGGGTTTTCCACATAGGACATCATGTTGTATGCAGAGTGAAAGGTTGACTTCCTCCTTGTTGATTAGGTGCTTTTTATTCCTTTGTGTTGTCTGATTGCAGAAGCTAGGAATTCCAACACGATGTTGAATAACAGTGGTGAGCGTGGACATCCTTATCATATTCCTGACCTTAGGGGGAAAGCTCTCAGTTTTTCCCCATTGAGGATGATATTAGCGTGGTCTTTCATATACTGCCTTTATGATCTTGAGGTATGATCCTTCTATCTATCCCTACTTTCTTGAGGGTTTTCATCAAGAAAAGATATTATATTTTGTCAAATGCTTTTTCAGCATCTATTGAGAGGATCCTGTGGTTCTTGTCCTTTCTTTTATTAATGTGATATATCACATTGATTGATTTGTGGGTATTGAACCAGCCCTGCATTCTAGGAATAAATCCCACTTGAGTGTGGTGAATAATTTTTTTAATGTATTGTTGGATCTGGTTTGCTAGAATTCCTCTGGAAACTCATCCAGTCCCGGACTCTTGTTTTTCGGAGAGTTTTGATTACTGATTCAATTTTTTACTGACTATGTGTCTGTTAAAAATTTCTATTTCTTCCTGTTTCAGTTTTGGTAGTTTATATGTTTCTAGGAATTTGTCCATTTCTTCAAGTCTGCCCAGTTTGTTGGCAGACTTATTGTCATAATATTCTCTTATTGTAGTTTGTATTTCTGCAGTGTTGGTTGTGATCTCTCCTCTTTCATTTGTTATTTTATTTATTTGGGTATTTTCCTTCTTCATTTTTATCAGTCTGGCTACAGGTATATCAACTTTGTTAATTCTCTCAAAGAACAAGCTGCTGGTTTCATTGACTTGTCATGTTGGGTTTTTTGTTTTGTTTTGTTTTGATTTCAACATTATTGATTTCTGCTCTAATCTTCATTATTTCCCTTCTTCTGCTGTTTTTAGGCTTTATTTGCTGTTTTTTTCCCCTCCTTTTTTAGCTGTAAGGTTAGGTTGTGTATTTGAGAGATTTCTTCCTTCTTTAGGAAGGCCTGAATTGCTATATACTTCCCTCTTATGACTGCCTTTGATGTATCCCAAAGATTTTGGACTGTTATGTTTTCATTTTCATTGGCTTCCGTGTACCTCTTAATTTCTCCTTCAATTTCTTGGTTAACCCATTCAGTCTTTAGCAGGATGTTCTTTAATCTCCAAGTATTCATGGTCTTTCCAAATTTTCTCCTGTGGTTTATTTTGAGTTTCATAATGTTGTGGTCTGAAAATATGCAAGGTATGACATCAATATTTTTGTACTTGTTGATGGCTGATTTATGACCCAGTATGTGATCTGTTCTGGAGAATGTTCCAGGTGCACTCAAGAAGAATGTGTATTCTGTTCCTTTTTAAATTTTTTAAATGTTTATTTTTGAGATAGAGACAGAGTGTGAGGGGAGAGGGGCAGAGAGACAGGGAGACACAGAATTAGAAACAGGCTCCAGACTCTGAGCTGTCAGCACAGAGCCTGACACGAGGCTTGAATCCATGAACCTTGAGATCATGACCTGAGCTGAAGTCAGACGCTTAACCAACTAAGCCACCCAGGCACCCCATGCTGCTTTAGTATGAAATGTTCTGAATATATCTGTTAAGTCCATCTGGTCCAGTGTGTCATTCAAAGCCACTGTTTCCTTGTTGATTTTCTGATTATATGATCTGTCCATTGTTGTAAGTGGGGTATTGAATGAAGTCCTCTCCTATTATGGTGTAATTATCAATGAGTTTCTTTATGTTTGTGACTAATTGATTTATATATTTGTGTGTTTCAAGTTGGAGCATAAATAATTACAATTGTTCGATCTTCTTCATTGGTAGACCCCTTAATTACTATATAATGCCCTTCTTCATCTCTTATTACAGTCTTTATTTTAAAATCTAGTTTGTCCGATATAAGTATGGCTACACCAGCTTTCTTTTGCTGACCATTAGCATGATAGATCATTCCCCATCCCCTTACTTTCAATCTTATGGTGTCTTTAGGTCTAAAATGGGTTTCTTGTAAACAGCATATAGAAAGGTCTTGTTTTCTTATCCATTCTGATACCCTATATCTTCTGATCGGAGCGTTTAGCCCATTGACATTTAGAATGAGTTTTGAAATATATGAATTTAGTGCTATTGTGTTGCCTGTTGAGTTGGTGTTTCTGGTGATGTTCTCTGGCCCTTTCTAGTCTTTGTTACTTTTGGTCTTTTTTGTTTTGTTTTGTTTTGTCTTTTCTCCTACTCAAAGGGCTCCCTTAAATTTCTTTCAGGGCTGGTTTAGTGGTCACAAACTCTGGGACTTTGTTTCTCTGGGAAGCTCTTTATCTCTCCTATTTTGAATTACAGCCTTGTTGGATAAAGAATTCTTTTCTGCATATTTTTCTGATTGAGCACATTGAATGTATCTTACTGCTCCTTTTTGGCCTTCCACGTGTCTGTGGATAGGTCTGTTATGAACCTGGTCTGTCTTCCCTTATAGGTTAAGGAGTTTTTTTCCCTTGCTGCTTTCATAATTCTTTCCTTGTCTGTGTATTTTGTGAATTTGACTATGATATGCCTCGGTGATGGTCAGTTTTTGTTGAATCTAATGGGAGTTGTCTGTGCTTCTTGGATTTTGATGTCTATGTCCTTCCCCACATTAGGAGTTTTCTGCTATAATTTGCTCACATAAACCTCCTGCCCCTTTTTCTCTCTCTTCATCTTCTGGGACTCCTATGATTCAGATGTTATTCCTTTTTAATAAGTCACTGAATTCTCTAAGTCTGTATCATGATCTTTTGCCTTTGTTTCCCTCTTTTTTCTGCTTCATTATTCTCTATAACTTTATCTTCTAAATAGATGATTTGATGCTCTTCTTTCTGCATCCTTGCCATCATGGCATCCATTTGAGATTGCATCTCGGTTATAGCATTTTTAATTTCATCCTGACTAGATTTTATTTCTTTTATCTCTGCAAAAAGGGATTCTATGCTTTTTTCAATCCCAGCTAGTATTCTTATTACCACGGTTCTAAATTCTAGTTCAGACATCTTGCTTATATCTGTGTTAATTGAGCCTTGGCTGTCATTTCTTCCTCTTCTTTATTTTGGGGTAAATTCCTTTATTTTGTCTTTTTGGAGGAACAAAAAAAATGAATAAAGTAAAAAATTAAAATTAAAACATTTAAAAAAATCAAATGAAGAAAGCTAGATCCTCAGTGGGTTTTGATGTGCTTATTGAAAGAAGCTTGATAGAACATAGAAACAAGGGAAAAGAAAAAAAAAGGTACAAAAATTTTTAAAAATTAAAAAATATATATAATGTAATAAAATATAATAAAATGAAATAAAAATGAATAGAGTAAAAAATTTAAAAAATAAAAAATAAAGTAAGGAAAATAAAAATAAAAAGAATTTTTTTTCTTTCTGTATCCAAGAATGAGGAAGAAAAGAAAGAAAAAAAGGAAAAAGGAAACAATTTAAGCAACAACAGAGGCAAATAAAATGAATAAATGAACCAGCACACAGAATGACACCCGAATGAAGTTGCATCCAGTTTCCGCTAGAACTGAAATAATAAAGCCTTCTATAGTCCATACACTAAACAGGTGGAGGGACTTGTGCTGGTCTTCTAGGGGACATGCTTGGTATAATGGCTCCATTCTCCACTAGGTGGCTCTGCTTAGCTTACTGGGGTGGATCAGTGTGGCATGTATGCTCCTCCACAGGAAAGGTGGAAATGGCTTCACCCACCTCCCTAGTCTCAGGCACAGGAACTTCGTGCTCTCACCAACCAGTGATAAAACACCCCTCCTTTGTCTCAGGCCTCCATCAACTCCATGCCTCTTCCCTGTCATATCCAAGCTGTCCACCTTCCAGGTGATGCCTCCCTCCAGAGTTTTATCTCAGATAGGGTTGTGCTTCAAAACCCCATACTCAGAGACCCTTGCAGCTTGGACCCAAACCAACTTCCCAGGAGAGGGTCTCACTGAGCAATGGCCAGGTGCCAGCTTGCCCCAGAAAACGTTTGTGCAATCACGAAGTGGCAGAGGTTCAGAGATTATGGCAAACCACAACAAACAGCCACCACCAGGTTTCACCGCACTCTAGTATCTTTGTCTCAACACCAGCAAACATGGTTACTCATAGGTCTGCTGAGACCTTTTCTGTATGGCCTCTACCAAATGCACACTCTTTCTCCCCATGGGGCACATGGACCTCTCAGACCCCGCTGCTGGGATTCGCCCTACTTCCTCACCAGAGCACTGCCAGTCATTGAGCTCCAGGATTTCAAACTCTGCACTTCACTGTTTATAGAATCCTGGTGGTATCGAAACCCTTTCCTTACTTCCTGTCAATGGTTTTGAGGAACAGATTTCTTGTTCAGTCCCCTGCTAGTGTTTTTACTCTTTCTTTCCAGCTACTTTCTGGGGAGTGCTTTTCTTGCACAATCCCAGTACACCGCACTCTCCCCCTTTTCCCTTTCTCCACAAAAACAGCTCCTTTCCCTCCATGGTTTTTCTCTTCCCCAGTTCACCTCTCTGCACCATGTACCTGCAAAGTTCTGTGGTTCAAGTTATGCAGATTGTTGTCTTAATTCTCAGATCAATTTCCTGGGTATACAAAATGGTGTGGTGCTGACCTACCTGCATTTCAGGGACAAGACAAGCTCAGTGTCTCTTTGTTGTTCTGCCATCTTAACTCCTCTCCTCCCACATAAATATCTTTTAAAGATAGTTTTAGACTGTTCTAACAAAATAAACGTAGTGCATGGTTTATAATGTGTGTAAAATTAAAATATGTGACTATAATAGTGCAAAAGTCAGAAGCGAGCTGGAAGTCTGAAATAGTAAGATTTTTATACTATAGGTCAAGTGTTATAATATCACTTGAAGTTAGACTGTGATACTCTGAAGCTGTACACCAAAAGGCAATCTATGAAATAAGATATGGAATAATATATGTGATAAAGGGTGAGCATCCAAATTATATAAAGAACCATACAACTCAATAGCAAAACACACACACACACACACACACACACACCCCACACAAAATCCAACAAACTCTGATTTGAAAAAATAGAGAAATCGAATAGATATTTTTCCAAAGAGGACATACACATGGCCAACAGGTTTATAAAAAGGTGTTCAGCATCACTAACCAATCACTAATTATGAACACAATGCAAATCAAAACCATAATGAGATATCACCTCACACCTATTAGAATGGCTATTATCAGAAAGAGAAGAGATAACAAGTGTTGGTGAGGATGTGAAGAAAAGGGAACCCTTGTGCATTATTGGTGGGAATGAAAATTGGTGCAGCTACTAGGGAAAATAATAGGGAGTTTCTCCAAAAATTAAAAGTAGAGCTGCCAATGATCCAGCAATCCACTTCTGAGTATATATCCAAAGGAAATGAAGACAGGTTATCAAAGAGATATCTACACTTCCATGTTTATTGTAGCACTATACACAATAGCCAAAATATGGAAACAATCTAAGTGTCCATCAAAAAATGGATGAATGGATAATGAAGATGTGGTATGTGTATTCATGTATACGTGGCATGTATCAACAACAGAAAGAAATCCTGCTATTTGTGACAACATGTATTAGCCTTGAAGGTATTGTGCTAAGTGAAATGAGACAGAGAAAGACAAACACAGCATAGTATCATTTATATGTGAAATCTAAAAAAAAATAGGTCAAACTCATAGGAAAATGGTTGTTGGTGCTGGGGGTGGTGGAAATAGGGAGAAGTTGGTAAAATGGTACAAACTTTCAGTTGTAATATGAATAAGGTCTGAGGATCTAATACAAAACATGGTGACTATAGTTGATAACACTGTATTGTATAACTGAAATTTTCTAGTAGAACTTATATGTTCTCATCGAAAGAAAAAGTGAGGTGTTAAATGTGTTAATCAGCTAAGTGAGGAATATCTTTTCATAATGTATTTGTACACCAAATCATCACAATGTACACTTTAAATATCATGGGGCACCCAAGAGACTCAGTTGGTTGAGCGTCCAACTTTGGCTCAGGTCATGATTTTGCAGTTCAGTGAATTTGAGCCCTGCGTTGGGCTCTGTGTTGACAGCCTGGAGCCTGCTTCAGATTCTGTGTCTCCCTCTCTCTCTGCCCCTCTCGTGTTCATGCTCTGTCTGTCTCCCTCAAAAACAAATATTAAAAAACAAATTTAAATATCTAACAATTTTTGTCAATTAAACTTCAGCATAGCTGAAATTTAAAAAATAAATGTATGCCATAAACCCTACAAAACCAATAAAATGGGATTTCTAGCTAATAAGTCAACAATGGAGATGAAATAAAATTTAAAAAATCAAAAGGAGACAGAAAAAAGGGAAAAATAAAATAAAGAATAAATAAATAGAACACAAATAACAAGCTATTCAATTTTAAACTCATACATATAACTAATAACATTAGATGTAAGTGGTCTAAATATACAAATTAAGAGGCAGAGTTATCAGACAGGATAAAAACAGCAAGATCCAATTACATGCTGCCTGGAAGAAATGCACTTCAAATATAAAGACAAAAATAGCTTGAAAGTAAAGGATAAGAAAAATGTCTACCATTATAACATCATAAAAGAAATCTAGAGTGACCATATTCATATTGAGATTTCAGAGCAAAGAATATTACTAGATAAAAAGAAGATTATTTTATAATGATGAAGGAATTAATTCATCAAGAAGATATAATATTCTTAAATGCTTATGCATTTGAAAACTGAGCTATAAAATACATGAAGTTAAAACTAATTCAACTACAAGGAGAAATAACAAATTTATAATGCCAGTAGGTGATTTTAATATCCATCTTGATAATTTATAGAACAAGTATGTATATAGAAAAAGTATGTATATAGAACAAGGAATGTATATTGGAACAGCTTCATCCACAACTTTCTCTAATTGGAATTTATGTAACACTCCACTTAGGGGAATACACATGCTTTTTCTGTGCACAGAAACATTTGTGAAAGTAGACTATAATCTGGGCAATAAAACAAGTTTCAATAAATTTAAAATAATATAAGTAATAAAAACTATGCCCTCTCACCAAAATGGAATTAAATTCCAAATCAATCACAGAAGTAATATCTAGAGTCTAAAAATCATATGGAACTAAAAGGATTTAGAATTGCCAAAACAACTTTGAGAAAGATCAAAAGTGGAAAACTAACACTGCATGCTTCTGAGCATTATAAACCTACATTAATGAAAACAGCGTGATATGGGTATAAAGACAAGACATACAACTCGAAACAATAGAATAGATTTGGGAAATAGACCCACGCATATATGTCTCACTAATTTTCAACAAAGGTAAGAAAATAATTCAGTAGAATAGAAAAAGTCTTTTCAATACACAATAGTAAAACAATTAGATATCTATATACAAAAAAATAAGAAAGGGAAAGAAAAAATATTATCGTCTCATACCTCACATCATATACAAAACATTAACTAAAACTCAATCCTAAACCGAGATGCAAGACTTAAAATGATCAAATTTTGTGCTGCCCATGTACTCTTGGCACATTTCAATAAAATTATTTGGAAAATAATAAGAAATAGGGGCCCTTGGGTGGCTCAGTTAAATGTTTGACTTCAACTCATGTCATGACCTCATAGCTTGTGAGTTCAAGCCCCACGTCTGGCTCTGTGCTGACAGCTCAGAGCCTGAGCCTGCTTCGGATTCTGTGTCTCTGGCTCTCTCTGCTCCTCCCCTGCTCATGCTCTCTCTTTCTCTCTCTCTCTCTCGCAAAAATAAAATAAACATAAAAAATGTTTAATAAATAAATGAAATGATACAATTTCTCAAAGAAAGCATAGAAGAAAACGTTTGTGACCTTGGGATATGCGAATAGGTTTTAGACGTGACACCAGATGCATGATCCATAAAATAGTAAATTTATATATATAGGATTTCCTCAAAATTAAAAGCTTCTGTTCTGTGAAAGGCATTAAGAGAAATAAAAGACAGAAACTGCACTTGTGGTGAGCACGGTGTAACATATAAACTTGTTGAATCACTACATTGTCAACTGGAAATGAACATAACATTGCGTGTCAACTATGCTCTGTTTAAAAAAAAATTAAAAAAGCGAAGTTAGAAACTGGGAAAAATACTTGCAAAGCATATCTTTGATGGACGATCTATCTCCAAAACACACAAACATAATAATAAGAAAACAAATCCCTATTAGAAAATAGGCAAAAGAAATGAACAGATGCTTCAACAAAGATTAAAGAGCTGGCAAATAACACATAGAACATCATTAGTTTTTTGGGAAATGCGTATTAAAACCACAATGACATTGTACTATATCTATTAGAGTAGCTAAAATTGCAGAATGACCGTATCAAATGTTAACAATGAAGTGAGAGAATTACAACTCCTATACACTGCTGATGGTAGTGTATAATCACTTTGGAAAAGGTAAGTATTTTTTAAAAATCTAGGTGCATCCCTACTGTATAGACCCAGTCATTTAGCTCCTAGGTATTTCTATAAGAAAAATGAAAGCATACGTCCATTGCAGCTTTCTTTGTAATAGGCAAAAACTGGAAACAACTCAAATGTCCATCAACATGTGTATAAATAAACTTTGGTATCTACGTACAATGGAATACTACTCAGCAATGAAGAGAAATGAACTATTGATACCCACAACAACATGGATGAATCTCAAAATAATTATGTTGAAAGAATCCTGACAAAAAAGATGACATATAGTATAATTCTATTTATATAAAATTCTAGAAAATGCAAACTAATCTATAGTGACAGAAAGATCAGTGTTTGCCTGGGGAGGGCAAAGCAGAGAGGATAGAAGATATAGATAGATGTGTATACATAAATATATATAAATACATATATAGAACATATATATAGATAGATGTGTGTGTGTATAGTAAAAACCTGATTTGAAAGCATAATTCATTCCAGAAACATGCTTGTAATCCAAAGCATTTTATATCAAAGCAAATTTCCCCATAAGAAATAATGGAAACTCAGAGGATTCATTCCACAACCCAAAATATTCATATAAAAATGATTACAATACTGTAATAGAATAATAAAATAATAAATAAAATACAAAATGTAAAGAAAAATAAATTAACCTGCACTTACCTTTGAAAACTTTCATGGCTGGTGTGAGGGAGACAAGAGAGAGGAGGGTTATTGTGTAGGATGACTTTCACTATCACTAACGGAATCATTGCCATCTATTGTCTCAAAAGAATCTTTTTCTTTTCATGCAACTTTAACAAGGAACCTATCCAGTGAGACTTGCTTTTACCTCCTTTTGAGGATTTCATGGAAAAGTCACATTGCATTGTCATTAAAGATTCAGTGCTCCCATTGCTACAGCCTTATTTGGGTGGTGTTTTTCTACAAAATTTTGCAGTGTTTCTCACATTTTACATATCTTCCTAATCTCATTTGAAGTGAGGGATTCCTCCACCTTTTTCTCCTCCTCTTCTATAGGCAAGATGCAAGTGTAGAGTTCTTATAAAATCTTGCAATTTCAGCCACTTGAATACCTCGCTTGTACTTCTTGATGATATCCTTCTTAACTTCCACCGTAATCATCTTCTTCTTACTGCCCTTCTTTTCAACATTTTTCTGCATGAGGGTCAATGTATACACTAGCATGGATGTGGATTACAGTACAGTATTAATAAACGTTTGTCATATAGTTATTTAATGTAACTGGCAATAAGGCAGCAAAGGAAAGGACCTATATCTGCAGACAGCCTAACCTAGAATGAAGCAAGCATTTCTAAGCTTACTCTTGTATGGAAAAGCAAAGGACGGCCCGTAGGTGCTTTGAAGTGACAAAAAATACACTAATGCCAGTTGTGGGCACCTTCCAAACGTTCTGAAAAATCACTGATTTCTACCAAACACTGACATGAAGAGACACTTCTCCAAAGAAGACATCCAGATGGCCAACTGACACATGAAAAAATGCTCAACACCACTCATCATCAGGGAAATACAAATCAAAACCACAATGAGATATCACCTTACACCTGTCAGAATGGCTAACATTAACAACTCAGGCAACAACAGATGTTGGCAAGGATGCGGAGAAAGAGGATCTCTTTTGCATTGCTGGTGGGAATGCAAACTGGTGCAGCCACTCTGGAAAACAGTATGGAGGTTCCTCAAAAAACTAAAAATAGAACTACGCTACGACCCACCAATTGCACTACTAGGTATTTATCCAAGGGATACAGGTGTGCTGTTTCAAGGAGACACATGCACCCCCATGTTTTTGCAGCACTATCAACAATAGCCAAAGTATGGAAAGAGCCCAAATGTCCATCGATGGATGAATGGATAAAGAAGATGTGGTATATATATATACAATGGAGTATTACTCGGCAATCAAAGAGAATGAAATCTTGCCATTTGCAACTACGTGGATGGAACTGGAGGGTATTATGCTAAGTGAAATTAGAGAAAGGCAAAAATCATATGACTTCACTCATATGAGGAATTTGAGACAAAACAGATGAACATAAGAGAAGGGAAACAAAAAATAATATAAACAGGGAGGACAAAACAGAAGAGGCTCGTAAATATAGAGAACAAACTGAGGGTTACTGGAGGGGTGGTGGGAGGGGGGATGGGCTAAATGGGAAAGGGGCACTAAGGAACCTACTCCTGAAATCATTGTTGCACTATATGCTAACTAATTTGGATGTAAATTTTAAAAAATAAAAAATAAAAATAAAAATATATCAACTTGATTAAATTTATGAAGGAAAGAATATGTTGATTATGAAAGGATTTGGCCACCAACAGAAGTCTAGGCAAAGGAACGTCTTGGAGGTATCTTTTGCCATCGACCACTAAGTGCTATCCAGGAGAGAGAGTGCCCCAGAATGTGATCTATCCTATTGTTATGGCACATGTACCCTTGTTAGGAGGATAGATTCTGAGTATGTTGTATTCAGTTATCTAGAATCAGATAATCAAATGTTCTGTATATTCAGAAAACACCCTTCTAATAGTAATCTGGCTTCCCACAGACTCTGCCTTCAAGGAGATAGCGTGCTGACAGAGAAGTCCAGGGCACTTTGGTAGTTATGGTTTTCATTTTAAATTAAGCATAGGCTTTCAGGAGATACACCTCAGTCTCTGTGTGCATGGCTCATGTGAAGTGTCACTGGAAAAGATCAAGCCATTCCTGTCACTGAGCCTGCAAGGTAGAGATGGGGAATGAGGCTTTGTAACACTGGCCATAACAATACCACTCCATGGGGACCTTGCCACAGCGCTCCAACAGCCTTTCCATCAAAATTTCTTTGGCTATTTTCCTCCAATTTTAGAACTTCTATAATTAGATGTTGTTATAGCCATTTCACAGATGAAAAAACCCGGCTCAGTCATGTTATATTTCTTGTTCAAGTCTACCCAACTGGTAAAAGAGAAAGCTTGGAATCCTATCCAGGGCTTCTGACTCCAAGTTCAAAGTGCTCTTCATTGCTTCCTTCTGTAGTCAATATCAAGAGATGTAACTTTGAGACACCTGCAGGCTCTCTGTAGATGCTGGTTCAAGACCTGGGGGTTGGTGATGCAGGTGGAGCAGGGAGAAAAGATTTCTTAAAAATGCACCTGCAATTCTTAAAAATGAGCGTAAGTAAAGTGCATTTAAAAATGCACTTAAATAAAGGCATTTAAGTCCTAAGTGGTCAGTCTAAACCCTGCCTTTCTAACAGCAAAAGGATCCATTGCTTAGATTCAGCTTCATGGCAGTTATTGACTTGTTCAGACTCAGAAGGTCTTTGCTTTGACTCAGGAATAATGTGCCGTCCGTGTGTGTGCTCCGTCTGCTCCATGTATGCAAGTGGATGTGACTAGGTGAGTGTTCATGATTATCTTTAGACATTGTTGGTAATTGGAAATGATTTCACTTCAGCAGCAAATGCTGAGCTGGAATGTGATTGGGAATTAGCCCATGCCTCACCCGCATAGGTAAATCTCAAGGGCTGGGATTATCAGGCTTAGTTTAGCAGCTAGTTCCATTAGAGTTCATTATCTGTGACTGGTTGTCTCAGGGGGCCTGCAGCGCCCTGCTAAGACATTCAGGAGATATCAACCTAGAGGGTTTATATGTGAAAAGGCCATTTTTTTCTTCATTGTGCTAAAGCTGAGGTAATTAAAAATGACATAGCTAATCTGTTGTTAGGATCAGTATGGCGGTTGGTTATTTCTGCACATTTTAGGATGACAGACTCACCTCCGACAGTCTTCTTCCCAAATGGAAGAGTCAGCATTTACCTATCTTGCCAAATAAAATGCTCTGTACAGATCTGTAATGTCTCTGTACAGATCTCCCACTGTCCAAGGGAGGCGAGGGGCTGGTATTTTGTAGGGAAGTGGCAACTGGAATGTCAAAATCTTTCGTGAAAGGAAAGAAACAATTCTCAAAGTCATTAGCATTGACAGTGGAATTGGGGTCTAAATTCCTTTAGGCAAGAACGGTATTCTTTTCATTTTGTATCCTAAAAGAGTCACTGGCACATGGTAGGTGCTCAACAAAAATAGGAAGTATTTCACTAAAGCATTATTTCAGAAAGAAAGCCAGATCACAATTCAGGATTGTAAGAATTTTGTTTCAACCCAATTCTATCCTGCCTCCCTATGGTTTAATACCCACAGTCCTGTTTAGTTGACAATAGCAAGTTTATTCTGGGTGGCTACATATACTTATACACATTTATTTGCGTTACATTTTGTTTATATATTTTTACTTACATATTTTATTTACATAAATATAAATTTATATATTCATTGATAAATACTTATTTACATTTGGGTTTATAAAGCAAAGGGGGGGGCAAAGCAATGCAAATCAAAGAAGAAATATGTGTTGGGAGGATCTCTCATTATGTGAAAAATTTCCAATTTATTAAGAAGCCTGGAAGATAATACAACAATTACAAAGTAGTAGAATTGGTTTTATGTCTTAAGACCATCCTTCTGGGTCTCTTCTTTGTGTTTATTACAAAATTCTATAAAATAAACAAAGAAAAGTTAGTCCCCTAGCCTTCTTAACTATTTAGCTTAGATTCTTTGTACATTATCTATTACTTTTCTTAGAGAGTTTTATTTTATTTTATGCCATTTTTCATAATACTTTAGTATCACAGTTAAACTGATAATTTTTAATAATAATCCTTACAAGATAAGTTGTTTTACTTAAACATTCATGTTCTCATATTTTTATATTCTTGAGCTGATCATTACCATCAATTATAATTACATCTGTGCTATATAATTGCATACAAGTATATAGGGTGATTCTAATATTTTGTTATATTTTAAAGTGTTTATCAGTTAAGTCATTTGTGATGCCTTAAATAATGATCACATTATAGTATATGTCTATATATGTGCACATGTGTATATAATATATAAATATATTCAATATTTATTTTAAAAATAATCTGTAAGAATGAATGATCTGAGCATCACTATAAACTTTTGAATATGGGATTCCAGGGACATAGAATACCTTACAGAGAAGAAAGTAGGTAAAAAAACAAAACTACTTATTTGTCTGACACTTAAGAGAGAGACGAGGCAAACTTATATTTGATTCTGGGCTTGAGAGTAGCTAATAACTTTGAATATTTAAGTTTGAATTGTTGAAATTTGAAGGGAATACATCAGGTATGTCTCTACATATATTTCCATCTGGAGGCAATATGAATAATTTCTAAAAATGTGTATTTAAATGGTTTTAAATTTTGTCTAAGCTGATTCATCAATCAACACATTTATCAAATACCAACTATGTGGAAATCACTACGGCAAGCAGAGAAAGGCAGATTATCTGTTTTTACAGAGCTAACAGTTCATTTTTGGGGAAATAGTTTATGCTACCTAATTTTCTTTGCTCCTTGTTTTGCACTACAACATAGAAGGTACGGAGGTAGGTGTTTTTATGGCCATAAAAAACATAGACCTCAACTCAAAAGGCTATTGCCTAGTGGAGAGATAAAATAAGCATATAAACATATTTGGTGATAGAGTATGAAATTTATTATAAGAGAGATCTAAATACAGTGTTATGAAATTCAAACAGCAAAGAAAGCATACATAATGTCAGGGGTTTCATTGAGCACGTGGCCTTTCGAATAAAGTTTGACAGATATAAAATACCAATTGCTTTCTAGTCACCTTCAATATTTCTAAGATGTGAAAGAGAGTTTGGCACTCTCTCCATATCTCTTAGCAGTTATAATTCCAGATGGCTCAGGAGAGAAGTCATGATAGAATGTGACACGTGCATGTGTGTGTGTTGGGTATGACATGGAGAAATGTGACCTTATAGAATATATACAGATGATATCTACTTTTGCAATCTTTTCCATGACTTTAAATAACCACATGTATATTAATAACCAACTGACCTGTATCTTTAGCCCAGATCTGAGCTCCTAGTCCCACAAAGCCAACTGTCTATTTAACATATTACTTGGAATATTTTCAAGCCGCCTCAAACTCAGGTCTATGGTTAAACTTTCAATGTTCCCCTCAATCCTGGGGGTAGTAGTCATCAGTGCTGTTTCTGGATCTCTTCTTTGGGATAGATTTTACTTCTTTGTGCCCTTGAAGCTTGGTGTAGTCACATGACTTGCTTTGGTCAACAAAATATGGGCAGAAGTGACATGTATCACTTCTGAGTTTAAGCTTTTAAGAGCGGCTGTGAAATTTGTCACACTCCCTTCATTTCTGACAAAGAAATCAACACTTGAGGTGGTGGAAATGTCATCAACTTCGTTTCCTAAACAAGTATGCCATGGAAGAGAGCCCCTGTCTCACCTGAAATGGACATGTAGTGTGAATGAGAAATGAATCGCAGTTTTTATGGCTTTATCAAGGTATTTCACAGATCATGAAATTATTTCAGTGGTTACACAACCATCATAACATTCCATAATTTGGAATGTTTTCAATACCCCCCAAAGAAATTCTGTAAACATTGGTGGTCATTGCTCATTCCCACTTACCCCAATCCCTACCACCAGCTCTGGAAGACTGCCAATTTACCCTTAGTCTTTGAACTTCTATTGTTTACATCAGCAATAATTGGAGGAGGCTAGTTTTAGCATAGCTTAGTTGATATATTGGCTTTCTCCAAGTGTTCTCTATCTTAGTAAGTGACACCTCCTGTCACAAGAATCAGAAGCTTAGAAGTTATTCTTAACACCCTACCTTAATTTCCCACATCCAGCTAATCTACAACTTCTGTGGATTTTACTTCCTAGGTATTTCACTTTGTCTATTTTGCTCCAATTTCATTGCTACCACTATAGTTCAAGATACTGCCATCTCTTTAATGCCCTTTTGCTAATGTTTTCAAATTTCTGAGAGATATTCAATGTCAGGACTTGGGCATGTGAAGTCAGAATTCCAGAGGATGTTTTGGAAATACTGAAGTTCTAAACTATTCTGTATTCTTCATAACTACTTACGCAGTTTGTGGTGGTAGAATTGTAACAATAATTTTTAACAATATTTACCTATACATATTTATGTTCATTAAAAATAACAAATGGGTGTAATAATAAAGCATGCATCATTTTTTCTGTGACAGGACCGTACTAGAAGTTTGAGATTTTCTGTAACAATATAATTTAAATGCATGCTTTCTTATTATCATGAACCAACATACTCTGACAAAATTCTATATTTCAATAATAGATAAAAGTGATCTCTGCCTGATAAAGACATTTGGTAACAAAAAACATTAAATAAAGGAAAAATTAATACAAAATAAATGCCAAAATGTAAGTCACTTAAAAATTGAAACCTGAAACACCAAATATTTAAAAATTATTCTTAAAAATAAGATGGAAAAACACACAAAGTATTAATTGCTCTAATCGTCTTGATGTTTGTTTCGTGACAAGTATTGCATAGCAAAATTTCTTATATTGTTCATTGGCAGTCAGATGTTTTTAATTTTTTAGTTTTTATTCTCTTTATTTAGTTTTAACTGATGTAACCTTACCTCTACTTACCTCTTTAATCAGATATTCTGTATGTATTGTAGTTGCATACATGTAGTATAAATATTTTTAATACTGTTTTAGATTCAACAGGCCTTTTTCTTTAATTTTTTTTTTTGGAAGTATACTTGACACACGATGTTACATTAGTTTCAGGTGTACAACATAGTGATTGGACAATTCTGTATGTTCTGTATGTTTTGCTATGCACAATGTAGCTATATGAAAAATATAGCTGCCATCTGGTACCATAGCACACCATTACAATATCATTGAGTATATTCCCTATGCTGTACCTTTATCTCTTTGTGGCTTATTCATTCCATAACTGAAACCCTGAACATCCCACTCCTCATCACCCAGTTTGCCCACCTCCCATCCTTCTGGCAACCATCAGTTTGTAGTTATGGGTCTTCTTATGCTTTCATTTGTGTATTCATTTGTTTTGTTTTTTAGATTCCACATATAAGTGAAATCATATGGTCTTTCTCTGACTTATTTCACTTAGCACAATAACCTCTAGATCCATCCATATTGTTGCAAATGGCAATATTTCATCCTTTTTAATGGATGAATAATATTTCATTATATATTCCCCACGTCTTTATCATCCACCTGGTTTGCTTTTATATCTTGGTTATTGTAAATAATAGGGTAATAAATATAGCAGTGCATGTATCTTTTTGAGTTGGTGTTTTTGTTTACTTTGGGTAAATGCCCAGAAGTGGAATTACTGGATTGCAGGGTATTTCTGTTTTTAATTTTTTGAGGAAACTCCATACTGTTTCCATCGTGACTGCACCAGCTTGCATTCCCACCAACAGCACATGAGGGTTCCTTTTTCTTCACATCCTCATCAACACTTGTTATTTTTTGTCTTTTTGATTTTAGCCATTCTGACAGGTGTAAGGCAATATCTCATTGTGATTTTGATTTGTATGTCCCTGATGATTAGTGATATTGAGATCTTTCATATGGCCAATTTTTTTTTAATTTTAAAAATGTATTATTTATTTTATTTTTAATTTTTTATTAAAAATTTTTTGTTTTATTTTATATTTGAGATAGAGAGGGAGAGAAGTACAGAGAGACAGAGAGAGACAGAGTGTGAGCAGGGGAGGGGCAGAGAGAGAGGGAGACAAAGGCTCCAGTTTCCCATCTGTCAGCACAGAGCCCGATATGGGGCTCCAACTCTTGAACCGCGAGATCATGACCTGAGCTGAAGTGGATGCTCAACGGACTGAGCCACACAGGTGCCCCATCCAGAGTCATTTTTAATCTGGGCATTAAGGTACATACTACTTCGTATAAGCTCATTTTGCAAAAAATCAATAAAAGTATTCTGTCCACTCGCCCCAATTTTGGTTTTGCCATGAAATCCACAGTGCTTTCACCAATTCAGATTTCAGATCAGTTTTTAATTTTGTGTTGAAGTGTCCACAATGATATCCTCTTCTCTTTGCATTTCCTCTGTTCAAGTGTTTACATTGAACTGTAGCTCGCAGTAAATATTCAAGCACCAGACAACACCAGTGAATAATTTAGTGAAAAGTATTAAAATAACATGACTTCAGATCCTCTAACAAGCTTAAAAACACTACTCAGAATCAGATGTCCAACTGTCAAATTAGGTACGTTGCATCCAATCCTTGTTGTGTTTTGGAGCATCAAACATAGGATTTGTATGAAGTTTACTCATGTGAATACATTTATTAATTGTCTCTATTTGTAGGAACAACTACCTTATCAGCATGGGGGGGCACAGAGATACCTTGCAATGTGACAAGAGCTGACTGATTTGATTGTGAACACTTCTCTGCTATGTGTTCTTGTCTTGATTCCTGGAAATGTTGATCTTGGCCTTCTGTTCCATGTGTCTGTCAGTATTTCCTGCCCTGCCCGTCACTCCATGTCAGTGGATTCCTTCAAACCATCAGTCTCTGTGTGGATTGTGGAGCTTTGATTCTTACAGGAGGATTATGTCACTTTTTCCTGTTTTTCTGAGCTCTTGCTTGATTTTTCTTGGGATTCTGAAAAACAAATTTTCCTGAGACATGCGGGAAGGAATTCCCATATGGAGACCCCAATTCTTAGAATAGCCTCCTTATGCCCAGTCTGGTCTTTCTTTTGTCCTTTAACATATTCAGGGTTATTTTCTGAAAACACAGATCTGATGAGGTCTCCCCCAGGTTGAAATGTCTTTGGTGCTTCCTCGTTGCTCCTAAGTTAAAAAGCAAATCCTTAAAATGGCTTCTAAGGCAACTGCAAACCTCTCTCCTCTCATTACACTATTCTTTTTCTCAGTGCTTGTGTAACACTTGGACTTCCCAAGCTCCCTTTTAATTCCATGCTTTCCTCATCACAGGATCTTTGCAGGTACTGTATCCTGCACCTGAAAATTCTCCTCACTACTCATCCTTCTGATCTCATCTCAAATGACATTTCTTCAATTAAGTTTTGCCTACCTTGACTTATGTCAGGCATCTTTATAAAGTATTCTTTAAATCTATATTCTTTTCTAAAAAATGCTTAGCTCAATTCATAATTATACAGTAATTTGTGTGGGGTCATCTGTGTAAGAATATGCATAGCATACGGAAGGCACTTAAAAATGTATGTTGAATGAATGCTAAATGAATAAAACTCATGGTTCAGGAATAGGCAGAATAGATGTGTAAAATCTAAAGTCCAATTATAAAAAAATGTCTTGTAGTCAATATTCAAAAATACAATTGAGTACTTATCTGTACCAATTTCTGGAACAAAAGTGAACAAACCAACAACAAAAATCCCATCCCATTCCTTTACACATTCTGGTAGGAGGAGACCTCAATGTGCAAAATTAGTAAGTATATATAATATGGTAGATGGTGATAAGTACTATGGAGACAAATCAGGGAGGCAAGATAGCAAATTCTGGGGGGTGAGAATTTCACACTTATAAAGGTTGCCCAGGAAAGCCTCAGTGAAGTCTTCAAGGGTGCAAAGTCCTAAAAGAGGTGAGGGAATAGTGTGGTATAGATATCTGGGAAGAGTGTATTCCAGGTGTGACCCTGGGGTGAGAGGATGCCTGGCATCTTCAAATAATAGCAAGAAAGCCGTATAGCTAGGGAACAGTGAATGTGGAGGAGAGATAGAGGAGATCAGTTTAGAGGTGATGGGGGAAGGGTGCAGATAGTATAGGACCCTATTGCCAGTTCTTTGGCTTTTACTGTAAGTGAAACTATTGGAAGGACTTGAGTATAGTTGTGACATAACCTGACTTATATTTTAACATGATAACATTGGTACCTTTGTTGAGAATGGATGGTAATGGGTTAAAGACAGAAGCAGGTTGATTAGGAGACTATCACAAATATCTCAGTAATAGTTCATGGCTAATGGAGAAAGAATCAGTATGGTAGCAGGGAAGGAGGTGAGAAGTGGTTGGATTCTGGATATATTTTGAAATTGAACCAATAGGATACGCTTTTAGATGGGATGTAGGGTGTGAGAACAAGATAAGAATCAAGAATGACTCCAAATTTGTAGGTGTACTTTTGATAGAAGGATGAAGATATTATTACTGGAATGGGGGTGGAGTGGGGATTTGTGGAATTGTAGGTTTGGCCTGAGAGAGACCGGGAACCTAGGTTAGAACTTATTAGGTCTGAGATGCCAAGAATCAACCCAAGTGAAGACGTTGAATAAGTAATAGGGTAAATTTGAAGTTCAAGAAAAGGAAAGGGGCTGGAGATATTAATTTTGGAGATATTAGTGTATAGATTGTGTTTGTAGCCATGAGACTAGATGATGTACCCAATAGAGTGACTAATATTGAAAAGAAACGAAATCTAAGGACAGAGACCCAGGCATTTTAATTATATAGATTGTGGAGATGAAAAAAACAAAAGCCAACAAAGTGTACTGAGTAGTGACCAAAGGGGTGGGGAGAAAAACCTGGAAAGTGATTGAAGGTCTCTACAACACAAAAGTCTAACTCTGAGTGTAGGCACTTAGCTAGCTGGCAAAGTAGCAATCTTATGTCAAGTGCACAGACGACTTCTTGATTCCTGCTGATGGAAGCTTCAATGCGGAGAGGAATGGTACTACGTTGAGTACATAGGTTACCACTTGACCCACAGTAATGAATTCTAGAAGAGAGGCAGCTCACTCTGAGACTGGTTGTTTCCTTCTAAGCTCTGTTGATGATGGTATCGAGAATAGTCAAGAGGTGGCTTTACTTAATATGAGACACAAATAGGTATTTGTAAGAATGTGATGGGATGATTTACAAGAGAATTGCTGAACATACACTCTGTTATCCTGTGCTGATTAGACAATATTACTGTTTAAAATTAGCTTCCTTTTTTTGAAGGAAGAGGAGTAAAGAAAGCAATTAGGACGTTAGGTCTTGGGCAAAAACTCCTCTCATTGGGGCTGGCTGGTGACATCAAACAATAACAGGGCTACTCTTCTCTCAAACCATGTCGTGTGATCATCAGACACCTCAGTGTAGTTTTATATGGTGTTCAGATTTTTTTCAGGTGCTTCTTGTAGGCAAACTATGATAATCATTGTAAATTGAAGATGAGGTATAGAAACTACCTTTCCTTTGGCTAAAGATAAAACTCTAAATTACTCCAGGGTCATGATGATGTTAGCACATAGCTGTTAAAATGAGGACAAAAGATGCTTTAAAGTTTTAGCCCTATTAGATCAACAACCTCAAGTGAATGCACTAATCTTCCTTAGGACTCTAAGGAACCTAGTGTTAAGCTTACCTTGGGCAAGTCACTTAATGTCTCTGAGCCTGGGTCATCGTTTGTAATATAAAATAACATCTCTCTCATAGTTTTTTTTTAATTTTTTTTTTATTGAGGATAAAGGAACATGCTATAAGTGAAGTTACCTAGCATGAAGCAGGCACTGAAAAGTTGAATATGTGTAAGGTGAGGTCAGTTCCAGCCATGCTGCCTAGGGAATATTTAATTCTGTGATTTTACAGTCACTTCCTGCAGGGACGGTAGAGCACACAGAATGCAGGTGGTCAGGAAGGGAAGAAAACTGCACAGGGAACTGAACAGCAGGTGTAGGGGGAGTGTATGAGGAGCCACCCCCAAATAAATATTACTAATTGGCCAAAAATAATTAACAGTAATGACAACTAGCAGTTATCCCTGAAGCCTACATTCATTGTATAATTGCCCTGTTTTATATGTGTTAGTGCCTTCATTTTGCAGACGAGAAAAGTTAAACCCAGGGTTTCGGTGCTAAATCAAGGTTACTCAAGGTAAAAAAAGAAAAAAAAAGAAAGAAAGAAAAAGAAAAAGAAAAAGAAAAAAAAGAGAAAGCAGTCGAGCCGACTGTAGAAGCTAGGAAGGGCTTACACTTTTTATTTCAGAACTGATTTAAAAAAGAAGCAGCAGAATGGCATTAAAAGGAGAAGAATGCCAAGTCGATGCTTGACAATTGAATAAGCACAGTAGTTTAGGAATATATAAACATTTCTTGTAGAACAGTCATTGAAAATATGCTAAGGGCACAAGGCCAGCTGTAGCTGTCTGCAAAACAACAGCAAAAATAATTTTGAAAAAAGGGTACAGTACCATCAAGGCCTATATGATGATTAACACTTATTTGCCTCTTCCTGAAGAATAGAGCAGTGAGAAAGAAAAAAAAAAGCTTACAGAGAATGAATATGTGTCTTATTCACAATCAAATGAAATGGTTTGGGCACAGAGCCAAAAAAATATTCTGTGATTGAATTTTTTTCAGATGCCTAAAATTAACTTGCTCAATTTTATTTTCCCTTCATATCCTTCATCATCTACAAAATGAGGGCTTTTGACCAAATAATCTCTAACTCTTTTCCAGTGCTTAAATTTCATGACTATTCAATTTGTTAGTTAAAGGGGGAAAAGAGAGACTTTAACTTTTAGTAGGAAATTTCTATTTCATCAGAGAGATAAAGTAACATGTCTTTGACTTAGTAATTCTTTATATAAAATAGTTTTCTCTTGTATTTTATGCTTAACACATCAGGAAAAGAAGATGTCAAAAAAACCATTTTAGACCTGATAGAGATGGGAGTATCATAAATATAAAAGATATGACATCTACTCTCAGAATCCTAATCCTAGACTGGAAAGATTCTTAACCATATTTGAAAAGTAGGAATCAATGGAAATTTCTACATAATGAAAATTATTGAAATTCATTATCTTGAATGGTTTGTTTAATGCGGCTATTCTAATAGTTTGCTGTGTGGAATAGTTGATTGATTGCACTACAGAATTAATAGATTAACAGCATCAAATCTATAAATATAAAAAAATGTTACAAACATTTTGAATAGAGGTTTAAAGTCCTATGAGTATTTTAATGGCA
Source organism: Panthera onca (assembly GCF_046562875.1). Lineage (NCBI taxonomy): Eukaryota > Metazoa > Chordata > Mammalia > Carnivora > Felidae > Panthera > Panthera onca. The sequence continues at coordinate 158,654,424 of NC_138342.1, forward strand.
ATAAACACTATTATCTAGATATAAAAAGTCAAAGACAAGTTCATCATGTGAAATGTTAGCCTTGAGGTCTCAAATTCTTGTCAGTTTGTCAAATACCTTACCTTTAACAAAATGTAATATAATCCTCCTATCAAGCTACAGAAAATTGAGAAGGAAATAAAATATGTTTATAGGATTCCCATTACTAAAGCAAGAGTGAAATGTGTTATTGATAATATCAGCAGGTTAATTAAGAATTATTAGGCATAAGAAAATAGGTTCTTTTAAAAATCTTATACCACTGAAAACATTTATCAGATACTCGTTCAATAATAATACAGAATAATCTTAATGTGAAAAGTTTCATAATCTAAGGCCACTATATTATTTTGTGTAAATAAATTAAGTTCTTTTGGACTCCATTTATTCATCTGTAAAAGAAGTTAAGATTGGATTAATCTTCTCCATGAAGGCACATAATAATAGTAAATGTTTATATATATTAACTATATGTCAGGAATTGTTTTAAGTATGTCTACATATATAAATTCATTGACTCTTTAAAAGAATAGTATGAGGTATTTACTAATATTGCATTTCTGATTTTACAGATTACAAAACTGAGGCACAGAGAGTTTCAACAATTTGTTTGAGATTTCACAGCTCATGAGTGGCAAATGTGGGATTTGAAGTCGCCATCTAGCACCAGAGTCCATGGTCTTAACTATGATGTAATACTGCTTATTTTTCAAATAACACATACTACTATACTCTGCTCTTACTTGAGAACACTACCTGTGGTGCATAGAATAATGCCCCTCCTCCCCCCCAAAAGAAGTCCTAAATCCTAATGCCTGAAATTTGTGCAAATATCACCTTATGTTGCGAAAGTTACTTTGCAGATGGGATAAAGGTAGGGAAGCTAAAATGGGCAGGTTATCCTGGATTATCTGGGTGGGCCTAATGTAGTTACAAGGCCCCTTATAAGGGGGAGGCAAGAGTTTCTGAGTCAGGCAAGGAGAGGTCCAAGTGTTATGATTACTGGAAGGGGGCACCAAGCCAAAGAACGCAGGTGAGAATCCTCTAGAAGTTGGAAGAGGCAAGGAATGGATTCTTCCCTAGCATCTCCAGAGGGAATGTAACACTCTTAACATCTTTATTTTATTTTATTTTATTTTATTATTTATTTTATTTTATTTTATTATTTATTTTATTTTATTTTATTTTATTTTATTTTATTATTTATTTTATTTTATTTTATTTTATTTTTTATTTTTCTTTATTTTTTTAAATATGAAATTTATTGTCAAACTGGTTTCCATACAACACCCAGTGCTCATCCCAACAGGTGCCCTCCTCAATACCCATCACCCACCCTCCCCTCCCTCCCACCCCCCATCAACCCTCAGTTTGTTCTCAGTTTCTAAGAGTCTTTTATGTTTTGGCTCCCTCCCTCTCTAACCTTTTTTTTTCTCCTTCCCCTCCTCCATGGTCTTCTGTTAAGTTTCTCAGGATCCACATAAGAGTGAAAACATATGGTATCTGTCTTTCTCTGTATGGCTTATTTCACTTAGCATAACACTCTCCAGTTCCATCCACGTTGCTGCAAAAGGTCATATTTCATTCTTTCTCATTGCCACGTAGTATTCCATTGTGTATATAAACCACAATTTCTTTATCCATTCATCAGTTGATGGACATTTAGGCTCTTTCCATAATTTGGCTGTTATTGAAAGTGCTGCTATAAAAATTGGGGTACAAGTGCCCCTATGCATCAGCACCCCTGTATCCCTTGGATAAATTCCTAGCAGTGCTATTGCTGGGTCATAGGGTAGGTCTATTTTTAATTTTTTGAGGAACCTCCACACTGTTTTCCAGAGCGGCTACACCAGTTTGCATTCCCACCAACAGTGCAAGAGGATTCCCGTTTCTCCACATCCTCGCCAGCATCTATAGTCTCCTGATTTGTTCATTTTGGCCACTCTGACTGGCGTGAGGTGATATCTGAGTGTGGTTTTGATTTGTATTTCCCTGATGAGGAGCAACGTTGAGCATCTTTTCATGTGCCTGTTGGCCATCTGGATCAACATCTTTATTTTAGCGCTAGGAGACTCATTTTAGACCTCTGACATGTGGAACTACGTGACAATAGGTTTGTGTTGTTTTCAAATGGTAGATTCATGGTAATTTGTCGCAGCAGCAATAGGAAACTAATACACCACCATAGTAGGTTTCTGTTAAAGACCAACTTGTGTCTCAGGTATGCTGAGTGAAAGGTCATAAATCCTTGGATTCGGTACCTCTAGTGTCTGTTTAGCTGTGATTTCCCACACATATATATGATAGGTGTTTTGTAGCTATGTGCAGTAAATTCCTATCTTAACAGTTAGCCTTTAATGTGATACTTTAGTAATGGCTCATAAAAATAAGAGCAACAGATTATAATTCTATGTATGAGACAATTTTAGAACAGTAACATTTAAGTGATATATGGTGTCAATATGTTTCATGTTGTCATATATTCTGCAAAATTATTTAAAACACTAAATTGACAAGTGTTTCAACATAATACAACAGATTAATGAATTTCGTTTATGAGAAAAAAATATCTAGTTGAGTTTATTTACAAATAAGAGTTCTGAAATAGAGTCAGATGCTGTTAGAAGGAATCTTAATTCTATATTTGAATATAGTTGAGAAACCCTTTGTTTTCCTTTTAAAATATTAATTTTCTTCTTCCAAGAAAAGTTAGTCACAAACTGTAATTAATATTCCTGATCCAGTATTTAGACTTTATGTGTACATGTATGTCTTCCCCTAAGAAGACTGATTACAACCAAAGTGGATATGTATGGTATCTAAGGGGGATGAAAATGAACTGACTGAGACCGTTCCAACCTATCACATTTCTAAGAAAAATCTGAATCATTATACAAGGAGATTAATTTAAAAGAAAGTAGAGGATTGTGTTAAATTCCCGGAGGGGAAAAAATCTATGTGCATAATTCTTGTCTATTCATTTGATGAGCTTCTCCAAAATTTTCAACTCTCAGAAAATTTAGAGTTGTTCTTATGACACTATTGAGCTGACATAAGTGACTTTGATATTGTCTTATACTCAGGTTGCATACGAAGGGATTTTTTTTCACTTACCTGCAGGGATATCAGAAGCAGGTTCTGAAATGAACTAATTGGTGAACACTTTAAGAGGCACTTGCTCAGGAGCATATAAATTACAGTGTTTTATAATGCCTTACAGAATGCTGGAATAATTTAGAGTATCAGGACAAGAAGCTAAATCTCAGTGGAGCTCTTAACAATATTTTTAACATCTAAGGATTTCCAGTCCATGTGGAAAAATGGATTCCATTTCCTAAAGAGAATATAATAAGTGTGTGAGTATTAGACCACAGTGGCTTGTGTAGCTCAGCTGGTTTTACCTGAAACTTATTACTGTATAAATTGAAAATGATTGTATGCATTTTCAAAAACACTGTGTTGCCCTAAAGCAGCATCTTCCATCAGCTGTGTGAGGTTAGGAAGTTCATTTCATTGGAATAGCAGTTGTTTATGAAGCAGGGAGTTATAAAGTGCGTGTTGTGTAATTACGAGGGGTCAAAAGAGTAGTTCAAAAAAAAGGGAAGTGAATACGGTTTCTCATGCATCTATTAGACAAAAAAAGAATATATGAGCAAAATGGAGAAAAATGGAGCACACAAATATACAATAATGTGACCTGGGCTGTGACCATGAGGGCTGAGAAAAGTCAAAGGGAAGATCGATGGAAGCCTCAATTAGTGAGAAAGACTCCTGGAGAAGACACTGTTGACCACCTAGGCTGAGGAGTTAATTCAGGATTTAGAGCGTCTAAGGATAGAAAGAAAAGAATTCCAGGAACATAAGAATAAAGAAACTAATGAAAAATTCATTTATTCATTTGAAAAACATTGACTGATACATATGTGTCAAAAGTAGTCCCATGAGCTGACAATACAGGAGTGAATAAAGCAATTAAAAAAACATTCACCTTCCACATAGTTTACATTCCAAAAAAAATAAGTAAAATGAATGGTTACACAATGATAAGTACTATGGAGAAAATAAAACAGAAAAGATGACTTGGAACTACGGTGGGGGGGGGGGCAATTTTAAATGAAGTATTTAGTAGTGGTAGTAGTTATAGTAATAAAGAAGGTCTTACTTAGACTGCGACATTTGAGGAAGGTCTAAAGGAAGTGAGGGAGCAAATTCTGGGGAGATCTAAGACCAGAATATTGAGGCAGGAGGATCAGGCCTTGAGGCAAAACCATACCTGCTATGTTTGCCAAGAGTGGGCAGGGGAATGTGGCTGGAGCAGGATAAGCAGAAGGGAGAACTGTAGGCAATGACATCAAGTCAGTGACAAAAGCCAGATGGTGTAGGACCACCTGGGTCATGTTAAGGATTCAGACTTTTACTCTGAGTGGAAAAGGAGGCACTGGAGAGTTAACATGGGGGAAGAATATGGACTGCTTTACATTTAGCAGGATTACTCTGGACAATGTGATCAGAATAGAGTACAAGGGCAGGAGTGGAGATGAATCATGGGTAGAAATGAGCTGCTGTAGTAATCGAAGAGACATAGTAATGCCTTGGGCCATAGTGGTAGTTGCAGAGCTTGTGAAAAGTGGTTCAAGTTTGAATTTATTTTGTAGGCAGAACAAATTTTTCAGATGGACCGGAAGTGTCACAGGAATAAGGAAGGAAATGAGGGAAGGAGAGGGAGAGAGAATATAAATGAGAAAAAAATCCCAACCAACTGGAAGAATAAAGTGGTCATTTGCTAAAATGGGGAAGATTAATACACATTAAATTTGAGGTAAAGATCAAATACTCAGTTTAGGGAAGGTTAAGTTGATGATACTTATTAGACATTTAAGTGGAGATGAGGTTGGGTATGAGTCTAGAGTTGAGGAAGGGTTACATGAGGGATATATAAATTAGACAGTTATATGTGCACATTGTATTTAAATTCTTGGGATAGCATTAGGTCACCAAAAAACTTGGGTGCAGATAGAAAAAGAGAGGTTTAAGGAATGAACTCTGGGGTTCCAACATTATGAGATTCGAGAGATGAGAAGAGAGTGGTACATGAGATGGAAAGCAAACAGCTAGTTCTTGGCAGAAGAAAGACAAGGAGGGTGTGGTGCTCTAGAAGCCAAATGAAGAAACTTTCAAAGAGTAAACAGTGATGCCCAATGTTACTGAAAGGTGAAGTCAGGTGAGAACTGAGATTTGTTCATTAGATTTAGCTATGTAGGGTTTATTCATAGCTGAAAGCGGCAGATTTAATTTTTTTAAAGTTTATTTAAGTTTATTTATTTATTTAGAGAGAAAGAACAGGAACAGGGGAGGGGCAGAGGGAAAGGGAGAGAAAGAATCCCAAGCAGGCTCCATACTGCCAGGACAAAGCTCAATGTGGGGCTTGATCCCATGACCAGGAGACCAGGAGATCACGATCTGAGCCAAAATCAAGGGTCGCACACTTAACCAACTGAGCCACACAGGCACCCCAGTAAATTTTGATTGTTAAATGTAGTCATCATTTTCCTAGGCTATATCTCCCTTGGGTACAATATAGTTTCAATACAAATTATAGAATAGTTTTGGGTTTTTGATGGTTGGAAAATATGATTACCAATTCTTTCATACACTCATCCTCAAAACATGGAGCTCAATACACATCCTTTTGAGTTGGGGTCTGGACTTAATGTCTTGCTTCTAATATATGCAATGGAAATGAAAGCATGTGATGTCAATTAGGACCTAAAATATTGAGGCTGGATTTGACTGCAGCCTCAGGAGGTACTGTGGGCCAGAATTTTCCAGTTACAGGCACTCCCAAATTTATGACTCCCAGAAACTGTGAGATAATAAAGGTTTACTTTTTTTTTTTAAGTCTTGGGATAGCTTGTTATGTGGAAATAGATAACCAATACACATTTTAGTATCTGGAAGTGAGGTGCTGTCATAACAAATACCCCAAAAATGTGGAGTGGCTTTGGAACTAAGTAATGTGCAGATACTAGAAAGATTTTGAAGACAGTGTTAGTGAAAGCTTATGAACTATTAGAAGTTGAGACTTTTAAGGGGATTGTCAGTGAGGCTCAAAGCAAAGTGAGGTCTACCTTACTGGAAACTGGAAGGAAGAAGTCTTTGTTCTGCGGTGGCACACAGGTTAACAACATTGTCACCTGCAATAATACGGTAGTGGAAAATGACTTGAACTGTGAACAAGCTAAGGTAATTTCTCCGCAGAATGTTGCAGATACTACTTGGTTTCTTCCTACTTACAGTAAAATGTGAGAGGAGAGATAAGCTTATGGAAGTTCTGCTAAATGAAAAGAAGCTAGTGCTTTGGCTTGAAAAATTCCATAGCCTCTCCACATGGTGAAAGATGCTAAAATTAAGAAATAGCTTCTGTACAAAGATCAAATCAGGGGTTCTGCCAGGCCTAACTTTGAAGCTGAGGGTGTGGCTATGAAATCTCTTATTAAGACTTCAGAGAAATCAATGGTGCTGCCTCAAAATACCATTTAGTCAGAAAAAAGAGCCCTCTGAAGATCCATATGTCTCAGGCTTTCCCTCAATCAAACAATATGGCTACTAAGAAGCTTATGGATATTGTCCCTCAGCAGAAGCCCTAGATAGAGAAGAGCTTATCTTGATTTATAGGTGTAGATTTATCTAATGAATTGGAGCCCAACAACATTCACAGGAGACCCACAAAGTTTTAAAAACAGAATTATATCAGCAGAAACACTGTCAGCTTCGACTGAAAGCTCAGAGACAGCACTAAATAAAAAAGACACCTTTGGAATTCCCCCTCCCCATGCCCAACCCCAATTCTACTAACAGGAATCAGGCTCAGAAAACTACTGATCTACAAACACGTTACCTTTCATGACAAAAGAGGGATGACTCAGAAGGTAAAAACAAGAGCGGGGCCAAGAGCCATGGAGAATTATTTCCAGGCCTTGAGTCCCAGTCAAGAGACTGCAACCATGCTCGATTGGATTTCAGAATTGGTATGGACCAGTGACTCCTGGGAATCTTCCATGTCTATAGAGGTTATCTTGTGCCTCTCCCACCACTGAATGTAAGGTGTGGAGGGAGCAAATAACATGTCTCTTTAGTTCACAGGTCTTTAGGTCAAGAGGCACTGTACTCAAGGAACTATATCTGAAAATATTAATTCATGTCTTGATCTCATTTTTGTGACAACATCTTGGATTTCAAGCTAATACGGTATTGGGGTTCTTGGGAGGGGCAGTGAATGTATTTTGCCTGTGGGTCACACATAAATAAATGTGCCCAGAATACAAATTGCAGTGGTTTTAAAATATGTCTATGAATTTTCCTTTTTAAATATGTCTTATTTAAAAATTATAATACATATTTATCAATTATAAATTAAAAATGTACAATACACATTTAAAATAGGCACTATTTAAAAATATGTCTATGAATTGTCTTTAAGATGTAGAGCTTCATACTCCTCCCCTTGCGCGTGGGCTGGACTTAGTGACTCATTTCTAAGGAAAACAGTTAGATAGAAGTGACAGAATGTGACTTCTGTGATGAGGGTATAAAAGACATTGTAGCTTCTTCCTTTCTCTCTCTCTCGGATTGCTTGCCTGGGGAAAGCCAACTGCCACATCTTAAGGACACTTGAGCAGCTTTATGGAGTGAGACCTGAGCCTCTGGCCAAACACTGCTGCCTGAGCTCAGAAGCAGATCACCCAGCTCTAGTCAAGACTTCAGATGGCTGAAGCCCCAACTGCCATTTTCATTTCCACTTCATGCGAGACCCTGAGCCTGAGTCTGAGCCACTCAAATTCATGACCCACAGAAACTGGGAAAATACATATTTCTTGTGGTATGCCACAGAGTTTTGGGGAAAATTGTTATGCAGCCATAGATAACCAATCCAAGACTCCTCGCTCTCTAACAGAATCGCTGGGACACCAGCCTCCTAAATTCCTCTAGAGGGGCATGTGCATGTGTGGGAGGGGATAGGGTAGAATTTGAGGGTTCATGAATGATGCTCTTTCTCACTCTTCCATCTGGAAAAGCCCATGGGAGGCCTTGTCCTCTGCCACTTGTCTGTGTACTTCTGTCGTGGTGATACTCTTATCTTGTGCAGCCCTCATGCTGAGCTGGAGAAAGTTGCCTTCTCCTCACCTGTGCTGCAGTCTATCCCTGGAGCCACAAAAGATAATTTCTTTTTTTTTATATATATATTTAGTTTCTAGACTGGCCTCTAAAAATGTCACTCTTTTATTGGCCTGCTTTGGGTTTCAGCCCCTGTTTTTCCTAGAAAGCTAACACAGTTTGTTATTCGGGTGCCAGGCTGAAGACAATCTGAGAGACAACACATCGGAGGCACTCAACATCCTCTCTACCCTTCCATGACCAACCACTCTAGTCATAATATACAGCTGTATATATACAGCTCCAGTGTCTGTATATTACTTCCCTGAGTAATCCAATTAAGCGTGTGTTATCTGCAAGCTCACTGCATGCACAACAATATCACTATGACAGTAAAGAAAGATCTTTAAGAACTTAATAAATAGTGATAGTACCTAAGATATTTTACTAGATGATTTCTTCATAAGGTATATAAAGTTTAGCATTGCCATAAATGATAATTTATAATGACATAAAATGTCCTTCCTCAGCAGAAATTGCCCTGAAGGGACCAATAGGCTGATAGACGCTCAGAGTTTCATGGATAGATCTCTTTAATACAATCTCCAAGCAATAAGAGCACAATGACAAGCTTTTAACTGTCCTAGGCAAGATGACCAAAGTGACTCCTTACATACATATTGCCAAACTTTGGGCCTTTTGACTTTGCCACCCTGACCACCAAGGATTATCCTACAGGGTGAAGTTCTGCATAAGCAATTACCTACAGAGGCTGCCCGGAAGCCTATAACGTGGCTTGGCATGAAAAGCCTACTCAGTTTGGATGGTGTAGACTAGACTATGACTAAATCTTCTAGGAGAGGATCTAATTTTATCGGTTTTTCTGAGATACAAAGATAGATGGTAGAGTGCTAACAGAAAGCATGTATTCATGAGGGAGTTGAAAGAGGGATTGGTGACTGTGTAGGAGAGCAATTGGCTACAGTGCAGAAGCCAAGCAGAGAGCAGAGTTGGGGAAGATGGATCCTTAGACTCTGTCGAGAGACTGGGGCTTGAGGGGCGTCTGAAACTTCCGGTTCTTTAAGAGGCTCTATTGCACTTCCAATGACACTGATTCCCTTCCTTTTTTGCTTTCTATGTGGCTTTATGCTAAACTACTGTCACTGAAGACAACCTGATTATTTGGTTCTTTTACATGATATGGATGAAGTACAGCAGTCCCAGCCATTAACCTCATATCCAGTCAGTCTTCCCGTGAGCTTCATCCTCAGGTCCTCATAAATATGATATGACCCCTGGCTGATAGTCCTCTCTACCTCCACGTCCAAAGAATAACAGTGGATGCCAGTCATTGAGTGAGGCATTGTTTTCACCCCAGTCTTACACTGACCTGAGCATTTCATTCACTGAGTTAACCAATATTTATTGTAGGATTTCTGATCACCATTTTAAAAATGAGGAAATTGAAATTCGAAAAGATGAAGGACCAGCCCAAGGTCACACAGGTAATACTTGCCAGAGCTGGCATTCAAACCAAGCATTATCTGGCACCAAAATTCCACCCACTAATGCAATGGTTTTCAAACCTGGCATCAGGCAAGAGTTTGTTTCCTCAGCCAGTAAATATTGAGCAACCAATATGTGCTAGTCACTGGTGTAGGCACTGCAGATTTAGCCATGAACAAAAGACACAAAGAGCCTATCCTCTAAAAGATGGAGACAACCAACAAATAAAATGGCTAACTGTTGGGCTTAAAAACAAAGAATCCCAGGTGTTAGCTCCAAAGATCATGCTTTTGTAGGTGAGAGGGTTGGGCTAGGTAGTCTATATTTCCAGGGAGCATCCCAGTAATCTTTCAGTACTTAGTTTTGACTTGACTCCATGGTACCAGAGAATGTTGACTCCTAAACATGAGTAAATTCATTGTGGCTGTGATGAGTCCTCATTCCTGAATACTTCTACATAGTGTTTCCTTAAAAGCACATTGTAGGAGAAATGGTAAGATTCTCTTAAAATTAAAGGTTAATCTGGATAGTGCAATGTATGCTGATTGATAATAGGGATCCTGCAAAGCATGCATTTCTAAATATTTGATTAGGATTGGAGAGAGACTTAACCTTACAAATCCACTAGCAAAGAAAACAGTGATTTTAAAGGTACAATGCTGCGGTTTTTACAAATGGATCTCTATTGGGGTTATAGATTATTAATTTATAAGTTTGAGTTTTATAGGATGTCATCTAAAGAAGAATTAATGTGATTTAAAGACCTGACCTTGGAAACTCTAAACCTCTAGGTGAGGCATGGGGGAGGGGAAGAGAGAAGGACAATTGGGAACATTTGTTAGAGGCCACAAGATGCTGACATGTGCTTTGATTTAATATAGGAAGTGATAGGGAGTCCTTTCATTCCAAACCCGGAAGGAGGAAATAGGCAATTAGAGCACATGGCTGGTCTGGGGAGAGAAAGAGCAACTGCCAAATTAATTCATTTGCTCAGGGAATGAGGGACTGCTGGTGAGTCACTGGCTCTAAGTAGGACCTGCTTTGTTGTAAAGAGGTAATTTCAAGGCCCAGAGTTGAAGACATGGGCCTTTAAGAACAACCTCGCCCATCTGTTAATGTTGTTTCCTACATTTCTTAGGTCTCCAGCCTTCCCTGATTAGGCTGGTATTATAGAAACGTGCTTGGCCTCTTCTAACTGGACTTGTCTATGAGGCAGAACACTGGGATGCTCAAATTAGGGCAGTGCCATGAAAGACTATTCTCAAAACCCAGATACTAAAAGGCAAGCTGCATTTCTCATTGTTTTCCTCTCCTTCAGTCAGGACTCTAGAGTACATGTTGAATAATAACCATGCAAGAAATTACCAGCATGAGTCCGCCTTATTACAGATGAACAGTTCATCGCTAATGTATTTAACTCAAGTTCTTCTTATTCTAATGAATTAACTGCACTTAAGTGGCCTGCAGCTGAGAACTTGTTTGGGGAAAATGGCTCAGATACGAATCCCATCTATAACCACCCCCTTTAAAACACTTAATACTTGTGCAATATTTAAATCAAAGATTCTTTCCAATTCCATTGTCAGACATCTTAAAGGAATGTAAACATCTTGTGATTTTTTAAATATGGAAATATGCATGTAGATAACCATTAGGAATAAGTAAAAACAAATATAAAAGGCTTCTATAATTGAGATCTCTTTTCTCCTTCAGGATGTAAGTGCTGTATTCCTGTGTAACTTAACTACTTTACCAGAGACAGTTCCAGCTGATGACTTTATCTACACGGCACAAAATCCTATTGTAGCTCAGTTCTAAATTCTGTGAAGTCAAACAACCATTATTGGATTTATCCACAGTTTGTAGAAAAGGAGATACACATGTCAAAAGTGATTCTTGGAAGTTAATATCAGAAGTGCCGTAAGATCACGTAATGTGTAGTTCATCATGTGGTGATTTGAGCAGCATTTGGGGCCTCCTGTCACTTCATCAAAGGAAAACCTATAAATAAACACTGTTTAAAGTGCTTTGCCTATGAGCTAACAATGTCAATAATGTCTAGAGAGAGCCACAGTCCAAGAACCCACAGCAATTTCCTTTGGTTAGTGAGCACAGATATGGAGTCCTCACTTGCACTCTTCTGGTCATTAGAGGGTTTAGCTAGGCTATAGTGACCTTGAGCATGAAAAGGACTCAGTATCAAACTCGGAAGCTTTAATAAGACACAGAAACATAGATGCTATTCCATGATTGGCCAAGACCTTAACAGAACACTGTACCAGGTTTAATTTCAGTATGTTAAAAGAGATGTCTGGAAATTGGATGGAGTCCAGAGACGAAAATAAGAGAGATGATTAAATGGTAGGGGAAATAATAGTTTCTAAAAAAGTCTGAAGGGATTGGAATGTTTTATTCTGAATGAGATGGGAGCTAGAAAGTTTTTTAAAAATCATGTTCCTTTTTATATCAAAATATTATAAAGGTAAATTGAGAAGTTGTACACGGAGATAGCACATAATATATATGAGTTGATATAGAGCATAAGCAAAATGTGTTCTCTGATTTGAAAGTTTTTCAAATGTAGGCAAAGGTCATGGAGGCTGATAAGGGTACCTCTTTTCCCCTATTATTTGAAAATCACTTGTCTCAGAAGAAGGATTGGAGCTCCCTGGGCTATCTCCACAGTTAACTTTTGGGTTTATTTCAGTTTTGGTACAATTTATTCAGACTCTTATTCACGGTCCCTACCAGAGACTTAGTGATTGTGATTTTTATTTCTAGTCCTGTCTGGAGGACTATTTTTTCTGCTTTTATTTACTTAACATATCAGGTTCAAAATATCTGATACAGCTTTATAAAGTATGGTACTCTGAAATTCTGCATACTTACTCTTTCTTGCTTGGTCCAAATCATCTATTTCTTAACACCAACCTGCTTCATTTTACATATCGCAGACTAACAACAAGTATCTTTAACTTGCTGACCAACTAAATTTCCTTTCTAACTACTCTTGCCAAGGAGATAGATACGCAGACTGTAAAAGTATTAGTGATTAATTCAGCCTACCCTGCATAATTAAACTCTCACCTAGGTAGAGGTCATTTGACAAGACCATTATATAATGGAATTAGTCAAATAGCCTCTATAAATGAGGAAAAAGAGGATTAATTTCTCTCTCTCTCTGGATGAAAGGTGTGTCACGATCATTCTGAATAAAAGATAGGTATTTATAAAACATTTTCTGAATGAATGAATGATGAATGAATGAAGTTCATTTTAAAAGTTGTGTCTTAAAGACACAAATTACTCTCAAATCACACACCATGGTGAAAATTTCATATTGACTATTGTCCTGATTTCTGCCTATTCTCAGTGGGTCACCAGAGCATTCTTCAGTTCAGTAAAGACATTTTTTCCATCTTGAATTGACAATAACTCCACCTTCCTTTTACCCATAACCATGAGCCACAGCAGTCAAGAATATATATCTAGCACTGAAAAATCACTCTATAGCGATAGCTCAAGTGTAATTTCATAAATAATGAATCAAAGACTCCCACTGTATCCCTTGTACCTTATTGAATCATTGCACACTTTAAATGGCTCTGTGGTGTGTTTAACAAATCTTTAACCATGTCCCAGAGTATTACTCATAATTTAGTCTGAAACACTTAGCAATTTCATAAAGTTTTGCATTCTGGCTCTAAAGTGAACCTTTAGAACAGAACTGAAATGTTAAATGTGTTTTATGTAAGTAGAAGTGATGTGAATTCATACATTACTAAACATTTTTATACTTCTTTCCATTTAACCATTAATGCTTTCTTCCTGCATGGCCATTAATTTTTGTTGTAGCCAACAGATATTAAGCCCCTTCCTGTTCACTTATAATGAAGCCTGTAGACAGGAGAGAATAAAAGAAAATGGAAGAAGCTTTTATTCAGACTGATTTGGTGTCCTGGAATGGCTGAATGTTACTGTTAATAACCTTGCAGGGGTAGAACTCAGAATGTGAAGGAAATTTTACTGGCACTGCTTGCCGGCGAGTCAAGCTCTCCCACACAGGTTGGAAAGATACATTATTTTAGAGAAGAGGGCAAATGCCAGAAGCCATCATGAAATCCTGGGCTGATCCTCTCTTCTGCTTCCTTCTCCCTGTTTCCTTTACTACCACCTTCTTTTTCATTCTCAGCCAACTTCCCATCTTCTTTTATTCCCCACCTCGCCCAGCTTCCTTTCCTGATGTGTTGATTGTCAGCAGATCCAGCCCCTCTGACTGGACGCACCTGTTCCTTTTGTTTCTGCTCTGTGCAGACAAGGTGACTAAAGAGGAGTAGGGGTGGAGAGAATTATGCCTAAGATCTGTCCCATTGTTCTGTACCATCTATTGCACAGCTTGCTTCTCATGTTCTAATCTACAATCTTAATTTGGAAACCATCTCATGTTTGCTTCTGTGAATGCAAGTTTAAGGCAAAAAATTTTTTTTGAAACTTTTTTATAGCATGTTACACGAGGTTTATGAAAACACTATAGTCTCTTAACATAAGGTGATATATTTAACATAGTATATTCATTTTCTCTTGCTGCATAACAATTACATTTACCATGTCACAGTTTTTGTGGGTAAGGAGTCTGAGCCTCTCTTAGCTGGGCCCTTTGCTCAGGATCTCAGAATGCTACAATCAAGGGGTCAGCCAGAGTTGGGGGGGTCTTATCTTCCAAACTTATGTGATGGTTGGCAGAATTCTTTTCCTTGTGATTGTAGGAATTAGGCCCTTACCTCCTAAAGACTACCCATTTTCCTCCCCAGTTGGAAATTCACCACATGGCTTTGACTTGTTAATGGCCAGCCAGAGAGCCTTTCTCTGATTTCTCCCTTCTGTGACCTGGGGACTCACTTTTAATGGCTCACCTGAAAAGGGCAGGCTCACCCAGAATAATCTCCTGTTTGATTAACTTAAAGTCAATTGATTAGGGGTCTTAATTACATCTGCAAAATCCCTTACCTATGCCATGTAACATAACAGAATTGTGGGAATGATATCCCATTACTTTGGGACATTCTGTTGGCCTGAAGCAAGTTATAAGAGGGGGGATTCTACACTCAAGAGGGGGTATTCTACAGGGTGTGGGTCGTTGGAGGTCATTTTACAGTTCTGCCAACCACAAGGAGGAGTCAACACATTGATAAGTTCCTTTTTTTGAAAAAAGTTTATTTTGAGAGAGAGAGACACACACAGCACACTCCTATATTTTCCTACTACCATGGCTCTAGCTCATGATCACATCATTCATTGAGTCTACAGAAATAACACCCTAACCGAACTCCCTGTATTTGCCATTGCCAGAATACTGCATATAAACTCAAAATATCACCATGTCACTGCTTAAAGACCTTCAATAATTCCCCTTGGCTTCCAACACAGAAGCACATCTTTAGCATCGCATACAGCATCTCCTAGATCCCGGTTTCCATACAGTGCTCTAGTATTATTTCCACCATTCCTGTCCCCTTACTTTATATTCTACCACTACTAAACGTCACCCTTCAGCTTAAATTTCATGGGAGATGGCAGTATTTGTTCAAAATAAGTGTTGTATTTCCTTGTGAGAAGATGATACTTTCCTATTCCACTATGTGAGGCTTGATCATATCATTTTCTTTAGCTAACAGAATGTGGGTGAGAGTGACAATTGCCACTAGACAACAGAACCTTTAAGAGCCACCATTTCATGTAACCATTCATTCTTTCCCCTTCTGCCATTAGGCTGGCATGTCCCAGATAGGGGATGCTCCTTCAAGCCTGGGTCCGTAAATAAAGAGTATGTAGCCATACTCCATTAACAATGAACATTAATGTAAGTGAGAGACTCTTATTGTTGAGAGCCATTAAAGTGTGGAAGTTGTTTATTATTGTAGCATTATCTAGGGAAATTTGACTAATATGAAAATGGGTGCCTCCATTAAAAAGAGAACTAAAATATGTAGCTTTGGCTTCCGGGCCACATAGTGGTGGAACTGAGAAAACATGTTTTATCACTATTCTTGCAGCCTCCATTTTGTAAAACAATCACCTATAATAACTCAGAAGGCAAAAAATGTATCTCATAAACTTGCGGCTTTAGGGAAATAAAGAGAAAAAAAAGAATGTTGGTGACATGATTGCTATTGGCTGTATTTGACAAAATACTGTAGGAAAAGATGAGCTCATAAAAGAACTCATTGATTTGCACTTAATTGAAAAGAATAGAGAAAATCCAGAAATTATGAGACTTACAGAGTTTGAATATGCAACTGACTGCCATTTCCAACTAGTAAGGTACAAAATCTAGAAGGTCTGTGGATATCGAGGGCCAATTAAAACAGCCCAATGGCACAGTCTAAATTTAGGATACTGCCAACAAGGTTTCTACTGAAATTTCTGAATTGATATGGAGAATATAGTTAATCTTGGGCCCCAAAGATTTTACAAATAGGAGGCAGGCTTAGATGCTCTTGAGCCGCTAAGAAAACCACACTCTCCCAGTATCATCTTCAGATGAAGCCAGTGAGGAAAAAAGAAAGAAAAAGAACTTTCCAAAGATGTTACAGACAGGATGAACTGCAAAGCTATTCCTAGGTTGTAGAACTTGGGCAAAATTTTAATAAGTTTCAGATCTCCAGGGTATGGATCACTTACAACATGTGCCCTATGGAAGTTTTGGATTGCTGTAAATGAGACACTGATGAGTGCCTTCTTTCTTCCCCTTTCCAAATGGGAGGGTTTATTTTAGTTACAATTTCCCTGTTCTACTACTGCATAGTGGATATGAGAGGAAATATAACTTATCTCTTTTTTTAACGTTTATTTTTGAGAGAGAGCGTGAGCGGGGAAGGTGCAGAGAGAGAGGGAGACACAGAATCTGAAACAGGCTTCAGGCTCTGAGCTGTCAGCACAGAGCCCAATGTGGGGTTCGAGCCTGGGAATGGTGAGATCATTACCAGAGCCAAAGTCGGATGCTTAACCAACTGAGCCATCCAGGCACCCCTATAATCTATCTCTAAGTTCACAGGTCACTAAATCAAGAAGAACCATTAGCAGATTTGATACAGAGACTACCAAAAGACCCTAGATTTCAAGACTGAATGAGACTTTTTGGCTGTCTCCCTCGGAAGGAGAGATAGTGAAGGAGCTTAGTGTACAAAAGGGAGAAAAGAGAATATTTGTGATCAAGACACCATTATTTTATTTGCCTGAAATATTTGTTATCCCTCCATGTAGATGTTTATACAGCCCTGCTTCACTGAAGTCAGACTTGGTCATGTGACTTTCTTTTGTCTATAAAATATGAGAGGAAATGAATTCCATAATTTTCCCAAGTATGTTTAAAAACCATTGTGTCATTTGGCTATTTTCCCTTTTCATCTCCTTTGGGGCATGTTATGTCTGACAGGAGGACTGCTTTTAAAGTCTGGGACTTGGAATGAAGATTAAAAAGAGGAATGCAGCCAAATACAATGGACATCAGGGTAAGGAAAGCAAATCTATGTTAAGACTTTGCAATTCATCATAGCATATTCTAATGAACACTGACTTATATACTTTCTCTGTGTCTTCACATTGATGCTTTCTTTGCAACTCATTTCCTATCATTCTGTGCGTCCTTATTTCATGTGTATTATTTAAGACTTAACTGAGTCTAGGAAGTTTTCTTTAAACTCTCAGGCTGGGGGGGCGCCTGGGTGGCTCAGTCGGTTAAGCGGCCGACTTCAGCTCAGGTCACGATCTTGCAGTCCGTGAGTTCGAGCCCCGTGTCGGGCTCTGGGCTGATGGCTCAGAGCCTGGAGCCTGCTTCCGATTCTGTGTCTCCCTCTCTCTCTGCCCCTCCCCCGTTCATGCTCTGTCTCTCTCTGTCTCAAAAATAAATAAAACGTTAAAAAAAAAAATTAAACTCTCAGGCTGGGAAAACAGCCTGTCTTGGCTTCCATAGCACCTGTGTATATCTTTACTTTTAAAAATTCCAGAAATATGAAAAATTGTCAGTTATGCAAAAACAAGAAAAATGGCTTTAATCTTCACATCACTCCTCCCAAATAGCACAATGCCTGTGATGGCTTTGTGATGTGTCACCTGGGCTAGGGCGAACTGCATTTTCCAGAATTTGCTTTTTTTGTATATTTCCTATTAGGATGGGGGCTACGAGGGAGATTCCTGGCAAGTGTGGAAGGCAGTAGAGATGTAGCAGCCACCATACCGCTTAAACACGTTGCTGATCTGCTGGTTTCCCTTGTTGGCATGAAATAGCAGTTGGGCCTGTAATTGTTCTGCCATCTCTCAATCCTCCTTCAGCCTCTTTGACTCCTGGGCCGGGGGTGAGTGTGCGGAGCTCTGTAACGAAGGGTGCTGACTTCTGTAAGGTACTATCTCACCAGGGTCAGAGGGATAAGAACAAATAGGGGATTAAGTCAGTTGTTATGGGGATCTAGCTCTTCATGCTTACGTATTCCAGTCTGCTTGTAATCTTCCCTTACGGTTTGTCCAATAGACTTCAAGTTCCAGCATCAGATACAGAGACAACATTCTTTCTAATTTTTCAATTTTTTATTCAAGTATAATTAACATACGGTATTATGTTAGCTTCAGGCATCCAAGATAATAATTCAATTATTCTCAGTGCTCATCCAGAGAAATGTACTCTTAATCCCCTTCATCTATTTCACCCACCCCCTCACTCACCTCCCATCTGGCAACTGCCATTTGTTCTCTGTCTTGAAGAGTCTGTTTTGTTTTGTTGGTTTGTTTTATTTCTTAAATTCTACATATGAGTGAAATCATATGGTATTTGTCTATCCCTGACTGACTTATTTCTCTTAGTATTATACCACCTAGGTCCATCCATGTTGTCGCAAATGGCAAAATTTCATTCTGGCTGAGTACTATTCCACTACACACACACACACACACACACACACACACACACACACACATCAACCCCACACCTTCTTTATGCATTCATTTATAGATGGACACTTGGGCTGTTTCCATATCTTGCCTATTGTAAATAATGTTGCAATGAACATAGAGATGCCTATATATTTTTTTGAATTAGCGTTTTTGTTTTCTTTGGATAAATACCCAGGAGTGGAGTTACTGGATAATATGGTAATTCTATTTTTAATTTTCTGAGGAGCCTCCATACTGTTTTCCACAAGGGCTGCACCAATTTGCATTCCCACCAACAGTACACAAGGGTTCCATTTTCTCCACATCCTCACCAACACTTGGTGTTTGTCTTTTTTTTTTTTTTAACGTTTATTTATTTTTGAGACAGAGAGAGACACAGCGTGAACGGGGAGGGTCAGAGAGAGGGAGACACAGAATCTGAAACAGGCTCCAGGCTCCGAGCTGTCAGCACAGAGCCCGACGTGGGGCTCGAACTCACGGACCTCGAGATCATGACCTGAGCCGAAGTCGGCCGCTTAACCGACTGAGCCACCCAGGCGCACCAGTGTTTGCCTTTTTTATTTTAGCCATTCTGACAGGTGTGAGGTGGTATCTCACTGTTGTTTTGATTTGCAATTCCATGATGATTGGTGATGTTAAGCATCTTTTCATGTGTCTATTGGCCATCTGTATGTTTTCTTTGGAAAGATGTCTATTCAGGTCCTCTACCCATTTTTAATTGTATTATTTGTGTTTTTGGTGTTGATTTGTATAAGTTATTTACTTACTTTAGATATTAATTTCTCATCAGATATATCATTTGCAAATACATTCATCCATTCTGTAGTTTGCCTTTTTGTTTTTCTGATGGTTTCCTTTGCTGTGTAAAAGCTTTTTATTTTGGCATATTCCCAATGGTTTATGTAATTTTACTTCTGTTTCTCTTGCCTCAGGAGACGTATCTAGAAAAATGCGTCTATGGCGAATGTCACAGAAATTACTGCCTATGTTTTCTTCTAGGAGTTTTATGGTTTCACATCTCACATTTAGGTCTTCAATACATTTTGAGTTTATTTTTGTGTATGGTGTAAGAAAGGGGTCCAGTTTCATTCTTTTGCATGTAGCTGTCCAGTTTTCCCAATACTATTTGTTGAAGAGGCTGTCTTTTTTCCATTATATATTCTTACCCCCTTTGTTGTAGATTAATTGACCATAAACAAATGGATTTATTTCTGGACTCTCTATTCTGTTTATTGATTTATGTATCTGTTTTTGTGCCAGTGCCATACTGTTTGGATTACTACAGCTTTGCAGTATGTCTTAAACTCTGGGATAATGATGCCTCCAGCTTTGTACAAATAGCTTTGGCTATTTGGGGTCTTTTGTACAAATTTTAGGATTTTTTCTGTTTCTATGTTAAATATTGGTATTTGGATAGGGATTGCATTAAACCTGTAGATTGATTTGGGTTGTAGGGGACATTTTAACACCTGGCTCTTTGAATTCATGAGCATGGAATATTTGTATACTTTTTTATGTCACCTCAAATTTCTTTCATCAGTGTTTGATAGGTTTTGGAATACAAATATTTTACCATCTTAGTTAAATTTATTTCTTGACATTTTATTCTTTTTGGTGCAATTGTAAATGAGATTATTTTCTTAATTTCTCTTTCTGCTGCTTCATTACTGGTGTAAGAAATGCAGCAGATTTCTGCATAATAATTTTGTAGCCTGTGACTTGATTGAATTCATCTATCAGTTATGATAGTTTCTTGGTCGAGTTTTTGGATTTTCTACATATAGTATCATGTCATCTGCAAATAGTGAAAATTTTGCTTCTTTCTTACTGATTTGGATGCCTTTTATTTCTTTTTGTTGTCTGATTGCTGTGGCTAGGGCTTCCAGTACTATGTTGAATAAAAATTATAAGAGTGGACACCTTGTCTTGTTTCTGATCTTATGGGAAAAGGTATGTTTTTCACCATTGAATATGATGCTAGCTATGGGTTTTTCATATATGGCCTTTATTGTGTTGAAGTATGTTCCTCTAAACCTTCTTTGTCGAAAGTTTTTATCATGAATGGATGTAGCACTTTGTCAAATGTTTTTGCTGCATTTATCAAAATGATCATATGGTTTTTATCTTTTCTCTCATTGATGTGATGTATTACATTGATTGATTTGCAGATATTGAACCACCCTTGCATCCCAGGAATAAATCCCATTTGATCGTGGTGAATAATTTTTTTTAATGTATTGTTGAATGAAGTTTGCTAACATTTTGTTGAAGATTTTTGCATCTATGTTCACCAGAGATATTGACCTGTAGAGTTCTTGTTTGGAGT
Source organism: Panthera onca (assembly GCF_046562875.1). Classification (NCBI taxonomy): domain Eukaryota; kingdom Metazoa; phylum Chordata; class Mammalia; order Carnivora; family Felidae; genus Panthera; species Panthera onca. The sequence goes on from NC_138342.1 coordinate 158,675,374, forward strand.
GTCTTTATCCGATTTTTGTATTAGGGGGTAATGCTGGCCTCATAGAATGAATTTGGAAGCGTTCTTTCTTCTCTTTTTTGGAATAGTTTGAGAAGAATAGATACTAACTCTTCTTTAAATGTTGGGTAGAATTCACCTCTGAAGCCATCTGGTCCTGAACTTTTGTGTTTTGGAGGTTTTTGATTACTGATTCAATTTTATTGCTAGTAATCAGTCTATTCAAATTTTCAATTACAGAGACAACAGTGGGGTTTTTGTTGTTGTTATTGTTGTTGTTAAGTTTATTTGTTTTTGACAGGGACAGAGATAGTGCAAGTAGGGGAGGAGCAGAGAGAGAGGGAGAGAGAGAATCCCAAGCTGACTTCACACCATCAGCGTAGAGCCTGATGGAGAATGTGAACTCATGGATGTGAGATCATGACCTGAGTTGAAACCAAGAGTCAGACACTCAACTGATTGAGCCACTCAGGGGCCCCTACAGACACAACAGTCTTATAGAGACTTGATTGCTTAACCAATTCCTCAAATTCTACTAGCTAATTTCCTATAACACACACTACACACACACACACACACACACACACACACACACACACGATATCTAGATGTATCTTCTACTGGTTTTGCTTCTCTGGTTGAACTGTAACTGGAACATAGATACTTATTTGTCAACTTAACTTGAATGTTTAAAAGACAACTCAAATTTATGGTCTGTAAATTTTTATTATCCACCTAAATTTAGTCATCTTGGTGAATGGTACTACCAGTTATCTTATCATACAACTTAAAAAATAGATGTCTTCCTTGCTATCTCCTTTTCCTCTACCCTCTATATGTGGTTGATAACTAAATTCTATCAACTATTACTCGTAATTGTCTCTCAAATATCCATCACTCTTTATCTCTACTACTAACAACTTGACCTATGCTACTGTTATCTCTTGAGTGCATTACCTCAAGAGTCACCTATTTCTTTGATTTATACAAACTCTGCTAGTCTATAACCAGTAATTTATTTTTCAATACAGTGATGTTTTCTAAAAACATCTATGGGTATATGGACTTCCTACTTAAAACACTATAATGCCTTTCTACTGGTCTTAACAAGAAAAACCAAAATCTTTAACACATTTAATAAAGCCATTTGTAGGCTTCCCCATTTGCACCTTTCCATCTGAAGCTTGATTGTATTTTATTCTCCTCCTTTTCCCAGCTCTCTGAATATTTTACATTTCCCAGACCAACTAACCCGGGGCCACCATACATGTTATTTCATTTGTCTGTAATATATATCCACACCCTAGTAAATTTATATTCTTCCTTCAAAAATCAACCTAGTCACCACTTTTGATTGTTAGATAGCATATCAAATTTTGGAAAAAGTGAGAAATTCACATTACTGTTCCCAATACGTGTTGACATTACAAAATTATTCTTTATGAAATTGTTTATGAAGCACCTCTTTTGGATTTAAATTCAGATAGTTCAGTTGGATTCATGGCTTTAAATTTAGCCAGTTCCTCTTTTGGATTTAAATTCAGATGTGTACAGGACTCTTCTAAAATTTAGCCATTGTTTATTATTATACTCTTATCCATGATTTTTTTGTGAAAGAGATTTTAAGGAATTGAGCTTAGAGATAAAAACCACATAACTGATCATATGCATAATACTTTAACCTGAACAAAGTGATTCAAGATTTATGTTTTCTTACACTCCATAAGCTCCTTGAGGGCAGGAACTTTATTTTGTTACTTATTTCTGTGTTCTGAAAGTATCTAGTACATTGTTTTGCACACAATAGATATTCAATAAATGTTGGCACACTCAGTTTATTTCCATTACAGTATGTATCACAGTCTGTATTGTTTTTAGTTATTTGCTTACTTGTTCGCTCTTTGCCTCCCACAAATAGAAGGCAAGTTCCATGAAGGGAAGGAACTTGTCTGCCTTGTTTACAATGATGTCAATTGGTTCTGTGAACAGTGTCTGGCACTTAACAGATATTTGTTAAATGAATACATGTCATATATAAAAATATCTGGCATACAGTAGGTACTTAATGAATTTAAAATGCCTTTGAGATATGTGTAAGTTCAAAGTGAGAGAGAACTCCGTTCATTTCCTTTCAAATCAGCTTCTCTTCCCATTTACAGAGAAGAAAATTCCATGCAAGAGGAATTCATTTTAGGACTTGAGCAACATCCACCAGAAAAAGTTGCATAGGCATTGCTATTTCACTCCAGCCTTTTTAAAAAACCTAATGCAGCATTATGTCTGCTTGAATGACACAAAGCATTATCCGAAGCACAGGGGGTGTCTAGAAGGTAGGTTTAGACATACTGTAATATGATTACATTGTTTTGAAGTTTCATTACTTTTTCATCTGAATGAATATGAAACCTAGAATATTAATACAATGAAGATTGGCAGTTGATGACCCTACTGAGGCTGCTCCAAGCTGCTGATAAAACATGGACTGTGGTACTTCCAAATCTCAGAGTTATTTGTAGGTGTCTTGTCTGTAATCAGGATTTGCAAGTGATGGCGCGTGAACTGTTCTCTGGTCATTGTTATTCAATGCCATCACCTGCCATTGTCTGTAATCTTAAGTGGGCTGTCTCATCTATCAAATCTCTCCTTCCTCTACTCACTGGTGTCTGAAGGATCAACAAAGCATGTAAAATCAGCACTTTACTGGATTCTTGAGAGGGTGCTGTTTCTGACTCCAGAGAGTTCTTCCTTTCCCCACCACTCCCCATGACAATTTATAGCCCACTCTGCATTTGACTTTTGCAAATATCTTCCCTCTGATATAATGAGACCCCCTGGGCCGAAAGGTGAAAGGGGTTCTGAGTAATGCCATTTCCTTTTTTTTGTTGTTGTTGCCTGAGTGCCTGAGTGCCATGTGGAAGATTTAATAGCAACTCTATTCCTCTGATGCATATGACAATATAATATCCTCTAATTGCATCTGTTATGTCTTTGTACAAGGAAGAAAAATATTCTTTACAGCAGGACTACAAAATCGCTCACATTACAACTGAATATTCAGGTATTAAAATAGGTTTTCCTGCTTGTTAGGGAAAAGAAACTGGAAACTGTTTTTGTTTTTATTTGGCATTTTATACACCATGGACCTGAAGGACGTGGATGGGTAATTTTACACGGCTGGGTGTTTTAGGATACACGGCTCATGGATATTTGATAGGAGTACCTTGGGATGGTAATGCCAAAGTTCTTTCAAGTAAACAATGGAATAAATCCATGTTATCATTTTTAGAGCTACTAAGGAGAAAGTTAAAGGGTGATTGAATTGCCTTAAAAAAACCCCAACAAAACAGCATCTGTTTGCTTTTTACCATCTTTAGCCATCCAGAGTTGTGCTCAATCCATGTAGTATTTAGTCGGTGCATTTTGCCAGTATATGCAACTGTCTGGCTGCATATCTGTCCAGATTTGACCATTTGTAAGAACTGTGTCATTTGCAGAATGCCAGCACCCCATGGCCACTAAGTAAACATAAACTAAATGCAACTGAAAGTTGTTCTCAATCATTAATGGTTTCATTTATTAAACATCCACTTGTCTTTCTCCTGTGCTGACTCATTTCCTTTATTCCTGCTTCTAAAGAATTCATCATTTTCAGTAGCCAATAATGGCACAGACCCACTGATAAATGACAACGGACATATAAACAAACAAAAAATTTTTGTTTAAAGGTAGTGTTGCCACGATCCTGAGACACATCCTGGTAATACCCACTCCTGCACAATAGTCCCTGCAGAAAGACAAATGACAACACTTGTGTCTTGATTCTTGAATCAGAATTGGATCCGTCTAAAACTGGCCACTGCAGATGGGAATACAGCCTACTGCCTTGGTCTCACACCATGTTCTGAATCAACAAACCCAGTTATGGGAGTGGCTGCACATACTCCTTTTCTTCCCCCGTTCTGATGCCTAACATCTTGTATCTGGTTATACAAAAAGCCTATTAACTTGTATCTTTGAATAAACAACACATTGATGCTCAACATTACTTAACCATCAGGGAAATGCAAATCAAAACACAATGAGATATCACCTCATACCTGTTAAAATGGCCATTTGTTTTAAGAAAGACAAGAGATAACAAGTGTTGGTGAGGATGTGGAGAAAGGGGAACCCTCTTGCAATCTTTGTGGGAATGTACATTGGTTCAGTCACTATAGAAAACATTCTGGAGGTTCCTCAAAAAAGTAAAAATAGAACAGCTCTATGATCCAGCAATCCTTCTTTTGGGTATTTATCTGAGGAAAACAAAAACACTAACTGGAAAAGTTATCTCTACCTCCCATGTTCACTGCAGCATTAGTTACAATAGCCAAGATATGGGAACAACCTGAGTGAATGGATAAAGAAGATGCGATGTGTATATCTAATGGAATATTATTCAGGCTTAAAAAAGAATGAAATCTTGCCATTTGCAACAAGATGAATGGATCTTGAGGACATTTTGCTAAGTGAAATAAGTCAGAGAGAGATAAATGTCACAGGATCTCACTTGTATGTGGAATCTATACAAAACAAAAACAATAAAACCAACCCAAAACCACAAACTCAGAGAACAGATTGGTGGTTGCTGAGGGGGGTGGGAATGGAGGGAGGGCACAAAATGGATGAAGGTGGTCAAGAGGTACAAACTTCTAGTTATAAAGTAAATAAGTACTGGGGATGTAATGTGTAGCTTGGTAACAGTAGTTAATAATACTGCATTGCATAATTCGGTGTTGCTAATAGAGTAAATCTTAAAATTCTCATCACAAGAAAAAAATTTTGTAACTACATACAGTGATGGGTGTTAAATGGACTTACAACTGGTGTTTTCATAATACATACAAATATTGAATCATTATGTTGGACATCTGAAAGGAATATGTTACATGTCAATTACACCTCAATAACACAAGAATACATGTACAATGTAAATAAAGAAACAAGCAATAGCTACCATCTCACTTTGTTATTGAGTTCACTGTCAGTGCTTAGAACTACACAGAAATATACAATATGCTTGAGAAGAAAAAAAAATGGAATTTGGTTTCTTTGTATCCTTTCAGTCCTGAGAAACCTTATCAATAATGGTATATGCAGAGCTCTAACATATTTCTCTTGGGCTTAACGTGAAGCATTAGGATAGAACTAAGTGACAGAAAGAAATGTAAAATGTAACAAGTTTTACAAGCAATAATTAAAATCATGGTTTCTGAGTCTGTGATGGGTAAGAACATCAATTAGTACTCTCAGAAAAACAGGGTACAATTACTTCACCTAACCTTACTCCTTTCCCTCATCTTTCTTGGCCATAACTAAAAAGTGATTAAATAGCAAATTAAGAGCTTTCACACTGGGGCGCCTGGGTGGCGCAGTCGGTTGAGCGTCCGACTTCAGCCAGGTCACGATCTCGCGGTCCGTGAGTTCGAGCCCCGCGTCAGGCTCTGGGCTGATGGCTCGGAGCCTGGAGCCTGTTTCCGATTCTGTGTCTCCCTCTCTCTCTGCCCCTCCCCCGTTCATGCTCTGTCTCTCTCTGTCCCAAAAATAAATAAAAAACGTTGAAAAAAAAAAAATTTAAAAAAAAAAAGAGCTTTCACACTCAAAATCAATAATTAACTCTGTTATACAGTCCATTTGAAATTGTCAGAAATTAATTGGTCTCCCTGTGTTCACCAGTCAGATTATATCTATGGTATCTATAATGAAAATCTATGTCATTGTGTGAAACCCATCAACGCTATCCTTTTTGCCTCAAAACTAAAAGCACAAGATTATTTACATAGTGTACAAGGCCTAATACACGTTCCTACCAGAATCCACCTTCTGATTGTCAATTTGCTCCTTTATGAGATAAGTACAAAGACTGAAGTTCCTGCTTGAAGTTTTCATGTCTCCCACTCTAACCAGGCCCATAAAGTTAATATGTCCTTATGCTCTCTTTCCTTCCTGAGTCCCACTCGAGATAGTTTCCCATCACCCAGGTTCACTCGTTCCATAATGAAGTCCTCACTGTTAGCTGTCAGTCTGACACAATGACAGGGACTAAAAGGACCAAAGGCTTTTTAGAGCCAGAAGAGAAATTAGAGCCTATCAGGCCCTCATTTTCAGAGGAGGTTACTGAAGTCTAGAGTGCTAATGACAGCTAGCAGCAAAGTTAAGATGAGAAACTGTGTTTCCCGACTCCAGGATCCAGGTGGCGTCTGTTAAACCATGCAGTCACATATGATCCAGTGTGACAGTAGGGCTAAGTGCTCCCACTAATTTTACTAAGTCAAAAGAATTTAGCATTTAGCTTTGTTCTATTCTAGACTACTGATCTGTCTGAGCACATCTGTATTGGTCTTCGGAATATTAAACATCCTACTCTCTGCTAATAAAGTTCTGAATTGCCCGTCTGCTATCATTTCTTTTATTCAATCAATAGATAACAAATGCCCACCCAAAAGTGCACTAGGTACTGAAAATAAACGAACAAGTTGTACACTTTGTATTCTGAGATAGCTTGGAAGAAGACAAAGACAGGAGATGCCTCAGATAAGTTTGGAGCTAAGGAGGTAAGGAACTGAAATAATTTAGGCCTGATGGAATCAATTTCACTGTTCATTTTTGTGATAGAAAACATACAGTCTTCTGCAGAGCATGAAGTTTATAGCTGGAGGCTTGAGGAAAGAGGAGGATCTGTTTTTGAAGAATGAGGAAGGGCACATTAGAGATGAATTAAAGGATTACCAAGCGGAGCTGTGCTCTCTCCCCGAAATAGGGTAAGAAAAAGAGAACACTGTCATTGTGAATACCATTACATTGACATTGTGAGTCCAAATGCATTGCCAAGTAAGTCCAATGTACCGTCATGTAACAAAGGAATCTTTTCAAAGCTTGTGAGAGTGCATTGAAATATCTAGTCATGACTTCCAAGCAGATGAGAGAGGAAACGGCATTGAGATGATTTATCAGGAAGTAGGAGAAAAAGGACTCAGGGTCTGAAATCAATAAGCGCTTCAAGGAAAGAATCAGTACGCATTGAGCCCGGGGTGTGGTAGAGAGATAGGTAATTGTTGTCTAAGAGAGGAGGATTTTAGAAGTTTAAGATGATGGCAAATTACAGTTCTCAGAATGGCTCATGGAGACAGAGTAATGGTGAAATACATTGAAGAAGAGGAATTTCGTGGAACTGTACAACGGGGAACTGAATAGGCCATTAACGTGACCTGGACACACACTCAGAGCAGTGGGAGCACAATGAGCGACCTGGATGCTGGTGAATGTCAACACAGGGGACAGGAAGGACAGGAAGAATGTGTACTTATCCATGCCCTGTCCAGAGCCCTGCAATTCGAGGTAAATGAGAGCTACGTAATAGATGCATAAGTAAATGAACAACATATTTTAAGGTAGTGACGACTGTTTTAAAAATAAAGCAAGGTAGTGAAGGTAAGGATGCCCAGATGGAGGACACATCAGGAAAGGCACATGATGTTTGGTCTGAGGTATGAGAAGCCAGCAGTGCTAGGAGCTGGGGAAAAACATTTTAAGCGGAGGTAAAAATGTGCACAAAATCCCTGAGGCAGGAAAGAGTCTGATGTGTTTCAGAAACAAGCCGGCGTGACCGACATGGACTGAACAAGGCAGAGACTGTGAGGAGGTAAGGATCGAGAGGTGAGGATCAGAGGTTTGAGGGTGTGATTACTCCTGATAAGGAATTTAAATGTCATTCTAGGTATGACTGGAAGGCACTAGTGGCTTCCAAGGAACGGAGTAACTCCACAGTTGTAAGGATTATTAAACAGAAGTGAAACAATCATATTCTCAGGACGACAAGCAAAAGCCAAGAGAATGCTGTGCCTCTCGTTGGCCCCAAGATGTCGAGGGAAGGAGAAGAGGGACGAAGAGGGGCACACCGGAGAATTAGGAGTCAGGACTAGTTTCCCATAACCTTCTTGGATGTTGAAGGTCAAAAAAAAAAATCAGTAATAATCACAGTGAGGGCAGGAAACTAAAGGAAATGCTGAGTGCCTGGTGTTCCATTTCCCTCCACAGAACAGCAATGGGCAAGGGTCAGGCAGAAGCAGTGCAGACAAGGAGAATCACCGCACCGCTGAGGAGCCGCAAACAAAAGGATCCTGCCTCTATTAGGGGGTTCATGCCCTGGGGGCAGGGCTGGGAGCAGAAAGGTAGTGAGCCAAAGTGGAGAAAAGTGCCTCAGTCCCTGGGCTAGGAACGTAGAGATGCAAATGAGCATGGCAGGGCCCTGACTGGCTGTGGAGGTGGGCGGCCAGTCCCTGACACATATCCCTCCAGAAAACTACAATGCACTGGCTGTGCGCCATGTCTGACGCTCCTCCCCATGCGGGCTGATGGACAAAGCCTCGTTCGGCCTCAATATCACACAGGTTTTGTTCTGGACCAGACTCCTCAGAGAGAAATCTATTTAGTTAAGGTGGAAAAACAAATCTGAGCCAGGAGAGTGAGAAGGAAGAAAGGAATTAATTATCTAAGGATATGTTGGTATGATGGCTTCTCTGAAATGTACCTTTCTGAGAGAGAAAAGGTGGCTATTTCTTTCAAGTCCAAGGATCTATTGGGTGTGGGAATGGGGCTTCTTGTGATGGCCCAATTAAGTTTCCAGATTTTGGGGAAGGGACTTCTTTGTCTCTGGTGCCTGACTCATGACGAATGCTCAAATTCATATAAAGGAGTCACAAATTATGACTTTGGCCTCTGTACCATTGTTCTACAGAGCAGTCTTTAAGATGACAGGGGCGCCTGGGTGGCTCAGTCGGTTGAGCTTCCGACTTCAGCTCACGTCATGATCTCATGGTTCGTGGGTTCGAGCCCTGCTTCGGGCTCTGTGCTGACAGTGCCCAGAGCCTGCTTTGGATTCTGCGTCCCCCTCTGTCTCCGCCCCACCCCTGCTTGTGCTCTATGTCTATGTCTTTCAAGAATGAATAAACATAAAAAGAAATAAAATAAAGTGACATTAACAGGGTCACAAACTCAAATGCCTTCAATAACCAGTCAGCAGGTAAGGTAATGTGTAAATCAGCCAATTACAAGACACACAGGGCAGGAAGAATGAGGAGCAGTAGCTGCCTAATGGCATTTATTTATTTGTTTGTTTGTTTGTTTGTTTATGTCTGCACACGCATGAGTGGAGGAGGGGCAGAGACAGCAGGAGTGAGAGAATCCCAAGGAGGTTCTACACCCAGGGGAAGCATCACAGGGCTTGATCCCATGACTGTGAGATCGTGACCTGAGCCAAAATCAAGAGTGGACCACTCAACGGACTGAGCCACTCAGGTCCCCCTCCTAATGGCATTTAAATTCAATGAAAGCAGCAACAATCCTATTGTGCCAGCAAAAGAAGATGCTTTTGCTTATCTTTTCGATCTGGAAGCTGCCACTGCAGAACTCATTGCCCTAAAGTACAGAGAACATCGGGAAAACAAAGATTTGCCAAAATCCCAAGGTCCACTAAGCTTTTCCTCTGTTCATTAACTTCTCATTCATCCATTCACTCATTTATTCACTTAATAGCTATTTTTTGAGTGTCTATCAGGTATTTTTCTGAGTGCAGGAGGTACCACCACACACCAAACAAAAATCTCCACCCTCACAGAAGTTACATTCTAGAGAGGTGAGACAGGCAACTAACAAAATAAATAATAGACAACACTAGATGTTGACAAGGAGAATGGAGAAAAATACAGCACAGAAGGGTAGATAGGGAATGTGAGGCAGGCCAGATAGGACAGGTTTCCATTTCAAATGTAGTTGTTGGTGAATAACTCACTGAGAGGGTGACTTCAGAGAAAAGGCCAGAGGAGCGGAAACAAGCTACGAGACCGCCCAGGAGAAAGCTCACCGGATAGAGGGAAGGACAGGCATACAGTGTTTAAGGATGGCAGAGTGGGTGGCATGGTTAAGCAGCAGAAGAAAGGTCAGTTGGAGGGAAGCTGAGTGAGGGAGGGATAGAGGAATAGCAGACAAAGTTGGAAAGGAGAGACAGCAACAGATCAGGTGTGGTTTCATGGGCTGTTGTAAGTACCTTGGCTTTGATCTAAGAGGGCTGGGAAGTGCTGAAGGGTTTTGAGCAGCAAGAGATGATGAGATCTGACCTATGTCTTAACAGAAGTATTCTGGTTGGGGATAATAGATGGATGGGGACAAAAGTAGTCGCAGAAAGATGGATAAAGAAGCTATTAAAAAAATCCAAGCAAGAGAAGAGGGTGGTTTGGATTGTGGTAGTGATGATAAAAGCCAGGCAGATTTGGGATCTATGCTGAAGGTACAGTTGACAAGATTTGCTAACAGATTAGATGTGGAGTATATACAGGACAAATCTAAACCCTGTGTGTGTGTGTGTGTGTGTGTGTGTGTGTGTGTTTCTTTGCAATATTGCTGTTTGGCATTAACCAAGATGGGGAAGATCTAGGTGAAGCAAGTTTGGGAAGGAAGATAGATAAGGCAGTCTACTTAGAACATTTTTAGTTTGAGTATACACACGGCCTTCCGTTACAGGATTCATCTGCAGTGATGTGGCCATGTCTTTGGAACTTCAGCCTGTAGCAGCCAAAAGCCAAGAAACAACATCATTCATTGCATCTCACATCCTGCATCTACCAACCAATGGTGTAATTCTATCCCAACTGTTCTATTCCAATCTCATTCTATTCTAGCTGCCTCTCTATGGCTGATTTAAAGGCTAACTGTCAAACAAATCTGACACTTATACCTTGATATTTTTTATGATGTGACTCTTACTGAGTACGAAATTTTCCATTTATATAGGGTAAATTTGTTCTGTATAATGTTCATCTGTACTGAAGGTAGGAGGAAATGTATGGTAGCTCTTTTTCCTTACATCTACTGCTTCTTCTCCCCCCAGAGAGTGAACAACTGTATATGATGACATATACTACACTCAGGGCCATAGATGATGCTCTGGTATTTGTAGGTGCAGAAACAATATCTGCAAACTCAAGGATAAAGAATACAGTTTTTATTCTTGCTTTTCATAATATTACTACTCTCTGGATAGCAGACAATGCAGTGAGGTAATGCGTATTCTGGATAAGGAATCAGAAGATCTGGATGCTGGTGCTGATTGTAAAACACTGCTCAAAGTATCTTGGGTCACATATGCAAAAGGGAGAAGAAAGAATTAGATACATTTTCAGATCTTTTAGCCTTAATCATCTGGGAATAGGCTTGAGTTTGAGTCTTCCCAAAGATACCCCACACATTTCAACAGGGGACCCATGGAACCAAAACCCCCATTGGGCATATTTGGAGCCAACATAGGAAACACTTTGGGAGCTAAGTGTACTTTTATGCTTTCATCAAATTTAATCACAAAGGTTCCCACTTCATTCACTCACTGTTGTGGCTGGCTCTCCTTCTGTTTCTTCCAGATGCTTGCTCTTGGTTAAGATCAGGTGGTGGCCTTTGTCTTGCTAGTCCAGAGTCCTGGCAGCAGCTGGAGACCTTCCAGAGAAAGTTTCCCCACTGGAAAATATGTCTTGGAAATGTTTCTGGGTCAGCAATAGTGTCCTTGTTACCTGTCTGGAGTAATCTGCTTTCATACTTGTTTGTCCTTCTCAAAAAACAAAACAAAACAAAACAAAACAAAAAAAAACAAGAGCAAAAACAAAACAAAATAAAACAAAAACCCTTAAAATCAAATCAAATAAAAACCTGCTGTCAGGAAGGAATCTGGTGAATTCCTTCACCATTAAGTATCACCACAGGCATGAAAAGTGACTGAGCAGAGATTCCTGTCTCCTAACTATGTTTGGGAATCGACTACTCCCACTGCAGAGAAGAGTCTGGGATGCATGTGAAGCATGCTGGGATGGCAAATGGAAGAGTAGAAATGTTGGACATGAGGAGATGGTGCTGGGGTACAATAAATATGTCAGAGCAATGATGCCTTCTATTATACTTTGCATGTTTCAAATCTTTGATATTTATATCCTTTCACTTGCTACTTCCCTAAACTGTGCTAATGAGAATGGCAGATAGCAGCTGCTATTTCTAGATGAAGCAACTGAAGCCACAAGATTCAAGCTAAGAGCGCTCAATCTGATTAGGGTACATGATGTAACCTGGGCTAACACACCCTTAAATCCAAGCAGTTCAAGAAATAAAAATTTCACCCTCACACAGAGTCCGATGTATGTGTTTGCAGTCAGGGAGAGAGGATTCTATGTGCATCCAGGGGTCCAGCATCCGTCATATGACGACACCCTTCTCCAGATGCCTCCACAATATCTTCTTCATTCTGCCAGTCCATCAAGGAAAGGAACCATTCATTTTTATGAGCCAGGCATGGAAATGGGAAATATCACTTCTACTCTCATCCCATCAGTCAGCACTCTGTCGTTTGGTCAGACTTAATGGCAAAGGAGGCTGGCAAATGTAGTGTAGCTTGTGCCCATGAGGAACATGAGGCCAGCTTTGGCATGCACATGGCAGTCTCTGTCACAGTCATGGGACATGCCACCACTTGGGTGCTCTTTACAGTGGACTGCTGGTCTCTCCCAGCCCGAGTTTCAGATTTAGTTTGTTCAATTCCTCAACACAGAAAGCATCCCTAGGAGAGAGGGCATAGTCACAAATTCCATTGACTTTACTGTCCACCAAGCCATTCAAAAAGTCACACTTTCTCTCAAGAGGATTTAAGAAACAGCCAGATAACAGAGAAGTAAAATGAGCTTTGACCATATCTGGGAATTTGAATTCTGACAGGGACACCTCAATGCCATGAGTTTGTCATTACTCTATTAAATTTTGTGATAATCATTTAACACAAATTCTAGCAAGGTATTTTGCCCAGTTCTGTGATTTGTGGATAGGAAGTGGAGCAGGTGGAGGGGGGCGGGAAGGCCCCTTTGCCATTTCAATCCCAATACCCACTTGCTGCCAGGGATGTGCAGAGAACTCACAAAGGCAGCCCCAGAGCACCTGATTCACTGTGTTTCTCACCCTCCTTGGGTTCCATGTTCCTCACACTCTTCCTAAACTGGAGTATTCACTCATCTGCTTTTAGTTTCATGCCTCATGCAGGTGTGTGTAATTTTACCCAAGGCTTTCTCTAAACAGAACAGAAATTTCTCCTAATTTGCTATTTGGCTAACCTGTGTGTGTGTGTGTGTGTGTGTGTGTCTTTCCACTGGTTTTTAAGGAGCTCTGGGACTCAAAGAATGAAAATAGGGTATTCAGATGAGAAATAGGATACCCAGCCACAGGGGGAAAATTCACATGTTTATTTAAATATTTTTCAGGAGGAACCATCTTGTTTTTCCCAATAGTGAGGACCATGTTAATTTTCACTAGCCTTGGGTAGCTGGGTAAGTAATTATTTGCAAAGACCAATAAGATTTAAGGAAATGGCCGTGTGTGTGTGTGTGTGCACGCGCGTGCATGGTAGAGCCTTGATTCCTGCCCTGGCATTGTTCTCTATTATAGAGGTAAGAGGAGAGAGAACATTTCCCCCTGCCACCATGCACGGAGCAAAAGGAGTCTCCATCTGCTCTTGGGACTCTGCTCTTTATGGGGTCTGTCAGGCTGCTTCCATTTTGACTGACTTAAATGACATTAGTCTTTTTTTTTTAATTAATATTAGAAACAACAGTCTCAAATCCTTTTCATTATTTTTTTATAAGTTCTAGGATTTAGTCTTCTTGTTGCTGTAGCATCTGATGTTAAAATAACATTTACCCTGAAGCTTTCATCAAATTTTCAGAACATCTTTATTATTTTTAATCCATTGCCAGTGACACCTCCTTTGGCTTGCCATGTTGGGGCTGAAGCAAAACATATACACATATATATCAGTACTTCTAAATGCGGGTGGAATTTTACCATTTACTTTCTCACCCGAAATTAGAACAGTCTGCTGGACGCTGTCAGGTTAAAGAAACAACCTTGACATTGTGGTGCTTAAAACAATTTTTTTCTTGCCTGTTGTCCTTTCCTAACTGGCTAGAGGCAGATTTGTGAAGCGAATGTATCTTTAGTCTTCCCTCAGCAGTTGTTAAGGGCCCATCATGTTGTTTCTGAGTTATTCACCCTTGTCCTCACAACACATTTCTCAAATCTCTGTAAATTAGTCAGTCCTTTCCCTAAAGTGTCATTCATTCGTTTTCATTCATTCATTCATGGACATTTATTGAGTGCCTTCTATACGCTGGGCATGTTTCTTTGTACGAGGGATATAAATATCCCTATCGTTCCTAAATTTCAAAATCTGAAAGCCTACCGAGAGAAAAGACAGACTCTGAAACAATTGCACAAGGTATCAAGGACTCACTTCAAGGGGCCGTGAGAGCCAGTACAGCTAACTCTGCCTGGAGTAGGCATTCCAGAGTGGAGCCAGATACTTAAAGAGCTCAGCCAGATACTTAAAGATGAATGGGAAAAGCACAAAAGGACATTCCAGATGAGGGAACAGCATGTGTGTGGTTATATACAAAGAGTGCAAAGTACTCAGGGGAAAAAAATCTAAAATTCTACCTTCTAAAAAATCTCACTCAACAAAATACATCTTCTTTAATACAGACCAGTAGTTCTCAATGTTATTTTATAGCCCTGACATTCCGAGAGATACAATGAGCTGTCATTGGTAAAAGTAACTGTGATTTGAAGCATATCAGAGCGTATCTGCATCTCTGCAGGAGGAAGAATCATGGGGCATAGTTCAGAAAAATCCCCAGGAGTGACTGTGACATACTCTGGTTAAGAATCATAGGCACAGACGCTCGTAGGCAAGAGTGACCAGGATGTCTTATCTTTCCTTGGTAAATTTATAATTAAAAAAATTGTGATACAATAGAAATATACATTTCAAAAGAGTAAAAGGTGAAAACTTTTCAAGAGGGAGAGGAATCAGGATAGGTAGTTTTCTTTTTATACTCTTTAAAATATACTCTTAGAAATAAACACGGACTCTACTAATAGTCTCTATGAATAATTATTTTTCCAAAATGGACCTCTAGAGCACATTCTGTGGGGTAGCACACTTAAAACCTGTGGCATGAACAATGGGTATTAGAAATATTTTAAGGTTAATTATAATAATAAAATAATGGGTAAGGTACAAAACAATATTCCAGAGGATTCAGCTTGGTATCATTCTCAGTTGAAGATTCTCCCTTACTTGCTTCAAGTCTGTGGAAAAAAAAAATCACACAGGAGATTCATTACCATATGGAAGAGTTGGGGTAGAGGGAACAGTGAGAGTAGGATAGATAAAGATGTTCCAAAATATGAAGGTCTCTGGAACAGTCCTTTTTTATGTTGTCTTCTAGCACGATGAATGTAGGAGCTACAAAGTGATCAGACGGTAAATTTAGAGCCAATAAAAAGGAGACACTTCACAGGGCATGTAGCTTGCTTGTGGAAATCTCTGACATGGAAGGTCAAGGAATTAAATACTGGAATTGAATTTATACTAGAGCTGAGTGTTTTTATGGCCAATACAACATTTATTGGTATGCTAGGATAAAGTTAATCAAGTCTTGTGCTTCATGGTGGGGAAGCAAAGATTACCTCTGGAGAGTAAGGAAAGGATCTTTTCCAGAATACCATAGTAAATACACTGGCACAATCATTTTGTTTTTTCTCCACTCTGGAGGTTATTAGAAGTTCAGGTACAATGTGACAAGCCCACAGTCTCTTAAGAAAAATTGAACATTACTCTGAAACTGTTCACATTTTCTGGGGTGCACTATCCAAGCTGTTTTTCACAGTTAAACAATTTCTCACAAGGCATAATGTAAACCTTAATTCTGTTCCTAATTCTTTGTATAGTCAAAAACCAATATCCCAAATTCTCTAATTCCATTTTCTTCTTTAAAATTGGCTTTCATATGTCGTAGGGGTGAAGCTAAGATTTAGAAATTGTTGTTCTTGAAGTGTATTCTGTAGTCTAGTTCTCAATTATTAATGACCATTTTAGTATTTACTTATTACTTTTTTTAATGTAAGCTCTAGCCCAGCATGGGGATCCAACTCACGACCCTGAGATCATGAGTTGTATGCTCTACTGACTCAGTTCCAGGGGCCCCTATTAACGTCCACTTAGATAGCAGTGTTAGTGCGATGTCAGATTGGCAACTAGCAACACCAGTAGCTCTGTGTTTGGGGAACACACAATGAATTTATATTTTGGAATTTCACAAAGAGATTAAAAAGTAGCATCAAATGGTTAATTAACTCATTAGTCTGAGACCAATGCTTCAGAGCTTGAGTTAACTGGATTAGAAACAGTTGACAGTTGAAGAGTTGTAGGGCAGCCACTAATGAGCAGCTTAATGTCATGAAAAAATACCCAGGGTTCAAATCCTGGCTCTGCCAATCAGTGTCCATGTGAGCTTGATCAATCATTCACCTTCTCTTGACCTCAGTATCTTTCTCTGTAAATTGGGGATATTAAAAGCTGTCTGAAATGCTGTGGTAAAGATGAGACCCAATAAGTGATTCTTAATGGGGACAATTTTGTCCCCCAGGGAGGATTTGATAATGTCTGGAGGCATTTTTGTTGCCACTACTGGGGGAGGAAGTGCAACTGACATCTAACAGGTAGAATGGAGGGATGATACTGAACACACTACAATGTACAGGACAGCCTCCTACTCACCCTAACAAAGAATTAGTTCGTCCAAATGTCAATAGTGTTGTGTTTGAGAAATCCTACACTCAATTTGTATTAAGTGACTAGAATCATATCTGACAGAAAAAAAATAATATTGACTGTTATAGGTGGAATTGTTTTCTCCAAAATTTATATATTGAAGCCCTAGCACCCCCCCCAGTACCCCATAATGTAACTGTATTTAAAGATAAGGTCTTTAAAGAGGTGATAAAATTAAAATGAGGTTTTTAGGGTTGGCCCCTAACCCACAATGACTAGAGATTAGAACACAGAGACACCAGGGGCACTTGCTCCCGAAGAAAAACCACAGTGAGGATGCAGTGAGAGGGCACCTGAGTAGCTCAGTAGGTTAAGCATCTGACTCTTGATTTTGGGTCAGGTCATGATCTCACAGGTCATGAGTTTGAGCCCCATGTCGGGCTCTGTGCTGATGGTGTGGAGAGTGCTTGGGGTTCTCTCTTCTCCCTTTCTCTCTCAAAAATACACAGTAAAACATTAAAAAAAAAAGATACAGGGAGAAAGTGGCCATCTGCAAGCCATGGAGAGAGGGCTTAGAAGAAACCAATCCTGTTGACACCTTGATGGTAGACTTGTAGCCTTGTAACTGTAAGAAAATATATTTCTGTGGTTTGAGCCATTCTATTTTGTTATGGTAGCCTCAGTAGACTAACACAGTAACAGTTCTTCTTCTCCTTCTTCCCTCCTCCTCCTCCCCTTCTTTTTCTTCTTCTTCTTCTTCTTCTTCTTCTTCTTCTTCTTCTCCTTCCCCTCCTCCTCCTCCTCCTCTTCCTCCTCCTCCTTCTTCTTGAAAAGTAACTACTTGATTTTGAAAGACAAAATGACCACAAAACTCGGAAATAGAATATGAACTCTGTATTGGCATTCTAATAGCTTGTAGCCCTGTAAGCAAAAGAGTAACTTGAGATGGTAAAAGCAAATTAAAAAATGGAAATGCTTAGCCCATGGATGTAACAAAGTTTAGCATTAGCAGGGATCCTAGCAGTAAGACATTGCTCAGAGTCTATGCAGGTAAGTCCAAATATTTATTTATATTACTTGGGCCCAAACTGGCCAGGATCTGACACTGTGAAGCCTATATGTAGGTGTCTTCTGATGTCACAGATTCTTAAGTGAAATGTTCATAGGGCACAAAGCCAGCAAATAAATATTCTTATTAAAAGCTGGTCTTCTGGTCCCACGCACTGTGTGGAACCCGAATCTGATGTGCCTGGCTGGGCATCTGCTGAGGTCTGAGGATTATTTGTGTGTTGCCCTTCTAAAGCATCCCCACCTACCACCAAAAACAGACCTCTTCATGCTCTTCTCCCCTAACTCATACCTTCATTTGAAATGATAAGGTCTTACTCCTTTGATGAGGAGAAGGCAGAAGACACTAAGGCAAGGTGTGTTTCTCCTGAGACCTAGAACAGAAGTTGCCTGACCAATGTTTCCCTAAATATTCCCCTCAGACTTTTCTCTTGACTTTAACCTCAGACATCAGGTTTAAGCGGGGAGGATATCACTAACAACGAGTGAACATTGGGTGATATTTTTATGAGGGTGAAGCATTGCTGCTGTCACCATATGCTTGTACTCAATTAGAAGGCAATGATCATTACATGAATCCATAGTTCAGGAGGAGAGCATAAAACTTGTACAGGCTTCACTCCCAGATTATGGGAGACAATGAGTAGAGACCATTAAAGTCAATAATACAAAGGCTAACCATACAGAAATTTATGAGAATTTAAAAAGGCATTTCTTTTGGTAGGTCCAGGGAGCATTCATATTCTTATTGACAGTGGGCTCTTGGGGCGCCTGGGTGGCTCAGTCGGTTGAGTTCAGGTCATGATCTCACGGTCTGTGAGCTCGAGCCCCACAATGGGCTCTGTGCTGACAGCTCAGAGCCTGGAGCCTGTTTCAGATTCTGTGTCTCCTTCTCTCTCTGCCCCTCCCCGCTCATGCTCTGTCTCTCTTTCTATGTCAAAAATAAATAAACATTAAAAAAAAAAATGGAAAGTGGCCTCTTACAAGTTTGGAAAAGACAGCACTTTGTTCCAGCAGGTAGAGTCCAACTTGTAAGGCTGGTTGAATTTTAGTCCCAGATGTCCCCTCCTCCAGGTGTCCTCATGCACTGAATCAGAATGCTGGAATGCTTCATATCCAAGGTTGCTTACCACTCGAACATTCTTGGTTTATTAGCGAAGAAACTGAAGTCTAGCGAAGTAAAGTGATGTACCAATTTCAGAAAAGTGGTCAGTCATGCAAGGAGCCTCAGGATATAAGAGTTCCTGTTTTCTGGGACCCAGATCTTGCCCTCTACCATGTGTGCAAGGATCTCACCCTGGAGGATCTTCCCAAGGAAGGGTGAAGATATAAAAAACCGCCAAAATTACACATCCATTCTAGTCCATTCTCATTGTTCTCATCTTCCTAATTATATCTACCTGTGTTTTGGAACTTTATGTCTCCCCGCTCCTAGACTCTAGTGAATTCATGAAGGTTGGATAATAGCCAGGAAATATTTTCAGCATGAAATATATTCATAGTACAGGTTACCATGTACGTTTTGGTTTCAGTCTTTACTAACTAGCAACTCTCAAATTTTCTTTTAATAAAAAAACACTAATAGATTATATAGATGCAGTAATAAAGTCAAATGAGATGTTGAAAAGAGATAGAGAAATCAAGATCCTAAAATTGGATGACAGAATTTCATAACTATGAAAATAAAGAAATAAATATATCAAATAGGAGTAAAAGAAGAGAAAGATTTGGGGTCATACAAATCCTGGTCCAAAGCTGGTCTTTTTTGGACCAGGATTTGTATTTTTATTGCAAATATTATATTATTTTATTAATTAATTAATTAATTAATTATATTGTTATTTATTACAAATATTGTATTTATTATTCATGATCTTGGACAAGCTACTTAGTCTCTCTAAACTTTGGTTTCTTCAACTCTAAAATAGAAAAGCTATATTTAACCAGCTGGGTTCTTCCAACAATTGGTGAAAATGTATGTAAGTTATCTACATGGTCATATGTACTATAGGAATACTGAGTTTTATTGAACTTTGCAAATACATTGTTTTTTATAAATTGAAGATTTGCGGCAGCCACTTATCAAGCAAGTGAATTGAAGTTATTTTCCCAACAGCATTTGCTCACCTTGTGTCTGTCACACTTTGGTAATTCTTGCAATATTTCAAGTTTTTTCATTACTGTTATTTTTGTTATGATGATCTATGATCAGTGATTACAACTCATTGAAAGTTCAGAGATGATTAGCATTTTGTAGCAATAGAATTTGTTTTCATTAAGGTATATATGTTGTTTTCTTCTACATATGCTATTGCACACTTAACAGACTCATTATAACATAAACATGAGTTTTATATACACGGGAAAACCAACAAATTCATTTGACTCACCTTATTATGATATTCACCTTATTGCAGTGGTCTGGAACCAAACACGTGATATCTCTGAGGTGTGCTTGTACTGATCGTGAGATAGATTGCAAAAAAGGCCCCTCTTTGTAGCCACGCATTTTTCTTTTCTTTTTTTTTTTTAAGTTTATTTATTTATTCTGAGAGAATGAGTGAGAGCAGGGGAGGAGCACAGAGAGAGGGAGAGAAAGAGAACCCCTAGCAGGCTCTGCACTGTCAGTGCAGAGCCCGATGTGGGGCTCAAACTCACAAACCAAGAGATCATGACCTGAGCTGAAATCAAGAGTCAGACACTTAACCCACTTGAGCCACCCAGGCACCCCTGTATCCACATCCTTTTCAAGGCGGCAATGGCAGCTCCTTCCACAATCCATGGGGTCTAATTCCCTACCTAATGAATTGAGCCTCATCCTGTGACTTGCTTTGGGTTAATAAATAGTGCACCAGTTTGGAGTCAAGGCCCTCTGCTTGCCTTCTTGGACGCTTGTGAGCACATGTCAACATGCTCAGGCTAGCCTTCTGGAAGAGGAGAGCAATGCCACTCAGTTGTCATCATCCCTCTAGCTGATAGCCAGATAACACTAACAGCCACGGTGCCTAGCTGGCGTGCATTTGCTACACAGGAAGCCCTGCCAAGGCCAGAAGGACCCCCTCGTAATAAAAGCAGCTTCAATTTCCACCCCATGGGAATGTGAACTAAGTAAATGCATGTTGTTTTAATCAGCTACGTTTTGGGATTATCTATTATGTTGCAGTAATAAACCAACCCAGGTAGTATTTTTATTAGAGTGTGGAAATCATCAAGGATATTACTGTAAGTTTCAGCTGCTCTCGGCTTCCTAAATTCCTCACACACACAAAGGTGATCTGCAGAATTTTCTTTCCCAGAGCCTTCTCACACAAAATTTTTAATTTGGCTCTGAAGACACTGGTTTTGTCCAAAACGTCAGGAAGAAATTTGAGCAAAGGACGGTGGCAAAGAGCAGGTACAAATGATAACAAAATAGACTAGGAGTCCATGTTGTTTCTCGCAAAAATACTTATTTTTAAAAAAGATTTGAAGAAGGGTTTCAAGGAGGAGAATTTTTATAGAATGATTTGATGGTAGTTTCTAGCTTTTGGTTATTAGTTACATACTCATGTCCCCCCCACCATCCCCCCACCCCCCCACACTTCTCCTTTGCTTTTTCCAAGGGCAGCTGGTACATGACTGTACTCTTTACCCTTCTTCTCCAGAAAACGGCATCAGCCTCAGGCCACCCATTGTCCCAAAATGTTTTCTGTTTGGTCCTCATGTCAGAAACCGGTTCATTTATCCCACGCGACACTGACCTCTGCATCTTCTGATGAGTTCTGACAGAGTGCAGCTTGGCCCCCATCTCAGAATGAGGCTCCACGAGGAAGCTGTGCTGTGGTGCCCATGCCAGATGTCTGCCTAATGGGCAAACTGGGTATGGCTTGCAAACAGACAGAAGATGGAGACTCTTGAAAGCAGTTTGCTTTGGCTCTTGCTGGGGAACAAGGGTCCAGACATCACAGAGGATTGAAAATCAGGTCACATGTGATGAGAACTTGAACAGAGGCAACTGTTGCTTTTTATATCTGTGTTTATAGATTTTTTTTCCTGTAGAAATAGCTTTTCAAGAGCAGCAGGCGTGAGGAAGGTTGGCAGAAGAGAAAGTTTCTTTTCAGCAAATTGCTCCTGGATGTATCTCTGGCTGGATGCGGGACAAAAGGCAACCTGCCAGTTCCACCTCAGGTTTTGATAAAGAAATTGAGTCATGAAAGACAGTGTGGTGCTATATATCATCTCACACTCACATCCAAGTAATCCACATAAGAGAGATCAAAGGAACCCATTTTTCTCCAATTATTCTACATAATCATGAAGATTTCACTAAAAAATTAAATTACATTTACTCTGAGGGAGCCAAATAGAAAAGATCAGGGATTTAAAACATTTAGGTATTGAATAGGTCTTAAAGATCCTAGCATTTTACAGATGAAGAAACTGAGGTCCAAATAGTTACAGCTGCCAAGCAAATACCTTCCCCTAGAAAAGCAGATGAATTTAGAGATCTGGGGTTGGAGAAAGTTACTTATGCAAATGGCAGCACAGCACATTAATTTCTCAACTAATTTCTTAGAGGACTTGGCAAATGCATTTCCTCAGTTGTGGAATAACATCTCAATTTTCTCTCCTCACCAACTTTTTACTTCAAGCAATGCCTGAGTATTCTGAATATTCAATATCTAATTCTAACTTAACTAGTAGACTATGCAGAAGCCAACCCTCCACCCCATAATGTTCTACACGTGTGTGCGTGTCACTAGTCCCTGCTTTCAGACTCCAAAGTTGAAATTCTTCAATTATTAGTAAGATTACTTACCTACAACTTCCAATATTATCATGTCCTGAAAATTTCCACAAAGCTATGGGGGGGGGGGGGGGCTGTGGGGGTAGCTCTCTTCTAAATTCACAGAATGAGCATAGAATGGCTGCAGGTGAGGATTTTTTTCCCCAAACTGATCATCACAGTCGAGTACTGGGCCCCATGTGCTCCTGACTTCATCCACATTTCCAGCCTTACTTCTTGTTACTGTACTGCAAGAACCCTGGCCTTGCTTCAGTTCCCAGAGCCCACCACGCTCAAGCCTCAGGGCCTTTGCACCTGTTATCTCTGCAACCTAGAAAGCTCTTCTCCACCAACATCAGGAGACTGGCTTCTTCTCAGTTTCCAGGGGACAGCTTGTATACCCACTCCTCAGGGCAGCTTTCTCAGGGAGCCCTGTCTAAATCTTCCCTGGCTAGTATTTCTTATCATAGCAACCTTATTTATTTATTTATTTATTTATTTATTTATTTATGAGAGAGAGAGAGAGAGAGAGAGAGAGAGAGAGAGAGAATCCTAACCAGGCTCCATACTGTCAGCACAGAGCCCCACATGGAGCTCCATCTCAGGAACTGCGAGATCATGACCTGAACTGAAATCAAGAGTCAGACATTTAACCTACTGAGCCATCCAGGCACCCCTGTTATTTTTTAATTTTTTTAATTTTTATTTTTTTTTCGACCTGAAAACAGTTGATTCTCAACCAGGTGTGCTTCTGCCCTCCAGAATCCGTTTGACAGTATCTGGAGATATTTTTTCATTAGGAGGGGAGGGCTAGCTACTGGTATCTGCTGGATGGAAGCCTGAGAAGCTGCTAAACACCCACAGTGAACAAGAGAGCCCCCCCAGCAAAGTATTTTCTGGCCGAAAGCATCAGTGATGTGAGATTGTGAAACATTCCTTGAAATGTAGGCTCTGCCCACCATCCCTGGAGCCAGAGCCATTTTCAAGGAGGCAATCTTTTGATTTGTTTTTAATGTTTTATTTATTTTTGACAGAGAGACAGAGTGTGAGTTGGGGAGGGGCAGAGAGAGAGAGAGGGGGACACAGAATCCGAAGCAGCCTCCAGGCTCTGAGCTGTCAACACAGAGCCTGACGCTGGGCTCGAACTCATGAACCATGAGATCACGACCTGAGCTAAAGTCAGACAATTAACCGACTAAGCCACCCAGGTGCCCCAAGAAGGCAGTCTTGAGAGAGCAGTATGTTGTTCAGACCATCTGACAGTGTACATGACTGAAACCCAGTAGGGCCTCCACATACATTTAAAGTTCTGGCTGGAGGGTGTGGAGATCCCCTTGGCTGTGGTCACCAACACAAGTCTTGGAGGTGAGTTCTCTCGCTTTTGAAATCTGCCACCTACTGATCTGGGGGAGGGGTGCTGCTCCATTCTTCCATCTCTCCTTGCCTCAGGTGCTGGGAGGCCAGTTTCAGACTTCACTCAGGCAGGTCTTGGGGTTTGCAAACCAACAGCTGTGAGCCAGCTCTAAGACTAGAGACCACAGAAATGGGCTTTGGGGTGGGGCATCCACAGGGGAAATCCAGGGGTGGCCACTGACCTCTACGGGGCCCTGTGTTACATGCTTGTGGATCACCACGTGAATGTGGGACCTCGAAAACACCAGTTGGCCTAATGTACCTGTTTGAGAAATGGTGCAGAACATCGCTGCAAGGAAGGGAGTGTAGCAGGTGGTCAGTAAATATTTATTGAAGGAAAGTATGATCTGGCCACATTTAAGGACAAAGCTATGTCTGACAGCTTATCCAGGCAAAAACAAGAAAAGGCCATAGAGAAAAGATACATTCCAAATTAAGCAAGAGGCAGTATTCTATGAGGCATTATGGGCAAGATTCTTCTCATTAAAATCAAAAGGTTTTCCACAGGATTTGATACATAATCCGTTCTGGTCAGGAGAAGACATGTGAACAAAATGCCAAGCAGATCAATACTGGTTCAAGGGACAGATTAATCAAGGTGACTCAGCCTACAGAGCCAATGCACCTGCAGTGGTCACTAAAACCAGAAGAGGAACTCCAGCATGAGTGCTTAACGTTGATCGTGGACACATGTTATTAACTAGTTTTGAATAGGCATGCCACTGAATGCACACATATTTATTCATAAGTTGCATACATACACGACTGCCATTAGCTTACATCATAAGTGTCATAATTTAGTTAGGCTGGAGTCCATTAGGAAACACAGCCAAGTGACATCCATTGATTGGATAAAAATCCATATTTTAAATGATTTTCTTACTAATTTCTAAAAATTCTGGCAACTTTGTGCAAACCCTCATTACATTGCTTTGTTCTCCCCTTGTGAAATTTACAAAGAGAATATGCAGGAAAGGTACACTGTCAACTTCATCAACTTTTGTTGTCCTTTTGTACCTGAGCTATCATCTTTAATCAGCAGTGTTTTCATTCAGGAATATATTAAGACAGTTGTGCATTTCTGAGGGTTAGTTTAGAACTAGACAGTACAATTTACAGATGCACTTAAGTGGGCAAATGTAAATTGCACGGTATTGTGTCACTCTAAAAGCAAAAAAGGACATCGCTGTCAAACCATCCATGTGGCAGACCCCTCTTCTTTCTTCTGGGAACTTCGTACACTGCCTATGACATATGATTCCAAAAGTAGGGGGAAAAAAGGAGAATGAGCTCATATGAATCCATAATTTCTTTCCTTTCTCTGAATTTAAATAAGATATGAAGGAAAGTCCTAATAGTTTCTTCCTATACTCCAGGTGGTTATCTTCCACAATCCAGGAG
Organism: Panthera onca; assembly: GCF_046562875.1. Taxonomy (NCBI): domain Eukaryota; kingdom Metazoa; phylum Chordata; class Mammalia; order Carnivora; family Felidae; genus Panthera; species Panthera onca. The sequence goes on from NC_138342.1 coordinate 158,700,690, forward strand.
ACGTATACACCTCTCTTTGTGTGTGATGCAGAGGACGGACGAGATGACCAGGATGCCCTTTGACCAAGAATGGAGCTCCTACAGGAGCAGAGCTCACAGGAAGCACAGCCCTCGGGCTGATGTGGGATACCTTGACATTCAGTGTACCTATTTTCAGCTCTGAGGGTGAGGAAAATGACCTATTCCTTTCTGAGACTGTGGAAGCCGACCCTGAAGGAACTCAGTTAATACTCCTCAAATGAATGAATGGATAAATGACCACACAGAGAGAAAAGGCCTCAGAACATAGCCTTATCAATCACAGAAAAAGGGGCAAAACTATCTCATGTGAGAGGAGCAGAATCTAGTACGATGATCCTTGGGCTTCAAATACAAGCTAAAGTATCTGGAGCCAGCAACCTTTGAGGCCAAGGAAGTATCTACCACCCGCCCCCACAAATATACAAATTAGTGTAGGGAGAGACAAGAAAGAAATGACAGAGCTTTTCTTTTGCTTCCTTTTATTTATATCTACCTATCTCTGCCTATATATATGGCTTCCATAAGTCTCTTAGACCATCTCACATAGGAAATGAAGAAAAAATTGAAAAATGATTAACATCTTTATGAACTGCAAGAACTATGGTTTAATAAAACAGAAAAAAAAAATCACAATAGCCTGGTAATTTCCAGTAAATCCTGGCCCCAGAATATTTTTATTTCTAGAATTCTTTATGTCTTCTTAATTGAGATAACACAATGAACTAATAGTTAAATTTCTGCTCATCTTAAGAGTAAATAAACCAATGAACATTCAAACCTTGCTTCTGAGATTAACAATTTTGGGAAAGATGGGGCAGGCAAAGTATTTTGAAGAGAACGAGCCACAAATCATAAAATGGAAGTATTATAGTTGGGATAATCACAGGCTTTTTTTTCCTTTTTTTTTTTCAACACAGTATCTTGACATTCTGACTTTTTCTTTTTAAAAGTCTCACCTGGGCCACCTGTGTGGCCCAGTCAGTTGAGTGTCTGACTTTGGCTCAGGTCATGGTCTCACAGTTCGTGAGTGCGAGCCCCTTGTCGGGCTCTGTGCTGACAGCTCAGAGCCTGGAACCTGCTTTGGATTCTGTGTCTCCCTCTCTCTCTGCCCCTCCCCTGCTCATGCTCTGTCTCTCTCTGTCTCTCAAAAATAAATAAACATTAAAAAAAAATTAAAAGTCTCACCAAAAATCTAGCACAATCATAGTCTAGCACAATCTGTAGTGGAGAGGGATTACTATTTTCAATCTACCACCAGCCACATCTACCTTAAAGGAAACACATGACCTTTTAAGCAATCTGTTCAAGGGTCAGCATGGAGGGGGAGGATTATGCAGTCACTCCATTTCACCTTTGTCCTTTGCTACCTTCAAATAAGCCTCTTGTCCTAGTGGTGAGGGCCTGGTGTAAAGAGTGCTTAGTATGACAAGCCGATTGGATGAGGTCGGGAGGAAGGAGATAAGTAATCCCTCTGTCTTCTCTCTAACCCAAGGCCGATAGGGGTATTATGAAAAATGTTAAATATATCAGCATTTTAAGTACCCTAATAATGCATGCACCCCCCACCCCCGACACTTTGTTTGCAAATACAGTGAAACCTTGGTTTGCCAGCATAAATTCATTCCGGAAACATGCCCATAATCCCAAGCACTTGTATATCAAAGTGAATTTCAACAATCATTGGCTCAGTTGTGACTGTGTGATGTTTGGTGTCACGTACCACGAGTATTGCAAGACATTGCTCGTTTATCAAGCTAAAATTTATTAGAAATGTTTGCTCATCTTGTGGAACACTCTCAGAACAAGTGACTTGCAATCCAAGGTTTTACTGTACTTCATTTCTGCTCTTTACTCAAGCCTCAAGGTACAGAACACTTTTCTACATGTTTAGCCAGAATTTCCTTGACCTAGAGGACCTACCATATGAAGGCTCTGCCATGGTGCCCCTTCAGGACCACTGCACACCTGTCACCCTGACAGAGGCGACTGCCATTTAGTACCAGGACGGACCTGTCATGGAACTGGTTATGTCCCTGTGATGCTATGCTTATGTATGGGAATTGCACATTATTTATGTATGGTTCACATTCTGATGGGAAATTGTGTCTAGTTGGTAACACCTGTGTTATGCACAAAAGACTTACAGTCTTGATCAATGAAGTATCCACAGATGCTCTGAAATTCCATACTCAGTAGGTGATTCCTCTTATCCTCCACAAATAGAAATTGTCAAACACAAGATCATTAAAAGATATAAAAGATTTGATTCCGTGAACTACCACCTGGAGGAATCAGAATGTGTGTTTTGGAGGCGGGGAGCAGGGAGAATATAAGGTAGAAATTCTTAAATGTAAGAAAATGACAGCAATTTCTGTCTTAACCTCTTCAGCTCTGGTTGCTAAGTTACCATGACATACCACTGTGTGTGCTTTTCAGTTTTTGGTCTTGGGCCTGACAGTTTGATTAATTCTCTGGAGTGCAAAATCTGCACATTGCACATTTAAAAATTACACACGCATGCACACACACACACACACACCCACTCACCCAGCACCCCATTATTGCTTCTGATTTATAAAATCTGTTTTATAATTAAATTGACATATGTAGGTGGAAACCTAAAACGATGCTTCATTTGGGGAAGAGAAAAATGCTCTACTATGTGATGTTTCTTGAAATTTTCCTTTAATGGAACCACAATTCACTCGTCCCTAATAGCAGGCATTTCCCCCTTTTTAAAAGCCCTTGACTTTGTGACTAAGAAAAGTAGAAAAAGAAGACAAGTGTTATTTAACCATCGTCACTGTTTTCCCTTCTTCTGTAGGTCTTACTTGGTGTGTGATTGAGTTCAAAGGTGTTCATAAATATTACCATAAGCTGGATGACTAGTGAGCTTTGGGTTGTCAGATGTGTCTATAAGAGAAAATGTCAGTGTCAGCTAGCCAGACCAGTCATGGCTCAAAATCCCAGGGCATTGCATTGAAGATAACGCAATAGACATTTTTTTAAAGTATACCAGAAAACAGCTTTCAAGCCATGCTGTCGTCTTGTGCTTCAGCATTTTTGTGTAAAGTTTCTGTAGTTAAAGGACATATTGTATTCCTAACCCACACCCACCCCCACCCCCATCTGTGTGTGTGCCTCCCTATTTTTAGACTTTTAAAACAAAAGTGACAACTTAAAATCCTTATCGCCAAAACGAGTTTTTAAACACTGATAAGAAAGGATCACCATAGTGGCAGGTGTACAATATGTGAGGAAATGCAAGCAAAGCTCTTCCAGATGCTGAACAGAATTTACCGTTTACTCCCACTGCTGCATTGTTATCCAAAAATCTGACCTCCAGAGAACATACATCCTGAGACGTTAGAAGCTAGGGCTCTGCTGATCAGTTGGTTTAGTCTTCGACTTTGTTATCTCAAGTTTTGCAGTGCAGAATTAGGACTTATTTGCTCTTCTGAGCAACCCCAAGGAGGGGTTGGTAAAGTCTAGAATTGTTCTGGAAGACTATAAAGTTACCTGCATCCATACTTCTTCCTTGTTCTTCCTACCACAATAGCTAAAGGTTCCCTTCTGTTGTCAAAATGCAATCTCTCGTTTGTACTCTGGAGCTCATTCCTTCTCAGCTTCCCAGGGATACTACTCTTACCAATCACCTCTCTTCGGATTGCATCTCTTTCCCTTCTAGACGATCGTTACGATCAGCTGATGAACATGCTCCAGAATCTCCCATCTTTTAAAAACCCTCAGTGATACCCTGTCCTTGAGATTTTTCCCCATTTTTTTCACCCCCTTCAGAGACAAAGATCTTAACACAGTTATCTGCACATGCTATCTCCACTTGCCTAATTGCAATTCACTATTTTATCCCCCTTCATTTTATATCAATTTTTAATTTGACACTTTTCTCTAGCCCCCTCTCTCTCCTCCTCCTTCAACTCCCACCATTCAGACAAAATTGCACTTGTCAAGATGGCTAATGACCTTTGTGATTTCAAATTTTGAAGATGTATCTTCCTCAACCTCTCAGCAGCTCCAATACATGTGACTGCTCCTGCTTCCTGAAAACTTTCCTTTTCTGGCTTTCATCTAACTATGCTACACTAGTTTTCTTTTTTCTTTCTTTTCTTTTTTCTTTTCTTTTCTTTTTTCTTTTCTTTCTTTTCTTTTCTTTCTTGTCTTTCTTTCTTTCTCTCTCTCTTTCTCTTTCTTTCTTTCTTTCTTTCTTTCTTTCTTTCTTTCCCTTATTGTCCTCTCACGTTTAGTCTCCTCTGATGACTCCTCCTCTTCTATCCATCTTCAAAATATTCATGTTGCCAAGGACTTTCTTATCTACTCTCTCTTTGTAGGTGATAGGTTTCATTAATATGACTGAAATTTAAAAAATTTGTCTAATGTCTATTCATTTTTGAGACACAGAGACAGAGCACAAGCAAAGAAGGAACAGAGAGAGAGAGAGGGAGATACAGAATCTGAAAGAGGCTTCAGGCTCTGAGCTGTCAGCAGAGAGCCCGATGCGGGGCTCTAACCCAAACCGTGAGATCATGACCTGACCCAAAGTCGGACACTTAACCGACTGTATCACCCAGGCACCCCTCATATGACTGAATTCTATATATATGTGTAGAACTCCCGAAGTTAAAGACTTCCCCAAAGTATCATGTCCAAATGTGAACTCTTGATTTCTCTTTCCCCTATCAATTTGCTCCTCTCCCAATCTTTCACATATTAGTAAGAGGTATTGTCATCCACTCCACTGCTCAAGCAAGAGCACAAAAGGCATTCCTTGTTACTCCCACCATTTACATCTGGCATCTAAACTAGTAGCAAGCCCTACTGATTTCATCTGTATAATGTATTTCTAATGGGTCCGCTTCTGGTGCAGATATTGTCATCACCTGAACGGTCTTCTTGCTTTTACTCTTGCCCTACATCCTCTCCATTCCCCATTCCAGAACCATGTTTTTGAAATATATCACATCAAAATGTCACGTCACTATTTAAAATCATTCAGTGGTTCCCCACAGTATTTAGAATTTTGCCCATATTCCTTCCCTCAGAAATCAGTATGTCGTGGTTTATGCCCACCTCTCCAAATCTCACGTTATGGCTCCATTCCCATTATCCACCAATGGCTCTCCTGATTTCTACCTCAGGGCCCTCCTACTTGCAATTCTGCCTGGACACAGATTGTCACCTTCTCACTCCTTCACAAAACCGCCGCCTTCTCATTTTTCTCAACTTAGAGAATAAGTCTCCAGCCAGCTTATTTAAAGTATTTCCCTCTGCATTCTCTACCACAGCTCACAGTTGACTCTCTTCATAGTAAGTAACATAACTTTTATAATTATTTCTTTATTTGTTCATTTACTTGTTTATTGGCTTTCTTCTCATTGGACTACACATTTTATAAGAGCAAGGACTATATTTGTGTAATTCATAATCATATCTCCAGTACCTAACATAGAGCCTGGTAAATAACATTTGTTGAACAAATGGATGAATGAATGATTGTTGGTACTAACAGGCATGGGAAATAATAGGGAGGTGAAAGGGATACGGAATGACATGAATTAGCTGGGGAACCAGAGGTTTAGTTGATCAGTGAGCCCCTCTTGTATATCCTCTGCTGAGACAATATTCAGATATCACTTTTGATGGTGAATACGGTCCCTTTTTCTTTAAAAGGGGAGGCATATTACTAAGGCAACGAGAATCTGTACAAATACATGCATTTGCTTGACCAAGCCTCTCAGACTACTATGTGTGGCAAAGTTAAGAATTTGCCTCTTCTCCAATCTCATCTTATCATTGAGAAAAGACAGAAAAGTATGCACATTTTCAATAGTAAGAATAGTCTGGGTCTCAGACTCTAGGAAATGCAGCTTTAATGAGGAATGTCCACGTACCATAGCTTAGATGATGTCCTGAAGTGGAATGACGAGCCACATGGAGAAAAAGTTGACAAAATGTTCAATCCATCAAATACCTGTATATACATACCTCAGAGAAGAGAAATCTTCATTTTGAAAGGGAAGAAAGCCAATTTTTATTGAGCAGGGCTGACTCAGTACTTCCTTTCTCCCTCATCTGATGTGATTTTACCAAAGCATTTTACAACATGAAATATAATTGATGATTGTAATGGCAAGGGCATGGAACTTTATAAGTTAGACCTCAAGTTTTTAAGGCAAAGGGCTGAAAGTTGCAGGAGAATTACATACGAAAAACATATGAATTACATATGAAAAAATGATATGAATAAACATCATTTCTGATAAAGAAGCACAGATTGCTTCAGATTATACAGATTAAACTTGCCCCCAACAGGAAGGTAATCAAGTCAAATAGAAAACACTCTTCCAGCCCGCCATTCTGAATGAAAGGCTGCATAACACACTAGAAGCAGGTGTGGGTCTGTGTACCTTAATTAACTTTCCTGTTTGTTACCTAAGAGGAGTCAGAAAGCAATCAGTAGTAAGAACCAACCAAAATTTACCCCCCTTGCTTAAGTGAATGGATCTCTTTTTCCTGAAAAAGGAAGGAAGCAATGAAAGAAGAATGGGAAAAAAAGGAAAAAACAAACAAAATGTAGCCCATAAAAAATCTACCATATAAATGAGAATTTAAACGACAGAAGAAAAAAGTACTTCTGAAAATTATTTATAATTAGAGAAGTAAATTTCACGAAGTATGTGGTTTATATGCTCAAGAAAATTCATAAAAACAGACTCCAAAATAAGACGTGAGAGCTGACAAAAAGCAGTAACAGATAACTGAAATGGAAAAGATGCCGGTTGAAAGGCAGAAAAAAAAAGAGCTGAAAGACAAAGCAACACTACGTCATAAGTAAAAATATAATAGGATAATTAAATCAGTATTAATTGCAGTAAAGAGCAGAAACAATGCTGGCTTATACTGAATTGTGGATGACATGTTGAAAATATTCTCTCAACATATGGAGAGAAATAGTAAGAGTTAACTAATATACCTGTGGAAGACAGAGACTTGAGATCCAAGACGCAGATAACTGTTGTCCTCTAAGAACACACCAGAATAGGGGCGCCTGGGAGGCTCAGTTGGTTAAGCGTCCAACTTCGGCTCAGGTCATGATCTGGCCATTTATGAGTTCAAGCCCTGTGTCAGGCTCTGCACTGATGGTATGGAGCCTGCTTGGGATTCTTGCCCTCTCCTCCCTCTCTCTGCCCCTCCCCCCACTTGGGCTTTCTCTCTGTCTCAAAATAAACAAGTAAACTTAAAAAAAAAAGAAGACACCAGAATATATAAATATATAAATAAGAAGAAATAAAGTAAATCTTCCTAAGTTTGAGGGACTTAAAACCAAAAATCAAAATAGCTATCAAGCACAGTTAATAAAATAAAATGTATAGGTAAAAGTATCTTGTAAAAGTACTGAACTGGAAAGCAATCAGCTTCCTTCCCCCCACCTCCAAGTTTCCTCTCCCAGACAAACTCCCTGGCTATAGGATTCTTTCATTCGCCTTCTTTGCATTCTCTTTTCATCTACTAATTTAAATGCCCCAGGAAATGAGAAAGGGAAGGGACAATGAGAGAGAAAAGAGGAGAAAAGGGAGAAGGGGAAGCCCTAACTCTGAAAGACTTTCTGGAATTTAAAAGTGCCTCCCTTCCACCCACCATCTTGGTTTGAAAACCAATCTGCCAGTTGCAGAGCCAACCAGAGCCCCGCCCACCACCACATTGCTAAATTTAGCCTAAGTCATCCAGGGACTCCAGGAGGAACACTTGCCTCAGGAAGCAATAAAAGACTCCAAAGCTGCTCATTGACCAAATGAACCAGGAATCCAGAGAGGCTTAATGGTTTTAGTCACAGGGAGTTTGAGGACCTAGGTTCCCTGCTCAGTGCCGGGAGCCTCAGAGTGGAAAGGTAACTGGCAAATTTGAGTTGCCAAGTGAGCCTAGGTATAATTTGGGGAAGATCGTCTTATGGCTGACATGGAAATTGGAATTCTGATAAAGCAGAAGTGCCCATGATGCCCCAGACAGAACTGATGATACTCCCACCTTGCAGGCATGGTGATAGCTTCACAGGTACTATGCTCCTCATGATGCAAAGCAGATCAGATGGCCCACAATGGTTTATTGATCACTTAATTAGCTCCAGTTGCTTCCACAAGTTGGGCAGCAGAAACTGGAAAGGGCTTTAAATCACCATAAGCCTAGATAGAAAGGCATTTGGTAGCAGGTACCATTCAGATGAAGACTATAGAGGCAAAGGAAGTACAATACTGTAGATGGAACGATGCCATAGAATTCATAAGACAATTACTCCTCTAGATGATTTTAGATTTGTCCATAAAGGCCCCAGCCCCATGCATGACCCAAAGTGAATCTGCGGCCTGGAGTACACTTAAAGGAAAAGATGCCAGGGGGCACCTGGGTGGCTCAGTTGGGTAAGCCTGGGACTTCAGCTTATGTCATGATCTCATGGTTTGTGAGTTTGAGTTCCCTGTGGGGCTCTGTGCTGAGCCTGGAGCCTCCTTTGGATTCTGTGCCTCCCTCTCTCTCTGCCCCTCTCCCATTCGTGCGCGCATTCGCTCTCTCTCCCTCAAAAATAAATAAACATTAAAAATGTTTTTAAAAAAATAAAGGAAAAGATGCCTGTACCTTCCAGGGCTTCCCAGTCCAGCTGAGCCTCCTCTATTTTGGGGAAAAAAAAAAAAAAGACACTTTGGGGAAAGTGCTGATTTGGCTGCGAAGGCATTAAAAGCAGGAAAGTAGCTACAAAAGGAACAAGAGAAATGGCAACATATGCTGGAGTAACCAAAATTAGGAAGATGGTGTGGAAGGCGCTCAAGCTGGCAGAACAAAACCCCAGGAAACTAAGCAGTCAAAGCCTGGAAGTGAGTTGGAGCAGTTTGACAGTTTAGTTCAGTCTCTACAAAAAGGATGAAAACCACCAGAAGGCTGTTTTGTGCAGGTCTCTGCCTATTGATCTAATGCTATGGGTTAGAAACGCCTGGGGGCCCTCACCTGGGCCCTGGGGGACTTCCCACAGACAACTTCCCCATCTAAACCAGTGGTTGTACTGGACTGACCCTGGTGGTTCTTATTATGATTGCATGTTGCCCTTCAGCAATAACCATTAGAAAACTTGGAAGCAAAAAAGAGTTTATTACTTAACAGCCCCGGAGCATACAAGGCATTCCGGAGGTATGCAGTCAAGTCTCTGGAAGAGAACAAGTGCATGCGCACAAGCACCTGGGATTCTGTTCCTGTGGGTCCAGGGTGGGGGCCTAGGGTTACCGTGGCTCACTGTTGGTGAATTTAAAACAAAAGCAGGAATTTAAAGCCAAGGGAGAAGCAAAGAGAAGTGGCCCAAATGGGCAGTATCAAAATCACTGAAGATCTGTAAAACAAAGCATCCTCCATTGGGGGGAGGAGGCCGGTCTCCTGTTGTGGGGCTCCAAATGCGTTTGTTGGAGATAGACTTCCTTGAAGTAATGCCTCTTTGAAGTGGATGCCTCCGCAGTCAAAGCTTAAATCAGGCACTTGCATTACAAAAAGAAAAGACAACTGTTGGGGCTTAAACACTACAAAGGCAGAGTGAGGAGGCTAGAAAATCAACCCTTGAACAAGTAGGAAGATTCTCTTCAGCTGAAGAAACTGACAGCCCTTCTGTCAAATAGAACTCTTGCGTGAAGCAAAACCCAACCTCTTGCCCTCCAGGGTGCTCTTATACAGCAGTTAAATACAATACCGGTGGGAAAATGGCTCTAGTCTTGCAGGCTGAGGAAAAGGAAGCTAGGGAAGAAAATAGAGAAGTGAGCGGCACCAAAGTGGGAGCTTTGCCGGTGGTCCAAGGCAATGGAGCAAAGACTACTGGAAGGAAAAGTAGCAAAAAGCAGGATTCCAGATCTACACTCCAGCCAAAGAAATCTGAGGAAAATCTGGTTTCTTCAAGGAGGAGAGAGTTAATTGGGAAGATAAAAACAAGGCGAGAACTTTCATAGATCTGAATTCCCCTTCTCCCTCATGATCCTGGAATATTCTGGAGCTGCACAATCCAACGTGGTCATCATGACCACTCACATACAATTATTTATATGTAGTTAAAATGTGAGAAAAGTGGGGCGCCTGGGTGGCCCAGTTGGCTAAGCGTCGGACTTTGGCTCACGTCATGATCTCACAGTTAGTTCAAGTCTCACCTCAGGCTCTGTGCTGACAGCTTGGAGCCTGGAGCCTGCCTTGGATTCCGTGTCTTCCTCTCTCTCTCTCTCTGCCCCTCCCCTGCTTGCCCTCTGTCTTTCTCTCTCTTGAAAATAAATAAACATTAATTAAAAAAAATAAAATGTAAGAAAAGTAATTTGCAGTATCTACATTTCAGCCACATGTGGCTGATTGCTACTGTATTGGACAGCATAGATACAGGACATTTTCATCATCACGGAAAGTTCTATTGGGTACCTCTGTCCTAGACCAAATCCAACCTCTATCCAGACTAGAGAAATGAAAATTCCGTATGCATGCAGGAATGGGAATCAAAAGTAAATACAAAGGAACACATAAATACCCCAACGTCAGTCTTCTCTCACACAAACCTGATCAGAAGGAAAATCAGTTATAATTCACTTGAAGGCAAGAGTAAGAATTGTCATGTGGACATGAGCAGAAAGTACACTACTTAGATGGATTTATTTTCCCGGGGAGAAAAATATTTAAACAGGTCTTCTGGATAAACTTAGAAGTAAATGAAAACAAAGAACTCAAGAATGGGAAAATCGTGGTATAAAAGCTATAGGTAAGCCTTGAAACTAGTTAAATGGAAAAGTAACACTAAAGAATTATTGTAAATTTGAATAAAATCAACACTAAAATTGCAGGAAAAATTATTGATGAGGGAGACCCTAATGTAAATGACATTGGGTACCTATACTCTGGTTTGACAGTCTTGGATTTTTCACTCTCAGGTGTGTGCAGGGGATTGCTAGAGAGGGAGTTGGGAGAGTAGAAATGCACTATTTTCCTAATATTGCATAAGTGGGAAGCAATAAATGATTTCTTTTGCTACATCGATGTTTTGAGAAAGTTTAAGACCATAAATATTTGAGAGTATATACTCTTAAAATGCAATGTATATTTCCTAACTTATTAGGGAAACAGAAGAAAAGCAAGCAAAAGACACTGGTAAGATACCATATAGCAGAGAAAACAAAAAGAAGCATAAAAACTAAAAGAAATATTTTTGATGTACCATCTTTTAGAGGCCAAAGGCTCATACTAGTTAAGACAACCAAAACACAAAACTTACATAGTTTTTTACAAGAAACACAACTGTGGGAGAATAGTTAAAAATTGGAACAAAGGTTTAGCAGACAATATCAAGGAAAAGAAGGCCAGAGCTACCCCCTGCATCAAAATTGACGTCGATTCCAAAAGAAATAAGTAGACAATGATGATGATTTAATTTTGATGGAAAACTCTACAAGGAAGATCCAACAGTTACAAACCTTGATACACCAAATAATGCAGAATAGAAATATACCCAACGAATGCTTTTAAACATGCAAGTAACTTTTGACATAGCCACAGTAGGGGAGGATTTTTAACACATCTTTCATTTTTGAGAGATCATTTAGGGAAAAGGGATAAATGGAAATAATTATTAATTCATTGAATTACAAATATTTTGTGAGTATGCCTGGCTTTGTGCCAGTCCCTAATGACACGATAGGGAAGGGAAAAATATAGTCCTTGTACTTGGGTGCTCAGTGAATATAGAAAAGCTAATTGGTGAGGATGCATATGTATTAAGAATGTGTATTCAGAATGTACATACAAATATTTGTATCCTCTGGAAAATATATTACCTTTTAAATAGTCATGGAAAATTATTTAAAATGAAGATAACTGAGGAAAATAGGGAGATGTCAGTTATTATACAGGTCAGATTCCATCACCATCGTGACCTAAACATAGAAATTGGTTACAAAAAATTAGAGATGAAGCTTTATTGATCTGGAAAAAAATAAGCTCTCTTCAATAGCTAAAATAAAATATGATAGTTTCAACCTCATTTAGGAATAAAGGACAAGAAAAGCTCTATGATCTGTATGATAATTTATAGCATATGATCAAATCTATGTTTAGAGAAAAATCTATATTCTGAAAAGCCTATTATAAATAAATTAGACAATAATTTTATTCTAAGTTCTAGAAAGAGACCAAGAAAATATGCCAGAGAATTTAAAGTCAAAAATATATATTAGTGAATTAATTACAAAACAAAAAGTATAACAGTGATGTATAATAGCGATATATAATATCACAACATAGGTATACTTTTGGAAAGGTATGTACAGAAACTATATAAAGAAATATATATGTGTGTGCTTATATATACACTCATACATAAATATCTATGTAAAATGTTATTAAAGAAATATTAAGGAATATCTTTATATATTACTTAGAAATAAATCTGATAATTCATATATAATAACTATATGAATAAAGCTGCAAAGAAGGCATAAACCATGACGATGTATATAAATAGAGAGATACATCATGTTTCTGAAAGGAAAAATTCAATACTGGAAAATATTAATTCTCACCACATTATTCTGTACTTTTAAGAAAATGAAAAGTTCCAACGGGATTTTGGGGGGTTGGGTGGTGACGGTTCAGGGACTATTGGCAGAGTTATTTTAAAATTCATCTGGGAACAGATTAACGAGAAGAGTGAACTAAAATATCATTTTAATTTTATTAAGATTACAGATGTCAGTGCTCTCCAGCCAAAGACTTCAGCAATACACCCATAATTCAGTGTTGGGTTTATAACTCATTTCACGGGACATCGTACAACCTGGGGAACAAAGAGTTGCCTCAGTAAGAAGGTGTTATAAAGGACCTATTATGAGATGTGGGCTTCGGGTGAGTGATTTGAGGGATGGTCTAGGAAAAAAAGGAGGTTTATTCTGGATTAAGTGCTATCAGAAAATGGGGACAATTTTCTAACTTGTCTTAAAATATCTTAGCTATAGGGAAGGCCAGCTAGAGTCAGACAAAAGTGTGGCAAGAAAAAAGTAAGGAACTTTCACTTACATTAGCCAGGAGAGGGGGTGTTTGGTATTTTGTGGGTTGCACAGTGACAGTGACTATGTTTAGACAGTATTATGAAGTCGTCTTGTTTTGTCTCACTTAATCATGGCCTCATAGCAACTTTGTCTGAAGTTGGAGTTCTGGGAGATGCCTTACATCCAACAGAAGAACCACATGGCCTAGCTTGGAGGGGCAGGCCTACTTCTCCTAACTCTGAGTCTGCTTAGAATTGTCAGGCTATTTCTTGGATCTCAAACACTGTGGTTATTCTTTTTCCCAACCCTATTTGTACTTAATTCTAACATTTTATTTTTCTCATTTTTTTAAAACCAGTTTTAAACTTTCTTGCTTTCCTTTTTTAAAAAATGTTTTTAATGTTTATTTATTTTTGAGAGAGAGAGAGACAGAGTGCGAATGGGGGAAGTGCAGAGAGGGAGGGAGACACACAACTTGAAGCGGGCTCCAAGCTCTGAGCTGTCAGCACAGAGCCCAATGTGGGGCTTGAACTCATGGACCGTGAGATCATGACCTGAGCTGAAGTCGGCAGCCCGACCGACTGAGCCACCCAGGCGCCCCTCTTGCTTTCCTTTTTTCTGACTTCCTGAAGTTTTATAATTTGTTTCTGTTCTTTTAGTGGTTACATTTAAACCCTTTAACATCCTTTTCCTAAAAATCTAGTCATCCAACAGTCTCTATTTTTTTGTAGACTCGTACACAAGCTTTGAAATATTTTAACTTGGATTTACCTTCATGACCCATGTTTTTGCTTCTCTTTTAGTTTCATCTTTTTTCTTAAACATAACAAATTACATTGTTGGTATATTGTGAACAGTCAATCACACAGTTGGTTAAATTCTACCAACATATTTTTAAAAATTCTTTATTCACACTTTTTGTGTCCTTCTGCTTTCTTCTGGTTCCATTTTCTTCCCTATTAAATGAAATAGATCTTTTTAGAAGTTCTTTTACTTGGAGTTTGTATTGTGTAGATTATCTTCTTGTTGTTGTTATTTTTGATAGTCAGAAAATATTTTTATTTTGTTTTTTACTCTTTCATGATAACCTACCAGTGTACAGACTTTCAGGTTGAAAGCAACTTTATTTTTCTTGGCAGTTTGGAGATAGTGTTCTATTGTCTTTGTGAATCTGTTAGTACTGATGTGAAGTCTGCTGTACAGAAAAAGTCCTGTCATTTGTTTGGGTTGCTTTTAAGATTTTCGTTACTTTTGATGATTTCTTATTCCTGTGAGTGTTTTAACATTTGTAAACTAAAGATTTTATAATATGCTAGCAAACCTGGATGACCCCAAAGATTATACATTTATTTGTTCAACAAACATTTATCAAAAGCCCACTACCTGCCAGGCAGTATTTCTATGTACTTTGATTACATACTAACAAATGCTCAATGTATAAAATATTATATATGAAATGGTTTAACTAAAGAGAATTTTCCTGCTATCTATTTGTTTGGCCTTAAAAAGATGAGAACAGTAATCACCAGATGACCTCTGCAAGAGAATGCTAAGGCTTTGGAAGACAGTTGCATGATTCTTAGACTATCAATTATCTCTAGCTTTTATAAAATAAAGCTATTAATTCATTAGAGGTTTGGATATTGGCACAGAATTTATTCTTAGAGAGTTGTTAGAGTCCTCAAGGTAGGGGTAGTGTAAGCTCTCAGAGAAAGTGACACATGTCCCCTGGAATTTGAGGGATCCAGAGATTACTGGCTCACGGATATACAAGCTTAAAAATTATCAACAAGCTGGTTGCTTGTTGGTACTAAAGCCATACTTTAGTCTGCAAATCCAAATGATTTCTCTTCTTTTACCTTGTAAAACTTTAGTGAAGATCTAATGATTTGCTGCTGGGTCTCAAACACTCCCTGGCCCAAATGGAGAGTAACAGTGCCTAGATTTATCTTCTCACCTGAAACAGCAAAATCCAGGCACAATAAAGGAAACAATAGTTTTTATAGCATTTACTATTATGTAATAGAGGACAGTAGTCTTTGAGAGATGAGGAAATAAGTGAAGTGAACCTATAAATGACCCTGTGATTGCCTGGAGACGTTACAGGTGATGGTGCAGATTGGGGAGCCCCAGGTGGCACCTCGGCTTCTCTGACTAAAGGACATGGAGCTGGGAGCCCAGAGAGACCAAAGAGGTAGAGTTCACAGTGCGGAGTATCAGAGAAGAGATTCAAAGAGAGCAAGTTTCAAGATCTATAGAGGATCCCCCTCTAGTCTTTAGCTGAAAACTGACCAGCTCGTGCATGTAGGAAGATATTTATCCAGTGAAACAAATAGCTTCAAAATTAGATGAAATATTTCTGGGCACCTGGGTGGCTCAGTTGGTTAAGTGTCGACTCGTGGTTTCAACTCAGGTCATGATCTCACAGTTCGTGGGTGTGAGCCCTACATCAGGCTCTGTGCTGACAGTGCGGAGTCTGCTTGGGATTCTCTCTCTCCCCCTCTTTCTCTGCCCCTCCCCCACTCTCACTGTCTCTGTCTCTCTCAAAATAAATGAATACACTTTTAAAAAAATTAGATGAAGTATATCCTATAACTCAGCCAGGGTCAGGGATGATTTGCACCAAAGTGGAAAACTGCATAATTCATGGGATAATGGGTAGTTGGAAGGATCTTTTATAAGTAGTAGTGCAAAATTAGTTCTACAACACCCCAAATCAGATTGTTTTCATTTAATTTAAATGGATTTCAAAACAAAGCTCAAAATATTTGTAGTTAAATAAAATATCAAACACCTAAAAAGGCAACATTTAGAAAGCATGGCATCAAATAAGAAATCACCAGGGATGAAAAAAAGCAGAAAAATGTGACACATAATGAATATAAAAAAAAATATTACATCAGAACGGATCCAGAAATCACATTTATGATAAAATTAGTGGAAGGAGACATCAAAACAACAACTGCAATTGTCTTCTGTATGTTAAGAAGCGAGAGGAAAGATCGAGCACAGTAAATAGGGCCTTAAAATATGTAAAAAATAGGGGCACATGGGTGGCTCAGCTGGTTGAGTGTCCGACTTTGGCTCAAGTCATGATCTCGTGGCTTGTGAGTTTGAGCCCCGCATCGGGCTTGCTGTTGTCAGTGTGGAGCCTGTTTCAGGATCCTCTGCCCCCTACCTTGGCCCCTCCCCCACTCATTCTCTCCCCCCACCTCAAAAATAAATAAAACATTTTAAAAACATGCAAAAAATTCAAAAACCAAATCAAGTGAAAACCCAATGAAATGTCAGGAAGTGAAAACTACAAAATATGAGATACAAAATATACTAGATGATCAAGAGAATGAGAAGATAAGCCACACACTAGGGAAAAAAATAATTGCTCCTATTGAAAGAGGTTGAAAACTTACATCTGCACAAAAGCATGCATATACGTATTTATAGAAGGTTTATTCATAATTTTCGTAAAATATGTAAGCAACCAGGATGTCCTTCAATAGGTGATTGGATAAGTAACTCTGGTGCATCCATACAATGGAATATTATTCAGCCCTAAAAAGAAATAAGCCGTCAAACTGTGAAAGATATAGATGAACTTAAATGCATATTACTAAGTGAAGGAAGCCAATCCGAAAAGCCTCAATATTATTTGATTCAAACTAGACAACATTCTGGAAAAGACAAAACTGTGGAGAGAGTAAAGAGATCAATAGTTGCTAATGACTTGGCAGAAAGGGGTGAATAGGGAAAATAGAGCACAGGGGAGCTTTAGGAAAGTAAAACTATTCTGTATGATACCATAAGTGGGGATACATATTGCTGTATATTTGTCAAAAATGATAGAAAGTACAATATAAAGAATGTATTATAATATAAACTATGGATTTTGGTTGATAATAATGTGTCAATGTTGGTTCATTGATTGTTAACAAATGTGCCACACTGGTGAGGGATATTGATGGTGGGGAGGCTGTATGGGGGAAGGGGCATGTAGGGACTCCATGTACTTTCTGCTCAATATATTCTGCAGTGAATATAAAACTGCTATAAAATTCAGTTCTAAAATTTCTACATTTGTTACACTAGATGAGATAATATCAGATTAGTCATTGTGGAAGAAACAATTAGCGAACCTGAAGTCATAAGTTTTTTAAAAATTTTTTAAATGTTTATTTTTGAGAGAGACAGAGTGTGAGTCTAGGAGGGGCAGAGAGGGAGAGGGACAGAATCTGAAGTGGGCTTCAGACTCTAAGCTGTCAGCACAGAGCCCGATGTAGGGCTCGAACCCACAAACCATGAGATCATGACCTGAACTGAAGTCAGACGCTTAACCAACTGAGCCAACCAGGTGCCCTGAAGACATAGCAGGTTTTAACTTTTGGTTAATGTATTCTCAGTTCTAAAATTTCTATTTGGTTTACATAATATTTCTTTGCTGAGATTTTCTATTTCTTTGTGGAAACTTTGTACTGTTTCTTTTGTTTCAAGCACGTTTGGAATTGCTCATTGGAGTAGTTTAATGATGGCTGCGTTAAAAATCTTTGTTAGATCATTCTAACATCTCTGTCATCTTAGTGGTGGCATTTATCAATTGTCCTTTTATTACAGTAAAATTTTCCTGACTCCTCCTATGACAAGTGATTTTTTAATTTGAAAGCTGGGTAGTTTGGGTATTTTGAGTATTATGTTATCAAATTCTGAGTCTCACTGAAGCCTTCTGTTTTAGCTGGCTTTTTCAGATATGGATCCAGGGAAAGCATGGAAGTTATGAGTCACTACTTGTACTGGGCGTAGAAGTTCAGTTTCTAAACTGGTCTCCATTGACCTCCAGCAAGGGTGGGAAAAAGAACTCCTGACTTTTTTCTTGGTGGGGGTGGGGGAAGTTCTTGCTCCACACTAAGCCTCTGCTGATACCACCTTGGCTGGGAGGAGTAGGAGTGTCTTTTTACTGCTCCTCATGTGGCTTCAGTACTGGTGGGGGCTGGGGAAGGTTTTCACTCTCGAAGAGGTCTCCTCTGACAGCCTGCAAAGGGGAGGAGAAGAGTCATCTCATTACCTCCTGGATGGGGGAGAAGCCTAGGCAACACGTGTGGTGTCCACTGATACCCTGGGGGAGCCTTGTGACTGCTTGATGATGATGAAGTAGTGATGCCCTACTTGACATCACACTGACAGAGCTGTTGGGACATCTTGTAACAGATCCATCCAGCGGGGATTCCATGTTCCGCCTGAGCCTTTGATGACGTGGGTGGGGAGTGGTACACAGTTGTTTATTTTTTCTTTTATGTCGGCTTTGGAGTAAGTTATTTATAAAAAGTTTCTGTCTTTTTATGCTATCTTTTTCCTGATCCTTTTATTAGAAAGAGTCGGCTTTTGTTTTGTTGTTGTAGTTGCTGTTGAAGTGTTCACAAGTTGGTGTTTCTGGGTTGCCGGCTTTTTCAACTATAAATCTGGGGTATATGATGCAAATAGAAAACGCAGGGAACGCCTCACCATGTCAGTCCTTGGGTCCCAATGTCCCTATAGAGTGCCTTCTTCATCCTTCAGAGTCTCCTTAGATTTATTCTGTTTATAATGTTCAAGGTTTTTCAGTTGTACCTAGTGGGAGGAATAGGGAAAATTTCATCTACTCCATTTTCCCAGGAGTGAAAGTGATGATGATTTTATATACCCCTAAACCTTCCCATATGATAGTCATGATCTGTTTCTTTTTTTTGTTTGTTTGTTTTCCCAAGTTTGCTAAGAATAATAATAAAAAAAACCTATTGTACCAATCAAGTTACCATCTTTTAATTCAATTAGATTTGTTCTTTAACGTTTTACATTTCTCCCAGGCATACTCTGTTCTTTTCTCCCTAAGTCACATGTGTTTATCGAAGAGTGTATTCATCTAACAGCTCACAGTGTCTTTTTCTTTTTTCCAGCTTTATTGAGCTATAATTGGTATATAACAGTGCGTAAGTTGTGCAGTGCTCATACTATCTTTATGATTGTGTTCCATGGCTGCGGTGCTTAACTACCAAAGTCAGCAAAATCCACAAAATTCTCTTGGCTAATTGGGGAGAGCATGTAAATGCAAGTGCATAGTAACAGCTTCTGACATCTTGAGGTGGAAGCCACATAGCAGAATCAAATAGCAAAAATGATTTTTCACTTCTGGTGCTATCAGGATTACTATTCTCTAGTTCTTTTGCCATAACTTAAAATGCCCATAGGGACTTGCCTCCACAGTGATAATAATCTCCTTATTTATAAATACAAGGAGATATAGTGAAAAATATGAACTCATCTTTCATGGCTTTATCTTCTTCCAGAGTAGATACTAGCTGAATACCACCTAAAAGAAGGAACACGGTAGCTACTTTGGACAAATTTCACAGAAAATTTACCTTGGAAAAGAAAACAAAAGTAGCATCTTCTTTTTCCTCCTTTACTTTCTCCCAAACCACTTCACATTTCTTGAATAATGTAGACAATGTTGGGTTCCTCACAGGTCTCACAAAAGCAAGATCGTTTCCTGAGATGCTATAATTCTGACTGAAAAAGTTGCAGAGGACGATCTGAAAATCTCCCCTCCTCTCTCTCCCTCCAGCAGTGGAACAGAGGGCCTGCGGGTCTGGGAGCCTCCAGGGCACAAGTTCTTGTTTCACAGATCGTCAAGCCATGAATGTGAACTTTTACCATCATTATTGGTATTTGGCACTTTCTACACTTCTGAGTAGAAACAGCGCATCTTCATCAAATACGTGAAATTCTACTTAGACGTAGATGCAGACACAATTATGTCACCTTCCAAGATTGTAAGCAAATGCCTGACACTGTCTTGAGCACCTCTAATAGGTAGAAGTAGAGACCATATGTAACCTTTTTTTCTATTATTCAGGGGGTAGCTGCAGGTTTTAAGGTACTTGACGCTTATACAATTGAGGAGACCTCTGTCAGAAAACCAAGACAAAAATAGATATTAGATTTAATGTTTATTTAGAAACAGGAAAGATCACAACAAATGTAATCATGGTATTAATTATTGTCTTTATCAATAATTTAGTTTCTCATCTACCATGATTGATCAGTATATGCATAAAGGTGTAGAAAAGTGACCTTTTTTTTTTTGCTTCACAGTTCATTATACTAATGTCATATAAAATTTTTAATGGGTTAGCCAAAAAATTTTAAAAACCTTTATCAAGTTTCTTTCGTTTATGAGCTATGATAGACATGCTTCTTACTATTTTTTAGTATTCCTATAGTTTTGTGTTCTACAATAACAGGAATGCAGATAAATGCTATTTTGAATGATTACCATGTAAAAATGAAAATGTATGGTGCTTTTATAATTTTATGTTGCATTATTGAGTATATTCCTGTTTTGACTAGACATTGATGGGAATTAAGTTCCCCGCTTATAATTTTACATGTCTAATGACTGAAAGAATTTCATATAGATGAGCTTCTAGCTCCCTATTTGCAAATATTCTTCTTCCATTAGTCACAGAGTTTTGTGCCAGGTGTTGTATGACATATTTATATTGTGATACAGCCTCTATTTTTGCATTTTAATGCCACAGTGGTGGCTGAGTCAGTAAAGTAGCCAGAGATAGAATTCCTGAAGCTGTTTTTTTTTTATGAAATAGCTAACTATAAATTAACTTTACTGAGAAATACTTATAAACAGTATAAGTATATCCCACTAAACCCAACGAATGCCCAATTCAGCTTGTTCTTAGTAATATTCCACAATATTCCCATACCCACTTCAATCTTAGCCATCATAAGAGAAAATGTGATAGAGGGGAAGTCACAGTGGAAAGAGATATTTGTCTTACTTTTGCAAATTTACAAACACCTTTGCCCTTGCGCACATATTTCTCCTGCCTGAGATCCTAAAAGGAGATTATATAAGCAAGGGTCCTTGCAGCTTACGATCCATGGGTTCATAGCAAATCCATCGTTGGTATCATTCTTCTGTCTGAAGTAGCATTGTAGTTAGATTCTTCTACATCTTGACACTAATCGGCTGGGGGCAGTACATCTTCAACAAGAGGTCAAATGCTTTCCTTAAAATGGAAACGAAAAGTAACCTTTGGGTTGTTTAGCTTCTCAAATAAGTTATTTTCAAACTATTTCAACATATTAAGCATGGGACAAAAGTAGGATTAAGGATTCAGAAGCTACATTATGCCACCTTTCATTTTGTTTTGTTTCCCAGCTTGTTGGCTACATGGAGAACCCACAGGCAGGTAGGCATATTTGAAAGAAGATCTTACTTCCTTCTAGGGTTTTAAAAAAGAGCGTTCGCTGATCATGCCACCAGCATATGAGCAATTTTGACTTGAGATAAGAAGTATGATTAACCAAAGACAAAGAGAAATAATAGCATCAAAAAGCTATATGTAACCTTTATGATAATTACTACCATTTTTGAGCACTTATAAAAACAAGGCAGTATATTGAAGACGTAATATATTATATCATTTCAAGCCTTTGCAGGAAAGACATGGCACACTCAAACAGGGTAATTAAGGAGAGATTAATAAAGATATTATTTAGGTTTAAGAGAAACCAATCAAAGATGGTGGAGCACCCTGAGACTATCAACCTCAGTGAGTGGTTAGCACCCCTAGACCTGGAGGGGCTGAAAATATGGATGGAACTGATGCTGTAACCGTAGTTGTAGGGGAAGGCCATGTGAGAAGGGTGATGGAATTCATTGGATGAATGCAATTGCTGGCCAGACTATTATGAGAAAGCTGGGGAATAAATATTCTAACCACACTCTCTTCCTGCCCTGCAATTTACGGTCCATCTCTTCTGAATGAACTGGAAGCCAGATGGCAAGGGAGTTATTCATGCAGCTCTGTCTCTTTGGACACTGAGCAGAGTTCATGTCATAATGTATAGACTGGGTTTAGAAGGGCAAATCAATATCAGCAAACATATTAGGTTGAGGTATGTGAAATTGCCAATGTTTGACCATGTTTAACCTATAACAACAACAATTTACATGGTTCAATCTACTATTATTGCATTTAAACTTCTCAACAAACTTGCAAGGTCTAAATTATGATCCTCAATTTACTGTGACAATACTGAGGTTCCAAGAAGTTGAGATTGAGATAAGAGGAAAATTCCAAAGAAGAAATTGTCAACATCATCTAAAAATAGACTTTGCTGCCACCTAACTTATTTTGTTCATAAGGAATAAGAGTTTCAGAGCTCTTTTCCAAATGTTATCTAACTTAAAACTCACAAAAGAAGAAAAATGGTATGGTAATTCCTCAAAAAGTTAAATATAAAATTACCATATAATCCAGCAACTCTCCTTCTGGGAATATATTCAAAAATTGAAAGCAGGGATTCTAATAGATATTTGTATACCCATTTTCTCAGTAGCATTATTCACAAGAGCCAAAAGGTGGAAACAATCCAGATGTCCACGAACAAATGAATGGATAAAAAAAATGTGGCATGTAACCATACAACAGAATATTATTCAGTCTTAAAAAGGAAGGAAGTTTTGACACATGGTACTACATGGATGAATCTTGAAGACATTAAGCTAAGGGAAATAAGCTGGTCACTAAAGGGCAGATGTTGTCTGGTGCCTTTTATATGAAGTTCCTAAGGCAGGCAAATTTATAGAAACAGAGGGTAGCATGGTAGCGTCTAGGGGCTGGAATAGGGGACATTTGGGAGTTATTGTTTAATTGGGAGGGTTTCAGTTGGGGAAGATGAAAAAGTTCTGGAGATAGATGGTGCTGATGGTCACACACCATTGTGAATATATTTAATGCCGTAGATCCGTATGCATAAAATGGTCAAAATAATATATTTTGTGTATATTTTACCACAATAAAAAGTACTAAAAAGTTCACAAAAGTGTAGTCAGATTGATAAAGCAGTTATTATTAGTATTTTTAATAACTTCTAAATATATGGAAATGCCAAGACACAGAGAGGCTAAATATCTTGCACAGTATTATAGGGTTAATGAACATAGGGACTAAGCTTGAACCCATGCTTTCTGATAAAAACTCTAGTTTTTTTTCTAGAAATTAAACATTTTATAAACTCACCAGAATGATCCTGGGCCCAGAATGATCCTGGGTTTATCATTTCTAGAGTTATTGAATTAGGCAAGTGATGGTTTAGTGAAGAAAATCAAATCCATTTCCTTGACTAAGTAATGTGTTTGTCAAGAACTTGCTAATTGGTGAAATCCATAATTCCCAAAGGTAACTATTAAGGATCTGATGCGTAGTATTTTTTTTCTTTATTAAACTGTGTTGTTAGTTCTGTGGTATGATCTCGAGTGTTTGTTCTCAGTGTTGAGAACAATTCTGGATGCCTCTTCCATCATCGACCAAAGTATGGAAACAGAGGAACTGCTTTTGTGTTTTTGCTGCTTTTTAATATTATCTTCTGTTTAGAACAGTATATGGAGTTTGAAAAATATATATGTTGGGGGAGGGTTGTGGTGTGTGTGTGTGTGTGGTAGGGAGACAGGGTTGTGGTGTGTGTGTGTGTGTGTGTGTGTAGACAGGGAGAAGGGAAAAAAGAAATGAGGAAGGGTGAGTATGTTGAATTAGTTTTGGTTTGAGTTGCCTTACAACATAGACTTTATATTGCACTTGGCTTGAGAAATGCTGACAAATATTCAAAGCAAAAAGGAAAAGTAAGAAAACAGAGTATGCTTATCTTTCAATTATGAAGGAATAGAATTTCTAAGTTTAACTGTAAATTTATGTGTCCAGAGCTAGAAGGTATTGGTTGGGTTACTGACTGTCTCCACCATTCAGATACCACACCATTCAGGTGTGGAAAACCTCAAGCTTTCATTTGGCAAACACAATACAGCTGAAGGCAAAATACTTTAATTGCAATAAAAAATGACCCTTGTTAGAGATCAGGTTTATACATCTATTGCCAAAATTACTAAATATTTTTCCTTAATGCAGACATTGACTTATGTGTGAACCCTAACCCTGATACTGCCCCACCTCATTAGGCAAAGCAGACAAAAAAGGAAAATAATTCAATTCAAATCAGTTAACAATATGGACTTCATTGAGAGAAACTATCAATGAAGACTATAGGCCTATCAACTTTAGGCAATGTACTTAGTGTCCTTTTTGGAGCTCAGCCTCAGTTTTTTATGCTCTGTAGGGTGGAATAGGACCTGGTGATCAGATCCAAGGGTTATGTAGGACTTAATCTTGACATCATTCAAAATCAGAATACTGATGTTGATACCTATGGTTACTCTTAAGGTCAGAAACTTGGTTATATTCTCTCTCTGGGTCTAGTGCCAAATAGATACTCAGTAATGTTTGGAAGGAAGGAAGAGAAGAAGGAATCAGAACTTAACTCTAAAGCTGAGAGATTTATTAGTGTGAAAAGGGAAAATCTACGTAGGTGAAGATAATGTAGAACAATAAACAGACACAGGCAAATAGGCTGGTGGCATGTGTAGAGATTTAGAGCAGATATTGGGGAACTTAAGGTTCGGGAACAAAATCTAGACATTGGTAGTCAGGGGGCTAAGGTACCAACTTTATCATCCTAAGTGGGAGCAAGGCATGAAACCAATTACTGGGAACTTTAACAGCAAGGTCAGAAAGACTCCATAGTAAGACCAACCTTGAGGTTGAGCTGGTGAGTAACTACCACACTTAAGCAATTCATAGATGTTCCACATTTGGGGTGAAGATTAGTCCCAGAGTCTGGGTAGAAGCTGGCTCTCTTGGCAGGCTTTCAGTAAGCATATTGAGGTTACTATTATAGAAGTGAGGAGCTGTATGGAAATCACAAAGGCCAGAGAGGGAAAAGTGCCCATCCTCTGGTGATCTAAGCAGGTTGCAGTTTGGTTTGTGAGTTTTCAATTTCCCAGCTTTCCAAGAATGAGCTCTGCCTTTTCTGAGCGCTTCAGATCTTAGTTGCAGTGGGGGAGGGGTTTTTCAGTTCTAGGGAGCCATCTTTCGAGACTCAGGAACACATTTGTCTAGGAGAGAAAGAAAGAATATTTTTCAATATGAATTTAAAAAATTTGACAGGTCTGGATGCCTATTTCCTTGAGTGACTCTTAATTTTCCCTAGCTTCTCTGAAGTGTGTACTATTCTCACATATTCCAGCTTGGATTTTCATGTTTCAACAGCTAACATAAGCCACTGAACTTGTGGGTATTTATCGAAGATCTGGTAAGTGAACATTTGGAGGTTTGCTCACAAGTCGTTTTCACTGAAATCTTTTCTGGGCACTGATTTGGGCTGAGCACACAAAGTACAAATTGGCTCTTGGGACAGAGATGCCAGGCTGAAGCTGATAAAAGATTTACTGCAGAGTGTTTAGAATCACTGAGCTTTGTTATGGAATTATTGTAGCCTTTTCCATCGGGATGCAATGATTTATAACCTACCAACAGACAAGCGTGTTTAACTCTGTTCCCATTAATTGATTGAACAATTTACTTTCTGCTTTGTGCTCACACCTGCTCTTGATCAAAGCTGGTTCACAGTCTGCTCTTGGCTATTGCATGATGTTGTATTAATGGTTTATGGGTTCCACTGTGCCTATAACACAGCAGAGTTTATGGTGTTTAATAAAATGACACATCTAAATAGTCTCTTGGCTTTGTATTGTCTTTTTATCAAATTAGTATCATGATGTGGGTTTTCCCCATACTTCAGAATTGCAAATTTCTGCAACAATCTGCCACACAATGCTTTAGATATTTGAACATTATTCTTGCAATAAATGAGACAGGGAGAAAGTACTTTCTTATTAATTAGGGTTCTTTGCCATTTACTTCTGTCACTTCAGAGACTCTAGGAGTGGTATCCTGGGAGGGGGGACCTGGATAAATTAAGACAATTTTATGCATGTTCTATATCTCCTTCTCCTTGAAATCAGGTAGTTTTAGGAGAGAGTGAAAGGGTGCTTCACCCTGAGGAGTACACGAGGGAAGGTGAAGCCTTTTTCTGAAACAAAAGAGTCAGAAAACCTCTAAAAGTACACAGCAAAATAAAAGTCCCATGGCAGCTGAGTTAGTTTGGCCTCCTTCTCTAAGGAAACCGTGGTTACTTGGACTATCTTCTCTTAGGATTATTAAGAATCATGTGGGAGGTAGGGATCTCCACTTCTTGGAATGATAAGTGATCACTTTCAAAGAGTGATACCCTTTATCACTATGCTATTCTGATTCTAGTAATAGTAAACATATTGAAATCTTTCTAGAGATTATGCACTACATGAAGAATTAAGAGCATGATTTCTGGAGTCAAGCTACTTGGGGAAAACTGCAGCTCCACAAATCTGAGGCATACGTGGCCCCAAATTCCTCTGTGAATTGGGTAAAATAATATCTAGTCTTGATTGTTGAGGTTTAAATGAGCTTCAGTTAGTAAAGCTCAACAAAATACTTGGCATTTAATAAACGGTCAACAAATGTTAGAAGTTATGATTATAATAATGTTAAGTCATAGATATTTCCACTCTGCCTTATAGATGAAAACAAACTGCCTGGGATGTAGAAGGAAGGAGGAGAAGATGGAGGAGGTGAATATATAGCAGCAGAAGCTTCCTTGATGGCAACCGTTTAGATCAGGTTACTTGTTCAGAGATAGAGAGCATGTGCATGAGCGTGGGTGCGTGAGTGGGGGAGGGGCAGAGGGAGAGGGAGAGAGTATCTTAGGATGGCTCCCTGCAATGCAGGGCTTGAACCTGTGACCATGAAAACACTACCTGAGCTGAAATCAAGAGTCAGATGCTTAACCCACTGGGCCACCCAAGTGTCCCTATTGTTCCATACAATTGTTCAGATTAATTGTTCAGTTTAATACATTGGCTTATTTTTAGCAAATGCTCAACAAGTGGTAGTAATTGTCATGAAAATTACTTCTTAATTTTTTGTTATATCACTTTTCTCTGTCCTTGGTTTATAGGAGGTCAGTGAGCTAGGCTATGTGATCCAAAATTGTATTCCTAACATCAGCAAAAAGCTCTGGAAATGTGTGCTTGAGGGAGAAAGCAAGGAGACTAGGTCATCACCAGTGGAAAAACAAATCATGCAAAACACAGACTCTGCTAATGAAAATTATATTCATCTACAAAGAACTTCATGATTTTTAATTGTAAGAATATAATGTCAAAACAAACAAACCAAAAATAAAAATGGATAATGTCAAACACATGCTTTTCCTCCTTCCTGGAGTGTTCTTATTCTGGCTCTCCAAATGACTGGCTCTCATTTATCCTCAACTTAAATGTCACTTCATCAAAATGGTCTTATCTGTCTTTCTTTTCAAAAGTACCTCCCGCTTTCAGGGCCTCCACTAGTCTGCATGGTGTCTTTGGGAAAGTTGGAAACGAAACAAAACAAAACAAAACAAAGCAAAACAGTTCTTCCCCAAGACTCTTAGATTGTCTGAAAATGATCTGACTATACCAATTTAGGGGTGCCTGGGTGGCTCAATCAGCTAAGTGTGTGACTCTTGATTTTGGCTCAGGTCATGATCTTGCTGTTCATGGGATCAAGCCCCATGTTGGGCTCTGCACTGGCCACATGGAGCCTTCTTGGGATTCCCTGCTCTCTCATTCACTCTCTCTCTCAAAATAAATAAATAAACATTATATATATATACATATATATATATATACACACATATATATATATATACGTATATATATATATATATACACATATATATATATATATACATGTATATATATATATATATACACGTATATATATATATATAACAATTTATTTAAACAAGACACTTTACTGCCATCTGTCGGAAAATTTTTGCAATAAATACATAAATATGCAGTGTCAAGGACATGAATAGCACATCATAGGGTTGTGTGTGTGTGTAAAACATGCTTGACTGTATGCTGCCCTCCTATAGCCCTTTAGCCTTTATGACAGCATCCAATTTGTTTTATTCACAGTATTTACTGCATGATGAAATTATTTGTTATTTATTTACATCTTATTCCTCCACTAGTTGAGATGCTCCAGGAAGGCAGGGACCAGGTCTACCTTATTTAGTGCTGTATATCATCAGCACACAAAACACTGCACATTTCATTGTAGGTGCTCAAATAATATTTGTTAAATACATGAATAAATGATTACATAAATGCTTATGTCTGTTTAATCTTTTAGTCCAACGTATCTTCATGTAGCTGAATGTAATACATAGTAGGAAATCTGATTTAAATCTCATTGGCTGTAGAAGTACACAGCATAGTGTCTTGAATGCAGTAGATAATTAATAACTATGCATTGACTGGCATTGACAACCTTGTTCCAGACTCTGCAAGGATTATGAATCATATAAAAAAATGGATCTTGCCATTTTAAAATCAACATCTACTTTGAATGATCACAACCACTTAATTCTCTTTGGTTTTCAAGGTAAGAATGGGGATACTGGAGGTAAGTATAGGCTAGTGTTGAAGCCCTTCTTTGATGGGAATCTGGTTTTGGAAGTCAAGAGTCACAAGTATTTTGAGGCTACCCTTTGGCCATAGAAAAGCTTTCTCGCCGTCTTGGGTCTCAGTTAATACATTTATAAAATTTTGGGGTGAGAATTATCAGGTATTTTAGGTTAAGTGCCAATATAACATCCACCTATTATCCTGAGCTGAGAACCCTGTTTAATATGATCTCTTTAAGATTCCTTAGATAATAGGAGTCAATGAATATGATACCTTGTTGTGACTTAGTTTTTGCATCAAAGAAGAAGGAGCTAATGTCACATCTTTTTCTCTATCTAGTTATGAATTTACTGGATATATGTAGTGACATGCTGGTACATGCTAAGCAATTTTGAGTTTCTCTGGCTAATTTAACTATCACTGTAATTTTCAGAGTCATAGAGTCACAATCTGTCAATTGTTTCAAATAAGGGTATTGTCCTTATACTCCTGGTGACATTAATGAAATAATCAACTCACGCTTGTGTGAGTAAAAGATGGCTGTAAATTTGTAATTTGAAACATGAAGAGTTATATTAGTCAGGATCTATTTACCAAACAGTATTTAGAGTATTTAGAACAGAAAGACTTAAATACAGGCAATTGATTGTATAGATGAGAGAAGAACTGAGAAGCCAAGAACTGGTAGTAAGCCCAATCAGAAAGTCAGGACAACGGAGATAGATTTCAATGCTTTTTATTTCTTTCTCTTGCCTAATTTCACTGGCTAGCTTTTAGTACTATGTAAAATAAAGGTGGCAAGAATAGGCATCCTTGTTCCTGATTTTAAAGGAAAAGTTTTCAGCTCTTCACCATTGAGTAAGATATTAGCTCTGGCCTTGTCATATATGGCCTTTATTATGTTGATGTACCCAGTTTGTTAAGGGTTTTAATCATGAACGATGCTGAATTTTTTCAAATGCTTTTTCTGTGTCTATTGAGATGATCATATGATTTTTATCCTTTATTTTGTTAAAATGGTGTACATGTTTATTGATTTGCTGATACTGAGCCATTTTTTAATTCCCTAAGGGAAATCCCTCTTGATCATGGTGTATGATTTTTTTACCATATTGTTGAATTTGGTTTGCTAATATTTTCATGAGGATATTTTCATCTATGTTCTTCAGGGATAGTGGCCTATAATTTCTTTTTGTAGTGTCCTTGTCTGGTTTTCATATTAGTGTAATGCTGGCCTTGTTTGAGTTTAGCAGTTTTGCCTCTTGTAATTCATGGAAAAGTTTGAGAAGTATAGGCATTAATTCCTCTATAAATGTTTGGTAGAATTAACCAGTGAGGCCATTTGGTCCTGACTTATTTACTGGAAAGTTTTTGATTATTGATTCAACCTATTTATTATCAATTGGTGTGTTCAGATTTTCTATTTCTTCATGATTCAGTTTTAGTAAGTTGTATGTTTCTAGGAATTCATTTCTTCTAGGTTATCCAATTTGTTAGCTTAAATTGTACATAGTAGCCCCTTATGGATCCTTTGTATTTACGTATCAGGTGTAATGTCCCCTCTTTCATTTATAATTGTAGTTATTTGAGTTCTATCTCTCTTTTTTATATTCAGTCTAGCAAAATATTTGTCAGTTTTATTTATCTATTTGAAAAACCAGTTGTTAGTTTCATTGATAGTTTCTATCATCTTTTTAGTCTCTATTTCATTTATTTCTGCTTGGTTCTTTCTTATTCCCTTCCTTCAACTAATTTTGGACTTACTTTGTTCTTTTTTTCCTAATTCCTTGATGTGTAAAGTTAGGTTGCTTATTTGAGATCTTTTTTTTTTTTTAATGTAGTTAATTGTCACTTTGAACTTCCTCCTTAGAACTGATTTTGCTATACTCCAGAGGCTTAGTACATTGTGTTTCCATTTTTGTTTACTTCAAGGTTGAAAAAAAAATTTCCCTTGATTTCTTCTTTGATTCATTGGTTGTTAAGAGTGTGTTGTTTAATTTTACATTTTTGTGAATTTTCCAGTTTTCCTTTGTTGATGATTTCTACTTCATGTCATCTTGGTTGGAAAGGATACCTAATGTGATTTCAATCTAAATTTGCTAAGATCTATGATCTAACCGGGAGACCATTCCATGTGCACTTTGAGAACATGTATTCTGCTGCTGTTGGATGGAATGTTCCACATATCTCTTAGATACTTTTGGTCTGAAGTACAGTTCAAGTCCAAGGCTTTCTTATAGATTTTCTGTCTGAATGATCTATCCATTGCTCAAAGTAGAGTATAGAATTCCCTATTCTTACTGTATTTTAGTCTATTTCTCCTTCACATCTGTTAGTATTTGCTTAATATACTTAGGTGCTCGAATGCTGGCTACAAATATATTTAGGATGATTTTATCCACTTGGTGAATTCACCTCTTTATCATTACATAATGTTTTTCTTTGTCTCTTTTACAGCTTTTCAGTTTAAGTTTATTTTGTCTGCTATAAGTAGAGGTAATCCTTTTGGTTTCCACTTAAATGTAGTATCTTTTTCCATTCTTTCCTTTTCAGCCTAGGTGTGACCCTAAATTTGAGGTGAATCTCTTATAGGCAGCATATAGTTGAATCTTGTTCTCTTTGTTCATTCAGCCACAGTGTGCCTTTTGATTGGAAAATTTAATCTATTTACATTTAGAGGAATTACTGATAGATAAGGACTTACTAACACCATTTCTGTCTTCCTCTCTAAATTGATGATTTTCCATAGTGGTTTGCTTAGATGCTCTTCTCTTTATCTTTTGTGTGTCTTCTGTGTAGGTTTGTGTGCATGTGTATGTGTGTGTGTGTGTGTGTGTGTATCTTTTATGTATCTTTTGTGTAGGTTTTTGCTTTGTGGTTACCATGAGGTTTACATAAAACATCTTATCAATATATCAGTCTATTTTATGCTGATAACAATTTAACTGAGTACAAAAGCTCTACCCTTTCTTTTATGTTTTTGGTGTCACAATTTACCTTTTTTCAAATATTTTGTATCCACTGACAAATTATTGTAGCTACAGTTATTTTTAAACACTTTTGTCTTTTAATCTTTTCACTAGGGTTAAGTGATTAACATGCTACAATGTTACAGTATTAGAGTATTCTGGATTTGACTACATACTTAACTTTCAGGGTATTGTATATTTTCATATGCTTTCACATTAATAATTAGTGTTCTTTCATTTTAGCTTCTAGGACTCCTTTCAGCATTTCTTGTAAGGCAAATATAGTTATAGCGCACTCTCTCAGCTTTTGTTAGTCTGGAAATATCTTTATGGATCCTTAATTTTGGAAGGAGAATTTTCCCTGATAAAATATTGTTGGTTGGCCTTTATTTTTTTGCTCTCATGTGATATATTTATCCATTTCTTTATGTTCATTAAAATTTCACTCAAAAATATGGTGTACTATTTTAGTTTATAAACTCTGCATATTTCAGGAGATATTTTCCTAGGCATTTAATGTTTTAAAAATCTATTATATATGGTATATTTTAAATTCTTTTATTTATTTGTTTTTGTTTGTATAGAGAAATAAAACTGATTTTTAAATATTGATCTAGTAGCTATGGCCTTGCTAAATTCACCTATTAATTGCACTATTGTTTTGAAAGTATGTATGACAGATTTTATATACATAATCACATAGTCTGCCAGTAATGATAGCTTTAGCTCTTTCTTTCTAACCATTTGCCTTTTGTTTATTTTCTTACTTTATCACACTGCTTAGGACTTCAAATACACTGTTGAACAGCATGGTCTACAGTGAGCATCCTTGTCTTGTTTCTAATCTCAGAAGCAAAATCTCATATAGTTCACTATTGAGTATGAAATTTGCTATAAAATTTTTAAAAGACATCCTTTTGATAAATTTTGGTCCTAATTTAATAATTTTTTTAAAAAATCATGATAGATTTTGAATTATTAGACTTTTTATATATTTATTTGGATGATCCTATGATTATTTCAATTACTTT
Organism: Panthera onca; assembly: GCF_046562875.1. Taxonomy (NCBI): domain Eukaryota; kingdom Metazoa; phylum Chordata; class Mammalia; order Carnivora; family Felidae; genus Panthera; species Panthera onca. The sequence goes on from NC_138342.1 coordinate 158,733,211, forward strand.
ATTACTGCAGTAAATTAAATAGATTAATTTTTGATTTTAAAATTATATTGCACTCCTGGAATTCTTGAGTGTGTTGCAGTGCATTATATCTAAAAAACTGTATTATATACCATTAGGTTTGATTTGCTAATATTTGTCTAAGATTTTGCATCCATAATTATATGAGATACTGGTTGTAATTTTCCTTTCTTGTAATGTTCTTTGAAAGACTTTAGAATCAAGATGTATGTTAGACTTATAAATACAAGAAGAATATTTACTTTTTAAATATTTTTCTGGAAGTGTTTGTACAAGATTGGTATAACTTATTCCTTAAATATTCAGAAGCATTCACCAGGGAAGCCATCCTCACAACACCAGAATTTAGCAAGTGTCTCATAAGGAAAACTGGCCAGCCATTTTTGTTCTCACCCAATTTAGCCCAAAATTTACTGTAGTTTTTAAAACACTTCCTCCCCCCACCTCCTGCTCCTCCCCAAACAAGGGGCTCTCAGCAAGTACTCTTGTCAGCCCAAGCACAGAATTGACAAATGCTCCTAAGATGAAGATAGAGGCTAGGCATAATCAGGTTACCTTGGATATACTCCACGCTTCTGGAGTTTTAGATCATCTACTTCTCTGATGCCTTAAAATATGTGGGTTTTGGTGTGTAACTCACTTTTTCTAGTTATTACAGAAGCCCTAGTCTGCTATTATGCACTGCATTCTACCCATGTGCAGAAGTGTAGCCTGCCTTAGTTTATTAAACAGATGGTAGGCTTTCACTTGTCTGGAGTTGAGGTTCTAGAAAGCTCATAAAAGTTATGTCTTTTTAGCGTTTATGAATGTCAATCACTTATTGATATTTTTTCAATTCAGAAAACAGTATCTGCTGACTTTATGTATATGATAGCCATTGTGCTCATAAAAATTCTCAAACTGGGCTAGAATAAAAAAAATGCTTTTGTTCTTGTTTAAAATAAGATTAAATATAAAGGGATTCAGTCCTGGAAATTCTCCCAAATGACTGAGTGGGAACCTAGGAATCTATAGTTTTAATATACTTCCTAGGCAATTCTGATGCAGTCCATTCACACAAAGGCATTTGGAAACTACTGAACTAAACAGGAAGTGATTAGAAAGTAATGTTGTGAGTCGCTATTTTTTATGACAGAATGAAAAAACTTTCATGGACTGTAAATAGGCAGGAGATCAATTTTTAGTTCCCACTCCTAGTAGGTGTGGAACTATAGATTTCTAGAAGTTTAAAATAACCTCCCAACATCACAGTACATAAAGACAGTAGTGGCAATACAAAGAATGTAAAGGCCAGAATTAGAAAATTCTGACCCTAAAGGTAGAGCACTGTCTCTCACCTGAGGCTGCAAAGAGATTTCCTAGAGACTGAAAAGCCATTTCTAGTATTGTCTAGAAAAGACCAAGAACTTTGGGGGATTAGAATAAGAATCCTGAAATAAGAAGCAAATAATTCTGATCGGACCATGTTATCTGGGACAATAACAATGTATATCACATGGAAGTGGGTTCACACTGGGCCAAAAGTATCTTTGTAGCCCTGCTATTGGATATTGTAACCAATATTTCAGTGAAAAGGAACTAGAATTTGATGTTAAAACCTTAACTATTTTTTGTAAGTTAATAATACAATAAAAATCTGTTAATATGAAATCTCATTTCAAAATATAGCTTTTGTTATTTCCAATAAATCGTTTTATTATCTTCATAGTTCCAAAGTTAAAATATCTTTTAAGGTATTATTTTTAAAAACACAGTTACTTGGTAATGCTACTTACCTACTGAGATCGAAAGTTTGGTACTTTTGCCAAGTTTGGAATCTTTGCTAAGTTCTGTCTAATAAAACCTTATCTGTATGTGCCACACATTAGGTGACACACTGGTTATGCAGTCAGTAATTTAAAGGGTCCAGGATGAAAACAAGAATACTTAATACAATGTAACCAGAGTGTTGCCAATGTATATGTAGGGTACTAAATGAGTACAGAAAAATGAGCACCCGATTCTCTTTGTTGGAAGAAGCAGGGTCAAGGAAGTTCGACCAAAGATATGATCTTTAACATATTTAAAAGACTAAGTATGAATAATACAGGTGGATTACATGTCATGGGGCTCAGACATAGGAGACAGTATATAATAGGAAATGGCCACATGTAACAGTATGGTGTGCTCTGAGAAGTACAATAGTCACTTGGACTAATGGTATGAGTTAAGGTACAGTTGGGGAATGAGTTTAGTTTAAGGAATATGTGACTTCAAGCGATATTTTAAACAATGGTAATAAATTTGGACTTTATTCTGATTACAGTCATTCAAAGATGTTATCAAGAGAGTAGAGTGAACAACTCTGTTTTAAGAAGATCATTTGGGCAGTATGTAATTTGGTCTAAGAAAGGGAGATTCTAAGGGCAGAATAACAATCACAATTACTTTCCAAGACTTCAACTGTGAGTATGCAGAGGAAGAGATGGATTTTAGAGACGTATTAAAGATATAATTTATTATTTTTTAATCTTTTAACTTTTTAAATATCTATTTATTCATTTATTTTGAGAGAGACAGGGGAGGGGCAAATGAAGAGGGAGAGAGAGAATCCCAAGTAGGCTCTGTGCAGAGCACAATGTAGGGCTCAATCACTCATCACTGCGAGATCATGACCTGAGCTGTAATCAAGAGTGGGTGCTTAACCAACTGAGCCACCCACGTCCCCATGAAGATCTAATTTATAAAACTGGATTACCAGTTAGTGCATAGTAGTGAAAAAAAATGAAAAATTAAGAATTACCCCAGGTTTGGGGCACCTGGGTGGCTCAGTCGGTTGAGTGTCCGACTTCGGCTCAGGTCATGATCTCGCAGTCTGTGAGTTCGAGCCCTGCGTCAGGCTCTGAGCTGACAGCTCAGAGCCTGGAGCCTGTTTCAGATTCTGTGTCTTCGTCTCTCTCTGCCCCTCCCCCACTCATGCCCTGTCTCTCTCTTTCTGTCAAAAATAAATAAACATTAAAGAATTACCCCAGGTTTTGGCTTTATTAGCATTTTGGTAGAAAGAACAAAGAAGCCATGAGGAGAGGCAGATTTATAGGGGAAAATGAGCTGAGATATAGACTTGAGAAGTTAGAGATTTCTATTGAGTATCCATGAAAATGCAAACTACTATGATGTGATATATTGATTTATAATGAGAAATATATTTGGTCTTTGTTGCTGTTCCTGGCACAGAGTACATAAAGCCCTTGGAATTTCCCAAGTGATGAGAACAACAAAAGTATTTTTTGTTATATCCATGAAGTGACTTTTGAACTCCATATAAGGATGGGGTCTGGGAGCCAATGGAAACAACCACGTGATTAAAGGGTTGGAACTTTCAGTCTCATCCCCTTGACCTCCGAGGAGGGGGGAAGGTCTGAAGATTGAATCAAAGACCAATGGCCAGTGATTCAATAAATCACATCTTTGTAATGAAGCTTCCATAAAATCCCAAAAGGGTGGGGTTTGGAGAGCTTCCAGGCTGGTGAACACATGGAGATTTCCAGGAGAATGGCATGTTCAGAGAAGGCATGGAAGTTCCACCTCTTTTCCCCATAGCTTACCCTATGTATTTCTTCCATATGGCTGTTCTTGTGTTATATGTTTTTATAATAAACCAGTAAATAGTAAGTTAAATGTTATCTCTGAGTTCTGGGAGCTGTTCTACCAAATTAATCAAACTCAGTGAGGATTTCATGGAAACTCCTGATTTATAATGAGTTTGTCAGAAGCACAGGTAAAAAGCTAGGCTTGTGACCAGTGTCTGAAGTGGGTGCAGTCTTATAGGACTGAATCCTTCACCTGTGGAATATGACATCATGTCTGGGTAGATAGTGTCAAAATTGAGTTGAATTCTTGGATACCCTACTGATGCCCAAGAATTACTTGTTAGTGGTGTGGAAAACCTCCCCTCCCCATCCACAAGTTGGAATTGGGTCCAGGAACCCAAAATTGATGACAAATCAATTCTGATCTTCTAATAGAGGACTTGGGTTCCAGTAAAGAAGTTGGAAACATATGTGTAGTAGTTAAAAACACAAATAGAACATGCAGGAATCATAAATAGAATAAAAGAAACAAGAAGTCCAAGGACAAACACTGGGGAATATCAACATTTTGTGGTGGAGAGAATAAGGAAAGCCACCATAGTGGAAATTTCTGAAAACTAATCATAGAAAACTAATCATGTAGAAGAACTACATGAAGTGGATACTGAATAAGGGCATCGATGGGGACAAATAATGCTGAGGGGGTTAAGTAAGGTAAGGTTTGGTAATTGACACCTGTGTTACAGACTGCTCATTATCTTCCAATACTTAGTCTCCTGTTCTTCATGGTGATAAAATGGTTGCCTAGACTTAGCACTACATGCTTTAATTTCACTGCTTCTAGCTATGGCCAAATGACTATGTTCTTGCCAAGGAGACATAAGAATACTTGTTATATCAAAATTTCCATAATTTTTTTAAAGTAGCTAATGGAGACATTTTGTCTTTTCTTCTTTCTTCCATCCTTCTTTCCTCTGTTTGAAATAGAGACCTGATTTCTGGAGATGGAGCAGTCATCTTGAACTATAGTATCATCCTGTGAATGGTGATCATTCAGTATATTGGTGATCATTCAGTACATTTTACTCATCTTGAGTAAAAAATAAATTTATGTATCATATATGTTTTATTTTCTAGTGCTACTTGCTATTGAAACTGATTCTTGGTATGAGATCATTAATGAATTTTGTTGAAGCATTTTTCATGAAATAACAGGCATTAGCCCTATCACTCTGCATGATTCAGTGAATGGTATATGAGTAAGCAAATATAGTCAGGGACATCTATTGTTTCAAGAAATTTGATGATAAAACCATAGTATATTTTCTCTACATTGTGCAGTCCTTTTAATGTTTATTTATTTATGAGAGAGAGAGACAGAGAGTGAGGGAGAGAGGGATAGAGGGAGACATGGAAGTCAAAGCAGGCTCCAGGCTCTGAACTGTCAGCACAGAGCCCATTGTGGGGCTCGAACTCATGAACTGTGAGATCATGACCTGAGCTGAAGTCAGACACCTAACTGACTGAGCCACCCAGGCACCCCATAGATTGTACAGTCCATTTCATTCATGCTTAAGTAGTATAATAACAAGGAAAATTCTTTATGATACAGGGTTATTTGGGAAAGCAGGGTATACATTTGCAAACACTACATAAATACAATAGCATAAAATTACCCTTTCATTGGGGCAAAAGACCTAAAGAATATATCAAACTATTAAAAATAATGGTTTTTGAAGAAAGGGTCTATATATAGTGTTTCTATTTTTTAAGTTTATTTATTTATTTTGAGAGAGACAAGAAGGGTGTGAGTGTGGGAGAAACAGAAAGAGAGGGAGAAGAGAGAATCTTAAGCAGGCTCTGTGTTGTCAGTGCAGAGCCTGATGTGGGGCTCAATCCCATGAACCATGAAACCATGATCTGAACCAAAATCAAGAGTCAGATGCTCAACCAACTGAGTCACCCAGGTACCCCAACTTTTTAATAGTATTCTATATTTCAGAGTTTATGATATTATTTTTATTTAATATGGAATTACTACTGAAGGTTTTGAGAGAGAAAGAACACTGACAAAGAAAAAAAAAATCAAAGTTTTCTAGTAAGAAGTATTTTTTATGAGGAAAAAATAAAACTTTTCTGGCTTACAATTGAGGCATGAATGTTTAGTGCCACCAAGCCAACGTATGGCAGAATGATCTTAAGTATTGTTCTGTAGCCCTGGTACAGGGACAGAGAAGTCTAGAGGCTGGAGTGACCCGGCCTGTGGTTTTTCAGGAGGGCGTGGTGGAGGGGGAGAAGGGTGAGGAAGTTGTGTCTGAAATGATGGACCTTTGGGGTTTGACCAAGCAAGGAAGTAAGTGAAGCCAGAAGACCAATTTAATTCTTTGGAACTCTAGTCCTCCCAAGACTACAATCAGGTATAATGTGGGTAAAGAAGAAAGACTTGAAAGGGTTGTAATAAGAGTATTTTTTCAAATTTAAGATGTCAAAGGTGCATGAGTTGTGATGATTACACTCGGTGGTTGTGCCCCTGAGCCAGGCTGCCAAAGTGGAGTGCTGCATTGAGGTCATTGGAGATCTGTCAAGTTCATTAACTTAATGATTAGTCATAATGTTTCAAGAAGGCTTATAATTTCTTTACACTAATGGGAATCCAAATCAAGTGATAGCATCATAAATATGAAGAGATATTTGAGAATAGTTGTCATATCTAATAACTTTCAGCTTGTTTCCTAAGGAATAATTAATTAATCATTTATCATTGGTTATTAATTGAAAATGGAAAGAGAACTTTCAATTATGAAGATTCTTTTTTAAGAAGAATTGAGAAAGTGTTTCTAAAGGGAAACCCAAGGTACACAATGAAGATGTGAAAACCCCACTTCAGAAACTCCACTTATACCCTCAGCCAGCCTAATACCCACACTCGTCTCACACAGCACCCGCATTTTTCTACTTACCATATATCAAATATATTTATTTCTACATATGTTCTCTTAAACAGATTGTGAAATCCTAGACTTCAAATATTATGCTTTTTTTCTTTTAAGTAGGCTCCATGCCCAATGTGGGGCTTGAACTCACAACCCTGAGATCAAGAGTCATGTGTTCTACCGACTGAGCCAGACAGGCACCCCAAATATTTTGCTTTTATACTGTCAAAATATTTCACAATGTTTGGCACATTATGGGTATTCAGTACATTTCTGTTTTTCCTTAAATGTTGCTAAAAATATATATACCTATAGCTTGCAAACTGAAGCCATTAATTCAAAATGAATGGTCTCACATTTGCAATCATGTACTATGCTAAAGCATAAGTAGAGGGCTTACTAGTTAGGAATAGGAAGAGCACACAGACAACAGGTTGGGAACAATATGGTTTTACACGCTCCTTCCATGCTTATAGATTCTCTGAGTCTATAACCTCTAGTTGCTTGCTTCCCTTTATGGGTTAATATGGTCATGGAACTCCTGTACGTTGTACAGCTGGAAAACGTATCAATTACCAGTAGTATGTCTTATGATACAGTTATAGAACCTCAAGGTTCAAAGTAATATTACATGTCACGTCATCTAAGAGCCCATCTGCTTGAAAACCTCCAAGTGACACAAGTGGAATTCTAGACACAGGACAAATAAAGTTAACTACTTCTCAATTCCGTCACTTTGTTCTCAACATTATTAGGTTCTCTGGTTCTTACAAATAACCCATTTTATCCCCTCCCATGCTCATTAGGTATTGATACATAGCAACAAACAAATGGAGAGGAAAATGATATATTGCTAACTAGAGACAACAGCTTCAGATGGCTGGTCATAATGGACATCCTATGACTCACCCCTGAATTGCACTTCTTCCCCCCGACAGAAAGTCTGCCTTCTGAAGTCAGAATCTGAATTTCTAAACATATCACATGGTGGGGACCATACCACAGTGCATTTTCTCTGCAGGCGGACAGAGGCTGAGCATGAAGAGTCTGAGTGGAACATGTTCCAGGTTTTCTTCTAAATATACACATAACACAGGTGACTCCTCCTTTGTGGAGAAGTCCGAGTGAGAGGTTTTCCCACATATTTTTCCCTTGTGGTGACTAGAGTAGAAATCCTTTCCTACTATGAGTACCATCCTTCTCCATACACAACACCCAATGCTCAGTCATTGTCCTAGGTGGCAACAGATTTCACAAGATCACCCTATCCAATATTGTCTTTGCTAAGAATACCTAATGGTCTCCTTCTTCCCCTCTCACCTTCCCCATTTCCTTGTGGCTCTGCTCTACATGCAACCACAGTAATGGTTGATTTGGGGTAGTGTGTTCCACCCTTCATAAATAAGGTATTATATTGTACCTCTGGAGTTTTTCCTTCAAGGCTCTGAGAGGCTGTTGTGGAAGACATTTAGGGGAAGAAATTCATAATAAATGCCCTCAGCTCATACATCAAGGCAACAGATTCCATTGGGGAATCAACCCCACCAGGCAAGATGCTCTTTTGGATAGTTGTGGCTGTACATTGTAGTTGTGATATGTGAACACACTCTTTTCAAGAGGCTTTTTTTCCCTTCCCCAACAAAAGATACTTACTTAGGTATACAAATTCTTACAGCCCATTCACATCAACTCATCTCATTGATGAGTATATGATTCCTCATAGCTAGGAATTCCTAAATCAGAGGTCACAAACTCAAATATCTACAGAGGCTAAGAAAATACTATAAATGAGCAAAACAGAAAGCTTGAATTTATGAACAAATCCTGGGAACCATGGCAAATAAAAAGTACATACCCCATGTAAAGAGGTATCTGCTAATCTGAACTATGGTTTGTCAGCGTTTTATGTGGTAGACTAGTTGTGCTTCTCTATCTTCCAAGTTTTAAAAGGAAGCTGAGAAACTCAGACTTTTTTGTGAAGTCCTTTGAATGGGAAATATGTGAAACTAATTTAAAATACAGAATAAACTTTTCACCATCCTAACACAAAACAAATAATAACAAAATAAAATAAAACCCCACACTAAAATGCTTGGATTCTGTATATAGCCCATAAGCTATACATTTACAGTTATTCCCCTGTATTAAGTCATTTGACTGTCAACCCACCTGCTCTTCTGTTACTCTGTTAACCAGGTAGGGTCCAAGCATGCCCCTCCTGGCTGGTCTTCCCTGCCCTATACCCATGTTACAGCCCCTTCCCTGTACCTGGAAATTGTAGCCACAAAGCCTAGCTCCCCATATGGCTTACTCTCAGAATTCCTGGATCAGAATCAGAATCAGAATCTTTTTCAAACTGGAGTTTGGCTTTTAAAGACAATATACATTTTCACAATGTGAACCAGGGAATGTCATTGAAGATTTCTTTCTTTTCCATTGGAAATGGCACAGGCATAGAAAGGATTCAGGTTAGCTTTGGGAATATGACATAGTGAAAAAATCCTTGGTGAAAAGTCTGATGAATACAGCTTCTAATCTTGTCTCTGCCATTTCTTAGCAGCATGAACTTGTCCAAGTCCCTCAGCTCTATGGAGTTTTCATTTTCTCATATGCCAAATGGAGATACTAATGAAGAATTGTTACAAGGATTAAATGGGATAGTATATAAGACAGTACCAATAAACCCATAAAAGTGTTATTGAAACATAGAGCATTATTATGATTGATGCTTTTAATATTTAAATATAAACTTGTCTTGAATTTCTTTTGTTTTATTGAAATCACTTACTTTTTATTTTTCTAGAATGCAATCAGCAAAAGGCCATATTAAAAGGGGAATAACTAAATCACATGGCAAGGTTTTAATGGAATATATTGATCTGATACAATATGTTCCTCAACATTTCATTCTTAGAACAGATATTTATTGAGTACTTACTATGGGGCAGAAATCATTCTAGCGCCAGGGATGAACAAGAAACTTGCTCTCTTGGAATTTATATTTCAAAATAGGGAGACAGATCATAAAGCCTTAGGCAAATAAATATATAATTTAATGTGGTTTAAGTGATTTAAGGTAAAAGATGAATCAGGATATGGAAATAAAAAGTGACATTAGGAAAAAGAGGAACTCTTTGATTTATTATTAAAAAATTGTTTTTTAATGTTTATTTTTGAGAGAGGGAGAGAGAGACAGGAGGGAGGGGCAGAGACAGGGAGAGAGGGAGACACAGGATCCGAGGGAGGCTCCAGGCTCCGAGCTGTCAGCACAGAGCCTGATGTCGGGCTTGAACACACAAACTGTGAGATCATGACCTGGGCCGAAGTCGGATGCTTTACCGACTGAACCACAGACACCTCAGGACCTCTTTTAAATAATATTGTCAGAAAAAGCCTCTCAGAGCAAGGGACATTGGAGCCGACATGTAAGTGCTGGAAGAAGTCATGCAGGTACCTGAGGGAGAAGTGTTCCAGGCAGAGGAAGTGACCAATTCAAAGCATCAAAAGTCAGAATAAGCTTGGTACAGTCAGCGAATAGAAAAAAGACCACTGCTACTAGAACAAAGTGAGAGAAAAGCAGATGAAGTCTAAGAGTTGGGAAGGGCTGGGTCATGGGGAGCCCTATGGGTCACAGTGTGGATGAGGGTCAGTCGTGTGCATTTTGTTCTCAACATGGTTAGGTCTGACACGGAGTCAGATCACTCAGCCGCTAATGGACAAATGGTTTTCAGGCAAGAGGAGTGAAGCAAAGGAGAGCAGTTGCAGAGAGATGTGCTGCTGGTTCTGAGGGGTTGTGGCGGGCAGTGCCTCAGGGAGTGGTGAGATTCTGAGTGTCCTGGGCACGTGGAGGTGACAGGACTTGCTGGTGTATCAACGTGGGAGCGGAAGTTTAAAGTATCAGTCATGGCTTACAGGTTTGGGGCCTGACCTACTGGGTGAGTGCTATTGCCATTTAATGGGATGGGAAAGAACAGGGAAAAGGCAAATAGGATGGGGATGGGGGGTGAGGTTAAAAAGGTCTGTTCCAGAGGCTCCTGGGTGGCTCAGTCAGTTAAGGTCATGTTTGCACCTAGATGTTTGCACCTAGAACTGAAGAGGAAGGCCAGGGCTGGTGATGCAGAGAGTATTTAAACCTCAGGACTGATGGAATCATATAGAGAGTGAGGGTACTTACAGAGGAGAAAACAAAGATCCTTGAGCACCACAACATTAGGTGGTCAGGAAGAGGAGGAAGGATGGGGGGAAGGGGTGGGGGGAAGGGGCAGCCCGGGTGGGAAGAGAAAAGTTTTAAGAAGTAGATTGTTTTAGAAGCACAAAGAAAACTAAGTAATCAAATATGTCAAAAGCCTTTCACAGGTGAGGTAAGATAAAGCCAGAAGACTGACATTGCATTGGCAACATGGAGGCTGTTAGAGACTTTTTAGTAGGAGTTTTAATGCAGTGCTGGCATAAAGTCCGTTTGGAGTGGAACAAAGAGAGAATGAATGGGACAAAAATCACATCAGTGACTATACACAACTTCTTGGGGCTTTCCCTGCCCCCCCCAGTAAACACAAGCAGAGAAATAGGCAGTACCTGAAAGGCTAAGCAGGGTCTGTGGAGTTTCTATGTAGACACGGAGAGTGAATAAAAGAGATAGGACAGGGAACTATCAAGGGTGTGATGAAATTGATGAGGAAGAATTATAACAGGAATTTCAGAACACTCAGTTTCATGAGACAAAATGGGATTTTGAACCTATGTTAATCGGCAAGGGTGATCCATCCTATTTTAAACTTAAATGGAAGATTTGAGTGCTTCCTCCATGGGCAGGTGGTCTGTATGAGGACCACAGTTATCTGAAGCTTATCAAAGTCCCTGCTTGTTCCTGAATTTCGAGGGAAACCATCCAGTCTTTTACCACTAAGTATGATGTTACATGTAGGCTTTTTGTCATACCGTTTACAAGTTGAGAAAGTTCCCTTCTATAACTAGTTTGGTGAGAAATGTTATCTTAAAAGGGTGTTGGATTTTGTTAAATGCTTTTCACCCATCTATTGTGGTAACTCAATGGTTCTGCTCTTTAAATTTTAATATGGTGAATATATCAATTGATTTTTAAATGTTAAAGCAACCTTTCAGTCCCGAGGTAAACCCCATAATGTATTACCCTTTTTAATGTATCTTAATGTATTATTGAATTGATTTGCTAGAATTTTGTTAAGCATCTTTGCCCTTATATTTATGAATGATATTGGTAGGCAGTTTTGTTTTTTCTTATGATGTTTTTCTCTGGTTTTGGTGTCAGAGGGGAATGGCTTCATGGAATGAGCTAGAAATTATTTTTTATTTTAATATTTTCCCCGAAGGTTTTATGTAGAATTGGTATTGTTTATTTCTTAAATATTTGATAAAATTCCTCCAGTGAAGCTACCTGGGTCTGGAGGGTTTTTTTTTGTGTGTGTGTGAGAATATTTTTAACTATAAATTCAATTTGTTCGATAGATACAGAGCTATTCAAGTTAGCCGTTTCTTCTCGAGCCAGCTTCTTTAGTTTGGATCTTTGCAGTCATTTGCTATTTAATTTAAGCTGTCAAAGTTGTTGACATATTGTTTTTTCATAATGTTTCCTTAGTATTCTCTTAATACCTGAAGGATCTGTAGTAATGCCACCTTTCTCATTCCTGATATTGACAACTTGTAGCTTCTCTCCTTTTCTGGGTCATTCTGTCTGGCTAGAGGTCTAGCCTTTGTATTTATCTGCACAAGTAACTACCTCCCAGTTTTATTGTTATTTTTTTTTTCTCATGTTCTGCTGTTTTCTATTACAGTGGTTTTTGTTCAGGCCTTTATTATTATCATTACTATTATTTTTATTATTATTTTTTACTGTGGAAGCCGAGGTCATTAGGTTGAAGCCATTCTTCTTTTCTAATATAGTTTTAAGCTGTACATTTCCCTCTAAGTACTGTTTTATATGCATCCCACAAATTTTGATACATTGTGCTTTCATTTTCACTCAGGGAAAATGCTTTCTAATTTCCCTATTGATTTCTTCTTTGACCAACATACTATCCATTTTCCAAATATTGGGGGATTTTCCGGATACCTTTCTGCCATTTATTTCTAATTTAAATCCATTTTGGTGGGGTCCATTTTGTATGCAAGTAACCTGAGACTCAGAAAATATTCAATATGTCCTTCTTTTGTCCCTGATGACAAATTCTTTACTATCCACTTTGATTTGTGCCTTGGAAGTCTACCTGTATAGATTGCAACAATGAACACTCTCTTGCTTTTGCATTTCCTTTTGCCTTGCTTTTTGTTTTTCAGTGGGGAGCACTGCCAGGAGACTGATGGGAAGAAGGTGAGGTATATGTGGCCACTGTACTAATTTCCCTAGTACTCCCCTTACAGAGACACTCTTCTTAGATGATTCTTTTGGAAAGGGATCAATCAGCATGCTCCAGAAAGCTTTCTCTCCTTCTGACTTAACAATGACTGCTCTCTCTTCTAGCCTTTAGAAGTAGTCAAGGAATCAGCCCTATAATTACTAGTCCCTGAATACTCCACTATCCCTTAGGGGTTGTAAATAGTCCCTTTACTAAATTTCCTCAAATTATCCCAGTTTGAATGTGCCATCTGCTTCTTCCAGGACCCTGACTGATACAGAGAGGACTTTGAAAGGTGAAAGAGCTGTTCTCGGGGAGCTAAGAGGAGAAACAAGCCATACATTCTACAACCTATTGTTAATTGTCTTTAATGTATCTGTAAGTAAGTGCCAAGTGAGTGAAATAGATGGTAACAGCTATAGGGATTCCAGCATGGGAAAGAGCACTCCAAATAACAAATCCATTTGAAGTTTATGTCCGATTTGGGAATACTTTTCCATATTTTTCTAAGCAGAGAAAGCACTAATCCAAATTCTGAACCAAGAAATAAGAAGATTTTCTGTAAGAGGTGGAATTCAGCCAGGCAGTTAAAACATGCAGTGTATTTGAATAGGCAGAAATACAGCGTGAAGACATATGCTAACCTGAGAATCTTCTCTGATTATTTAATGTATGTTCTTTGTTTCTCCCAACCTGCATATTTTTCTGAAAAAGCTTATAATAGTGCTCTTTCACTTGTTTCTTCCATCAGAAGATGGGGCAAGGATGTTGGGAAAGCCAGCCGTTTGATTTAGTGCTAGGGTAGGATGTTTTGGCCCTGTTTCTAGGGAACAGGATCAAAATTACTCTGGAAAGTAGGATGGGAACGAAGAGAAATTACAGTCACAATTGACACAGATAATCAAATATCTGAGCAGTGATATCATCCTTATGTTCAAGAGGAGGATTTAAATCAACTGACAAGCAACAAAATGTTAAGGCAAGAGCAGAGAAGATCAATAATATTATTTGGCAGTACAGTATAGGGTACCATGAATTAAAAGAATTCAGGAAATATGTGGTGAGAAAAGGAAAACTTTTGAGTATTTATTATTACTGAGTACCATCAAGAAGCCTTGAAATGACACTTTAATAAATATCAATGGGGTAGATGAAACACTGGTTAAGTGAATACTTCTATAGACAACATGTAAATTTCTATAAGAGAACACTTATGGACTGAAATGAATTAATGTGCTCAGGCTCTCAGACATTGAGACTACAGGGAGATAAGGTTCGGGGGTGAAGACAGATACACATATATATGTCAGTGATGAATGGTTCTCTGGAAAAACACTGAAATGTAGACCCAAGCAAATGAGTTGTGACTTTATTAACTGCTATGAGGCAAAAACAGAGCAAAGTGTATGAGTGCTTCTCATAAGCTAATAATTTTGCATCTTTTTTAAAGGTTATTTATTTTGAGAGAAGGAGAGAGAGAGAGAGAGAGAGAGAGAGCATGAGCATGAGCCGGGGAAGGGGAAGGGCACAGAGAGAGAGAGAGAGCATGAGCAGGGGAAAGGCAGAGAGAGAGAGAGAGAGAGAGAGAGAGAGAGAGAATCCCACTCAGGCTCCCCAATGTCAGCTCAGAACACCATATGGGGCTTAAAGCCATGGACCGTGATATCATGACCTGAGCCGAAATCAAAAGTTGGATGCTTAACCAACTGAGCCACCCGGGTGCCCCTGTTTTGCATCTTTTAAAACTTAGTTGACATTTTGTTTTTGTTTTTGTTTTTGAAGAAAAGAATGTGAATACTGTGAGGGGAAGGGCCTAAAAAGATAACTGCTGGAGTTAAAACTCAGCTTCTCCCTTTGCCCTCATGGGTTCAGCTTTAGTTTCAAATGGTATCTCCTACTCACCAGTCCAAAAGCTTCCCATTAACCAGCCTCATTCTTTTCAAAAGGAAAATAGGGACTCCTGTTATTATTCAAGCATGTCTCTTAGAGATCTTAATCCAGCCCCCTTATGACATTCAGACTTTTCTCAAAAAGAGACTTCCAGGAGCTTGTTATTAATGAAGACAAGCCTGAGAGCTTTGAAGTACCACTTTAATAAATACCAATTGATTATAGAAGTGGCATTAAACCAATTCCCACCCACAGGCATTGTGAGTAACAACTTTATAGTTTCATTTTTACAATAATCCACTTTTCCACATTGATCTGCTATGCTACTTGTATCATCTTTCAAAATTCCATGGGTATGTTGGTCTTTTTATGGGCTCTTTGTTATACTCTATACCATTTGTCAATTTGTCTGTGTCTTCATTAATGCACACGGTCTCAATTACCGTAGGTTCATCATAAATCCGGTTATATGACAAGACATTTCTTCTCTCTTAGCTGTTTTTAGACATACCCTGATTAATATTGGCCCTTTACACCTTCACAGAAATTTAAGAATAAGCCTTG
Source organism: Panthera onca (assembly GCF_046562875.1). Lineage (NCBI taxonomy): Eukaryota > Metazoa > Chordata > Mammalia > Carnivora > Felidae > Panthera > Panthera onca. The sequence goes on from NC_138342.1 coordinate 158,748,556, forward strand.
TCCAAAGGCAGGTAGGACTTGGGTTGGAGTTGCAGTGAGTCTACAGATCAGTTTGGGGTATATTAGCATCTCCATGATATGTTTCTGCCACAAACACGATCCTCTTTCCAGTTATTTAGGTCTTCTTGAATGTCTCTCAGTGGAATTTTATACTTTTTTTACCCCTAGGTCTTATACATCTTTGGTTAGATTTATTCCTAAATATTTTACAGTGTTATTTGCTATGTGATATCTTTCTTTAAAATTTTACCTTCTCTTATTATTTGCTACTGATATATTTTTATATATCTGTATTATATATATATATAATATATATAATATATATAATATATATTATATATATTATATATATTATATATATAATATGTATATATATTTCTATTTATCTGTATTATTTCTATATAACTGTATTCTTTATATCTGATATATATCTGTATATATCAGTATTTCTATATATCTGTATGTTAAGTGTCCAACTCTTGGTTTTGGCTCAGGTCATGATCTCACAGTTCATGAGATTGAGCCTTGTGTTGGGCCCTGAGCTGACAGCACAGAGCCTGCTTGGGATTCTCTCTCTCTCTCTCTCTCTCTCTCTCTCTTTCTCTCTCCCTCTCAGTCTGCCCCTCCCTGGCTCATACTTATCTCCTCTCTCTCTCTCAAAATAAATAAATAAACTTAAAAAAAGAAATACATTAAGATTTTATATTTTTCCCTTTAAAAGTTTCTCAATTCTCCTGTTATTTATAATATTTATCATATTTATGTATTTTAAAATATATTTTATCATAATTCTCTGTTGAATCTTTAGGGCTTTCCCTGTAAATAATCATATCATCTATTTTTTTCTCCCTTTTCAAGCCTTATAGTTTACTTCTTTTTCTTGTCTTATTCTATTGGCTAGGAAATTAGATATCTATTTCATACCATACAAAAAAAAACTAGCTTCAGATGCACTGAAGACTCAATTATCAAAAGTAAAATTTTCTTAGATAATCCAGGTAAGGAACGTTTTCTTCAACAAGATATCAAAACTATTAACCATAAAAGAAAAGATATATAAATTTGTGTATATTAAAATGAAAAATTCTGATAATCAAAAGACAGCCTAAAGAAAGCGGGGTGGGAGGGGGGAAGCCCAATAAGCTATAAATAGGAAAGATTATAAATGTCATGCCTACAATTGACAAAGATTAGTCACTCTCTGTTTAGTGGATAAAGAACTTCTATAATACAACGTTAAAAAGGAAAATTATTATTTGACAGAAGAAAATATGTTTATGGCCAATAACCATATTTAGAAATCTTCAACTTGATCAGTGATGAGGGGAGTGCAAAGTAAGAGCATGATGGCATAACACATTTCACTCCTGCTCTTGATAAAAATGTTAGATGTCTAACAATGCAATGCATTAAAGAGTGTGCAGATCAATAGGATCTTTTACTAGTTGCTAGTAGGAGTATAAATTGGTATAATATCTTTGGAAAATAAGGCATTATCTTGGAAAACTGAACAGTTGCACACCTTAAAATCCAGCAATTCAACTTTTTGGTATATACCCCAGAGAAGCCATTGCACAGAACTACCAGAAGATGTCACATTATCATTATCCATAATAGTAAAAACCTGGAAACGGCTTTAAGAGAGTACAAAATTCTATATTCAAACAATGGAATACTACAGAGCAGTGAACTAAATCAACCCCATGTATTCACTAGGACATGAATGAATCTTACTAGTTTAATGGAAATGAAAAAATCAAATTCCAAAAGACTATAAACAGCATAATATTCTGTCACAAAATTCAAAACAAGTAAACTAAATAATATATTGTTCAGCCATACATATATAGTTCTAAAGCTATTAGATATTAAGGAGAATAGGTAATACAAAATTTGGGATTGCATTTATTTTGGAGTTCCAGAAGGGCAGGATTAGGATGAATATATAAATAAACAGAAGTTATGGTCAGAGTTTTAATTACTGGGTTTTATGGTGTGTTATTACTTATTATATTATGAAAATTACTAGAAAACTAAGTGTCATATATGGATTACTGATGATAGGTGATCATGAGTTAAGGATTACAAGTGATCCAATTCTGTATGCCTGAACTTCTTTAAAATCATACATATATAACAAGACCACTTAGGCGCTGCTCTCCAGGCCCTCTGAGAGAGCAGAACAGAGGATGAAGAGAAAAGAGAAGTACATTAGTAACAAGTACCATGGAAAGGCTCTGATGCCTGAATAACTACACTGCCTCTCAAGCAAACTGTGGGATGTGTTTTTCTTGGTCACGGGGATAATAACCCAAATCATCAGTTTTCTATTCAAAGGCTCACAGAATTTGACTGCTAATATGGATCCTAGATTTCATTTTTTCCAGTGATTAAAAAGATTCTCAGATAGTTCTTTATAGTTGTTTGACTTGTGTGACCTTTACTTTTAACCTAGCTATTATAATGTTGTCTTTTCTTGGACCGATCTTGTTTTTTGTTTTGTTTTGTTTTGTGTGTGTTTTTGAGGCTTGCTCTTATTGCAATATATAATTTAACTTAGAAGCGGGGTGGTACTGCCTTAGGGATCCCCTGGTTAATTCGATTAGTGAAGCTGTGCCTGCATATTTTTTTTAGTTAAGTGCACCACCATCCCTGTTCCTCTCAGCGCCATACAGCACTTGTCAGAGTCACAGTGCTGAGGGCAGGGAAAAGAATCGGGGGAAGGGGACAGGAGAGGGCATCCAGACATAACAGAGAGAGTTAAGGAATGTTTGGGGTGGAAAGGACAGTGGAAGTCTTATAAATGAGAAAACTGAAGCAGGGAGAGATGAAAACAGTTACTTAAGATTACTCAGTTGATTAAGTGATTAATTCAAAGGTATTGCTGTGGCTAGTGGAAGGGGCAGAAAAGAAACCCATTTCTCTTGGCTTTGAAATAATGCACTTCTTATTTTGCCATGCTGCTCTTCATCACCAGCTTGTATCCAGAGAGGGGGGCAACTATTTTTCCTGTTTTATTTATACCTGCAAGTATCTAATGTATAGCCTCTTAATACTTGAGATTGCACTACACAGGAGAGGTATCAGGTTACTTTAAAATTTCCTATGGAATCTCTTCATAGCCTGAAAGAAAGTGATAGCTCAGTTCTTGCTGTCAAGAGACACAAGAAGGGTTATCACCAGGTGCCATACACAGAGTCCCAAAGGAGGTCCCAAACCTCCTGAGTTACTGCCAGTGGTGAGAGGAGGGGGCTATGGAAGGTGCGAGGTGGAGATGGGGGTGATAGACAATTAAAACCCCCAGTTTTTTGGAATTCTGTAGGCAGAATATGAGAGGTCTGTGGTGTTTCCTCCTCCCATGAGTTTGTCTGTCTATAGCCTAAGATGCATATAATAAACTGAGTATCTAGAATATTCCATTTTATTGCATAGTCACTTGAACTTGTTTTCTTTGAACTCTATCTTCCTTTTAGTTTTTTTTTTTCAGCCTGCCTTTTAATTAAACTCCTAATATATCTAGTTAAGACCTCCCCAGACTGATTAATTAAGTGCACCAGGAAACTGAAATTCCATCATAAAACAGTTCCTAATGTGTGAGGGGGGATTATTAAATTGCTGTTTTATTACCAAAATTGACAAAGATCAGTGATGAAGACTGAGCATCCTGGAGTCGCGTGGCAACACGCTCATCTAATTAATGAAGTGACAGTTTTATGCTGTGAAGTGGCAAAAGGACTTGACAAGACTCATGGCTTTTCTCATTGACGCTAGCAGCTGGAATGATGTTTCTTAACGTTTTCACAAGGTTTGGCAGTAATATATTACCCTTGTCACACTTAAAGAAAGAGGAGGGGTGACTAAATTCTTTTTCCACTGTTGGTGAATCCCAGTAGGAAGACAATGCTGAGAGCTGAATGCTCCCTGGGCTCCCATCTTATCTAACTACCAACGCCCACCCCCTCCACCATTCACAACACAATCAGGTATCTCTATTATGAATCTTCTGAGTTTTTGTTTTTGGGTTTTTTTTTTTTTTTTTTTTTTTTTTGGTACCTTTTCTGGGGGAAGATGGAGAAATCAACAGAGACTGACATTAATTTTCCCAGGGAGAAAAGAAAATAAAAGCATAAGGCACTGACACATAGTTAATGATTCTGAATTCATAAACCAAGGGGATCGAAAACAGAAAACTGGGACTTATTCTGAATTAATCAGACATGAATAATAACGATGAATGTTTTCAGTGACAATAAAGTCTGTGTCTATGTCAGAAGAAAAGGCAAGTTATTTAATCTTTTTAGTTGGTTTTTTGTTTTGTTTTGTTTTTTAGGTATCTGTTGCCTGGCTACTTCTGTTGTTTGGCCAAATATCTGGAGCTCTGTGTATTTTGATTCTGTTCAGATGGGCAAAGGGGATCAGATGGATTTGAGAACTGTGTCTCTCTTGAGTCCGCAAGAGTCCTCTGGAGATCAGATGAAAAACAATCTGCTCATTTCTGGGATTACAAAATTTCAGAAAAACAGGGTACATGGTACTATTAAAGCAATCCTGCTTCTGATATTTTAGCTGTTCTATTCTTTTAGTATTTCCCCTACAAACATCCTCTATTATTGAGAAAGAAAAAAAGCTGTCTTTCTCTTACAAGGTTTTCCTTGGTTGATATGGGTGGGTCCAGCCTCAGGACTCAACCAGATCTAACCCCAAGGTTATGTGTGTGAAGCTTGGTCCTGAAAACTAACTTTATTTTGAAGATAAATGATTATACATGTAAATTTCAACTTCCTGCGGGGTTGCTTGGCTGAGAAGGATTTCTGGGCTTGGCACAGCGCAGTGGTAATTATCTAGACTTGAACACAGTTTTTGTTTCAAGGGGAAAGACATCTGGCAGCAGCTCCTGCAGCCTCGAAAAGGCCACATCGTGTTTTCCCTGGGATGCCAAAACCTCTAATTTCCAGGCATAAAATGTTAATGCTCTTCTCTCACCCATATCCTGGTCACCCCCCCCAGCTCTGAGGAACAGGTATGGCTTTTTCTGGAACGCTCGCATCACAGGAAACGACAGAGCTTACAACCTGGCAGAATTCCTCTCAGTGCCAGTGTATCATTTAGGCCAGTCCATGTCAGATGGCTTTCAAATCTTCACAGCCAAACATGTGTCTCACTTGAAGGGATAAACCAGAGTTACTCAAGCAAATGATATGTAAGCTTTTTGTACAATCTGCTGAAAGGATTCATCTCTTTTTCTTCTTGAGACAGCAAGAGGAGCAACAAAAGCAACTTTTTAAAGCATCAGGTATATGCCAAGCATTGTGAAAACCAATGCAGGAGAGATCCCAAACTGGAAGACACGGTTTGACTTTTAAAGCTCTGTGATCTGTTTGGGCAATAATACCAAAACCAGCAGGGTATGTTTCCAAGGCCTTGCATGAGCAATGAAAAACTAGTGTGTGTGTGTGTGTGTGTGTGAGAGACACAAAGAGAGAGAGAGAGAGAGAGAGAGAGAGAGAGAGAGAGAGAGAAATTGAATGAGAGGAAGAGTATGTAGTATATTCATTTATTATTCCAACAAACACAGCATATAAAGAGGACTAATATCTTCAAGGAGCCCACAGATGATGGAGACAGCATTGTACAAACAGATCATTGTTTCAACACATATTTACTGTGTACTTACTATAAGCCAGGCACTCTACTGTATGATGGGGCGATAATGCTGAGGCTCATTATGGTTCTTGCTTTTATGGGTTTTATAATCATGCACTCATTTAAAAAAAAATTCAGAGTGCTGAATATAAAACTGTAGATGGGCTTTGAAGTAAAAATCACCCTATGTTCAAATCTTAGTTCTTTAATATACTGCCTATAAGACTAGATAAGTTAGTAAACCTCTTTAAGCTTTGCTTTCCACTTCCGGATAATAGGTATAACAGTACATACTACACAGGTGTTATAGTGATTAAAAGAGGTAATATAAGTACACCACCTATTGTCGTGTCTGCTATATCATAGGTACTCAATAAACAGTACTTATTTATAGATATAACTGGAGATTGTCTTTTAAAAAGCAAGTGATGGTGGTATGTGGGTTGGTCATTCAAGCTCAATGAGGGGTACAGGTGATCTGAGCTGGACTTTAAGAACGAGAGGAATTAAGGAGTGGAGAAGCAGGGCATAAAGGCCCAGAAAGCAGGATGTTGCCCCAGGCTGGAGATAGAGGGCTAGGGGTAGAGGAAAGTAGTGGTGAAGGATTAAGTCAAACAGGAAATCTGGAAACTGACCATGAAGGACCTAGTATTTCTTGCCAAGAAGTCTGGATTTTCCCAAACACAAAAGCTGAGGAACTTCATTACCACCAGGCCTGCCCTACAAGAAATGCTAAAGAGATTCTCTTGAAAGAAAGCAAAAGAAAGCTAATTACACCATAAAAACACACAAGGTAGTGTAAATGTCATTTGTAATGGTAAATATATAGTCATAGTTAGATTCTTCAGTATGGTAACAGTGGTGCATAATTTACTTACTAGTTGAGAAGTTTAAAAAAGTGAACATAGTAAAAATAACCATAACTACAATAATCTGTTATTAGTTACACAATATAAAAACATGTAAAATGTAATAGCAGTGACTTAAAATGTGAGGGGGAGGAGAAATAAAATTGAGAGTTTATGAATTCTATTGATTGCTTTTCAGCCCTTTGGCTAAGATCAAGTGTGAATTCTATTGAAATTAAGTTGTTATCAGTTTAAAATAAGATGTTGTATGTTTAAGATATTTTCTGTGAGCTTGATGGTTATCACAAGGGAAAATCCTGTAGTAATTATGTAAAAGAACATGATACAGAAGTGAAAACAAAAGACCATCAAAATACCAAAAGGCATCAAAACACACAAAAAAGACAGCAGGAAACAAGGAACAAACAAGGAACAAAGAAACATTAGAAACAAGGAACAAAGAACCTACAAAACAACCAGAAATCAATTAATAAAATGGCAATATGAAGTTCTTACCTATCAATGATTACTTTAAACATAAACAGGTTAAATTCTCCAATCAAAAGACAGAAAATGGCTGACTAGATTAAAAAAAAAAAAAAAAAAACAGCAAGACCCAACAATATGTTGCCTATAAGAGCCTCAATTTAGCCTTAAAGACACACATAGACTAAAAGTTGAAGGGATGGAAAAGAGGTATCAAACAAATAGTAACCAAAAAGAAAAAAAAAAAAAAAGAAAAATAGGAGTAGCTATACCTATATCAGATAAAATAGACTTTAATGGTTTTTTGTTTAATTTATTTATTTTTGAGACAGAGAGAGACAGAGCATGAGCAGGGGAGGGGCAGAGCACAGAATCCGAAGCAGGCTCCAGGCTCTGAGCTGTCAGCACAGAGCCCGATCCGGGGCTCAAACTCACGGACTGTGAGATCATGACCTGAGCTGAAGTCAGACGCTTAACCGACTGAGCCACCTAGGCACCCCATGACAAAATAGACGTTAAACTAAAATTGGTAAAAAAAGAAAAAGAAAGACATTATGTAATGATGAGGGGGTCGAATCATCAAGAAGCTATAATAATTGTAAACATTTATGCACCCAGCATTGGAACACCTAAGTACATAAAGCAAAAACTAAGAGAGCTAAAAAGAGAAATAAATAGTAATACAGTAATAGTTGCGGACATTAATACCCCACTCTGGACAGTGGATTGATCCTTCAGACAGAGAATCCATAAGGAAACAGCATATTTGAATGAAACAATAGACCAAATGGACCTACCAGATATGTACAGACATGCTATGCAACAGAAGCAGAATACATACTTTTCTCAAGTACACATGAGACATTTTCTAGGATAGGCATTATGTTAGGCCACAAAGCAAGTCTTAGCATATTCAAGAAGATTGAAATCATGCCATTAACTTCTCTGATCATGGTGGCATGAAACCAGAAATTGATAACAAGAGGAAAACTGGAAAATTCATGAACACATGAAAATTACACAATGCTTTCCTGAGCAACCAATGTATCAAAGGAGAAATTAAAGGGAAATTAGAAAAAGTGTTTTGAGACAAATGAAAATGGAATCACAACATACTAGGACCTGTGGGATGCAGCAAAAACTCTTCTAAGAGGAAAGCTCAAAATAATAAATGCTTACATTAGGAAGAAAGAAGGATCACAAATAAGCAACCTCATTCTATACCTTAAGGAATTAGGGAAAAAAAAAAGAGTAAACTGAACCCAAAATTAGCAGAAGAAAGGAAATAATAAATATTAGAGCAGAAATAAAATAAAGAACAGAAAACCAATAGAAATGATTAACCAAGCTAAGAATTGGTTCTTTGAAAAGATAAACAAATTTGACAAACTGTTAGCTAGACTAATTAAGGAAAAAGAGAAAGGACTCAAATAAACAAAATCATAAATTAAAAATGAGACATTATAACTTATACCACAGAAATTCAAAGGATCGTAAGAAGCTACTATGAAGAGTTATAGGCCAACAAACTGGACCACCGAGAAGTGGAAGAATTCTTAGAAACATACAACTTACTAAGACTTAATCAGGAAGAAAGAGAAGCTCTGAATAGACATACTACTAGTTTTTTTTTTTTTTAACGTTTATTCATTATTTGAGAAAGAGAGAGAGAGAGAGCATGTGTAGGGGAGGGGCAGAGAGAGAGGGAGACACAAAATCTGCAGCAGGCTCTAGGCTCTGAGCTGTCAGCACAGAGCCTGATAAGGGACTTAAACCCACAAACCATGAGATCATGACCTGAGTTGACCTCAGACTTAGCCAACTGAGCCACCCAGGTTTCCCTAGATAAATTACTAGTAAGCAGATTGACTCAGTAATCAAAAATCTCTCAATAACTTTAAAAAAGCCCATATGACTTTACTGGCAAATTTTACCAAACATTTAAAGAAGAATTAACTCCAATCATTCTCAAGCTCTTCCAAAATGTTGAAGAGGAGTGAACACTTTCGAACTTATTTATGAGGCTAGCATTATCCTCATACCAAAATCAAAAAAGGATACTACTAGAAAAGAAAACTGAAAGTATCCTTAATGAATACAGATGAAAAATAGCAAACCAAATTCAGCAGCACTGAAATAATCATTTACCATGATCAAGTGGGATTTATCCCTGGGATGTAAGGATGGTTCAGCATATGAAAATGAATCAGTATGATACATCACATTAATAGAATGAAAGAAGAGAATTATATGGTCATCTCAATAGATGCAGAAAAAAGGTTTGACAAAATTCAATATCAATTCATGATAAAAACTCTTAATAAATTAGACATTGAAGAAACACATTTCAACATAATAAAGGCCATATATGATAAGTTCACAGCTAACATCATATACAATGGTGAGAGGCTGAAACCTTTCCTCTGAGATCAGGAACAAGGAAAGGGTGCCAATTCTCACTACTCCTATTCAACATAGTACTGGATGTCCTACTAGAGTGATCAGGCAGGTAAAGGAAATAGAAGGTATAAGAATTGGAAAGGAAGAAGTATAATTGTTTCTATTGCAGGTGACATGATTTTATATACAGAAAATCCTAAAGACTCAGCCAAAAACTTAGATCCAATCAATCAATTCAGTAAAGTTGCAGGATACAAAACTAACATGCAGCATGGAAGTTTTTTGTGTGTCTCATGTCCATGAAATACAACCAGACCAACACTAAACCATCCTACACATCTAGAAAACTGATTGGAGGATTAACACAACATCTGCACAACCTGAACCACAGAATTCAGCAGGTATGTGGTGCAGACAGGTGAATTTTGGGAGCAAGAAGGCGCAGGAAGGGGGGTGCTTTTGTGAGTGGAGAGAGGATGGAGATGGGGGGAGAATATGGGAAAAGCACCCCTCCCCAAAAGCAGCTGGAGAGAAAGTGGAAAATTGGAAACAGCCGCAGGGACTAAACTAAAAAGGGAGAAAGGAGAAAGAGGAGGGTTTAAATTCCATTAAGACTGTAAAGAAGGGGAGCACAAAGGTTACAGCTTGATACCTGGCAATACACTGGTGGGAAGGGCAAATCTCCAGGACAGAGTGGGATTCAGGAGGTTCTTGGGCCACATGGGGAAAACCGGTTCCATTGTTGGAAGGACATTTGGTAGAGACTGTTGAGGCCACCTGGTCCCAGCACCCCAGAGAACATCCACATTCGCTGGTGCTGAAACAAAGTCATTAAGGGTGAAGCCTGGTGCCCGATGTGTGTTGTGATTTTCTATAATCCCTGAAACGCTGCTGCTACACTACCTCTCAAACTTTTTCTGGGGCGGGCTGGCACCTGGCCGCAGTCTCGGGGCACCGGCAGCAGCAGGGTTCCACAAGCATTCCTGGGTGCAGCCAACATCTGGCCATTGCTCAGTGAGACCCTCCCACAGAGGGGTGGAACGGGCCAAAGCCGCAGTCCTTCAGAAGTAAGGGGCCAGGGAAAACAGCTACATCTGAGACAAAACTTGGGAGAGAGGTACTGCCTGGGGCTTGGTCACAGAGAGTGGAAAAGCAGGGAGTGGACGAAAGCTGAGGACAGAGGATGGGTGCACAATTGCTGATCCGGGAGAACAGACTGGGTAGCTGGGTGGCGCCATTTTCACCGCTCCCACACATGCTCATACACACCTACGAGCACCGCAACAATCCACCCCAGTAGGCTAGCAGCACCATCTAGTGGAGAGCGGAGCTGTTACACTGAGCCCCACCCAACTGGGCCAACTTCACTCTTCAAGAACACAAGCCTCACTGCCAGCTTAATTTATGGACTATAAAGCGCTACGTAGACTGACTTCTAGGGGAGAACTAAATAATTTCAGTCTGACTTCAATCTGTTAGCAAGTTCATCTATTCAATTTGCTTTCTTTTTTTGTCTTTTCTTTTTCTTGAATACGGAAAGAAAAAATTCATTTTTATTTTCAATTTTTATTAAAAACATTTTTCTTTAATTTTTATTACTATGTTTTTTACAATTGTGTAAATTTTTTCAAATTCTATTTTACTTCCATCATTTTATTTTAGTCTACTTCAATGTATTCACCTTTTCAAATTTTCAAACAATTTCCTTTTTATTTTATTTCTTTCTTTTCCTTTTTTCTTTTTTTCACTTCTTTTTCTTGAATGCAGAAAGAGAAAAACTTCATTTTTAATTTCAATTTATATTAAAAATATTTTTATTTAATTTTTTTACTGTTTTGGCTTTTATGTAATTTTTTTTCAATTACTTCCATCATTTTTAGTCTACTACTGTGTATTCACTTTTTCAAATTTTCAAACGAATCCTTTTTTTCTCTTTTTTCTCTTTTTTGTCTCTTTTCTTTTTCTTGTATACAAAAAAAGAAAAAATCATATTTATTTTTAATTTTTATTAAAAATTTTTGTTTACTTTTTCTAATATATTCTTTATTATTGTGTATATTTTTTCAAATTCTATTTTACCCCCATCATCTCATTTTAGTCTACCTCAGTGTATTCATTTTTTGAAATTCTCATCAAATGATTTTTTTTTTGTTGCTCCGCCCCCATTTTTTCTCTAATCTGTCAAACCACTTTCAACACCCAGACCAAAACACACCTAGGATCTAGCATCATCTATTTGATTTGCCTATGTGTGTGTGTTTAACTTTTAATTTTAATATTTTTTTATTTTAATTTTTTTTAATTTCAATTTTTCTACCTCATTAATTCCTTGTCTCCCTTCAAAATGACAAAACGAAGGAATTCACCCCAAAAGAAAAAGCACGAAGAAATGACAGCTAGGGATTTAACTAACAAAGATACAAGCAAGATGTCTGAACCAGAATTTAGAATCATGACAATAAGAATACTAGATGGAGTCGAAAACAGATTAGAATTCCTTTCTGCAGAGATAAAAGAAGTAAAAAATAGCCAGAATGAAATTAAAAACGCTATAACTGAGCTGCAATCATGGATAGATGCAGCGGTGGCAAGGATGGACAAGGCAGAACAGAGAATCAGCCGTAGAGAGGACAAACTTATAGAGAATAATGAAGCAGAAGAAAGAGGGAGATTAAGGCAAAAGAGCACTATTTAAGAATTAGAGAAATCAGTGACTCATTAAAAAGGAACAACATCAGAATCATAGGGGTCCCAGAAGAGGAAGAAAGAGAGAAATAGGGGTAGAAGGGTTATGTGAGCAAATCATAGTGGAAAACTTTCCTAACCTGGGGAAAGACACAGACATCAAAAGCCCAGAAGCACAGAGGACCCCCATTAGATTCAACAAAAAACAACCATCAACAAGGCATATCATAGTCAAATTCACAAAATATGCAGGCAAGGAGAGAATCATGAAAGCATCAAGGGAAAAAAAGTCCCTAACCTACAAGGGAAGGCAGATCAGGTTTACAGCAGACCTATCCACAGAAATTCGGCAGGCCAGAAAGGAGTGGCAGGATATATTCAACGTGCTGAATCAGAAAAATGTGCAGCCAAGAATTCTTTATCCAGCAAGGCTGTCATTCAAAATAGAAGGAGAGATAAAAAGTTTCCCAGACAAACAAAAATTAAAGGGGTTTGTGGCCACTAAACCAGCAAGAAATTTTAAGGGGGAGTTTCTGAGGGGAGAAAAGATGAAAATATATATATAAAAATAAATAAATACCAAAAGCAACAAAAAGTTAGAAAGGACCAGAGAACACCACCAGAAGCTCCAACTCTACAAGCATCATAATGGCAATAAATTCATATCTTTCAGTACTCACTCTAAACATCAGTGGACTCAATGCTCCAATCAAAAGACATAGGGTAACAGAATGGATAAGAAAACAAGATCCATCTATATGCTGTTTACAAGAGACCCACTTTAGACCTAAAGACACCTTCAGATTGAAAATAAGGGATGGAGAACCATCTCTCATGCTAATGGTCAACAACAACAACAACAACAACAACAAAAGCCAGAGTAGCCATACTTATATCAGAAAACTTAGACTTTAAAATAAAGACTGTATTAAGAGATGCAGAAGGGCATTATATTATAATCAAGGGCTCTATAGACCAAGAAGTCCTAACAATTGTAAACATTTATGCACCAAATGTGACAGCACCCAAATATAGAAATCAATTAATCACAAACATAAAGAAACTTGTTGATAGTAATACCATAATAGTGAGAGACTTCAACACCCACTCACAGCAATGGACAGATCATCTAATCAAAAAATCAACAAGGAAACAATGGGTTGAATGACACACTGGACCAGATGGACTTAACAGATATATTCAGAACATTTCATTCTATAACAGCAAAATATACACTCTTCTCCAGTGCGCATGGAATGTTCTCCATAATAGACCATATACTGGGAAACAAATCAGCCCTAAGTAAGTACAAAAAAAAAAATCGACATCATACCATGCATATTTTCAGACCACAACACTATGAAACTCGAAATCAACCACAAGAAAAAATTTGGAAAGGTAACAAATACTTGGAGACTGAAGAACATCCTACTAAAGAATGAATGGGCTAACTAAGCAGTTAAAGAGGAAATTAAAAAGTATATGAAAGTCAATGAAAATGGTAACACCACAACCCAAAACCTCTGGGATGCAGCAAAGGCGGTCATAAGAGGAAAGTATATAGCAATCCAGGCCTTCCTAAAGAAGGAAGAAAGATCTCAGATACACAACCTAACCTTATGCCTTAAGGAGCTGGAAAAAGAACAGCAAATAATACCCCAAACTAGCAGAAGACAGGAAATAATAAAGATTAGAGCAGAAATTAATGCTATCAAAACAAACAAACAAACAAAACAAAACAAAACAAACAAACCAAACCAAACCAAAACAAAACAAAACAGTAGAAGAGATCAATGAAATTAGAAGCTGGTTCTTTGAGAGAATTATCAAAATTGGGAAACCACTAGCCAGTTTGATCAAAAAGCAAAAGGAAAGAACCCAAACAAATAAAATCAAGAATGAAAGGGGAGAGGTCGCAACCAACACTACAGAAATAAAAACAATAATAATAGAATATTATGAGCAATTATATGCCAATATAATGGGTAATCTGGAAGAAATGGACAAATTCCTAGGAATATATACACTACCAAAACTGAAACAGGAAGAAATAGAAAATTTGAACAGACCCATAACCAGTAAGGAAATCGAATTTGTAATAAAAAAATCTGCCAAAAAACAAGAGTCCAGGACCAGATGGCTTTCCAGGGGAATTCTACCAAACATTTAAGGAAGAGTTAACACCTATTCTCTTGAAGCTGTTCCAAAAAATAGAAATGGAAGGAAAACTTCCAAACTCTGTGAAGCCAGCATTACCTTGATTCCAAAACCAGACAGCGATTAAAAAGGAGAACTATAGACCAATTTCCCTGATGAACATGGATGCAAAAATTCTCAACAAGATATTAGCCAACCAGATCCAACAATATATTAAAAAAATTATTTGCCACGACAGAGTGGGATTTATACCTGGGATGCAGGGCTGGTTCAATATCTGCAAAACAATTAACGTGATTCATCACATCAAAAAAAGAAAGGACAAGAACCATATGATCCTCTCAATAGATGCAGAGAAAGCATTTGACAAAATACAGCATCCTTTCTTGATAAAAACCCTCAAGAAAGTAGGGATAGAAGGAGCATACCTCGAGATCATAAAAGCCATATATGAATTACCCAACACTAATATCATCCTCAATGGGGAAAAACTACGATGTTTCCCCCTAAAGTCAGGAACAAGACAGGGATGCCCACTCTCGCCACTGTTATTCAACATAGTGTTGGAAGTCTTAGCCTCTGCAATCACACAACACAAAGAAATAAAAGGCATCCAAATTGGCCAGGAGGAGGTCAAACTTTCACTCTTCACAGATGACGTGATACTCTATATGGAAAACCCAAAAGATTCCACCAAAAAACTGCTAGAACTGATTCATGAATTCAGCAAAGTGGCAAGATATAAATCAATGCACAGAAATTGGTTGCATTCCTATACACCAACGATGAAGTGACAGAAAAAGAAATCAAGGAATTGGCCCCATTTAGTTGCACACAAAAAACGTAAAATACCTAGGAATAAATCTAACCAAAGAGGTGAAAAATCTATACACCGAAAATTATAGAAAGCTTATGAAAGAAATTGAAGAAGACACAAAAAAAATGGAAATAGATTGCATACTCCTGGATAGGAAGAACAAATATTGTTAAAACGTTGATACTACCCAAAGCAATCTACATATTCAATGCAATCCCTATCAAAATAACATCAGCATTCTTCACAGAGTTAGAACAAATAATCCTAAAATAGTATGGATCCAGAAAAGACCCCAAATAGCCAAAGCGATCTTGAAAAAGAAAACCAAAGCTTGAGGCATCACAATCCCAGACTTCAAGCTATACTACAAAGCTGTAATCATCAAGGCAGTATGGTACTGGCACAAGAACAGACACTCAGATCAATGGGACAGAATAGAGAACCCAGAAATGGACCCACAAACGTATGCCCAACTAGTCTTTGACAAAGTAGGAAAGAATATCCAATGGAAAAATGACAGTCTCTTCAGCAAGTGGTGCTGGGAAAACTGGACAGCGACATGCAGAAGAATGAACCTGGACCACTTTCTTACACCATACACTAAAATAAACTCAAAATGGATGAAAGACCTAAATGTAAGACAGGAAGCCATCAAAATCCTCGAGGAGAAAACAGGCAAAAACTTCTTTGATCTTGGCCGCAGCAACTTCTTAGTCAACGTGTCTCTAGAGGCAAGGGAAATAAAAGCAAAAATGAATTACTGGGACCTCATCAAAATAAAATGCCTCTGCACCGCAAAGGAAGCAATCAGCAAAACTAAAAGGCAACCAACAGAATGGGAGAAGATATTTTCAAATGACCTATCAGATAAAGGTTAGTATCCAAAATGTATAAAGAACTTATAAACCTCAACACCCCCCAAAAAAATAATCCATTGAAGAAATGGGCAAAAG
Source organism: Panthera onca (assembly GCF_046562875.1). Classification (NCBI taxonomy): domain Eukaryota; kingdom Metazoa; phylum Chordata; class Mammalia; order Carnivora; family Felidae; genus Panthera; species Panthera onca. Next base: position 158,764,545 of record NC_138342.1, read on the forward strand.
ACACAAATAGACACTTCTCCAAAGAAGACCTCCAGATGACCAACAGACACATGAAAAAATGCTTCACATCACTCATCATCAGAGAAATACATATCAAAACCACAATGAGATACCACCCCAGACCTGTCAGAATGGCTAACATTAACAACTCAGGCAACAGCAGATGTTGGCGAGGATGTGGAGAAAGAGCATCTCTTTTGCACTGCTGGTGGCAATGCAAGCCGATGCAGCCACTCTGAAAAACAGTATGGAGGTTCCTCAAAAAAATTAAAATAGAACTACCCTATGACCCAGCAATTGCACCACTAGGCATTTATCCACGGGATACAGGTGTGCTGTTTTGAAGGGACACATGCACCCCCATGTTTATAGCAGCACTATCAACAGTAGCCAAAGTACAGAAAGAGCCCAATGTCCATCGATGGATGAATGGGTAAAGAAGATGTGTTATATATATATATATATATATATATATATATATATATATATATACACAATGGAGTATTACTCAGCAATCAAAAAGAATGAAATCTTGCCATTTGCAACTACATGGATAGAACTGGAGGGTATTATGCTAAGTGATATTAGTCAGGGAAAGACAAAAATCATATAACTTCACTCATATGAGGACTTTAAGAGACAAAACAGATGAACATAAGGGAAGGGAAGCAAAAAGAATATAAAAACAGGGAGGGGGACAAAACAGAAGAGACTCATAAATATGGAGAACAGACTGAGAGTTACTGGAGGGGTTGTGGGAGAAGGGATGGGCTAAATGGGTAAGGGGCACTATGGAATCTACTCCTGAAATCATTGTTGCACTATATGCTCACTAATTTGGATGTAAATTTTTAAAAATAAAAAACAAAATAAAAAAAATAGAAAACTAACATGCAAAAATCTGTTTCATTTCTATAGACTAAACAAATTTTCTGAAAAAGAAAAAAAATGATCTCATTTATAGTACAATTAAAAAATAAAATACTTAAGGACAAATTTAGCTAGAGAGGTGAAAGTTATCTACTATGAAAAGTACAAGGCAATGATAAAGGAAGACAGAAACAAATGGAAAGGTATCCAATGTTCATATATTGGAAGAATTAATATTGTTCAAATGTCAGCACTACTGAAAAACATCTATAGATTCAATACAATCCCTCCCAAGATTCCAACGGCATTTTTACTTCTGTAAAATGATAAAGCAGTCAAGAATACTCAATGGAGAAATGACCATTTCTTTAATAAATGGTGCTTGGAAAATTGGATATTCACATGCAAAGGAATGAAACTGGACACATATACTACACCACTCACGAAAGTTAACTCAAAATAGATTAAAGAGCTAAATATAAGACCCAAAACTATGATACTTCTAGAAGAAAATATAGGAGCAAATCTCCTTAACACGAGTCTGGGTAATTATTTCCTGAATATGGCACTTAAAGCACAATAAATAAATAAATAAATAAATAAATAATAAATAAATAAATAAATAAATAAGTGAGACTAGATTAAAAAGCTTCTGCACAGCAAAAGAAACCATCAACAAAGAGAAAAGAAAACCTATGAAGTGGGAAAAAATACTTGCAAATCATATATCTGATAAGGGGTTAATATCTGAAATACATAAAGAACTCATACAACTCAATAGCAAAAAGCCAAATAACTCAATAAAAAATGGGCAAAGGACTTAAAAAGAGATTTCTCCAAAGAAGATATATGAAAAGCCAACAGTTGCATGAAAAAATGCTCAACATCACTAGTCATTAGGGAAATGCAAGTTAAAACCACAATGAGATATCACTTCATGCCTGTTAGATTTGCCATTGTCAATTAACAAGAGATAACAAATGCTCACATGGATATGGAAAAAAGAAAATCTTCGTGCACTTTTGGTGGGATTGTAAATTGATATAGCCACTATGAACATTATGAAATATCCTCAAAAAATTAAAAATAGAACTACCATATGATCCAGCAATTCCACTTCTGGGAATATATCCAAAGGAAACAAAAACACTAATTTGAAAATATATCATATATTAATTATAATTATTATATATTATTATTAATTATTATCTATGCAACTTATTCCAAAGGTAAGTCCTGAAAGAACTTTTAAAAATTATTTTTATTATAGGTTGTTTTGCTTCAGTCATGCATAATTTTCTCTTATCTCTGTAAAGATCTTATATTCTTTAAAAAATTATTCTGCTCTCCACTTTGTCTTTTTTTCTCTGATTGTCCTTTTCCTGTTTGACTTGGTCTTTATCTTTCATGATGATGGTGCTCCTCAAATGTTGTGAGATCTTAAATATGAATTAACACCATGGAGTTGGAAAGGATGTCTGTAAGTCAAATTCCCCTTTGTTCAACCTTAAAGTAATCGTACCTTTGACCTCACTTCCCCTCATGGCTGTCTGAGGGATCTGGGGCCTCCAATTCCTGAGGTGTCTCAGTGTTCTCTGCATGGGTCTGCTTGCTGCTTGCTGCTTTCTTTCTCTGTACTCGCCCAGGGTCCAGCTTTCTCCGCAATGCAAAGGCATTTCCCATCAGTGACCATTTTTCATCTTCCAGAAAACTATCGACCTCCCTTTTCTGGTGTCATTTCTCTTCCAAAATTTTTATTTTTGTGGGTTTATGACTTACTGGACTTCAGAAGGGAGAAGACAGTTTACCTTATTTAAGTAGAGGGTGTTATTGTTGTAAAGACTTACAAATATTTGGATTTAAAATCATGAAGTAATTTATTGTTGCAGAAAGATACTCCTCTGAGACTAGTGTTCAATGTTTAAACTTTTGAAGTTTGTAGATAGGGGCAATGTGATCATTTGATTAGTGGCAGAAATTTGCTGTCTGTGGTTTGAAAGGCATAACGGGAAATTTATCTTTAGGACAGTCTCTTCTTTATTCTGTGATAGAATCATTTTGGTTGGGTTTCTTATTCATGTAGTGTTTCATTTTGTTCTGTTTAGGGTAGTTCTACATGATTTTGAAGCAAACAAAGACACAAATGCTTTACTCATTCATTCATTCATTCATTCACAACTCAACCATTCCTTCATCTGTTAATTTTCTTATACAATAGCTATTATCAACCCCCTACTTAATGCCTTGCCTAAACCTCAGAGTAGGAGGCAGACATAATAGCTGTCCACATGTTGTTTTGTCTAACGATGTAAAAAGCTATGTCAAGAGGTTGGAGGATGGGGGTAGCTGTAAAGTAGTTGTTCTTCTCCAAGATTGGTGTCTTGACCAGCAGCATCAGCAACACCTGGGAATTTGTGAGAAATGTCAATTCTCAGGCTCTACCCCAAATAAACTGAATCATTAACTCAGCTGGTTTGAAAAAAGACCTTCAGATGACTCCAATGCACCGGAAGGGGTTAAAACCACTTCTCTTTAAAAAAAAAAAAAAGTTTTAATTAAAAAAATAAAGTCAGGTTCTGTATGGGAACCAGAAAATAAAGCTGTGGAGTGTTGTGGTTCTGCAAAAAGGGGAGAGGCCATGGAAGAAAGGGCTCTGAGATAATGGGATTTCCAGTGGTTTATTTATTTTTTTAATTTTTTATTAAAAAAAATCTTTTCAGCGTTTATTTATTATTGAGAGACAGAGAGACACAGAGTGTGAGCAGGGGAGGGGGCAGAGAGAGGGGGAGACACAGAATCCAAAGCAGGCTCCAGGTTCCAAGCTGTCAGCACAGAGCCCGATGCGGGGCTCGAACTCACAAACTGCAAGATCATGACCTGAGCCAAAGTTGGTTGCCTAACCAACTGAGCCACCTAGGCGCCCCTCCAGTGGTTTATTTTTTAAAATATGTTCATTCTATATTCAGACTTTCTTTTTTAAACAAGGACATGCTACTGTATGTCTTATTGAAGGTTTCCATGATTATTCTTTTGGTTTATTTTATGTATTTTGGAAACCATTTGCTGGATGGATATTGGAGTAAGATTCTTCTATTTTGGTATTTCTGTTAAAACCATAGGCATCCCTGGATGCCAACAGAAGGAGCACATCAGTTGTGAATATTGTCCCTACCACTATAAGCTTTGCTAGTTCCAGGGTAACCTTTGTCAATGCCACACCAGGGCCAATACTGCTCTCAATGTTCCATTGATATTTTATTAAATTCATCCTGTAGCTTTTATTCTTTCCTGGGATGTGAGTGTTAGTTAATAAGAACTGAATTTTCTTAGTAATAACTTAGTATTTTCAACTCTACCTACTCCTTTCAATAATGGCCTAGTATGTATGAATTGATTTTCCCATACCTTCTTTTCCTTTTGGTTATATTTTTATCAGAAGGCTTCTTCTGTGCGCCTATAAATAGATGCCTGGGGGACTTGTCCCCAGTCCTTTATTCATGTTCGGACTGCCTTTATGTTTAGATTAAAGCTGTCATTCTATTACACAGATTACTCAACTGGGTTTGTTAATTACATGCAATGACAGCAGCTGCAGTTGATGCTTTTCATTTCTTTTATGCCTGGGGAGGCATTATTGCATAATGGAAAGAGCATTGGATTTCATGTCAGAGCTGGATCTGAAGTCTGATTCCAGCAAAGTCACATGGCTGAAGAAAAAACTTTTACCTCTTTTTGTCACATTTGCAAAATGTTGGTATCACCTTATCTCTAAGGATCTTCCATCGCTAACACCCTGTCATTCTATGATACAGAGGTTCACAATCTGTACATAAACATTTTTTTCTGGGGATTTCAGCCATGAATACCATTCTTATTTGGGAATCAGAAGTATGAGTGGGTTTGGAGGATTGGGAGCATGTTTGAAGGGGGAGATTTAAAGTCAGTTCTTTACCCACCCCCAAGTCCCAAAAGTTTTTCTAGAAATCCATTTCCTAAAAAATTACCAGTATAGAATATCAGGTTCTCACCATTAAGCTCATTGTTACGTGGATGAGTGTGGATTGCCCTGTTGCTTCTCTGGCATATTCGCATACACTTTCAACCATTAAGATTTTCTGAATCAGTACAACTCTCAATTTCCATTCCCTATTCTTTTTTTTTTTCTTTTTTATTTATTTATTTATTTTTTTTTTTAATTTTTTTTTCAACGTTTTTTATTTATTTTTGGGACAGAGAGAGACAGAGCATGAACGGGGGAGGGTCAGAGAGAGAGGGAGACACAGAATCGGAAACAGGCTCCGAGCCATCAGCCCAGAGCCCGACGCGGGGCTCGAACTCACGGACCGCGAGATCGCGACCTGGCTGAAGTCGGACGCTTAACCGACTGCGCCACCCAGGAGCCCCTCCATTCCCTATTCTTGAGATGCAAATGATTTCTCATCATTTATGTCTGTAAACAAATTCTTTTTTTTTTAACGTGTATTTATTTTTGAGACAGAGAGAGACAGAGCATGAACTGGAGAGGGGCAGAGAGAGAGGGAGACACAGAATCGGAAGCAGGCTCCAGGCTCTGAGCCATCAGCCCAGAGCCTGACGCGGGGCTGGGACTCAACGGACCGCGAGATCATGACCTGAGCTGAAGTCGGACGCTTAACAGACTGAGCCACCCAGGAGCCCCTGTAAACACATTCTTGAAAATATTAATTATGTGTATACTTGTCTTATCTCTCATACTACACAGCGGGTCCCATCCTAGAAATTGAGCCTTGATCATTTTGGAGACCCTTGTATTTAACACAATACCTGATACTAAGTATTTACTGAATAAATGGAAGATTCTTTTTTTAGTAAAAAGGTCGTTTGGGTGGTGGTCTGTAGACTGGTGCCTGTCTATGAATTTTTTGTTACCAATCCATAATGAAAAAAGTACAAAAATTGAGAATAAGTGATAGAAATTGTTATAAAAATTTGACATTGCTACATCATCAAAATATGCTGAATAGGGTATACAGTACATTTTGTATATTAACCAAGTATCCTACAAAGTTGCTAAAATAACTTATCATTTTTAGTTGTTTCATGGTAAACTTATGGGGATTCACTGATGGACATTAGCAAATAAAGAAAGATTGATTTCCTCCTTTCCAATCTGTGTGTTTTGTTTTTTTCACCATCTTAGATCTCTAGGATAACGTTGAATATAAATGACAAGATGGGGTATCATTCTCAATCTAGAGAAAAATAATTTAGGTTTTCACCATTCATTATCATGTTATCTATAGGTTTTACCATAAATGTCCTTTATCAGATTAAGGAGCACAAGTCCCTTGTATTCCAAGTTTACTGAGAATTAGTATTATGAATGGGTGTTGAATTTTGCTCTTTGCTTTTCCTTAAAATCATATGGTTGCTCTTTTTTGATTGTCAACATAATGAATCACATTGATTGATTTTCAAATGTTAAACCAATTTTACATTCCTGGGATTTGCCCCAACTGGTCATGATGCATATATTGCTGGATTTGATTTGCTAAAAAGTACGTTAGGAATTTTTGTATCTGTATTTATGAGGGTTATTGATAGGTAGTTTCTCTTACTGCAGAATCTTAGAATTGGGATAATATTAGGTTTATAATATCAGTTAGGGAGGGTTGACCATCTCCTTCGTTCTACAATAGTTTTTGTAATTGGTGTTATTTCTTCCTTAAATGTTGCATAAAATTCACCAATGAAGCTATCTAGTTCGGAAGTTTTCTTTGTAGAATATTTTTAGTCTGTGATTTCAGTTTTAAAAATTAAATGTAGAAGTGTTCATCTGTTTTTCTTTAGTAAACTTTTGGTAGCTTATGTCTTGTACAGAATTTTTTTATATATCATCAATGATACTTCCTTTTTCATAAGGTTATTCATAACAGTCTGTTACATTTTTAACATTTTTAGGACCTATAGTAATGGGTTCTCTTCCACTCCTGATTTTGATTATTAGTGTTATTCTTATTTTCTTGATTAGTCTGGCTAGTGTTCCCAATTGTGCTAATCTTTAAATAAAAACAATGTGATTTGATATGCATTATTGTGTTTATGTTCCCTATTCCATGGATTATGCTATTATTTTTATTATTTCTCTTCTTTGCTATTGTTTCACTTGGTATAATTATTTTTGGTTTTTTTTGTGGTCGCTCTAGTACTTACAAAATACATCTTTAACGTATCGCAGTTTACTTTCATATCAAATTATGCTACTTCATGTATAATCAAGAACCTTAAAACAGTAAACTTCTATATGCTCCATGTTTTCATCTACATATATTCTAAATCCCATGATATATTATTATTTTTGTTATGCTATCAATTATATTTCAATGGGATTAAAATTTTTTAGAAACTTTTTTTTTCTATTTATCCATATTTCTGGTACTCTATTCCTTTGAGTAGATCCAAATTTATATCTGGTATTATTTTTCCTTTTGCCTAAAGAAATTTCCTTATAATTTTTTGTAGTGTAGATCTGCTAGAGATATATATTTTTCAGCTTATGAGTCTGAAAAGTCTTGATTTCACCTTTCTTTCTGAAAGATGTTTTTTTTCTGAGTATGGAATTCTGGGTAATTTTTTTTTCTTTTAGCTCTTAAAGGTGTTGCTGCATTGTCTTATAGCTTGCAGTTTCTCATGAGAAGTCTGGTAAAATTCTTCTTTTTGTTTCTTTGATTTATTTGTGTGTTTATTTATTTATTTATTAATACCTCTGAAAGACTTTCAGATTTTATATTTATTGTAGGTTTTCAGCAATTTGATTATGAGATACATTGATAAGGTCTTTTTTTTTTTTTAACATTTATTTATTTATTATTGAGAGACAGAGAGAGACATAGTGTGAACAGGAGAGGGGCAGAGAGAGAGGAAGACACAGAATCTGAAACAGACTCCAGGCTCTGAGCTGTCAGCACAGAGCCTGACACTGGGCTCGAACTCACAAACCGCGAGATCGTGACCTGAGCTGAAGTCAGACGCTTAACCGACTGAGCCACCCAGGCACCCAATTATGGTCTTGTTTTGTTTATTCTGTTTGGATTTTATTGAGATTTTTGGTTCAGTGGGTTGTAAGTGTTTATCAATTTTGAAAAAAGTGTTAAGCACTATTTTATTAATTTTTTTCCTGCCCTTCCCTTCTGTCCTCCTGAAATTCCAAATATGTATATCTTAGATCCTTTGAAATTGCCCAGCACGTTATTGCTCTTCTATTCATTTTGTTCATTCAGTCGTTTTTCTCCTGTGCTTCATTTTGGATAATTTTTATTGTTATGTCTTCAAATTCACTAACCTTTCCTTTGTAGTATACAAGCCACTGTTAATTACATTCAATGTGTTGTTTTTTTTTTTTATCTTACTTTATAAACTCTAGAGATTTCATTTGGGGTTACTTTTACATACTCCATTTCTTTCCACATTATATTCATGTTTTCCTCGACTTTATTGGTCTTCTGAAACATATTTATGATAGCCACTTAGGCATCTTGTCTGCTTACTTCATTATCTATGCCATTTGGCGGTCTGCTTTGGTTGATTGGTTTTCAACTGGTTTTAGGTCATATTCTCATGCTTCTTGGTATACCTAGTAATTTTTATTGGATAATAGATATTTGGATAGATAGATATTTGGGAGCCATATTTTCTTGAATTTCTTTAAATAGTGTACGTTGTTCTGGCACTTGGTTAAGTTACTTAGGAGCAGGTAGATCCTTCTAAAGATTGCTTTTAAGTTTTTTTTAGAGTAGCTCCAGAACATCTGTTAGTCTCGGGCTAATTTATATCCACTACTAAGGTGATAGTCGTCTGAGCATTTGACCTGATGTTTATTATGTAGTTTTTTAAACTACTTCTGGCTAGTGGGAAGAAAAACTATTCACAGCCCTCTTTGGGAATTCTTTTTTGGTCTCTTTGTTCGGGTGGTTCTTTTTCCATCCTTGGGTAGTTTTCTGTCATTCATGTATAGACCGGTAATGAGCTGAAGATATGGAAGAACCCCTCTATAAACATTTGGATCTCTCTCAACATACAGTCACTTTTGTCGGTACTGCACCTCACACAATTCAGCATTGTTGACCTCCCTTTACTCTGTGTCCTCAACAGAGACTCATGGAAACTTCTAGGCTGTGTTTAGATTTTTCTCCCCTGAGGCTTACAAACTGTCACTGAGCATAAAGTGGGTCAATCATAGAACTCACCTCTCTTTGTTTCACAGTTGTCAGTTCTGTGCTGCCTCTTTAACAAAGCCTGAAAATGCAAAATATATTTTATGTATTTTTTCCAGTTTTCTTGTTGTTTAAGACCAAAGGATAAATATGGCTCTTGTTACCTCACTACAGCCATAAAAGAAATTCTTAAATAGAGTATAGATTAAAAAAGTGTGATATTTTAGAAAAACAAAATAATGACCTTCACCATTATAATAGCTAGTCCTTCACCATAGAATAGCATTGGTCAAAAAACTAAGTTAATGGAAATGTTCTATATTTGCGCTATCCTCTGCAATAACCATTAGCAGACTTGCGACTATTTCAAGACATATCGAGCAGTTGAAATGTGGCTAGTATGTCTCAGGAACAGAATTTTTAATTATATTTAATTCTAACACATTAAATAGTAACATGTGGCTATTGGCTACTCTATAAGAGTCAATTAGAAAAATTATAGGTAGTCTGGTACAGAAAGAATGTCAGCAAAAAGAACAAGGCTAGACCAAAGACAAGCGATGACTGTTTATCTTTTTAGGTAGAAACAAGTTGGGTAATGTGTGCTTATGGTTAATGCTTAAGAAGAAGATAGGACAATTAGAGAAGACATTATGACATAATATAGTCAGAGTAAAATCAACTAACGTTTCCCAAATACCTCGGAGAAGATAATGAAGGACTCATGTTAGCCATTGCTGCTAATATTATTTCCCTAGTGATCTGAGGTTTAGGTGAGAAATTGGAAAATAGATATTACAAATGAGTAGGAATATCTGTCTTAATTTCAGCTTCACTTCCATTTAGCTCTCATAGGAATTTTTAATCCCAAAAAGACAGGATGGTTTATAATGTCTCTGCTATGCCCTAAGGTATACAAGGAGGGATTAGTTGAATTGATCAAGAATAGCACCTCTTCCAGAATGTTAAGAGACCCGACACTTTTTCTAACATAGAGCAGAGAAGACAAGGGGTAGCTGCCATTGAACTTGCCTTCATATTTATCTACTGTCTAGGGTGATCATTCATAATGACTTCAATTTCTGGAAGTCGTTTTACTGATTCTCAAATTTTGAGAGGCGAGCATGTCAGGAACCCTTCTTTGTGCGAAATTCTCATGATAATTGATGGCTTAAAATGTACAGAAATCTTTATAAGTTGTACATGTCTGTAGTCACTTCAGAGTGAAAAGGTCTATTCTTCCCTTTGGATGTTGAATTACATTTGAGTGTCTATATGGAAGTTTTATTTCCAGATTATCATTTCAAGAAAGCCTTTTCATGATCGACCTAATTTTATGGGACAGACCATTAAAGGAAATAGAAGATAAATTACATTGTTTGCCATCTGTACCTACAGTGTAGCATATATAATTCGCTAAAACACACAAACTTCTATTAGTCATTGTCAGGATATCTAACAGCTTTGCTTGCTTATACCTAGCCCATCATAAATTTTAATCAGAAATATGGTGTAGTTGTGTATTTTTAAATACTTGTCTTTAACATAGAATAAGTTGGACAATAGATCAGTTACTGGGTTGTAAGAGAACATTAGAGACTCTAGGGTCATTCAAAGCAGGTCACAAGGGTAATGGTGGTAGGATGAAAACATTGCAATAAATTCATTCACAGAAGGAACATGTAAAAATCACAAGGAGCTCTTAAACCAGGAAAGCTGGGATGGTAGGTTTGGTGGAACTGGGCGGATGTATAGTAGAGATGGAGAATGAGGTCTTTCTCAGATCCCGTGGCACAGTGCCAGGAGCATGAGCTCAGACCGAGGGTCAATTCCTGGCTCTAATTCCTAGCTTTGGGTTACTGATTCTGTGACCTTGGGCTGGCATCTGAAAGATGGAAGCAATACTTTCTATCCCTCACAGTTTTGTAAAGATCAAATGAATTAAAGTTTGTGTAAGCACAGGCCTATAAATTCGGATTAGCGTTCAGATGTGGCTAGTGAGGGAGGGTAACTCATTCTAAGGCAAGGGAGAAACTTAGATGACAAATTTTGTTTACGGACATGACACAAGTGCTGGAGTGGAGATGTGTTGGGAACAATATATTTCCTATCAGAGCCCATCTGAGCCTGTTTGTGAGTCTTAGGAGATGGACCACAGTGAACAAAGAAAAGCCTAGTTTCCCTAGATAGATACTGAGAGTGAATGATGCTTTGTTGTAATGATATGTTGTGCTCATGCCAATGAAGAGTATTTCCCAGTTTTTGGATTCCTACTGGAATATGATGTGATATAGAAAAATATAGCATCTTGATTCATGACAGACACCAATGCATATGTGGCAACACCAAAAAGATGTCATGCTGTGGTGGCTTCACAGTCTGCATCATGTCAGCTGAGTTAGGAGAGATAAGATGATTTTCAATACCTGCAGTAAGAGAAGAGGAAAATGGTGGGGCATCACTCAGCAGCTGTGAATATGTTAATAGCAGAAGTGAGACATCCCACAGGATATCCAGTATTGAGATAGGAGCAGGGATTTTGAGGACATCTGGATTTACCATTATGGTGGGAAAAAGCACTTACTTTCTCCGGTCTCTCGATGTAGGTTGGTGAAGCTTGGAGAATGTGAGGCCATGAAGGGCATAGTAAGGACTACATAGTAAGAACCCAGTAACTGTTATGTCCTTTCTCTTTTCTCTTCTTCCTGGGAACAGAGACACTTACACATGGGTAGTAAAGACGGAGGCAAAGACATATTCTTCTAATTCCTGTTCTGCTGCTTAGGCTGCTCCCAAGATCTCCCTGCAGAGAAGTTGAAGTAGTTACTCTTGTCTGAGAACTTGCCAACTTGAAACAAATCAGCAAGCCAAGCAGAAGAAGTCTGGTAAGAACAGTAATGTGGAATTGGGAGTTTTGAGACTTTAATTCTTCTCCTGTCATTACCTAGTTGTACAACCTTGAGCAAGTTATTGAATCTCTCAGGACTCCATTTTCTTGACTGTAAAAGAGGGCAAAATGATCTCCAAAATCCCTTCTCTCCCTGACATTCTGTGAATTCCTCTGTGTTCTAAATTCTCTGATTCTATCAGGGCCTCCTCAATAAGTGCCAGAGCGAGTGAGCATGAAGGTTATGGTGGTCACAGAAAGCTTCTCAGTTTACATGGGAAATAAATGGAGTACAGGAGTACATTATGGAGACCAGTCTGAATGAAATTGAGTGGTCATTGGGGTATTAGTAAGAAGAGATAAGACTAAAAATATGGGCTGGGGTCCAAAGGTGATCCAGGACCAGCTAGAACTCTCTCTTCACCTTGATTTCCTTTATATTTATCTGAGTTGAGACTAGGGCTTGTCCCAAGGAATCCACTTACCACTGTGAGGCAAAGCAAGCAACAATTGTGTGTTTTACTTCTGTGGAGAGTAGATGGTTAGCACTTCTACAGAATGACAATAATGGTCATAATTACCATTTGCTGAGTGCTTGCCTAAGCCAGTCACTAGTCCAAAATGCTTTGCATTCATTTTCTCATTTAATTCTGATAGAACCCTGTGAAGTTGGATTCATTGTATTACCCATTTTACAAATGACAAAACCACAGCTCAGAGATGTTTACTGTCAAAATTCACACAACTGGTAAGTAATGGAGCCAATATTTGAATCTCAGTCTGCTTTGACCCCCAATGCTGGGCTTTTATGTTGACTCCTCCAAGGCAGGGACTGTATAGCAACATGCTGGCTAGGCATACAGGGCAGAGCACATCAAAGTCTTTGGGCAGTTTAATGGTAAATGAATTAATCAAAAATAATTAAACATCGCGAGCATATTAAACACAAAATAAGTAGGACATGGTTGGATCTCCACATGAATTCCTCTTGATGAAGCACTTTCTGCTGTGACAGAAATAAAATAAAGTTTCTCGGTAATTCGAAGCATATACAGCAATTAATTCTACATTTATATGGTCTTTTTTTTAGAACAGTATTTTAATTTTTTAAAGTGCCATTTTAATATCTGTGCTGTAACTGATAATTATTTTGGGAAGGGGGCAGGAGCAAGAGGATTTCAGTAGCAGCACAAATAATTTTTAATGCAACAGCTGCAAGGCTTAAATTGACCATGTGCCAAGAGCCCTATAGTCTGTCAGAGAGAAGAGAGTCTACAGCCAGTGCTTCCCACTTCAAGGTCACTGGTTTGAACCTAATCAAAGTCAAATGTGGCTGAAGATCACCTCTCCTTGATAGCTCCTTGGTGGCCTCAGTAAATGAGATAGTGGACTTACCCAATTTCCTCCTGGGCAACTACCCAGGACTATTTCTGAAAGCTCTTATACAAATAGAAAGACCAACCTTGTCATAGACACCTCATCATTATGTGCCCTCAAGGTCTAGGCCGTGGCTAATTCTGATTATCATTGTTGTTGCTGTTGTTATTATTATCTATCCACTGAGAGGCATCTAGCAGAATACCAGTGTGGGAAAAAAAATAAAAAATTAAAAACAAGCACATTAGCTCCAGGATGACTAGAGGTGAGGACAGGGACGAGTATGAAGTTCATTACTCCTATTCTACCCTTCTTCTAACCATACTTCAAAGTCCATCTCGAGACTCAGCCCACCCCAAAGCTGTTCAGGAGGACCATGCCCATGAAGCCCCATGAATTCCAACTGCCTCTGCTTGCCTATGGATACTCTTACGGATATTATCATTCATGGCTTCAAGTTATTTTATACTCTCATTTTGGATGCTCTAATGGGAAATAGCAGGCAGGACATTAAAATCTTCCACAAGTTCATTGACTCATGAACCTTGGGTTAATATAAGCTTTCAGATGTCCTAATTTGTGCAACACTAGTTTCCTCCAAGGAGTCCTTCCCTGAATGCTGTCCTAATCTATCAGGCTGCCTACAGCAGCCATACACGACCTGCATCCTTATTCCTAGAATATATAAAGCAACATAGAAGAAGTGGGTACAAATTCTCCCAAGCTACCTCCTGAATGATCTTACCCTGCTTACGCCCTATGATTCTTATGGTTTTTTTTTAGACAAGTAGAATATTAACTAGCTAATTAGCTAATTAGCTTAATATGTAGTGTAATCTCCTGTATACTTTCTCATAATACTACTGTTTTAATCACTTAATTCAGAATAGATGTTTGCTTTTAATTTATTAGGATTTTGGTTTTTCCTATGTTGCAAACTTTCTGTCTTAGATATGAATCCCTGGACCTGTGTGTTCAGTCAATTCCTGTGTTCTACCTGAACCAAAACCAAACAAACAAACAAACAAGCAAACAAACAGTAACAAACAAAAACCTCCCATGCTTCATTGTCTCTCCCATAGGTGACCCTTCAATCTGAAACAACATGTCCTTGTAGGAGGGACCTGGGCCTATGGAATGCAAGGGCAAGACTATCACAGCCATGAATGAGTTCACTTTGCTTAATAAATAAATATGTGTGGGATTGATTGAGTTAATCAATGACCCTTCAGTGCTTGTAACCAATCCCCTCCATTCCTTCCCATTTGACTCCCTGGGCCCTGAGGAAATCTCAGGTCACTAAGAACTCCAATCTCACATGGTTACTGATTCAACCACCTGGTCATAGACTCAACTGCCACCTGTCTAACAATTACTTTAGTGATACAAACACAAGCTCTTAGTTGCTTGTATAGTACATATGATTTTGTATCTGTGCACCTGACTATAAGAAATGCCATACTGTTGGGGCACCTGGGTGGCTCAGTCAGTTAAATGTCTGACTATAGGTCAGGTCACGATCTCATGGTTCATGAGTTAGAGCCTACATCAGGCTTTGGACCATGGAAACTGCTTCGGATTCTGTGTCTCCCTCTCTCTCTCTCTCTCTGCCCCTCCCCTGCTCTCTCTCTCTCAGAAAATGAATAAAACATTAAAAAAAAAAGAAATGTCATACTGTTTAATTTTTCTAAATCAAATTAGTTCCAAATTTGTGCCCATCCTAGTCATGGTTGAGAGAAATTTAAACTCAGTAATACCTTTGGAAACAGGTGGTTTATATGAATACCCAGAAACTGAAGAAATGTTCTCTAGTCTTCAGTCTACTGTGGTCATGTCTGATAGGTTCACTGTTCAAGTCCCTGTGATCCATTCACAATGCACATACCTGTTACTA
The DNA here is from genome assembly GCF_046562875.1 of Panthera onca. Classification (NCBI taxonomy): domain Eukaryota; kingdom Metazoa; phylum Chordata; class Mammalia; order Carnivora; family Felidae; genus Panthera; species Panthera onca. Next base: position 158,779,765 of record NC_138342.1, read on the forward strand.
TTCCAGCTTGGGTGCAGGGGGATTAATGCAATTTAGGTCCTAAGTATCTGTTGTCCAACCTCAATAGACATACCAGGCAGGCCTAGGGTGCTGTGAGGGAATTAGCCAAAATTCTGTTTCCTTTCCAGTCTTTATAACTCTCTTCTTTTCCTAGGACCAGACATTCTGTCTTTAACTGTCCAAGTATTTCCTCTCTATTCTTCTTTTTGGGGAAGACCTTGCCAGGTAATGTGACCATGTAGTATGCCATCCAGATCAGGACACTTCTAAGGGTGAAAGGAAGCATTAGTAATAACAACGCTGAGAAAATGGGCATAACTGGTGTGTATGATTATCCTATGTGTAGGCCTTCCTAAGTGAGTCTTTAGAAACATAATGTTGATTTATTTTTTCTAAACTCTCTTTTTTAAATGTTTTTAACCTTTTAATTTATTTTTGAGAGACAGAGACAGAGCATGAGCAGGAGAGGGGCAGAGAGAGAGGGAAACACAGAAACCAAAGCAGGCTCCAGACTCTGAGCTGTCAGCACAGAGCCTGACATGGGGCTTGAACTCACAAACTGAGAGATCATGACCTGAGCCAAAGTGGGCTGCTCAACCGACTGAGCCACCCAGGCACCCCTGGTTTGTTTTTTCTACACTTGATCTTAGCCAAAAGGCCGAGAAGCAATTGATTTATTTTTTCTAGAGGTGCCAACAGAGAAAGTAGATGCAGCATTGGTTAGCCTTTTCTGTCAACTTCTTTTATTATATTTGTGTATTGTAGATCAAAAACCAATCTTCTTTCTGGGAAGGTATTTCTCCCTGGCAGTGTGTGTGTGAGAACACAGAGAGAGACTCTAAATGTCCTCCTGATCACCACAATCTACCAAAACTACCTTAGAGGATATTAGGATAAAATGTCTCAGAACACATTACCAAATGGGTATAAGCCTAGAACGTCGATTTATCATGTCCAATGGCTGCCATTTCCCTTTGCTTCATGCTATGAACAGAGAATTAGAGCTTGTGCTGTGCAGTGAAGCCGCTATTTAAATACAAGTCTAGATACAGCTCAGCTGAGGTGCTCCTGTGATTCAGAGCTTTCCGACGCAGGAGATGCAGAAGGCCTCTATCTCCAAAAGCCATTAAGGGACAGTTGCAGGCACTCAAGCTTTCACTTTAACAGCAAAAAACCTCCATCTCAGGAGCTTAAATCCGTCTCCAAGGTGAACCTAGGAAGGTGGCAGAAGTGTAGCTATTATTATAGCAATTTGTTTCCTACAAACAGTAGCCCCCAGGTAGAGAAGTGTGAGTAAACTTGCTTTTTTCCTCCTAGATTATTTTTTTTTCCCGAGTCCCGGTGGTGCCACCTCTGAGTGGGCAGAGCAGCCTTTTCCTGCCCTCCTGTCATACCGAGGACAGCTCAACATCTATTGCTTGCTGCTGGAGCCTAGACTCTCCCCGATGGACAATTAGACATTTTGAGAGCAGAGAAGGTCAATCCTCACTCAAAAGACACAGGAAACCCAATTATCCTACAAAGAGAACAGAAGGAAAAGTCAGCACCCAGATCCCTTTCTTCCACAGGTTTACAGAGGGACACTTTCTGACTCTCTCTGGTGACACTTTTGAAGTGAAGAGTTGGTTCTGTTGCTTTTGTGAATCTAGATTTTATTATTTTCTTAATCTTTTTGGGGTCTGACAGTATGGCTATATTTCTTTTGTTCATAGGCTGAAAAAAATCAGATAGTCTCCCATATTGACTGAGAGATGAAAAATATATTCTGTTTTTGCTTTCAATATCCAGGCTTCCCCCAAATCGTATTTTTCTCAAATTCTTATGTGGGGCTTGCTTACTTTTTTTTTTTTCCTTCTCATCTCTAACAGAGGAAAAAAAAGGTAAAGTACATTAAGAGGAAAGTTTTACTCATTTGTAATTAAATATATTCAAGAGGAATTTTCCCCATTTCAAAGAAAAAATGTTCAATCTGAGCTAGGGGTGGGGGGCAGTGCTGGGCTTTATTTCCCTAGCCTGTAACAAGGAGTATGAAAAATATTGATTTGCTCCTGAGAGATGCTGGAGCAACTTAATTAAAGTTGTTTAAGTACTTTGGAATCTTTTGATGGAAAGGAGCATATAAACGTGTAATGTGCTTTAATTTAATTTGAACTTTTCAGAAACCAGAAGGAAGCCTTGTCACACCCCATCCCATTTCAAAACAATATGCTGGCAATGATATCTTTTCAATACCCACGTATATTTGGTTGTGATAAATATAGTCCCTGACCTTTAACAGATGTAAAAGTGAAAACACAGACAAATTGGACATGCTATGATGGCTATCGCCTGTTTTATAGAGCCTCTCAGCATATTGATTAGCCCGAAGACACTTCTGAGAGCTGGTATATGACTCTTAATAAATCCACTCCACTGGGGAGGAGTGTGTGTGCTTCTAAGACCCTACAAAGATAAGTCACAGGAAACAAAGACTAGAATAGTCAATAAACCTAACTTTGTGACAAGAAGCTAGCAGGGAGCTCTTCATGACTTTCATGTGGGGTAGCCAATCTCCCCCACCCCCCCGCTCAGTTGTCTGCACTTTATACAGCACATATGTTTCCCTAATAAGAGGTTCTGAAGGGATCCCCTTAGCTAATGCCTCCGGGAACACACTGGTCTTCTGTCAACAAAGTCAGTACGAAATTCAGCTGGTAAGACCGTGAATTCTATCATCCTTGTCAAGGATCTCACTGACCTACTTTTCCCTCTTACAGCCTCCCTGAGTTCTCTCCCTGGCATGTATCTGCTCAATCAAGTTGTTGTTGAAGTTCTATGTTTTAACCTTTCCCCATGGGACACTTGCCCACATTTCCTTTCATTCCAGGCTTTCTTTCCTGCAAGCCAGGCCCTGACTATGACTTCTTGGTTGGGTGATAGTAGCAAGCTGTGATTGGTGCTTTAGCAAGGGTGGCCTACTTCTTGGGAGACACCCTGTATTATGTGATATCAGGGAAAAATGGAGTAAGGGATTTGTCAGGGAAAAGGAAGATTTACTTGAGTACCTCTTGACATTGAATTGACCTGGGAGAAGCTATAGTATCTGGAGTTAAACACTGGCCTGGAGACAGAATAAGGGAAGTGAATTCCACCATTAGGAGTCCTTTCCTTCCTTGGCCTCTCTCCTAATGAATGGAAACACCCTTCCTTCCTTCCTTCCTTCCTTCCTTCCTTCCTTCCTTCCATTTGTTACCATTGTTGTCTAAGCACAACAACCTTTGAATAATTCTTTTTTCTATTTATATATTTTAAATGTAAATTATATATATTTAAGGTGTACAACATGATGATTAGATCTATATATTGAGATGATTGCTATAATCAAGTTAATTAACATATCTCTTTACATAATTACCATGTTTTTTGATGATTAAGCACGAGAAATCTACTCTTCTAGCATATTCCCATTGTTCAAAACAGGATTGGTAACTATAATCGTCACACTTATATGTTAGATGTCTAGAATTATTCATCCTACATGCCTGTAACTTTGTATCCTCTGATTAATATCTCTTCCTCCTCCCACCACTCTTCCACTTTGTGCTTCTATGAGTTTGACTTTTTTTTTTTTTTAGATTCCACAAGTGAGATAATACAGCGTTTGCCTTTCTCTGTCTGGTTTATTTCACTTATAATGTCTTCTAGATGCATTCATGTTGTTACAAATGGCAGAATTTCCTTCTTTGTCATGGTTGATTAATATTCCATTGCATATAGGTAGATGTCACATCTTTATGCATTCACCCATTGACAGACACTTGGGTTGTTTCCTTATCTTGGCTACTGTGAGTAATGCTGAATATGGGAATGTAGATATCCCTTCAAGATTCTGATATCATTTCCTTGGGATATATACATAGAATTGGGATGGTTGGCTCATATATAGCTTTAGTTTTAGTTTTTTCAAGACCCTCCATACTGTTTTTTATAGTAGCCACTATGTAAATACCATGTTTTACCAATTTACACTCCCAATTTACATTCCCAATTTACAAAACACCAATGTAAATACCAATTTACATTCCCACCAAGAGTACACAAGGGGTCCTTTTTTTCCATATCCTCACCAATATTTGTTATCTCTAGTCTACTCATAATAGCCATTCTAACAGGCACTGAGTGATATCCTATTATGGTTTTGATTTCAATTTCCCTGATGATTTGTGATGTTGAGCATCTTTTCATATATCTCTTGGTCATATATCTTCTTTTTTTAAAAAAAAAATAATGTTTATTTATTTTTGAGAGACACAGAGAGACAGAGCATGAGGGGGAAAGGAACAGAGAGAGAGGGAGACACAAAATCCAAAGCAGGCTCCAGGCTCTGAGCTGTCAGCACAGAGCCCAATGCAGGGCTCAAACTCACAAACCACAAGATCATGACCTGAGCTGAAGTTGCTTAACTGACTGAGCCACCCAGGAGCCCCTGTTTGTATGTCTTCTTGTGAAAAATGTCTATTTCCATCCTTTGCTAATTTTGTAATTAAGTATATGTTCTCTTGTTATTGAGTTGTTTGAGTTTTTTTATATATTTTGGATATTAACCTCTTATCAGATAGATGATTTACAAATATTTTCTCCCATTTCATGGATTGTATCTTCACTCTGTTGATTATTTTCTATGCTGTGCAGAAACTTTTCAGATTGATACTGTTTTGTCTATTTTTGCTTTTGCCACCTGTGCTTTTGGAGTCATATCCAAAATATCATTGCCCAAATCAATGTCAAGAAGATTTTTCCCTGTTTTCTTTTAACAGTATTACAGTTTCAAGGTCTTATATTTAAGGCTTTAATCCATCTTAATTTGATTTTTATATATGGAGTGAGATAAGTGTCCAATTTTATTCTTCTACATGTGGAAAACCAGTTTTCCCATCACAACTTATTGAAGAGGCTGCCCTTTCTCTATTGTATGTTCTTGGCACCTTTGCCAAAGATCAATTAAACATAAATGTGTGATTTATTTCTGGGATCACTATTCTGTTCCATTGATTTACATGTCTGATTTTATGCCAGTACCATGCTACTTTGGTTACTATAGTTTTGTAGTATATTTTAAAATCAGGTATTGTGAGGTCTCCTACTTTGTTCTTTTTGCTTATGATTGCTTTGGCTACTTGTAGTCTTTGGTGGTTTCATATGAATTTTAGGATGTTTTTTAATTGTGTGAAAAATGCCATTGTAATTTTGATAGCTGCATTGAATAAGTAGATCACTTTAGGTAGAGTGGACATTTTAATAATATTAATTCTTCTGATCTATGAACATGGGATATCCTTTCATTTATTTGTATCTTCTTCAATTTCTTTCATCAGTGTTTTATAGTTTTCAGTATATGGATTTTTCACTTCCTGGTTACATTTATTGTTATGCATTTAATTTTATTTTTGATGCTATTGTAAATAGGATTTTTTTCTTAATTTCTTTTGGAGTAGTGTATTATTATTACATAGCAATACAACTGGTTTTTATATGTTGACTTTGTATGCTGCAATTTACTGATTTTCTTTATGAGTTTTATGAGTTTTTTGTGGACTCTAGGGTTTTTAAAATATAATATCATGTTATCTGCAAATAGAAGAAATTTCTGTTTTTGCTTGTTTGTTTGTTTGTTTGTTTTTGCCTAATTTCTAGGTCCAGGACTTCTATTTTGAATGAAAGTGGTGAGAGTGGTCATGCTTGTCTTATTCCTGACCTGAGAAAAAAAGATTTCAGGTTTTCATTGTTGAATATATTGAGAGCTGTGAGCTTGTCATGTATGGCCTTATTACTTTGAGGTTTGTTCTCTCTATACCCAGTTTGTTGAGAGTTTTTATTATGAAAGGATGTTGAATTTTGTCAAATGCTTTTTCTGCATTTATTGAGATGATCATTATTATGTTCTTTGTCTGTTACTATATTGATGTCATTTATCACATTTCTTGATTTGTACATGTAGAACCATTCTTACATCTCAGGGATAAATCCCATCTGACCATTATATGTGATTCTTTTAATATGCTGTTGAATTTGGCTTGTTGATATTTTGTTGAGAATTTTTTCATCCATGTTCATCAGAGATATTGGCCTATATATGTTTTTCCTTGTAGTGTTCTTGGTGTCTGTCTTTGGTATCAGAGTAATCCTGGCCTTGTAAAATGAGTTTGGGAGTGTTCCTTCATCTCCAATTTTTGTAAGTGTTTGAGAAGGATTGGCATTAATTTTTCTTTAAGAGTTTGGTAGAGTTCACCAGTGAAGCCATGAAGTCTTGGCTTTTTTATATTGGGAGAGCTTTGATTACTGATTCAATCTCCTCACTGGTTGGTTATTCATCTGTTCAGATTTTGTAGTTTTCTTGATTGTGCATTGCTAAGTTGTATGTCTCTAGGAACTTGCAATCTTTGCTCTGTTATTGAATTTGTTGGCATGGCAAATGTTCAGAGTAATCTCTTATGATCCTTTTATTTATTTATTTTTTTGTTGTCATCTGTAATTTCTTCTTTCACTTATAATTTGATTTATTTGAAACTTCTTTTTTCTTAGTTAAGCTAGCTAAAGAATTGTCCATTTTGATTATCTTTTCAGAAAGCCAACTCATTTTCACTGATTTTTTTCTATTTTTCTAGTCTCCATTTCACTTATTTCTGTTCTGATCTTTATTTCCTTCCTTCTGCTAACATTAGGTTTAGTTTGTTCTTTTTTTCCCCCTAATTTCTTGAGTTATCTGGAATCCTTCATTTAATTAACATAGGCATTTATTGCTATGAATTTCCTTCTTGAAACTGCTTTTGCTGCATCCCATAGGTTTTGGTACATATGTTGTGTTTCACTTTCATTTGTTTCAAGATTTTTAAATTTTCCTTGATTTCTTCTTTTACCTATTGGTTGTTCAGGAGTGTGTTGATTAGTATTTGTAAATTTGTAAATATATTTGTAAATTTTCCAACTTTCCTCCTGTTATTGATTTCTAGTTTCATACCATTGTGGTCAGAAAAAATACTTGATATGATTTCAATCATAAAATTGTTAAGAGTTGTTTTGTGGTCTAACATGTGATCTACTATGGAGAACGTACCATGTGCATTTGAAAAGAATGTGTATTCTATTGCTGTAGGATGGAATATTTCGCATATGTCTGTTAGGTCCAATTCTGCTCTTTCCTCACTGATTTTATTTCTGGATGATGATTCCATTGTTGAAAGTTGGGTATTGAAGTCCCCTACTCTTACTCTATTGCTTCTATTTCTCTCTTCAGTTCTGATTGTATTTGCTTTATGTACTTTGCACTACATATACTGTGTACTTTATATAGGTACTGTATACAGTAGGTGCACATATATTTACAATTATTACATCCTCTGAATGAATTGACTGCTTTGTGATTAATTACATAGCTACATTTTTTGGTCTCTTGTGACAGTTTCTATTTTGTGTGATATAAGCACACCTTCCCTTACTCTCTTTGTTTACCATTTACATGAGATATGTTTTTCTATCCCTTCACTTTCAGCCTGCATGCAGCCAATCTATGTATTTTGTAGAAAATCTTGGGGTGCCTGGGTAGTTCAGTTGGTTAAGCATCCAACTTCGGCTCAGGTCATGATCTCGTGGTTTGTGGATTCGAGCCCCACATCGGGCTCTGTGCTGACAGCTCAGAGCCTGGAGCCTGTTTTGGATTCTGTGTCTCCTCCTTTCTCTCTGCCTCCTCGTCCCCGCCCATGCTCATGCTCTGTCTCTCAATAATAAATAAACATTAAAAAAAAGAAAAAATAAGAAAATGTAATCCGTTTACATTTAAAGAAAATATTGATATATGAGGATTTACTCTTGCCGTTTAAAAAATTGTTTTCAGACTACTTTGTAGTTCCTGTGTTTCTTTCCTCTTTTCTTCTTTTGTGATTTGATGATTTATTTGTTGTGATATGATTAGATTCCTTCATTTTTTGTATCTACTACAGGTGTCTTTATATTTGTGGTTACCATCAGATGCACTTAAAACATCTTATTATAAAAGTTAATTTTAATCTGATAACAACTTAACTTTGACTACATGCAAAATCTCTACCGTTGAGCTTCTCCTCTTCTCACATTTCATGTTATTGATGTCACCGTTTATATCTTGTATATATATGGTGTCACCATTAGCAAATTATTATAGTTATAGTTATTTTTTATGCTTTTTCCTTTTAACTTTTATGACAGAGTTAAAAGTGATTTATATACCACCAGGACATTCTGGTGGTATATAAAATATTCTGAATTTTACTACATTCTTACTTTTATAGTGAATTTTATACTTCCATGTGTTTTCACATTGGTAGCATTGGTAGCATTTTCACATTGGTAGCACTTGAAGAACTCTGAGAAGCATTTCTTATAAGGCAGTTGTTAGTGGTAATAAACTCCTGCAGGTTTTGTTTGTCTAAGAGAATATTTATCTCTCCTCCATTTTTGAAGGACAACTTTAAATGGTATAGTATTCTTGGTTGGTAGTTTTTTTCCCCTGCTTGCAGCCCTTTGAATATACCATCCTACTTTCTCCTGTCCTGCAAAGCTTCTGTTGGGAAATTCATTGATAGTTTTATGGGGATTACCCTGTATATGATACTATTTTTCTCTTGCTTCTTTTAAAATTCTCTGTCTTTGACTTCTGAGGCTTTATAATGTGTCTCTGTAAAGATCTCTTTATATTTAATCTATTTGGGCTCTTTGGACTTCATGGATCTGAATGTTCATTTCCCTCCCTCCAGAGAAAGTTTTCTGTTATTTACAAATAAGATTTCTCTTTCTCTGTTTCTTTTGGACTACCATAATGTGTGTGTGTGTGTGTGTGTGTGTGTGTGTGTGTGTGTGTATTTAATAGTATTTGTAAAGTTACATAAGCCTGATGCTAAAGCAGACTGGTAGCCTGGGTCTGTGGGAGCCAACCTGGCATCTGGGTCTGTGAGGGCTGACCTGGTGTTCACACAGGCTTGGACTGTGGGGATGGTTCTGGATCTTGGGTCTATTGGTACTGGACTGGAACCTAAGATTATGAGTGCTGACCTGGAGCTTGGAGGAATCCTGGTGTTAGGGTGAACTAGGATCCTACATCTCTGTTATCCAGAATGGAGACTGGGTCTGTGGGAGCTGGCTTTGGCACTGGGGCAGGCTGGGAGCCTGGGATAACAAGGACCAGTTTGGAAGCTGGGGCTACAGGTGCCATTTTGGAGATTGGGCCCATGAGTCTGGCCAGGTTCTGGGGGAGAATGGGGGCCTGGGTCCACTGGAGCTGGTCTGGCACTATGTTGAGCTTGGAGCCTGGAGCTTTGGGTGCTGATTTAAGGCCTGGAACTGTGGGAGCCCTTGGCACTGAGGCATACCTGGAAGCTAGATCCACAGGTCCTCAGACCACAGGGGCTGGCCTGGTGCTGACATTCACAGGAGTGGGTCTGGTTCAGGGTTTGCATTGAAGTAAGGTGCTCATATTACTCTCCTTTTCAAGTGTGGATAGTTACTCAAATTAATATTTCTGCTAGAGGAAGGACACTGGAAACACATATCCTGTGATCTTGCTGACATCAATTTTTTTTCTACTGCTCTGTAGTCTGGGTTTATACCAACAATGGGTATAATAGTGAAGAGCAGCTTGGGCCAGGCAGAGAGAAAGTGAACAAGGAATTCTTTGGGGTTATTCAAGGTCCAATCTGTCCAGAAGGCTTTCCATAGGGCTTGCTCGGTGGGATGACTTGGTGAGTGATGGGTGGCCTCATCCAGAATCCAAAGGAGGTTAAGACAAAGACCTACAGACAGAAGCTATAGCAGAGAGACCTGCAGGAATACTGCTGAAGTATGGAGAGGCCATAAGGCCCACACAGAGCCAAGGAGAGAGAAGCCACATTTCTATGAGCCACAGAGGTTAAATAAAGGCACTAGAAGAATGTACATACCTCAGCTAGCAGATGGTGCACACCCAGGTGCCCATGGGAAGCCAGAGGTTCCCCTTTTGTCCAATGTCACACAGTTATGAAGGTTCTCCCCATACCACAGATGCCAACTGTAGAGCCAGGGGGCTGGGGAAGAAATGAAAATGTCGAGTAATTATCACAGAGAATATATAGTTGTACCTAGAGAAACTGTTTACATTAGTGGGACTTCGTATATTTTAAATAAAGTTGGACTGAACCAAATCTTTCAGCTCCTGTTACTTATTCATTAGGGGCTGAAATAGAGGTCAAGGAGTTTTGGACAAATGAAGAAAACCTGAGGAAATTTGTTAGTTTGTTACAATGGGAATTTTTCTGTTTTTAATAATAAAGATGAGGCTGTATATAGGTTTCTGGAAAATTCTTTTAAATAAATTAGGATTGAATCTTTTTTTTTTTTTGAGAAAGAGAGAGAGAGTGCAAGCAGGGGAGAGGGGCAGAGGGAGAGAGAGAACCCCAAGCAGGCTCCATTCCCAGCATGAAGCTCTACATGGGCTCAATACCACAACCATGAGATCATGACCTGAGCCCAAATCAAAGTCAGCTGCTTAACCCACTGAGCCAGCCAATAGCCACATGGTTGAATCCTTTTATGCCTAGCTTGTTTTGAATGTTTACAGAGAATGAGAGTTGAATTAAAAATATATATATGTATATACATATACATATACATATCTTCTATTGTTTTTCTCTTTTATAAGTTTATGTGGTGAGATGTATCATTAGGTCGCCTAATGTCAAATTATCCTACATTCCTATGATGAAGACTTTTTCTAAATATCAGTGAACTTTGTTTCTTAATGAATTGATCCAAAGCCATCTACTCTTTTCTTCTAGAAGTCCTCAAAGTTGCTATTGGCACACTTTCTTGACTTTAAATGCTGGTAGAATTTGTTTTTCTTTTATATATTTTTGGTCATTTCTAGAAATTTTCAGTAGAAATGAAGCTAGGTATATTTACAGAATCTTGATCAGATCCCATCTATTTTAATACGTAAATAACTACCCCCCCAAGTACCTAGTAATATTGGCATTCCAAGAGGCCACACCACAATCATCTAGGTAACTGATATTTATTGATGTGTTTTCTTGCTTATAATTTCTTCCTGGAAAACTCCATCCTTCTCCTTCCCCACCAATACAACAGAAGAGATGGGTCTTCATAACATGATTCACTGACCTCAGCTTTTGTGAGATTATTGCATTTGAGGTAAATAGCTGACCCTTGAGGTTTTTTCCTAATTCTCTTCCTCTTGAAAAATTAATCAGCACTTGGTTCGTGGTTATCTTTGGAGACAGGAGATCAGGTAGACTCTGGGTCCACAATGGCCATTGTTGGGTCATGTATGCTGGTAAGCAAACCAAGCTTCACAGAAAAGAGAAGTCCTAGAAAGCAGTGGAGATGTCCCCCTAACCTATTGTGATCCTTTTGGAATAGGATAAACAGTTCATTATAAAGAACCCTACCTTGGAGTTGCCTGGATGGCTCAGTTGGTTGAGTGTCTGATTCTTGATTTCAGCTTAGGACATGATCTCACGGTTTGTAGGTTCGAGCCCTGTGTCAGAGCGTGCTTGGGATTCACTGTCTCCCTTTCTCTTTACCCCTCCCCTGCTCTCTCTGTCTCTCTCAAAATTAAATAAATAAACATTGAAAAAAAAAAGAACCCTACCTTGCCTTTCTTAGATAAGATCTACCTCTGGCTTTCCTCAATGACTCTTTTGTTTTATAAAATCCCAAGTTTTCTCCACTTTCCTTAAGATGTTCCTCATTAATGAGTGTTTTTTCTATGACAATATCCTGAATAAAATCACCTTAGTTGTCCAGTGCATTTTGTCTTTCACATAGAAAAACAGAACAAATGCATGGACAAAAATGCCCCTGCAAGTGATTTGATAAAATCAGGGAGATAAGGAGACAGGGAGAGAAACTTCCTTCATCCTTGACAGCTTCCAGAGTCTTCCAAAGTCCAGTCCTCTTTCCATATTGGGGCCTGTCTGTGTTTTCTGCTTTGGGATCCTGTGATTTCTGTGTCCTTATAACTGGCTTACACTTAAGCCAATTTGAAACAATTTTTGTCTCTTGTGACCAAATCGCCCCTTGCTAAGAATCCATAGCTATGCACATTCCTGGTGCACTGTGTCTGTAAAAATATGAGTGTAACAGGAAAAACAATGAAAACAAAAAAAGGTAGAATAGCTGGATTAAATTTTAATTCTTATGCTTTGTGACAAAAAGTAAAATCAGCCTGGAAAACTGTATTCATTATGTTGTTTTACAATTGTCCCCGTTCCTGACCAATTGTTTATAAAGTACCATGACTCTGTTAATGACAAAGGCTATACCTCTTTATGGTTTTATTTAAAGGGCTTAGAATACACCTAGCACATAATGGCCTCTTAGAAGCCTTGGCAGAGCAATCAGTGACTGAAGTGGTATAAAGGATTATGTGCTCATTTTTGTTGTGCCTTAAGCCACCTACGTGACCTTGAATATGTCGCTTTATATCTCTCAGCTTTTCTACATGTCTGTTCACCTGTAGGGATCAAGACAAATACGAGGTAAAGGACCCCAAACAAACACTTTGAAAACTTAGTGCCATAGAAACATGGGTAAAAATTATTGGCGTAAAAACGTGCCAGGTCTTTAGGCAATTTTTTCTATTATAAGACAAGGAGAACCTTAATCCAATATATAGCCAAACTGGAATTTGGGGAAGAAAATAAGACTTCATATGATGGTCCTAGTTTTCTTGTTCAGCATTGACTATACGGAGGTTTTACTCATGGTAGCAGAGGCTCTCTTTCCATGGAAAAATGCCTGGTCCCACATGTAAATGGCAGCCAATATGAGAGAGGATATTCTTGGGCTGCACCCCTATTTGAGACTTACTAGATATTTGCAGGGCATAGGAATGAATACGTAGGTTGGCTGTTGTATGACATTGTTGGGTCAATAAACAAACACAAATCTGGGGGAAGATTCTGTCAGGAAATACACTCAGTTCTGATGGACATCGATGCAAACCATTAATAAAAAAAATGTGAACTGTGGCAAGGAAAGGAAGTGAGTACCTTATTTACAAAAAAAAAAAAAAAAAAAAAACCTAAACATTCATTGCTGTTAAAGCCATAATTAAATTTTTCTGCAGAATAGTTCCATTTTCCTCACAGTTAATGTTGTAACTAAATAGAACAATTGCTGTCTCTTGGGATTTAAAATCTGTGAACTATATTAGGCTTACCTTGAGTTAAAAAAAATAAAATGAAAGTCTAAAAAATCGGGAACTTTCAGATGAGCAAAAGAATTTTATTTTACTTGTATGTGGTCTGGTAATTTGATTTTAAAAACAAAGAAATCAGATATTTGGAGAAAAAAGTAGGCAATTATCAGTAGTAAATATATGTACAGACATTTCTATTATTGTGTACTATGGAGCAAATATGTTTGTAAATTGGATTTATCTTGAACCTCATCCACTTACATTTATGTTCCTCTATTTATTGGGTATAGACTGCTTAGGACATGCTGTGCTATATGCCCAGAATACAAAAATATGTAAGGTGTTTAGAGTATGTGAATTCTAGTATACAAATCCGGGTGAATAAGAAATGGAACACTTTTTAAAAAATGCTTATTTATTTTTGAGATAGAGAGAAAGAAAGAGAGAGTAGGGGAGGGGCAGAGAGAGGGGGATGGGGCACAGAGGATCTGAAGTGGGCTCTGTGCTGACATCACACAGCCCGATGCGGGGCTCCAACTCACAAACTGCAAGATCATGATCAGAGCTGAAGTCAGACACTTACCCGACTGAGCCACCCAGGTGCCCCAAGAAATGGGCATTTTTAACTATCTCTGAATCAATGTAATTTCTCTCTTGAGTCCTATTCCTGCTATGTCGGTGAGAGGTTCAAGGTCAGCACATCTGGGGTTCCTCATTTTCCTGTACCTGGAGGTCAGGCCGTATGCCATTCCAGGGCATCCAGGAGCCCCTATTTATTAGATATCTGTGGTGATGAGATATATCTCTCCCATTTGCATGGTATCTTTAGGTTCTTCTTCCTCCTGCCTGGAAGGGAAGAATCTTACAAGGTTGTGTACTCTGTGCCTAAGTGCTTGTCTGTGCTGCTAGGCTTTTTCGGGAATCTGCTCCTGCAACTCCGTGAGCCACAGACCTCTTTCTCCCTACAGTCCAGGGGAACACTTCTTATAGTCTGTAGAAATATTTCTCTCCCTACTTCCCCCTCCCATTTGCTTCCCACAAACTCTATAAGGTATTATGTGGGGTTAGGCTATTGGAAACAACAGCCACGATGTAGGCTACCTCTGCTTCTTGGCCCATCCACGCCTCCCCAAAGGCAACAATAGTGAGTCCCCTCTTTTTCTATACCCATGGTCTTTAGATCAGCACAGTGCTTCAGGAACTGTTATAACTACTTCCTAATTTCCTTCATCCCTTCCTCTCTTCCCCCCTTCTTCCCTTCCTCCCTTCCTTCCTTCCTTCCTCCCTTCCTTCTCTTCTACTCTAAAACATTCCATACATGGCCACCAACTTACACTTCCTAAGGTTAGCTCTAATCTTGTGATCTCCCGTTCAAAAATCTTCCTTTCCTATTTTCCCATTGCCAATAAAATTAAGTCCTCATATCCCACATACTTGAAACCTTCCAGGTTAATCCTAACATAACTGCTAAAGTTTTCTCTCCCTTGTGTCTCTTGTGTGTCCTTTATGCTCCAGCCGATCTGCAAAACAACTTAACACATATGCTTCCCCCTTTTCTGTCTTGGTTCATGATGTTTCTTCTGCATGAAAGGCCGTCTTGTCCCTTGTGGCCTTCTTGCCACACTGATTTCTACATGACCACGTTCAATCTGGGCAGTAAGCATGCTTATCTTACTCGGTAGTTTCCAGATGAAATGGTGATGTTCTGAAGCTAGCAGGTATTATTTAGTATTATTACTATTTTAGCTGATCTAAATAGGATGACGTATAGAAACGAGGGAACTCACTCTTGTCTCCAGGGAGGTGTGGCTGGGCCAAGAAGTAGAGGCAGCCTACCTCTTGGCTTTTGTGTCCAATAGCCTAACCCCACAGATTTCAAGGGCCAGATGCCATGGGTTTCTTCAGGAAGCCTTTCCCTATTCTCAGAGACCACTAGCTGCAGGAAAAGAAATAACAAAACCAGAAACCAAGATTCATTTATGGCTGGTACCAAACGAGCAGAACGGAAAGTTAGTCCAGGAAAAAAAAGGTAAACATGTAAGGAGAAACCATTATCACATAACAGATACCAGGATGTGAATTGACTCAGTAAATTGATTTGGAACCTGAGTGAGGAGTTACACAAGACTGAGTGGTGACTGAGCCCATCAGGGCCTGTATCTCTTTTGTGACACTAAAATTAATAATAAAACAAGGTCATTATTTATCTGTCGTGTCTCCACTACTGGATGATAGCCTCTCAAGACGGGGCTCTCACCTCCTTCACCTTGGCGTCTACTAAAGCACCTGGCACAGGACCCTGCACATAATTCCTGGAACATCCATTTTAAAAATGGAAGCATCTGGACATCGGGACCCAGGATGATGTCCAGACCATGAAAGCATTAACACAACAGTGAATTCAAAGACTGACAAGTCTAGTTCAATAAACATGCTTATTGTACTTGGTAGAGTCTCCAGATGAAATGGTGAAGTGCCGAAGCTATTAGATATTATTTATCAATACAGGGCAATGCCAATGAGCGAGTCCTAGCATGTCTTTTTTCAGTTCTGAGTGTACCTGAGACTGCAGATGTTAAAGTCAAGCCTGAAGGGCCCAACTCTGGCATATCACCCAATGCCTGGAGGTGTAATTGGCACGAAGCGGGAATTTTCCATGAGACCTAAGACATCCCAACACTAAGGATGAATACAGTCATTATATTTACTTTCGTGAAAGAAGAACCAAAGGGAAAAAATAGTACTTCTATAAAATACTGAGGCTACATTAAATGGAAAAACCTTCCCCATCAGCTAACCTGTGAGCAATCTTGATTTGCTTCATAAATGAGACATCTGGGATGGATCTGGGCAGAAGCAACATGGTAAAGGGACTCACTTCGTCAACTAAAAAGCATGTATTTATGGGGCGCCTGCGTGGCTCAGTCGTTTGAGCATCCAACTTTGGCTCAGGTCATGATCTCACGGTTGCTGGGTTTGAGCCTCCCATGGAGCTCTGTGCTGACAGCTTGGAGCCTGGAACCTGCTTCAGATTCTGTGTCTCCCTCTCTCTGCCCCTCGTCCCTCTGTGCTCTGTCTCTGTGTCTCAAAATTAACAAAAACATTTAAAGAAATTTAAATATACATATATATATATATATATATATATATATTTTTTTTTTTTTTTTTTGTCTGTTTTCAATTTTCCTTCATTTATCTGTTGGCCCTTTCCCTTACAGGGACACTCTACCTCTCCACAAAAGGAGACCTGGAAGGGGAGCATGGGTGGCTCAGTTGGTTAAGGGTCTGACTTCAGCACAGGTCACAACCTCCGCATTAGTGGGTTCAAGCCCCACGTCGGGCTCTGTGCGGACGGCTCAGAGCCTGGAGCCTGCTTCAGATTCTGTCTCCCTCTTTCTCTGACCCTCCCCCACTCACGCTTTGCCTCTCTCTGTCTCTGAAAAATTAATAAAACTTAAAAAAAATTAAAAAAAAAAAAGGACACGTGGGCCCAAACCATTCAGGCACATGGTACTTCTAGCAGGTCTTCTTTGTGCTCCAGAGTCCTCCCAAGGAGGTCTTTGAAAGCACCTTTCTAGAAATGTCTCCTTCCTCACACGGGACCCTGAGATGCACTGGGATTTAAATTTACTTTCATTCTGTCCTCTTTTGGTAAAACCTTTTCTCCTCGCTTGGGAATGAAATGTTGCAACGTTCTTGGACATCATGGATCCCAACAGTTTCCATAGATCATTAGCCCATCGGACCAAATTGAGTAATGAGCGCTTCAATCCTGGAATAGTATCCCCTCTGCTTTATCACCTGCCCCCCTGCCTGAAAGATTTAGGGGGAATGGAGACGCTTGGAAAAAAGGGTGGGCCAGCGATACATTGTTTGCTTTCCTGCCTTCTCTTGGGCTAAATGCTACGCTGATGGTAACACTTGCAGGATCTCCACATTCAGCCAGGTAAGTTGCACATACAAGATCTGATATTCAACTTGCAGGGAAGGAGCCTGGATCTTCCTCGCTCTTTTTTTCTCCCTGTACATTTGCTGAAATGGGAAGTGTCATAACCAGCTTGTCTGTTTACTTTCAGCTTGTTGTTTTGGGAAGAATAAAGAGGAAACTGACTGGCATTCAGAAACAGCAGTCAGGAAAAGCACACATCTTTCTTCTTCTTATATATCAACTTGTTTAATCAGAGCATTTGTACTTTGATGTATTATTATTATTTCTCTCTATGGGAATTGATTTGTAATGTTACCTAATCAGTGTGGTTCCAATTTTAATCTCAGAGCTGAGTAATAAATATGACATTAATTTCCATAAACCATATATATTTGAAAGCTTCATTTACATAGTGAGCAATTTAGGCCTATAAATTCTAATGTGTTTCTATTCTTTTTGGGTTACTGTTTGCATAACCTTTTTATAGCTCTGGCAAACCATAACGCTGCCCACTACTGACAAATTTCTTGCTGTTGCCCAGTGCATAAAAATGTGTTTTAAGTAACTCTCTAACACTCTCTCTGTAATTTTTCTTCTTTCTCACTCACCAGTGAGGGTAATTCCCTTTTAGGAGCTGAAAAATTCCATTTATTTTCCCTACCAATTTCAGAATCTCATGGGGCAGTTTTCTCTGGGCTCGTATAGGGTTCTGGTAGAGCTGGTTCCAGGATGGCCCCATCAATCGCAGGCAGAGCAACTTGACTTTCACAGAAGCACAGACTCAGGGTGAGTAATAGCACCTTGTCTCTACGAGGCTGGCTGGAGCATGAGATCCAGGGTCACCGGGCACCCCTAGCATGGACACTGAGCACTTTTCAAGGTTTGTAAAAATGGATTGGAGATGTTAGAATGGATCATCTCATTTCATAGTAATATACACCCATGAAAGAGAGAGATGGCAAGCAGAGACAGACAGAGACAGAGTCAGAGACAGGGAGACAGACACAGAGGTAGAGAGAGAGAGACAGGGAGACAGAGAGACAGAGACAGAGACATAGGGTGTGAGAGGAGAAAATATATTCAGCTCCTGACCGTTCATCTCTAGTAATTTCTACATGCTGAAAGCTTCAAACAGTTATTATTATTATTATTATGATTGCTTTTTATAGACAACTACATCCAGCCTAATCTAGTAGCATCATAAGTATGGATAGCACCTTGTAGCGCACTTTTGTGTATATTATCACACTTGATCTTTACAATATTTCCATGAGGTGTTACTATATTCATGCTAAAGATAAGGAATCTAAGGACCAAGCATCTTTACTATTATATTGACACAAAGAGAATATTTATTGGGTTTATCTGGCTAAAGGAAGAACTAAAATACACACCTTTTCACACACAAATAGTCATGAAGACATTGACACCTTGTAAGAAGACCACAGTAAATATTTCCCGGGCCCCCCAGAGCCTCCTGAGCCTGGGGGCAGTTGAATTCCAGCCTAACTAGAGGCACACTGGCTCACCCCCCAACTGTGTTCTCCTGGGATTCCACCTACACGGCCTTCCCTGAATCTAGTCCAGTGGGTACTGAACCGAAACCATTAGCTACTGTTCCATCAACAAGGTGAAATAAATCAGGGGTCTCAGCTCCGAACCTAAAAACAAGAGTTTATGTCACCCTTCCTACCTCTCTGTTCAGCAGTCTTAGTGATCAGAGATTAATTGGTACACGAGAAAGGTGTTCACTGCTCTCCCTGGAACCAGGCAGACGGTTGGACGCTGGACAGACTGCTGGCTCTGTGTTGTGGCCACAGCAGAGGTGGCGCAGCTCAGAGGAGAAACAAAGGGCTTACGGTGCGGATGCTTCAGTTCCGCCCACAGCACCACCCGCTGACTCCGTGTTTCTCCGGATGAGCTGAGGGAGGGAAGCAGGGGGTTGGAGTCAGCACACCTGGGTTACAATCCGTGCTGCCCCAATTAGCAGCAGTGGGAGACAGCGAGTGTGGCCTCAGCCTCTGCGAGGAGACCTATTGGGTATTACGCTCAACCAACTGAGCCACCCAGGGGCCCTGGTTGATCATCCCATTTAAAACAGCATCCCCCTCTCAGGCCTTCCTCTTACAGATACCACCATCTGACACAACTATATACATGTGTTTGTTGATGCATTTACACTGAAACGTAAAAGGACTCTGGATGTCTTGTTGACTGCCATATTGCCAGTGTTTCAAATGGTGTCTGAGAACAGGCTCTCAATTAATATTTGTGAATGGAGGGGATGAAATCTAAAGTCTACAATGTGATATGATCTGGCTCTTGCCTTATTTCTCCCTTATGTTTTCCATGTCCCACAAGCTTCAGTCAGTTTTAACTACTTTCAGTTCCCTAAGGACGCCAGATTCCCCTTCACCCTTGAGCACATATCCTTACTGTCCCCGGGGTGTCGCTTCCTTTTTTGTACCTTTCAAGTGCTGTCCTTTCTCGTTTTGAGTTTCTTCCTCTGAGAAGCTCCCTACTCCATGCTTCCTCCTTCACATGCCTTTTCTCCTTTGGAGAGCTCCTAGCATGTCCAGAAAACAGTTATATTTCAGCAGTATTTTCCTGCCAATTCTTGGATCCTTTGAGGATATTGATATTTCTTCTCATCCTCGTATCAGTAGTACTCAGCCAGCGTACTGTATGATGTGAGCACAATCATTTTTTTAATTTTTGTTAAAAAAAGATAACAGGAAATAAAAGAGGAAAGAGAGAGAAGAGGTAGGTAAGAAGAGAGAAAGAAAAGGGAAAAGCTGGAAAGGAAAAATAAAATAGATGTTTAGATAATGAAATGTAAAGATTTGAATTCAGTCCCTCAAATGCTGGGTCCAAGGACCCAGCAAAATGTTCTAGAGTTAATTCATGCTTATCTTCAGTTATAAAATCTAAGGCTTATTTACATCTAGGATTTCCAAATTTTTCTTCCTTGTTGTGTGTGTGTGTGTGTGTGTGTGTGTGTAAGAGAGAAAAAGAAAGAGAGAGAGAGAGAGAGAAGCTTTGTTTCTGAAGAGAAAGAAGATTATATAGAAGATATATTAAGTAGTGGTTTGCATATAAACCCACAACAGGTTTATATACTAGCAAATGGTAGCATTACACACGGAACCAATTTCTTAATATTTTAATGTAATTCTTGAGGAACACATTCACAACATAGTCAAGTGTGAAAAGAGTCGTCTTAGTATGATGTATGACACCCAATAAAACCTCTGATTTGTAATTGCAGTCTGGTTCCTTCCTTGACCAATCTTTCCTTTTGAAGCTGAACAGGCCAAGACGAAGAAAGAGAGAGAGAGAGAGAGAGAGAGAGAGAGAGAGAGAGAGAGAGAGATTCAGGAGTAGTTGTATTAATCATGTTTTTTTTTTTTTAATTTTCTATATTTTATGATGCTTGGACATCTTGGTGCCTTGCAGGCTGGGAGAAACTGCCCCTCCCCAGGGCTGGTTAATTCCAAGACAGAAAGCGACTCTCCTGGGAGCATAGTTTTCCTATGTAAACCAATTAATCCAAAGCCCACTCCTTAATACCTCCTTTATGTAACTCTCAAGGAATCAATGTTTCTCCTGCCCTTGATCACCCCAAAGTCAGGTGCTGCATAATCAGAGACCACCCTATAGCTCAGAGCCTGCTGAAATTAAACTGTCCAATCCTGAACGTGTTCAAGCTTGCTCATCCAATCTCCCCCGTTCTTTCCCTAGAAACCACAACAGAGCTCTGGAAAACAGTTTCTCTTTCGCTTTTTCTGACTCCTGACCAAACTCTGTTTCCCCACATAGACCTGCATGGTGTGGCATATTCCCTTCTCTTGGGAACTATGAGTTATAAAGCTTCTTTAAATGGCATTGATGTCTCTGTGTCATCACCTCCGTACATTAAAGTCAGTTCTAGCAATTAAATTCCAGATACAATCACAACAATGATTCAATGTAGATAAAAATAAGAACTAGTCGAGAATCTTGAACAATTGGATTAATTCTAATCATCAGCACTCTTCATGGCCCTTTCCCCCCAAGAATTGCCTGTACTTATAATCACACTAGAAAAATCAAGAATTTCCTGTAATATTGAGCACAGTAGAATGCAAGGAGCTATGAGGAAAATAAATGGAGGAATCCCTGGGAAGCACAGCAGTACATGTTCACATCACTCTCTGGAACAATATTTGGGACAAAAATCCATTTAACTTATTCTCAACCATCACAGTTGTTTTCCTGAATCATAAAATCCCTATTATGAAATAAACCCTGACATCAACATGATTAGTATGATCAAAAACCTTAACAGCAGCATGCAGGCTTTAAATTGCAGGGTTTTTTTAGGCCACAATTATAGATTCCATGATTTCCCCTACCTACTAAGTCATTGGATATTATTTCAATGCAGCACAGATTGTTGGCAGTACTTTTTTCCATGTGTGTAAAAGAAACATAGGTTTAAAGCCATGACACAAGGTTTTGGGGAGCTCAGTGGTAATGTATTAAGCAATCATTTTGTGGATTAATTTTGGATTCAATTAAAAAGAAACCAAACCTATGTGTAGTTTCTGCTTATGAAGTTATATACTCCTATTTACGTATAACTTTATTTGAGCCTTTATATGTGTGGGCACATCTCTATAATTGTTTTATTAAAATTTTTTTAATGTTTATTTATTTTTTGAGAGAGAAAGAGAGAGAGAGAAGACAGTGCACAAGCAGGGGAAGGGCAGAGAGAGAGGGAGACACAGAATCCAAAGCAGGCTCCAGGCTCTGAGCTGTCAGCACAGAGCCCGACACGGGACTCGAACTCACCAGCCATGAGATCATGACCTGAGCTGAATTCAGAGGCTTAACTGACTAGACCACCCAAGAGCCTCTAACTCTTTTTAAGTTTGTTTATTTATTTATTTTGAGAGAGACAGAGACTGCGTGAATTGGGGAGGAGCAGAGAAAGAGGGAGACAGAATCCCAAGCAGGCCCCATGCTGCCAGTGCAGAGCCCAGCGTGGGGTTTGAACTCACAAAATCCTGAGATCATTACCTGAATTGAAACCAAGAGTCGGACGCTTAACTGACTGAGTCACTCGTGCACCCCTTGGCACATCTATAGGTACATGACTAATTCATTCTATAATTTGGATATGTTTTTAGAGAGAGCTTTCTATTGTAAATTAAAAGCTTTGTAGTGAATCTCTCCATTTACATGGACTTATTTGGACCACATTGTATAAATTTCATAAAATAAAATAAATATTCATTGATAGCCTATGTTAAATGGGTTGCTGCCAGAGGATACTCTGTGGGCATTAGTGTAGAGACAGAGGCTTGGAATTCAGGTCTTTGTACCTGGCTTGGTCTTATTTCTGAGGGTAAAGGAGGTTGCAGCCAATGACCAGACACAGACAATAACAGTGCTCAGAATTTCCGTTCACAATGAAATCCATCGACTTTACCCCCCAGTTTGGATTTCAGCGTTGCCAGTATTTAATTATGAGTGAACTTGAGTCTATCACTTGACCTCTATAATCTGTATTTTCATCATCTGTAAAGGGAGAGCTTGAAATTAATGATCTTTTTCACCTGCCAACCTAACAAAAGTATAAAGTGTAAAGAGTTGCGTAACATAAAAATCTAGATTGCACATGTAAACAGAGACGGAAGGTAATAGTACCAATTACTGTGTTATTCATACACATTCATTCACTAATTCATCCACTAAGTCACTCTTTTATTGCACACACTCTTGTTAAGTGTCTATTAGATAGAAAGGAAAAATCAGATGGACTTCTTGGTTCGGGAATGACCTCTCTCTATCTCCCTGTCAAGAGGGTCATTAAAGAAATACTGTTTTAATCTTTGCCATGGCCAGATTATTTGCTTTAAATCCTGGCTCCTCAGATAACATACATAAAGAAATTGTTGAATAACTAGTCATCTTGGTGAGATTAGAAAAGCTGTAACTGATGTTAAAAATCATCTTTTGAGTTTTTGTCATTCAACTTGGGAAGTGTGACCATGAAAACTAAAGAGAAGACATGTTTCACAATTTGTTTTTATGTAGAATTGCTTTTGTGGTAAAGATAGTTGAACAGTCAAATCAGATTCCAAGCTAAATGATCATTTTTGTTTTACAGTTTCAAAGACAGACTTCATTGTCACTGGTCTGAAATGGAGATGCTCTCATACAGGCTGTTAATATGAACTAAGTGATCATGCTTAAAATAGCAATAATGATGACAATCATAATAAATATCCTGCTCCCTGATACACCACAGTTCAAAATCAGTTCAAAGATGCAGCCATCGAACTAATGAATAGGACGAGGAAAGAGGACTAAAAATGTCTTATTTATAGATCACAAACAGAACTTCAGGAGCCCCATTCTCATTCACTGAGAGAAGATATCCCTTAGTGAACCTCTTTAATGATTAAAAATCAAAGCTGAAATAACATGACACCAACCTTGTTGCTTTGTCCATTCTTTTGGGACTCATTCTTCTATCATATTCCTTGGCTGTTTACACACACACACACACACACACACACACACAATAAAGCAAGGTGCAAATCAAGCAGAGAGTGGCCTGACTGTTGCCCATTAACATATGACAAAGGCCTGTAACACAATGCCCAGTGGGAAGAAGTCTAAGCTAACAGACTCACTAAATATTCACTGTGCTCCAAAATCCTGATTATCAGGACAAGAGCTAGAATAGCTAATGCACAAGCAGGCTCAATTAACCCTAATTAGCTCAGAGTCAGACTACAAAAGACTTAATTAGCAGTTATTAGGTGCCGCTCAGAAACGGAGCGTAAATTATGGTTGGTAGCAAGCTGTGTTTAAGGGTCTCCTGGCTAAGTGACACCAAAAAAAAAAAAAAAAAAGGAAATAAATGTTCCTCCATTGGGGATTAAGTGTAAAATAATAATACGGGTCTTGACTTAAGTTTCATTTATTCAGAGTGTATCATTGATTTAATTTTTTTCTGCATGACTCATGTGCTTTAAGAAAAGGGTTCGAAAGTTTAATTCTAATGGTGTGATGGCTATGCTCTACCATGAAGAGGCTGGGACCAGCTCTGATTGGTCCAAACTTGACTCCTGGCTGCCCATGAAACTGGCAACCTTTCAGTCAGCACAAACTCTCCTCCTTTTTTCCTTGTCTCATTTATTCACCAACACATTTCCAACAGGAGCTGAAAGTTAAGGACCCCTCTGACATTACAGTAAAATTATTTTCATCAAAAATACATAGTGACCAGAGTAAGATTTAAAAAAAAAAAAACACAAAACAAACAGACGTAGGGGCTCCTGGGTGGCTCAAGGGGTTGAGCGTCGGACTCTTCATTGTTGCTCAGGTCATTAACCCAGGTCCTGGGATCGGGCCCTGCTAGGAACGGAGTATGATTAAGATTCTCTCTTCCCCTCTCCCCTGCTTGTGCTCTCTCTCTCTATCTCAAACTAAAAAAGAAAAAAAGAGGTAAAGGAATATAATATACCCCTCCCCACCAGTCTTGTTCTCTCCCTGTCTCCCTTTTTTTTTAGAATAAACATGACTGTCAGAGAGGTAGAAAATTATAATATTTTTCTTACGTTTTATAATATCTTGCACAAAATATGGGCTTGACATGAGTGAGGCCAGGAATTTGTTTTAGAACACTATAGGATTCTTATATTTAATGCATATTTGATTATCTTTATTTAACATGACTATAAATGTTATGGCTCATTAAACTATTCAGCCTTGTCATAAATTACTTCATAGAAGAATGCTGTTTATAGGTGTATGTAAACCCAGAAAAGCTGTATTTTAAGAGTCTACTTTAACCAACCATTAATTTCATGCAGTAACTGGTTTCCTCTTAAAAAGAAATAATGCCAAAGGACCACTTAGGAAGAATGGAGGTGTATTAGTTTTCTATTGCTGTGTAACAAATTACCACAAACTGAATATCTTAAAGCAATGCCCCTTTATTAGCTCACAGTTCTGTATGTCAGAAGCCCAGGCTGATTTGGCTGAACTCTTGGAAGGTCAAAATCAAAGTCAGACTGAGCTTTTACCTGCAGACTGTTGAGAAAGAATCTTTTTCCAACATCATTCCGGTTGTTTCCAGAATCCAGGTGCTTGTGGCTATAGGTCTGGTGCCTTGGTTTCCTTTCAGACTGTTAGGCAAGGCTGTTCTTTGCTCCCAGAGGCCTCCACCCTGACCCCCTGACATTCCTTCTTGTTTGGTTCCTACTATCTACAATTTAGCAACATTACACTAAGTCCTTCTCACACTTTGAAAGTCTCTGATTTCTCCTTCTGCTCCTAGCTAGAGAAAACTCACTGCTTTTAAAAGTCCCATGACAGGGGTGCCTGGGTGGCTCAGTTGGTAAAGTGTCCGACCTCAACTCAGGTCATGATCTCACAGTTCATAGGTCGACTTTGGCTCAGATTATGACCTCACAGTTCGTGGGTCAGGCTCTGTGCTGACAGCTCAAAGCCTGGAACCTGCTTCAGTTTCTGTGTCTCTCTCCCTCTCTGCCTCTCCCCTGCTCACCCTCTGTCTCTCTCTCTCTTGAAAAATAAATTAATTAATTAAAACAAAGTCCCATGAGATTAGATTGGGCCCACTTAAATGATCCCCCTTTGGATTAACTCAAGGTGAACTGATTAGCATCTTTAATTTTCTCTCAAAATCCTTTTTGCCAGGTGGCATAACTTAATCAGAGGCACAATATCTCACTAGATTCATAGGAATTAGGGCTCAACCTTCCCTGCATCCACACCCAGGCCCCCACGAGGAGCAGAGGGTGGCAATGGTCACTGTGCAGATGCAGGAGAGAGAAGCCAGCACGGTACCCAAGTGCCAAGGGGTGGGAAAGAAGGAGACTGAGCACATATCCTAGAGACTTCAGGGACAGTGGGAGGGGGTACTGCATGTGGGCTGGGTCTCCAGGCCTCCAGAACATTCTCCATTGTTCTGTCCCACTGGTCTTTAGAATCAAAGATAAGATTATGAAGAATTTTAAGATGACAATTGCAGAATATTAAACCCCAGTGTGGGGGGGGGGGGTCTTCCTTCTGAACACTAGGAGGTTATGCTAACCACATATGCAGGAAGCTGGCCCTGGAAATAAGCAATATATAAGTGTTTGCTGTTATTTTTTTAGTGATAGTAGGAGTATTTTGCAGGTATCAGACACTTAAGTAGACAAAATACTTAGTTGTTTCAAGATACTTGTCTAATTATTATTTTGTACAAATGTACCTATGAAATCAGGCCTGATATAGAGGCATCTTATATTCAATGAGGCTACTCCAAAGGACTGTCTACAAGAACTCCAAACCATTGATTTAAAGTATTTCTGCTCATGGAGGAAGCATTATTGACATTTTATACAGAATATGCAAATCTCCCTTCTTTATTTACTTTTTCTGTTGTTCTGGGTATGGTCCTAACCCCCCAAGCCTAACATCTGGCTTGTTTCACCATCACCGAAATTAATTAAAAAATAAATCAACTTGAACTTACATTCACTTTAGGTCTTTCTTTTTTCTTTCTTTTTTTTTTTTTTTTAGCTTATCACACAATTCATTTCAAATTTTATTCTATTAAGAATAAGTTATGAAAATTGCACACAGTTTTCCCCTTCTTTTCTTCCTTTTCTGTCAAAACTACTATAGATGGTATGAGCTTAATCCCAAGGAAACTAATAAAGTGAATTGTTCACACAATTACATATTATTTTCCTGTTATGTACAATTCTCTCTGGGCGCCCAATGCTCAGTGATTGACTGATCTATGAAACCAGAATCCTGTCTGATTTTAAGCTTTGAGTATTCCACCACCTCTAAAATTTTTGACAAGTCTGTTTAAAGAATGGTGTGATTCAATCATAAGACCTCTCAAAAAAACTGCAACATATGCTTTGTTCTGTGTGGGGAAAATTTTTCCATCATCCACCAAAGGAGGAAGGGAGAATAAAACACAATAGAATTTTATCAGAGTGGTAAACTGAAGCAAAGATGATACATACTAGAGAGAGATGGACCTGGGCTCTTGGCTAATATAAAATGAGGAATCAGAGGGCAACAGTGACGGCAGACAGTGGGTCTAATTATCTCCAGAGGGGGGCATTAAGATGTTCTGACTCCAGCTGTCAAGCAGCCGTAAACTTCTCCAGGCTAGTGTTTTGAGTTTTCAGAGTGCAACACCAGACCTCAATTTCACTAAAAGACCAGAGTGTCAATGCAGAGCCAAGCCAATCCCAGTCTTCAGTGCTGGGAGAATTGCTTACACAAATCTTGTTACCTTGCCAGATGCATGGCTTGGCTCTAAAACCTGAAATACTTGTAGTGGTACCTTTGAGACTTCCAAACAGTAAGCAGGTTCTGGTTCTAATACTTGTGAGATGGTTGATCAACACCATTGAATTTGATTCTAACATTTATCGAGCACTTTATATGGGGAAGACATTATGTTGAGGAGACAGCATCATGTGGTAATTCACAGGGGACTTTTCCACTTGTGTTACCTGGGACAAGTAACCTAATCTCTCTACACAAGGTATTTTCCATGTGTTTTATGGCAAGAATAATGATCTAGATAGAGATGGTCTTATTTTGTGTTTCCTTGGACGCAGGCTCCCAAATAAAGATTGAGTACAAATAGTTTACTTGCAAGATGACCTCAGATGGTAAGGGAGCAAGGGAGGAAGGGAAGAAAAGACAATCAATGAAAGATAGGCTAAGAAGCAAGTTATCATTGTGGTACCTGAAGCAAAGACAGACTCTCAAAGGATGGTTCATGGCTGACCAGTGTCAGCATCACCCAGGCACTGGTGAGACATACAAATTCTTGGGGCACCTGGGTGGCTTGGTTGGATAAGTGTCCAACTCTTGGATTTGGCTCAGGTCATGATATGGTGGTTTCATGGGTTTGAGCCCAGCATCAAGCTCTGTGCTGACAGTGCAGAGCCTGCTTGGGATTCTCTCTTTCTCCCTCTCTCTCTGCCGCTCACACTGTCTCTGACTCTCAAAATAGATAAATAAACTTAAAAACCAATAAAAGAAAAAAATGCAAACTCTCAGGTCCCACTCCAAATCTACTGAATCAAAAGATCTGCATGTGGGACCAGGAACCTGGTCTAACAAAGCCTGTCGGTGATTTTGATGCTCCCTCAAGTTAGGGAACTGTGGCAGCAGATGGATGGAGGACAACTGTCTCAGAGTTATTTTATCTGGGGGTGGGTAGAAGGTAGCTGGGAAATTTATATACCAGTTCCCATCAGTTATTACTGAGGACTGTTGGGGAAGAGGGTTTTGGAAATAAATAGTGATTCTCTGGCACTTTCACCTGTAGTACCAGTGGGCTGAGTGGATTCTGGAGCAAACTCTTGACAACTAGATGCTGATTCTGGCATCTAGAGGTCCTAGGAGGATGAAATTTCCAAGCCCAAGAATATATGGGTAGGACACCAATAGCTATTGTCATGGTGTCTTAAGGACTGAGAAAATGCACTAAAGGGCACAAAACAGTGCCCATCACCAACACCCATGTACATTAAAATCTTTGGGTAGGTAATCCAAGATTAACAAACTATCATCCCTGCCCTCAGAGAATAGACAGTTTACAAAGGGAGCTAGGATGCAGACTCATAAGTAGAGTGTAAGGCAAGATGCAATACACATCAGAAGTGATTGAGGGGTGGGAGGGGAAGGCATAACCTGATTTGAGGAGGAAAAAAAGATGCACCTATCTCCGTGGTATCTGAGACAGAAGGGGTAGACTGGCAGGCTGAGATGAAACAAGAGGGGTGATTGAAGTGTGGAGAGCACAGACAGCTGTATCGGCTGCCCATCGTCACTGGAATTCAAGTGTCTATTACATTGGGATGCCTGAGCTGTGTGTATTCGTTAACAAAATGGGGGTAACTTCCATGACTAACAAATTTGAAATGTATGGGTGCTAAAGTTGAGTATATCTTGGCCATGTCCAATCTCCGACAATCTCACCAGTGATTTTATGGGAAAGAATTAAGGTTTAAAGGTTTGAAAACACAAGGTAAGATGTTTCAGGCAGCGGCACAAATGAGCTGCTTTCCTGAGACTTGATGGAAATAAGAAAGGACTGAGTTAATTTTTTTCAGTAGTGTTATTACCATTACTACATAACTTTTGTAGTCCTAGGAGGCACTGTCAATATGTACCATGCAAATTTTGCACATATAAGTTGAAAAAAAAATCAGTTCTGAGGAGGAGGGTGGGATAGAGAGAAGAGATAAGTTGAGTAGAACAAATCCTGTATTTTTGAGGATTTTGTAACTAGAATCTCAGAGCTCATAGCAAAATGTATCCCCCTACTCTGCTCCCCTACATCATAGATTTCCTTGGTGCCCACCCCTTCTAAAGCCACTGCTATGGACTGAATGCTTGTGGCCCCCTGCCAAATGCAATTATTGAAGCCCTAATCCCCCAGCATGAAGGTTTTTGGAGGTGGGGGGGGGGGAGTTGTGGGGGGAGTTGGGACGTGAGGGTGGAGACCTCATAAATGGGATTAGTTCTCTCATAGGAGGTTTGCACCTATGCAAGGCTTGCATTCAGACCAGAAAAAGGATTCTCACCAGACAGCAAATCTACTGGCACCTTGATCTTGGACTTCTCAGTTGCCAGTAGTGAGAAATAAATGTTTGTTATTTAAGCCTCAGTCGATGGTATTTTGCTCTAGCAGCTCAAGCAGACTGACACAGCCATCAGCATCTTAGGGTTTCAATTCTTCTTCATATGTACTAACTGTATTTGCCTCCCTGATGCCTCCCTCTCTTTTCCCATCTGTAGGCTCAGTGGAAAAATGGTCCATAATTAAGCATATATTGGGGTTCTCCTACTTTTTAATGAAGAGTGCTTCTTTTTCTTAATTTCCTTTTTCCTTTTCCTGAATCCTTCAGAATACTAGTGAAAATAGTCTGGAAAGAGGAAAGAAGAGATACTAATGAGGTGCTTAAGGAAGGGGGAACAGAAGAAGGTTTTGAGAGGAGAGAAGAAGACTTCACTGCCCACTGGGATATCCTCACCACTGTGTTTCCATCACACTGTGGAAAGCAGAGTGTGTGTGTACGTGTGTGTGTCACACGTAATATGAAATCTATTAGTAGAATGTGGTAGAATTTGTTCAAGTAGTTGGAGACCTCTTGAAGGATTTCCTATTTCAATATTTTAAATGTTGAAATGTTTAGCAGAGGTGTGGCTATGTGATGCCTAAGGTATTGCACAGCACATGTCTACACTGTATTATTTCTTGGCAGGAGGCTTTCCAGCACTGTATGAAACCAATTCTCCAAATCATGGACAGATAAACATTCTTGTGTTATAAACTGAGAGACCAAGTTCTAGGAATATTTTAGAGGATGTTGCAAAACACCTTCTTCATCTCCACGCTCAAGATTAAACATTATGCCAAGATTCCTTTTTAAGTGTATATAAAGCAGGTAAATGTGAATGGTTTGGCTCACTGAGTTAATATTTTATGAAGGGTTGAATACTTGCATGTGACTTTGTAAATTATTTCACCAAAGTTTTTGCTAAGGGAGGACTTTACCACAGATAAAACATCAGGGTGTTAAGAGTATTTGTTACCTAAGTCAAGCCAAGAGGTGAGCTATGAGTAGTGAGTCTGGTGGTAATCACAGGTCTATTACAGGATTAAAATCAATGTTTTTTTTGTTTTTTTTGTTTTTTTTTTTTGCAAAGAAATCAGAGTTTTTCATATATTGGGTAAAATTTGAGAATAGGGTATAGAGCTCAGCAGGCAAATCAGAGATTAAGGATAAAGCAATCAAAGTATATCAACAATCCTAGGGGCACCTGGCTGGCTCAGTTGGCGGAGTGTGTGACTCTTGATCTCAGGGTTGTGAGTTCGAGTCCCATGTTGGGTATAGAGATTACGAAAAATAAAATCTTTTTTTTTTTTTTTTTTTAATTTTTTTTTTCAACGTTTTTTATTATTTTATTTTTGGGACAGAGAGAGACAGAGCATGAACGGGGGAGGGGCAGAGAGAGAGGAAGACACAGAATCGGAAACAGGCTCCAGGCTCCGAGCCATCAGCCCAGAGCCTGACGCGGGGCTCGAACTCACGGACCGCGAGATCGTGACCTGGCTGAAGCCAGACGCTTAACCGACTGCGCCACCCAGGCGCCCCACGAAAAATAAAATCTTAAGAAAGTATATATATGTGTGTGTGTGTGTGTGTGTATAAACATATATCTCAATAATCTTGTAAGTATCTCAGTCTATAAAAAAATGCAGCATTTTTCTTTTTTAATTTTTTTTTTTGTTTTTTTTTAAATGCAGCATTTTTCAAATGTACCATGCATTCATTCCATTTCTTCATTTGGTAAATATTTATTGAAGATGTTCTATTATACAAAAATAGACCCTGTGTAAGATACAAAAGGAAATTAATAAATGACCTTTGCCAGAGACCACCAAAATGGCAACACACAGATCCCAACAAATATCAACAATCAGACAGCAATCCATGACCAGTCACGGCTCTGGAAGAACTCTGGAGTCTACTCATGAATTTTTGGCAACAGAATAGAACAAAAAACCTGAGAATAACCACACAAGAAGAAGTGAGACAGCTTAATTTTGCCTGCAACATCCCATTCCCCGAGACAGCATTTCTCAGTGCAAGAGGCAACTTTTCAGCTAGGAGGAGTACCTCTTGCCAGAGAAGGAAAAACTTGGAGATCAGCCAGGTTGCCTAGCCCTTTGAGGACTAAGGTCCTGCTTTGGTTTTACCTCAACCAAACTTGCAAAGCTCAGATGTATAGAGAGACTAGTAATAAGGAAGAAAAGCAAGGGCCACCACTAGCAGCGAGGCAGTGGAAATGATTGTGGTTCACAGCGATCTGTTCTGCACCCAAACCCAGCAGATTCCACCACTGAAGGAATCAAACAGACAGCACAGCCATCTTGGGCCCCATGCAGATTTCACCAGCTTCCATTCCACAGGTGTTCATGGTTGCTAATGCTAGTTGCTGAAGCCTCTCTTCACTCCCTCCCCACCCCTGTCCCTGCCAGAAACTGCCAGAGCCCAGAAACTGCAACCAGCTCAGGCCTCTGTAGCTGTGGGAATACAAGATGCCAGCCCAGACCTCTGCAGTTGACCCTCTCTGCCACACGCATGCTTAGGTCTCGCCCCTCTTGCTGTTCACAGGTATGCAACTGCTCTATCTTGTGGTGCACATACCAAGGGGGAAACTGTGTAGCTATGGGAGAACCCACCAATAGCCAGAGCTCCTGCAGCAGCTTGTGGGCCTGGATCAGACCTTGTCTTCTGTCACTGGCCTGCCCCTCTGTGTTCACCCACAGCTAGCCTCTCCAGCTGTACTTTTGCACACCACCAGCCCGACCCCATCACTTGCCTCCTCTGCAGTGCATATGCTTAGGAGGAGATTGTGTGGCTCTAGAACAGCATGCTGGCATCCAGGAATCTTAAGTCACCAATGAACCCATACTTGGCTCCAGTCCTGGAGGCCAACTGCCTGCCTTCCCTGGGCCCCACCACGATGTATGTGTCTGCTGAGTGTGCTCACACCACTGGCTCCAGCTACCAGTGCTACCTGTCCTGGTCCTGAACTTGGAGGTGCCGCTGTGGAACCCAACAGCACTTGCAGCCCTGTTGAGAACACTACCACCCCCCAATCAATACTGGCAAAGGACCACACAGTTATTGATGCCATGGGCTCAAACAGCCTGAGCCAAAGAGACATCATACCCCCACCTCAATGCAGTGCCAGCACATGTCCCCATACTTGGTGCCCTGCACCACTAGACCCAAGGTCAGAGCAAGTTCCACTGTGCCCCCCTTGCAGGTGAAAATTTTCCCTTGTTGAAGTTAGCCCATAAAGTCTAGAAGAGGGGTCTTTTTCTTTAAATGTGCAAATCTTGGGGCCCCTGGGTGGCTCAGTCGGTTGAGCATCTGACTTCAGCCCAGGTCATGATCTCACAGTTCATGAGCTTGAGCCTGGTGTTGGGCTCTGTGCTGACAGCTTAGAGCCTGGAACCTGCTTTGGATTCTGTGTCTCCCTCTCTCTGCCTCTTCCCTGCTCATGCTCTCTCTCTGCCTCTCAAAAATGAATAAACGTTAAAAAAAATTTAATGTGCAAATCTACAGGAATTACAAGGAATCAGAAACATGACTCCACCAGAGGAATATAGAAAACCTTCAGTACCTGGCCCCAAAGAAATTGAGATACAATTATTTCCTGACAAGGAATTCAAAATAATTGTTTTAAAGATGCTTAGGGAGCTAAAAGAGAACACAGATTAAAAAAAAAAAAAACAATATCAGGAAAGAAAATACAGGAACATAATGAGAAATTCAACAAAAATATAGAAAACATAAAAAAAGAATGAAACATGAATTTTGGAGCTGAAGAACACAATGATTGAAGTGAAGAATTCAATAGAGCTTCAATAGTAGACTTGTTCAAGCAGAAGAAAGAATCAGTGAGTGAGAAAATGGATAGATTGAAATTATGCAATCAGAAGAACAAAGAGAATGAAAAGGAACCAAGAAAGCCTGCATGACTTATGGGGCACCATTGAGAGGAACAACGTATGCATCATTGGAGTCCCAGGAGAAAAGATGAAAACAGGGATAGAAAAATCATATTTAAAGAAATAATGGCTGACCTCTTTCTAAACTTGTGGAGCTACTTGAACATCCAAGTTCATGAAGCTAGTAAGTGCCCCAAAGTTTCAATCCAAAATGAATTTCTCCAAGACCCACTAAAATGAAACTCTCTAAAACCAAGGACAAAGAGAGAATTTTTAAAGGATCAAGAGAAGAAAAAAAATCTCTCCTATAAAAGAACTTCCATAAGGCTTTCCATGCTTTTCTCATAGATTTTGCAGGCCCAGATAGAATGGGATGATGCATTCGAAGTGTCTAGAGGAAGGAAAATGTCATCCAATGATACTTTATCCAACAATGATGTCTTTCAGAAGTGAAGATGAGATAAAGACTTTTCCTAATAAACAAAAGTTGGGGAATTTATCACCATGGGAACTGCCTTACTAGAAATGATGAGTGGAATTCTTCAAGCTGAAATAAAAGGATGCTAGTTGGCAACATGAAAACATATGAAACTATATAAAACAATAGCAAAGTCAGGCATACAGTCAGATTCCGAATACTTCATACTGTATTATGATGGTATGTTAACTACTTAACTCTAGGATAAAGGTTAAAGGTAAAATTATTAAAAATAACTGCAGCTAAGTCTATCAACAGTAGCCAAATTATGGAAAGAGGGCAAAAGTTCATCGACTGATGAATGGATAAAGAAGATGTGGTATATATATATAGAATGGAATACTACATGGTGATCAAAAAGGATGAAATTTTGCCATTTGCAACAATGTGAGTGGAACCAGAGTGTACTATGCTAAGCAAAAAAAGTCAGAGAAAGATAAATATCCCATGATTTTACTGATATGTGGAATTTAAGAAACACAACAGATACAGGGGAAGGAAAGGAAAACATAATAAAAATAAAATAAATATAATAAAAATAAAATAAAATATAATAAAAACAGAGAGGGAGGCAAACCATAAGAGACTCTTAAATACAGAGAATAAATTGGGGGTTGCTGGAGGGGTAGGGGAGGGGCAATGGGTTAAAGGGGTGATGGGCATTAAGGAGGACACTTGTTGGGATGAGCACTGAGTGTTGTTAGTGCCGAATCACTGGGTTCTACTCCTAAAAGCAAAACTACCCTGTATGTTAACTAACTTGAATTTAAATAAATGAACTAAAAAAAATACAGCTACAACAATTTGTTAATAGATACAGAATATTTAAAAAAGTAAACTTTCAAAAACTTCAAAAACATAAAAGAGAAGGAGTAAAAAGGTAGAGTTGTATGCAATTGAAGTTAAAATTGTTAACAGTGTAAACTAGACATACTTATATATAAATATAAGTATATATTGCAATGTTTTATGTGAGCCTCATGTTAACCACAAAGCAGAAACCTATGTAGATTTACAAAAGACATAGAAAGAGAATCAAAACATAATACTATAATATCATCAATTCACAAAAGAAGGGGTGAGAGTGGAAGAAAAGAATAAGAAAATTAGAAAAAAGCCAGAAAATAACTGATAAGATGACATTAGTAAATCTTTACCTATTAATAATTACTCTAACTATACATAGATTGAATTGTCCAATCAAAAGATATAGAGTGGCTGGATGGATTAAAAACGAAACCAAAATAAACA
Organism: Panthera onca; assembly: GCF_046562875.1. NCBI lineage: Eukaryota > Metazoa > Chordata > Mammalia > Carnivora > Felidae > Panthera > Panthera onca. The sequence continues at coordinate 158,815,199 of NC_138342.1, forward strand.
AAACAAGACTTACTTCAGTTTTAAGGATGCATACAGACTCAAAGTGAGGGAAAAAGATATTCCATTCAAGTGGAAACCAAAAGATGGCAGGAGCAGCTATAATTATGTCAGACAAAATAGACTTTAACAAGAGAAAAGATGGTCATTTATATAATGATAATCATTATATCATTATGTCATCAGGAAAAATACAACAATCATAAAAGCATATGTACCCAACTTTCAAGTACCTAAATATTGGGCAAATACTAATAGATCTGAAGGGATAAATAGACAAAAATACAGTAATAGTAGGGGACTTCAGCATTCCATTTCCAACAATGTATAGATCATCCAATAAGGAAACATTGGAGTTAAACTATACTTCAGAATATATGAAACTAAAAGACATAGACAGAACATTCCATACAACAGAAGCAGGATACACATTGTATTCAAGTGAAATATTTTTCAGGATTGATCATACAATAGGTATAGAACAAATCTTAACAAATTTAAGAATATTGAAATTATACCAACTATTTATTCTGACCACAATGGCATGAAACTAGAAATTAATAACAGGAAGAAAGCTAAAAAATTCACAAACACATGGAAATTAAGCATCACACTTCCCAACACCAATGGGTCAAAAAGAAGTGAAAAGAGAAATTAAAAAAAAATATTTTGGACAAACAAAAATGGAAACATAACATATCAAAAGCTATGGGATACTGGAAAAGAAGTTGTAAGAGATGATATACACCACAAATAAGTAAAAAGATCTCAAATAGAAACCTAACTTTACACTTTAAGGAACTACACAAAGAGAATAATGTAAGCTCAGGGTTAGCAGAGGAAAAGAAATAACAAAGATCACCACAACAGAAATAAATGAAATACAGACCAGAAGAACAATAGAAAAAAATTAACAAAATTAAAAAAAATTAAAAGCTGGTGTATTTAAAAGATAAAATTGTTGACTTTTAACTGTACTAAGAAAAAAAGAGAGGAGTCAAATAGAATAGATAAATAGTCAATAGAATAAATAAAAAGAAGTCATTACAACTGAAACCACAGAAATACAAAAAATCACAAGAGACTACTATCAACCAATACATACCAAAAAATTGGACAACCTAGAAGAAATGGATACATTTCTAGAAAAATACAACCTACCAAGACTGAATCATGAAGAAATAAAAAGCCTGAACAGACCAATAATAACTAGGGAGATTGAATCAGTAACCAAAAACCTTTCAACACAGAAAAGCTCAGGACCAGATGGCTTCCCTGGTGAAATTTATCAGATTTTTAAAGAGGAATCAATGTCATCCTTCTCAAACCCTTCCAAAAAAATTGAAAAAGAGGGAACATTCCCAAACTTATTTTACACTCTCATCATTATCCTGATACCAAAGTCAGCTAAGGACACTACAAGAAAACTATAGACCGATATCCCTAATGAACGCAAATGTAAAACTTCTCAGCAAAATATTAGGAAACCTAATTCAAAACACATTAGAAGGATCATGAACCATGATCAAATGAATTTATCTCTGGGATTCAAGGATGGTTCTACATATGCAAATCAATAAATGTCATATACCACATTAATAGATTGAAGAAAAAAAATCCTATGATCATCTCAATAGAAGCAGAAAAAGCATTTGACAAAATACAACACACACTCACGATAAAAATGCTCAGCAAATTGGGTTTGGGAGGAACATACTTCAACACAATAAAAAGTATGTATGACACATGCACACCTACCATTATACTGAATAATGAAAGATTGAAAGCTTTTCCTCTAAGATTAGGAACAAAGCAAGAGTGCCCCCCCTCTTGCCACGCTTACTCAACATAGGACTGGAAGTCCTAGGCGGGGCAATTACACATGAAACAGAAATAAAACTCCTCTAAATTGGAAAGGAAGATGTGAAATTGTCTCTTTGCAGATATATGATCTTATATATAGTAAATGCTAAAGACTCCATCAAAAGATGTTAGAACTAATAGATAAATTTGGTAAAGTTGCAGGATACAAAATCAACATACAGAAATAGTTGTGTTTCTTTACACGAACAATGAAATATCTGAAAAAGAAACATGGCAACCTTATTCACAGTAGCATCTAAAACAATAAAATATGGAGGAATAAATTTAACCAAGGATACAAAAGATTTGCGCACTGACATCTATACACCCAAAGTGATCTTCAGTTTCAATGAAATCCCTATGAAATGCCAGTGGTATTATTCACGGAAATAGAAGAAAAACATCGTAAAATTTGTATTAACTCTGGATAACCAAAGCAATTCTGAAAAAGAAGAACAAAGCTGGAGGTATTCTTCTTGATTTCAAACTATATTAAAAAAACTATAGTAATCAAAATAGTATGGAACTGGCATAAAAACAAACCTGTAGAATACATTGAGAGTCCAGAAATAAATCCTGTCATATATGGTTAACTAATATTTGACAAGGGAGCCTAGAATACTCAGTGGGAAGCAGATAGTTTCTTAAGCAAATGATGTTGAGAAAGCTGGAAAACCTAATGCAGGAGAATGAAATTGGATTCCTATCTTCCACCACTCACAAAAATTAATTCGAAATGGATTAAAGACTTAAATATAAAAATTGAAACTGTGAAACTTGAGTAATAAGACATAGGGATAAGTTTTTCTTGATGTCGGTCTTGGCCGTGATTTTTTGGACATGATAACAAAAGCACAGGCAACAAAAGCAAAAATTAGTAAGTGGCACGACATCAAACTAAAAAGCTTCTGCACCGCAAATGAAAAAAATCCCGTAAAATGAAAACAAAGAAACCAATCTATGGAATGGAATAAAATATTTTCAAATCATCTATCTGGTAAGTGGTTAGTATTTAAAATATATAAAGAACTCATAAAAATCAATAGCAAAAAAAAAAGAAAATCTGATTTACAAATGGGCAGAGGAACTAAATAGACATTTTTCCAAAGAAGATATACAAATAGCCAACAAATACACAAAAAGGTGAACATCCTTAATCATCACAGAATGCGGATCAAGGGCATAGTGAGGTAACACCTCACACCTGCTATAATGGCTATTATCAAAAAGGCAAGAGATAACAAGTGCTAGCAAAGACGTGCAGAAAATGGAAACTGTGCACTTAGTATACTGTTGGTGGGAAACTGGTACAGCCACTATGGAAAATAGTATGGAGGTTCCTCAAAGGAAAAAAAAGTATTACTACCATATGAACCAGCAATCCACTTGTGGGTATATATTTAGAGGAATTGAAATCAGGATCTTGATGAGATATCTGCACTCCCATGTTTCTTGTAGCCTTATTCACAGTAGCCAAGATATGGAAACAACTTAAGTGTCCAACAACTTATGGTTGAATGGATAAAGAAAGATGATAGATGGGGCGCCTGGGTGGCTCAGTCGGTTAAGCGGGTGATTTCGGCTCAGGTCATAATCTCGCAGTCCATGAGTTCGAGCCCCGCGTCGGGCTCTGTGCTGGCCACTCAGAGCCTGGAGCCTGTTTCGGATTCTGTGTCTCCCTCTCTCTGACCCTCCCCTCGTCATGCTCTGTCTCTCCCTGTCTCAGAAATAAATTAAAAAAAAGTTTAAAAAAATTTAAAAAAAGAAAGATGATAGATAGATGATAGATGATAGATTAGATATAGATATAGATATAGATATAGATATAGACGTAGACATAGATATAGATCATTCCATTTGCAACAACATAGATGGACCTTGAGGGCATTATGCTAACTGAAATATATCAGAGAAAGGCATATACTGTATGTTCTCATTTGTATGTGAAGTCTAAAAAACTGAAGTCATACAAACTTAGAGCGCTAGTCACCAGAGGCTATGGGTCGGGGGAAATGGAAATACTTTGGTCAAAGGGTACAAACTTCCAGTTATAAAATGAATAAATTCTGGGATCTAATGTACAGCATAGTGATTATAGTTAATAATACTTTATTATATATGTAAAAGTAGCTAAAAGACTAGATATTAAATGTTCTCACCACAAAACAGAAATGGCAATTAGGCAATGTGATAAAGGTGTCAGGTAATGCTATGGTGGTAATCACCTTACCATATATGAGTATATCAAATCAAAATGGTGTACACATTTAACTTCTACAATGTCAGGTATATCTCACTAAAGCTTGAATAAGAAATGATTTTGCCTGTAAATACACAATGCCCATTTAGTTGCATATAGGAGAAAGCTAGCATATATGCTAGGTGATAAATGGTAAGTAAATCTTGTCTACTATATATCAGAGGAGGGAGGTAAAAATGAAAGAAAACACTTTAATATAAAAGTTTTTGCAGGGTCAGGAATATGACAAATACTAGGCTGTCTTATGCTAACTAGAAGGGTTTCCCAGGGGTCACAGGGAAAGCCCCAGTCTGAAAGGTGCAATATGTGTCTACCTGACTCCCTGAACAGGCAGTTGTGTGAGAATTGTGCCAGACTTCATGATACAAGTCTTCATAGCCTTATGGAAGTAGCACCAGTCACTTTCCTTAGGCCGTATTAGAAACTGTTTCACTTAATGTACAGTGTAACTCAAGTTATAAAATTTTTCAACAGGGTACAAGTTTTATCCTGTTTTTCTTTTCAGGGACACTCATAAAGATATTCCCTTTGCTGGTGTAGACATTTCCACCTCAACTGAAATAGGCAGTATGCACACTGCCTGCCATGCAAATTTAGTTTTTATACTTACACCAAGAGCACTTAGAGTCCACATTTAAGCAGCACTAATGTGTTGCTAAATCTAACAAAAGGAAATGAGTTATACGTAGACCTGACCCTTCTCCTTTAGCTCATTATATTACATTTAGATGCCATGACTTATGCTCAACATATGGGATAGACACCTTTACACCCTGACCTATTGTTATAGTCATCTATTGCTATGTAGCAAACTACCCCATTTGTAGTGACTTAAAACAACAATGTATTATTGTTGCTCACTGTTTTCTGAGGGACAGAGCTCACCTGGACCTTTCTTGCCTGAGGTCATTCACATGATTTCAGTCCTATGGTAGATGGTAGAAGGACCCTAACTAAAGGCCCCGCTGGGCTGAATGTCCATGATAGCTTTTTAATTCACAAGTTTTGTCCCTCACCTGGGAAGCCCAGAAGAGTTGGGGTTGACTGGGTATTGCTCTGTATTCATAGTCTCTCTATTCAGCCAGATAGTTTGGACTTACTTACAGCATGAAGGTTTCATTATAGACTTCTTAGATGGTGGCTGGTTTTCCCTTGAGCACATATTCTAAGAGACCAATGTAGAAACTTCATGGTTTTTTAGGACCTATTCTTGAAATTAACACAATGTCACTTTGTGAAAGTCACTTTGCGAAAGATGTGAAAATCTATCTTTGCAGAATAGTGACCACATTTGTCATGAATAACTTATTGAAGTTTGATGATGCCTAGCTCTGGTAGACTTTTGTTATACTCAAATCAATCCGAGAGTGAGAAAGTATTAAGCATTCACTTTTAGAAGAGTACCTAGAATGGTCATTTAAAATCTGCATCAGAGCTTATAACATTTAACAAATTATTTAATTAATGATTATTAATTTCCTGTGCCAGAGACTGTGCTGGATACTGGTGAATACTTGCAGGTAATTGGGGTAGACACATGAGGAGACTAAAGCTCAGAAGACTTGTGTAGGAGCAAGAGTGGCTACTCCAAAGGCAGCAGGATCCGGTGCCCAACAATGCAGGTGCAGTGGGAATACTTACTGACATAGGAAATTAGACAAAGACAAATAAAACAAAGTCTTGCACTGCATTTTTATAATTAAGACATAAGGTATATGCTATAATGTTCTCCGTAGATTGACACTGAAAACTTGAGAGGTGGATTTCTAATGTGTAGTAAAAAAAAAATCGCCAAAATTGTCTCTTAAAATATACCTCAACCCAACACACATTTACCAAATGTCATGCTAAATGACAGGAGTTCTCAAATGTTAGAGAGCCTCAGAATCACCTGGAGGGCTGGTTAACATGGATTGCTGGGCTCCATCCCCAGAGTTTCTGATTCAGGATGTCTAAGGTAGGACCCAAGCATTTGCATTTCTATCAAGTAGTGATTTGTTTAAGGGACTAGGCTTCGAGAACCACTATGGTGTAGAACAGTGGTTCAAAGCACAGATGTGGAGTCATAAACCACACAGGGGTGGATCTTAGACATGTTACTTAATCTTTCTAGCTTGTTTTCCTAATCTTTATAATGAAAATAATTAACAATAGCTACCCCATTGGATTGTTGAGTCGATGGGATGATATATAGCAAGAGTTCAATAAATATTAACCATACCAATAATTATAATTCTATAAAAGACATAATTCAATTCTCATATATCAATTCTTATAGATCACATATATTCTCATATGTTGTATGCTTTATGTAATGGTATATCTGTTTTCCCTGCAATCATTTTCCAGATTTCCTGCAATCATCTTCCAACTACATAGCCAACCACTGTGAGCCTTGTGCTTTTCCCTGTCCCCTTCAGAAGACAAGAAACAATAGAGCTTTCTTAGCATCCATTTTTCTCCCTTGTATGCAGTATATAAAATCTAGCAACCAGTATTTAAAATAAGCTACAGACTCAAAAATAAATCTTACTGTTTTCAAGTTAAACACTTCCTGGGATTGATATTAAAGGAGAATTAAGTTTGCATTAGTTGAGCTTTGCAGGATGCCCTGATAATGCCTCAGCAATCAAAATGTAATTATAAAGTAAGGATGTTTCAACTGCAGAATTTTTTTTTTCTATTCAGTGTGAGCTATAACAGTCAAGCATATAGTTACATTAAGGTTAAGATAACAAACTAAGTTCCAGACCACTTATCAAGCTATATGGTCAAATACAGGGCATTGTTTAACAACAAAGAGACCAATAATAAATGAATCACAATATATTTCTTTGACTGTTAAGGGTCATAACCCTTACTTCTCTAATAACATGATCATGTTGCCCTTCTTTTTACTTTGCCATTGTTTCATCCTTTGGGCCACACTCTTTCTTTCTGTGCCTCAGTTTATTTATCCAAACTAGATCAATATTTTTCAACATATTGTTTATAGAATACTAGCCAAGCGTGACGCTCAGTAGGAAGAATTTTCTGTAGTCAGAAAAGTTCTGGAAGCTTTTAAGCTCTGCCTTCTTCAAGAAGCAAGATACATAATAGCATTTGAAAGATTCTGAGAATCCCTATTGTAAAGAAACCAGTTTTCCAACTATCATAGACCATGGATATTCCATAGCAACTGAATCTCCAAAGGGTATGCTTCTTTGGGGAATGCTGCCTCAAGTCCTAATTGCCTCATACTTAGTGGGTTGTACACATTCATGAACTGTCAATCAAGGATTCTTTATCCTGCAAAACTATCCTTCAAAAATGACGCAAAAAAAAAAAAAAAAAAGGAATTCCTAGGTAACCAAAACCCAAGAGAATTTTTTGCTAGCACATCTGTCCTACAAAGACACCCTTTAGGCTGAAAGGAAATGACAACTAAGTATGAAATCAGATATACAAGAAGGAATATAGAGCAGGGAAATGATAAATATGTGGGTATATATAAAATACCCTTACTGTATATATTTTGGTTTCTCTTAATTTCTTAAAAATACCCATAAGATTGTTTAATTTTGTTCCCCATAAGATTGTTTAAAGCAATGATTATAACACTTTCACTGTGCTTAGAGCATATATGGATGTAATATACATGACAGTATTAGCACCAAAGAAGGGGAATGGAGCTATATTTTACTAGAAGTACGTCAGTCAAATTGGAAACAGACAGCGATAAATTAAGGTGGGAGGTGGGGAAAATTGGGAGATGTTGACCAAAGGATATAAAGTTAGAGTTTTTTAGGATGAATAAGCCTAGACATGGAATGTACATTAATGTTCAATATAGTATAATAACTGTATTGAATTCTAGAAATCTGTGAACACAGTAGATCTTAGGTGTTCCCACCACACACACACAAAATTGCAACTATGTGAGGTGATGGGGGATGTTAATTAGCTTGACTGTAGTGATTATTCACTGTGTATACGTATATTAAAACATCATTCTGTACACCTGAAATATATACAATTTTTAGCAAAAGAAAATGCACGTTGTAACCCCAAGTGTAAACCTTTTTGAAAGTTAAAAAAATCAAAGCTAAAATCTGAACAGAGTAATTTAAAATTTTTTACTAAAAAATACTGGTTTAATACCAAAAAAGGCAGTAGTGACAATAAAAATACATGAGAGATATAGAAAACAAATAGAAAAATGACAGATATATAAGTCTAACTGCATCAATAATTATATTAAATATCAGTGCACTAAAGACACCAATCCAAAAGCACAAATCATCAGTCTGGACAAGAAAAAGCAAGATTTAATTATATGCACTGTAGAACAGACATAGTTTAGATTCAAAGACATAGGTGGGTTGAAAATTAAAGAATGGAAAAAGATACACCAGGCAAATAACAGCCAGAAGAGAGCTAAAGTACTTCTTTGAAGAGGGTAATAGAAAAGTTTTATTTAAAAATATGTATTTATAAAATGTTAGAAAGTATTTTTTTGGCAAATATTTAAACATCTTCAAAATCTAGATGTCCTTTTAAAATGTACAAGGGGATACAATATTTTTTTAATGTTGTTAAGGGCTGTGGAAGTAAAAATATTTGGAGTCTGATCTTTTACAGACAAATAAATTAAGTTTCATGGGGTTCTGACTTACCCAAAATTACCCAGCTTATAGCAAAGTCAATATTAGAAACTGTACTCTTTTTCTTGTTCCTGTATTTCTTGCCCATTTTAGAGAGCCACCATAGAATAATGATTAAGTCCACGGAGTTTGGAGCTACATTTTAAAAATTCTAACTCCAAACCTTGTTGGCTTTGTGACTGTAGAGTTTTCTCAACCTCCCTGTGCCTCAATGACCTTGTCTGTAAAATGGGGATAATAATGGTGTATATCCCACAAGAATTTTGTGAGGAATACTTGTGTGGAATACTTGGATCGACACCTGGTACAAAGCAAATACTCCATAAATGTGAGTTATTTTTGTTCGGGGCTTCAGAATGTTCCAATAAATGTGCTACAGATAAATCACTATCGCATCTGCCAGCACATTTCCACAATGCTGAACAGATTTTCAAGCTCCTGACTCAGATGTTGAATCTACATCTGGACATCAAGCCATTTTAGCAGTCAGCATTAGAGAGATTGAATTGCAAAAAGGCAGCACTGAAGGGAAAACCTTGCTAACAAGATAATTTGTGCTGAACTCAGCAGTTTTGTCTGTTAGTGCTGATAAAGGGGAGACAGTGCAAAATGGGAGATGTGGGACACTCCCAGGAAAGTCTGTATGATGCACATAATTTATTGCTGTCTTGGACGACTAGAAATGGCCAGATGGCAACTCACTGACCTCAGAAATTCTCTTCATAAAGAACAACTTATTTTCTAGCCCTCTGCTCTCTATTTTTCTTCCTGAACTCCATGTGCCTGGCTCTCACAGACACAAGCTGGGTTCTCTTGCCTCTGTGCCTTTGTTCATTTGGGTCACTGATTCTAGAATGTCTCCTACCCACTTGGTACTTTTCCTCTCCTATTTTTTGCAGCATGTTTAATAGAGTGCAGTTCATTTGTCTGAGCACTTAGTATGCCCTGAATACTAGGATGAGCACTGAGGATACAAATTTATACATGTTTAGAATAAACATGTGAGAGAGTGCACTCATCACACTTAGTTATGATTGTCTGCAATAGAAGTAGGTGCAGGTGTTCTGAGAGCACGGACAAGGTGTCTCATTCAGGCTGGAGATATGGGCAACCACCTGCTGAATGGTTTAGTGGGTTGCAGTTAACTCTATAAAAAAAAGAGAAGAAACAAAGGCAATAATACATGCACAGGTCAGAGCGGACAATGTGGCAGGTTCATTATGGCTGGAGAATAGGACACTTGGTGGGCAAGTGAGTAAAAATGAAGCTGAAAGTTACAAGTGGGTCAGATCATGAAGGAACTGAGAATGACAAATGCCTTGCATTTATCATTTAGATTTGACTGCGACCATCATGGGAAGCTACCAAAGGATTCGAAGCAGTACAAAAATTTGAACAGATTTGCACTTCAGAAAGACCACTTGGACAGAAGTATGAAGAATGGATGGATTAAAAGAGTGAGGGCAAAATTGAGTGATTAATTTAGTTGGGGGCTATTGGAACACATCAGTAGGGAAAACGAGGACCCAACCTAAAGCGGTGATGGTGCGTAAGAGAAAAAAGGATCAATCTGAGGGTCACCCAGGCAAGAAATCAGTTTTTCCTGAAATCTAATTGGATATATGAGATGTAGAGAGGGTGAGATAGGATGACTCATGAATTGGCTTTGGTGCCTGCAGAGATGGTCTTCTACACCTAAGAAGACAAAGAAGAAAAGGGATAAGGCGATAAGACTGTATTTGAACATGTTAACTTTAAGATTCATTTATGTATTCACTTAAAAATATTTGCAGACACCTCACCTACTAGATGCCGGACACTACTCTTAGTTCTGGATGTATGTAGTGAATGAAACAAACAAATTCCTGCCTTTGGGGAGCTCACATCCAGTGTGGTATCTATGGATCTCCCAGTGAGTGATTGAATTGATGTTGGAGCTTACATGAAATGTGTAGTCCAGAAATGTTGATCCAAGGGAGAACAGCTTATAGGTAACAGTTGAAACTATATAACTATAGTTATATAGGCTATAGAGGCTATAACTCTAAGTTTCTGTACTGGGAAAAAAAAGTTTTACTACACACACAAAAAAGATGTAACTTAGCAGAAACATTAGTAGGGGTATTTAGGCTAATGTGGGTCAAAAATTAATACAACCCTCCAAAAAAGCTAATGCTGATAGATACTGCATTAGTGGATATACAGCCCTGGAATTCAGGAGGTGATAAGAGTGCTCTGTACCTTCAAAAGGCTGCAAGCCACGCTTTAAGTGGGAGATAAACAGACTATACGGCATTTAGGGAAGAGTGACTGTGAGCTAGAAGAATTCAAACTGTGTCTAATGAGGAATGGTTAGATCAAATGGACATAGTGAGCCTGTAGAAGGTGATCACGGCAATTGTCTTCGTATAATTAATTTTGTTACAGCCATAAAGAGGGTAGCCAGTATTGATGGGAGGAAGTTACAGAGAAAGTTTCAATAAGATCTTTGCCATCCCCTGCATGTCCTCAGATACTTTCAGTGGTGTGCCAGTTAGTCTCATACAGAGAAACATAACCAATAGGGTGTGTGTGTGTGTGTGTGTGTGTGTGTGTGTGTGTCTCCTGTGATAAAGAGGCTGGCAAGTCCCAAGGTCTGCAGGGTGAATTAGCAAGCGGGAGTCCTAGGAGAAATAATGGTATAATTCCAGTCCAAAGGTCAGCAGGTACAAAATCCAAAAAGAGCTGATGTTTCAGTTTGAGTCTAAAAACAGGTAAAATTCTGATGCCCTAGTTTGAAGACCATCAGGCAGAAGGAATTTTCTCTTAATTAGGGGAGAATCAGCCCTTTTGTTCTATGCAGGCCTTCAACTAATTAGATGTGGCCCACCCACATTAGGGGAGGTAATCTGCTTTACTCATCTACTGAATTAAACATTAATCTCATCCCCCCACCAAAATTCTAACAGAAATTTTTGAGCCTGAGTGGCTCAGTCGGTTGGAAGTCTGACTTCAAGTCAGGTCATGATCTTGCAGCTTGTTGAGTTCGAGCCCCATGTCAGGCTCTGTGCTGACAGCTCAGAGCCTCGAGTCTGCTCCGGATTCTGTGTCTCCCTCTCTCTGTGTCCCTCCCCTGCTTGCACTGTCTCTCTCTCTCTCAAAAATAAAGATTAAAAATTTTTTGAAAAACCCAGAATAATGGTAGACCAAATATCTGGACACCCTGTGGCATAATCAAGTTGACACATAAAATTAATCATTATAAGTAAGAATTATTCCTACCTGGAGATTGGTAGATCTCCACCAAGGAAAAGACCAAATGGTCAAGATTTTTAGAACAACTAAACAAATTCATTTGGAGGTGTTTATTCAAAGACTTCGTTCAAACAACCTCTAGATTCTTAAAAATCAAGGAAAGTCTCACCAGGCTCACGGGTCTCTGTTATCCTCAAAGCATGATGAAGCCCGGGTGGCCATGCGGTTGATCCGAGTTAGAAATGGCACGCTGCATTCCACAGTCTTGCCCAACCCATTTCCTGAACCAAGAATATCAGCCAAAGGCAAACTCTCCTCTCATCCGTTCAAAGTTCTACTTGCCTAGTTTGGGTCTCTCCTACTGTTTCTTCTCAACAACCAAACCCAACAAACAGAAGAAAAGGGAATGTGAGCATGTATTTTTAATTGGAGGATTTTGATCTGATCCAAAGCACTGTAACTCGGCAAGCTCTGACGGTGCCCTCATTTCCACTTAATCTTCATTTCTCTATTTGTCGTCAGCTGTGCGTGCAGATGCCGAAATCTTATTTGTTTATCATGGGGCCAAGAAGATTTATGGCTGGGTGCGTGTTCGGCTGCCTTGCCCGCTCTCCTGGCACAGCCTCTGAGCGGCACAGCACAGGGGACACTTCAACACGCTTAATAGGGAAGTCGTTCCCACATGTTCCCTGTACTTCTCATCTGGTTATTTTTCAGCTTGTGCTTTGGTTGAAGTTAAGGTAATTACAAAGTTATTATTTGTCATTTCCATTATCTATGGGGTCAAAAAGACATCTGTTGAAAGTTAGCATCATCTGTCACTGATGCCAGCTGGTGGTCAGCACCTGAGTGGACGTAAAAAATGAGGAAGGCGCTGGGTGTACGTGCTGCTGCTGTGTGTGTGTGTGTGTGTGTGTGTGTGTGTGTGTACAACAGAACCCAACCCTGATGTGAAATCTCAGAAAGTCTGTGCCTTCTTGCAACACCAGTAATGCTGAGCTAAAAGGAAGCATGAGTCCTGTCCATGATATTCTCAGGGTTTTCAAGTTATCGATGGGGAGAAAAGTAGGGGTATCAATGGAAGTATTCTGAATTTCCTTCCTGCTGGGCTATTTATTTCCTTCCCTAACATGCTGCACATGGTTTTCTTTGCAGAGTGAAAATGAGAAAATGGTCTAGGATTTGAAATGCTTCATTATTCAATGAAAAAATAGTGATGTATATGATCAGTGTTGCAAACATTAATGTTTGCAAGTTCAGAGTTATCAGCTGATCCTTTCTGGTCACAGTTAGCAAACTTTTTCAGAAAAGTGTCAGATAGGAAAATGTTTTAGGCTATACGGGCCATACAATATCTATCGTAACTACTAAAAGCTGCTGAGGTAGCACCAAAACATCCATAGGCAATGTGCAAATGAAGGACCATGGCTATGTTCCAATAAAACTTTATTTACAAAACCAGGCATTGGGCCAGATTTGGCTGATGGGCCATAGTTTGCCAACTCCTGCATTCATTGGCATGCCACTAAATGCATGGAGTAGAGGCTTGAGATGGGATTGCAGAGTCAGAAGGAAGAAGAGGAAAGGAGTCCTATACCAAATTGTGTGCTTCCCTCAGCACTGAGCCCATCACTCTATCCCAAATGTTCTCTGAGCAACATATTTACCCCCACTCCCTTTCCAAAACTTCTATCTATGGAGGCCAACCAACCTTCCTTTAGCATTATGTTCTACAGATCTAATTTTGTCTTGCATGCTCTGAAGAGATAAAATTTTGGTACATTTCTTCTTAGTTCCATGGCAATATGGGTGATGCTCAAAATTCTCTAGGGCTGAGCATTTAGATACTCAGAATATGACTACAATTTCAGCATCAGCCATGGATGGTTCTTGTTCGCAAGTCACATCATTTACCAAAAAGAAAACAGGCAATTGTGGGATGTGTTAATATCCTGCTCCTTTGTTAGATGGGAAGAATTTCACTTAATCTTCAAAGAGGAAAATGAAATCTTTAAAGATCAGTGAAGTTAGTCCAAATGTCAGTTCAGAGAATGAAAATACACCAAACCAAAGACCACAGCTTAGCCTTTAGTGTGCTGAGCGCTCACTGGGCTTTAGAATATGGGAGATTGACTTTAAGTTCAGTTTCACTAATGCCTTTCCCTTTTCTCATAGGTTCATTTCAATTTGATAAGTTTAGGGGATCTTGTTATGTTCTTCTGGATTTGTTCTACCAAAGAAGTTCTTAACAGAAATAGGAAGCCAGGACCAACTTGAACTTTCAGATGGAAATTAAACTAAAACCAAAGCAGTGTACTTGGATTCTAAAAATTATGAGGCAAGAATTGAAAGAAGTGGTAAAATTTGCTGAAATCAAGAATAAAGTTAAGCATGGCCCACTTTCAGTGTCTGTGTTTCTTGTTTTTGTGTTTGTTTTTTCGGTGAGAAATCAGTACTCAGGAACCTTCTCTTCCTCTGAGGATAGAAAGCAGGTAGCGTGAGAGACCTGTGGTCAGATGCAATGTCCTTTAAACAAAACACACCAGCCAGTGTGGACACATGCTGATCAGATTTTCCAGGTATATGGAGTGGCTGAAGGTTTATGCAGACAAGCTGGAAAAGTTCCTTCAATGTCTTCATGGACATCTGCTACTGTCAAACTCAGCCACTCGTTAAGAAGGTTGTGGACAGACTTGAAAGGGCTATAAAAGTAACAACGATCCTCGTCCATTTGGGACTGGGGATAAATTGCTTTGGATAGTATATAAATGTGTTCAATTTATAAGAATCAGGAAAAAAGAAGAAATATGTGTATTTGGGGGTCTAAAAATCCCTTAACAAGATGTTTGAAGATATTGCCTTTAACATCAATTAGCTTTATTTAGTACAAACCCATATAGAATGACTTATTATTTAAAAAGTCTTAACTCTTATCTTTGACCATATTCCTTCAGATAGTGCTCTAATAAATTACATACATAGACAGATATTGAGAAGCCAATATAAACGTAAGTAAAAGTGCAATTATTCTTACTACCGAGTGAGAGGCTTTGCCTGCAGTAAACATTTGGTACTAGCAACTGGCTGATTACTACAGGACAAGTAATTGGTATAAATGTCATATATTTGCATTAATTGAAATCACACATAAAAATGCAGATTTAAAATAAAATTCAAGCTGATAAAAAAGTAAAAAACTCTGACATTTTGGAATTGGAACAATGTGCATACATTTCAAAAGTATATCGAATTCTTTTTTTTTGTATGCCAAAATTAAAATTGCCAGAAATCGCTGCTAAAAGATGTGTATTTAAAATATAGTCCCCATTTTAAGAAAAAAACAAGAAATGAAGCCTGAATGTTTACGCTCTTCGCTACTGAGAACAATCTGACCAATAGGTGTAGCATTCAGGAAAATGCAACCTCAGTAACACTTATCACTTATAAGACAAATAAGAAAGGAAGCCTTCATGTAGTATGGGCTCACTTGCTATTTTACAGGGCTTATTACCAAAAGTGTAGACAGACATGAGGAGATAGTCGTTAAAAGCTTTCTTTGCTAGGGGCACTTGGGGGGCCCAGGTGGTTATGTGACCAACTCTTGATTTTGGTTCAGGTCATGATCTCACGGTTTATGAGTTCAACCCCCCCGCCCCACCTCAGTCTCTGCACTCAGAATGTGGACCCTGTTTAGGATTCTCTCTCTCCCCATCTCTCTCTGTCCGTCCCTCACTTATATGTGTGCAAATGATCTCTCCCTCTCTCTCAATATAAATACACTTAAAACATAAACCTTTTTTTTTTTTTTAATTTACATCCAAATTAGTGAGCATATAGTGAAACAATGATTTCAGGAGTAGATTCTTTAGTGCCCCTTGCCCCTTTAGCCCATCCCCCCTCCCACACCCCCTCCAGTAACACTCTGTTTGTTCTCCATATTTATGAGTCTCTTCTGTTTTGTCCCCCTCCCTGTTTTTACATTCTTTTTGCTTCCCTTCCCTTATGTTCATCTGTTTTGTCTCTTAAAGTCCTCATATGAGTGAAGTCATAAGATTTTTGTCTTTCTCTGACTGACTAATTTCACTTAGCATAATACCCTCCAGTTCCATCCACGTGGTTGCAAATGGCAAGATTTCATTCTTTTTGATTGTTGAGTAACACTCCATTGTATATATATACCACATCTTCTTTATCCATTCATCCATCCATGGACATTTGGGCTGTTTCCATACTTTGGCTATTGTTGATAGTGCTGCTATAAACATTGGGGTGCATGTGTCCCTTTGACACAGCACACCTGTATCCCATGGATAAATGCCTAGTAGTGGAATTGCTGAGTCATAGGGTAGTTCTATTTTTAGTTTTTTGAGGAAAATCCGTACTGTTTTCCAGAGTGGCTGCACCAGCTTGCATTGCCACCAACAATGCAAAAAGAGATCCTCTTTCTCCACATTCTCATCAACATCAGTGGTTGCCTGAGTTGTTAATGTTAGCCATCATGCCAGGTGTCAGGTGGTATCTCATTGTGCTTTTGATTTGTAGTTCCCAGATGATGAGTGATGTGGAGCATTTTTTCATGCGTCACTTGGCCATCTGTATGTTATCCTTGGAGAAGTGTCTATTAGTGTCTTTTGCCAATTTCTTCACTGGATTATTTGTTTTGTGGGTGTTGAGTTTGATAAGTTCTTTATACATTTTGGATACTAACCTTTTATCTGATAGGTCATTTACAAATATCTTCTCCCATTCTGTTGGCTGCCTTTTAGTTTTGCTGATTGCTTCCTTTGTGGTCAGAAATGTTTTATTTTGATGAGGTCCCTGTAATTCATTTTTGCATTTGTTTCCCTTGCCTCCGGAGATGTGTTGACTAAGAAGTTGCTGCGGCCAAGATCAAAAAGGTTTTTGCCTGCTTTCTCCTCAAGGATTTTGATGGCTTCCTGTCTTACATTAAGGTATTTTGTCCATTTTGAGTTTATTTTTTGTGTATGGTGTAAGAAAGTGGTCCAGGTTCATTCTTCACATGTTACTGTCCAGTTTTCCCAGCACCACTTGCTGAAGAGACTATCTTTATTCCACTGGATAATCTTTCCTGCTTTGTCAAAGATTAGTTGGCCATATGTTTGTGGGTCCATTTCCAGGTTCTCTTTTCTGTCCCATTGATCTGAATGTCTGTTCTTGTGCCTGTACCATACTGCCTTGATGATTACAGCTTTGTAGTATAGCTTGAAGTCTGGGATTGTGATGCCTCCTGCTTTGGTTGTCTTTTTCAAATCGCTTTGGCTATTCAGGGTCTTTTCTGGTTCCATACAATTTTAGGATTATTTATTCTAGCTCTGTGAAGAATGCTGGTGTTACTTTGATAGGGATTGCACTGAGTATGTAGATTGTTTTGGGTAGTATCGACATTTTAACAATATTTGTTCTTCCTATCCAGGAGCATGGAATCTTTTTCCATTTTTTTGTGTCTTCTTCAATTTCTCTCATAAACTTTCTATAGTTTCAGTGTATAGATATTTCACCTCTTTGGTTAGATTTATTCCTAGGTATTTTATGGTTTTTTGTGCAACTATAAACGGGATCGATTCCTTGATTTCTCTTTCTGTCTCTTCATTGTTGGTGTATAGGAATGCAACTGATTTCTGTGCATTGATTTTATATCCTGCCACTTTGCTGAATTCATGAATCAGTTCTAGCAGTTTTTTGGTGGAATCTTTTGGGTTTTCCATATACAGTATCATGTCATCTGCAAAGAGTGAAAGTTTGAACTCTTCCTGGCCCAATTTAGATGCCTTTTATTTCTTTGTGTTGTCTGATTGCAGAGGCTAAGACTTCCCAATACTATGTTGAATAACAGTGGTGAGAATGGACATCCCTGTCTTATTCCTGACCTTAGGGGGAAAGCTCTGTTTGTCCCTATTGAGGATGATATTAGTGTTGGGTCATTCATATACGGCTTTTATGATCTCGAGGTATGCTCCTTCTATCCCTACTTTCTTGAGGGTTTTTATCAAGAAAGGATGCTGTATTTTGTCAAATGCTTTCTCTGCATCTATTGAGAGGATCATATGGATCTTGTCCTTTCTTTTATTGATGTGATGAATCACGTTAATTGTTTTGCAGATATTGAACCAGCCCTGCATCCCGGGTATAAATCCCACTTGGTTGTGGTGAGTAATTTTTTAGTGTATTGTTGGAGCTGGTTGGCTAATATCTTGTTGAGGATTTTTGCATCCATGTTCATCAGGGAAATTGGTCTATAGTTCTCTTTTTTAGTGGGGTCTCTGTCTGGTTTTGGAATCAAGGTAATGTTGACTTCACAGAAAGAGTTTGAAAGTTTTCCTTCCATTTCTATTTTTTGGAACAGCTTCAAGAGAATAGGTGTTAACTCTTCCTTAAATGTTCGGTAGAATTCCCCTGGAAAGCCATCTGGCCCTGGACTCTTGTTTTTTGGCAGATTTTTTATTACAAATTCGATTTCCTTACTGGTTATGGGTCTGTTCAAATTTTCTGTTTCTTCCTGTTTCAGTTTGGGTAGTGTATATGTTTCTAGGAATATGTCCATTTCTTCCAGATTGCCCATTTTATTGACATATAATTGCTCATAATATTCTCTTATCATTGTTTTTACTTCTGCTGTGTTGGTTGTGATCTCTTCTCTTTCATTCTTGATTTTACTTATTTGGGTCCTTTCTTTTTTCTTTTTGATCAAACTGGCTAGTGGTTTCTCAATTTTATTAATTCTTTCAAAGAACCAGCTTCTGGCTTCATTGGTCTGTTCTACTGTTTTTTTGTTTGTTTGTTTTGTTTTGTTTTTTGTTTTTGATAGCATTAATTTCTGCTCTAATCTTTTTTTTTTTTTTTTTTTTTTTAAATTTTTTTTTTTCAACGTTTTGTATTTATTTTTGGGACAGAGAGAGACAGAGCATGAACGGGTGAGGGGCAGAGAGAGAGGGAGACACAGAATCGGAAACAGGCTCCAGGCTCCGAGCCATCAGCCCAGAGCCTGACGCGGGGCTCGAACTCACGGACCGCGAGATCGTGACCTGGCTGAAGTCGGACGCTTAACCGACTGCGCCACCCAGGCGCCCCTCTGCTCTAATCTTTATTGTTGACTGTCTTCTGCTGGTTTGGGGTTTTATTTGCTGTTCTTTTTCCAGCTCCTTAAGGCATAAGGTTAGGTTGTGTATCTGAGATCTTTTCTTCCTTCTTTAGGAAGGCTTGGATTGCTATATACTTTCCTCTTATGACCGCCTTTGCTGCGTCCCAGAGGTTTTGGGTTGTGGTGTTATCATTTTCATTGACTTTCATATACTTTTTAATTTCTTCTTTAACTGCTTGGTTAGCCCATTCACTCTTTAGTAGGATATTCTTCACTCTCCAGTATTTGCTAACTTTCCAAATTTTTTCTTGTGGTTGATTTCGAGTTTCATAGTGTTTGTGGTCTGAAAATATGCACGGTATGATCTCGATCTTTTTGTACTTACTTAGGGCTGATTTGTTTCCCAGTATATGGTCTAATCTGGAGAACGTTCCATGTGCACTGGAGAAGAATGTATACTCTGCTGCTTGAGGATGAAATGTTCTGAATATATCTGTTAAGTGCATCTGGTCCAGTGTGTCATTCAAAGCCATTGTTTCCTTGTTGATTTTTTGATTAGACAATCTGCCCATTGTTGTGAGTGGGGTGTTGAAGTCTCCTACTATTATGGTATTACTAGTGATAAATTTCTTTATGTTTGTGATTAATGGATTTATATATTTGGGTGCTGTCACATTTGGCGCATAAATGTTTACAATTGTTAGGTCTTCTTGGTGGATAGACCCCTTGATTATGATATAATGCCCTGCATCTCTTAACAGTCTTTATTTTAAAGTCTAAGTTTTCTGATATAAGTATGTCTACTCCAGCTTTCTTTTGTTGACCGTTAACATGATAGATGGTTCTCCACCTCCTGTTTTCAATCTGAAGGTGTCTTTAGGTCTAAAGTGGGTCTCTTGTAAATAGCATATAGATGGATCTTGTTTTCTTATCCATTCTGTTACCCTATGTCTTTTGATTGGAGCATTGAGTCCATTGACGTTTAGAGTGAGTACTGAAAGATATGAACTTACTGCCATTATGATGCTTGTAGAGTAGGAGTTTCTAGTGGTGTTCTCTGGTCCTTTCTAATCTTTTGTTGCTTTTGGTATATATATATATATATATATATATATATATATATTATATTTTCATTTTTTCTCTCCTCAGAGAGCCCCCCCCTTAAAATTTCTTGCGGGGCTGGTTTAGTGGCCACAAACTCCTTTAATTTTTGTTTGTCTGGGAAACTTTTTATCTCTCCTTCTATTTTGAATGACAGCCTTACTGGACAAAGAATTCTTGGTTGCATATTTTTCTGATTCAGCACACTGAATATATCCTGCCACTCTTTTCTGGCCTGCCGAGTTTCCATGGATAGGTTTGCTGCAAACTTAATCTGTCTTCTCTTGTAGGTTAGGGACTTTTTCCCTTGCTGCTTTCATGATTGTCTCCTTGCCTGAGTATTTTGTGAATTTGACTATGATATGCCTTGTTGATGGTCGGTTTTTGTTGAATCTAATGGGGGTCCTCTGTGCTTCCGGGCTTTTGATGCCTGTGTCTTTCCCCAGGTTAGGAAAGTTTTCCACTATGATTTGCTCACATAACCCTTCTACCCCTATTTCTCTCCCTTCCTCTTCTGGGACCCCTATGATTCTGATCTTGTTCCTTTTTAATGAGTCACTGATTTCTCTAATTCTTAAATTGTGCTCTTTTGCCTTAACCTCCCTCTTTTTTTCTGCTTCATTATTCTCTATAAGTTTGTCCTCTATATTGCTGATTCTCTGTTCTGCCACATGCATCCTTGCTGCTGCTGTGTCCATCCGTGATTGCAGCTCAATTATAGCATTTTTAATTTCATTCTGGTTATTTTTTTACTTCTTTTATCTCTTCAGAAAGGGATTCTAATCTGTTTTCAACTCCAGCTAGTATTCTTATTATCATGATTCTAAATTCTGGTGCAGACATCTTGCTTGTATCTTTGTTGGGTAAATCCCTAGGTGTTGTTTTTTTGTGCTCTTTCTTTTGTGGTGAATTGCTTCTTTTTTTCATTTTGAAGGGAGAAAAGGAATTAATGAGGTAGAAAAATTTAAACTAAAAAAATTAAAATTAAAAAATATTAAAATTAAAAGTTAAACACACACATACACAAATCGAATAAATGATGCTAGATCCTAGGTGTGTTTTGGTCTGGGTGTTGAAAGTGGTTTGGCGCATTAGAGAAAAAAAGGGGGGGGAGGAAGGAAATCGTTTGAGAATTTGAAAAAAATGAATAACTAAAGTAGACTAAGATGCTATGATGGGGTAAAATAGAATTTGAAAAAGTATACACAAAAGTAAAGAATATAGTAGAAAAAATAAAGAAAATATTTTTAATAAAAATTAAAAATAAATATGTATTTATTCTTTTTTTGTATTCAAGAAAAAAGAAAAGAATCAAAAAAGAGAAAAAAAGATGTAAAAAAGAAAGAAAAAAAGGAAATCGTTTGAAAATTTGAAAAAGTGAATACATGGTAGTAGACTTAAAATAAAATGATGGAAGTAAAATAGAATTTGAAAAATTTACATAAAAGCAAAAAATATAGTAAAAAAAGAAATAAATTATTTTTAATAGAAATTGAAAGTAAAAATGAAGTTTTTCTCTTTCTGCATTCAAGAAAAAGAAAAGAAATGAAAAATAGAAAAAAGAAAAAGTAAGAAATAAAAAGGAAATTGTTTGAAAATTTGTAAAGGCGAATACACTGAAGTAGACTAAAATAAAATGACAGAAGTAAAATAGAATTTGAAAAAATTTACACAAACATAAAAAATACAGTAGCAAAAATTAAAGAAAATATTTTTAATAAAAATTTAAAATAAAAATGAATTTTTTCTCTTTCCGTATTCAAGAAAAAGATGTGTAAAAGAGTAAAAGAAAAAAAAGAAAATTGAATAGATGAACCTGCTAACAGATTGAAGTAGGACTGAAATTACTTCGTTTTCCCCTAGAAGTCAGTCTATGTAGTGCTTTATAGTCCATAAACTAAGCTGGTGGTGAGACTTGGGTTCTTGAAGAGCAAAGTTGGCCCAGTTGGGCGGGGCTCAGTGTAACGGCTCCACTCTCCACTAGATGGCGCTGCTAGTCTACTGGGGTGGAGTGTTGTGCGCTCATAGGTGTGTATGTGCATGTGCGGGAGGGATGAAAATGGAGCCACCCAGCTACCCAGTCTGTTCTCCCGGATCAGCAATTGCACACACGTCCTCTGTCTTCAACGTTTGTCCATTCCCCGCTTTTTTCACTCTCCGTGACCAGGCTCCAGGCAGTACCTCTCTCCTGACTTTGGTCTCAGATACGGATGTTTTCCCTGGCCCCTTACTTCCAAAGGACTGCAGCTTTGACCTGTTCTGCCCCTCTGTTGGAGGGTCTCACCGAGCAATGGCCGAATGAGCAATGGCCAAATGTCAGTTGTACCCAGGAACGCCTGCTGGACCCTGCTGCTGCCAGTACCCCGAGACTACAGCCAGGTGCCAGACCACCCCCAAAAATGTTCGTGAGACAGTGTAGCAGCAGCATTTCAGGGATTATGGAAAATCACAACACACATCTGTCACCAGGCTTCATCCTTAACAACCTTGCCCCAGCACCAGTGAATGTGGCTGTCTTCTGGGATCTGCTGGGACCAGGTGGCTTCAACAGTTTCTACCAAATGTCCTTCCAGCAGTGGAACCACTTTTCTCTGTGTGGCCAGAGAACCTCCCAGACCTCACTCTGTTCCTGGGGATTCGCCCTTCCCACCAGCGCATCGCCAGTTATCAAGATGCGGAGTTGCAGCCTTTGTGCTCCCCTTGTTTACAGTCTTAATGGAATTTAAACCCTCTCCTTTCTCCCTTTTTAGTTTAGTCCCTGCGGCTGTTTCCAATTTTCCACTTTCTCTCCAGCTGCTTTTCCCATATTCTCCCCTGGTCTCTGGGTCTTTCCCCAGTCTCTACTCTCTCTGCCCACAAAAGCGGTTCCCTACCCTCAGCAGCTTCTTGCTCCCCAAGTTCACCTCTCCGCACCGTGTACCTGCTGAATTCTGTGGTTCAGGTTGTGCAGATTGTTGTGTTAATCCTCCAATCAGTTTTCTAGGTGTGTAAGATGGTTTAGTATTGGTCTGGCTGTATTTCATGGACGCGAGACACAAAAAACTTCCATCCTGTTCTGCCATCTTGGCTCCTCCCTCAAAACCTTTTCTGACACAGAATTTCAACGCTGACCAGTTGTGACGTAAATACTTTAATGAAACAACTACTAGTGAAAAATATAAAAGGCCAATATTATATGGACTGACTACTAATTTATTAAACAATGATTGCTTGCATAATGCTTATTGTGTATGCTATATTGTACTGGGAGCTACAGAGGTCATCAGTAAAACACATGTTAGGGTACAATTTTATCTTCAGGATCTGGGACTTATTCCTCTTTGCATCACCCATAATGGCTTGAATAGTCTTGGTAATAACCAGCCGTAGTGATTAGTGTTTCTCACTACAAATGCATGGACTCTGCTGGAAATACATCTTGTATAAATAAAAAAAGAAAAAAGCCTAAGGCATTAATATTAAAATGATCCACTGATCTTTAAAGTAGAAAATTGGGCTAAATAATATATATATAATAAGATGATAGGGGATGTACACTATGCTTGCCCTCTGACACCAAAGAACACTGTCAAGGGTTTTAATGTGCTTTATGTACTAATTGATCACTTAATTCTGTCCATCTCAAAGACCACAGGGAAATGTGCTATTTGTCACTTCCAAAAAGGAACAACATATGTCACTCTTCATTATTTTACAACAGATTTCAAATTTCTAGCTACAAGAGTTCCTTGTGCTCTGGCTCTGCATGGCTTTAAGGACACATGTCTAAAAGGTTGTGACAAAATGATAAGGATCTTGGAAGTGATAGGCCATGCACACAAATATATCCCACAGCAGATATTCCAAGCATAAAAAGACACACCCGATAGTCTCAGTGTAACTTGAACCTTACCTTACATAGGGTAATGGCCCTTCATTTTTCCCTTTGTCCTTATTAAGATGACTGTATTTCTTAGGCTTTTATCATCTCTTCTGTGGCAAGACTTCAAAGTCCTCCATAAATAACAGTGCATGTAATTGCAGGACACTCAGAATGTCTAGATTACAGGGACATAGGACACAGTTTTTCATTTATATGCCCATGAGGGCTGCATGTCCTAGAGTGTGACAGGAAAGAATGTAGTGTAATGGCCAGATCAGTGACCTGGGTGTCAAGATAAGTGTGTCCCAGTGTTAGCTTTGCAACTTGTCACCTTTGGACCTTGAGCAAATCCCTTAATTTCTTTGAGCTTCAGTTATGTAATCTATAAAATCACATGTTTGCCCATGCTGATATCTTTGTTTCTGTTTCTTTTTTTTTAAGTTTACTGATTTATTTTGAGAAAGAGAGAGAGAGATGGAGGGAGCATGCGCATGAGCAGGGGAGGGGTAGAAAGAGGGAGAGAGAGAGAGAGAGAGAGAGAGAATCCCAAGCAGGCTCCACACTGTCAGCACAGAGCCTGATGAGGGGCTCGAACTCACAAAACTCTAGATCATGACCTGAGCCAAAGTCAACTCAACCGGCTGAGCCACTCAGGTATCCCCAAATCTTCATTTCTAATATCATTCTCCAATAAAAGGAGCTAGGGCTGCTCAGAAAGAAAAAGTCTGATATGAGGACTGAGGCAGGGAATATACCAGATGAGCCTGGAATGTCTTGCAGTGTCAGAAAGTGGGAAAGAGCTCCCAAAACAATATGCCAGGACACAGGAGCCAACCGAAAGAGCTCCCAATGGTGAAGCTAGAAAACTTGAGCAACAAAGTATATAAATATGGTATTGGATTATAACTCAAAGTATAATCCAAAATATGAAATACCATCCAAGAATTCATATGGATATAAATAAGCAAGTAAGTAAGTAAGTAAGTAAGGGGTAAAAGACAAATCTTCCATACAGAAATAATTCTAAATAATTGGTATACATTCGACTCCCCCACTTCCCCAAGGAAGTGGAACATAACTCCTCACTCCTTAAATGAGGGCTACGCTCTGTGACTTGCTCTCAAAGAGTACAGCCTGGAAAGTAGAACAAAACAAATATCTTTACAGGAAAGAGAAGCCTGGGTGGCTCAGTCGGTTAAGCATCTGACTCTTGATTTTGGCTCAGGTCATGATCTTGCGGTTTGTGAGATCGAGTCCCGAGAGTCAGGCTGTGCACTGACAGTGTGGAGCCTGCTTGGGATTCTCTCTATCATTTCTCTGTCCCTCCCCTGATTGGGCACACACATATGCTTGCTCTCTCTCTCAAAAAAAAAAAAGTCACTTTACAGTAGAGAAACCTGGCAGACAATGGAAGTTAGGACCCAGATCATCAGTGATAATAATATTGGTAGCCTGCATCCTTGATGTGTTATGATGACAGGACACGTTACTTTTGTAGTCTTCCTGCCCAAACTTTGTAACCCAAGACTGACCATGAGGGAAACATCAGACAAGCCCAAGCTGAGAGACATACTACAATCTACCTCACCAAAATTGCTCAAAACTGTCAGGGTCATGAAAAACAAGGAAAGTCTGAGAAACTGTCATAGCCAATAGAAGCCTAAGAAGACATAACAGCTAACTGAAATGTGGTATGTTGGATGGGATCCCACACCAGAAAAAGGCAGTTAGAGAAATGTTAATGAAATCCAAATAAAGAATAAATTTCATGAATAATACTGTATCAGTATTAGTTTATTATTTGTGACAAATGGACCATAATAATATAAAAAGTTAATAGGAAAAATTCGGTGTGGGGTATATGGGAATGCTCTGTACTATCCTTGTATCTTTTCTGTAAATTTAACACTATCTAACATAAAAAGTTTATTTATATATTTTAAAAATGACATGGTTAGACTAGATTTTACATATTGGTTTTATATAGTTCTTTTTGAAATTTTTTTAATGTTTATTCATTTTTTGAGAAAGAGAGACAGACAGACAGAGTATGTGCAAGGGGAAGGGCAGAGAGAGAGGCAGACACAGAATCTGAAGCAGACTCCAGGCTCCGAGCTGTCAGCACAGAGCCTGGTGCAGGGCTTGAACTCATGGACCACAAGCTCATGACCTGAGCCAAAGTCAAGACGCCCAACGGACTGAGCCACCCAGGTGCCCCATAGCTTTTTATTGTTCTATGACTGGGTGTTGAAATATTATTCCTTTTGTGAGTTTGGGCCAGAAGAAACCCATTTGTTATAGCACGGCTCATGATAGAAGATGCTGGAAAATCTCATGTCCCACACTGCCTTCATCAGTTTCCCTGGCATCAAACACAGATCTCTCAATACATGTTGATTACGTAGGGGAAAAAATGATCATGATTATCTTTCCCCCTGATAAACAAGTAGAAACAAATCCTCACTCAGGAATGAAAGTCTTATTTTTTCTACAAGTACAGTCTTTTAATCCTTAATAACCACATTCCCCCCAAATAAGCAAATGTAAAATATTTCGATGTATAGTGCATACTCTCACATTATAAGTCTATTCATATTTTTGCATTACAGTAATTGGGTACCAATACCCTATACCCAATAGCTATAATTAACTGGAAGTATCAAAAAAAGTAAGCAAATTAGGGGCGCCTGGTAGCTCAGTCAATTGAGCATCCAGCTTCAGCTCAGGTCATGATACCATGGTTCGTGAGTTCGAGCTCCACGTCGGACTCGCTGCTGTCAGTCCAGACCCCACTGTGGATCCTCTACCCTCCTCTCTCTCTCTGCCCCTGCCCTGCGCTCTCTCACTCTCAAAAATAAATAAACATTTGGAAAAAATAAGTAAGCAAATTTGTTCATAGTCCTTTGGCATTTGAGTAGCTCATTCCAGCAAGCAGCAGTTTGTGAGGTATAAACTTTCTGCAAATCCAGATACCAGCATTACTTCAAGAGTTAAACCAGGCTAGGTCTGTGTTAGCAGAAATGGATCTGCCAGTTTCTTTGGAGGCAGAAACTCAAGAAGGGGGAAGGGCTTCTCAGATACTCTCCCACAGATCAATCCTCCAAATAAAAAATGGTATAATGGGGGCGCCTGGGTGGCGCAGTCGGTTGAGCGTCCGACTTCAGCCAGGTCACGATCTCGCGGTCTGTGAGTTCGAGCCCCGCGTCAGGCTCTGGGCTGATGGCTCGGAGCCTGGAGCCTGTTTCCGATTCTGTGTCTCCCTCTCTCTCTGCCCCTCCCCCGTTCATGCTCTGTCTCTCTCTGTCCCAAAAATAAATAAAAAACGTTGAAAAAAAAATGGTATAATGTGAATCTCCCTTTCCATTCCTAAATGATTATGAATAGAAAGAGGATCCTAGAGAGAATATATTTAGAAGTATAATTCGACCTTGAAAATATTTCAGCATTTCTGATTCCTTGTGGTGGATTTGCTTTGTGACATTCCATTGTGCTGTCTTCCCCTGTCAACTCTTTATCCATATGGATCTCTGATTTCTCTACTCCAGGGCATGATTAGCCAAACTCTGTCTTCTCTCCTGAAGTGTTGCAAGGATGAGTAAGTGAGGAGCTGTCAGGGGCCTTGGGAGATAAGATCTATTTAAATGTGAGGATATTACTGAAATCGTCACCACCTGGTTGGCGAAAGGCTAAATCTCAGAGCAGCAGCCATATTTGCCAATCATGTCAGAGAGATTGAAATGTGATGCCCAGTGAAGCAGGACACTTGCTTTAACTACAAGACGAGAGCAAGAAAAGAAATATGAAAAAGGAAAGCACTTCCCAACTGATTTGGAAAGCCAACTGTATTTTGTTGGAAAGATAAAAGGGGTATTTAAGGCACATATTTGATTATCAGTTTATTCTTTCATGACATCTCTTGTCACTAAATTTTTTTAAAGTTTATTTATTTATTTTGAGACAGAGCGAGAGAGAGAGAAAGGGGCAGAAAAGGAGAGAGAGAATCCCAAAAGCAGGCTCCAGGTTGTCAACACAGAACCCCACGCAGGGCTCGAATTCACAAAATGTGAGATCATGAGCTGAGCTGAAACCAAGATTCAGATGCTTAACTGACTGAGCCGGCCAGGTGCCCCTATTTTGTTTTGAGTTAATACTTTTCTTTGGTAAAATTGTTAAATCATACTGCATGGACTCAGAATTGGTCACAAATGGAGTAAGAGTAGCTTTAATTTACTTTGACATTGTCTCCATGTTTTTTATTTGCTTTTAAAAAAAAGTCTATGTATCTTTATTAGATTGTACAAAAAGGTCCAAACTAGTTAAGACAGTAAGATCTTTGTAAGAAGTACCAAATGTTTTTGAAATTCCCAACACTAATCTGAATTTCAGTGTTTGTTTTGAGTTGTTTAAACTTTGCAGATTTTCATTTTGTTTCTGTAATCCAAATTGTTATAAGTACTGACACATAACATCAATTTGAAAATATCCTCAAGGGCAGGCCTTTAACGTTTCAAATTCACCTTGTCCAAAAGTAGTTGTATTTGTGCAGTGTGTGTGTGTGTGTGTGTGTGTGTGTGTGTGTGTTACATGCTGGGGTACTGCTCACATGGTTATGTTTTACCCCTTTGGAACTCTTAGGGTTTTGTGTTGTAATGGCTGGCGTAGCCAAAAACGTTTTACTTCACCAGAGACCGTTTTTGTGGTCGAAATGCACATTCCTTTTCCTGCTTGAGAACCCAGTCTGCCTGATGTCATCACTTGACCCTCCATGGAGTTGGGTGTGTTAGTCAAAGAAAGGGTGAAAGCAACATTCGGGTCCGTAATGATGAGACTACTGGCTTGGTTGGGAGGATCCTTAGTCATCACCTGCCTCTTCATTTTACTGATGAAAAAATTAAGCTCAAAAACAAAACAAAGCAAAACAAAACAAAACACATAACATATTCAAGCTCCTGGACAATGGAAAGTGGAGCAAAAGAATACCGGTCAGGGGCGCCTGGGTGGCTCAGTCAGTTAAACGTCTGACTGTGGCTCAGGTCATGATCTCATAGTTTATGAGTTTGAGCCCCATGTTGGCCTCTGTGCTGACAGCTCAGAACCTGGAACCTGCTTCGGATTCTGTGTCTCCCTCCTTCTCTCTGACAATCTCTCTCACTCTCTCTCTCTCTCTCAAAAATAAACATTAAAATTTTTCTAAAGTACCAGTCAGGTGCATCTGAACCCGGATTTTACACAAACATCTCCATGAGCTGTTGGTGCCACTCATGAACTTGGTGGGAGCCATCCCTGAGCTCTTTTTTGCCATTCATTAATGGTGTCACTGTTTAAAAGGTATCTATCAAGGATAAGTTGCTCTCAGAGAATGACACTGGAGAGACTGGAGTCTCCTCATAGAGTGAGAAGTTCTATTGTTTAATCCTAGGGAGCTTAAATTTCATTTAAACTTAAGTTTCCCTCCCATCCAGAATGAACACATGAAAAAAGTTGTCCTGTTACTTCTGGCCCCTGGGTTCCTCTGTGGAGCTACTCCCATGGGGCTGCTCCAACCTTTGGTCAAACCTTTTCATTCTCAAGGGAGGAATAGAAGCAGAAGAGAAATCATTAAGACATATGCATATCAGACCACTGTTTTCAATTGACCCGTGTCCTCATTTTGCTCATGAAGGAAATAGGTCAGAAAAAGAGTGCCCAAAATCCAGCTCGTTTGCTTTTTGAGACAAGCAAAAGATGGAGACCTCACTTCTCTCTCTCCCCAATTTTAGTTTTTACTTTATTTTCATTCTCAAGTTAGTTAACATACAGTGTAGTCCTGGCCTCTGGAGTAGAACCAGTGGTTCATCACTTATATACAACACCCAGTGCTCATCCCAACAGGTGCCCTCCTTAGTGCCCATTATCCATTTCCCCATCCCCGTCAACCCTCAGTTTGTTCTCTGTATTTAAAAGTCTCTTATGGTTTGCCTCCCTGTCTGTTTTTATCTTTTTTTCCCCTTTCTTTCCCCTGTGATCCTCTACGATCATCTCTGAAGTTTCTCAAATTCCACATAAGAGTGAGATCATGTGATTATCTGTCTTTCTCTGACTGACATATTTTGCTTGGCATAATACCCTCCAGTTCCATCCACATTGTTGCAAATGGCAAGATTTAATTCTTTTTCATTGGTGAGTAGTATTCCATCATCTTATTCCATTCATCAGTTGATGTACATCTGGGCTCTTACCATAATTTGGCCATTTTAACCCTGAGGAAATTAAGGTCCAGAGAATTTGGATCACTTTTATACATCTCTGCTGTTGTCTAGACGGTATCTCTTTAGCTCACTTTAAAAAGATGAACTTTGAACTCTGAGGTTAGATTATAAGAAATATTGGTGTCTAAAGAAACCTATTTTAAAAGATATCATCAACCTTCCCTAATTTAGACCAAACTCATCATGATAATATGGATTTTCAAAATAAAGACTCTATGCATTTAGGAGAATTACGTTACGGCTAAGCCCTCAGGTGTCACACTGCACAATTCACCCAATGAGTCACTCTCTTCTTCTGTTCATTCTCCATGATTTTCCCTCCCAAAGCTGAGAGCTTGTTTAAAGATGGCAGACTTCTCTTTACAGAGAATCATATGTAATTAGGAATATAAATGCAGTGTCAATTCCCTCCTAAAGCCTGCACATCAGCATCTAAGTGCCATTTATTAAAGTTCATAGGAAACAAATTAGAGCTGAGAACTTTTTAGATCTATGTTAATATAGTCAATTCTCATTTATGTGTGGTAAACTTATAAACTTTGAGAAGGGGTGGAACGTAATTCTATTAGAAACATACACTTTCTGGGGCGCCTGGGTGGCACAGTCGGTTAAGCGTCCGACTTCAGCCAGGTCACGATCTCGCGGTCTGTGAGTTTGAGCCCCGCGTCAGGCTCTGGGCTGATGGCTCGGAGCCTGGAGCCTGTTTCCGATTCTGTGTCTCCCTTTCTCTCTGCCCCTCCCCCGTTCATGCTCTGTCTCTCTCTGTCCCAAAACTAAATAAAAAACGTTGAAAAAAAAAATTTAAAAAAAAAATAAAAAAAAATAAAAAAAAAAGAAACATACACTTTCTAATTTTGTAATAGCACACTTTCAACTACTCACCAACTTTTTTGTTTTTCTTTCCCATCGGCAGTACTGAAATATGGCCAAGTGAATTCCACTCAAACATTATGCAACCTTTATGTCCAGGTTACCAGCTCTCTTCCCAATTGCTTAGCTATACGGTGGTTTATAGCAGTTCTGAGAGTGTAGCCTGTAGCCTTGTGTTTCCTGTGTGGGCTACTTTATTACCTCTTAAATGAAGTAACGATTAGAAAACATTGATTTACATAGCAGGGTGGCTCTCAGATAAAGAAGCAATAAAACACAATCATCATTGGTATGAAAACTGAGCTTACAGGTCATGTTGGAAAAGGCTTGAAGCATGAACAGCAGCCACATGCTCCAATTTCATGAAAGCATAGTCATGGAAATTGACGATAATAGCACAGGATTAAAAAAAAATTAAGTCTGGAACATCATCATGCCATGAACTTACACCCTAATATTTCTGTAGTGAGGACAATTTTTGGAAGTATTTTACTGATTACCAATTCATGTTTTTCTTTCCTCTGTTTTGTTCCCACCATTAAAGCTAGGGCATGAAGATTGTCGACCCAAGGGAATGGATAACAATATATTTTTTAAAAAGGTCTATAACTAGAGAAGAGAAAAATCTGATAGAACCGGAGGTAAAGGAGGAAGAGGTAAAAAATATCTAGTAGTGAGAAGGGAAGTGGGGAAGGAGCACAAGGAGCAAGATGTCAGACTTGAGTTCTCTGCTTTTGTCTTGAGATCAAACACCTTTAGAATAAAGGGAATAGAATATCTAGGTTTTCCTGAAAAAGTTCCAGTGGAGGATCTTACTTGTCACTTCTTGGGGCATATGGGATTGAGAGGAAGATTAAATCAGCCCTAGGACATAGTTTCATCCTCACCACTGTCATCGCTATTTTCATGAGTGGAACGCCATTCATTTCAACTTGCTACATTCCTGCAATAGATAAGACAAAGCAAACAACATAGCTGATGGTTTTAGGCTAATACCTCATGTGGATATTAACAGTGACTTTTTTGGTTTACTCCATGAACAATTTAAAAATATATATCTGGGGCACCTGAGTGGCTCAGTCAATGGCCAACTCTTGATTTAGGTTCAGGTCATCACCTCATGGTTCATGGGTTCGAGCCCCGTGTTGGGCCCTGCACTGACAATGAAGAGCCTGCTTGGGATTCTGTCTTCCTCTCTCTCTGCCCCTCCACTGCTCTCTCTCTCTCTCTCTGTCTCCAAAAGTAAATAAACAAACATTTAAAAATATACATAAAAATAAAATTCTATATCTACTTTTCTTCTCAGAAACAATTGATGTGCTGTACAAATTAATAAGTTAAATGGCAACATGGATTGAGAGCTAAGTGTACATATAAGCACTTTTCATTTAATGCACCTATTATGGAAAGCAGCCAAAGCAGAGAATCCACAAGAGAATCTCTTTATAACCTGAGGCTCTGCCAAAAGGGGGTCTGACATTTTGTTCATGCTTTGACATCTGTTCATCCACTGGCTAGCTTGGTGCTATCATACACTGGGGAAGGGATAACCAGGAAGCCAGGGAGTGCTTGAGCGAGAAAGGAAGCAAGAGAAGGGGGTTGTGGTTGGGTACGTGTGATGCATGCATCAGACAGACAGCACTGGAGAGCGCAAACTTCTTCCAGGAGGTCACTGGCCACACCAGTTCATCCTCTTGCTACAGGAGTCTGAAGGGGTGTGTTTTTTTGAATCAGTTATGATAATAGTGCTGTCTTAAATGAATAGAACTACTGTTTTCTTTTTCTTTTTATTTCAACAAAGTGCATGCATGTGAACAAAGGAGGGGCAGAGGGAGGTAGGGAGACAGAGAGAGAGAGAAAGTGAGAGAGAGAATCCAAGTAGGCTCCACACTCCAAATGAAGGACTAGATCTCATGGTCATGAGATCATGACCGGAGCCATAATCAAGAGTTGGAAGCTTGGGATGCCTGGGTGGCTCAGTAGATTAATCGTCAACTCTTGACTTTGGCTCCAGTCATGATCTCATGGTTTGGTTCATGTGCTCAAACTCCGTGATGGGCTCTGTGGTGACAATGCACAGCCTGCTTAGGATTCTCCCTCTCCCTCTTTCTGTCCCTCCCCCGTTCATTCTCCCCCCCCCCCTCAAAATAAATAAATAAACATTAAAAGATAAAGAGTTGGACGCTTAACCTACAGAGCCACCTGGGAACCCCTAGAACTACTGTTTTAATAAACAAACATAATTGAAGATTACGAAATAAGACTTCATGTTCATAAACCTTCTATTCATCAAGAAATTGGAGTGGGAAGTCAGCAGAGTAGAATTGATAACAGTGGATAAACAAAACATTTTCATGATTGTACCCCTATCAGTTGAACACCCTCACTATTGGAAAGCAGCTGTTCTTGATAGGATTCAGCCTTTGCACTTGAGTCTTTTGTTCACAATGTTAATGTACTAAGAAAAAAGCATCTTTTCACAATAGTATCGATGAAACTTCAACCCAACCCATACATAAAATTTTGGAATCCTGTTAGTGGAATCCAAAATTATGAAGATTTACTGTGAAGCAGTATAAAACCAAAACTCAATCCAAACTAAAAGAGTCCATTATCATATTCAAAGTAATAGTTTTAACTGAGTGTTTTGTCCATGTAATTGTCTAACAGTGCAGACTTGTAATAATTCTCTAGGCAGTGGATATTAAAAATTAAAAAAAAATAAAAAAACACCTTCTGTAATTTCCTTCTGCCTTTTGCCCTTTCTTTCACTCAGGGACTAAGTGAATTAAATATGCTAAAATATACATCACAATTTCCTCCCCACCCCATGAGCTCAGGTGTGGCTATTCTCAGAAATCGTTGCCTTCCTTCTTTTTACATGCATTGATACACAGAGCTACTGTGAACTGACATTGGTTGGAGAGGAGGAAAACTTCAGGTTCAAAGGCATTTTTTTTTTAAAGAGCAACCAAATGTCTCTGCTTACTAATCTTTAAAGAGACAACACTTGGGGCACCTGCATGGCTCAGTGTGTTAAGCATCCGATTTGGCTAAGGTCATGATCACGTGGTTCATGAGTTTGAGCCCCTCACTGGGCTCTCCACTAAGAGCACATAGCCCACTTCTGGTACTCTGTCTCCCTCTCTTCTTTGCCCCATCCCCTCTGGAGCATGTGTGCACAAGAATGCACTCTCTCTCTTTCTTTCTCTCTCGCTCTCTCTCTCTCTCTCTCATTCTCTCTCTCTCTCAAAAATAAACATTAAAAAAATAATAATGACACAACACCTGAGCAGTATATTTGGTGAGCTTGTGCTAGCAAGAATGATTTTGCAAACAGAATCTATTATGATGCATTACAACTTCCCAGACCAAGGAATAATGCCCTTTCTGTTATTCTTTGAGGTCTCAAGGGCCTTTTTCTTAAAGGCTGAAGCCTAAGAATGACCCTACAAATGCACAAAGGAGAGAATCTTTGGCCTGTCAGATGAGGCGTTGATGAAACTTTTGTCTGTTTCACTGTGGATGCGGTGGAAACATTCTGTTGATTCCAGGAGATATTCAGCTGTTTCTTAGTTCAGATAAATTTGACCTAAATGTTTTTACTCAGAAAAAGTAAAGAAAGGAAGAGAGAATGAAAGAAGATTGAGTTTACCTCTAGTGTGTCCTTGGTAAAACCAATGAAGGACCTCTCTGTAAACCCATCACCCTCCTACTCTTTTTTGGTTTGATCCAGAGCAGTAAGTGTGAGGTGCGGTCGCTGTCGAGAGGAACAAAACAACACAAGACATGGAGCTCAGGGATTTAGTACCAAAAGAATTTAGTACCAAAAGGCAGACCAAAAGAATTATTGGGAAGAAAATACTGATACCAGAAGGCAAATTCTAGAAAAGACCTCACATGAGATAGGAAGGGGGCTGATCCGCAAATGGATCCTGGAATTGGGAAACAAAAAATGATATCGATGGAAAAACTGCTAGTATTAAAATAAAATCTGGCGTTGAGTTAATGTATCTGCATTAGTTCCTTAGTTTGGACAAATGTACTGCAGTAATGTAAGATCACATCCGGAGAAATTGCAATTGGGTGCGTATACAGGGACTCAGCCCTATCTTTGCAACTTTTCTGTAAGTCAAAAATGATTGCAAACAAAATGTTTATTCTGAATTATTGCAAATAAATATTCCATTTAACAGAAAGCAAAAGCTTTCAGAGACCATTACCCAATCTCCTACAGTGCCAGTGCTCTGGGGCACTTTGAAATTCTGTCTTGCAAAAATAATGTTCAGTGATCTGTTGGATCCTTAAATGAGTAGACTGGGCAACAAGCCATAGCCTTCTATTTTGTTTGAAAATGAAACAAACAAACCTGTCTCATTCTAATGGTGTGCATCATAAGAGTGACAAATGCAGTAGGGATGGTCAGAGCCTGGAATGTTTGCAACCACAGGCTTGTGTCTTTGGAGATGGACACTGAGACTATAATCTTCCAGTCAACAAGGCAGAGATACTGGAATGATAGCAGTATAGAGTCCCAGCAGCAAAGTAGCCTTCATGTCCTGACAGAGTCCAAGTGAACTCAGAGAAATCTGCTGAGATTCTAAGGGAAACAGTAGCCTATACTGTACTTCAGTTTCCCTAGCCATTAAAGAGCAGAGTATGTTGTCGGTAGACGCTTTCAGAATGAGCCCAGTTAAACAAGCTGTTCTCCCTGTGATAGATGTGCCCTCCTCAATGTCACCTGCTTGCCCTCCAGATACTGAGACATTCCACCTTCCTTAGTAAGCTCTGTATTGTATGGTGATAGAATGGACGATTACCCAGATAGATGATCTGAAGGAGGGCAAAAGGCCAGGTGGTCCAGAAACACTGTTCTGCTAAAGCTAGAAAGGCCTTGTAATTCTCATCACTCACTCCTAGAAAGCATCTTGTAAAATGTTGCTTCACTGGAACA
Organism: Panthera onca; assembly: GCF_046562875.1. Classification (NCBI taxonomy): domain Eukaryota; kingdom Metazoa; phylum Chordata; class Mammalia; order Carnivora; family Felidae; genus Panthera; species Panthera onca. Next base: position 158,851,330 of record NC_138342.1, read on the forward strand.
ATGTGTCTGCAAACAAACCATTGATGTTCCACTAATAGGGCAAGATTAAGAAAGATCGAGAATCTCAAAACAGTTTTTGATTCATGGAGGGTAGGAAAGGGGACAACCTGAAGCTGAGGACATTTATGACTCACTTCTCCATCTGCCTTTCTAGGGTCATATTTCATCACTTGCTCAGCCCTTCATACATACCCTGTCCTCATTCACTGTGAGCTTGGGATTGAGGGCAGAAATACTTCCAGGTAAGAGCTAGTACCAGAAAAGTCCTAAAAAAGGTCTCACAGTGGAACATTTGGAACTGTTAAGAGAAGGTGCCAGATAACGCTATGTGGATTCTGCCTAGGACTCTGTATCCCTCTTTCCAAAAATGGATTCCATTTTCCCAGGGAGGGACTTTTCTCTCCAATCACTACACAGACAGGACACAATAGTTGGGAGCCATCAGATCTGTAGTCTAATTCAAGGAGGATATAGTTGGTTTTTTCCCCTGAGCTGTCCTCATCATCTGTCAAGGAATAGAAGACCTTCAACTTTAAGACAAAGTCCAAAACTGGTTAATTAGAATACTTGTATGTCTAATTAAAATTGAGAATGGCTCCTAATTATCAATTTCATTAGCATTAATTATTATTTCAAGTGGATAACCATAGATTATTGCCATAGATTAAAGTGCATTTTAAGGTCAATTCACAAAGGTTTTTTTTTTTCTTTTTTCTTTTTTTTAACACACAAGCACAGAGAACTTGCTAGTAGGCACCTATCTTATTCAGGGTTCAACATGCTTCTATTGGAAATTATGATTTTCTATCTGTAGTGAAATGACTTTAAAATTCCAATAGCTTTCCCAAGGGCAGAATATTGATATTTACCTCTCTTTGGAAAGACATGCTTCACCCTGGGAGTGCTTACAAATGTTGCCTAAATTAGCTATCTTTATAATGAAGCTGATGGAGTCAAAATTGGTCATACTGAGCAATTCCTGTAAGTGGCAATGACAATTTTGATCCCCCTACAGTTTTTCCATGGAGTGACAGCATTGCCCTCTATCTCAAATTCCAAAATGCCAATAAATAATCAACCAGCAATGGAGGACCCTTAAAAAAGAATAAATATTGAAGAATGTACTAAATCTTGATCTAGGTAGTCATGAGGAAATACATATATGTAAAACTGTGTCATGTGGTACAAATAAGGTATGTGTGGTCTACTGTATCTATGTTAAATTCACAAAAATGAAGTCAAAATAAGTGTAAGAGTAGAAGAGATGCATGCAAAAAAAATAGAGTATTCTTTTAAGAATTTCAATTTAAATATGTCCATCTTGTTTCCAAAATTTTCAAAATTCTGGTACACAGATTTATTTGACTTTATATGGTATGTATTAGTGGAAGATAGGAATTTAGTAGGTTGCTGAAGTATGGATACATGTTTTGCCATTCTTAACCACTCATCTGGTAATTTTTCCCAACTCTCTAGTATTCTGTTTCTTTAGAACCCTGTGATATAGCTGTTATATTACATACCATATTATGTGGCAGTTACCAAATTTATTGTCTATCTCTTTGACTAGATAATAAACGAAGCGACTGTAGTTGGTGGTTGATTTGTTATTTATTTATTTATTTATTTCCGCTATCTAGCACAAGGTCTGGAACATAAGAAATGCTTGATTTTGATCATTGAAATAAATAGTTTTATGGGGATAAAATTTACATGCCATAAAAACGATGAGTTTGAGAACTGCTTCAGGCATGTAAGCATCACCACCATCTAGATACAGAAAAGTTCCTTCTGTCTAAAAATGTCCCCTAGTGTCCTGTGCAGTCAATGGCTTCCTCCCAGGTCATCACCCTGGCAACCACGAGTCTACCTTCTGCTACTAGGTTTTAACTTTCCAGCATTTTATGTAAATGGAATCGTGATGCATGTAAATTCTCTCCCTATCTTCTCTCATTTAGAATAATGCTTTTGTGATTCATCCATGTTGTTGAATGTATCAGTAGTTCATTATTTCTTATTACTGAATTTTTAGTCTATTGTATGGTTATACCACAATCAGTTTATCCATTCAACACTTGAAGGGGATTTGCATTCTTTAGATTGTTTCCAGCTTTTGTGGCTTTTTGAAATCTACTTTGAATCAGGGCCCCTGGGTGGCTCAGACCGTTAAGCATCTGACTCTTGATTTTTGGCTCAGGTCATGATCTCACCGTTTGTGAGTATGAGCCCTGGAGTTGGCTCTGTGCTGACAGTGGGAGCCTGCTTGACACTCTCTCTCTTTCCCTCTCTCTCTGTCCCTCCCCTGCTCATGCTCTCTCACAAAGTAGATAAACTTGAACAAATCTACTTTGAACACACAGATCTATGTGGATATATGTCTTCATTTCTCTGGGTTAATTTCATGGGGGTGTGGTTGCTGTGTTGAATGGGTATGGGTATGCTTACATCTGTACAAAACCACCAAACCGTTTTCCAAAATGGCTTTGCTAGTTTGCATTCCCATCAACCACATGTGAGAACACCAATTGCTCCTTATACCTTACTGGTATTTAGCCATTCTAAGCAGTGTGTAGTAGTACCTCATTTTGGTTTCACTTCTATTGCTTTATTTTTTAAATATATATATATATATATATATATATATATATTTTTTTTTTTTTTTTTTTTTTTTTTTTTTTAATTTGAGAGAGAGAGAGAGAGAAAGTGAGAAAGCATGAGTGGGAGGACAGGGAGAGAGAGAGAGAGAGAGAGAGAGAGAAAATATTAAACAGGGTCAAAATTCAGTCAAGCCCATGACCCTGGGATCATGACCCCTGTCGAAATCACGAGTCAGACGCTCAACTCTCTGAGCCACCCAAATGTCCCTATTGCTTTATGCATTTGAGTTAACTTTTATTTTCTTAATGAAGAGTAATGATGAACTTTCTGTGTGCTTTTTGTCATTTGTGTATCTTTACTGGTAATAGATCTATTCAAATCTTTAGCCTATTTTAAAATTTGGGTTGTTGGCATTATTATTGAGTTGTAAAAGTTCTTTGGGCATTTTGGATATAAATCTTTTATCAGATATGTTTTATAAATATTCTCTTCTAGTCTGTGGTTTGCCTTTTAATTCTTTTGACAATGGGGTCGCCTGAGTGGCTCCTTCGTTTAAGCAACTGACTCCTGATTTCAGCTCATGTCATGATCCCAGGGTCATGGGATTGAGCCCTGCATCTGGCTCCATGCTGAGAGTAGAGCCTGCTTAAGATTCTCTCTCTCCCTCTCTCTGCACACCTCCCTTGCTTGTGCTCTCTCTCTCTCTGGCAAAATAAACTATAATAAACATTTAAAAAAAAAAAGATTCTCTCTCCTTCTCCCCCTACCCCTCCCTGATTCGCATGTGTGCACATTCTCTCTCTCAAAAAAGAAAATTCTTTGACAATGGCTTTCAAATTATTTTTTTTAATTTTGATGTGTCTAATTTATAATTTTCTGTAATTCATGCTTTTTCACAGCTACCATACTGCCCTGGTTTTCTATTTGTCCATTGGCCTTTCTTTTTTTTTTCCCTCTGTGCTGTCTTCTGTTGGAACAATTGAGTGATTTGTGTGGTTTTATTTCCACTGTTGACTTACTAGATATACTGTTTTACTTTTTCATTGTTGCTTTGATTCAAAATTTACATTTTTTAACTTATCATACCTGAAGGATAGCAAAGGCAAAAGTAGTCTTTTCTGACTTCCCTTCAGAGAGTTGAGTTAAGGAAGTTTCACAGCCAGGTGGGTGATTCATGGGTTACACTGCGATGTTGCATAAACAAATGTCATCACAAACTTTCATACCTGCTGTTTGTTCTTACTGAAATCCCCCTTTTTCCCCATAGAATTCCTTCCTCCCTCTTTCCTTTTCCCTATTAGGTTTGCATATAAACCCCACCTTCAGCCTGATACTCCCACACATATATGTAAGTGAACTTTGTCTTTTCTCCTGTTAATCTATTGCCAGTTAACTTGTAGACCCCCAACCACTGCACCTAAGTTGGTAGAGGAAAGGTCTTTCTTCCAAACACAGCCTTTCAAATAATATTGTATCATTTTGCAAATAATATAAGAACCTTTGAGAAGTATATATTTTTCCTTCTTCTATACTTTGTCCTATTGTCAAGTATTTTATTTTTGCATGTTATAAACCTGGCCTATTTTTATTATATTGGCTCTAAGCAGACAATTATTTTTTAAAGAGATTTTGCAAGGAGAAAAATATATATTTACTCAGCTCATTTTTGTTACCAGCATTATCCATTGCTTTGTGTATGTGATTCTGCCTGAAAAACTTTCTTTAACATTTCATGTAGAGCAAGTCTGCTGGGAATGGCTTTTCCCAGCTTTTATTTGTCTGAAAGTATTTCACTTTCATTTTTAAAAAATATTTTCACTGGATTAAAAAAAACCTCTAGGTTGACAGGCTTTTTTTTCTTTAAATATTTAAAAATGTTCCTGTATTGTCTCTAGCTTGCATGGTTTCTTATGAGCAATATGTCATCAATCTTGCTTTTTATTTTTTTTTTATTTTTTTTTTTTTTAATTTTTTTTCAACGTTTTTTATTTATTTTTGGGACAGAGAGAGACAGAGCATGAATGGGGGAGGGGCAGAGAGAGAGGGAGACACAGAATCGGAAACAGGCTCCAGGCTCCGAGCCATCAGCCCAGAGCCTGATGCGGGGCTCGAACTCCCGGACCGTGAGATCGTGACCTGGCTGAAGTCGGACGCTTAACCGACTGCGCCACCCAGGCACCCCCAATCTTGCTTTTTAAAAAATGTATTTGTTTAAGTTCAAGTTAGTTAACATACAGTGTAGTGTTGGTTTCAGGAGTAGAACCCAGTGATTCATCACTTACATGTAACACCCAGTGCTCATCCCAACAAGTGCCCTCCTTAATACCCATCACCCATTTTCCCCACCCCCATCAACCCTCAATTTGTTCTCTGTGTTTAAGAGTCTCTTAAGGTTTGCTTCCCTCTGTGTATTTACATATTTTTCCTTTCCTTCATCTATGTTCATCTGTTGTGACTCTTAAATTTCACATGAGTGAAACCATGTGATATTTATCTTTCTCTGACTTATTTTGCCCATCACCCATTTACATCATCCCCCCCACCTACCTCCCCTCCAGCAACCCTCAGTTTGTTCTCTGTATTTGTCTCTTAATGGTTTGCCTCCCTCTCTGTTTTTATCTTATTTTTCCTTCCCTTCCCCTATGTTTATCTTAAATTCTACATACTAGTGAAATCATATATTTGTCTTTCTCAGACTGACTTATTTCGCTTAGCATAATACATTCCAGTTCCATCCACATTGTTGCAAATGACAAGATTTCATTCTTTTTTTTTTTTTTTTTTAATTTTTTTTTTAACGTTTTATTTATTTTTGAGACAGAGAGAGACAGGGCATGAACGGGGGAGGGGCAGAGAGAGAGGGAGACACAGAATCGGAAGCAGGCTCCAGGCTCTGAGCCATCAGCCCAGAGCCTGACGCGGGGCTCGAACTCACGGACCGCGAGATCGTGACCTGGCTGAAGTCGGACGCTTAACCGACTGCGCCACCCAGGCGCCCCGATTTCATTCTTTTTGATTGCTGATCACTCTTGCTTTTTAAACTTTGTAGGTAATATGTCTTTTCTCGTCTGTTTTTAATATTTATCTCTTTATCACTGGTTTTCCACAATTTCATTATAATATTCCTTGGTGGGTGTTTTTTTTTTTTTTTTTTTTTATGTTTATTCCTCAGGAAATTTGTAGAGCTTTTTGAATCTATGAGTTTGCAGGGTTTTTTTTTTTTTAAATGAAATTTGGAGTATTTTCAACATTCATGTGTGCAAATCTTTTTATTCTTCCCTTTCTGGAGATCACATTACCCATATGTTAGATTTCATGGTATCATCCTACAAGTCATCGATGCCTTTTCTTTGTTTTTTCTTTTCTTTTTTCTCCATACTCCATTTTGAACAACTTTTACTGTTATGTCTTCAGATTTACCCATCTTTTCTTTGGTATTATCTAATCTGGTCTTAAATACATCAAGTATATGATCCACGATTAATCCTACCCAGTGTGTTTGCCATTTCAAATATTGCATTTCTCATCTCCAGAAGTTTTGTTTCAATCTTTTTTGTATCATTTGTGTCTCTCCCAGTCATAGCCACATGTTCCACTCTTGAGAATATTGAGCATATTTATGATAGCTGTTTTAATATTTGTATCTACTAAATTTATCACCACTACCATTTCTGACTCAGTTTATATTGATTGATGTTTCCACTGTATCTTATTTTCCTACTTGTTGGAACACCTAGTAATTTTCTGTTGGATATCAGTGCAATATTATGATTTATAAGAAATATATATGAGGTTATTCAGATGACCAAATATGAGATCTATATATTTAGTCTCCATTCACAGTTTCTGGCTCACAGCTTCCAAACTCTTGGAATTTCTTGAGCAATAAAAGCAATGGGAACATCTTCTGTTATAAATTTAGTCTTTTGTCTTCAGTTCCTAAAATCATTCAGAGCCATAAAGTTGAAATAGGTGTCTTGTTATTTGTAACAAGATCCTTTCCACTACAACCAGGTTTATGTTAGTGAGGTGACTTTAAAATCACCTAAGTTTAGGGGCTGGTTGCCTGGGAAATCAACCAAGAATTGAGGGTTGGATTTTAGCCCCACCCCCTGAGGTTAAATCAATCACCAATGGTTAATGATTTAATCAATCATGCCTATGTAATGAAGTCTCCATTTAAAAAAGTGGCGGGGGGTGGGATCGGGTGGCGGGAAGGCATTCAGAGAGCTTCCAGGCTGGGGAACCAGAATACTTTCCTGTGCTGCCAGGCTTGGCCCCAAGCTCCACAAGGACAGAAGCTCCTTTGTTCAGAACCTCGCCCTATGTGTCTCTTTATCAGGCTATTGATTTGTGTCCTTTAATATTATTTTTTAATATACTCATAACCTGGGGAGTAAACGGGTTTCCTGAATTTTGTGAGCTACCCTAGCAAATCAGTTGAGCCCAATAAGGGTGTTATGGGGACTTCTGATTTATAACAAGTTTGTCAGAAGCACAGGTAACAACCTGGACTTGTGATTGGCATCTGAAGTGGAAGGCAGTTTCTTGGGACTGAGCCCTTACCCTGTGGAATCTGATGGTATCTTAGGGCAGATGGAGTCAGAATTGAGCTGAATCCTAGGACATTCAGGTGCTATCTGGACACTCATTTGTTGGTGTGGGAACCCTCCATCTCCCCCCAACACCCTCAAGGTGGAATTGGGTACAGAACCTAAACAGTCAGTCATTGTGAGTTGTATATTTTGGGGTTCTGGATTTCATTTTACCCCTTTATTTTTTAAAATGTTTTTATTTATTTTGAGACAGAGAGAGACAAAGCATGAGCAGGGGAGGGGCAGAGAGAGAGGGAGACACAGAATCCGAAGCAGGCTCCAGGCTCTGAGCTGTCAGCACAGAGCCTGATGCGGGGCTCGAACTCACTGACCCTGAGAGATCATGACCTGAGCTGGAGTCTGACATTTAACCCACTGAGCTACCCAGGAGCCCCTCCTTTTATTCCTTTAAATAGTAATGAACTTTATCCAGGCATGAGGTTAAGGTATTGGTGTCAGTTTGATCATTTCAAGGCTTCTTCTTAAGGTTTGTTAGAGAGGGTCCAGTTTAGCCTTTAGTCTTAGGCTTATTTAATTCCGTGCCAAAGGTGATATCCTCTCAGGACATTAAATGTAGCCCTGTGTATTAAGAGATCATTCCATCTGTCTGGTGGGATTGCAAAAGATTCCCAGTCTTATGTGAACTTGAGAATTATTTGTCTTACTGCTTTCTATGGTTCTTTCCATGACCTTGTAGAGTTACTCCCCATACGTGCCAAAGATTGGAGGGAACTTCCTACCTATGCACACCTTTGGACTTCTCTTTGCAGTTCCTCCTTCTCTGCAGATGTGTTTCACCCATTCCAGAGTTTTTATTTTGCCTTTCAATTCTGATCTCAATCTCTTTAATTTAAGAGGGTCATTGGGTTGCAACCAGGTATCCTCTCCTTATGTTGCACCCTCAAAGCTAATCTAGGCAATACTTTGGGTGCTGTTTGAGCTTACCCCATTTGTTTCCCTTCTTTCAGAAACCACATTTCCGAACCGCATGTAGTTCAAGGCCTGACAACCATTGTTTTGCATGTTCTCCCCTAGTTTTCTCGTTGCTTAAGGTATGAGGATGTGAGGATATATCTGGTCCCCATTAGTTACTGATGCCTGAAATTATTCTTGCTCTCGATAACTTAAAAATACCTTTTTTTAGATGTTTATTTATTTTTGAGAGAGAGACAGAGACAGAGACAGAGTGTGAGTGGGGGAGGGGCAGAGAGAGAGGGAGACATACAGAATCTGAAGCAGGCTCCAGGCTCTGAGCTGTCAACACAGAGCCTGATGAGGGGTTCAAACTCACAAACAGTGAGATCATGACCTGAGCTGAAGTCTAGTGCTTAACCAACTGAGCCACCCAGGCGCCCCTCTTGATAACTTTTTAAATGAATTGAAGGTCACAAAAGATGGTCACTTAATGTGCAAATCACATAAATTTGAGGGGAATATCTAAGAAATTTAACAACAGAAGAAGTATTCAAGGATATCCTATTACAATAAAAATGGGAAATCAAAATTTTACTGGTTAATATCAACTCCAGCATTTAGGTTCAATTAAATCAATTATTTCGTGCAAATAGAAGAGGAAGTGAGACACAGAACTCTGGTTTCATAGTAGTTTATGTAAAACTATCCCAGAGCTTTTAATAATTTCAGAAACGTTCTGTGCAGGGTGATTTATCAAGATTATTTTTTAATGTGTTGTTCAAAAAAAGACCTTCATAGATACGTGTCCAGATCAAGGGAATTGTGATCATCACTATGTAATTTTATATTGTCCAACCCAATTTTATAAATATGCCCTATCACTCCTAAGTGGGCCATTGATACTAAATGTTTCTGCATGAAGAAAATCATGGTCTACGATAATAGGCTAATATATTTTTCCAACTACCACAGAATGATCCAGGAAACAAAGTTTTACCACTTCACACCATCTATTCTCCATGTCCCCCTCTGCAACAGTAGTCTGTGCCTGTGTGTGATTTATATGTCCTATATACCACTTTCTCTTCCTGTTGGGGAACATGGCTCCTCGCCTTGCATTTAATAGCCTCCTTAGTGGAGAGGGGCTGAAACTCTCTTCTCAGTTAAAAATTCCAGCACAGAAAACTGGTTGTCTTGGTTTGCGTTCCAATGCTCCTTTGTGTCAATCAATAATCCATAGTGATTAGAGGGTCAGGTTCTCTCTGGTATTCTGTGTGTGTGTGTGTGTGTGTGTGTGTGCATGTGTGTGTGTTGTATGTGTGCTCACCATTATACACACATATGGAATCCCTCCTCCATCTATTTAATATATTTAATTTTAATCCTTAAGATAATTCTATGAGGTAGATGCCAGTATTTCCATTTTACAAGGAAATTGACACATAGAGATGTTAAAACATACTATGGAGTTCACACAGCTAAAATGTTGGTGCCAGATTTTAAATTGTGTTTGTCAAAGCTTTGCCTTAAACAACACCTCTTCTCTTATCATTTCCTGTCCTAAAAATTTTAGTGCTGCCTCACTCCCATATCAGTATGTTAAAATGCCTCTAGTTTTTCTCAGGAAAACATTATTTTCTGAACCCAGCCTAAACACATATTTGTCTCTAAAATAGAAATAAATGGATATTCCCTCTCAAATCCTGGGCTTTCATTATGACACTTTACACGTTAGCTCTTTTTAGCTCCACACCACTAGTTCTCTGCTTTTCTTGAGGCGTTTTAATGTCTAATTTTCAACAGTTTCCCACCAAATGGAAATCACTATTGGTATGGTAAGCATTTGGAGCTTTATTATTGATTTATGCCTTGGGTGAAGAGGTTAATTAAATGTGAATTTTAAGCCGACAACATGATTAGGAGAGTGAAGCAAGCGGAATTCATGAATACTTCCAGAGCCATTAAAACTATTTAAAATGAACAATGACTGAAGGTGGTGGAAAGGAGGTAGGGTGGGGAGATGGACCAACCCTCTGTTATTTGTGCCTGGATTAATGAAATTCTGAAGAACAACGGACTCTTTCCAAGGCATTTTATTTTGCATTTATATTGACATTAGCATGGAATAGAACACATCCCTAATAAATCTATTGTCTTCCCTATTGTCTCTGTTTCTTGTGTTTCAGATTGTGACATAGAGCTCTGAGCTGACCAAATCAACAGAACAGAGTGGAAAAAGGGGGGATTCATAGGTTATAGATCCTTAATTAAAGAGTCCTTAGGATGACTTTGTAAAGCTTGAGAAGGATACACACACTCAACATTTCATTCTGCTTGCTTTTCAGGAAGACCTTTTGGAGGTCATGGTTTGAAAAACTGAATCATGGGGGGATCTTATCCCAAAAACTTGCAGAAAAATCATTACACAGCAATCAATGATCTGAGATAATGAGTAATCTGGGTTTGGTTTCAACCGAGATTATAATTCCCCCAAATTAAAACAATTGTGAATTTTATAACACCATTTATATCTGAAACCTCCCTCCTTTAAACCCCAGGCATGTAGTGGACTATCAGTTTTGGTGAATGATAAATCGAGTTCTACAACTCTAGGGGATTTCAAAAAATAAGTAACAACGATTACATAAACATAACCATTGTCATAAAGAATGCAGGCAAACTGTTCAAATTAAGCGGGGTAGTTATTCAAGAAAATGGAAAATTTCAAAGGACGCTATGCTTAGAAATTAAATACTTCTATGACTATAGAAAAGACATCTATTTTAGAAACAAAGCAAATGATTTTTGATACTTGGTGCTGTAGCAAAAATAGATCCTCACCACCATAAATGTAATAATGTTTATTGCATTTTAGTTTGCAACGGGCAGGGCCCTGTTCACAAATAGCTCAGTAACTATGATGCAATATGCAGAAACGATGCAACGTGGCTAAAAGGTGCAGTAACACTTCAGAATCAATCTTAGAACACTAAAGAAATGCTATTGTCGTCGGGATTCCATCCAAGCAAATATCTATTGTGCCAAGATAACAGAAAATAGATGGACATGTATACCAAGTTGGAATCAAAGACTCAGCAAAATGGACGTTAAAAATCAGCCTAGGAATCCGATATTTCAGTTGCAAGGATGAAAAGCCCTGACAAACACTAAACTCAGAGCTAGATAAGGCCGAGGAAGAGAAGGTTGAAACATTTTCCTGCTAGAGACCATGAGGCCATAGACTAAAGCATGGAGAAAGGTCCCGTGTTCCACATGTGCAGCTCAGAGACAACAGCGGGGCTCTGAATGATGAGGTACTGACTTGTTGCCTTAAGAGCTGCAGCAGATCAAGGTCTAGGGCAATAATGGACATCCAGGTCAAGGCTGCCTGCCTCAGAGTGGTGTAGGACTCACGGAATCCCAGTGGATCTACTGTTGGGAGAGGCTAACCGGTGACATCTAATGTTTCTCAGGGTCACCAGAACAATAGAAATACCTCAGTCTCCCTTTCAAATTTTCCCCTCCACTCCAGGAGACCCCACTGTGCCCCGAGTGAGGGTCACACAGATGCTTCTGGTCCGGTCCTCATCACTGCCTCTGCAACACACTTTACTTGGCTCCACGTGGCCAGTCTTGCTTTCACACATGGGCCATGATCTGCATGTGCTAAGGTCTGAGACAGCAGGCATAATTTCAGGGCAGGGTTTCTGAGTCTTGGCTATGATGACATTTGGGGCCAGCGAATTCTTTGCTTTGAGGGGCTCCCCTGTGTATTCCAGTATGTTTAGCATCATCACTAGATCTAATAGCACCCCCAATTATACAATACTAACATCTTCACACATTACCAAATGCCCCCTGGAGGCGTGAGAATGGCTTGAGCTGGCTGAGAACCACTGCTTTAAAGGTTTATACCTTTGGGGCGCCTGGGTGGCTCAGTCGGTTGAGCGTCCGACTTCAGCTCAGGTCACGATCTCACGGACCGTGAGTTCGAGCCCCGCGTCAGGCTCTGGGCTGATGGCTCAGAGCCTGGAGCCTGCTTCCAGTTCTGTGTCTCCCTCTCTCTCTGCCCCTCCCCCGTTCATGCTCTGTCTCTCTCTATCTCAAAAATAAATAAACGTTAAAAAAAAATTAAAAAAAAAAAAAGGTTTATACCTTTAATGTACTGGTCTTGGGAGTCCAAGTTTTGGCCTTGTAGTTAGTTTGTATACTTACAAGAGAGTAAAGGCATCTAAAGATTAAAGAAGATTCTAATGCAGAAAAAAGTTTCAACTATCTACTGGATATAGCTACTCTCAGGACTCAAAAGCCCATCCCTTTGAGTCTGTAACAGGGGTCTCATTAGGTAGCTACAGAGAAACCTTGTTGCCAAACTAGAGGGGTGTTTTTTTGCAAAGCTCACTGCTTTCCAGAAGCATGCTTAAGCTTCTCTGTATTTCTAGCAGATTAGTCTCAATGGAGTCGGAGTTAGAGAAAATAAGATTTTCTCCTTCTCTTCTATGTCGTTCATGTTTTTTTTTTTCCAGATTCTGATTCATTTTAAGAACATTTACAGTCTGAATATCCACTTTCTTCTGGGGAAAACCTGTTCTATACCCAAATGTGTGGCCTTGCTGTATGTCCTTAACAGAAAGTTGCTTCAGAATATAATAGCATGACAGACACAAATAAAGCTGCACATGGGTAGTTTTTAAATATCTCCTTCTTCTGAATTATACAAATAAGTGCTAACTTTCCACTTGTAACATTTATCAACATTTTCCCCTGTGGAAGAATCAAACTACATGGTGATAAAGAGTAATATGGGACCAAAGTATGGAACTTACAGGAGAGAGATTTTGGGTCCCTAGAAGGAAACAGATTGTTAAGTGAATTTTAAGCCGACAACATGATTAGGAGAGTGAAGCAAGCAGAATTCATGAATACTTCCAGAGCCATTAAAACTATTTAAAATGAACAAGATGCAGTGAAAGGCAGTAACTTCCACATCCCTTTGCATCCTTCAACCAGAAGCTGGAAGGTATTGTGAAGGAAAACACATTGGATAGGTGGTTGGTCAAGATGATCCTTTGGTTATATGATTCTTTTCTTAAGAAAATGGCCTACTTTTTTGATTCACCTGAATAGCAGTTGCTACTTGAACAATGTTTAGATCTACTAACCAGAATTAAGAGACCCAATTCTTTGCCTTATTCTGGTGTGTGTGTGTGTGTGTGTGTGTGTGTGTGTGTGTGTGTGTGCATGCACGTGTGAATGAATTCATATCATAAGGGGTAATCAACCAAGTGTAAATCATGACTAATTTTTAAAATTTTTTATTAAAATAATTACAGCAATAGTGTAAAAAATTGTCAAATTACGGAGAAGCCATGGCTCTACAAAATAAGTTTTAATGTGGAGCTTAGCAAAGTGCCTCTCATTGTCTCTCCTCTGCCAGAGGAATTCCTCTCCTCCTCACCAGTTAGACCTATAAGAGTAGCATCACCTCCTTCTGCCAACAGGCTGCCCAGAGAAAGGAGAGGTGAGAGAGAGCCTAGCCTGCTTAGTGTCCACAACTGTGGCCTCTACATCCACAAGAAGACTGTGAGGATGAAAGATTTGGGTAAAGGAGAGGAGAAAGAAGGGGAGAGCATGCTGTTAGGAGCTTAATGATGAAGGAGGGATGGATATGGAAATGTAAGGAAAGACTCAGAGAAGGGCTTCAGTTCATATCTGGTTTAGCTCTTGCCTGAGTTCATGGCCTGAGAGATAGAACACTGTGTTATTTTTCCAACTATTCCTCTCACCCCACCACAGGTTACCTTTTCTTCATTTCTGGGCCCAGCAATGAACTTGGCTTTCTTGAGCCATATCTGCAAATCTTTACAACAATGCCCTATGGAAATCAGCAGTAAGATGTTGTTGTTTTTTTTTTTCTCTTGGCCATGGGCAGAATGTATGCTGGCAGCTCAACAACATTGAGAGCAGTGACTGAATCATTTCCATCCTATAATATGCTATCGATATTTGTTTTCTGGTGACTAGAGGGGAAAGAACATGTGGGTTTTTTTGGTTTTGTTTTCTTTGTTTTTTGGCTTTGTTGATTTCTCAGCCTCAAGAATATTTATTTATCTATTGAAAGGGTAGATTCAGAAAGAGCAAGTCTCCTGGAATACCTGCTTGGAAGATAACTGGAAAGAAGCACAGATAGAAACTTCACACAGCAGACTAATAATCAGCATTTTTAAAGCCTTAAGAGGGAAAATGCAGAAGCAAAATTGCTTTTTGTGTCCTTCTTTTTATCTACACTATACCTAGGAATGCTTTTCATTTTGCCCCTGATTTACAGTGTAAAACAAAGAGAAAATCTCATGGTTCTACATAGCTTATGGTAGTCCAGTTGAACAGTTCAGGCCCAGAACTCCATTTCCATTCCTGAATTATTGAATTATTTGCAATGGATTTCTGCATCAACCAGTAACCACATAATTACTAAATGTCCCTATTTTCTTGGCCACAAGCATACATGCATTTGTGGAATTGGATTAACTAAAGCAAAGGGAAATGTTTAGTAAATGATTGCTCAAAGGGCACAGTGGATAATCCAAAGGCAATATTAAAGGTCTCTGAACTAAAGAAAATTTTCCCTCTTAGGCTCATCACAAAGTAAGGAAAACCCTGACAGAAGATTTTACTTAATGGCGACAATAAAATCTCATTACTTTAGCCTGCAATGACTGGGAGATGTTGCTGTTTCAGAGTGAGGACTGGACTACGTGTCATGTCTAACATACTGACAAAACCATGGTTCTTTCCCAGGACCATCTAGGAAGCCACTGGCTCATTCATTCAAAATGTGTTATTGGATAGCCACACGTTTTGTACTCCTTTCTTAAAAACTGTCATCAGAGCTTCCGACAGGATAGTTTAGAAAATTCTCAATTATGATAGCTCTGGATGATTTTGTTCATCCTGTGTCATCATGATCAGTTAATGTGGAGTTTATTTTTCTGTTTGTATAACACACACACACACACACACAAACGTCTATTCATTGTTGGAGTGAAAGAAAAGATCAGCTTTCCTTGACTTCTTCCATTTGTACGTTGGTATCCATTCTTCCAGATACAGGTAAGAGATTCATTCTGCACATTATCAGAATATGTTTTCAAGGGAATAAATTTAAAGTAAATTAAAGCCGAAATTCTTCAGGTGGCCACATTTAATTACAGAGTAGCTATCGATTCTCTTACACACAATTTGTAGAAAATTGTCACTCACGGGTCTTGTGCATAAGTCTACTGTCTTGTATTGAGGTAGATGTGTAAATACCCCATTCACCCAACTGCATTTCAAACTACCAGAGAGCACGACTTGCCTTATGGAGTTTTGGTCTATTTTTATTTTCTCCCAGCTTAGTGATGGGGACTTAGAAGTTGCTCAATAAAGGTCATAAATATAGCTACATACCAGCTATAAATTCCAAAGAGGAATTCTAAAAATACTTTTAAGATTTTTAAGGATGGGTGGCATGAATAGAATAAGCTGCAGACTTTCCAAAGCTACTTCTGTAAAACATTTGTATGTGTTATCTGTGCACAGACAATGAACCATATGATTTTGCTTACCTGCTAATAAATAAGCAAGCCTAGTTTTTAGCCACATCTCCTGTGATGTATTTCCATAACAGAAACTGTTAAAAAGGAAACAGCGAGCCCTCTATGCAGTCACTGGTGCTAAACCCAACCTCAGCAAATCAAGGCTTCATGCCTAACCTAAGCGTGGTTTTCAACTCCCCAGGACGGGAACCTTTAACCAGTTAACCTGGAATCACCTGGTCAGCACCAGAGAGCTCATCTGCTCCATAGACCCTCCTGTGCCCTTTAGGAGGGCCGCTGTGCCTGAAACAACACATTCTTGGCCATCGACTTCCTTTTTCTGCTCCTCTCCACCTTTAAAACCTCCTCCTCTGCAGCTCAGGAGAGCTCCTTCTACTTGGATGGGATGCTGCTCGATTCATGAATGATTCAATAAAGCCAATTAGATCTTTCAAATGAGCTCCGTTGGATTTTTGTTATTTAACAAAACAAATGTGTTCTCTGGCACATGTAATCGTCTCCGTGGGACTCAGCGGCTCACAACTGAATTTCCATGTGAGTTCTCTTTCTCACTAGTTGTATAAACTTGAGCATTTTACGGAACCTTCCCAAACCTCAGTCTTCTCATCTGTAAAAAAGGAGATATTAACTACGTTTTAGAATTGAATTAAATTTAAACGTAATTACATTAAGTTAGATGAAGTTCAATTAAAAGAGGTAACATATGTAAATTACCGAACATAGGTCTCAACATTTAGTAGTAACCCTATGAATACTAGCTCCTTCCCTTCGGATCAAAACGCATTTTGAAAGACCTGCCATTGTATTCCTACAAAAACTTAAAGCTATCAGGACAGATTCCTCTGTTCATTATAGCAGAGCCAGTCATTCCTCTTACTGAAAACACCCTTCCACCAAAGTTACTGTATGCAGCTGAAAGTTATAAAACCGTGTTTGCTTGAAAGACATCCGTAATTTTGGCTTACTTTTTGTATGCGTTTTATTTTGGCCTCATATTCTCTGTGTCATTTCAGGTGATTTGCTCCTGCCGTATTTTGCGGAGTACTTCATCTCCTACCAATGACTCCGAATCGACGAGGTTTTCTGAAATTAGAATGGAAACTCTCTGAGGTCTTCTGTTTGCTTGGTCAGAATCGTATTCTTGAGTTGCTGTGTGAATCCGGGCAGGATAATAATTCTGGCAGGGGCTGCCAGTTCTGACAGAATGCTGAGCTGAGCTCTGCAGTTTAAAATGTGTTATCCCGAGTTGTCAAGGTTGTTAGATTTAATGTGTTTGACTTTGGGAAGGATTTGGACAGAATTTGATAGACAACTCCTAACCCAGACATGGAACTCAATTCACCTCCGAAATGAGAAAGGTCCCGTTTCCTTTCTCGTCCCTCCCCATTCCTTTTTCCTCAACCTCATTTCTTCACGTGGTCCAAGGACCAATCGCCCAGGAGACAGATGGTACATTGAGAATGTGCGCAAGGCGAGCTGACTCAGGAGAAATAACCCCCTTCGCTGGTGGAGGCGCGGCCTCCATTCCATTTCAAGCTGGACTTGAAATCAATATGTCATTATAAACAAATATGGTGCAGGGAGAGACAGGAAGTGGATACCCACCCAGGATAAAGTAATTTGGAAACATTAGTTACTTTGATATGTGCTGCACACCAAGGAGACATGAACATTTCACAGTGGATTTCTCTGCCTCAATCAATGTCCTTTCTTTTTCTCACTCGAAGTGGTTTTATAGACAAGCAAGGTTACTTGCTTGGAGAAAGTTCAAATTCCAGTATCAATTTCTGACTGCCTGTCCAGCTCCCAAGCTCTAATTGTTTACTTTGAACTACAACCTCCCTCATTGGCCTTGGAGAGAAAACCCCTGATAAATTTTAAAAAAGGCAGGCGGGGAGGGAAATGTGTGCTTCAATGCACGCTACAGGTAATGGTGTTTGGCACGCAACTGGTGTTCGTTAGCAGAACTGTCCTGACAGTGAGCCCTTTGATAATGTTTCCACTCCTATCACCCCTTCAAACATGTGATAAGCTAGGATGACAAGAAGGCAGTGATATATAGCCTTGAGAAAGGGGCCCGAGCAGGATTTACAAAATTCTCCTCTGCTTGTCCGTACCATTCAGTCTTCCATAGTTCTTCCTCAAAATACTTTTCTACTTCTTCTAAAGCTAGTTAGAATCATCCCATCCCAATTCTTCAACTTCTGAACTTCCTCTGGGGACATAGCTCTGCAGCTCCCTGTTCACCTGTAGAAAAGTCCTTTCCTGCTCCCCGAGATTTCCCCACTCCTCTATTTCCAAGCATGCCCCTAGTTTGACAAGCTGTATCTTTTAAAACCTGATGGCCATTCTGACCCTCTTCATATAAGGGAAGTATTTTGCTTTCTTTTCTAAGAATAAGGATATAGTTGGGCTGATCCAGCTTCATTCTCTGGCTTGATTGGGGACTGAAGTTTAGACTTCGGAACTTGAATGGAGTCCAGCTAACTGGTCAATGTGGGGATTGAATATGTAACCCCAACCTCATTAACATCATGTTCCAACAAATTGATTGACCTGGTCATAATCCAGGCTGGCTCCATCCTGCATTCGACTCCCAGCCTCACTTCTAATATATTTTTAAGGGCTTGGTGGATGAATATATTTAGGTCTTTTATGGAAAAATATTTTAAGAATAAATGCAGCTAATTATAGAACCTGCTTTTAAAAGATTTGCATTACAAATGCCTGTCGAGACACTGCTAACCTAGGGTTGTTAATTCTCTGGTCTCCATATAGAAACAAACATTTAAAACATAAATCTGTGTAGTAAAGATTAGCTTGGCCCCAAACAGACTTTCCAATCCTTTATCCTTGTTAGTTCGTACAGTTGCTTGCTGTATCAATTTAGTTAAATAGGAAGAGGCGGTTTGGCTATCCAGATGGCTCTAATACTAAACGCAAAATTTAAGACACGCTATTCTATTTTGTTTATCTCATTTAGCCAATTTAGAAGTCCACATGTTTTAAAGAAATGGACTGCTTTGCAAATCTCCAAAGATTGGTTTTTAATTCCAGTTTCCTCTTACATCTCTATTTTCACCTCTGCTTTCATCCATTCCATATTCTGTGAGTAATTACAATGTGGATGACACTAGGCTGTGAACTGGGTGGATAACTCCATGGAATGGATTGTTTTACTCATTATATAAACAAAAAGATCTTGGACAGACCCCAAGAGGAGGGAAAGGAGAGAAAACTATGTGAATAAGCCAGAGGGCAGAAGACCCTGGTGGGAATTGGGCTGATTGGTTTGGTGGGGGGAAAGTATATAAAGAAGTAATAGGAGACAGGCGCCTGGGTGGCTCAGTTGGTTAAGCGTCCGACTTCGGCTCAGGTCATGATCTCACGGTCCGTGAGCTCAAGCCCTGCATCAGGCTCTGTGCTGACAGCTCAGGGCCTGGAGACTGCTTTGGATTCTGTGTCTCCCTCTCACTCTGAGCCTCCCCTGTTCATGCTCTGTCTCTCTCTGTCTCAAAAATAAATAAACGTTAAAAAAAATTTAAAAACAAAAGCAGTAATAGAAAAAATGTCAAATAAGTAATAGATTAATGAGTCTTAAAAATCAGGCTGAGTTTTGGGGAGAAGGTAATAGAGAACAATTTAAAAGAACTTGTGAAATCATTTCTTTTATTTGATTTTTAGCAAGAAAAGAATCTATATGGAGATTAAGAGACATTAAGACACTGTTAGGCTCAAAAAGAATTTTAATCAATTGAGGTGAAAATAAAGAGGTTCTGAATGAGGTAATACAGTGGAAGCAAAAAGGAAGGAGCAAATTAAGACATGGTATAATTGAAATAGTGAGGACAGCATAGCTCAGCTTTTACAGGGATGAAGGTCAGGAGGTAAGCTCCATATTGTTTATAGAGTAGAACAAAGGAAAAAAAAAACAGAAAAATGTGGAGGAAAATTAGATTCAATGCTCTCTCATTCACATAATCCTCCAATAGAGGTTACATGGTCTGTTCTTAGATCATTCAAATGTATTAAATTGCGTTCAAGTGAAAGACCATTGACTCTGAAGCCTGATTGCTTCAATATGAAATCTGACCATCCATTGGAGCAAAGGATGTCCACCTGGTCCCCATGGTGAGCTTTAATAAAGGTCAATCAAAGGCACTCTTGTGCTTTCAGCTTCATTGCAATGCTCAGTTTATGGCTTACAGGCTCTACAGAGCTGGGTATTATAAATCATATTTATCCAATAACTCAATGCACAAAACCTGTACTAGATGCTAGTCTCTGCCTTCCAAAAGCTCACGGACCAATGGGGAAAGAAGCCATCTTCACTTCACTGTATTTCACTTCCTCACTGCCCACCTAGTCTGTATCCTCTGAACACGAGTTTCTCCCCGCTATTCAGCTGAAACGCCCATTTCAAGTTATGTCAATATAGTCACCACATTGAACAGCTTCTACTCGATTCTCATTTCCTTCCCTCTGTCTGTGATATTTGCAATTACTGATCACTTTCCTGGCCTCAGATCTACTTTCTCCCTCCCTCACCACTGCTCCCCTGCACTTTCAGGGCAAGAAGACACAAAACAAACACATACACATGCTGTTTTCTTTTGCTCTCCCATTGATCTCTGGGACATTTTTCTCTACTAATTTTTCTTATGACTCTCCTTTCCTTTCCTGTTCTTTCTCTGGCCTTCCTCCTCTCTTTAATTCCCATAATGTAGGTTTCTGCCAGGGTTTTACTCTGAGTCCTTTTGCCTCCTATTTAAATGCTCATTTCTTTGTTGACATCATCTACCCTCGCCGATGAATGTCTTTTTTCCTCTCAGCTTTACTGAGATAGAATTGACATGCAACATTGTGTACGTTTAAGGTATACAAGGTAATGATCTAATCCTCGAATATATTGCAAAAATGATTACCACAACAAGGTTAGTTAACACATCCCTCACCTCACATAATTGCCACTTTTTGGTGGTTGTTTTTGGTGGTGAGAACATTTCAGATCCAATATGTCATCAACTTTCAAGTACACAATACACAAGTACACAATACAATACTGTTAACCATAGTCATAGGAGACAACTGCTAAGCATCTTACAGAAA
The DNA here is from genome assembly GCF_046562875.1 of Panthera onca. Classification (NCBI taxonomy): domain Eukaryota; kingdom Metazoa; phylum Chordata; class Mammalia; order Carnivora; family Felidae; genus Panthera; species Panthera onca. The sequence goes on from NC_138342.1 coordinate 158,872,145, forward strand.
CAGAAGAGCAGTGGGGCTCTTGGTTAATAATAAGCACTTTGTGAAAGACTGAGAGCACCGGATGGAAGATGGATCAGATAGACAGGACCAGACCCTGTGAGAATGTCTAGGTCAGAAGAAAACCTTTGACTGTAGCCCGCAGGCAAAAGAGAACAATTAAAACATCAGCAGGGTGATGACAGCATTTCATATTTTTGTTTGTTTGTTTTAGAAGGACCACACTGTAGCATAGTGGGGAATATTCAAAGAAAGAAGGAAAAATAGTTTCAACCAGTATTCGACCCCCATTAGTGGGCACTGCGTTGAGAAGGATTTGGAGGCTATATTCAGGCTAAGCTGGGGAGAGGCCATAATTATGTACTCGGGTGTGATTGTTATTCCAGATACAGCTTCCAAAGACATGGCTCCTGTCACTGCATCACTTCCAAAAAACTGTATCTGACTTCACCACTCAGTATGGAGGAAATGCAAGGTGCATTGTGGATTTAATATAAATATAAGTCAGGGGAAGATTCAGCTTCCAAAAGAAATATTTTTCTCCACTGTTAAAAATGACTGTGGTTGTCAAGGGCACAGTATGGAGCAATGCAGATGATGTGGCATATATCTGCCATCAAATTGATGGCAGGTGAAGCAAAACCAGGAGAACGATGGGGGAGGCAGTTAGGAGACTGTTGCTGCAATCCAAAAAAGCAATGATGAAGTTTTAAATTAAGTTAACTTCAGTGGTACAGGAGAGAAGAGGAAGGGTTTGGGGTGATATCAGGGATGCTGCTGAAGTCACCGACAGAACCATGGGATCACAATCATTTAATTGGCAGGTGAAAGAAGAAGGGCTCATTAAAAAAACGGAGAGTGAAGGGCTTACCTACATGCCTGAGAAAAACTCAGAAAGAGTGGGTGTCACCAAAGGCCGATTCCAACTCAGGAAGAATGAAAAATGCTGCAAAGTGTGAGGCATGATAGGACTGAATGATGTCCAGTGAAGGTAGCTGTTAGGATAACTGACCCTGAAAGGACGATTTCAGCATCCAAGCAGGGGAGGGGAAGCCAAGTTAATTGTTTTTATTTTCTCGCCTCCCATTCACCCCTTTCCAGGAGCTACACTTTAAAAGCAAAGAAAGGCTATGGCAAACTTAAGGTCATGTCTCCTTTTTGCTGCATTTTTGAGCGGGAGACATTCGAGCATGTTCGTAGAGAAAGGAGAGATCTGTTTGGGAGGGGGATGTGGAAGCGACAGGTGAGAGGTGCCTGAACTGGAGAAGAAGAAGGATGATCTTGGAGATAAAGGAAGGGAAAGGAAAGTGGGAGCAGGTGCAGGTCAATGTGTAGGTAGCTGAAGGAAGTCAAGTATCCCAGACTCGTTTTGTTGGGTCGACTGTGTTCATTTTCTGAGACAAAGGTGGGGCAGAGGATTTCAGAAGTTATTTGGTGCTGAATATTCTTTTGTATTCGATGTTTGTACTGAATGCTGTGGGGAATTGGCGACTAGCAGTAAGTAGAAGGTCATGTGAGCATTTCTGAAGACTGAGTGGTGGTTTTCACAGGGAGCTGGTAGTTCTTACCCTCAGCAGTTCACTTCGTGTGATAAAATCTGTACTTAGCTACAATGAAAACAGTGCTAGTTGGGGCACCTGGGTGGCTCAGTCGGTTGAATGTCTGACTTCGGCTCAGGTCATGATCTCGCAGTTTGTGAGTTCGAGCCCCATGTCAGGCTCTGTGCAGACAGCTCAGAGCCTGGAGCCTGCTTCAGATCCCGTGTCTCCCTCTCTCTCTGCCCCTTCCCCACTCATGCTCTGTCTCTCTCTGTCTCTCAAAAATGAATAAACGTTAAAAAAATTAAAAAAAAAAGAAAATTAAGAAAACAGTGCTAGCAAGAGAGGCCTACTCTACCCCCTGATTCTTGAGTTTGATGCCACTGGGAGCAGGGAGATGGGTGTCGGGGGAGGACGCTCAGGGCATCAGGTGAGGCTCGTTATTTCTCAGTGAATCCCTGAAGGACGACTTGAGGACTTAATCCACGATGATGATTCTTCTAGCTTTATGTAGTTCTTAGATCTCCTCTAATTATCCTACCAGATTCCTCTAGAGCCTAAGTATGTGGTATCCTCCACTGGCTCAATAGCATCCAAGCATCCAATATAACCAGCTTCGACTTTTCCACTATCCTACGAAGCTATATTTTCCGTAGGTGCCTTCAGATGAAAAGCTTTAATCTTTGGGTTGGTCCTGTTCTCATTGACCATGCACATCTTTCCCCGGTAAAAATCCATGAGTTTCTTCTTTATCTGATTAATATCAGTGAGCAATTCCACCCCAGGACAGAAAGCCAATAGGCTGTTTCCAATAAATAACTCAGCATGCTCTCTTCTGGATGTGAAGAGATTGGTTGCTAGACCCCATGAGTTGTTGAACCACAGCTGAGGTTTACCGATATGAAATGACAGGGCAGTGCCAATGGTTGTGAAGTTTGTTCGCCAGCCTTGACATGTGCACGCCAGGGAATGTATGGTTATTGACTACTCCTATGGAATGTGCCTGCTTGATTCTTTAAAGTATAGGTTCCAATGGGTTGGCATTTCAAATACATGTGCAGATATATGTGTGCGACATATGTATGTATGTATGTAAAACACATACAACAAGGAATTCAGCTTTTAGGAAAGTTATCAGCTCATGTATGAGAATTGTTCTTAGAGGTAAGGGGACCAGATTTAGGCTGAGATGAGAGGGTGGTGTAATCACTGGGGCCACTGCTATCGATTACTCTAAGTGGAGTCTGTTGCTTAAGGTCTTGATTTGGTTTGCTGAAAGTTTGAGTCAGTATAGACCCACCATGGCATTATTAACTATTATGAGATCCCAGAAGTATGGGTGTATTCATTTGGTGACAAAACGTAACTTCAGCAGATGTGATTTTACCTACGGTGTCAATTTCCTCTCTTAGTGTGAGTGATTTCCTACAGACATATTAGTTTTGTGGCTACAGGGTTCTCTATCCCCATACTTAATCAAGGACTTTCGTGTTATAAGTATATCACTGTATAACTTCTAACATATGAACAATTCTGAATAGTAAAATTCGTCTGTCTCTGAAGATTTCAGATAAGGAATGGAGAGTCTGTACCTATGTTCATCTTGTTAAAATGTGAGTGCTATTTCCTTGAATGTTTAGTGACATTTTGATCTCTTAACCTTTGTTTTCTGCAACTTCCTGATTTTCAAAACTTACAGCACATTGGAATCACTTGGAGAAGTCTAGAATGTACTTAAGTCTGACTCCCACCCTCAAATATCATGACTTAATTAAGAGGGGGTCAACATTGAAGCTGCTTGGGGGATTCTAGTGTGGAGCAAAGTTTGGAGACCGTTTTCCCCTATCACATAGTTCTTTCTGAGGACATGAATGTCAGTGGAGCTGAGCCTGGACATCTTGAGGAATGCTCTATGATACTTGAATTCAATTTGACTGCGTAGACACTGCTCTCGTGTTACAGCCCCATAATAATGTTTTGTTGTGTGGTGGGTTTTGTTTTGTTCTTTCGCATGCGGGCTTTCTTTGGTACTAGAGTCAAATCACCATTTTATATCACCGCTGCACAAAGACCTTCAATTTTCCACCCTAATTATATATTTGCTAGTCGTGTAATTCAGACAAAGCAGTATAACAACTAGTATAGTGTAACAACTATGTATTACCCATAGCTTCAAAATAACCGTCCAATAATCAACTGGTATTTCATTACATGACGACTGATTTTTGTCCTCTAAATTAAATAATTGTTCTGAAGGCAGCGTGTTTTTTTCTAATGTTGCCCCATTGGTGTTCTAGCTATTACAAACAACGCATATTATTTTCTAATATATCCTCACCCCACTGCATCCAATCTGGGTTGTGAATACTTACAAATGAGAAAGAAAGAAAGAAAGAAAGAAAGAAAGAAAGAAAGAAAGAAAGAAAGAAAGAGAGAAAAGAAGAAAAGAAGAAAAGAAGAAAGAAAAGACTTCCCAGAAAACCTGGAAGTAAGTTTGATTACCAACTGGTTCCTAATTCTCTCTGATTTATTTACTTGGACAAACTTAATAACTTCAGCGTCAGCAACTTCCAATATGTATGTAACTTATGCCAACTTTATAGAGATAAAAGAAGCCTTGATTAAGTGACACATCTAAATGACACTGGATTTCCAGAAGGAAACCACCTTTTCAGGGTGAAAAATGGGACTAGGAAAGCACGCAGATCCTTACATAGCAAAGAATAGAGAAAAATGTAAATGTTTTCCACCTGACGCAGAAGGAAAATGCTTCTCGTTGGTGATTGAGTTATAATGTAGCAAATTCACTTTCGTTTATGGAAAGTGTTTTTTATTGTTCAAGGAGGCAAATGAATGAGTGATGAGCTTTGTCAGCAGGAAGCCGGTGGCAGTGTCTTCCCAAGGGAAGAATGACTAAAAAGTATACATTTAGTACCTGTTAGAACTGAAAAGAAAATAACTTGCTTTTACCACTAACTAGGTGGCTACTTCTGTAACCTAAAGCTTCAAAAGCCAGAATTTGTTTTCATAAGCAGATGCTGTTTTTCCCAGCATTGTGCATGTGTAGCCCCCCCAAATAGCAATTAAGGCACAGCCAGCTTCAGATTTTGTGAGGGGAGACAGCAAGAAACATACCTGTGGTGAGCCAGTATTCTCCAAGAGGTGTTTTTTTTTTTTTTGAGGGGGTGTGCAGGGGGGGTCATTTGTTTTTTTAACCTGGGGTCCTAACAGCAATTGTCAATTGGAGGCCATCAAGAAGAGTGGGAAAAAAGGTAAAATAATTGGGGAGGATCTTTTATTTGGGCTAGCATAACAAGCACACAGGATTGCTCGTGAACAGGTCTATACTGTGGAGAGAACCGGGAGGTTAACTATAAAGTACACTGCAGAATAAATATGTGTTTACAACTGCAAATGGTGTGTTTGTGGCTCCAGTGTTAGTATCAAATCCGGCCTCACTAAGAGAGAGAAACGCTATTATTTATGTTCTGGGATTATTTGGACCCTGCGTTGCTTTCACAGCTCTGGTCTCGACCTTTCTGCTCATCCTCCCCTGTGCCCCTACGCTTGTTTCCTTGTGTTGAGGCTTCTCGGCCGTTTTTAGGGAATTCTGTCTCTGCAATTGCTTGTAACTCACACTACATCAACATTTCTGAATCTACAGCTTCTGCCCATTCTTTATTCGTAAAGCTTATTTATTTATTTTGAGAGAAAGAGAGAGAGAGAAGGGGCAGAGAGACACAGAGAGAGAGAATCTCAGCAGACTCCATGGTCAGCATAGACCCTGGCATCGGTCTCGATCCCACCAACTGTGGAATCGTGAGCCTATCAAGAGTCGGACGCTTAACCGACTGAGGCACCCACATGCCCCCAGCTACTGCCACTTCTAATGCCTATGACATAGATCCAGGCAATACGGAAAGCTACCGTCTGATTCTTTTTTTTCCCTCTATGTGCACAGTCTATCCCGGGAATGACTTCTTTCTCCCCATAGCTTGTGTTGTAGTCCTCAGGGCTTGGCCCATCACTCACTTGAACCCCATTCTGCCCTGAGCTGGACCACAATGATGTGAGAATCCTTTTACATCTCTCTCTGGGGGAGATGTGTGGGCAGGGGTAAAAGAACAGGGAATTGCCATTCTCTGTAGGATTTTTTTTTTCCAGAAAGATTCCGCTGCTGTCCATGGTAACACTATAGCGCCCCAAATATAACACCACCGCCCCTGCTCCTCCAAGCCAGCAAGTGGCATACCAACAGCATCAAGTAAAAAGCAATTCAGGATTTGGGGTTTGTTGATCTACTCATTTCCTTCTGACGCTGCGTGACAGAGAGTAGCACAGGCAATAGATTCTAAGGATGGAAAATGTCAGTATCCGGATGTTGAGTATGCAGCCCAGTGTTTAAAAGTCCAGCCAGGAGCATCTCTGCTGTTACTCATTCAGGAGACATTTGGGGCCAGGCATCACTCAGTTGCTGGGAAATAAAGTGCCAAGTCTCTCTGCCTCCAGGGGGTCTCGCTTAGGGGGCCTACCTTCTATTTTGATCACAGCTCCCTTTCCAGCAGTGTGCCTCCTTAAGTAGTCAGACAGAACTCTCTTCTTCAGAGAGTGTCATAATCAAGGGTGCCTCCCTTGGCTGTGTAAAACTCCCGTATGTTAAAAGTAGTTACCAGCTCTGCATTCCTGGGTCCCAGGTTCCAGAAAAAACAACAACAACAACAAAAAAAAAACAACAAAAAAAACATTTACCAGTACATTCATCAAAGGGAGATTTGATTTCCTCTATTAGTTTTAAAGCCACTTTTTTATTTTTTTTATTGAACAAAAATTTTTTTAATCCTTATTTTTGAGAGAGAAAGAGACAGAGTACAAGCAAGGGAGGAACAGAGAGAGAAGGAGACACAGAATCCGAAGGGCACAGACTCCGACACGGGGCTCAAACTCACAACAAACAGTGAGATCGTGACCTGAGCCAAAGTCAGATGCTTAACCAACTGAGCCACCCAGGGGCCCCAAAGCCACTTTTTTTAATTTGAGAGAGAGAGAGAGAGAGAGAGAGAGCTTGCACGCAGGGAAGAAGGGCAGAGGGGCAGAGGGAGAGAATCCCAAGCAGGCTCCATTTTCAGCACCGAGCCCAATACGAGGCTCAATCCCATGACCCTGCGATCATGACCTGAGCTGAAATCAAGAGTCTGATGCTCAACCGACTGAGTCAGCCAGGTGCCCCCATTTTATTTGTAACAAGAAAGAAGTCTGACTGGGGAGGCAATCTGACAGTACTCTTTTTTCTTGAAAGTATAGCAAGGAAATAACGAAAATATGAGTAACATTACATAAACCCCAATGCAGCATTCTGTGCATGGCAGGTATATAACAGATGTTGAATTAAATTAATTTCATTAAGAATGAAAACCTGAGTGGTGTTGTGTGCATAGTGAAGTATTCCCACCTAGTAAGGCGAGCTGGTTAATTGATAATGAGGATTTCTTTCTAGATGTTCTTGAACATATTGAGTTGTTTACTCGCATATGCTTCAACATCGAAAGCTCTCTGGCCAGATGATCCAGCTTTAAGACCAGATCCATGAGTAGTCTGTACCATTGCTGTATGTCTCTACTGATATTGCACTCCATCTCTTACCAGAATAAAAATGTGGGTGTATTCAAGATCAGTCTTGGCCGTAGGGCTACAACTCGGTAATAAAAGATACAAACGCTGGTATCCAGGTCCTTATTATAACCCAGGATCACACGCCGAGCCTGCTTCAGAGTTGAGGGAAATGTCCTGAGTGAAATAGAACTTTGCAATGATGTCTATCGGATTCTAATTCTCCACAGCTCTTTAATAACATCCTCAAATCTAAATATCAGACAAGACGAAAGGCAGGGCAAAAATGGACTCTAGAGGCTAGTATTTTCCCGTGAGCTTCTGTGGAATTTTTGCTTGCCATAACAATGACAGCCCTAAGTAAAGCCTTTCCTTGGGAATTAACGGCTAGATGGGGCTAAGTGAGGATGGGTAGAGCATCTAGTGACCAAGGGTGAAAACACATTGTATGCCAGGATCATGATGGATTTGATGATTATCCAACAAAATTAGGAAATGTCAAGCATTTACGTTGAGAACTAGATGTCTCACAGGAAGCTGACTCAACACATAACGGGTAAGTTACTGAAAATTCTATTAAACGTACTTTTCTAGAAAATGGAGGTTGTCCTGATTTCGGTGGACTCAGAACACCCACTTAATGAATCCATATTAATAGGGCAGTACAGTTCTTAACCAGGAATGCCCTTCCTGGCTCATTTCCTTCCACCCCCCACAAGTTAAGTAAAAGTTCTCAGCAAGGTTTAAGCCACTTCTCTCAATGAGGTCAGAAGCGTGGAATCCCTTTTCTCTCTCTATCTGTATTAGTTTCCTAAGAGTGCTAGAAAAAGAGACCACAAACTTCGTGGCTGAAACAACAGAAATGTATCCCCTCCTAGCCCTGGAGGCCAGAAGTCTGAGATAAGGTGTCGGTGGAGTTGGCTCTTTCTGGGGGCTCTGAGGGGGAACCTTCTCCATGCCTCTCTCCTAGCTTCTGGTGCTCTGTTGGCAGTCTTTGGGATTCCTTGGTTCGTAGACACATCGCAGTTTTCTCTAGCTTCATCTTCATATGGCGTTCTCTGTGTGTATATGTGTGGGCCTCCATTTCCCCTATATATAAGGGTACCAGTCATATTGGGTTAGGACCACCCTACGGACTTTATTTTAACTTTAGTGCCTCTGTAAAAACCCTGTATCTAAACAAGGTCACGATCTGAGATACTGGGCTTATGGCTTCAACATACGTTTGTTTGTTTCTTTCCTTGTGGGGAGCAAAATTCATCCATGACATCCACCATGTCCAGTTTCTGTCCTCATTCTGACCTGATCTACTTCATGTTCCATCATAGGCAGACTATTAATGTGAGATGATTTGATCTCATGGGTTCCTGTGGGAAAAGGAATTAGCTAATCATTGGAGGAACAGTTCTTTCTCCTTCCCTCTCGCCGGGTAAGAACATCCCTAGAAGATGTAGGACAAAGCAGCACTTGATTTCTCCCGTAGAGAAAGCTTGTGCACGGGGCATATACAATGCCTACAACACACCCACATACACATCTAAGGAATCTGTGTTAAAATAAATAGCCAAGGCAAACCCGGAAAAGAAATAGTGACATGACACACATTCTATATACAAAAGAAAAACTTCTTGTCAGGAGGGCCTACTTGTTATACAAGTTTCATAGCTGAAAGCCTGTCTCTTTTTGTATACAAGCTGGCAAATTCACCTACTATTTCGCTGACTACATATCTCCAATGATCTAGCCCTGGACGCATTTTGGGAAACCCTTTAGTTAATTGGACCCACAAGGTAACGACCTGCCGTTATGACAGTCCCTTCTTCAGGCTGCCAGTTTGGCGGGAGGCTCATGTACGCCTATTTTCCGAGTGCAGCAATTAGAAAGCTGAGAATAATAGCAGAGCAAATGCAGAGTTATTATTGCTGGTTTGGTGTTCTTTCAAATGCAAAAGTTCCAACAGAAGAATCTTTAAGGATACCAAAGTCTGCTAACAAATTAGCCACCTCCGTACCAAAGGTAATGAGTGTGATATGCATGGAAATTAAGTTTTTCCCTGAGGTGGAAATTGCATTTTAAAAGAAGAGCTGGTAATCTTTTATAAGTAATGATCCATGAGCTATGTTTTCAGAAGGTATGTTCTTTGAAATGGCTGTTGTGCCCACACTGCACACACTTTTTGAAGGCGACTTTTTGAAGTTGCCTCTCTGCCTGCTTTGTTCTGCTACGTAACCCGCCCTGCAGGCCTTTACAGTAGGTGGCCTTCCCTTGCATTGTGCTTACTCTGTGCTTAGACCTCGCCACATCCCCATCTTTTACCGGAATGCTGCTGAAAATGGCTGAACGTGAGGAGACACCTGGTGGAGAATGGAAGCATTTGTCTCTCTGGGTAAGGCATGCTTATTTCTTCCCTTCCGATAATATTTCCTCTGCTAAGAGATCAAGGTAATGTCACAGAATCCTCGTATTTGCTTTTTAGCCGCCTAACGATGTGGAGCGATTATACAAGCAGTAAAAAAGATGCTGCACTAATTTAGCCTCCTTATAGTACAGTTTATACACTGTGAGTGTAATTATTATTTATTTATTCACTCATCTATTTATTAAGGATGCACCTGGGGAGCAGAGGTCTTGGTCCCTGTGGGGAGCTTATGTTGAGCTGTGGAGGCAGGACATACAGTCATCAAGAGCAGGGATTAGAGGTATAATTGAATGAGGTTGAGACCACAAATGAATGCTAAGTGCCAGGTAAGCAGAGAATAGGTGAGTGGGGGAGAGCTCATACATGAACGGACTGGAAGCAAAGTGTTAAATAAGTAAAAGATGTGGCTGCAGGGAAGAAGGGGTAGTGACCGCTAGGACTGAGTATACAGAGAAAGAAAGAAAGAACGTGTGAGAGTAGCTTGTGGAAAGGGGCACGTGGGTGGCTCCATCGGTTAAGCGTCTGACTTGGTTTCGGCTCAGGTCATGATCTCACGGTTTGTGAGTTCGAGCCCCGCATCGGGGCTCAGAGCCAGTCAGCCCAGAGCCTGCTTGAGATTCTCTATCTCTCTCTATCTCTTTCTCTCTCTGCCCCTCTCCCACTCACGCACACTCTTTCCCTCGAAATAAACAAATAAACTTAAAAAAAAAAAGAATACCTGGTAGACGGACACAAGAGTATTTACAAGGAGAAATATGTTAGGGATAATGATAGGTATGGACTAGTTTGGAGGATACAGTTCACTAGAAGTATCTTAGCCTCAAAACTGAGAAGCTGACTAGACTCAGATGTTCAGTATGCATCTGGAATCAGGGAAGGGTCAGTGGTTTTGGAGTCAAAAGTAATGACTGATCCCTGACTTCTCTCCAAACTAGCCATGCAGTTTTGGGAATGTGCCAGCTATTACTACTAAACCCAGCCCAAACTCAGTGGCTTAAAATAACCAATCATTTATTATCCCCCATGAGTCTGTTGGCCAGATGATCTAGCTTGGGCTCTGCTCCACACTCCACACGCTCTCCTGGGCAGGTTCTTCTCATGGTTGGTGTTGGTGGAGGGTCAGTGAGTAAATGTAGACATACAAGGTATCTTGGGCTGACACTCAACAATTGGCACACCACCTCTTCCCCCTTGTTCTGTTGGCCAACGCAAGGGATAAAGGCAACGCCAGAGTCGAGGGTTGGCAAACATTCTCCACACCTTTTGTGGGAGGAACTTATAGTCGATTGGCAAAGGGGATTGATGCAGGGAGGGGTGGGGGATTTAGCCACTGATGCAATTTGCCACAGCAATTCCTGTAAAGTCCCAGCTATGTCATCTTCATTTCCAAAACAGAGTGATAATGTCTGTCCCTTCACCTCAAAAGTTATGAAGATAAATACAATTAATGTATGGTTAAGCTTTTACTCAGCAGAACAGCATAATGCCAAGTAAGGAGTAATTATTTTGCACCCGTTGGTATTCTCTCCTTTAGACAAAAAACGTCAAATTATTTTAACTCCAATGCCATCCCGTAACCTCTAGCATAAGACTCGATGTAGAATGTCCTTCCAGAAGAACGGTAAGATGAAAATTTCCACAGTGGCCTTGAAAATATACAGAGGAATAATTGGAAAAACAAAACTTACGTGTTGCTCTTGTTTTCTTCAAAAATTTTCAGACAATGCGGGAGATACACTATCCATCAGAAAAGTCCTCATGAGACCTCTTTCTCTGGAATGCCAGTGTTCTTACACTGCCCTTTCCACACACCCTCGTCACTTCTCCTTTAGCATGAGTGGATAAGACAGTGAGTGGCCTGGGTTTCAGGAGGGACAAACAGAAGGATGCAAACTAGGACTGATATAGAATCTTCATCTTTCCAGCATTATGCTCTAGTTAAAAGTGAGTTAACCTTTTGGACATGTTCAGAGTTAGCCACATGCATGTTAAGACTTATTAATCCATTCAAAAATTATTGACTCCTGAGGGTAAATAGCATAGGACTCAGCATTATTTAAGATAAAAAGTAATATGTTACTTTCACGTTCAAGCTTCTTCAACTCCAGGGCATGAACGATATTTCTTAAAAAAGCAAGTTAGGCGATTTCCGTGGGTTTTAGTCATCTGGATTAATTCAGGGGACTAGAATGAGTTTTCCTGATTTTCCGCAGCAAGGCATAAGTTCATAAGTGACTCGGGTTAATCAGGATCAGCTTTAAAAAGAAGTTAGACTCTCCCAGATGACAGTCTTGGCTATTCCAATGGGGAAAGGAAGGGAGGGAACAGAGTTTCGCAGATCTTCACTCTGAACTCCAGTTCCTAACTTCGCGGTTAATTCTCCAGAGGTTATTTCAGCAGAGTTTTTACTGGGAGAGTTGTGGATATTAATATAATCTCAGATTTGAAAAAATGAAAGAAGCAACCAAGATGATTCAGAACTGAAGTCTGTTCAAAGCCCAAGCCCCGCAGAGGAGATCATGCACTGAGAATAAAAGAGGAAACAGCAACTAGAAAATGACACGTTTTGTCACTTGCCATGATACTTTTCTACTCCTAGGGACTAAATTCTAAAGACATGCCCATGTTATGCTTCAAAATGGTGTGCTTCTGATGGAAAAATGCAACTAAATTCCTTTGAAGGCAGAGGCACCATTCAGGGTGGTTGGATTAATTTGGATTGGATTGGATTAAATCGAATCCAAATTTGATTGGATTAAAAATAAAGCTTTTGGATACAGATCTGTTTACAAAGTCCATGGAATCCTCCAGATATGTGTGATTTCCCCCTCTGCCTAGCACCTTTTGTCTTTGAAAGGCAGTGCTTTGCAGCTCCTTTTTCCAAGATAGAGAAAAAATATAAACAAATCAACAACAGTCCAGAACTCAAGAACAACCCAGCAATAACAAATCAGTCTGTGTGTGTGGCAGGAGAAAGAAAAGCAGCTATCATTTCAGACTTCCACAGGGCAACGATAAGGAACAGTGCAGAAAACATGATTGGAAAAAGGTTACGAAAACACCAATTCCACATAGAGTTATGACGACCCTGGAATTTGTATTCAGTCAACTTGCATCCACGTTCTCTTTGTGGCCAGCTCCACTATCCTCCTCACTTCACTGACACAGAACACATCTACCCATCTCTTTACTGTAGCTTGGGGGCAGAGAATCAGTCAGTTAAGAGAAAGGAGGTGGCCACTGCAGAAGCCTGAGTTGGAGTTCTCTGAGTATGAGTGGCTACAAGGGATAGTTTTGTAGAAAACAGCAAAACAAATGCAAGTTTCTTGCAGGCAGTGGAAAAAAACCTAGACCTGGAAGTCAAATAGCTGTGGTTTGTTCAGTCTTTAATCCACTTTATTGAGGTAGGCTTGCCATAGAAAAAGCTGTCTCTGTTCGATGTATGTAGCTTGATGCGTTTGGAGGTAGAGTATATCCTTGAAACCATCACCAGAGTCTAAGGCCATAACATAGTCATCACCTTCAAAAGTTGTCTCCTGAAACCCTTTATTTCTTCTTCCCTTTATTAGTGTCTGTGCATGTGTGATAAGAACACTTAACATAAAATCTGCCCTCTTTTCAAATTTTAAGTGTACAAGGTAGTATTAGCAGCTATAGGTGCTACACAGTACAGTAGATCTCTAGAATCAATTCGTCTTGCATAATAGAAACTTTGTAGCTGTGATTTCTAATCCAGGCTTACTAGCGTGGCCTTAGACTAGTGTCTGAACTCCTGCGTGTCTGTTCTCACATATGTGGAAAATAAAGAAATTGGTTATTAGTGCAAATATATTGTCGTGAGAATTACATCAGGCGACGTCCATAAATAACCTAGCCGAATGGCTTGGGCAAAGTAAGCACCTATTTTGCAAGCTCCAGGTATATTAGGAAAATAGGAGGCAGTCTTGGATGTGTTCATTATTAAGAGGAGGATTTAGAGCCTACTAAAGGCAAGAGTGCCACATGGATTTGTGTGCCAACTCTAGAGTGACTGGCAGTATCTGCCCTGGGGAATTGGGATGAGAATGTTTTTGACAAAAGGCAGTAGAAAATTGTGTGGTGGTGGGCTTTTGCGCTCTGTGGTGCGTGAGGAAAGAGAGAAGCAGGCCAAATATGCCATGCGCTTACTATTTCTGGGTAAGGACTAAACGACAAATAAAAATAAATAAAAATAACACATGTGTCTAATCTTCGAGAATCACGTGGCCTAGTGGGAGATAAATACCAATATATTACTTGTTACAAAAGCCACTCTACTCTACGGTACCCTAATAATCTGGGCAGATGTCTCTTAGTGTGCTTATTCCAGAAGGGGGTATCATTGAAAGTGTCCCAAAGGGGTGATTCTTCAGCTCTGATGAATAGTAGCTAGCCATGCAGAGGGTAGAGGAAAAGAAGCATGTATTCCTGTAAGAGGGACAACACAGACAAAGACAGTCATGAAAAACCACGGCATGAAGGTGAAGAGCATGGAGGTTTATAAATTTGTATGGGGAAGTGGCCGAAGGTCATTGTTGAGGTAGGCAGGCTGTGTACGATGTTAAGCTCTATTGACACACGGCGTTGGCTTGACTTGAGGGCGGTGGTTGGGCAATACGATTCATAGCTCCACAAAATCCCCATTCATATACAGTAAACAAAATATCTTTGACACGTTGAAACTTAAAGACTGATGAGATGCCATAAATTTATTTTAGTGATTTCATTCTCTCGCCATGATCTGTGCCATCTCATGATGGAGTAGGTCCCGAGAGGAAATAAAATTGTGTGTACTTAGAGTTTATTGTCCTGATAGATTGTTATTGCCATTAGCATCGGCAAAAACAACAATGGGAAGTAAGGATTTCCAACAGACAGCTTCTGCTCGTGTTCGGTTGGTTGGCCTGCTCTGTCCTTTCTTCCTTACAAATTATTCTCCAATGCCCTTGGGAAGCCAGTGCCAATTTCCCCTCAAAGAATTAACCACCCCTTTCTCCATGTACCCAAAGCACACTGCTTATGTCTCTGTCGTGGTCTTTATTCTATTCAGCCAGCATCTTGTTAGTTTTTTTTTTTTTTTTTTTTTCAGATGGTAAACTGATAGCAGACTGTCAGATCTATTGTATAAACTTCTGGAAGGCAAGGACTAGAGCTTATTAGTCATTGTTTCTCTCACAGGACTCAGCCCTGTGCTTAGCACACAGGAGGTGCTCAATAAATGTGTGTCCAAGTGAATTGAATGGTGATTGCTATTTGAAGTCTGAAGTTTAATCATCATTATAATAGAATTGGTCATCTACCAAGCTTCCACTATAGTTCATAAAGCTGTGTGTCTAAATACTTGCCATGTTATCAAGGTATTTATATTCCAAATATAGATTTAGGGGCTAAGGCCGTGATAAGCTTAAACTGAATTTATCTGGCTCATAAAAATTAAAGGTAAAGCAACTTATGGTTATGATTTTAGTTACAATTGTAGCGCAATAATACATTAAACTAACTCAGCCTCCAAGAGACACATTGAGGTTAGCAGTTTGTGGGGTAAGATTCCCCTGATTATATAACAAACAGGTGTCTTTTTAATTGACATCAGAGAATAACAGTGCCATGTTTTAACCATCTGGGGGAGGGGGGTCGTTAAATATAGGGGAATGGTCTAGGTCTATGGGAACTAAAAAGCCACAAAGGAAAAGGATGCCTAACGAGACTTAGTAATAATTCTCTGGCAAGTCCAGGAAGAGCTATAGGAAGAAAAAACTGTGATGACTCCAATCATCATGGGTGGAAGAAAGGAGAGGTGACATTGCAAAAGAGAAGCAATTATCGTTCCCTACACTGTAGAGGGGTATACGGGTGTCTTGAAGACCAAGATAACCAGGGGACAGGAAAGATGGTAGCACAGAGGGCACTCCCCTCTGGTTTTGGGAAGGGCTACAGTTATTAGGGTTCACTCAGATTATGGAGGATGATGACCCCAGAACAAATACGAAAACTTTATTCATGGGGGTGAGGTGCCAACCAAAGATTCGATTTTAGATGATGACACATTTTGGTCTTATGTAAAATGCAAATGTAATTACTTTCCATATTTATTTAATTTGAGAGAGAGAGCGAGAGAGAGCAGGAAAGGGGCAGAGAGGGAAGGAGGGAGAGAGAGAGAGAGAGAGAGAGAGAGAGAGAGAATCCCAAGCAGGCTCCACAATGCCAGTTCAGCACGCCATATGGGACTCGAAGCCACGGACCATGAAATCATGACTTGAGCTAAAACCAAGAGTAGGATGCTGGAGCCACCCAGATTCTCTGCAAATGTAACTTTATTACATGCTATTTTGTCATGTTACAAATTTCCATTGAGATAACAATACAGTTAGATTATCAGTCCTGAATTTTAGGAATTTCCAGGGATTCTTCTGGATGGAATGGTTTGGGGAAGAAGATGAGAAAGCAAATGCAATACTTTCTGAAAATAATTCTCAGGGAATTGATATTAATGTGCACAGACACAATGCTGTGCTAGTTCCGTAGAACGCTGTGGATACGTCGAAGATACCACCCCAGGTTTGAAGAGGTCTGCCTTCATTTTGGTGTTCCTTAATTTCCAAATTTGCCTTCACTCTTCTAGCAGAGATTTTCTCTTTGTTTTATAGCTCAGTCAGATTTTCTCCACGATTTCTGTGCTCTCACCTTTAGATAAGCAATTTCACATCCCGGTGGACATATTTTTTATTCATTATTGAGGAATTTCCTAACCAAAGGTGAAAGAAACACCCAAAGGTCGTCACGAACTGACTGAAACTCTAAATAAAGCCAGCAAAGTGTATTCTGGACACTCTGTGTTCCACTTCATTCTCCCTTGGCTTTCAGGGGTCACTTCTTTCTCCCACCAAATCTCACTCTCAGAGTACGATCTAGAATTAGTTACACTTTGATATGAGTTTGAGGTCGTGTTCGTGGATATCACCGATATTTAGATCTGAACATGATCGTAAGTAGATCCAATCTCCATGCATTAGGTATAAGGAAACCATATTCTACAGAGAAATCTCAAGTGCCACGGCTAGTTAATGGAAGACCAGGGATCCTGGGGCTCAGGTTAAAGAGAAGAGCTGTTTCATCATTAAAAGTGTCTTTGGTTTCAAACAAAAGGAAGCTCAATCCAAATTTGCTTAAGGAAAGAGAAAGAGAAGTGTGTATGTGGGGGGGGGGGGAGCCAGCAGAGGCTCATCTAGCTGGCCATTCCCAGGGAGGGTCTGGACACCACATGGTTTTCCTGTTTCCAATTTTCAGCGTTTCTCCCCAGAGTCCCTTCCGTTTTCACATTGGCATTCTTCTTGTGCTCACAGGATGGCTGCTAGCACCTCTGGAGTTGTATGCCTCCACATTTACATTCAGGAGGAAAAGAGTACGTTCCTCTCCATCTTCTCGGTGAAATCCTTTAGTTCATACTAACTCGACCAGCTTAGATCACCTGCCACCATGAACCAGTCACAGTAGCCAAGTGGGTGGAGCTGTGAATGGCTTAGCCTAGGTTACTTATCCATGGAACTGGCAGGAGAGCCAGATTCCTTATGACCTTGTGCATCACCACCACCACCAACAACAACAATAACAACAACAACAACAACAAAGAAAGAGCTTTGAGGAAGAGGGAAGAAGCAATGAATGCCAGAGAAGCCACAAGAAATTGCTTCACGGTACAATTGATTTATAAACTAGTTAAGTTCCAGAAACACAAGCTTTGGTGACCATAATAACACTGTCTCTCTATCTTTTTCTCCTGTTTGCATACAGTCCTGGATAAGACGGTTATTATTATTCCTCGCTGTGAGCTCAGGATCACGTAGAGAGGGCAGTACCTCCAGTGACTTTCACTCTGAATTCTTCCGTGTACTTGTTGGCTAATTCTCAAATGGACTGCAATTTGAGCCTAAATCTACCGTCCCTGTCTTCATTTCTATGTTCACAGTGCCTGGCCCCAAACAGATCATCAAGCAGCAAATGTTTATAAAATGGAGGTGACTGCCTCGCTACACTGGACATCCAGACTTTGATGTTTGTATTTAATTCCCGTTTCCTAGGCCATCCTCATCTGGAGGACGAAACCCCTGTCACTCACAGACACCTCTCCCATTTATTAAATCTCACCTGACAACCCGGTTTCTGCTTCCTGATCTCCTAAATAATGATTCTATCCACCGCTACCAACCCCAGTGCTCTCGATATCAGGGTTACTCGGTGAGCATCAACGACGGGCCCCCTCCCTGTGATGTTTTGTGTGCTGAGTCCTAGAACTGAGTTTTGTGCCTCCCCATCACCCCCAGGTCAGGCTGCTATGGTGGTTTCCCATTCTCCTTCCAAATTTCCCCTCCTTTCTATCCTGTAGGTAAAGACCAGAGTGACATCTAAAGCAGCAATGTCCTTGCTGGGACCTCTTAGTCCCTGGCTTTTCCTGGACTTTTCAAAACTGCCTGAATCCTGACTCAGTGTGTTTCTTTAGGATTTTGTTTACACAGCTGCTACATACTTGGAACTCCACACTTGGAACTCCCAGGGATGGAAGTTACACATGAAGGGATCTGCAAAGTCCTAACCCTTCTGTCTGTTCCAAAAGCCTCTGGATTTCCCCTCATCCAGGTTTTCCCACAGCTCTGTCCTACATTACCACCATTTGCACTTCCAAATCTCCTCCTGGGTGTCACTTCTCTGAGGCACAGATTTCCTCCATTGTTGTCATGGTTACCCACCTGAGGATGATGAAGCCCAGGGAAGTTGAGTGACTTTTATAAGGTCACATGGCTAGTTTGTGGCAGAGTTTGAATACGTCTTTTAATGCTAAATGTTATTTTTTTTTTAAAAGGAAATTATTGTTAAATTATAAAAACCACTGAAAGCACGTACTGATAATTTTGATTGAAGCAATACTCAAAATAACTTCCAAATACACAACTTAGGGCAGTGGAGGAGAAGGGGGTACAAGTTAGTGACAATGAGGAGTGCCTGGGTGGGTCAGTCGGTTATGCGTTCGACCGTGAGGTCAAACCCCGCATCGGGCTCTGTGCTAACAGTGCAGGGCCTCCTTGGGATTCTCTCTCCCCTCGCTCTGTACCTCTCCTCCCTCTGGCTCTCTCTCTCTCTCTCTCTCTCTCTTTCAAAATAAATAAACATTAACAAAAGAAAGTCATTCACAATGATGTAAAACAAGAGAGGGCTGATGATTTATTATCCTGAGCATTTCCCTTTCAGGGAACCTGTCATGAAGTCAGAAAATTACATAAATGTTATGAGAGTATGACTCAAAGTATTTTTCCTTAAACTTAATAATAAAACAATCAATTATGCATCTCTGGATTCTCATTTGTTTTCCTACTTCAAGGACAAAGTGAATAGTACATCTTCAGGGAACTGTTCTCTATTAGGAGTGATTGACAAAAATTTGCCGATGAGTTAACTGGTCCCAACGTAAACATGTTCTTACATAATGGAATGTATGTCAATGAAGACAGCACTCTACTGATACAGGAGCCCCATTGCCTAGCCATTTTAACTAGGTGACAAATACCGTTTTAAAAAATATGCTTTCTGGGGCACCTGAGTGGTTGAGCATCCGACTTCAGCTCAGGTCATGATCTCATGGTTCGTGAGTTCGAGCCCCGCATGAGGCTCATTGCTGTCAGCACGGAGCCTGCTTTGGATCCTCTGCAACCCCCCTCCCCCGCCCCTCCCCTGCTCTCACTCTCTCTCTCAAAAATAAATAAACCTTAAAAAAATATGTTTCCTGACCCTGAGTTTAGTATTTGGGAATTTAAAGTCCCAAGTTTGATCTTAAGGGAGTTTCATACAGACCTGTGAATATCTTATTGAAGAGATCAGAAAGTGACCTCTTCAAACTGAATTAGTTTTATTCAAGTTCAATACTAGAAAAATGATTTAGGTGAAGAAATGGCCGTGGTTAATGATGACATTCTGTTCTACTCTGATTCCATCCAAGTTTTCAAATAAGAACTGATCTTTGGAAGCTTATCAGAACCACTTGAAATGTTTTTCCTCCTACACTTGGGTTTTGAATCTTTCTTAATGGCACAATGCCGTTGATTAGCTGATATTTAGTGATTCTTAAAGTTTTGACTTGAAAGATGATAATTGCTAGCATAATACTACCATGAGTTTAACAGAAGAAAAATAAAGTCGAAACACTTTACTTTGACTTTTTCTAGAATACTATTTTTTCCTCTTTGGCAAAGCTTTTCAAGTCCTTCGCTTCAAGCTGATCTCAGTAATTAAAAGAATGATTTAAAAAACTCTAAAAAGATTCTGCATATTAAAATTCATTAAAATGCAATATTCACAAAACAGGATATTTTATCATAAGTATATAAGAGAAGAAAATGGGAAGGAAATTAGGTGCTTCCTCCATATGCATTGCCCTTGTGTGTTCAGTACAGTTTACTTGTATAACTGAGAACCTGACACATTAATAAGTAGTTACGTGGCTCTTAGCTCCATTTCTTTCTAGAAACTTGAGGAAAGGAAGAAGAATGAAAGTAAAGAAGAAGGAAAACCTTATTTCCTAAGCTGTCCGTTAGGATAGTGGCTATTTAATTCCCACATAAGGGGTGTGTGCCCAACTGATAGAACTAGTCCACTGTGGAACAAAACTAAGCTATTGACATGATATGGTACAAACCCACTTACCTCAGAAAGAAGGACTATCTAAGCTTACACGAGGTCGTTGCGGTCAAACAAGTGAGGGAGCCATTCACATAAGTCGCTGAGCATTCTGGAAATATACCAACTGCATACGTGATGGAGTGTCCCCCAGACTGGGGTGTTGTCACGGAGACACAACCAGAGTGGGCCTTGAAATAAACTTGGCGGGGAACGTCCTCCCTAAGCCAAGCTGCCAAAGCTCGGGTGCCACGTGTGTGCTGCCAGCCCTGGGGAAACGGGCAGGTAGATAAGATGTTCTCTCTGTGACCTACGTCAGAAACGCTCTGAAAACAAGTAATCATGCGAAGCAGGAGGAAGTAGGAAGTGTTGTCACAGGCATTCCAAGATACCTGATTTTTTAAAAAAATGCTACAGAGTACACGGCATGTTACCCAGGAACATAAACCGAAAGCACTTTCATAATCAATTGATCGTTTCTCCTAGTTAATGTTAGTAATAATTGTAACAAAGACATTAAAGGTTCAAACATTTCATTTTGCTTCCAAACCAAACCATTTAATAATGTCCTAGTTTTTAATATAGCTTAGCACTTTGCCTTAGTAAGTGAGAATTTTCATTTTTATTTAACCTTTTTGGCCCTTTATATCTTGCCCTTCCCAATTGGCTAATATCATCCAAAGGGTGAGGATTCCATATGACCCTTCTTTTACCCCCAGTCTACTCTATAGGGTCAGTAAATATTTGCTGGTTTAATGGGGTTTTATTGTATGGGGCATTTGGGACACATCTATCTGTTCAGTAGCTTTTTCTGTCCATGGCACACACTCCTGATTTTCCTATTGCCTCAGCTGCCTTCGGTCTGAGGACCTGCCATATTCTTATCAGTCACCCCTTTACAACTAGAGTCTGGTCCAGACCCCAATGTACTGGCTGAGCTCCTGCTGCCTACTACAGAATTTGCTGGCAATGATCCCAACTCTAAGAGGCACTTGCCCTGAATTTTTTTTCCTTCACTTTATGGATCCATCGTTCATCTGAAAGACATTCCTCCCTTTGGACTGGCTACCTGGACTTGACTTATTCCGTAGCCAGTTCAGAAATGACTTTTCCACTGGCTCTTGGAAAAGAGGTAGGATAAACATCTTTACAAGAGTGGGCATTCCTGTAGTGCCTACATCCCTGTACACCCACTGCTGCCCTAGTTAAGTGAGGAGACGGCAGAAGTTTAGTGAATATGGCAATTGGAGCTATATTCAGGTGACGGGAGGGATCTGGGATTGATTGTACCTACTCGCAAACCCTTACTGAGATGGTCCAAATTTTCTCAGTCCACATTAAATGCTGCTTTTGGCAATAGAGTGATATTTAAGAGCAGATTTTAAAATGCTCCATTTCTTTTTAATTATTAATTAGTTGCCTCAAGACATATGACAGAAATCCATCTTATAAGAATGTCATCGACAAGAAATTTCCAGATAAAATTTTCCCTCATTAGAATTTGTGTGGTGTGAATGTGTGTGTGTGTGTGTGTGAGAGAGAGAGAGAGAGAAAGCGTGTGTGTGTAGGGAGCTTCCAAAGACATGAACTAATTATTGAGCTAGATTGTTATGGTATCTGATGAAGACATCACATTAAACACTGTAAGAAACATTCACTGTATTGCTCTTTATCTTTGGTAAATGCTTCTAAGTTCATTTAAAGAGTGCTGAGGGACTGGATCATGGAACATACATGTTAGCAGTGTCATACTCTCAGCTTAGGGAGATAAAGTCGGCACTGCATAAAAGTCCAGATTCTGGGGAGGGACTGGAGCTATATTGGTGGAAACACATCAAAAGGTAAAGGAAGGTAGTCAAAGGACAACCCCTATAGACTTCACAATTTAGGTAAAAGACTTTCATGAGTAGTCCTTAGAACTTTATTGCTGCCTGTGCCACTAACTAGATCTCCTCAACATTATTTTCCTTCCCTTGAACCATGATGGGCCCCTTTAGAATGGACATTGAGGTTGACGTTAGCCATTTCAATTTCAAGATGCAGAAAGACCAGAAAAAGATTAGAAAACAGCAACAATATTTTACCTTGACTCTTTATAGACTGAGCACCTAGTAGATATTTACCAGATGGTGAATAAGATACTGTTTTGGAAACACAGATACGACTGCAAATGTCTACTATTTTGTAAACCTTGGATAAAAGTGTAAGTGAAGAAAGAATTTGTAGGTAATTTAATATTGTTCTTTGTGACCTTTTTTGTGTTTTTATGCTACACATTGAACATAGATTTATATATTTTCATAATCAGAATAAGTCAATGAAATTTGACTAGGAAAGGGAGGAGAGAGACAGGGCAGATGATGAGACAGGACCAATGTAGACATTTTTTAAATAGAAGGGTTTGGTGATAATTTCTCAGGCTGAAAAGAAAGAGTCAGAGGAAAATGAGAGTATAGCATGTATAAGATGAGGGATTAACTGATCTATCATAGTTCCTAGATAAAAAGAGGGGATGTCATTAAAAGTGATGGTGGAAGAGGTAGTCCTGAATTGAAAGAGAACGAATTTACACTTTGAATTTTGAATAAAGAGGAAAAATGTTGAAATGTGATGTAAGTTTGTAAAAGGAGCTTATGTGTGTTTGAGATGGTTCATGCCAGATGGATCAAGTTTTCTCAGTGAAAATACAGGACACATTTGTTAAGAGTCATGAAGGAAATGAGAATCAATGGAGACAGTGAGAAGAGTGATCATGGTTTCTAAGAATAATTTGCAGGAATGAACCAAAGGGTTACTAAGTGATGCTAAGGACACTAAGGCTTTGCCAACAAGGAGATTTCATAGCATAGGTATTAAAAATGATCCCAACCGATGAATGGATAAATAAGGTGTGGTATATATATATATATATATATATATATATATATATATATATTTACCCAGTGATGAAAAAGAATGAAATCTTGCCATTTGCAACAACATGGATGGAACAGGAAGGTATTATGCTTAGTGAAGTAAGTCAGTCAGAAAAAGACAGATATCATATGTTTTCGCTCATATGTGGAATTTGGGGAACTAAACAAAAGACCATAGAGGAAGGCAAGGAAAAATAAGTTACAAACAGAGAGGGAGGCAAACCATAAGAGACTCTTAAATACAGAGAACAAACTGAGGGTTGATGGGTGTGGAGATGGTGGGGGTGGGAAAAATGGGTGATAAGCATGGAGGAGGGCACTTGTTGGGATGAGCAGTGGGTGTTGTATGTAAGTGATGAATCACGGGAATCTGCCCCCAAAGCCAAGACTATACTGTATACACTGTATGTTAGCTAACTTGACAATAAATTATTAAAAAATTAAAATATAAATAAATAAATAAATAAATAAAAGAACAATCCCTAAGTGTTCCTTAAGACTTTGGGTCATGGCATATCTTTCCTAATACACAATATTAATTAGTTACCCAAATTTGGCTTCTATTTATTTACTGACATGATTTACTTAGCTAAGACAAGAGCATTTACCATCAGCTACAATTTCTTCCCAGTCTTATAAGCCATTAAGTATATCTCCACACCACGAAGCACCAACTACATAAGAATAGTGCATACTATTCCTTCCGATTGGAATCTTCTTCTACTTTTTACCTGGCTAAACTTCCCTCATTTTTAAAATACTAGTTTCTTCTTCCCTAAGCATTTTCCATTCCTTAGACAAATTTGGTCCACCCATAATTCTTTCTTATAATATCTTGTTCTTTTATATTTTTTACAATTTATAATTTTATATTATTATGTGTATTTGTTTCAAATATTCTTTCCTAATCAGATGGAAAGCTTTGTTAATATATGGTTATAGTTATTGTATTTATTATAATATCCATAATACCTAGAGCAGGACTTAACACAGGCTTGGTAAATAGTTTTTATTCAATTAATTGATGATTGATAAATAAGATGATTGAAAAGTAAACGAATAAACTAAAGCAATATTATTCTTATATTTTTCATGGCCTAGTCTTAAACTTAAGTGGACCCATTTTTCACTCTAAATTTTATTTTGCTTCATATCCTGCCAGCTTCTGACATCATTATTTAGTTGCCTGTATATGACTTCCAAGTAAACCAGATCAATCTTATTATCCACCATCTGGAATTTTTCACTGCCTTGGAGTGCCATTTATATTGCAATTACTGGAACCCATGTTTGGATGAACGATATCCAAGTTCAATATGATCTCTGACACTGTTCTGTGTGGGCTGCTGGATTCACTACCTTTACCTGGCGTGGGTTCTGTCAACAGATCAGATCTGCCAACCGCATATTACGTTTCAGCACCCTTCTGTATCCTACAAGTCCCATGTTGCCCAAACTCCACTTAGCTCAGTCTTGATTAGCTTCCATGATAACACAGGTGGAAGGTAACTTTTAAATGAAATTCAAAGAATCATTTACCCTTTGGAGAAATGTCTCTCACAGCAGAAAAAAGAAAAAAAGGTGACATTAGCAAAAATGGTGGAGTAGGAAACTCTAAGAGTCTCTCCTTCCACAAAAGCAACAAATATATTGGCAAAACTGTCATAATCAACTTTTTAAAAACTCTGTAAACTAGCCAGAAGTTTGAAACAACCAGAGAAAACTTTCATCAAGAAAAAAAAACAGCTGAGTCTCTGTTAGAGAACTTTGTGGCATTTAATTTACCCTGGTCCCCTCTCCTAGAATTCTGTATCTGGTAAAGAAATCCTGCAAAAATGAACGAAAATTAAAGTACTTGCAGATGAACAGAAACTAACAATTTGTTGTTGGTTGACTTGTTCTACATGAGATACTTAAAAAAAAACATTTTAGGCTGAAATGAAAGAACACATGACAGTGACTTTAATCTACACAAAGAAATGAAGAGCAACAGGAAAGTAATAGTATATATAAAAATAAATGTTAGAATTAATGTTTTGGGGATGTAACCCCTCTTTTTGCTTATATTATTTAAAAGACAACCTCATAAACAATAAATATTCATCTATATGTCTTTACATATATATTGATTAAAAGGACAATCAACTATGAAGATATAACAATTATAAATGTGTATGTACCTAACAACAAATCCCCAAAATCTGTGATTCGATTAATGACACAATTGAGGGAGAAATAGGTAGTCCAACAACAGTAGGTGGAAACTTCAATACCCCACTTTCATTAATGAACAGAGCAACTACACAGGAGATAAGCAGGGAAATTGAAGACTAGAATAACACTCTTAACCATTTAGAGCCAACAGATATATGTAGAATACTTACCTTAACAATAAAAGATACATATTTTTCTTGAGTGCATATGGAGCATTCCCCATCATAAACTATATATTACTCCACAAAATAAGTCTCAATAAGTTTAAAAGTTTAAAATCATGCAAAATAGTCTCTCTGACCCCAATGGAATGAAATTAGAAATCCATAGCTGAAGGAAATCTAAAATTCACATGTGGAAATTAAGCAATTCAATTTTATTTATTTATTTTTTTAATTTTAGTTTTTAAAATTTACATCCAAATTAGCTAGCATATAGTGCAACAATGATTTCAGGAGTAGATTCATTAATGCCCCTTACCTATTTAGCCCATCTCCCCTCCCAAACCCCTCCAGTAACCCTCAGTTTGTTCTCCATATTTATGAGTCTCTTCTGTTTTGTCCCCTCCCTGTTTTTATATTATTTTTGTTTCCTTTCCCTTATGTTCATTGTGTCTCTTAAAGTCCTCATATGAGTGAAGTCATATGATTTTTGTCTTTCTCTGACTAATTTCACTTAGCATAATATCTTACAGTTCCATACACGTAGTTGCAAATAGCAAGATTTCATTCTTTTTGATTGTCACGTAATACTCCATTGTGTGTGTGTGTGTGTGTGTGTGTGTGTGTGTGTATATATACCACATCTTCTTTATCCATTCATCCATCGATGGACATTTGGGCTCTTTCCATACTTTGGCTATTGTGGATATTGCTGCTATAAACATGGGGGTGCATGTGTCCCTTCAAAACAGCACACCTGTATCCTGTGGATAAAAGTCTAGTAGTGCAATTGCTGGGTCGTAGAGTAGTTATATTTTTAGTTTTTTGAGGAACCTCCATACTGTTTTCCAGAGTGGCGGCACCAGTTTGCATTCCCACCAACAATGCAAAAGAGATCCTCTTTCTCCGCATCCTCGTCAACATCTGTTGTTGCCTGAGTTGTTAATGTTAGCCATTCTGACAGGTGTGACAAATCATTGTGGTTTTGATTTGGATTTCCCTGATGATGAGTGATGTTGAGCATTTTCTTATGTGTTGGTTGGCCATCTGGATGTCTTCTTTGGAGAAGTGTCTATTCATGTCTTTTGCTCATTTCTTCACTGGATTATTTGTTTCATGGGTGTTGAGTTTGATAAGTTCTTTATAGATCTTGAATACTAACCCTTTATCTGATATATCATTTGCAAATATCTTCTCCCATTCTGTCACTTGCCTTTTAGTTTTGCTGATTGTTTCCTTTGCTGTGCAGAAGCTTTTTATTTTGATGAGGTCCCAGTAATTCATTTTTGTTTTTGTTTCCCTTGCCCCTAGAGACATGTTGACTAAGAAGTTGCTGTGGCCAAGATCAAAGAGGTTTTTGCTTGCTTTCTCCTGGAGGATTTTGATGGCTTCCTGTCTTACATTGAGGTCTTTCATCCATTTTGAGTTTATTTTTATGTATGGTGTAAGAAAGTGGTCCAGGTTCATTCTTCTGCATGTCACTGTCCAGTTTTCCCGGCACCACTTGCTAAAGAGACTGTCTTTATTACATTGGATACTCTTTCCTGTTTTGTCAAATATTAGTTGGCCATACATTTGTGGGTCCATTTCTGGATTCTCTATTCTGTTCCATTGAGTTGAGTGTCTGTTCTTGTGCCATAACCATACTGTCTTCATGATTACAGCTTTGTAGTATAGCTTGAAGTTCTGGATTGTGATGCCTCCTGCTTTGGCTTTCTTTTTCAAGATTGCTTTGGCTATTTGGGGTCTTTTCTGGTTCCATAGAAATTTTAGGATTATTTGTTCTAGCTCTGTGAAGAATGCTAGTGTTATTTTGATAGGTATTGCATTGAATATGTAGATTTCTTTGGGTAGTATTGACATTTTAACAATATTTGTTCTTCCTATCCAGGAGCATGGAATCTTTTTCCATTTTTTTTTTTTTTTTGGTGTCTTATTCAATTTCTTTCATAAGCTTTCCATAGTTTTCAGTGTATAGATTTTATATTACTCACAAAATAAGTCTCAATAAGTTTAAAAGTTTAAAATCATGCAAAATATTCTCTCTGACCCCAATGGAATGAAATTATAAATCCATAGCTGAAGGAAATCTAACATTCACAAGTATGTGGAAATTAAGCAATTCAATTTTAAATAACCAATGAATCAAAGAAGAAACGACAAGAAAAATTAGAAAATACTTTGAAATAAAGGAAAACAAAAATAGAACATACCGAAACTTTGAGAATGTAGAAAAATTAATGCTTGGGGGGAAATTTATAGCTATAAACAACTATATTAAAAAAGAAAAAGGCCACAAATTAATAATCTAAATTTTAACTTACTGAAATTAGAAAAAGAACTTTGTTTACCAAAGCAAAGAAATAAGAAAGATTAGAATGGAAATAACTGAAATAGAGAGTAGAAGAATTACGAAGAATAAATAAAACAAAAGTTGTGGATGTTTTTGTTTTTGTTATTGTTTTTGAGATCAACAGAATTGACAAACCTCTAAATACAATGACCAAAGAAAAAGAGAAAAGACTCAAATTACTAAAATTGGGAATAAAAGTAAGGATATTACACAAATAAAAATAATTTTAATAGTATACTTAAACAATGGTATTAAAAAAAAAAAAGAAATAAAGTGTTAAATTCTTAGAAAAGCACAAATAACCAAAACTGACTCAAGAAGAAATAGAAAATATAACAAGGAAACTTATAAGAAGGAAAAAGATTTATTCAATGATCAAAAAAATGTCAAACAAAGAATATCCCAGGGCCAGATGGCTTACTGGTACTAACAAATCTTTAAAAAGAATTAACACTAGTACTTCTCAAATTCTTCCAAAAAATTAAAGAGGAGGGAATACTTCCTAACTCTTTCTATGAGACCAATATTAACCTGATACTGAAGCCATACACAAACATTATAAGAAAGCTACAGTCCTAGGGGTGCCTGGGTGGCTCAGGTGGTTAAGCATCCAGCTTTGGCCTAGGTCATGATCTCACCATTCCTGAGTTTAAGCCCTGCGTTGGGCTCTGTGCTGATAGCTCAGAGCCTGGAGCCTATTTCAGATTCTCTCTTTCTTTCTTTCTTTCTTTCTTTCTTCTTTCTTTCTTTCTTTCTTTCTCTCTCTCAAAAACAAATAAACATTAAAAAAAAAAGCTACAAACCTATATGCCTGATCAATATACATCCCAAAACTTCAACAAAATACTAAAACCAAATCCACCATCATATTAAAGAAATACACCATGACAAATGGGATTTATCTGAAGAATGCAACATGTCTCAACATATGAAAACCAATGAATATAATCCACCATATTAATATAATAGAGGGAGGAAAAGTACATTATCCTCTCATTTGATGCAAAGAAAAAAAGCATTTCACAAAACCCAACACCATTTCATTATTTAAAAAAATGTCTAAAAACTAGGAATTGAAGGTGTATAGTACAGGGCTATCAACATGGGCTTAGATTGCCATACCCTGCACGTTCCCCAAAGAAGTCTGTCTTCAGGACTAGTCCTTTGTCAACTCCTAGGAGGCAAGCTTTGGCTCTTGGAATATTCTGCCTGATAAGAATGTATTTCTATGTCTGAAGCTTTGGGCCATGTTGTATCAGTGTGATGAGATAGTTTATACTAACAAATGTGATTTATGATGAATGCTTGTTTTTGTATGCCTGAGGTCTTACAATACTTGGTATCCATGTCATCAGCCAGTTTATGCTAACAAATGTGATTTATGATGAATGCCTATTTTGGCTTAGGGATCTGGAATCTGAGTAGCTGAGGTCAGTCATGCAGGTGGATGTGTGCAAACATAAATGACCGCCATGACCGCCAATACAAACAGTGGGCATCACAGCTCCAGTGAGCTTTACTGGGTGGCAATACTTCTCACACATGGGTAACGCTTCACATTATTGCCGGGAAGATTACGCATGTCTGTGTGACCACTGCAAAAAGACACCTAGGAGCTTTTGCCAGGTTTCTCCTAGAGTTTTTTCCTTGGAGGATTTGATCCTGTATTGAATACTGTAATAAATTCTAACTGCGAGTACAACAGCTCTGAATCTTGTGAGTCCTTCTAGAAAATTACTGAGCATGAGGGTGGTCTTGGGGACTCTAGCCCCACTGGTATCACAGGTGGGATTCAGTAGCATGACTCTGACTTACTAAACCACGGGGAAAGTACTACTGGGGAAAATGAGAAACAATGGTATGACAGGTGACACACCCTTAGGTCTAATGACTACTGAGTTACCCATGGTACGAGACAGCTGCTGCATGGTAATCAGTTACATGAGTAAAAGTTACCAGTGGAATTTAAAATGATAGATCCGACTTCCAAGAACTTTTCACCACATACATAAGGGAAGGGAAAATAATGAAAACGATGCTCAGTATACAACGCCTTGCTTATTTTCATCTGTAATAGTTAAAATTAAAGTAAGGAAGAGTGTTTGGGTGAATCCTGGCACAGTTTCAGGTTCAGATTGTAGCCTGTCTAAGCTATAACCACTAGCCTCAGGGCCACTACCAAACAGAAAAATTATTCTGGAATGACAGACCACACTTCCATAATCTGATCACTGAAAAAGGAAGTCTAGGTGGTGGGAGCACAAAACCAAAGGGTAGAGTGTGGTGGAGTTGTCTTATTTTGTGAATTCATATCACCAACTCCTGAAGGTTACCAAAATGGATGGTGAGAGTGACTAACTTGGGAGCAGTCTTCAGTGTTTTCAGTGCAGCAGAATTGAGGAGCAGTTTTGGACTGATTAATACAGGTAAGACAGCTTACTATTGATCATCACAGATGACTGTTCATGATCCAAACATACAACTGATTTTCCTTAAGTGACAGCTACTTTGGTGGACTGAATCCAAGCTAATGCAATTTATTTACCCTGTAAAGGGACATATCCTTCTGTTCTTTTAATGTCACGAGGAACTCCCCAAATCAAGTGGCTGA
This sequence comes from Panthera onca, assembly GCF_046562875.1. Lineage (NCBI taxonomy): Eukaryota > Metazoa > Chordata > Mammalia > Carnivora > Felidae > Panthera > Panthera onca. The sequence goes on from NC_138342.1 coordinate 158,902,643, forward strand.
TATTTTTCATATACAAGCCATGCTGGATTGTAATGCTCATCCACCTAATATGCCTCTTACTAAGGTCATTGTAAATGGTATCATTAAGGCACCCCTTTCACATGGGTATCTCATTATACTTTTCTGCTGAAAAACCAATCAGTGATCCTTGAAGCCGTATCTCAGCTTTTCCTTCTGGGTATTACAGATGTTTTTGAAAATTAGAGTAATTCACAAGAGAATGGGGAAAAACAAAGAGGTATCAAGGGATTTGGTCAGGGCAGTGAAAAGATTTTAACTTGTAATTAAGGAATGTTATATATAATGTGAATATCAGTGGAGTCAATGCAAAGGTCTTTTTTTTTTAGTGTTTATTTTTGAGAGAGAGACAGAGACAGAGTGTGAGTGGGGGTGGGGCAGAGAAAGAGGGAGACACAGAAACTGAAGCAGGCTCCAGTCTCTGAGCTGTCACCACAGAGCCCGGCATGGGGCTCAAACACACGAACCATGAGATCATGACCAGAGCCGAAGTTGGACGCTTAACTGACTGAGCCACTCAGATGCTCCACAGAAGTCTTAATGTAATACTGTCAGAGGTTGCATGGACTTATGGGAACCCCTGATGGTCTCCCCAAACTGATCCCTGATGAAATCTACTCTATTTATCCTATTCTGGGGGAATGTACAAAGCTGGATGACAAAATGACAATGACAAACCTAACCTCTGATTGCCAGTGTCAATGGTCTGGTAAATTAATTAATATGGAGATTGATGAAGAGACCAAAGTCTATTGGCACAACTCCTGGCTAGGGAGCCAAAGTCATATGCACATATATGGATAAAGTGGCCAAGGGGTAGAGAAGAAACCTTTTTGGAGCTCCTTGACACAAAACTCTGGTAAGTGTGATTCCAAAACCATTGGTGACATCTTACTGTGGACTATAATTAGACCATGAGGTTATAGGAAGGTAAAGGTTGGTGGGATTTAGGTAAATGTTTGGCTGAAAACTGGAATCTTAGAACAGAATTTCTACAAAGTGGATGTGTCTGACTTACCTGAACGTATTACTGGATGGATACTATGTCTGCGTGGTGAACACTTTCTCTACCTGATATTACAATACCTTTGTCAGTATTAATTAGACACGCTAAATGGGAAGCTATAGAATTTCCGGAGTCTACACAGGTTGCTAATTTGAAACGGTATTGCGTAACTTGTGGGCAGAAGGGATTACCACTTTAATTAAGGGCGTGTTAGGAACTGATGTGCCAGTACCAACAAAGTTTCAGTACAATTGCACTATGTGGCCCATGAAAACGGCAGGTGGCTCATGGAAACTAGAAGCACATTATCAACGCTTGAATGAAGTCTGTCTGGAGCATCAGGAGCAAAAACTACCCAAATCCAAGAGACTGGGACTCAGTGACTGGTCTTACAAATGCTATTTTTTCAATCCTCACCTCAGAAAAGATCAGCCATCGTTTTCCTCCAGGGGGAAAGGATCCTGATTTACATTTTATTATCTTATATTGCGAGAGGGCTGTTGGAATTCACCAGTTTCTTTCATCATTTGGTTTCGAAGGAATTTAAACTTCATGCAGGTCCCCGCTGTGATGAAACACTACGTTTTGATGGCATCCTAATATCAAAGACTGAAAAAAAAAAAAAAGGTGAGAACAGACTCAAATGAAGTGAAGGCCACAAGACAAACAGAGGCTGGTTGAAAACCTTAGCAAAGGTAGAAGGGCCGGCTGAAGCAGTGAAACCATTAGAACAACCTGGTCAGGAGCCATCCGTGACAGGAGCTCCGCAGGCAACTAGAAATGAACTGTTGTCATTGCCAACCCCTGGAACTCAGCAAGAAGCACAGCCCTTGGGCAGGTTGTTTGGATTTGGGAGGCTATGTGGGAATGTTGCAACTTCTTGTCCATTAAATTACCTGAAAGGAGATCGTTATTTGAACGGGGGACTAGACAACAACAGGCTGAATCAGCATCGCAAGAAGTGGTGGCTCAGCTAATTCCTGTGGGCCCTTGTTGTCCACACTCAGATGCTTTTGGAAGAATCTGCAACTTGCCCTTTTGTGGGTCAGGGCTTATGGCAGAAGTGCGTTCTGCCCAGCAGTGACCACTGGGATCTTGGACCTGGAAATTTTCACATGTGGCAGCAGGGTATGTGCCATTTGAGAGACAATGGTTCGTTACTGAGCAGCAATTAAAACTGCCCATATGACTGAAGGCCATAAAATAATCTTGAAACCCAAAATACGCATAATTCTTTGGGTAATGTCCAAAAAACACTCCAATAAGGGAGGCAGCTCCAAGAAGGGCAGCATAATAAAATGTAAATGGCTTAGAGAGGAATATGCTACTGAAGGAATTCAAGATGGTACTCAAGAGTATTCATGGGTAGGCAGTTTTTTTCCCTCTAGGATTGACTGGCATCTGGAACTTCCAGATCCCATTATCACATGGGCTGTGCCCTAGCAACAACTCTTAATTGACCAATAAAAAACGACTTGGTTTGTAGATGGCAGTTCCAATGTGCCCAGACAGCACCCTGTTCGAAAGGCTGCCACACTACAACAGGCTGGTGGCAAAATTCTGATTGAAGAAGGCAAGAATAAACCAACTTAATGGTCTAAATTGTATGTTTTTTTTCTTTGCAGTGATGGGAGAATTGAACAATCAAAGTCCTAATGCTTGTGTGTGTGCAGATTTATGGTGATGGCCCATGTCGGGCCATATCATCCACCAGATAGGCAATGGGAAACTAATTATTAAGCTATACCTATACGGGCACAGTCCTGATGTAAATCACTTTGGGAATATGAAAGACACCCTAAAGTAGAACATATGGATGGTCATCAGAAGAACCCCCTTCTTCCCAAGGATATTGGGACCAGTAAGTGGGCATCCTGCTGCGCTCACTTCAGGTGGCCACATGGGGCCATGAAGTGCGTGGAAATGGGGGAGCTTCAGCAATATTGAGATGGGCTGATCACTGATATATGCCTCCTGCACCTTCTAAGGCCTAAATACCATCAAGAGAGACAGAAACGGAAGATGACTGTGGGGCAGATTCCCCAGGGCAAAAGCCCTCCACATAGTTGGCACATAGCTGTCACCGGACCACTACCAATAACACTAGGAGTCCATAAACAGGTTCCCACAGTAAATAGACATTTGCTCTGGACTAGACTTTGCACAGATTTGCATAGATGCAAATGTTCTTAGTGAGCTCCGGCTGACCTAACAAAATGCCTCAGACTAACTAGCTTTAACCACATGCAGTTTTCTCAGTTCTGGAGGCTGGAAATATAAGAAGAAGGTGCCAGCGGGCCTAGTTTCTGGTGAAACTTTAATTTTTGCTTTCAGAAAGCTGCCTTCTTATTGTCCCCTCACATGGCCTTTTCTCTTTGTGCATGCAGAGAGAGAGAGAGCGAGATCTTTTGTTTTGTCTCATAAGGATACCAGTCCTATCAGATTAGATGCCATATGACCTCATTGTGCTTTCATTATTTCCTCAAAGGTCCTTTCACAAAATATAGTTAGGGCATTAGGGATTCAATATATGAATTTGGGGGGTGTATATAATTCAGTCCATCACACAAATGCTCAAAATGCTAAAAAAAAATAACAATAAAAAGAGACTGGAACTAAGGGTACTGTATCAATTTGGACTGCCGGGTTACATTTCTTCAAACCAGGAAACAGGCTTTATAGCCCACAGTGTCCAAAAATGGACAAATGGGGTAACATATCAAATTTACATATTATGTTGCACACCATTCTCAGAATAAGTGGTTTTACAGAGGATCAGAATGGGTAATTGAAACATTTCTTGCCAAAATGAGAGGAGATAAAAGTACGAGGGTCCAGCTTACATGCTTTCCTCAGTGTGGGCTCACACTCAACATGAGGGGTGCTGAGGAAATGTTCCTACTCAACAGATTCCTCTCATTTTCTAGTTGATGTGGGGAAGAGTCTAGGGAGAAGAGGCTGTGTGCAACTGTAGAGTTTTTCCCCACATTCCCTCTCATTTTTTACCTTTCTCTTATGGCGGTCCTAGGCTCAGGGCTGCAACCACTGGAGACCAAAACGGGGATGAGTCCTAAGCAAGAAACTTGAAGCATCCATTTAAACCCTTATGCCAAGATTTCCAAGGGCCTGGTGGTATTAACTGTGCCATCTGGCAACACTGGGGTTGACCATGAATGTAAATTTATTCTAGTGATTGAGAGAGCTCGCTGGTTCTGTACCTACGTAACCCTGCCTTATAATAGGAGTGGGTGAGGAGATACTATTAGGCTCGTGTTGCTGTCAGCAATGTGGACTAGCACAGTGACTGAATATATATTCCTTTCAAATGTGGGGAAGTTTGTGTTAAAATAAATGACAAATGGAGAATGAGAAGGAGAAGTAGTAGCTGAAAGTAAAGAAATGAATATATGGGTTACACAAAGAGGGAAATCCAGTATTACTTTGGGGCCTAAAGAGAGGCTCAGAGTTAGTGAGGCTGTCTCTCAGCACAATTATTTACGATGCTCAGAAGGGCGAAGCCGTACGTTTTCCAGGATACTCCTGCTTCTGGCAGCTGACAACATTGAACAGAAGCCTGCAGACCCGAGTGGCATTGCTTTGGGAGACATTTTGGTTGTTTGACACGGTGATGCGTTGGCCTAATTATTAATGAATGAATGGAATGCTAGTAATGTGCCAGTATCTTTGTCTCATTTTTCAGGTTGCATATACTACAAAGGACATCACTTGGGAGGGAATTTCCAGGAACTACTCCCCATTGGCCATCAGATAACTGTACGTGTAAACCTTGGGGATCAAATGCTTAGGAAGGTCCCTCCTTATAACGGAAACAGCAGCTGCACGCATGACTATGCTGTCAACAAATACATAGCATGCTTGTTTTTGTAAACGAAAAGCTATTAGCCAGAAGAGAAAGGAATAATGGGTTGCTGCTGGGAATGAAACAGTGGGCTTCACATAGTAGATATGAATTCCCGAGGTAAGACTCCCCAAACTGGGATGAGAAAGCCTATAGGCGGTCTACTGGCATACTCAGATGAAATTTCGTCAAGTTGTGACTACCCCCCATCTACCCCCAAGGTGGGAAACTCAGCATTTTTGGGTTTAGAACATATATCCTAACTGCTCAGACCATTAATATGTCACGGTGACAACAACCATGACAGATTAAATGACACTGGACCACAAGACCGAGAATAGCTTTAAGAGAGTTAAGTGCCATGCGGCTCCTGGGTGACTCAGTTGGTTAAGCGTCCGATTCTTTTTTTTTTTTTTTAATTTTTTTTTTTTTTTAACGTTTATTTATTTTTGAGACAGCGAGAGATAGAGCATGAACAGGGGAGGCGCAGAGAGAGAGGGAGACACAGAATCTGAAACAGGCTCCAGGCTCTGAGCTGTCAGCACAGAGCCGGATGCGGGGCTCGAACTCACGGAACGCGAGATCGTGACCTGAGCCGAAGTCAACCGCTCAACCGACTGAGCCACCCAGGCGCCCCAAGCGTCCGATTCTTGACTTCGGCCCGGGTTGCGATCTCACGGTCTTTGAGTTCGAGCACTGCAACGGGCTCTGAGCTGGCAGCACAGAGCCTCCTTGGGATTCTATCTCTCCTCTCTCTCTGCCCTTCCCCTGTTTGTGAATGCACGCTGTCTCTCTCTCTCTCAAAGTAAATAAAAATTGTAAAAAATTAAAAAATGAGAGTTAGTTGCCAATCTACGCATCATGGGGCAAGCTGAATTTGCTTTTAATGAAGAGTGGCATTCAGAGGAAAAGAATTATTAACTGCTTGGAGTAAATTCTCTTCTAGGAGGAAGCAAAGGATGGGGATAAGCCTGGAAATCTGATGAAGCTTTAGTGAAGTGGGTCAGGCAGACTCAAAGCATGATGCTGGATACTGTTAGGCCCCAGTGTAAGGAAAGGGATTGTATCCTGACTCAACAGCACCTCTTGATTGTGTTGATAAAGATGGAGGGCAAGGGAGCCTTGAGACAATGACTCCTCTACTTGGCTGCTGAGGCCCAGAGGACATACCTATAGGATCCCCGTGGACCTTCATACCTATGGAAAATCTCTGAGAGCATTTGCAGTTTGCACAGATACACTATGACTACATTCACTCCAAGCTGACATCAGAATAAGACACGTTCTGTGCTATGATCAGCAGGAATAGAAACAATTCTGAGGGGCGCTTGTGTCCTGCTCCTAGGAGGGAAGTGAGCCCTGTTCTGTAATAGCACACAATTGATACCAGTCTCAGCACAAGCCTGTGAACTGACACAGAGTGACTGGATTTGTCCCCAACTGACCTGGAACCCAGAAATAACTGAATTGAGTGCCAATTACAGCAATGTTTACACATAGTAATATCTGGTACATTGGGCAAAGGCTGACTCTTGGGAAGAGAGGTCAGCTACCTCCGTAATTCCTACTGATTTGTTCTGTATTAAGCCAGAATTGTATCATGACCCTATTGTGGTAATGGTGTCACACTGGCAATTTTGGTAAGATGCAATGACCTCAGGGGTGCCTGGGTGGCTCGATCAGTTTAGCGTTCAACTCTTGACTTCAGCTCAGCTCATGATCTTATGGTTTGTGAATCTGAGCCCCACATTGGGCTCTTCTCTGACTCCTCTGGGCTCTTCTTCTCCAATTCTACTGTCCAATTCTGACAGTGGGGACCCTGCTTGGGATCCTGTCCCTCCTTCTCTCTCTGCCCCTTCCTTGCTTTCTCTCTCTCTTTTTCTCAAAATAAATAAACTTAAAAAAAAAAGATGCAATGACCTGTGTACATGAGTCACATGACAGTACTGATATTGATGATCAAATATATTGAGAGATTGCAGTAAAGCTTCCTCAGGATGTAATGCCAACGAAAAATGGATGGCCTGAGAAAGAGTGGGATCTAAGGAGCCATCAACTTAATTGTTATTCTGAGTAGCTCCGCACAAGTTTTACCAAGAGGTACAAATAACGGTAAATGAAAGAAGTGGGTAATCAAATTAGTATAAAAATATAAAAATGTATGTAATGGTTTTAGAGGATGGATTATTTGTTTTGTTAAGTCTATCACTACTCCATGGTGACTCCTCCAAATGGTAGGCATATTCATGCTGACACTATTGCTGTATCTGTATCTGTATATCTGTATCTGTATCTGTATATATGTCAGAATAGACATATATAAATACCATATCAAATATAGATGCAAAAAAAAAAATGATAGCTCTGCTGTAAGATAGCCTATGCCAAGGGCTTGCAGAGGCAGGTGGGGCACGTAAGAAAAAGGTTCAATTTTCCTGCCCGTGTTTGTTCAAACAATTCACCTTTCCAAGAAAGGTCTGTCTTTGGGACTGGCCCTTGACTAACAAATACTTAATTATAGCGTTCATATGAAATATTCACTAGGCAGTCCACAGAGACAAAGTAGATCAGTGGTTGTCAGGGCTCATGTGGAAGGAGAATAGAGAGTGACTGAGAATAGGGAGTTTCTTTCCGGTGTCATGAAAATATTCTAGAAGGAGATAGTGGTGATGGTTCTACAGCACTGTGAATATGCCAAAAACCACTGAACTGTAGAGTTCAAAGGACTAATATAAAATGTTATGTTATGTACATTGTATCTCAGTGACAAAAAACAAACAAACAGAAAGCACACTTGAAAGAACTCTGACGCCCTATGAGTAAACGCTCCGGTCAAGGAGAGACAAGAATCTTGGAGGGGCAAGTGGTGTGTCCAATGCTGCCATACAGACTGTGACTAGGTTATTTGTTTATTTAGAAGACGACTTCAGGAGCTTAGAACACATCCAGAGACTTTATCAGTAATAAAAACGTAAGAACGTGTGCACCAACAGCAACGAAAATAATAACAAAAGATTCTAGTGGGTATAACTTCTTTGGGGGTTACCTCGTATATGAACCCCTTTCCATGTTTGAGCCTGTGGCCTGATCTCAGCATGTCAGTCCCACTGGGTCTGGTTTTGAATCCGGATCCAGGGCTGGAAATAACCCTCCTGCTGAGGCAGCAATGATGTCATCAGGGATGTGAGCCACAGTCTTGTGTTCAGCCACTGAGGCGGCATCTCCCCAGGGGACTGTATCTGCAGTTACCTTGGCTGTGGTGTGGCCAAATACTCTCACTTCACTCCTATTCATTTTTCAGGGCCCACTGCTGTGGAATTCCAATCAAACCTGTGAGATACTTGATATCTGTTCAAAATACTCGTTTCTTGCTTAGATCAGCTGGTATCAGTTTCAGTTGCTTGTGACATATAACTCTGGCTGGAACAAAAAAAATATTTGCTCAAGCCATCTGATAAGACTAAGTGGGTTCCTTGAACCTTGATGGGGGGTAACTCCCCAAAGCTGTGATTCCATTGATTCAGTATCTAGTGTGCCAGTCAGTTATTTCCCCCCTCCATCCAGAGTTTTCCCCGTGGTCCTTTTAACCAAGTAGTTTTGTTCTATATATCCCATGAAGAGTCTATTCAACTACTCTTTAAACCTGCTCCCTCCTAGACTTTATCTCAATGCTTATTACAAATGCCGAATCACATGGCACAGTCTGAATTTACATTTCTAAAGAATTATTCTTTTTTTTTTAATTTATTCATTTATTTTGAGAGAGAGGCAGAGAGAGAGGGAGAGAGTGAATCCCAGGAGGCTCCATGCTGTCAGTGGAGAGCCTGACAACAGAGCTCAATCCCACGAACCGTGAGATCATGACCTGAGCTGAAATCAACTCAGTGTGTGGTCAGAGCGGCTCCCTGTGTTTGATTTTTTTTTAACTTCCAATATCCAGGACATTTGTTTTTGTGTGAGCAGAACTGCAGATGATCTATCTAAACTTCCGTCTAATCACGCCAGTCAACAACTCCCTATCACTCATGAGATGTACAGAAACTCCTTAGTGGCCTCTGACTATCGGGCCCTCCTCCATCTCTGGCATCAAGAACTTCTGTGGATTTTTTCATGGCCCCCCCTCTGTCATGCACTTCCTGCTTTATTTACCCTCCTGGATTCCTTGAGATTCTTGGAAAGCCATCTTTTAGCACATGTCTGCTTTCATGCGTGTGGTTGTATCTTTCTCAGATTTTCCTTCTCCTATCACATAGATATTTACCCTCAAGATCTAGCTCAAAGTTTTCGTTCTCTCCAAAGTCTTCTGAACAACTCCAATGAGGTTGGCTAAATGGAGAGCAGAAAGCATGCCCTCTAACCCCAGCTCAGACACTAAGTGTGTGTAACCACAAAGGCCACTGAACACCACTGGGTCTCTTGCTCTTGTCAGTATCATGATTGTTGGGATCATTTTGAAGATAGTCACAGTGGGGAGACAGCAAGATGACCAAGATCTCAGAAAGATCTGAGCCTACAACTTATTGATTAAAACATCGTGGCTCAACCTATATTTTTTTGCATTTAGAACTGCTGACTGGCACATACCTCATGGGCATTGAGATGCAATTCACTTCTCACACCATGGGAAATTAATCCCACAGCCTCCCCCCATTGAAAGTGAACATTCTTCAAGGCTAGAATGAACATGGGCCCCAGAGACTGGAAAAGAAGCTTATGTCTTACGTCCCCAGCCAAGGAGACTAGGAATTTGGCCAGAGCAGAATAGAAAGATGACAGATTTGGAAGCTGTGTGCAGGAGTGTTGCGTGCCTGTGGGGAATACACAGTAGCGTATTGCCCGTGCACTCTTCCTGAAGCAGCAGCTGCCAGCATGGACAGACAAAGCCTATTTATTGAAGAGCATTGTTTCGGCTTTTCTACCGCTTCGTGAGACAGTGCAGCAAGGCTTCCGAGTCCGCATAAAGCTATCGACTCTGGGAGAATGGTCTGCAACCTTCAACGCACACTCTTTTGAGAACCCAGAAAGACAAAACACAAAAGACTCTTGCAGAATAACCTCTGGTAAAATGTGACTGAATTCTGCATTAAGTAATTAAATGTAGCCTTTCTTATTGCAAGTTGGATGGATGCTGGGGATCCGGAAAGGAAGGCAGGGGAGAAGATGTGCGAGGTAAAATTTTGTGGTTAGGCAAACCGCTATATTCAGCTTGGCAGGGGGTAATATTAAAACGGCTTGTGAATTTTACAAAGCATGCCGTAATATTTTTCATTAACGTTCCCTTTAGCTTTAATGGTAGGTAATAACTGCTGACAGATGACAGCCATTGCGGTTGCCTGCTCGTAGAGCGTATGCCAAGGAAGGCAGAGAAAATGTGAGAACCCATTCCACTTAAAGTGGATACCTGGGGAGAATCAATTTGGTGGGCAAAACATGAGCTCCAGAAGCTGGTCATTCAGCACTCCTTTATGTTTTGTTTCTATGAACCTCAGCTTTAATAACCTGATGAAATCTGCTTCTAGAACGGGGACTCCTTCAGTAGTCGTGACACCCATTTGATCACCAGAGGAAAAGGGAAGACCGAGGCTGTCTGGCTTGCAGCATCTCTTGACACTCTTTGACATTATGATGCATGGCGGGAACTTCGAGATCTGGGAACAGATGGCTCAACCAGCTCCCATAAATATATTCACAGAAATTCGTGTAGCCCACATCCCTTTCCATAGGAAAACATCATTCGGATTCTTCCTCCAGGGACCTCCCTGGGCTGCCATCACGATAACCAACAACACTAGAAGATGGGGGTCGAGAGAATAGGACTCTTGTCTGCCTTGCTTTCTCTTCACCCGGGGGCCAGCAGAGTCTCTTGCCTATTAGGCTGCTCGGTAAATATCGGGCAGCTGAAAGAGTACCCTGTAGCCAATAACGTGACACTCGACAAATGGACAGGGGATAGCAAGCCCGCAGAGATGAATCTGAAAAAGTAAAACGGGGTGCCTGGGTGGCTCAGTCGGTTAAGTATCCGACTTTGGTTCAGGTCATGATCTTGCAGTTCGTGGATTCAAGCCCTGCGTTGGGCTCTGTGCTAACAGCTTGGAGCCTGCAGCCTGCTTCGGATTCTAGGTCTCGCTCTCTCTCTGCCCCTCCCCTGCTCCCTCTCTGCCTCTCTCTCTCTCTCTCTCTCTCTCTCTCTCTCTCAAAAATAAGCATCAAAAAGATTAAATAAATAAAAAAAATTTTAAAGTGAATAAACAAAACGCAGAATCAGACCTATAAATACAGAGAATAAATTGGTGGTTGCCAGACGGAAGGGGATGGGGGATGGGCAAAATAAGGGAAAGGTAGTGAGAGGTACAGGCTTCCAGTGACTCAAAGAGTAAGCCATAGGGTGAAAGGAACAGTATGGGGAATGTAGTCAATGGTATTGTAATAGTGTTACATGGTGACAGATAGTAGCTTTGCTTGTGGTAAGCAGAACATAATGCATAGACCTGTGGAGTCACCATGTGGCATACTCTATAACTAATGTAACATTGTGCATTGACTACATTCAAATAAAAAGCTAAAAAAAAAAAAAAAAAAGGTTCCTTCCCAGCCCCCCAATTTGCAGGTGTTTGACTTAATGATCACATCCAGTGACAAAGTCTTTCTCTGCTGGCCTCTAGCCTGTTACATCTATATTTTCACTAGAGATAATGCTCAGAACCAGATGTGCCCTCCCCAGCATCATTTTAATATGTCCAAATAAGGTAAAGCTTCTAGAAAAACTTATAGGAAGAATTTTGGAAATGTCTGTATTTGTTAACTAGATCTTATTTCCATATGGGAAGTAGATTTTAGGATATCTACTAAGGAAACATGTGCCTTGACCCAGTTTCAAGCCATTCATCTTATTCACATCCTATTTGACCACTGTGCCTTTTAACTCTTCAGAATAAAACAAAAACAGCCAGCCAGAAAAAATACCCTTTGATGTAAAATGAAAAAATATGCGCCAGGCAAGGGAAAGCTATTGGAAGAATGAAATGTCTGGAAATAGAGTAAAATTTGGGAAACCCAAAAGACTTAGCAGGCAGATATTGTTTGGCTTAGGTAGGGAGACATAGATTTTCAAACCTTAAATCCATTACAGACCTCTGAGTTTCATCAATCAGATCAGGGATCAGACATGAGTGAATTTCCAATCCTAAGTGTTATCAGACCAAGAGAAACTGACACAGCATTCTGTTCCCCAACCCCCATTGGCCTTGGGACAACAGGTGAACTTTCTGACCTTCTGATGTTCAGTGGGAACAAGTGGCTGGACTGGCCCTGGACAGGAAGGAATTCAGTCTCCAGAGATCAGGGGCAGTGGTCTTTGCTGCTTTACATCTTTGTGGAGGCCCGGCCTAAATATATGGTGCTGCCAGCCTAGATGTCCCAGTGAGAGATATAATTTTGCACATTCTTAAACCATGCCATTTTTCATTGTGCAAATTCCACAACAGAGAGAGCGTACTGTAGACCTGAGACAAATGAAACAAAATCACGTCTATCTACCTAGTAGATTACATTCACAACAGACAGCAAAATGACTCCATTTGTAGCTCTCCTCAGTCTCCTCAAAATTTAGTCCTAATGGTTTATGCTTTTTGAGGCAGCTCTTTAAATCAGAAGGAATAGGAAATAATCTACTGAGCACACTCTCTTCGTTCTCGCTTTCTGTTCTCTTGTAGCTGCTTACTTTTGTTTTCCAGTGGTGACAATAACTTCTCAGACTGAAGAAAAGCTGAGGAGCAACTCAGGTCCCAGACTTTGTGATTCTTTACCTTAATTGCTAGACTCCTAGGACGTGATCCTGGAGGGAGGCTTTGAGGAAGAAAGAGGGGGCTAGTGATAAAAACACTAAAGCTTCCATGACATATAACAGAGGTTTGATCTGGAGCAGTACTCCTTAAATTTTGGCATGAAAAGAAATAATCTGGGGTCTTGTAAAAATAAACACTTTGGTTCAGCAGCTCTGGGTGGGGCCCGGGAATCTGCATTTCTAACATGCTCCCAGGTAATGCTGATGTTGCTGGCTCACGGACATCCTTCAGGCAACAAGAGTCCTGTGCTAGCTTGTGACCGAAGCAAATCACTTAAACTCCTCCGGAGACATCAGGTGTCTTTCTTTCTTTCTTTCTTTCTTTCTTTCTTTCTTTCTTTTTAACGTTTTGTTTATTTTTGAGAGAGACAGAGTGCGGGTGGGGGAGGGGCAGAGAGAGAGGGAGACACAGAATCTGAAGCAGGCTCCAGGCTCTGAGCTGTCAGCACAGAGCCAGATGCAGAGCTCGAACCCACAAACTGTGAGATCGTGACTTGAGCCGAAGTCGGACGCTTAACCGTCAGAGCCACCCGGGTGCCCCGGGTTTATTTATTTCTAAATTGGGGTTAATGTCAACAATATGAACACCTGTCTCATGAAGATGTCACGAGGCACAAAGTGGGAGCTGGATTTTTAGTTGACTATATATGTACGTGTATATAACATATTGTAATGCTGCATATAAATATATATTAATCACTAGTCCACATCTATTTATCAAAACCATCATTATGACAAAGAAAAAATGGGAACCCTTTCCACAGTTAATCTTTTGGGATTCCTCTTTCTCTTCAAAATAGCTTCTGCTATTCATATTAACAAGACTTCACTTGATTAAAAATCTAGGAGGAAGGTGAGTGTAGATAAGGCCTCTGGACACAAATAGACTTGTCCTGGCCACAAAGACCACTGCCCTCTAAATGGGTAATCAAAAGATACGAGGCTCTTGGGAAATCTTAACCTGGGTGCCATTCAGATTGCCATTTGATCCTTGCTACCAATGAGTGACCAGATAAGAAAGACAGGAGATTTTAAAACCAATCCAGATACAAATAAAAGTAAAAGGAAACAGCACTTCCTTGGGGGAAAAAATGTAATGAACCAAACAAGCACTACCGGTTTGTTCAGCTTACCTCTGTGCTTCCATTACAGGTTGTTGTCTGTCCATCCGAATGTCCATGTATGTCTGTGTATGTGTATGCACACACCTCTCTCTGTTTCTCTCTCTGTCTGTGTCTCTGTCTCTCTGTCTCTCTGTCTCTCTCTCTCTCTCTCACACACACACACACACACACAGAAACATAAACTTCAGAAAGGAGCTGGTTTCTGGATGGCTCGCTTTGAGCCACAATTGACAGTGACTCACTGCCCTTTGAAACGGTCTCTTTGCAGACTTGGTTTATCATATGAGAGGAAGAAGTAATTGGCCCTTGATATAGCCAGATATAGTATTCAATTTAGGAGAAAATATTTTTCCTGTAAGTGTGCCTGTTTTCATAGAGCTTTGTGTAGGAAGCTGGCCATAACTGACCAAGGATATGTGTGTTCTGTTGCAATTAACCAGTGCAGGTCACGGCATTCCTGGCTGAAATCAAGGGGTCAACCTCCATTCCTGAAGGCAACGTAAGTTGAGAAGGTACTTTGCTTGCAGGCGAGAGGAACAGTCTCTGGCTGTTTTTTGTTTTGTTTTGTTTTGTTTTGTTTTAAATGAGAATCCATAGGAAAAGGCAGGGGGAATACAGTAAGAGTGAAAGAAGGTGCCAGAATCAAGCTTGGAAGAGAACAAGGCAGCTCCAGGTGTGGCTAAAAGCAGGACAGCCCCACAATGTCCCCAGGAGCCTAAAGAAGCTCTGAAGCTTTTGTCCTTCCCCTGAAAAATGAGGGTCCCAAGGAAAGTCTGATGAGCTGCATCTTGGGTGAAAGGACATTGAGAGGCAGCGTTTGGACAAGAAGGCTTCCACAACAGTTTTTACAGTTTTTATGCCCAGAATTCGTGATCCCCAAAGACCGCCAGGGAGCCGAGTCCGATGTAAAAGCAAAAGAGCCTTTATTCGAGCTAGCTCGAGCTCAATCCCCTACCTGCACCGACGTAGCGGTGAGATACAGGAGAGAGAGCGAGTTTCAAAAGGACAAAGGTTTTATTGGGGCCTAGGGGCAGTTGGTGAGGTAATGGCTATGGCCTCAGCCGATTGGCTGGGGAAGGGTCCGAGTCCTGTTAGGCAGGTGAGGGGGGGGTTACTCAAGGGGAGGGGGTGTGGTCAAGGTGAAGGACACAGAACAAGATGGAGTCGGCCGGCGTAGGCCCGCCCTTTCAATTTTAGGACCAACTCTTGCATTGCATAGATGACCCTGTCTGTACAGAAGGACCACAACAAGGCCACACAAAACATCAGGCCTCCATGTGCCAAATCAAGTTCTAAAAACACGCTCATCTGTCCAAGTTTCCGCCAGCTGTTCCCCCATCCCTTGAAACTGGGCACCTGGTGTAGGAGTTGGGGGAAAGATGCAGCTTGGTAGGCATGCCTTTGTCAGCTTTTCCTACTGTTTCTCCTTCTAATCCAATGTGCTGGGCAACTAACCGATTGTTGCGTTTAAGAAAGAAAGCCAACCGAGCACAGAAGTGAAAAATCCCGAGTCCCTATTTCCAATCCCAAAGAGGTCAAGTATTTTTCCTTCAATTATCAATTCTTTCTGAGAACTTCAGTCGTACTGAAGGCTGGACAAGTGTAGACAGTAAACAGACTTAAGCATATACCTGAATGTGACCAAATGAGCAGATGTTAACAAAGCTTCCCAAAGAGTAGTAATCTTCAGACACTTGTATTCAGGAAAATATATTTGGAGATATAAAAAGTAAGTTTCAACTCCCAATAGTGAAGAAAGGGGAATGACCTTAGCCTACAAATCTACATTATGTTTTAGGGTAAAACCTTTAGGAATGGAGACTGTCCTGAATCCAGATAACTATAGACCTAAGAGGAAACCACCTTTGTCAACCTGACTTAACTCTTGCCTAGGAAGATAAGGCTATAAAGCATGGGGAAACTCCACTGTTTGCTTCAGGGAATTTCTGCAAATCAATTTATGGGAACAAACAGTTTGCTCTTCTGGGTAAATAGTTCTCCTATCAGGATGAACACCTTGTTCCCTTGGGCAAATAGCTCACTTAGCAAACAAAGAACTTCTTTATCAAGATTGGCTTTAAGACCATCCCCTCATGGAGTCCACGGATCTTAAGGCACCATGCAAAAAGACCTTGTTTGAATACAATTGGCTCTCTGCCTTGAAAGATCTGCCCAAATGGCAAAACCCTTTAAATATCTTCCCCTGAACTCCACCATAAAGTTCCTACCAAGGTTGTATCCCCACTTACCGCAGTGGACCAAATAAACTTAGGTTCGCTTGGTTAGTGTGTTTTCTGATGTTCTTTGGTGAGTCTAGAGTCAACTCTCCCCTGTTGCTACATCCTGGGAGACTTGAAAAACTAAGCATAATGAACTAAAGATGGAGGGAAGAGTGGTAGGATCCTGTTATTCTTGTCAGTTCTCTTTAAGAAGAAGTCTGTCTCAGACCAGGGAGGGTGATAATTTCTCCAGTTTACTTTCAAGGCGGCTCCGACAAGTATCAGTGTAAATAATGCGGAGGCTTTTTCACAAAGCAGAAATTTCTATCTTTCCTTTTCTGTGCTTGGCAGGAAAAGGACAAAAGAAACCTAAAACATCAGATTCCTAAATATTTAGCCATGCTCGCTGTGAATTCAGAGTCCAGGTATATTCCTCCTGTTAGGATAGCATGTCAAGGAAAGCTGTCAGCGGAACCCTGGGTGGGAGAGCATGTGATCTCTGCGTTTGACATGGAGCCTTGAGGAAGAGGTATTCCTGTTGCTTACAAAGAAGTGAAAGCCAAGCAGTGGAATAACTAAGTTAGCTATTCTGACACTATTGTTTTCAAGAGCTGCGACCATCAGTGACATTTTCATGGCATTTTAAGGCACTCCACAAAATATCCTATAAATACTACCTAATGCAATGCCTGACCTTCCGCTTAAAATACAGCTACTTTTGAGATTTATTTTTTTCTGCTCCACACTTTTTCTTTCTTTCATGCTGTCCATGTATGGTTATTTATTTATACCACATCCACTTCCACCAAAGTGATTTGAGGCAGCTTACAATAGAAGTAAAAATGAGGCCAAAATGTGCATCCCATTAGGAGTAAAATACGGGCTGCATACAGTTTTCATAAAATTTTTGGCAGTATTTACAGCTCCTTATCCCTCTAGTCCAATGTGCTTAGCATCTAATTGCAAATCTTTCTTCTAAGAATATTCTGCAGAGTTGAAGAAAATCCTGAATCCAAATTTCCAAATCCAAGGAAGCAAAACTTTTTTTCTTCACTCGTCAATTCTCCGAGAGACCTTTAATTCCATTGAAAGTGTCAGAGTAACAATGACAATCTTAATTCAAACTGTGCATCACACATGCACACAGTCAGTCAATTAATCCATCTAATTCTCTTCCTTCCTATTTCCACTTGGAGTGGATCATTTAATTCAAGGTGTGGCACACTTTCCTGGAAATGACCAGATAGTATATATTTTTGGCTTTACAGGCCATATGGTCCCTTTTACAATCACTCAACCCTGCTATTATAGGACAAAGTCATCCAGAGATAATATGTAAAGAATTTACATGACTGGGTTTTAATAAAACTTTATTACAAAAATAGATGGGGAGCTGGATGTGGTCCAATGGCCACAGTTTGATGACTCTTATTGTAATGCTTTCTATTACTCTAATCTAGCTTCACAGTAAAAGGATAAGTTGAGGAAATAAAACGGTCAATAACAGCCGAAGTGGATAGAAAATGATTTGGGGCCATATTATTCGTATCATCTCTCTTTTCTCTGTTATGTTTGGATAGACTGATTTTACTATTCCTGTTGCAGTGGGATGAATAGTAGCTGCAAATCTATATCCACATATGAATCCCTGGAACCTGTAAATATTATCTTGTTGGAAAAAGGGCCTTTGCAGATGTGATCAAGTGAAGGATCTTGAGGTGAGGAGATCATTCTGGAAGATCTAAGTAGGTCCTATATTCCATCACCAGTAGCCTCAAAAGAGAGAAACCAAGTGAGATTGGACAGGCACACATGGAAAAGATGATGTGAAGATGGAAGCAGAAATTGGAATGATGTGGCTACAAGCCAAGGGATGCCAGCCGTCACTGGAAACTGGAAGAGGCAAGGAGCAGATTCTCCCCTGGGACCTCCAGAGGACTTTGGCCTTGTGAAACTAATTTACCCCAGTGAAACATCTTAAGCGTCCAGCCTCCAGAACTGTGAGGAAATCAATTTCCATTGTTTTAAGCTATCCATTTGTGGCAATGTATTATGGCATCCATAGAAAAGTAACACACCTCTACCTCCTTTCTCCACATTGAAAATGATTCTCTGTCCTCCTAACCTTAAAATGCACATTTGACTTAGCAGTGTATAAATTTAACTATGGTCTCTATATTCCACCTGGACCACAAAGGGATATAAGAACACTTTAATTTCGATCATGCCATTATCGGTTAGAGCTAATCTTTCCTTCAGGGCTTAATTTTCTTCTTATTGAGCACATCCTTTAGAAGATCATTCAGTGGAAGTCTGCAAAGGAAAATTCTTTGTTTTATTGAAAATCTTTGGCTTATTGAAATTCTTTGTTTTATGGAAATTCTTCATTTTATTGGGAAAAAAACGATTTGAAATTTGCCTTTATTAAATGGTAATTGAGCTAGATATCGAATTTGAGGTGCAGGATCCTGCCTTTCAACACATTGAAGGAACCATTTCATTATTGTTTCATCTCTGCTGTGCTGTTGGCTGTCAGTCAAATTGACTTGTCTTTTGTAAGTAAATAATCAGTCTTCTCCTTCTGGTTGTTTTTATGGCCACTTTCATTTTCCTTGTCGTTTTACAGACAGTTTTGGTTAGGAGCTTAGAATTTGGTGGGCTTCTC
Organism: Panthera onca; assembly: GCF_046562875.1. Classification (NCBI taxonomy): domain Eukaryota; kingdom Metazoa; phylum Chordata; class Mammalia; order Carnivora; family Felidae; genus Panthera; species Panthera onca. The sequence goes on from NC_138342.1 coordinate 158,921,377, forward strand.
CAATCTCAGAAAACATGTGTACCTTCCATTCTAGAAAAATTGCAATAATCTTTTAAATATTGCACTTCCTTCATTCTTCCTTTTTAAAAAGAATTCTGAAAAATAAAAAATACATACGTTAAAACTTTTCATACTATCTTTTGTGTCTCTTACTCATGCTTTTATATTTTCATTAATTTCTTGCTCTAGGCTGAGCTACCAGCAATTCGTCACTTTTTGCCTTCTGGTTCACTAATTCTCTATCAAATCTCCTTTCTTCATCCATCCATTGAGTTATTACTTTTAGTGATTGTACTTTTTCTTTCATTAGTTTGATTTACTTCTTTTAAGAGTCTTCCTACCAATTTTTCACGGTATCCTTTCTCTCCCTGTGATTTTTCTTTTCCTTTTTGTTCCTTAATACCTTTAAATAAATGTATAGCCTCTCTTAGGTTGTTCTATTACACCTTGTCATTTTAGCGTATTGTGTCACATACAACGTAGATCTTTTCCTAAAGGATTTACACTTTCTTATTATGAGCTTATATTCAGTGGGAGTTGATTTTTCTTCGAGAGATTTATGCACTGTGAGTTTAGGAAATTTCCAAATAGAATGCTATGTCATGAGCTTCTACTGCAGAACATTGGGGAAATCGCTTCCCTGAGTTCAGTTCATGTATTAATTCACCTTAAGTCTCATGTAAGTCTTGAGATTTGTAATGTCTTACTGCAAACTCGTTTTCAGTGGAAGTCTTTTTGCTTGTTCGTGGTGTGTGTGCGTGTTTGTGCACACGCACCTGTACACCCACCATGTCTCTGCACCATAGGCTGTTATGGTTTCTGAATAGAGAGCCGTGGCCTCTATTCTACTTTGGGCACTGGGGAAAGACTACTCTCAGTTCAGTTTATATGTTAGTTTACATTCTGGGATGCTCGTGGCATGTGAGGTATGGAATTCGGGTGTCACACCTGTCCATGGTGGAGTCTTGAGATTTGCAATGTTTTATTATGAGCTCAGTTTGTTTGTATGTATGTGTGTGTGGTGAGAGTTGAGGGATATGTGGACAATGTCATTGGGAAATTTATAAATAGAAGAGTATTGGCTGTGCTTTTCCTGGAGGTCTCAGGTAATTTGCTGTTCTGAATTCAGTTTCTATGTTAATTCATCAAAATGGGATACAGGTAGCGTGTGTGATATAAATTAAAGTTTCACATCTGAACATGGTGAAGACTTGGGATTTTGATTCTCGCAAGAGATTTTTCTCCCTTCTGAAAGACCCTGGAAGATATGTTTTCCTGCTGCTTTCCATTGGCAGTGGGTGTTTTTCTACTCTCTATTCCTGGAAGAGCAAGTCTTCCGGAGACTTCTCTGGGTGCATCGTTCTTAGCTCTGTCTGTCTCATGCAGTCTCCAAGGTTACAGCTATGGTGTCTGGATGGATGTTAAATCATAGCCCCCTGAAGTGTGCACACCTATATCTAAATCTATTACCTTCCGGACTACCACGGAGTCAGCTTGTACAATAACTGCTTTGGTTACGAATTCTCGATTACCGCGAAAGAAAGTAATTTTACCGTCTTTCAAACCTGGCTATATATATTTCTGATTTTCTTTCATCCAGGATTACTATGTGTTTGGAGCTAGAAGGGGGTCCAGGAGAGCTTACATCTTCCATGTTGCTGAAGATATTTCTTAGCAACTTTAAATTCAGAAAGCCAACAGCTAAAGAAGGTCTCTCGGCTGAAGTGCAAAAGCGAGCTGTGAATCACAGGCAAGGTTAGTGCTAGATGTTGAAGCGGGATGAGGAGTGAGAAACTGGACAGTGGGGTCAAGAGTCAGGACACACACAGATACGGCAGATGAAAGACAGAGGGTGATGGAGAAGATGAGATCGGGTATCAGGCATGAAACATTGATGTGGGGACCGCAGAAAAGGGCATCTCCCTCAGGTCTCCCGCTGAGCAGTGCGGCAATTCACAGACTGAGTCAAGCAGGCCCATAAACCAGAGCAGCTGAGACACATCTGGAGGGTCTCTGTGCCGTGTCAGCTTGCCCGGGAGTGTGTTAGAAATGCAGGAATTGGGGACCATCTCAGACCTAATGAATCGGAACCTGGATTTAATGACACCCCCCAGTGATTTGTGTAATTCAAATTAAGGTTCAAACAGCACTTGAGTAGCGTCCTGACTTAAAGTATAGAACTAGGATAGAAAGAACTCAAACCACAGTTTATTAGCCATATAAACTTAGGGAAGTTAAGTTTCTTCATTTGTCAAATGGGGCACAAATCCACTACATTGGATTTTTGCGAGGATTAAATGAAATAATATATCTAAAACATGTAGCACAGAGTCTGCTACATAGTAAGAAATAAGAAAATGTTAGTTACTTTGAAAAGAGAGTTACCTGTCTGAAATTGAATGTGCGAGTGCAAAAAAATAAAAAATAAAAATTCTGGTCCTTAAGAAAAACAAAGAAGGAGAAGACAGAAAGTAGTTATTTTTAAACAACTATTATTTTCATGACTGGATTCATTACCATTCGACAAACATGTAGCAATTGCCAATAGAGGGATGCTAAGGCGGTTAAAAATGAATAAGAGTGATCCTTGCCCTTGGGGATCTTGCTATTTCAGGGGAAGGGACAGTCAACAATAAGTGTGTGATGCTTAGGCTGAATCTTAACATATTAGTACGACTTTACTGAGAAGGAAAGGGGAAGACCATCCCAAGAAGAGAGAAACAAACATTTTCTATTCTCAGATTTAGGCAGCGAATCTGACAGTCTGTCAAGATTCCCAGAGCAACATAGAACATGGACTTGGCCAATGTATCAAATTCCACCAGCAAGTGGGAATAAAAATAGAACACATTTGTGGAGTAACTACTATGCTGTCTTGGTGAAACTTTGATGAGACAGAGGGGAGGTGCCTCTAAGGCTTAACCTAGGAATTTACGCGCGGAATGTACATCTACACTCACAGTTACTTCATGAAAGTGTTACTATTAGGTTTCTCCTTTCAGATGAAGAGGCTGACTTTGGCAAGGCTTTGTCAGAAGCAGGGCTGGGGTTTGAACTTGGGCAGTCTGGCTCAGAGTCCACTCTTAGCCATCACGCTACACTGCCTCTCAATGGACAGCATGGCTTAAAACATTTAACCCTTTAATTGTTACATGTAAGCATCCTTAATGACAATGTTTGCTAGGAAAATGCAATATCCAGGGTCTTCCTTCTTTCTCCCCTGGTACTGTCCCCCTTGGCTCTCCAATGGAGCAGAAGAGAATATGCAGACAGCAGCACTATTTATGACATTTTACTAACACTTCTATAGTCACAGGATCCTTAGCAGTAAGAGTCTTATGAGGAAAAAAAATATTGGGAAACAATAAGTAGGAAAGGAGTTCCTTCATTTGGCCATCACTTAGAAACTAAGTTAAGATGGGAATTTTATACCACGTCTAATTGCAAAACAGAAGAAAGAAGTTGGGAGGGCATTATCACAGTCCTTTGAAGTCCAAATACTTTTCTAGAGAAGAAGAAATGGATATGTGTTTTTAAATGTTTATTTATTTTGAGAGGGAGAGAGTGAGAAAGATGGGGAGAAGAGAATAGGAGGGAGCAAGAGAATCCCAAGCAGGCTCTGAGCTGTCAGCATGGAGCCTGATGTGGGGCTCGATCTCATGAACCATGAGGTCATACCTTAGCCAAAATCAAGAGTTGGACACTTAACCAGCTGAGCCACCCAGGCACCTCAGAAATGGGTATTTTTGATGATACTCAATAACGTAGATCCAGGAGCAACAAGTGGAAGTATTTTCTCTTATTCTATGAAGTTATAATAGAAGTATACAAAACTGGACTAATTTCCTCAGGAAGATATCCTGCCAGCAAACATGGGATGACCAATGGGAAGAAAGATCAAACAGGGTCTTCGAACACCTCTTCTAGGTAATCTTTAAGACCCATTTATATGGCCTTGTATTATATTGGACTGTATAAAATAAAAACATTGGTGAAATTAGAGAGTTTATTTCTTTCATTTAAAGAAGTCGAGAGACAAGTAGCCAGCTGGAGGCCTGATGCCAGCTTCAACCAAGAGAAACACAGACTCCTGAAAATCAAGAAAGAGAAAAAGCAAAAATAACTAAAATAACTAACTAACTAGCTAACTAACTAAATAAATGAAGTGTGGCCCTAGTGGAACCAGTTTCCTTTAGGAATCTTTCCTACAGGTCTTAATTAAAATTTCTGTCATTTGTCATAATTTAGTCACACGACCCTATTAGCTGCAGGGATCTGGGAAATAGACTCATTAATAACTCAAATAAAATCATGATTCTTCTACTCAATAATATGGGGAGAATACATATTGTAGCCTCTACTATACCTGTCAACCTGAAGATTCTCTTATTCAGCTTTCTTCTTTCTTTGCTCTTTTCTTTCTTCCATTCACCCAAAAAATATTAAGCTCTTACTTTGTGCCAAACATTGTGCAAGGCATTAATGGAACACACACACATGCACACATGCACATGAACACACATGCACACACGCACACATGCGCACACACACACACATATACACACACATACACACATGATCCTCGAGGGTGTTTGATTCTGAGGAATGCTGGGTAGTACCATAGAATCCAGGAGAGACAGTATTTCCTTTCTTGGAATTCTGAGTATAATCTTATATATTCCCTAGCATTTTAACTACCACGAATGAATTAAGAGTTTTAGATGAATATCACAGGTTCTCCTACGTTCTATTCCTTGAGTTTTAGACATAAAACGAAGAATTTACTGGATTTACCTAATTGTATCTGAAGACTCATTTCAAACACAACTCGATAAAAAAATTTAATCCTTCAACTTAAGCCTGAATGAGTCAGGGTCCAGTCAGGAGTGTAGAAAGTACTCTGAGCATCACAGTAAAGAGAACTTAACATAAGGAATTGGCTAATCTGAACTGACAAAGCCAAAGGAGAACGCTGTGTAGAAACAGATTGTCCCTGCATGAGGAAGATGACCTTGGGGCTGAGTTCCAAAGACAAGCTAGGGTTCTCGGAACCTCTAAGCTTGGAGTAGCACCGCAGAACAGGAGCCCAGGCCACTGAGGAGGGGCCCCTGCTAATTTATTAAAATGCTGCAGCATCACGGCAGAGCTGGAACTCAGCCCTTTGGGGAGAAGGTGCCGTCTGGCTGGTGCTTGTGCCTTTCAGGAGGTACAATGAGGCTTTTGGATATGCCAGTAAAAAAGCTGGTGGCTGGAGCCAATGCCACGGCCAGAGTGAAGGGCCGTTGCTGAAGTGAACCTATTCCTGCTGACAGAAACAGCAAGAAATGAGGAAGGGACCAGGCTGTGGTTCCTCTCTCCGTGTGCCTGCCTTTGTTTCTCTCTGGTCCCCCTTAGAGGGACCCAGCTGACAAAGGAGAAGCACACAGGTGCCGGCCAGCTCCTTGAAGCAGAACACAGAGGATGTAGATAGAGCTGAGAGACCATGGCTTGAACCAATGCAGTGCACTTGTTTGGTGAGTGAGCATGCACGTCCCCTCCCTATACACTGAACTTCCGGATCACAGCACTCATATACTTGCCCTCTGGCTTCGTTGAATGCAGCCACCCTGTGTAAAATGAAGGCTTGTTTGCTCTCTTCCCCCAAATGGCACACACAAAATCTGCCCCTGAACTAATTAAAATCATCTCAACTTTCTCTAAGTCTTTCACCCCTCCGTACCAATTTGTCCCCAAATCTCAGTGTCTGTGCCCTCCCCTGCTCCATCTTGCCCGTGATGGCCCTTGCTCAGGGAGACATCAGCTTTGACACTCGAGTTTGCAATCGACTTCAAATGCCCCTCCCTGCCTTTTTGTCGTCTCTTTGATAAGAGCTCTGAACCATGTGGCAGAATGTTCCACGTGCACTGCAAATTAAGCTGGCCCTTGTTCTATTGAGACCCCAAAGATGCCACCTTGCGTCCTTCAAAATAAAATCTCCACCCCTCCCTGGGCCCCAGGGAGGTTTCCCAGCCTAGTTTTAAAGACCTCAGACCTCACACTTGATAGGTGGGTCTTGCAAAATTCCTCAAAGGTCTTACTCTCCATCATAGTTCACCCCTGTGTCTTTGCTGATGCTCTCCCTCTGTGTGGAATGCCTTCCAGACCTTTCATTACCTGCCTACTGTCCTGCCGGACTCCGCTTACACACCATTTCCTTCAAGAGGCCTTTCCTAAACCCTATGCCACTAAGTACACCTGCTTTATGCCCTTCTCACACCTCTATCATTCTGACTTACCTTATTATATAGTGATGTAATTTTAGGAGGCTTTTATTCCCATTGGACTGTAAATCCCTTCAAAGCAGAGGTTGTATTTTTTTTTTTTTTTTTTTTTTTTTGCCTCTATGTTTCTGGCAGATAACAAGGACCGGACATAAAACATGTGCTCAAAATGTGTTTACCTGTGTGGGTGACATTCAGTCCACCTGTCCCCAATTCAGGTGACTATCTCCCTGAAAGACACCTTCCATTATGTCTTGTTAACTTATTTTGGAAAGTTGAATGCTTTGTTCCCTCTCCACCCATTGAATTGGAGGTCGGGCATACTGCCTCTTTCCCTGAAGTGCAGCATAATGGGTTTGGCTTAGAAGTGATACATGAAGTTCAAGCACTTAACCTTTACTTTGAGGAGGAAGCGGCATGCTAATTAGTAAAGATGCCCCCCTGGGGCTCCAGCTGAATGTTCTTTGCCTTTAGAGAAGCTGGAGGTGCCTTCCAGAAGCTTATTCTCATGGAGCCAAAAACACAGCTTCCCTGCTTTTCCCTCTCAGCCCCACTTTGAGTCCACGGTGCCTTTCTCAGCTACTGACTTTGAAACAAGGGCACTTGACAGACAAAAGAGGAGAAACATTTCCCAAGGTAGCCTGCAGTGTGGCCAGTGGACCAGAACCAGCTGATGTGGGTCTGTTTTCCAGCTCTGCCCTCAAGCACAGCTTGGAGCCCTCTCACTATACCTCTCCAGACCTACTGCTCCCTCTTTTAGGCTACAGGAACAGACCATCTCAAAGACCGACACCTGACCTCCCTTTTGCTGGATGCGTGGGGTTGGTAAAATGTGTTTAACTTAAAGGTCTGGAAAGTCACAAACTGCAAAACCATATTCCGGTGACTGAGTTTTTATGTTAAACAAAGAGCAACTCGGAGTAAAAGTCATTGAGTTGGACCCTAGGGTTTATTAGGCTGCACAGCATAGCACTGAGCCTTATCCAAACAATAAAATTCCTGCTGGGCTTGATGATGACATCCTAATAGGACGCTACAGTTGTGCACTGGAATCTCTCTCCCCTGCCTCGAATGATGGGTGGCTGACATCGTTAACTAACCTGCTGCAAACTCCGTGGAGAAAGCGACTGACTTATTTCAACTTTACTCATTTGCAGATCCATTTCCAATGTGCTAAAACAAGTGTATTTGTCACGTGCTAGGGGTTCTAAAGAGCAGAAGTGGGTACCCACCCCCAAGCGTTCCTCTGTGCTTGGCCACTCCTTCAAGGCCAGCTGGCCTGCTTTACTTGTTTAGTTTCAAATCTTGAGATCAACGAAGAGATTAATTACAGTTTTATTTCTCTTTACAAGTCTACAAAAGGCTGAACACAACAACAGCCTATCCAAGATTAATATTCATGAAACCCTGCAGACCACAAGGTAGGGGGAGGTCTTTTATTTAAATAGAGGGGAAAAAAAAAAGACAAACTTTGAAGAGTGTTCCATGAACATGAATAAATACTAATAGGAATGTGAACCAAGGTTACTTCTATAACCTTTGAAAAGAAGCCCAGAAGGGAACAAGCTGAATTGAAGCACCGAAGAAAACTGAAGAATCAGGTGCAAAACCATGAGGAGGGGTGGGGGTGGACGGAGATACTGACTGGGATGGTACTTGATATTTACAAGGAATTCGTTTGGTTGCATTGTAATGACTTTTCAGAATGTTCAAAGTAGGCCCGAATAAACCAGGAGATAGATACATTATTTCATGATTACATATATTGTATGTTTGTTTGTGAATGTGTCCTAGATACATATTCTCTTTATTCCTTTGTCTTTCCAACACTGTTTTCACATTTAACATCTTCCTGTGCACACTATTTTCTTCTCCTTCCCAATTCGTTTTCTCCCAATTACCGTTCTTTTTCTCCCTCTTTTATCTCTTTATTAGCCACAGTCTAGAGGTATATTTTAAAGCATTTATTTAATAAGCCTCTATTTTGCATTTTTAAAAACACATTAATATTTCATAATACACAGTCCAGTCCATTTAAGTGGTAGAAATTAAGTGATTAGTGCATATGACTTTTTATTCTTTATCCTTGACCCTACATAAAATAGTTTCCTACCTCTACAATGTAAGAGAACTCATCTAGAATTCTATCCTTGCTAAGAAAATCTCTTTCATGGTCACTGAGCCTAAGTAATGTTTCATAGACTGCAGAACAGAAACAAAGATACATTTTGTTGTTGGGATATCCTTCCAAGTTGGATATTAGTTCTCGCAAACTCCCCTAACGCTTGAAACTCTTTCACAAAAAAACACATTGTTGAAAATTGAAGAACAGACAAAGATTCTCCAAAAGGTCTTGAAGATTGAGTGCATGGCACTTGGGATGCCGGAGCTGAAAGTAAACTCATACTAATAACCTGATTGACTTAAAGATATAATTTTTATTTTATCAACGCTAGTTTTACAAAAAACTATCGAAATGTTCATGTACGAAAAAGAATGTAAACACATTAGGATATAAATAATGAAAACCAATGTAACACCCAGACTAAAAATTAAACCTTGCCAACAACACTAAAGCCTTTTACTTCCCACTCCCTAATATAACTACTGTCCCAAAGTTTTTCACCATACATAATATACACATTTTATGTACATAAAATATGTATTACGCATAAAATATATAATTACTGGGCATAATATATAGAAATATATATATATAGAATATATATATAGAATATATATATATAGAAATATATATATATGTGTCAAGTATATAGTATACTATCAAGTATAGTAAGTATATAAACTATGCATGAACACACCCTTAAAAGATATGTTTTTTTAGTTTTTCAAGTTTTTAAAATTTATATAAATAATATTAAAAGGCATGTATTATTCTGGGACTTGCTCTTTGCACTCATCTTTTATTCTTGGGATTTACGTATTGAGATTCATACATGCTTATATAGATCCTCACATGTATACTAGCTAATATCTTATCACATGGATAGAGGACAATTTCTTCGCCCATATTCTTGCTTGTGAACATTTGGTCTGTTTCTAATTTTTTGCTGTTATGAACAAGGCTACTAAGACAGCTTCTGGCATACAAGTGCAAGATGTTACCCCAGATATATATCTAGCAGTAAAACTGTTGGTTCAAATTGTTTTCCAACAAACAGTCCACAGCAGTTCTGTTTTTATTTTGCATTGTTCTACAACTTTGCCAATAACAGGTATTGCCAAATTTAAAATTCCTTGTCAGCCTGGCAAATAAAACAAGGTTGCTTGTTGTGACATTTTCATTTCCCTGATTACTAATAAAATTGAAATAGCCAAACTAAGATCTTGTAGCTGATCCGTAGAAGTAAGATTCAAACCCATGTCTGGCAGGCTCTGCTATTCACATTTTTTATACTTTGCTATATTAGTTGTCATTCACCTAAGTGATAGATATGACAAGACATGATTAAGCCTGGAAAACCTTTTTAAAAAGACACTAAGCGCTGTGTAATAAATGTTCACATACACTCATACATTCATACTCATATATGTATGCATGAAATTGTGGACAGGAGATAAATAAAAATGTGGATTGATTTTATATAAACATAGAAAATAAAAGCCTGAAAATTATTTCTCAGCAGCTGCAAAAGTGAAATGTGACCCATTACTCCATTAATAGTAGGGCCATATGCAATAGGTATTTATATTATATTTATATACCCTGAGTCAGTCAGCAGACTTAACTGATAGGTCTCTCACAGAAACAATTTTCTAATCCTAAGATCAGTTCCTTTCTCTTCATTATTATGCCTTTAATAAAATCATTAAATGTATAAAATTGCTACAATACCTGTATACAGAGATACCATATCTTATGGTCATTTTATAGACTAGGAATAATTCACAAGTTGTTTACAATTATGAACATACCCAATATCTTGGTAAGATGTTTCATATGCTAATGCAGCATATTTGGGAAAATGTAAAACTTGTTGGGAGAAATCTCATGTGTCCTGTGTCCCTATATTAGTGAGGTTCTCAAAAAAAAAAAAAAAAAAACAGAACCAATAGGATAGATACAAAGATATATAAAGGTGTAGAGACAGATGGAAGACATAGATGAGAGAGAGAGAGAGAGAGAGAGAGAGAGAATGCATGTGAACAGGGGAGGGGCAGAGAGAGAGGGGGACAGAGGATCCGAAGCCTGCTCAGCACTGACAGCAGAGAGCCCGATGTGGGGCTCGAACTCATGAACCTGAGCCAAAGTCAGACACTTAACCCACCGAGCCACCCAGGTGCCTCTATCAGTTCAAATTTTAATTGCATCCAGAAACAGCCTCACAGGCACACCCAGAATAATGGTTAACAAAATATCTGGGTACCTTGTGGCCCAGTCAAGTCGACACATCACATGAACCATCACACTCCCCTTTCTAAAGAAAAGTGTCATAATTGGTTACCACAGAGTTCTATCTGGGAAACACAGATGTTTCATGTGAGGCAGAAAAATGAGGGTATTAGGTAAATGAGCAGCCTGTTAAGCCAGACTTCCTGAGTTCAAAGCCTGACTCCATCTTTACCATTAATGTGACCCAGAGCGACTTTTTTAAATGCTCTGTTGCTTTATCTATAAAACATAGGTAATGATAATGATAACTGTATGGGGTTGAGAGGATTAAATAAGTTAAGTTACATCAAGGTCTTAAAACAATGCCGACGATGTTCTAAATCTTGATAAATTTTAGTTATTTTTTTTAATTTATACCAAAAACTAGGGACCAAGAAATCCCTCCTCCTCCCCCCAGCCAGCGACACTAATGGTGGCATCTGGAAGCATATTTTAAGAGGGAATAAGGCTAAGCAGTAAAGGGTAATAATAAGTGCTGTGATTATCGCCTCTAAGAGGAGATGTAAAGATGTGTGGGAGAAGCAGACAGTAAAAGGAGCTCAAGAGAACTGGATTTTCAAAAGCAAATTTACTGAAGCCACCTGTAATAATCTTACATCCCTACCACACTCCTTTAAAGACTCTCAAAACATCCATTCTGTATTGTCATTGTAAATAAATTACATATTTATCCTCAGACTGTGCCATGGAATGGGTGTTAATGTGTATTATAAGATGGCATAAAACTGTAATTACACTGAAAGCCAATTTGGACTAATAGGGGAGTTTGATTTAAATTAGTAAAAAACTCTAAACTATAGACTACTTTTAGCAATATTCATTTATACCAAGTTTACTTATCTGATTTCATATACTTGAAAGTGATGAAGTATAGCTTAGTAAATAACCCTTGGGGACCAGCTTTAAAGACTAGATAAAAAAATTTTGTTTTTACACATAATTTGGTGTATATTTTAAATGCAATTAAAGTAGGTGCATAAATAGGGTTTAATTTCTTAAATATGTTAAGAATTCGTCCTAAAATTTCCACCGCATTGTTAATCTTTGAAGTAGGTTTTGCTGAGCAAAGGTAAACACAATGCTGATCTTCTTTTGTTTTTAGTGTTTATTTTTGAGAGAGAGAGAGACAGAGTACAAGCAGGGGAGGGGAAGAGAGAGAGAGGGAGACACAGAATCTGAAGCAGGCTCTAGGCTCTGAGCCATCAGCACAGAGCCTGATGCAGGGCTCAATCTCATGAACCAGGAGATCATGAACTGAATAGAAATCAAGAGTTGGACGCTCGACCAACTGAGCCACTCAGGCACCCCACACAATGCTAATCTTTATCAGAATTGTCACAAATACTGAATGGAGCTTGAGTTAATGAGATGGAAATCTATTCATGTAGTCCTTTTCCTTAGGCCTTTCTTTCCTGAACATAGAAACCAGAGATGAAATTCAGAGTCTCTTTAGCTGTCAGTTCCAAGTTTCTGGACTGCCATATCTATGACAAGCTTTAATGGAAAATTTTATATCATTTGTAAAGAAGAGATTATTAATTCTTACCATCCAGAATATCAAGGATGAGAGATCCAGGAACTGAGAATGTGGAACTAAGCTTCCAGTTTTGATTTCTTTGGGAATTCCCAGAGTAGTAGCAATTAATGTCTGTGAAGGGAGCTAAGCAGTAAACATTGCATACCAGGTACTGCAGAGGTGTTTCAATGTTATTCTATAATGATCACAGATCCCTCTGATATTGTCACTGTTATGGGCTCTATTTCACTAATAAGGAAATTAAAACACTGAGCAGTTGCACTAACAGCTAGTAAGTCCCAAACACAGGATTCAAATTCACATCTGCCTGACTCCAAAACTCTTTCAACTGCATTATGCCATCCCTATATTGTGTGTGTGTGTGTGTGTGTGTGTGTGTGTGTGTGTTTAATGTTTTGTTTTATTTATTTTGAGAGAGAGAGAGAGAGGAGAGAAAGAGAGCATGTGAGCAGGAAAGGGACAGAGAGAGAGAGAATCCCAAGCAGGCTCTGAGCTGTCACTACTGAGCCTGATGCAGGGTTCAATCTCATAAACCATGAAATCATGACCTGAGTAGAAATCAAGAGTTGGACACAACCGACTGAGCCACCCAGGCACCTCCCTCTCCCCTCCCCTCCCACCATGTCAGTTTTTATCAGCTGCCACATCCTCCATAACTGTATCCTGCAAATCTTATCTGATAAATCCCAGTCCATTTTTATGCACTGAATGTTTGTGTGCCTCCCCAAATTTCTCTGTTGGAGCCTTAACCCCCATTGTGATGATATTTGAAGGTACAGCCTTTGGGAGGCAATCAGGTTTACACAAAGTCATGAGGGTGGGCTCCCTGTGAAGGAATTAGTACCCATAGGGAGGAGAAGACAAATCTGAGCTGTCTGTCTCTGCAGTGTGAGGCTATAATGAGAAGACAGCCATTTGCAAGCCAGGAGGGGAGCCATCACTAGAAAGCAACTATGCTGGCACCTTGATCTTGGACTCACTAGTGTGCAGAACTGTGATAAACAAATGTTTATTGTCTCAGCCCCAGTTTTGTTATAGCAGCTTGAGCTGACTAATACACCCATCCTCCCAGAAGTGTTTCCTATTGCTGCCAAATAATTCGTGTACAGAAGTTAAAAACATGACTCTCATACCAATAAAGACTGAGCATGAATCAAAGATTGTATTCAGGGGCGCCTGGGTGGCTCAGTTGGTTGAGCTTCCGACTTCAGCTCAGGTCACGATCTCGCGGTCCGTGAGTTCGAGCCCCGCATCGGGCTCTGGGCTGATGGCTCGGAGCCTGCTTCCAATTCTGTGTCTCCCTCTCTCTCTGCCCCCCCCCCCCCCCCGTTCATGCTCTGTCTCTCTCTGTCTCAAAAATAAATAAACGTAAAAAAAAATAAAAAATAAATAAAAAAAAAATAAGATTGTATTCAATTCCTTCAGTAATGAGGAAACTGAGAAGTTGCAAAGGTAGTTCAAAGAGCATTTCCAGAAACAGGATATTTGTGGCCCACCAGGAAAGGCTAGTTTTGAAATAAGTTTGCTGAGCTGGAGACAAAATTGGTCAGGACCCTACGGAGCAATCACACTTCAGAAAACTCTTCCACACGGAAACCTACAAGTTAACATGTAACCTCGTAGAGTTTGACCACCCAGTAGTAAATAGCAAAGTCAAGCAGACGTACATTCCTATAGAAAACTACATACAGTCTTCCTTAAACGACATTCCAGTGCAACATCGAAATGTCCCAGTGGTAACGCCACCCACCTTTTTGTCTTATTTCTAATTTCCAATACTTTTTCTTAACATTACATTGCTATTTGTTCTCATAATACCTGCTTATTTTTTTAAAGTTTATTTTGAGAGAGAGAGAGAGAGAAAGAAAGGGAGGGAGAAAATCCCAAGCAGAGCTTGAACTCACCGGCCATGAGATCATGACCTGAGCCAACATCCAGAGCCACCCAGGAGCCCCTCACCCTTGTTTGATGACAGGCCATTTGAAGGTCAGCCCAGCTTCTAGGTACTACAGTCCAGTGAATGAAAAACTGCTTGATCAATTATAATTGAATAAATAAATGAATCTGAATTATGTTTAATGTGCCCAGAAGTGGGTTGTTCAGAGGGTTTTCTGATGCACAAAATTCCCAGGGGCAACAGAAGCATCAGCTTTTCCGTCAGCAATAGTGATTGCTCTCCCCAAAGCAATGACATCCAACATCACCAAATTCCTACAGGCTGTTCTCATGCGGTCACCTCATTTCTCATGCATCCGTCTCCTTACAGCTAGGAAAAAATGATCAGGTCCCTCAGCAGTTGGGAAGCTCAATTTTATTCTCTCAGTATCATTTTCAAAGGACTTTTCAAATAGAGCTCATAAGACTTTTGAGGGCTACATAGCTTTCTTAGGAAATGTATCCAAACACTCTTAGGGTACGATTAAAAAAGGTTCAGTATATGAAATTTTAGTTCCTTCCTGATGATTCTTCTTGCTGTGGGCCCATACAAGACTTGCTCAGAGTGAAGTGTCCTATATCCCAGCTAATGTATGCTCACCTTTTCTTCCCATCCATCGTGAGCAATATAACTTGTTATCATCGGCAGCGATGCTGAATGCTCAGTAGAGTAACCATAGCAAGCACCCCTCTCAGGAAGGTACTTCCTATCAGAATCAGCAGGGAGAAAGTTACATATGCAACTTTCTAAGCAAGTGCCAATCTCCCTTTATCATCTTGCAGTGTCAGACTCCAGCAACTCAGGGATCTGGCAACGAGCTTATGTTCCTTTTTCTGTAAACTCCAAAGGACTCAGAATTGCTTATGCAAAGAAAGTCACAGCAACATTTGCTGGGCATCTCTGAATGCTTTCTTTGAAAAGCTGCTTCATATTTGCATTTGTTTCACTGGTGTGTATTTTCATAGTTATTTTTCTGGGTCTGCCGTCTAGAAGTTTAGCAACTCAGAGCCTTAATTTTTTGACCTGTAAGACGAAGGTAATAGTACCTAGACTACAAGGCTGTGATAAAAGTCTAATGCAATAACATATGTAAAGTGCCTACTGCAGTGCCCAACGCAGAGTAAAATGTTGTGAAAGTAATTCTCTCTTTCCATCTTTCCTGCTCTCCCTCTGATGAAATTCATATTTAAAAATGTCTTTCCAACTGTCCATTCCTAATCCCCAAGTCTGTCCATATGGACATTATGTCACTTACATATGACATATTTTCTTCTCTGGAGATGAGCTCAGGCCAGCCCAGTCTGCAGAGATCACAGGAAACCTACACGCGGTGGAAAAAACTGTTACCCTTGGCAGTAGAAACCAGTGATGCTTGTGAAGGGGTGGATGAAGGCCCCTGACAGCGAACATTGTGTATTACTCATTACGGCATAGTAAGGGCTCAACACGACACTATGTTAAGCATTTTCCACAGTATCTTATTTAATTTTTACAGAGATCTTGACAGGATGCATTACTACACCCTTGTCAAGATCGGAATACTGAGGCTAAAAGAGATTTAATTAATTAGGTCAGTGAGAGAGGAAGGATGTTAGCCCAGACTGACTGCCTCTAAAGCCTATAGTCCTCAACATGTCCACCTTTGCTCTCAGATCCCCTCTCTTCAGGTTAAGTGCTAAACCATTTCTGCTGGTTCTTTAGCTTCTAGATTTTCTCACTCCCCTGCTCCCATCAAAGTGCTTTCTGCTATGGGTTTCATTCTTCTCTGGGGGCTTAATGTGTCTATGTGTTGAAATTCCAAAATACACACATTTGTATTTTAATAAAAGACAGTATTTATCTGCTAAGGCTTAATGTAAGCCCAAATAGGTAACTTTGGTGGTAGGGATTTTAGGCACCGAGCAAGCTCTTGGTGTTAAAACTCACACCTCTCCGACTTCCACCATTCCTACACATAGGATGGCTTTGCCTGCAGAAGCCATGTCTATCCCCTAACACTCGACACCACCATGGATTTAATGTTTTTAAAGTAAAACATTTGCAGGCTCTGGGACAAACTCTGCTAGATGATCATTCTTATAGAATAGATGGTGTTAGTATCAAAAAACTTATTCCTAAGAAGTCAATATGATAAACACCCAATTCTTTCTTCATTTGCAAACCAATTTTTTGGATGAATTTTGCTGAGGGCTAAGCTTGGTAAATTTTCTAGGACCTAATTTCAAGGATCTCATGACTTCTTTGGTTTCCTGGAAACTATACTGCAGGGGCTTTGTTACCTCTTTTGCAATCTTCAGGTATTTTCCAGCTTCCTCTCATGTCTCATCTTAATAATTGGAATTTTTAAAAACTGGTCAAAGTTTAGGTATGCTTAGTCTATTGAAACATTACAGGAAATTCCTTTTATAACTCGGCACTGGTTACATGATCTAAAATATACTAGTATCTTTAGCATCAGCATTTTTTCACTACTTCATCGTAAATTAATTTGCCATGGACAACTAAATGGACTAGCACTCTATAAGGCATAAAGCATGGTACAGTATTAATCAAAACTGCTCAAAGTATTTTTATGCCTTCAAGAAACTGACCTTTTAAAAAAAAAATAGGAAAGCAAGCAGACTATTTTTTAAATGCTAAAAGATTCAAGGAAATCTGTTATACATGTGTCTGTGACTATGTTGGTATTTTTTTTTATATATATATATAAAGTGCTGGTCTTGTTGAAGCGAAAGGTATTAGATTTTCTTGCATTCATTAACATAAACTTCTACAGAAGAACTGTAGAGAGAAAACTGGATGCTGGCTTTGGAGTCAAATGGGAAAATGTTAATTTACATGAAATTGAATGTCTGGAGTAGTGTCCTGGCTAGATACTCTTGGATCATTTTACTGGCTCTTTAGACCCCATCTCCCAGGTTCTGCGTGCTGTGCTGATAATTGCTCACCTGAGACACCTAGGCGCTGTACA
This sequence comes from Panthera onca, assembly GCF_046562875.1. Lineage (NCBI taxonomy): Eukaryota > Metazoa > Chordata > Mammalia > Carnivora > Felidae > Panthera > Panthera onca. The sequence goes on from NC_138342.1 coordinate 158,938,495, forward strand.
TGAATGGAGAAGAGGCTGTGGGAATGTGTCCCGTCCCCTCTTTGTTCCATAGTATGTACGAAAGCCCAAACAAAGCCTTTGCCTCTGTACAGGACAAATAATTCTGAGGTGTCATGTTATGCTGCAAAGTTCCGCCCACCTCTCGGCCAATCAGACGGCACTCTGGCTTGGCCTCTTTGGGTTTCTGATCCCACTCCTCACTCCATTCCTGTTTGTTTTCTCCTAGCAGGCAATTCTTCAACACATTACCTGCAAATGAATCTTTGCTTCATTCATCCAGGGTCTGCTTTTGAGAGAACCTCACCTAAGAAACAGACATATATATTATTTCATCAAAATCCTTTCCTCAATCTAACATACATCCTGGATCCTTCCATAGGAACGAAAAGGACTTCTGATTCCAGTGGCAGTGACTTCATCTATCTATCTGTCTCTATTTGTGGTGGCTTGGTGATGCGTCAGCCTGGCTAAGCTGAACTACATTTCCCCAAATTCTCTTCCCTTTATGTTTCTTGTTAGAGTGAGCCACAGAGAGATTCTTGAGAGGTTTGAAGCTCCCTTAGGAGGAGGTCTGGTTGCCGCAGGATATTCACCACAAAGACAACAGAAACTGACTCAGGTTTTAGTTCTTTCTTATAGGCTCCAGCTTATGCTTATGGGTTCCAGCTTATTTTAGAAAATTAAAAAAAAAAAAAAGGCTATATATAAAAACTTGGACTCGACTGGTTTGATAAAGAATTGAAAATCTGGGGCATCTGGGTGGCTCAGTCAGTTAAGCATCCAACTCTTGATCTTGGCTCAGGTCATGATCTTATGGTTCATGAGATTGAGTCTCAAGTCATGCTCTGCACTGACAGCATAGAGACTGCTTGGGATTCTCTCTCTCCTTCTCTTTCTGTCCCTCTCTCCATGCACTCTCTCTCTCTCTTTTTCTCACTCTCTCCAAATGAATCAACAAACTTTAAAAGAAAAAGGAAATCTAATTCTGAAATATCAGATCAGTGATGGGGAAAAGGACAGGGAAAACCCATATCTTCAACATCTTGAGTTATCCCGTACAAAGTACAAGAGAAAAATAGGTGAATACACTACAGAGTTATATTCAGTCTGCTAGAAGAGTGAGGCTCCACCTCTGTTCCCAGAGTCATTTTAGTCGCTGCTTTTATCTTCCTTTCTAAAAAAGTGTCGGTTATCCTTGTGATGGGCCCCTGGTGAGGGCAATGGGAGAGAGGTCGAACTGTTTCCAATTCTCACACTGGAAAAGTAGAGACAGAAAAAGACATGATAGCTATGCCCGGTCTTATAGCACAGGATGCTGCTCACTGCCCCCCAAGGAAGGATGATCTTAATTTAGTGAGTTTTAGTTTCAGGTGTACAATATAGTGATTCAACCTTTCTATACATTCCTCAGCTCATGATACATGTACTCTTCATCCTCTTCACCTGTTGCACCCATCCCCCCCCCCCACCCCCTCCAGCAACCACCAGTTTGCTCTCTATGTTTGAGAGTCTGTTTCTTTGTTTGTCTCTTGTTTTCTTTGTTCACTTATTTTGTATCTTAAATTCCACTCATGAGTGAAATCATATGGCATTTGTCTTTCTCTGAGTTATTCCACTTGGCATTATACTTTCTAGATCCATTTATGTTGTTGCAGATGGAAAGATCTCATTCATTTTTATGACTAATATTCCATTATATATTATTATATATTTATGTTTATATTATACATATTACATAACACACACACACATATATATATATACATATATATGTATATGTATGTGTATACACATACACATACATACCACATCTTCTTTACCCATTTATCTATGGATGGACTTCTGGGTGGTTTCCATATCTTAGCTAGTATAAATAACACTGTAATAAAAAGGGGTGCATGCATCTTTTTGAATTAGTATTTTCATTTTCTCTGTGTAAATACCCAGTAATGGAAATATTGGATCATGTGCTGATTCTATCTTGAAAGTTTTAAGGAACCCCTATACTGTTTTCTACAGTGGCTACACCAATTTGCATTCCCACCAACAGTGCACGAGTGTTTCTTTTTCTCCACATTCCTACCAACATTTGTTATTTCTTGTTTTTTTTTTTGGTTCTAACTAATCTGACAGTTGTAAGATGATATTTTATTGTGATTTTGATTCGCATTTGCCTGATGATGAGTGATGTTGAGCATCTTTTCATGTGTCTGTTGGCCATCTGTATCGCACTCTTTGGAAAAATGTCTATTCAGGTCCCTCTGCCCATTTTTAATTGATTACTGTAAAACGTTGGTTTGTGAGCATAACTCATTCCAGAAACATGCTTGTAATCCAGCTTGTAATCCATGCTTGTAGAGAATTTCAAGAACCATTGGCTCAGTTGTGATGGTGTGATGTTTGATGTTACTTACTACTTGTATTGCAAGACATCGCTCGTTTATCAAGTTAAAATTTGTTAGAAATGTTTGTTCGTCTTGTGGAACTCTCACAGAACAAGTTCCTCACAATCCAAGGTTTTATTGTATTTGGGTTTTTTGGTGTTGATGTGTAGAAGTTCTTTATGTATTTTGGGGCATCAACCTCTTATTGGATATATCATTTGCAAATATCTTCTCCCATTCAGTAGGTTGTCGTGTTTTTTTGTTGACGGTTTCCTTTGCTGAACAAAAGCTTTTTATTTTGGTGTAGTGCCAATGGTTTATTTTTGCTTTTATTTCCCTTACCTGAGGAGACAGATATATGTCCAGGCTTGCAGTACAGGATACTCATTGCCTCTGGAGTCAGGACTAACTTAATTTGGTAATTTTGTGTGACCCAACCAGATCTGCCTTTTGTCTACTGTGTACTTATTGAGAAACCTACCTATCCCAATTCAGCCTTCCTAATTAAGGGAGAACCTGAGAATGTATATAGATTTGAAAAAGAAACTCATGCCAATTCCTAACTAATGGATATAATTCTTCATTTATAAAGAAAAATGCACAGCACAAGCTAACCAGACATTTGAAAGAGAAAATCCAAGACTTATTCCAGGGGAAAGCTGAATCAGACAACAGAAGAAAATATACAAGTCTTGGTTTATTTTCTCAGGAAGGCATGAAACATTTTCAAGAAACAAAGGACATAACATTTTCTACTTGAAAAAAGGAGTAATTAGAAAATGCAAAAGAGTCCTTGAAAATTAAATATATATTTCAGCAATAAATTCTCAAATGACTATTTGAGAATAGCCCAACACAGTGCAAAATATAACAAGAGGAAAAGTCCTTACTTTATTTAAAACAACAACAATAAAGCCATTGTCCATAAAAAATTCTAATAGAATATTGGCATCAAAATGGAGAGATTTTCCAGAAATACATCCTTGTGTGTGTGTGTGTGTGTGTGTGTGTGTGTGTGTACATATGTGGGAACTTAACAGGTGTTATAAGTGACATTTCCATGAAATGCTAAAATAATGGAAATTATTTCTCTATTTAATAAATATTATTGTAATAACCATCTAGCCATATGGAAAGAAATAAATCTAAGCCTCTACCTCATATCATAATAAGACAAATTCTAGCTCTATCAATTACTGTAATTTTAAATAAGGTATATCTGTGAAAGAAATATTCTACTTGAATAATTTGGGGTAGAAAACACATTTCTATGACACACTGGAGATACAGCCAGTATAAATAAAAATATAGACAAATTTAACATCCAATCCATCATATTTTTGGAATGGGAAGGGCACATATTCAGAATAAACAGAAAAATAACATGAACAATTTTCACTACATTAAGTGGCTAAGAATTAATAATAAGAGGAATCCCTATAATCTTACCAGAGGAAGGCAAACAGCCCATGGAAAGGTAGAAAAATAACATGTTAGGCAATTCACAGAAGATAGAATTAAAATGGCTAGTAAATATATAAAATACGTTCCACATCACTAATACACACACTAAAAAAAATGCAGAATAAAGTTTTAATCATCAAATTAGTAACTATTAAGAAGAAGTTTAATACCCAGTTCTGATAAGGATGAAGCAGAAAATATGTTTGAGGATGGATGTTTCAATCAGTCCAAATTCTATTAAATAAATCTTATACTAGGTATTTAAATTAGCATGTGCTTAGTTATTATTATTTTATAATGCTAGGTGATAAAAGCAAGGTGCAGTAAACATGAAAAACTATTCAACTTTTTAATTAGACAAAGCAAATAAATATTATCAGTATCACTTTCTGCCCAGCTTATAGAAATTAACTATGATGATGCCAAATTTGGCAAGAATACAAGGAAACCAGAGCTGGTTAGAAAAAAGAAAAGACCTGCTTCTGAGGTTTATGTGGCACTATCTAGTAAAATAATAGATGCCACATGCTATGGCCCAGCATTTCACCTCTAGAAACATATTCTATAAAATATTTTCATGTATGTACAGAAAGACATGTACAAAGATTCTCACTGCTAGTTTGTTTTAATAGTACTGAGATCTGCTAGCAATTTCCATCAGTAGGTGAATAAATACATTTATTACATTCATATAATCAAATACTATATGGAGCCATTAATACAGGCTAAAGTGAGCGGGAGTACGGGTCTGTCTGGATCTGTACACAGATCTCAAAAATAAAAATGTTGAGGGGCGCCGGGTGGCTCAATCGGTTGTGTCCAGCTCTTGATTCCTGTCCAGGTCACGATCCTACTGATGTGAGACTGAGCTCCGTGTTGGGCTCCACGCTGTTCATGGAAACTGCTTAAGATTCTTTCTTCCTCTGCCCGTCTCCCCAGCTTGCACTCTTGCTGTCTTTCAAAAAAAAAATAATAAAAATAAAATAATAAAAAATAAGTAAAACTGTTAAGTCAAAATACAATTTGGCAAATAATGTATTTAAAAACCCCAGAACAACCCAACATCTTTCATGGGTATGTATATTGGTAGGAGAGGTGTTATGTGTGTTTTTAATTAGCTTTTGACATGTATGTAAAGTGTAAGAAGGTAACCAGGAAGGGGTCTCACCAGGGCCATGGCAGCAGCTGGGTCGTAGGGCTAGTCATAGGATTGACTCAGCTACCAACTGGATCTTCAACATTGTTTCTTTAAAACAGGAAAACACAAATGTTAGTATCTGTAAATGATGGGAAGTAGTTGAATGGTGCTTAGTTTACTACTTTGGACCGCTCTGTATGCTTTATTTTTCCTAACTAAAAACGAAGCAAGTTGAAGAGTCACGTTTGGTGAGGACAAACATCTCTATGCAAGCTTTACGTGCACGCGGTATGACAGAGGCTGTGGAAGGTAACGCCCTGGCTTGGGAGAGGAATGGGTAGCATGTGAGGAGAGAGGAAGAACTTTATAATTTATACATATTTGCATATGCATTGTTTCATTAGCTGCAAAGAAAATGTCTAGGTTTAGTAATTGAAGAATTTAATTAAGAAAATTGGATGAAAAATGAGCAAATAACATGAAGAACATGAAGAGGTAATTCACAATAGAAGCAATAAAAATGACTTATAAATATTTGAAAAGAATGCTAATGCTCACAGTTATAAAAATTCAAATTGAAACAAGAATGAATTGCTCACACCCCTCACCCCCAACTGATTGAAGAAATCAAAAAGGATATGGAGAAAAAGGCACTGTAGATAAGAATGTAAATTGGTCTAACCTTTCTGGAGGGTGATCTGGCAATATTTATCAAAAGATTTTAGGGAGAGCATTTGGGAAGCCCTGAAAAATTATTTATGAGTATATGTATTATCACATGTTAGTGATAAAGAAAAAATTAAAGCAATGTTAATGCCTATTAATAGGAAAAGAAAAATACATTATGGTGCACTTAAGCAAAAATATGATATATAGCTACTAAAAATTGCAAAATAAACAACAATGCATTTACTTATGAGAAAGAATGACAATGTTACATTGCTAAGTGAAAAATAAGGTTAAAAAGACTAGCTTGTGTAATTCTATTTTGTAAAACTAAATAAAATGCATGAGTGCTTACATTAATTAAAATTCTTATCAAAAATTCTTAACAAAATGCTAACTCTAAAATGTGAGTTACAGATTATATTTATTTTAATGTGTATATTTTCAGTATGTTCTCCAACTTCTTCACAATGAGAATATATTTCTTTTGTTAACAGAGGAATTTAAGGCAAGTCCAAATTTCAAATAAGAAATACAAATATCTATCCACAATAAAATGGACATACTTAAAGATCAAGTTAATGATATGAAAGATAAATTTAGGAAAGCTTTCAGGGTTAGGGGAAAAAAAGCAGAAAATATTACAGAAGTGTAAACAAATATACAAGATATAGCCAAGACATTAATCGTTCATCTAACGAGAACTATAGGAGAGGGTAGACACAGTGAAAAGAAAAAATTATGAAAATGCAAGAATGCAGGAAACTTTTTCTTGAACTGAAGAAAGAAAAGAAATTCAGATTAAAAGTCCCTTCCTGGCAACCCTCCACCAGATGTAAAGGCACTTATTTATGAATAGATACATACTGGTGAAACTTCATAACTGCAAAATGGACTACATGAGTCCTGTAAATTTCAGGAATAAGAGTACAAGTTACCATGGTTTCTGTCTTCAAGTTAAAAAGAGTGAATTGGAAGTATGTTCTTATCTCTACTTCCTCCTAAAACCCTCTAAAAGGACAGTAAAGGTTAAAGAGCACAGGGTGAATAGGCCAAAGAGAAAACACCAGAAGCAGGGATATGAGCAGTGACTGATATCACAAGTAGGATAATGCAGAAACTTCATGTCGCAGTGGGAGTAGTGAAGGGAACAAAAGAAAATGACATTATTTCTGCTTCTAGTAGTAGCAATAGTAATAAATACAAACAGACACCATTAATATCTTGTAAAATTTTTTGAAAAGAAAATGCATTCTTGGAACAAAAAATGGCACGTGCTTAAAAAAATTCTTAAAACTCTTGAAATTAAAGTTATAATAGCAGAAATGACAACTGCACTAGAACCATTGGAAAATGAAGCTCTTTTTCTTTTTTTAATGTTTATTTATTTTTGAGAGAAGGAGGCAGAGCTCAAACGTGGGAGGGGCAGAGAGAGAGGGAGAGAATCCAAAGCAGGCTCCAGGCTCTGAGCTGTCAGCACAGAGCCCGACAAGGGGCTTGAACACACGACCCATGAGATCATGACATGAGCCAAAGTCAGACGCTTAACTGACTGAGCTACCAGGTGCCCTGGAAAATGAAGCTCTTAAAGTCTCCCAAACATACAAAATAGGACACATTAAGAAAATTAGGGTTTTAATCTATGAAGTCTATAATCAAATAGTAAGAGTTTCAGTACAGAAAAGAGAGAAAATGATTAGGGGAAGTTATCAAAGGAAAAAAAAATCCAGTAATGTATCTCAGAATTAAAAATCCCACAAAAAATAGTACAAACACACAGGCACAAACCTGCACACACACACAGAAAATAAACAGTTCCAATTTAAAAAGAGAAAAGCCAGAATTTGTATGTCATTTGACTTCCCACCAGCAACATCACAAGCTGAAAGACAGTGAAGAAGTGTCTTTGAAATGACACCTAGTAAAAAACCAAACAAACAAACAAACAAAAAAGTAATTTAAATGTAATGGGAAAATACAGATATTTAAAAATATTTAAGTTGTTAAAAAAAATCGACCTCTCACGCATTCTTTTATAGGAACAACTGGAGATTTTCCTAGGCTATAATAGAAAAGTAAGCCAAGAAAGATGAAGCCTAGGATGTAGGAAAGAGATCAGATGAACAGGGTTAACCTTCAGAGGGTGAGGAGGTAGATGGGTAGACCCCCCCACCCCCACCCCGCAATGAAACTAGTGGGCATTCTGTTGTGTTTGCTAAAATTGCCAGAAAGTTTGCAAGTCTTTATAAGATCCAATGGTGGTAGATATGTGAATAACTAAGCAAGCCAAAAGATGAGGCAAGTACTGAATGGGGTGGAGAAAAAGTTCCACAGTAAGGGAAATATGATTGCATAATACTGTTCGCCTTAGCTGTGGATAATAATTAAATAGCCTATATTAATAAAAATACTGAATTTAGATTTAAGAGTAACTGGTGAAAACTCTACATCGGGATCATGGGAACATTGTGTCTACGCGTGTATACCGTATGGGGAAACTGTGAGAGGAAAATTTCACGTTTTCCATGCAAGGAACTTGATGAATAATATATAAACTTAAAACACCAAGAAATTGTAGCATAAGCATAGTGTTTAGGAATACAGAATCAAATCCCAGGGAGAAATTTACCAAAAGGTGATGCAAACTTGGATCCGATGGTACATAGTTGCTATTTTTATAAAGCCTTCTAGGCTTTGCTTTATTGACTCATCTACAATTTACTTGATAGAATCGAAAGTAAATCTATGGTGCAGTGGCTGTGGAAAACAGTATGGTGTTTCCTCAAAAAACAAATAGAATTACCATATAATCCAGTAATTGCACTCGTGGGTATATGCCCAAAATAACTGAAAGCAGAGACTCGGAAAAAGGTTTGTGAACCATGCCCATAGCAGAACTGTCCACAATAATGTGAATAAAAGGTGAAAATAACCCAAATGTCCATTAACAGATGAATGGAAAAACAAAGTGTGGTCTATCCGTACAACAGAATGCTATTCGGCCACAAAAGGAACAAAATTGTGTTATATGCTATTATGTGGATGGACCTAGAAAACATCATGTAAAGTACAATAAGCCAGACAGCACAGGACAGATACTGTGTGATTCCACTAATCTGAGTTTCCTAAAGTAATCAAATTCACAGAGGCAGAAAATAGAATAGTTGCCAGGGGCTGGAGGGATGAAGGAATGGGGAGGTTTTGTTTAATGGGTACAGAGTTTCAGTTTGAGATGATGAAAGCATTCTGGAGAAGAGCTGTAATTATGATTGCACAACAGTATCAATATACCTAATACCACTGGAGTATACACTTGAAAACAGTTAAAATGCTAAATTTTGTGTTCTGTATATTTCACCACAATAAAAGAAAAAAGTCAATTTAGTCTTCCTGTCCTCTCTCCTCTCTTCCCCTTGTGCATTAGCTTCGGATTGCTACGGCAACGAAGTAATGGAAACTTAGTGGCTTAAAGCAGCATGAATTGATTATCTTACGGTTCTGAAGGATTGAAGTCCAACATCGTTCTCACAGGTTTCTGCATTCCTTTCTGGAGGCTTTAGAGAAGAATCTGTTTCCTTGACTTTTCCACCTTTACAGGCCATCCACATTCCTTGGCTTGTGGTCCTTTCTTCCCTCTTCCAAACCTTCCCTAAACCAGCCGTGTTTCATCTCTCTACCGACTCGTCTATAGTTCCACTCTTCAGGGCTATCATCTCCACTGAGAAAGGCTCCCTGATTTTAAGTACTCTTGTGCTTAGATTGGACCCACAGGATAATCCGAGCCACTCTCCCATCTCAGAGATCTTAATCTTAATTGTATCTGTAAGGTCTCTTTTGTGACATGTGGAAACATGTTCACATATTCCAGGGATTAGGACCTGGACATCCTTGAGGGGCCGTTATTCCACCTATCATGTCTTCTTTCCATGAACAATTCTATCTCAAAGCCATTTACTCTGAGTCAGGGAGGTATCAGCATGCGGGTAGGTGTGGTGGGCCAGAGGGGGTGTCAGAGTCTGTGTGCGGAGTGGAGGGTGTCTGTCGTAAAGGGTAGCCCAGAACAAGGTGTAGGACCCTAGCAGGGTAAGAATATCCCCACGGAAGGGACAGAGAATACGGGATGTCTGGAGCCCAAGGAAAATGAGGAGGTGAGGAAGGTGATGGCCAAGGGGGATGGTGACTCTGTGACGAAGCCTGGGTGGAATGTGGGGCCATAGAGGGTGAGGTGATCTGGAGGGATTGCGTGTCAGATGAGAGAGGCAGGAGAGAGCTCACACGGGGAGGAGGCAGCGCCAAACACGCCTAAACAGCATGAGAAGGATTCCTGGACGAGGGGACCTTGACAGTGGCCTACAAGAGTAGCCAGAGCTCAGGAGGAGTGAAGCGGCCATCTTGGGAAGCAGGGAAGGTGGCTGTGGCCACTGGAGATCGTTTACGTGTAAGGAGATACATCAAATACATTAAGGATAATGGGAGGCAGGTTGTGCATAGTGGAAGAAAGGAGTTACTAATCTGGAAAGGGAAAAAAAAAACTAGAACGAACCTATGATATTAAGTAGAAATGAGAAGTATGGGTATGAACTCATGGCATCAATGTATATATAGGTATAGTAGTAATAAAGACAGGTGAAAACGGGTGTGTATACACCATACGGCACTTCTAACATATATGCATATACACGTAACTGCACGTAGCAACAAGAACACCTAGCACCTGGGTGCTGTTATTTAAGTGCTCTTCTCCTATAAATAGAACTAGTGTTCCCTGGAAAATTGGCCGACTCCAGGGTTTGTACAGGGAACCTGTAAGCCTGGAACATCTTGTGCCAGAAAGCGTACGAGTGCTCATAAAAATTGGAACAGGCCAAAAGGCCAGAGAAATCAGCTTGAAGAGGCTCTTATTGGTCAAATGAGGACAGTTTAAGCATAAAAATAAATAATAACTACAATAGGTAAACACATTGATTACAATAGAAAACCATGAATTCATGATAAATGTTTTTTACATGAACAATTTGAAAATTTTACGAAGAGTAAAGTATTTATATATTGTCAACGTACCTCCCTTCAAAATACATATTCTTTGAAAAACATAGTGAATCTGGCAGAAAATGCCTTTATCAAGTGCTCAATGTTAACATCATCCGTACTAGAACAAATGCACAATTTTAAACTTAATCCATTTTTTTGGCAAAACTTAAATGAGTTGGTAGTAATGTATTAATGCTAACTGCCAATTTGATAGTTGTACTGTGGTTATGCAGGAGAATGCCTTTTTTTTTTTTCTGTAGGAATTATACACTAATGTTCCAGGTTGATGGACCTCAGGGTTGATGGAAGGACTAAGGGTGCCTCAATGCCATTACTGTCCATGTGTTTTTACTATCAGGATAAACATTATAGTATGTAATGTTGAAATCGTTGTTATACTATATACTATACTAATTTCATTCTCTCTTAGTTCCATATTGTTAGTTACTGTAATAAATTAACCAGAATTTTTCAACCTTATCAGTAGATGGTGCCAGCTTTTCTTTCATACTTGTCCAAAGTCCCATGCTATATGTTAGAGGTCAGAAATTGAATCTCTTGGAAGCAACATCAGAAAAATCATATCCTCTGAAAAGGACTGTACCAGGTTCTCATGACTAATGATACTGCATGAAATAGACTCATGGGGTCAAGCCCCCCCACTGTGAGCCCACACTTCCCAGCCTGTACCAGGAGCTGAGCCAGGTTTCCAGGGTTCCATGAAGCTGATGACTTCATGAAATGAAAACTAGAATCCAACTTCTGGTCAAACAGGAATTAATAACTGAAATGGATTTTAATAATTTATAAGGGAGGCATTCTTTTACAATGTTATATTTGCAATAGTTTCTGAATAATCCTGAAATTGTTCCAGAAAAATATTATAACCATCTTATTAAGTACAAAACTACAAAACTTTCTGAATATTGAACTCACAAAAAATTCTTCTCTCCAAATATTCATCAATATAAAATGAGCCAATGCTGGGGCACCTGGGTGGCTCAGTCCGTTGAGCTTCAGACTTTGGCTCAGGTAATGATCTCGCAGTTTGTGGGTTTGAGCCCTATGTTGGTCTCTGTGCTGACAGCTCAGAGTCTGGAGCCTGCTTCAGATTCTGTGTCTCCCTCTCTCTCTGCCCCTCCCCTGGTCGTGCTCCGTCTCTCTCTTATAAATAAATAAATATTTAAAATTTTTTTAAATGAGCCAACATGGGAAAGAACAATTCCTGATTTGCTTGGAAATGCACATCACAAAACTAATTTAAAAAATTAATTACAACTAAAACTATTTGAAAGTACTGACTATCCAGGGGAAAATGCATTTAAGATAAATTATTTACAAAGGAAAGGAAATTGGACAGCATATACTTTTTCTCAGAGCACTCAATGATAGGAAAGAAATGGAATAAAGTCTTAAAAAATTTTAGTAAAAAAAAAAAAAAAGAAAAAGAAAAATTTGATTCTAAAATTCTCTACCCAGCCAGAATACTAACCTACTCTGAAAGCAAAATTGCTTTCTCCCCGAAATTCACAAAAATTCGTTATTCATAACAGTGAAAATATTGGCAACAAGCTCAAGTCCAAGGAATTCAAGAAGGAAGGTGGTATCAGATGTGAGAAGCAGTGGTAAGATGGCCCCAAAGCAGTGATAATCAGGATAAACTAATGCATCGAATACATAAATTCATTCAATCTCAAAATCAAGCAACAAGATAGGTGCTGATGTTCTCACCATGTATGGCACAGAAACCTTAAGTAACTCCTTCAAGTTCTCTAAGCTAGTGAATGCCAGAGCCAAGGGCTGCCCAGCTCCAGAGCTATACCCTTAACCACTCTATGTCCTGCCTCTGCCAGTATAAATGAATGGACTTCAGCTGAAATTTAAGGAGGATCCATTTGGTCTTTCACACTTTAAAGATTCTCCTTTGAATCATAAAGTTGAATGACAACGGAGTACATGTAATTTTCTTTTAGTTCAATCACACTATTTGGTTAATAGTATATGTTTCTACTTACAGACATGATCATAGTCACTGAACAGATTGTAAATTTTAAAAAGCCCCAAAAATGAAGAAATAACTACAGAACGAACAAAAACTGGTAGGCCAGATGGCAAGAATGCATATATATATATATATATATATATATATATATATATATATGTATATACACACATATATATATGTAATGTGTGTGTATTTATAATATATAATGACTGACATTAGAATTTGGAGCATGGAATTAAGGTAAGAGGTATGAACAGATATATCTACCTTTCATTTCATGCCTTTAATTACTTTTTGCAGTTATTTTACACTGTGTATGCAACCTTTATAAAATTGAAGAGAAATCTAATTTTAAAGCACAAAGTGGACTGCTGATAATACCAGGAAAGAATTCAGTGGCTCTGTTTGTGTGGACCTGGGGATATATCCCTAATGTATTGTTGAAAGGAGTAAATTGTAGAGGATTCCAGTTGTGTTTTAAACATATCCACTTCATTCTGCGTGTGCGCATGTATGTGCGTGAGCATGTGTAAATTATCTATATGTGCATGTGTAGTATATGTGTGTGAGAGCAAATGAAAAAAAGCTTTGAAAGGATACACATTAAGCTGCTGAAAATGGCTGAGTCTAAGGAGAGGGATAATGACAGAAGGCACGAGAATGGAACATTTACTTACAGCTCTGCGGTCGTTGGATATTTTTACAAGGTTCGTGTATTAAATATATGATGATGATGATAAGGCAAAATTTTGAAGAAAAAAATAAAAGAACGCAAAAGATTTGCTCAATTGGAGGAAAATGGCTGGAGACAATAACCAGTGGCAGTTTTCAGCTCAATTATATGCTGTCAATGTGGACGATGCCTGTTAACTCTGAAAGAGCGGGAGGAAAGTGGATAGTGTGAAGGCACCAGACTGGGAATATGGAAAAGTGAGCTGATACAGGATTTTTAAAGTTCAGTATCTCATTCCAATCTCCACTCCATCTTTTCATACAATAAGAAATTTTTGCTCCCAATGGAATGATGGATTCATATTTTACCCCCAGTGCTTCACCAAATACTTAATTTCTGCTCTGCTAAGCTAGCTTTGATCTTTGGAGAAATAGAAAAGCCCATAATGTTCATAAATTAGCTCTAGACCTCCCTCCCAGGGAATTTTGGAGCCCACTTAAGAATGAAATTCCTTAAAATTATAGAACCAAATAAGCCAGGCAGGTTGTTAGGTTTGTTTCCATGGGAACTAGTGAGCCCTTCCTCCTGACCACTTTCCCTCATTCCTGCTCCCCAGACACGCGTGCTCGCTAATGAATTTCATGCTGGGTACTTTTCCTGAACAAGGTAATATTTCTCCACAAAAAGAACTACGGGAGTTTCGAACGTTAGTGATATTAACGAGTCACAGATCACCCACGCCAATTAAACAGGTGGATTTAGCTACAATTTCCTCTAGCGTTTTGATGCATCTGTTTTAATAAGGAGAACTCGGGGCAAGAGAGGGTAGTTGTTACACATCCAACAGCTGAAGATGCGCTAAATGGCTGGTGTCAGCGCCCAGCCTGCACAGCCCTGTGTGCATTCCCAGTCAGGGCTAACGACACCCATGACAGTGACAGTCAGGATTCAAACCAGTAACGATGGCCAAATAAAAGGCCAATAATGCAATTAAAAGTGCATTTTCTCAAGGCTCACGCAGATTTGCACGTATCCCCATAGGTCATGCCTAAGAGAAGGCGGATAAGAGGAGCTGTGATACAGTGACAGCAGCGGGTGTTTATTGAATATATTCTGTGTCGGAAGCTCTTCTAAGAGAAAGATCTCCTTTTCCTAAACCTAACCTTCCCTCTTTCCGCAGCTGTAATTTTGGTCCCCTAGTTTTTACGAGAATATTCTCTAAATGTCAAGTCAGAGTTATAGGCTCCCAGACCTAACATACCGATGTAATTGTATGGTTTCTATCAGATGTGATTATGCAAAGGAAATTGAAAGGAGAGAGAATTTAAAGCCCTTACCAATACTAAATTTAGGTTTGCACACCTCCCATAGAGTATTGTGCAGTACGATTGCTAGGGAACTGAAATTCCTGCAATGCATGTATGTGTGTACACACATACAATCGTATATATTTCAGTTAAATATGAAATTCACCAGGACCACCTCTTGCCTCATTCTCTTTATCAGTTTCTATAGGTAGAACTGGGACTCTCCCTCCACCTCACCGCACTCCTGACTTGACTTTAGACCTGGACTTCACCTCTGGCCTCACTCTAACAGCCTAGCCACACTTTGTAATAGGAGAGTGGGATTGCTCAGAGACTTTCAAGGAGATGCTAAAATCTATTAGGAAGTCCTATTTAACAAAGACCTAGGGCACTATTCCGTCCAATTCCTATCATGTAGGATATAAAGGGAGATTGTAGCCTTAGCACAGAGGCATCATTGAAGGAGAACCTATGTCACAATTGTTCCAGGTAGACATTTGCTTCATTTTCCTATCATTATGGGAGGAGGGTTGATAATAAGGATGACTGCCCAGAATATCAGTCCAGGGAAATGACTGCATTCATTCATTCATTCATTCATCCAACAACACGTCAGATATGTATTGAACATCTGCTATATTTAGAAGTTTAGGACATAAAACTTACATGCACAACCCAGGGGTGCCTGTGTGGCTTAGTCGGTTAGATGTCCAACTTCAGCTCAGGTCATGATCTCACGGTTCGTGGGTTTGAGCCCTGCATCGGGCTCTGTGTTGACAGCTCAGAGCCTGGAGCCTGCTTCAGATTCTGTGTCTCCCTCTTTCTCTCTGCCCTCTCCCACTTACACACACACTCTCTCTCCCTCTCAAAAGTAAACATTAAAAAAAAAACTAAGAAAAAAAAAGTTACATGCACAACCGAGAGTTCATCTAAAGATTAAATAGTTGACATATCATGTAGTGTAGAAGACTCTTAGTATATCCTACAACAGAGTTTGTGAACATTTTCTCTAAAGTGCCAGATAGTAAATATTTCAGGATGTGAAGGCTACATACTCTTATCACTTCCTCTTCTTCTCTTCTGTTTCTCCTCCTCCTTCAATCTTCTTCTCCACAATCCTTTTAAACTGTAAAGAACATTCTTAGCTTAGACTACATAGGCCAGATTTGGTGCATGTGCTATAATTTTCCACTCCATCCCAAATCTGTGCTACCCAGTGGGATACACAAATTAGCAACAGCAACATCCCCAAGGGATATTGTTAAAAATGGAGATTATGAGGCTCCACCTTGGATCTATCCAACCAGTTTACTATCACTGTGTAACAAACTACCACAAGACACAGTGGCTTAAAACAACAATCATTTAGGGGCTCCTGGGTGGCTCAGTTGGTTAAGCATTAGATTGTTGGTTTCAGCTCAAGTCATGATCTCCCAGTTCTTGGGTTCGTGCCCTATGCAGGACTCTGTGCTGACGGTATGGAGCCTGCTGGGGATTCTCTCTCTTTCCCTCACTCTCTCTGCCCCTCTCCCAATTGCACGCCCTCACTCCCTCTCTCAAAATAAATAAATAAATAAATAAATAAATACTTAAACAAAACCACAATCATTTATAATTGTTCACGGTTATATATGTCGACTGGGAGATTCTTCTGGTCGTGGCTGGGTTCCCTCATGCATCTACTACAGTAAGCTACAGGTGAGCCAGACACCTCGGCTACTAGAGGTTGGTTGGCTGTCATCTGGGGTACCTGAGTTTTCTTCCATGTGATCTCGTATCCTCCAGCTGGCTAACTTGGGTTTGTTCCATGGTAGTTGCAAGGTTCCAAGAAAGGAAATGGTCTAGCCATAGAACTGGCATAATATAATCTCTTTACATTCTATTGGTGGAAAGCAAGTCACAAGCCAATCCAGATTCAGGTAGGAGGAAAATAGTCTATCCACTGCTGAAGGGGCTGCAAAGTCACATTGTAAAGCATACAGACACAAGGAGGAATGGAGAAATGTGATCCTATCTGCAATCATCCATACCTACTAAATCAGAATCTCTGAGCGTTATCAAGACCCCTAGATGATTCGTAGGCACATTTAAATCGAAGAAACACTGGTTCTGAAATATTTTCATCGTATCACTTTTCTTCTCTCCTGGAACAGGAGAAACATGGTCATGTTTTAAATAACCAGTTGTCAAGGCTCAGAATAGATACTTACTCAAACATCTAACATCAATCAGGAAAAAAGGTTTAATTTTAATTTGAACTATTGCTGCACAAACTGTTGGTGACTGAATGCCAACCACCAAGAGATGTGGCACGGAGCAACTTAAACTCTTCATTCATACTCACAGCTCAAAACTTTAGGTCTTCAGACAGTTCTTGCTGCCTAACCTTGGACGGTAGTTTATGGACTTTTGTTTGTGAAGAAAGTGTTACTCTTGGCAAATTGACATCGACTCCATAGCTAAGTAATGTCAACCCTCTCTGTATGAGCTATTTGGGTGTCATAAACATAAACAGGGAAATCTTCCAAGATTGAAAAAATAGATGGATGGTGACAAATTCTTTTCTCTGAATATGATGCAAAGGACTCTTACTTCCTGTTCTCTTACTTCCTGAGTTTGAATGGGTTCACAGCACAAATAAAAGGTCACTAGTTTAGGGCTTGTTGACTGATAGCTAAGAGCACAGCCTTGGGAGCCAGACTGCCTGAATTTGAATCTCAGTTCTTCCACTATCTGTGACCTTGGGCAGATTACTGAATCTCTGAGTACTTCAGTTTTTCACCTACAGTACCAGAGAAACAATAGTAGCTAATGCATACGGCTTTTAAGGGGGTTAAAGAACTTGGCAATTGCAAGTAATCAGAAGAGTACCTACTTGCATTATCATAATTAATATCATTTTCATGACTATAATTTCCTTGACATAAGAGAAGTAACTTAGTCTTATATACAGATGGGTACTTTCTTGAGATCTTCAGTGAATTTTTATTATTTTTAATAAAATAAATTTTATTATTTTTAATAAAACTTTCACTCTTCTTTTCCTGCCCACATTCTTTCATTTTGTATATTAGTTAGGCTTCTTTGCTGCCATAATATTCTGAATGTATATGGATATGCTTATTTGCAAAGTATAAAGAAATGGCCTATTTTCCATAGTGAGTAAAAGAATTCTGAATCTTAATATGTGTAATTATGCTATTTGCAAATGTGACAGCTCTGGATACTTAGCATACTACAAGACCATGCTGTGACATTATAATCATAATGGCCATAATTATTCGAATTAGTACTTTTATTTGTGGTTTGTTTCCAGCACAAACTTTCCTGGGGATAACATTAGCTACTACCCTTGACTCTTGTTCATGTTGACCAAGGGGCTGATTTATCATAGACTTGTAATCTACAAGCAACATGCAGAGCTTAAAGGTGAGGGAAGGAATGGAAAAGTTGGAGGGGAGGGAGAAGGAATGCCAAAAGGGCAACACTAGTAATCCATAGTGTGTTTTTTTTAACGTTTATTTATTTTTGAGACAGAGAGAGACAGAGCATGAACGGGGGGGGGGGGGGGGGGGGAGGGGCAGAGAGAGGGAGACACAGAATCAGAAGTAGGCTCCAGGCTCCGAGCTGTCAGCACAGGGCCCGACGCGGGGCTCGAACTCACGGACCGCGAGATCATGACCTGAGCCGAAGTCGTCCGCTTAACCGACTGAGCCACCCAGGCGCCCCTAATCCATAGTTTTTCATAAATAATTTAAATAATCCATCTCTGTTTAGATATTGGAATATTTTACCACATGGTAAAATGTTTTTATGTATTTGTCTGTTTATGTTTGAGAGAGAGAGAGAGAGAGAACATGAGCATGGAGGACGGAAAGAGAGGGAGAAAGCGAATCTTAAGCAGGCTCCATACCCAGCACAGAGCTCAATGTGGAATGGAGTTGGATCTCACAACTGTGAGATCATGAACATGAGATCATGACCTAAGCCGAAATCGAAAGACGAAGCTTGACAGACTGAGCCCCCCAGGCACCCCTACACGGTAAAATATTTCACAGCAATCACAGGTGGGTCAGTTTAATTCCAAGTGTTATTAGCATCTGGGACTCCTCTAAACTGACTCGAGGATAAGGCATCTCTACTTCTCTAGCAAACCAGCACTACAGAGAGGAGGAAAGGATTGTCAGGTGCCATCAAAATAAGTGAGTTGTACCAAGTAGACCAAGAGTGTGGATTCTTCATCAGTGCCTCAGACTGGTAAGTAGTTTCTATGATTCTGCAAAAGTTCTTGGTGTGACCCTCTGAGACTGGACAAAAATAGTGAGCACCAAAAAACTACACGGTGTTACTTATATTATGGTGCCACATGTTCAGTTAATATTCCACAGCCACACAAGGAAAAGACAAGCATCAATGATATGTCATTTTCACTTTGAAAACTAAACTGGTCTCAGTAGCTTACCTACATCTGTCTATCATAAGGAGACTTTCTAATAAAAAGAAACCTCTTCCTTCAGAATTATTCTTTGTTAATTTAAATTCATTGACATAACATTATTTTTTAGGAATATAGAGTACATGTTCAAGACAGAGAAGTTGGAAAATGAAAAAACTTATAAAGAAAATCCACAATCCCATAACTCAGACAACCATCTTAAGTATTTTTATGTAATTTATCACAGTATTTCTTTTATTATTGCTTACAAAATATATTTTTCCTGTCTGTTTCATAAGAAATAATTTTATTTATTTTTTAAAATTTTTTTAATGTTTATTTATTTTTGAGACAGAGAGAGACACAGCACGAACAGGGGAGGGTCAGAGAGAGAGGGAGACACAGAATCTGAAACAGGCTCCAGGCTCTGAGCTGTCAGCACAGAGCCCGATGCGGGGCTCAAACTCACGGACCGGGAGCTCATGACCTGAGCCAAAGTCGGACACGTAACCGACTGAGCCACCCAGGCACCCCCCTTTTTTTTTTTAAGAAATAATTTTAATTAGGAAAAATGAAATTTACTCTGTGTGTATGTTTAAAACATAATTTTCCCTTTAACCTAACAGCATATATTTGATTGGCCCTAGGATATGATTTAGGGGCCAGCATCTACAGTTGGATACATGGTGACTTTTTGTAGTCAGATACTGCCTTTTATGATTTCTGGTCATTTGTCAAAGGTGCCATTTAATAATTGATTAGTCTTTCCATCAAAAGAGTTACAATTATATTCCAGTATTTTTTAAGAAAAAAATTATTGGGAAATGAATCATCTATCCCCTCTGGGTTAATGATAAATGATTGAACAATTTATGATTGCATTATTAAAATGATAAAAAAGAATACTTTACTTCACTCTATGAATCTTAAATAGATCAATATAATACTTACCCATATTAAATATTTTTTATTGAATTATAATGAGCACCCACAAGAGAACACTGATCATAGGTGTGTAGCTTTATGTTATTTCCATGAAAGGAGGATAATTATGTAACCAGCATCTGGATCAAAAAGGTAGACCATCTGTAGCATCACAGACACCTCTGTTTTTATGCCCCTTCAGTTACCACTCTTCTGATTTCCAACATCAGAAGTTACTGGGGCGCCTGGGTGGCTCAGTCAGTTAAGCATCTGACTCCGGCTCAGGACATGATCATGTGGTTTGTGAGTTAGAGCCTCGCATTGGGCTCTGTGCTGACAGCCCAGAGCATGGAGCCTGCTTTGAATTCTGTGTGTGTCTCTCTCTCTTTGCCCCTCCCCGACTCTCTCTCTCAACAATAAATAAACATTAAAAAAATTAAAAAGAAAAGAAATTACTTTTGCCTATTTTTGAACATTATGTAAATGAAAGCATACAAGTCTTTGGAGTCTGGCTCTATTTTATCAACATTACAATTATATATTGCTTTACTTAATGTGTATTTTTTATGTAGGAAGACATATATATATATATATATATATATATATATATACACACACACATATATATATATTAGTTTTTCTCTGATATTATTAGGAAAAATAAATTTTATTTATTTTTAAAAATACTTTTGTAATTGCTCAAGATGATACATAAGAAACAGCGAACTGGTAATTTAGTTTTTTGATCAATCATCTAGATCTTTGAGGAGGCACTCTGATAAAAGCAAATACAGTACATTGAATTTTGTGTCTTTTGATCTTCTTGGCTTTGGTTTTATCATCACAAACTTTGTTTACCTCTTTAAATTGCAGGGGAGAGAAGAGTTATTTTGAACATTAAGTCCTTGTTGAGAGTCGTGTGGAGGCATGAGAGTAATAAAGAAATATATCCTATATCATAATATTTTAGAGCTAGCAGAAACCTTAGGCATTAAGTCTAACCCCTCTGGACTGGAGGCTCAGACAAGATAAGTAACTTACCAATGTCGTATATCTAGTTAGTGGCAACGACCTTTCTCAGTGTTCTCTCTATTATGCCTTGATATATCATAATTTTAGTTTGGGTAGATTGTGGAACATTTGCCAAGAAAAATATAATAACCTTATGTTTGGCAGCTTTTCCCCACTTCTTGTTTAGCTTAATGGTCAGCTTTATTCCACTCTGTTTTAAAGGATGTATGGTCCACAAAAGAATTAAATTTTACGGAATCATGTCATGTTGAGCTAGCTGTAAATTCAGTTTTTTATGTAATTCAACACTTATTTTACAGACGAGAAAACTGAGACCCATAGAGGTTAAATTCTAGTTGAGCAAATTTGACACCAGAAACTAGGTGTTCTATATTGTAGTTCTTCCCCACCCCCCCACCCCCCCCCGCCAAATTTTTCTTTCCGTGCTAGCCATTGTCAATCTATTAGGATTGGAAGCAAATTCCAGGTTATCAATTTCCTTTTAACTACTATTTTTGACAAATAATTGAGCTGTGTCCAAGTAGAAGATTTTGCTCTTATTGGGTATCAGGACTCAAACCTTGAGTTCAATTTGTATTCATTACCACTTTTCAGGCAAGACCATGATAAACTAAGGTGGCTAAGGCTCATGATAAACTAAGGTGGCTAATTTACCAGGAGCCTATTTACAGGACTAGAGCCAGGAAGAAAATCAGGGGAAAGCACACATACCTAACAGGGAAGAGTATTTATAGAACAGCATGAGTTCCATCTGAGACATTTTTTCTAAGGGGACGTCTGGGTGGCTCAGTCAGTTGAACCACTGACTTGTGCTCAGGTCCTGATTTCACAGTTCATGGGTTCAAGCCCTGTGTCGGCTCTGTGCTGACAGCTCAGAGCCTGTTCAGATTCTGTGCTTCCCTCTCTCTCTGCCCTTCCCACGCTCATGATCTGTCTGTCTATCTGTCTCTCAAAAATAAATAAACATTAAAAAATAATTGAGACATTTTTTCTAAGACATTAAGCTCCAAAGACATGGTCTGTGACTTCTGGAGAGACGGGTCCCAGGCAGACACTCAAGCAGGTTTTCTAAAAAAACCCAGTGAGCTGGGCAAGCACAAGCCACACTCATCTGCCATCTTGCTTTCTAGCCTCCAACTATGGAATTTAGAAAATACCAGATACTTTTTTTATGTTAATTTATTTTTCAGAGTGTGAGTGGGGTAGAAGCAGAGAGAGAGAGACAAAGACAGAGAATTCAAAGCAGGCTCCAGGCTCTGAGCTGTCAGCACAGAGCCCAACATGGGGTTTAAACTCATGAGCTGTGAGATCATGACCTAAGCTTGAAGTTGGATGCTTAACCAACTGAGCTACCCAGATGCCCCAGAAAATACCAGATACTTTTGCACTCTTTCTTAAAGTTAGGGATAACATTTTGACCTAATTCTGGTGAATATTTCCCTCATAAAAAGAGAAATGTATCTGAGGAAAGACCAGCCTCATCCTCCTTTCTTTCTCCCTGAGATAGAGTATAATGAAGAAGAGTGCACTAACCAGGACATGTAGGACTCTTTTTTGCTCATTTTAAAGTCGTTTGTGATTCTTCCTGGTGGATGTTCTATGATAATGTGAAGCTTTGTGCTCTTGGGACCCAAAGAGGAGACACTGCCTCTAAGGAAGAGCTAAAGAACAGGAAGCACCCAACTTCCTGCTGAGGAATGTGTTAAATGTCTGTGTTAGTTATTATTTATTTTTTATTGGTTATCCTGCTACTTCAGCTGATAAATAGTCCCACTTTATTCTTTTTTTAAATTTAGATCCAGGTTAGTTAACATGTAGTGTAATAATGGTTTCAGAGTAGAATTTAATGATTCGTCACTTGCATATAATACCCAGTGCTCCTCCCAACAAGCGCCCTCCTTACTGCCCATCATCCATTTAGCCCATCCCCCCACCTAATACCCCACCAGCAACCTTCAGTTTGTTCTATGTATTTAAGAGTTTCTTACGGTTTGCCTCCCTCTCTGTTTTGTCTTATTTTTCCTTCCCTTCTCCTATGATCATGTTTTGTCCCTTAAATGCCACATATGAGTGAAATCATATATTTGTCTTTCTCTGACTTACTTCACTTAGCATAATACACTCTAGTTCCATCCACATTGTTGCAAATGGCAAGATTTCATTCTTTTTGATTGCTGAGTAATATTCCTTTATATATATGTAGTATATATATGTATGTATATTATACATACATATTATACATATTATATATATTATACATACATATTATATATGTATATATATATTATATACATGATTGCTGAGTAATATTCCTTTATATATATGATTGCTGATTCCTTTAGTAATATGATTGCTGAGTAATATTCCTTTATATATATATATAGTATATATATGTATGTATATTATACATACACATTTTACATATTATACATACATATTATATATGTATATATATTATATTATATATTATATATGTACATATAGTATGTATATATATATAGTATGTATATGTATATATATAGTGTGTGTGTGTATGTGTGTATATATATATATATATATATATATATATGTATATATAGTATGTATATAGTATAAAGTATCAGAAGGATCTCATTGCAAGAATTTATCTTTGGTAAAGGGAGAAATGTGTTGGGAGGAAGTTCCCACAGAAATGCTTTAATTTGTTGATGAGTGCTTAATACAATTTATAATCTCCAAACAGTTGGTAAAACCCGTTTATTTCGCTGCTTAGCCATTTCAATGAGTGTTCAGGGAAAAGAAATTCTCCATTCAATTCTAAAGTTGTATTCAAATTCAGGCCTGATTTTTCAAGATGATTCTAAGCTAAACTGTTAAGCCTTGCCTTCTTACTGTTTGTGATGTCTCAACCCCCCTGTGGGAGGCCCCATACACACACACACACACACACACACACACACACCACGTCTTCTTTATCCATTTATAAGTCGATGGACATCTGGGCTCTTTCCATAATTTGGCCATTGTTGATAGTGCTGCTATAAACGTTGGGGTGCATGTGCCTGCCCCTTTGAATCAGTTTTTTGTGTCCTTTGGATAAATGCCCAGTAGTGCAATTAGTGGGTCGTAGGTGCATACATATGTTCTAGTAGTGCATAGCTCTATTTTTAATTCTTTAGGAACCTCCATATTGTTCTCCAGGGTGGCTGCACCACTTGCATTTCCACCAACAGTGCAAAAGGGTTGCCCTTTCTCTGCATCCTCGTCAACATATGTTATTTCCCGAATTGTTAATTTTAGCCATTCTGACAGGTGTGAGGTGGTATCTCATTGTACTTCTTTATTCTTTAAAAACTGTTTTAAAATGTTTTTAGTTATTTTTGAGAGAGAGAGCACAAGCAGAGGAGGGGCAGAGAGAAAGAGGGACACACAGAATCAGAAGCAAGCTCCAGGCTCTGAGCTGTCAGCACAGAGTCCGATGCAGGACTGGAACTCTTGAACCGTGAGATCTGAGCCAAAGTTGGAGGGTCCACCAACTGAACCACCCAGGCATCCCTGTACTGCTTTATTCTTAATGAGTCCTGTTGACAGAATGGAGAAGAGGAGATGCTTTATACTTCTTTTGGAATAGAGTATCACTACCGTGCTTTGAGGATTTGAGGTAGCATTTCAAACATTTTTGGATCTATGAGCTGGGGAGACAGCATCCTTTGGGTTGATATAGTTCTGTCCTGGTGGACAATGAATGTGATGGGAGTGGGAGGTGCCCTTTAAGAGGCTTCAATGGAGGACACATCAACAAGAGATCCCCGTGCAGGGCAGGATCAACGCTGAAGAAAGGACAGCTTAAGAACTGTCTTGGGGCACCTGGGTGGCTCAGTCGGTTAAGCGTCTGACTTCGGCTCAGGTCATGATCTCGCAGTCTGTGAGTTTGAGCCCTGCGTCAGGCTGTGTGCTGACAGCTCAGAGCCTGGAGCCTGTTTCAGAGTCTGTGTCTCCCTCTCTCTCTGACCCTCCCCCTGTTCGTGCTCTGTCTCTCTCTGTCACAAAAATAAATAAAATGTTAAAAAAGAACTCCTGTCTGGTATTTTAAGGAACCTCCAGAAATAACTGAATGAAATTTGAAAGAGGGCTGGATGTCCCTCATTTTCAAGCAAGGACTAGAGCCGTTGAAATATGTGACACCTTGTAAGACCTTGGGAGGATATCCAGCTTGTACAATTATTTTTGAGAAAGATTTGTTTGCTTTGCAATCAACCCAAGATAGGTCACTTGTTAGAAATTTCTCTGTGAATCTCAAAGTTTCTTAATACATGCTTTTCATGATTTTTATACTTTCAATTCCTCATTTTAGAAATGACAAAAGCAAAACTCAGAGAACAGAATTAGTCCATATCTAAATTTCTCTTGGATATAACAATCTCTATCTATGTAGTCTTGCCCAGGTATAAATTGGTTATCTTCTCACTTGGGCTTCCCACGGGGAGATTGAGACATCACAAACAGTAAGAAGGCAAGGCTTAACAGTTTAGCTTAGAATCATCTTGAAAAATCAGGCCTGAATTTGAATACAACTTTAGAATTGAATGGAGAATTTCTTTTCCCTGAACACTCGTTGAAATGGCTAAGCAGCGAAATAAACGGGTTTTACCAGCTGTTCAGAGATTATAAATTGTATTAAGCACTCATCAACAAATTAAAGCATTTCTGTGGGAACTTCCTCCCAACACATTTCTCCCTTTACCAAAGATAAATTCTTGCAATGAGATCCTTCTGATGCTTTATACTCATTATATATTTTTAGGTAGAGGTTAATTTCAGGGGGTTGATGTTGAGGTCATTATTTAAAAGATGGTGACTCAAATCCCAATGGAAGCATCTGTAGATTTGGCTAAAGGTAGCCTAGCACAGGTTAAAACTGTTAACATCCAGGCTTTTTAAACATTTTAAATAAAAAGAAACAATGGCCTGCCAGTTATTTTAATCCAGTAGACAATTTTTAGATGTATCTAGTAGATGTACAAGTAAGAAATATGATCCAATTCAATTCAACTTGTAAATGTACTAAGAGTTTTATAAAAGAGCAGCATGCTATGTTAATTCCATCAGGGGCTACCAAAGCTGAGTTAGGCATTCTTTAGGTTTCTAAGGAATGTGTGACATGAAAGTGGTGTGTGTGTGTGTGTGTGTGTGCTTGTGTGTGTGTGTGTGAGAGAGAGAGAGAGTGTGTGTGTGTGTGTGTGTGTGTGAAGTATAGATAATATAATCACACAAAATTATATCATTAAATGTAAATTAATACATATCATCAAAGAAACAAGATCATCTTGGAATTGAAAAACCGGAAAATTTAACAGTTTGGGAAATCCAAAAAGCGTCACTGAATATGTCTTCTTGTAATAGTACTCTAAATCATTTCTAAGACTTTATCAGAAATGTTAGAAAAACCCATGCCTGGAATCCTTAATAGCATTAGCTAAGATGTGAACACAGGACTGTGTGGACAATATCAGGGAAGCATTCACATCAATTTGCTTGAATTCCAACTGGAAAGATAAGTGGGGCCATAATATTGATTGTCATGTTGAGTAATGTGAGACAAATCCAGACTGCATGTGGGAACAAGCAAGTGTTTTGGTATAATAGAATCTGGACCTGAGACAGATGAATCTGGCCAGGGTAAATTTCTATTAGATCAAGGAAGGCAGGAGTTTAGATGAGAGGTGTTTTGCCTGCATACCATTCCACTGTCACTTGAATTTATCATAACTAATATTTCTTTCATTTCTAAATGGCTTCACATCTTCTTAGATAGCTACAGATAAGGAAAATAAATGAATATTATTAAAGTATTTGTAAGAAGAAAGTTAAAAACTTAAAATAAATTTATTTGTCATCATTTCTATGACTTGATTAATTGTTAAAGATTCATAAAATTTGGGAGTTCTATGCACCTAATCTGTTGATACTACTAGCATTCAGAAAATACCATAGTAAAAGTTTTGAAATAGATTTGGTAGCTCATGAATTAAATAAAATTAAATATATTTATAATTGATGTGTCTCAGTCAATGATTGGTAGCCTTCAAATTCATGTATCATTGGTCATCATGTACTCTTAAACTAGTCTTAGGTATAATGGTGATTTCAAAATGGAGTACATAAATGGAAAATGGAGCAAATGGAAGACATCAGAAGTTGTCTCTGTTATCGAACTTTTTAAATTATGGTTAAAATTGTTTAAGTGAATATATATTCATTCTCAAAAACTAGACAGGTAATTTCAGAGCAAATAAAACTGCAATTGGATAGAGGTAGAACTGGATTGGAGAAGAATCGGCAACTAATAAGCATGTGAGTGTTTTTAGGATAGTTTCATTCAAAAATCTGAGAGTAGCATAGTCTAAAAAAATTAATAAAAACAATAATAATAATAATTCCAAACTAGACAGGACAGCATGCAAAAAGCAATAGTAAGAATAGAGATACATAAATTTTACAGTCTTAATAAAATGATATTTGTTTAAAGAAATGTTTTGCTTTTATTTATTTATTTATTTATTTATTTATTTATTTATTTTGAGAGAGAACATGAGCTGGGGAGAGGGGCAGAGGAAGAGAGATACAATCCTCAGCAGTCTCCACACTCAGCATGGAGCCCAATCCCATGACTCTGGGATCATGACTTGAGCTGAAATCAGGAGTCTAGAAGCTCAACTGATTGAGCCACCAGCCACTCTAAGAAATATTTTACTCTTACAATCTAGAACAAAGATTATAAATTCCATCAACATCGAAAGTGTGGTAGGGACTAGAGGTGGAATAGAGATATCGATGGAAAGAAATGTTACTAGAGAAATGTCAACGTAAACAATTGTGTTATATTAAAAATAATTTTTAGAAGGCTAGAAATAAAATAACTTTTAAACCAATGTAGAAAAACAGTGGAATAAAAGAAATTGAATACACTCATCAAAAGACAGAGGGAGGAAAAGGAAGAAAAGCATGGTAAATAAAGACTAAGAAAAGAAAACAAGAATTAGTCCAAAAATATTAGCAATCACAATAATTATAACTAGGCTAAATTAGTCTACTAAAAGTTTTAGACTAATGAAAAAAAGCAAACCCTATCATTCCATTGTTTACTTATTTTCAATAAAATAACAAGAAATAATAAAAATTATGATAAGCTATGTAAATACTCATATAGATTGATGCCAAACATAATTCCAATCCTCACAACAATGCCAGAAAGTAGACCTACTATTTATTTGTATTTTACAGACAAGAGAATTGAGGCACAGAGAGGTTAGTTGCTTGGCTCAATTTCACATGGATATTAAGCAGCAGACCTAGGTTTTAAACCAAAACAGAGACAAGTTCCAGCTTCAGAATCTTGCCTATAATTTCTTTATAATATAGCCTGGCAAAAATAAGAAAAATTAAGCTTGTGCAATAATATTATCGAAGAAAATAAAATTTAAGGTGAAAACATTAAAAAGAGACAAAGATATTTCCTAATTATAAATACAATCCATGAAAAAGATAATAGTCATGAAGCAAGTAGGCTTTTTGCAACATTGCTGTGAAATGTATAAAGGCAAAGTAATAAAATGACAAGAAGAAATAGTCCCACAATCAAACTGTAAGACTTTAATAGACTTCTTTCAAAAACTGACATATCAAACAGAAATAGAAAATGAGGTATATTGGATGGGATAGACTAGGTGACTGCATATGTTAGTGTTGATTATTGACAAAATGTTTTCTGCCTTCCTTCACTCTTCCTTTTTAGGCCAATCCTAATGAAAGTATAATCCTTTCTATTTCATTGATACCAAGCTTGGCTATATGATGTATTCTGGCCAAAGCAATGTTAGTGTAAAAGACATGTGCTACTTCTGGGCACAAGCTTTAAGAGGCATCATATGTGCTATTGTATCTGTTTTTCCCTTTGCCATACCATGAACAATGTCTCAGAGGAACTGGTCTTTCATCCATGGAAATCCAAAGCCAGATCTCCGGGTTATAACACAGAAGCAAACAGCAAGCCATTGTTGCTATAAGCCACCACAATTTTGGAGTTACTTGTTATGACAGCATAAATTGGCCCAAGCTGATTGATGGTGCATTATACTAACAAGTAATCCCCAAACCTCAGGATTTAAAAAATGAAAGATTATTTCTCACTCATGTTATATGCACCAGTGGCTCATCGGGGGAGAGAGTCAATATGTGCTACATACTCATTACTCAGGGAATGAGGACAAGAGTCTCCACCACCTTTTGATGGTTTTGAATACTTGAATACTTGAAAAATCTGAGCACATATTAGGAAGAAAGGGAGTCTCAACAAATATTGGTATCACATAGACCAAACATCAGAGATGTCTAATGAAATATAATTAGAAATATCCATAAGGGATAGCTCCAGAATTCCGTATTTTCCAATATTTTAGAATCCTATTTTATATAATTCAAGAATTGAACAGTAAGTAGAAAATGGAAATTAACAAACTCTTAAAAGTGGGCAAAGGGTACCAAATTTGTAGAATGAAAACAAAGTAATACTCAGAAGGAAATGGATATCATTAAATTTTTTAATGAAAAGGGTGAATAAATAATCATCTTTTCATTTGAAAAACGTATTAAACACAAATACAGAGGAAAATTAAAAAAACAAAAATTAAACAAACGTGAGTGTATCAATAGAAATATATATATACAAAGACTAATAAATTCCTGGCAAGTATTCCCAAGGAAAACAGGGAAACAAAAAGAATGTAAATAAATAGGAACAAGAATGGAAATGTGGCTACATGCAGAGACAGCAGATATATAAGAATATGAGACTATACTATTAATAATTCCTGTAGTCAATCTTTTTATTCTTGGATCATATCTTTAAGGTAAATTTAAGTGGTACTGAAACACCTACCCCTCAAAAGGCACCAGACATTCATAATTTACAGATGTATTCTGTGTAATAACTTCAAAGAACAGAGGAATGGATAATAGAAGTTTTACAATTGTTCCAGAAAATACAAAGAGATGGATTGCTCTCCAACTCATTTTATAAGCTAACATAACCTGGATACTAAAACAAATAAGAACATTAAAATGTAGGCCGAAGTGGGTTAAAATTTATTACAGCCAACATAATCATCCACCTTGAAACTTCAAAAGAATGAACTGACAAATATTAGTGCTAAGATGTGGTCTGATACATAATCACCATACAAAAGACAATAGCTTTGTATACTCCTGCAACAACTAATTCAAAATTGTTGCAAGAAACAAAGGATTCTATTCACTGAAGCTACAGTATCTTGAAATTACCTTAACATAAATGTATTAGGCTTTTATTCCTTATGGAGAAAATATTAAATTTGCTCAAAGAATTAAGAGACCTTAATAAAAGGAAGAAAAAAAAACTGTCAGGGAGGAAGAGCTCCCTCTGCCCTGTGGTCCATCTGCCTGGACTTAGAATTAAATTGCCATAAGACATATTAACAGGAGAAAATCGAATCTGATAGCATATGTATAGGGAATCCACACAGGCAGGAAATTCCAAAGACACTGAGGCATCATGAAGCTTCTATGAGCTAAGGAGAGGGGAGGAGCCTGAAGATATGAAGGGGAGAAAGTTCGTTAGCACGAAGGTGAGGGATGTTCAGAAAAACAAGGTTGTCCTATTATTCAGGTAAATTCCTTAGGTAAAGGGGAATCTAGTTAAGGGTTCTCTTTCTGTTATAAGCTCTCCTTTACAATGTAAATTTGGACAGTTGCAGGGGAGGCCGAGAGTTTCTCCTGTATCTACTGGGTTTTAATTAAATTATTATTATTATTATTATTATTATTATTTTGGTTTTAATTACTTTTAACTCAAAATAATCTTTATGCCAAAGTGGCCCATCTTATGGCAGTTTGCCCAGGGCCCCTACAAAAACATAGTTCAATATTCAATATAATAGAAGCAGCACTTCAAATCATGGGGAGATAAATTATTCAATATATTTTTCTGGGAAAACTCAAGATGTTATAAAAAAAGATAGATCCCTAGATCACACCATTCAAAACAACAAATTCCATGGAGACTGGGGACATAAACACAAAAAGAAGATAATTCTAAGCTTCTGGAAGAAAAGATAGGAAGCTCTCTTTATGCCTCTGTGTAGCAAATACCTTAAACAGCCATAGGAAGCAAAAATCATAAAGGGTAAGAACCAAATACTGTGATCAAAGGAAGGTTTCCTTTGATGCTAATGATTATTAAACTTTAGTAGTATACTGACTTGCACTCCCTGGAGGGCCTCAGGAGGGCTTAACTACGCTCAAATGGTCATATATTTTTGTGAAATGTACACTGGCATGATGTGTTCCTTCAGTTGGTTTAGATCAGGGATGGGCAAATCCAGCCCACTGTCTGTTTTTATAAATAAAGTTTTATCAGAACGTAACCACACTCATCCTGTTTCCTATTGGCTGCGGATGCTTTGGTGCTCTAATGACAGGGTTGAATAGCTGTGACACAGGCCTTATGGTCCTCAACCCCTACAACATTTAGTATCTGATTCTTTCCAGAAAAAAGTTTCCCAACCCCTCATTTATAGCACCTTCTACCTGGTGCTGGGACTTTTCCTGTTACATTTGCCTCCATGTCGGGAGGTAGTAGATTAGCCAGGGTCACCTTTGGGGTCTGGCTAAAGAAGGCTTGAATGGAGGATATGTACATTAACATACATATAGAAGCTTATATTTAGGTGATTTGCAATAACTTCTGTGCATGGAAACAAAACATTATTGAAATTAAAGAGCCAGGAGCCAGCCTGTGGAAATTTTTTCCACGTACCAAACAAACACAGAATTGACAGAGGATTTGGTTTTCAAAATGGAAGTTCTCTTTGGTCAGAAATATACTTATTATGCAGCAAGATAATTACAAACACATCACACTTTCTAAAACACTTCCTTGGGAATTTAGTGAAGTAAAATTTATCAGAATTCTGGTGCTGATAAAGCCCTGTTTGTAACTGTACTCCGAACAGTGAGTTTGTGAGCGAAGTCTCGGGTTTTATGTATCTCAATTTTCAATAATAAAATGAAAATGTTTATCAACCAAGCTACAGATAAGATGAAATTAACTTTCCTATCTTCTCTATAGAAAATGCTACAAAATCTTTGATACATGACAAAATCATCAAGGATTTGTGACACTTAGGATATTTACCATTGCTTTCATATTTGTGGTTTATTGTGATTTCATTTCTCATTAAAATGTTTAATTTCGTATTTAAAATTGTTTTTATAATTGCATTTTAATTTGAAAGAGGCCTCTGGGGCTCCTGGGTGGCTCAGTTGGTTAAGTGTCTGACTTCAGCTCAGGTTATGATCTTGCAGTTTGTGAGCTCGAGCCCTGCATCAGGCTCTGACAGACTCAAGACTCAGACTGAAGCCTGCTTCAGATTCTGTGTCTCCCTCTCTCTCTCTCTCTCTCTCTCTCTCTGCCCCTCCCTGCTTGCTCTCTGTCTCTCTCAAATATAAGCATTATTCAAAAATTTTTAAACAAGAAAGAGGACTTTGGAAATTGCATAACTTTTTGCCCCATAAATCATGGATTTGATCCTCTTTGTGTAGAGAAAAAAAGAAAGTTTTCATAAACTTAGTGAAAGGCTAACTGGGAAACTTTAAAAACACATTTCCACATGTATAACATATATAATTGGATTAGCATTAATGTATCCAGACTAATTTTTTAAAAAACACAGTTTTTGGGGCACCTGGGTGGTTCAGTTGGTTAGGTGTCTGACTTCAGCTCAGGTCATAATCTCTCAGTTCATGAGTTCGAGCGCCATGTCGGGCTCTGTGCAGACAGCTCAGAGCCTGGAGCCTGCTTCGGATTCTGTGTCTCCCTCTCTCTCTGCTCCTCCCCTGCTTGCACTCTGTCTCTCTCTCAAAAATAAACTGAGCTTTGCACTGACTGGAACACTCATGAATCAATCATCTCTGCATAAGAGAGTGCAAAGTAAGACTGGTTTAAATCTGTGTTACCTGAAATCAATTATTGCCTCAAGAGGGATGGGATTACCCTAATCGTCTTCTGCTAATCCCCTTGGATAAACTTAATTCTATTCAAACAGTGCAATGGGGGAAATTAGTATTATGGACACCATAAAAAACAAAATGGATAATTGACAAAGGATATAAACACATATTTCCCCAAAAAGGAGATTCAAATAAGCAGTAAACTTCAACAAAAAGATGGACACAAGGTGGTTTATAAAACTATTCTGTTCAATTTGGTAAATGTTTAAAAATTTCCATAATGAAACATTTATTTTAAAATTTCCCACCATGAAATTGTGGATTTTTATATTTTTTCTTTACCTGTCAATTTTTCTTTTACATATTTTGAAGCTATGATATTCACTAAATAAATACTTAGAACTATGATGTTCTTGTGATGAATTGATCCTTGTATTACTGTATTATAGGTTGCTTTTCTTTAGTAATGGTATAATGGTTTTGGGCTTGAAGTATATTTGACAAATATTAATGTAACTTTCTAATCTTTTTTTGGCTTATATTTGCTTGGTATTTATTTTTTGTCATTTGAGTTTTAATCATTTGTGTCAATATGTTTTAATTCTCCTATAAACAACTTAAAATTGGATTACTTTAGGCTAGTTTAATAATCTTTGTCTTTTACCTGGTAAATTTAGTCCATTTACAGTTACTATTGAAAAAAATGAGAAAAGCAGTCATTTATACCCACAGGCAGGCCTGACAATAAGAGATAACTCCTGGTATTTCTAGGAGCTCAGCCAGCATTCATAACTAAGTTATGATGGTCTCACAGGTCTGTGATCATGATGGAGAAAACACAAATAAGAACTTTCTTAGCAATAAAAAATATTATAAAAAAAAAAAGAACCAAATAAGTACCTTGTCTGATTAATACTAGTAACTGATGCTTTTGTACTAATTACAAATTTAGCGCCCTTTTCATTTCTCCTGCCTCTTAGATGAAATTAAGATACCCTTCCAAAGAATTTCTCTACTTCATAACAATATTTGGTTTAGAGCAAATCAAATCCTTAAATCCTCCTCCTATCACTCAACATGACCAAATCTTATAACTTTCTTCTAAGTCCTCCTGGCATATCTTGTGGTTCACCATGGTATATTATCTCATCCTTCTGATAGGCAATATTACGCAACCTTCTTGACTACAGGTAGGTCTCCAATGGTCTTTAATAGATGACTTTACCACTATAATCCACTGATACATTTGGATTTATTTCTACTAATCTTATTAAGCAATTGTGTTTATTTCCTGCTTTTGTATTTCTTTCCTTCTTTTCTTTCCCTTTGGATTTCCTCTCTTCAACTCACCGAATTTTCCTCTACTTCTAGGCATTCTTTATCAATTCTTTATCAGTTACCCTATTTTAATGTTCATATTTAATGTATAAGATTATATTTTCTGGTCTTTTATTTACAACCTCTTCCTCACTACACATGAAGTAGGCAGTATTATTATAATACAGTCCATACGTGTTGAGTGTGTTTAAATATTTATCATTACCTTTGCTCATCATTTATTTAGTACAGACTTCCATCTGGATTCATCTACTTAACTTTTTAACTTTACCTTACAAAATATAACTTTGGTAATTTTTTTTCATAATTATTATTTCATGCTTCCTCTTGAAAGGTGTGTTACTTGGTATAAGATTATACATTAACTTTCATTTGGCCCAGCACATGAAAGATACTCCAACTGTCTTCAGCTCCCTTTCAGCCTTTGGACTAATTGTCACTTATTTGTTGATAACTGGTCTTTTCTCTCTAGCCATTTTTTAGGATTTTCTGTTTTTCTTTGGCATTTGCAGTTTTAACGTTAATGTCAAGGTCTTGATTTCTTTTTCTTTGTCTGGCTTGGAATATGCCAGACTCCTAGATGTAAATGCTCATGTCTTTCAAAATGTCTGCAAATTTTCTGCCATTTTGTCTTTGGATATTCCTTTTTCTCTATTTTTTTATCTTCCTGTAAACTGTAATTAGTATTATTTTAGCTCTTCTGATGCTATTCTCCTAGTCTTTTATCCTCCCTTTATATGTTCAAGCTGTTGGATGTGTCTGGATGTCCGACTTCTTTTCCAGAACATTTATCTTCAGCTGCATCACCTCAGCTGTTTAAGCCATCCATTGAGGTTTAAAATTCAATTATGTTTCTATGATAGCAGTTTTATTTCTTAATGTATTATTATGTAAGATTAATTAATTAAGATGTTAAATGTAGTTTTTCCAATTTTCTGTCTAAATCCAACATCTGAAGTATCTGTCATTCTGTGTATGTAGTCCCTTATTTCTGCTGGATCCTACTCCTGGTGCTTTTATCCTGAACTGTTCTATGATTTTTGGTGATAAAATGCCCTTTTTTGAAACCTGAATTGACTTGGAGTTCCTTCAATATGAATTTGCATTTGTTTCTGCTGGACATCTATAATCACTACCAACTGGAGACCACTTTAATTTGTATTTGAAGTTTTTAAAACCATAATGCTAATATAATTTCAACTACAATCCTGCAGGAGGCCTAGCATATAAATATGAATTCTCAGGGCATATTTTTTTATCTCTCTATCTGGTGCCAGAATCCAAATGGGCAACTTACCTTGCTGTCTTTTTCTTCAAGAGGGTTTATTTTCCTTTTATTCAGGGTAGAATTCTTTGCTTTTCCAGCTTTATTCATGAATTTTCTATTGAATTACCTACCTTCATTGGAAGCCATGAAGTCATCAAAAGTAGCTTGAAGGTCTCTAGAGGGTTGCTAGAAATAGTCATCTCAAACCCCATGTTGGCATTGGCTTACCTCCTAGAGTTCTGTGAATTTCTTCTTTTGTGTCAACTTAATGTATTTTAAAGATAATCTATCCATACATTCAGTTCTTTTAAATATACAGTGTGTTTAGAAAATTTAATCTGTCACACTGTTAGGTCCCAAAACCCAGCTTAATGTCTCTAAATGTGTATGGTCCCTACATTTGGTTCGTCCATAATTACATGATCCGTGTAAAAGGCAGCTGTCCAATATTAAGCAATGGCAAGGAATCTTGGGTTCAGGATACCATCTTCCAAACTGTCTTCTTTGAAAGCTAATGTCTTACATGATGTTGATTTGTATTCTTCCAGAAAAAGTGTTCTATTGACAGAAACTTCGGAAAATTCTTCATGTACTTTTCCCCTCTTGGAGACACTTATGTATATTAACATAGAGAACCTACTGAGAAGCCTTATAATAAAAGAACCTGATGAAATTTGCTTCACCAAATATTTTCCAACCATACTTTATCAAAGAACCTATTTTTGCTGAAGAGCACAGATGTCCATAGAACAGTGGTGCAAAGGAATATAAGCATTAATCTATCTTTTCTTTGAAGGAACAAAATATACTTCATTTACATGAAGAAGAAGCATAGTGTGTGTGGAAAAATAAAGGTCATGGAAGGAGGTGTTATGTATGTGTGAAAATTCTTTGGAGCAAGGGAGGGGTTACTATTACGTACTATTAAGAAAAGTTAGTGATACTTATTTATAGGTGTTGTCATGGGGACCTAGGAAAAGTTAAGAAATAACTTAGGTCTTGAGGGAGAAAAAGGCAAATGTACAAATAACAAAACTGTCTAAGCGATGTGGACTAAGGGATCTGTTTGCATGATCAAGTATTTCTTTATCTCCTTGTGCAATGATGAAGAGCTTGGACTATAAACCTTCAAAACCTAGATTGAAATTCTGGCTTCATCTCCCACCTTACCCGCTATCTACTGGCCTCATCTTCACATCTATAAAAAGAGCTAATACTTCCTTGCCCCATCTGCCTCTCAGTTTCTCTGATAATCAAAAGAGACTTAGAAGAGTAGACATTGTCCCACCCTAGGGCTGTGTAGGGTCCTCACTTTGAATTAATCCACAGAAGGCTAATTCATTAGGAAATACCTGTGTCCTTTTACTTATGAGTGTCAAGAGTGAGTTGGGGGAGAGGAGAAGGACTATATTTGTTGTGTCAACATCTCCTTCCATGTCATTTCTTCTGGAAAGTATCTAGAGCTTCCCTGAGTGTAGGTTGGATAGGAACTACTGAGAGGTGAGAGATTTTGGAAGAGTGGCCAAAAATTAGAAGCTAAGAAAAACCATCCTTAAGGAAATGGACAAGTTTGAGGCAGGTCCCAAGAACAAAAAGGCAATTATTCAGAGTGGAATGGCTGCATAGAACATTTAGGAGTGAGAGCTGGCAATAGCCCGTAAGCTGAGTGTCTTCCAGCTACTGTCAGGTTCGAGATCGAGTATGCTCACGGTGACCAATGGGGAACAAAAGCCAGGAGAACCCAGAATAAAGCCCTGAGTTCTTACACAACCTCGAGAGCCAAGAAAGGCCCCATCATGAAAACTGAATAGAAAATTTCTGGCCATGTGGAAAATTTGTTTGTGAACATTGTGTCTTTTGATAAGCCCAAATTGATTTTGACAAAAATTAGACTGAAAGGACATTTCTAAAACATAGGAGCCGATGTAATTCTAACAGGTTATTATTCTGTTATTAACCTGTTATTTAATATTGCATTTTTCCTTCTAGTTTCTCCCCCTTCCTTTTCAGTCCCCCCCCCCCCCCACGCCTTACCACTTTCTGACATTCTATACAAGTCACAATTCAATTTGTTTGTAGTTTGTTTTTTCTGGAACTGGAAAGGGCAGGGATTTTTGTCTATTTGATCCACTAATTAACCCCTAATGCCTAGAAGATTGGCTGATAAATATCAGCCGGTTTCAGTAAACGTTTGATGAGTAAATAAGCATTTGATGGGAACAGAACTTCACAGTTTGTGAGACAAGGGGAGCATTTGGCTTTGTTTTCCAGATAAAACCCCCAAGCTGGTTTTAGGCACAAGCAGAAGGATTTGCAACTCTTATGTCAATTTATGTGAATACAATAAAATTCCTCAGGGGTATAAAAACCTAGGCAAACAAAACAAAGCAAAAATCAAAAACAACTTCCATTTTTCTCCTTCACACTTCACACTGTAAACACAGTAAATCTGTAGCTATGATTTCATGAAAAAGTGAGAAGGAGCAAAACAATCCAACCAAACTAAACAAGTATAAACAACCTGGCAAACTTTTATTTTCATCTACTATGTGTCAAGCTAAATTGGCCTCTGCATATTATTTTAATTAAAAATTATCCTCTTGAGTACAAATGAGAAAGAAAAATGTAATCATTGGCCAACCTTCAAATTACTTTGAACGGTGTTTCTGGAAATTTAATGCTGATGGCATATTCTGTTTGTTAATCGTCCTCTAGTTCAGAGAAAATTACTCTTCGACATTTGCTTAACTGACTTATTTAGGTCGAATGGTGTTGGGTAGAATATGAACTTTGAACATTTCCAGCTACATTACTACATTCCTTTTGTGGCGAGGCTTATCCTTAAGAAAACAATTATTGTTCCCCCCAACATTTCTTCCTATAAGATACACACTATACACACACCAGTGTGGAAAATGTGAGTCTTCTGCCCAATTTTATAATCACAGGTAATTAAGTACTGTGAAATTTTATTTTGCAATTGTTCCTAGCCATCTGCTGAAAACATTTACAAAAAATTATTGACATTCTCTTAATTAGTCCTACTTTTAGGAAAAACTTTAAACCCATAATTTTTAATTATAGAGTCTCGAAAACTCAAAGATTTAAATGACTTTGCATTCTGTGCCTCACTGAGTGCTGGAGGAGGAAGAGGAGGAAATAACTTCCTGTGAAGAAAATAATTCTAAACCAAGGTTTTCAAAACGTCAAAAGATTGAAAATAAAATGACGACACAAGAACTCCCAAATGTCTGACAAGCTATATACAGCTTAATAAAATTAAATAGTATTAAATGTTTTTCACGGCCTGACATTACTGTGCTCATGATATCTCTATAAAATAATACTGATGCTGTGAGGTAGACAAATCCGTATTAGAAATCCATCTTAGAAAGTAGAAAACATGCTTCATTGAAGAGAAGATTGAAGTGACAGAAAAAAGAGATTTATTACCAACTTATCTTAAATGTGCGAAGTCTTTCTGAAGTCAGTTTTTTCAGCTTGTGACCATTGTTTATTAACTTGAGTCTGTTGTTGAGGCCCCTTGGGTAGCTCAGTCGGTCTTAAGTGTCCAACTCTTGATCTAGGCTCAGGTCACGATCTTACGGTTCATGAATTTGAGCCCTGCATTGGGCTCTGTGCTGGCAGTGCTGGGCCTGCTTAGGATTCTCTCTCTCCTCCCTCTCTCTCTGCCCCTCCCCTGCTTGTATGTGGGCACAGGTTCTCTATCTCTCTGAAAATAAATAAATACACATAAAAAAAAACGAGTATTTTGTCATTATGATCCCACTAATTCTGTTTGTACTAAATTCAACCCAGGAGGAAAAGGCAATGGAAGAGGACCCCTCCTGTAGACTGAGGGAGTCAATGTTTTTCTCAAATATCCCTTGAAGCAATAAATTCCAATTTACACCTAACAAAATTAGCCACACTTTAAATGAGAAATATGTACAAAGACATTTGAATGACAAATTACCAGATTTTGAGAGTTTAAATTTGATAAATCTGTTTGGAACAGAGACACGATAGTAAAATCAATTTACACTGAATAAAATAGATGAGAGTGATAGGGAGCTGGAGGTATTAATTTAGGAGTGATTTTGCAATTTACTTCTCTACGAATTAGAAAGTTTACTAAATTTCAATCATCTTTGAAATTCAGATTCCGCTTCCCAACAAAATAATACATTTGGGGTTGTTTTGCTAAAAACGATGGTGTTCGAATTGAGATGAGCCATTGAGCATTTCGCCTGATTCTCCTCATGGCTAATGTTGTGCACATGTAAGCAGGTATGTAGGGGAGAAACAAAGTGCAGTCTTGATAAGAAGACCCTCACACTTGATTTTGTCTTCTTCAACCTTTTTACCTCTTTGCTAATAATTTTGTCTCCGGTCTTCCTGCATGACATCCTTGACCAATACCTGTAGCCCTCCCTCCATAACTTCAGTTTCAATCATCCATTCTCTAACTGCTGCCTCCAATCTTTCCAGCACACTTCCTTTTATAGTTTAATTCACAATGTCTCATAAGACTCTGAAGTGTTCTAATCCATTGTTACCTTTGAGGCACCACCTCCTTGTGCTTTCTCCCAATTTACTCTGTTTTTAATTTTTTTTTTTAGTGTTTGTTTTTGAGAAAGAGAGAGACAGAGCTCGAGCGGGGGAAGGGCAGAGAGAGAGGGAGACACAGGATCCCAAGCAGGATCCAGGCTCTGAGCTGTCAGCTCTGAGCCCAACATGGGAGTTGAACTCAGGAACCGTGAAACCACGACCTGAGCCAAAGTCGGATGCTTAATTCACTGAGCCACCCAGGCACCCCTCTCTCAACTGACTTTTGTGTCAGCTCTACTCAAACACCCCGGGCTCCCTCCATGAGACCTTCGCTCTTGTTACTCTTCTTCCTGGGTCGCTCTTACTCCAGATACCCCCATGGCTCGTGAATTAGTTATCTCCTACCCCACAACTTAGTGGCTTAGAACAATCAATCTCACACAGTTTCTGAGGATTTATTATTTCACACAGTTTCAGAAGATCAGAAACCCAGGAGTAGGTTCTCTCTCAGGGTCTCTTGTGAGGTTGTAGTCAAGCTGTTGGCCAGGATGTAGCCTCTGAAGATGTGACTGGGAACGAAGGGTCTGCTTCCAGATCTTGGTGACAGGAGGCTTCGGCCTCTCCCGACACAGGCCATTTGGCAAGGCTGTTTATAGCAGGTTGTGTTCTATGAATCACTGAGTCCAGCCTACGCTCAAGAGCAGGGAAATTCAGCTCCACCTGTTTAAGGAAAGAGTATCAAGAATTTGTTGCCATATTTTGTTGTTATTGGCATGTTTTAAAAATCATCCGGGCTCATCTCTCACATATGTGTAATCTTTACGCCAATGCCACTTTATTAATAAGAGTTTTATTGTCCACATTATATAAAATAGGAAGACTTTCCCCTAGGCACTTCCCTTAACTGTTTCATTTGATTCTTAATGTTTATTACCATGTAAAATATTAAATGTTTATTTAATTATTTGTTAATTTTTTTGTCTCCTCCAACCCCCAGAATATAAGCTCCAATAGGAGAGAAAATTTATGTATTTTGTTTATTGCTGTATTCTCAGCACTCCGAACAGTACCCAGCACATAATGGACAAAGTCAATAAATACCTGCTAAACAAATAAATAAATAATAAAAGAACATGCGTTCTGTGGCTATTGGAAGATTCTAATCGGCTTTTGGGTGGCTTTACCTTAGCTTCTCCTGTGTTCATTCTTTGCTGCAAGAAACCCCTAGAGGTCAGGAAATTTGCTTTCACATTATTCAGGAGTACATACAATGATCAGACCCAGGCTTTCCCTCAGGCTGCAAATATGATAGTAGAATTAGTTGTTTGCGACACAGGGACATGTCTCCCAAATTTTCACAAAAAAAGATCTGGTTTTTATTTTACAGAGGGAGAAAGAAAATGTTGGCGGTGGGGGTGTGGGGTGGGGAGGGGAAGTTCTTTTCTCCTTTTTTTTTTTTTTTTTTTTGGAAAAGATAAATATTCTGGCAATTATGTGCATTTGTGAATCGCTCTAATTTCAGCTTCAGTATTCAGATGAGTGGCAGGACAATCTATGTTTCTCTTGATTCCCTTCTCCAATAAAACATCTGGCTACATACTAGAATTTTCATTAAAGGAGCACAGGGAGCTTCAACATAATTCATTTCCAAGTCTTTTTCTGGCAAGTCCTTGTATAAAACAATCTTCCCTTTAATATGAATCTGATACCCTTTTTCTGGCATAAGAATTACATTCATCTGGTATAATGAACATTTGTTTTTGAATAGAGGGACCTTTTGCCAACAAGATGAGAGAGAAGTGGGGGGAGGATAAATGTTATATTGTTATAGGATGATATATTATTATTTCCAAAACTCTGAGGAGAGAGACTCAACCTTGTCAGCCCTGATTTATGTCTGTTCATTCTGTGATTCAATAGGAAGGTCAGGCGAGCTTTACTGGAATGTTTTGTTATATATTTTTCTACCGAGTGCAATGAAAAGCATCTTACACCCCCG
This sequence comes from Panthera onca, assembly GCF_046562875.1. Classification (NCBI taxonomy): domain Eukaryota; kingdom Metazoa; phylum Chordata; class Mammalia; order Carnivora; family Felidae; genus Panthera; species Panthera onca. The sequence goes on from NC_138342.1 coordinate 158,980,733, forward strand.
ACCTCACTCCCCCTTTCTACTGTTAAGAGTTAACCGTTGATTGAATGGATGCTACATATCATTATGTCTAAAGAGCTATTCATATATCTTTATATGTGCCTGAACTCAAAATGGCTGAACAAGTCTGGGGGAGGGGGGTTCCCTGAGATCAGATTATTCATTGAGAGATTAGGGTATATGTTTGGAAAAGTTTTAAAACTCATTTTCTGGGGAAGCTAAGTTTTGAGAAAAATCTCAAGTGTTTTACTACTTGTGAAAGTTTGTCTACAAATCCATGATCACAAAATCTCCCATTTAAAAGCAAATATAGAGGCATATCCTAATGGAGAACATAAAAATAAGACCCGAAATGTAACTGGATTGCTTACTTCAGTGTGACTTGAACTTGTAGAGTTGTAGAGCAGTAAATGACTAGACATGTAATTACCAAGAAAAAAGTCCATAAAAAGTCTTTAAAACATAGGAGTATATGGTAAGAGAATATATGGTAACAGTGATATTTCAACATAGTAAGAAAAAGAGATGGGATTGTTAAAAAAAAATAGTGTTGGAACAACAATCTATCAGTAAGGAAAAAGAAAGCTAGATACGTAATTCATTCTTTATATAAAAGATAGATACATAAACATAAGTCATTTGGCAGATAATGTTCACGGGAATCAGGTCTTCTTAATCAGGCCTAAGCACCATAAAGAGTAAATTTAATAAATATTATAAAAATCCTAGTTTTATTATGTATGTGTGTGTTTATGTCTCTATTACATTCCCTTATTTGAAGCTTGTCTTTTTACTCTCTGCCTGGTCTTTCTTTTGATGAACAAGATTTCCCTAGTTTAATCAATTTAAATCCTCAAATTTGTGCTTTACGTGCGGTTCTGTTCTGTCCTGTTGAAAAGCTTTTGCCTACCCCAAGGCCATGAGGCCATGAGGGTAATGTTCTTTGTTATTTTGTAGAAGCTTTATTGTTTTAGCTTTTAAACTTAGATCTGTCCTCTAACCTGAACGGGAGTGGAGTGTCAAGATTAAATTATTCACATAATTATCTAATTAATCTAATATCTTTTATTGATAATATTCTTTGTCTGACACACTTCAATGTCAAACTGTTCACAAATTAAGTGACAATGTATATGTGGGTTTGTTCTAGGCTTTCATTCTATTCCCTTAATCTGTTTAACTAAAATTTTATCAATATCATACCATATTTTTCTTATCTTTTTGCTGTGGTTAAGGACTTCCAGTATAATATTGACTAGAAATGGTGACAGCGTGTCTTATTGTTTCATTTGCTGCTTCAATAAAAAAGTTCCAATATTTTATAATTAAACATGCTTTTTTTAAAAGTTGGGGTTTTTTTTGTTTGTTTTGTTTTGTTTTGTTTTGTTTTACTTTATTTTTGAGACAGGGAGAGACAGAGCATGAGCGGGCGAGGGGCAGAGAGAGAGAGAGAGAGAGAGAGACAGAATCTGAAGCAGGCTCCAGGCTCCGAGCTGTCAGCACAGGGCCCGACAGGGGGGGCTTGAACTCACGGACTGTGAGATCATGACCTGAGCTGAAGTCAGATGCTTAACCGACTGAGCCACCCAGGTGCCCCAAACATGCTTTTTTAATTAACAGTTTTTTTTAATGTTTACTTATTTTTGAGAGAGACAGAGAGGAGTAGGAGAAGGAAGAGAGAGATGGAGACACAGAATCTGAAGCAGGCTCCAGGCTCCGAGCTGTCAGTACAGAGCCCGACGCGGGGCTTGAACTCATGAACTGTGAGATTATGACCTGAGCTGAAGTCAAATGCTTAACTGAGCCACCCAGACATCCCTAATTAATAGTTTTAATAAGATTTAAGGAAGTCTTCTAACTTTGGTCTTTAAAATTGTTTTGGTTATTTTTGGACCATTGTATTATCATACACACTTTAAAATTAGCATATTAATTCACATTAAAAATCATCAGGATGCTGATATAATTGTATTAAATCTATATGTCAAATTGGGTTGAATTCAGATCTTTACCATACTGAGTTTTCTTATCCATGAACATGGTATTTTCCTCCATTCATTTATGTCTTAAAATTTATTTCAATTGCATATGTTTAATTTTTATGTTAAAGAGTCTGGCGTATTTTTTATTGTATTTATGTATAAGTAGTTTATTTTTTTTTTTATATACTATTTCAAACATTTGTAAGTTTTCAGTACTAAAGCAGTCTAGGCCTGGAATTTTCTACATGGGAAATGGCAGTTTTTCATAGGTTTCAGATAATTCAGATTTTCACATTGTTCTTCTACAATATTTGGTAAGGTTTCATTTCATAGGAATTTTCTAATATACAGAATATATTTTCTAATATATATTTTCTTTTTTTTTGATTTTTTTTTAACGTTTATTTATTTTTGAGACAGAGAGAGACAGAGCGTGAACGGGGGAGGGTCAGAGAGAGGGAGACACAGAATCCGAAACAGGCTCCAGGCTCTGAGCTGTCAGCACAGAGCCCGACGCGGGGCTCGAACTCATGGACCGCGAGATCATGACCTGAGCTGAAGTCAGACCCTTAACCGACTGAGCCACCCAGGTGCCCCCTAATATATATTTTCTAATATAATTTATAAATGTATCTTCTTGATATTCATAAAACTTCTTATATTTATCATGTAATGTCTGTCAGATTTTGAAAGTTCCTGATCATTATCTCTTTTCATATTTCATCTGTACTACCCTCTTTCTCCTTCCCTTGTACAATTTCACTTACATATGTGTGTATATCCCACATGTCTTTCATATTAATTCGTATTTTACATAATTGTTTTTCTTTTCATGTTTCATTCTGGTTATTTATGTTGAATCATGTTTTATTTCACTGTTCTTTTCCAGTATGCATTTTTAATTTCAGCTATTATAGGTCAGTTTTAGGTTATATTCCAGTTCTCTTGTGTTTCACCTTATAAACTATTTTCTTGAACATGTGTATAACAGCTATTTTAAAATCTATGTTGGATAACTAAAATATATGGATCACTTGTGGGCTTGTTTCTATTGTCTATTTGTATCAATTGTGGCTTATTTACATACTATAAGCATATAATATTACTTATACATCAGAGATATTTTAGTATTTGCTCTAGGTTTTACCTCTTTAACACATTTCAGTGTTAAACCTAGTGCATTTGCTCTAGGTTTTACGGAATACCACTTTAACACATTATCTTCAAATAATATTATGCTTCTCCAAATATAATGTAAAAAACTTATAGGAACACACTTCCATTCCTTCCTGTTCTTTGTACTATTGTCAAACATTTTATGTTTACATGTTAAAATCCTATAAGATTTAAAATTTTAAACTGCCAATTAGCTTTTAATGGAATTTTAAAATGAAAGCAAAATACTGTATTTTTTTCTCATAATTGCCACTTTGGGTACTTTTCATTAATTTGTGTAGATTAGTGGTTCTTCGCGGGGAAGTGGGTATGATTTTGACTTCCTAGAGGTGTGACAATATCTATAGACATTTTTGGTAGTTATAGCTGTTCTGGTGGGGGGACAGGGTTGCTACTGGCATTTAGTGAGTACAGGCCAGAAATGCTGAGGACAGGCTACAGTGAGTATGCCATCCTCCTCCGCAAGGAATTATCTCGTTTTAATGTCAATAGTCCCAACTTCGAGAAACTCTGGTGCGAATCCAAGTTTCCACAGTAAATATAGATCTGTAGTGTGGTGTGATATAGGTCAGATGGTGATGAATCATCAGCGTTTGTCTGAAAGTCTTATCCTCACCTTCATTTTTGAAATACATTTTCACTAGGTGTAGAATTCTGCATCGAAAGTATTTTATTTCAGCACTTTAAAGAACTCTTTTCATTGCTTTCTGGTTTGCATAATTCTGTCAAGTCTTCAGTCATTATTCCACTGTGGGTAATATATACTTTTCTCTGGCTGATTTTAACATTTTCTTCCTAGTCTTGGTTTCAGTAATTTGATTAGTGTGATTTTCTTTTGTTTATCATGCTTAGGGTTTATTGAGATTTTGGATCTGTGCAGATATTATCAAATTTGAAAAAACATTAGCTATTATTTCTTCTGATATATTTTTTTTGGTTCCCTGAACTTCTGAGACTTCAACTCCATATAGGTTGCACTACTCTGTGGTCCTACAGTTCACTGAGATTCTTTTCTTAATGTTATTTTCTTTAATGTTATTTATTTTTGGGAGAGAGAGAGAGAGAGAGAGAGAGCATGCACGAGTGGGAGAGGGGCAGAGAGAAAGAAGGAGACAGAGGATCTGAAGTGGGCTCTGCACTGATAGCAGAAAGCCCAATGCAGGGCTTGAAGTCACGAACTGCAAGGTCATGACCTGAGCTGAAGTCAGAGGCTTAGCCAACTGAGCCACTCAGGGGCCTCTCACTGAGATTCTGCTAATTTTTTTTTTGTTTGTTTGTTTCTTTTTTTCCTCTCTGGGCTTATTTTGGACAGTTTCTATTGCCATGCTCTCAAGTTTATTTTCCTCTGCAGTGTTAATCTCCTTTATATTCAGCACATTTAAAAATATTTCTATATTGAAAAAAGCAATGCCTCGGGCTCATGCAGACTTAAGAATTTTTGGAACTACTATCAGCCAGATTAAAGAGCCTTTATTGAGAACATGAGGCACTCGTAAAGACTTTAGAAGAGTAACATATACCTGACAAGATTGAACTCTTAAGGAAAGGTTACTCTAAAACTTCCCTAAAATATTAAAAACAAGTCTTAAAAAGATCAAGCTGTTTTCTTTTCTTTTCTTTTTTTAATGTTTATTTATTTTTGAGAGATAGAGACAGAGTGTGAGCAGGATAGGGTCAGAGAGAGGGGGAGACAGAGAATCTGAAGCAGGCTCCAGGCTCTGAGCTGTCAGCACAGAGTGTGACACAGGGCTCGAACTCACGAACCATGAAATCATGACCTGAGCCAAAGTCGACGCTCAACCGACTGAGCCACCCAGGTGCCCTGATCAAGATGTTTTATAAATAATTTAGTTGCTTTCTGATTGGATTCTAGCACTCCTTAAGAATACAAGAAAATTCAGTACTCAACAATGTAAAATTCAAAATATTTAGCATTAAATACAAAAATTTAATAATCGAGTGAAGTAGGTAATGGATAAAATTGGCCCATTAATAAAAGAAAATTAGTAAATAGAAGAAACTCAGAAATGAAAGAGAAGTTGAAATTAGCTAATATTGAGTCTTCCAAGAGGATGCCAAGATGGGATTGAAGGTGAAAAGGTTTTATCAGAGTTTGTACCTGTAAAAAGAAACAGGGAGTGAGCAGAGGAGGGCTGGGAAAGCAATCAGACCAGAATTCAAGAGTGACCCCAAGGGAAGGTCAGAAGAAGAGAAGGCTGAACGCAATACTCCTAAACTGTCATGCAGTCTAAGAAACTTGTGGTAAAACATTGTTCTATCTTTGAGCCGGTCACCTAACGAAAGCATGCTTTGTCTCCCAGAAATGAACCTGCCTTAGTAGCTCAGCCACACTTGGTCATCAACAGGGAGCAACCCATGAGAGTCATGGCTTTGGTGCCAATCCAATGATGGGCTTCAAAGTACAGCCCTTTGTGCCCTTCACTGACTATTCTCCATGTAGTAAAAGGTGTCTGAGGCACAGTCTCATGACTACAGTGGCAGACGAGGACTTTGAAACACATATCACCATGACAAAAAATAATAATCACCATGAAAACGTTTGGTCTGTTGCAAGAATTACCAAAATGTAACACCGAGCCATGAAGGGACCATGGCATTGATGAACTTGCCACAAACCATCCATTTGTAAAAGCAGCATCTGAGAAGTGTCATAGAGCAAAGTGCAGTAACATGAGGTACGCCTGTACTACCTTTGTCATTGTGTATGAAAATGTGGGAGTTCAGGGTAGTGTTTTCTTCCTACAGAAGAAGAGGCAAATTACAACCGCTAGTTCCCCTAATTGCAAAAGCCATCGTACCACGTCTATAAAATAGAATTAGTATATCAGAACATTATATGTAAGGTAGGTCTATAGGTGCTGATATGTAAAGATATCTATGATGTATTCGTTTTTAGGGCTATCATAACAAGGTACCTCAGACTAGGTGGCTTAATCTATAGAAATTAATTTTCTCACAGTTGTGGAGCCGAGATGTTCAAGATCAAGCTGTCAGTAGGATTGGTTTCTTCTGAGGGCTGTGGTCCTTGGCTCTTACATAGCTGTCTTATTCCAGTGTCTCATACGATCTTCTGTCTGTGCTCATCCGAGTCCTAATCTCCTTTCCTTATAAGGACACCAGTCAGATTGGATGAGGGCCCACCCACAAGATTTCATTTTGCTCTAATCATCTTTTTAAAGATTCTCTCTCCAGGGGCATTTGGATGGTTCAGGTGGTTAAGTGTCTGACTCTTGATTTTGGCTGCAGTCATGATCTCGTGGTCCTGAGATGGAGTGCCGCATTAGGCTCTGCCCCGGGGCCTGGAGAAGGCTTAAGATTCTCTTTCCCCTTCCCTCCCCGTCTGCCCCTCTAGCACTCGCACAAATGCTTGCAAGCTCTCTCTGTCAAAAAAATGATTCTATCTCCAGATACGGTCACATTCTGAGGTACTAGGAGTTAGGACATCAACATGAATTCTGAGGAGGTACAATTCAGCCCATAACATATATTTTAATGTAAAAGAGGCAAGGTATGAACAGTATGTGTAATATAATTTCATTTGCTTCCATTTATTTACTTATTATTTTCTTAACGTTTAGTTTTGAGAGAGAGAGAGAGAGCATGAGAGGGGGAGGTGCAGAGAGAGGGAGACACAGAATCCCAAGCAGGCTCCAGGCTCTGAGCTGTCAGCACAGAGCCTGATATGGGGCACGAACTCATAAACTGTGAAATCATGACCCGAGCCAAAGTTGGAAGCTTAACTGACTGAGCCACCCAGGGGCCCCTATTTATGTATTTTTTTAAGTTTATTTATTTATTTTGAGAGGCAGAGAACGAGTGGACAGAGGAGGAGCAAAAAAAGAGAGGGAGAGAGAGAATTCCAAGCAGGCTCCATACTGTCAGCACAGAGCCAGATGCAGGGCTCGATCTCACAAACCATGAGATCATGACCTGAGCTAAAATCAAGAGTGGACACTGAACCAACTGAGCCTCCCAGGGGCCCCTCATTTGCTTTTAAAGCATTTACATATGTGTATTTGCATAAGTGTTGGGTCAGACTTCAAAGAATATATCGATAATGGCTTTCCCTGAGAAAATGGACTGAGGGTTCGTGGTGACGGAGAAAAGTAAGGTAAAAATACCTTTTTAAATCTTTCTACACTGTTGCTTCTTTTGCCATATTTCTGTAGTGCCTTTACAGTAATAAAGAGACAAGGTTACAAGCTCTCTCATATTACTGATGAGTAAAACAAGGCCAAAATTTGCCTGAGGTCAATTAGTTCCAGATAAAGCCAGGAATGCAGGACTGCCTGACGACTGCTGTATGGGAGATCTTTTATGCTTGCCAGATAGCCCTGGTCCTCCACGTGGTCATTGGATACCTAGACTTTAACTTTCCATTTTGCTACTTAGGTAAGTTTCTACTACAGTTATTTGTATCGCTCAGTAATCTGTTAGTGTAAATCCGTTATACCAAAGCCCTCAGTAAAACTAATAGGTTTAGATCCATCGTGCCTCAGCTTGATTATTTCATGCTTCGGAAAATTTAATATGACCTTAGCTTCAGATAAAGAGCTTTACTGCGTAAGAGGTCATCCTGTTCTGGATTTTCAGCTTCTGTCCCTAAAATATTACCATCTTCGCTTAGCTGTGGGTACTCCAGGTCTCCCCGACCCTTGGTGTTCATCCGACTTCCAACTTAACAACAGGTCCAAGTTCTCCACACATTTCCCTTATTATCCAGCACTCGTCCCAAATCGTCTTCAGTGATCAGGCCTCCGCCGGCATCCTGTGACCTTGGGAATCCCACACCTATACGTGAGGCTTCCGGACCCTTCACGGGCTGTTTTCTCACTTACCCGGGGTTGAGAAAACGCGCTTGCAAATACTGCTGTCAAGTGAGAGGCTCCACAGTTCGCCATGAACAGTCAGATGTCACTTCATTGCGGGGATCTCTGCTTTGAACGCAGCGGTTCCTTGGCCAGAGCCCGAAAGGGGGCAGTGCGGCAAGAGCCGCCGCAGGAGTTTCAAGAGCTCCGCTTCTAGGCGGCCTGGACAATTTGTTCTGCAACTGCGCATGGTTTTGAGCGTATTCTCTTTTAAGTGACTCTCTCATCTGGTCCTGTGAAGATGGAAGACTCCGTTAAGAAGCCACACTGTATGGCAGTCACAACAGGGTCCTTTATCCCACTCAGTATGGAGCGGGGGAGAAAAAACTCCGTAGAATGCAACGTGCCAGAGTGGTTTCACTTGACCTTTCTTTACTAACTAGGCTCATTCAGAGTTTGTTTCTTTCCTTCTTTCTTTCTTTCTTCCTTTTTTTTGTTTTTTTTTTTCTTTTTTTCAAGGAGGAAACCGAAGAAGCCATTAAATGGCTTAGTTGTTTCATCTTAAGCTCAGTGGCTGTAGGGGAAGAAGCGGCTATGCCATGGATGTTCAGAAAACGGTTTATCCTGTTACCCTCCAGGAGGTAGCTGAAGCTTCCCCTTCTCCTTTACTGCATTGCCCCATCCCCTCACCCAAACTCATTCATCTTATCTGCTTTTATCAGCAGAGTCAAAAACTGAGATTCAGACCGACTTGATGTCCTCTGTTAAATAAGTTCATACGAGGGCCTCCAAAGTGGGGTCTGCAAATGCTAGGTGTATACGATGATCGCTCGGGATGCTGAAATAAAATATTAAAACTTCTATTTATATTTCTTTTCGCCTAAAAGTAGGCACAAAATGAATCTTCAGAATATTTAACTTATGAGATGGTACCTGTGCCCCCCTATCACGTTTCTCACGTAGGGAGACCCGGTGTCCTGGGGGTGAGTAAGAGAATGCCGTAAAATTGAGGGGGGGGGGGCAGTCACACTAGGCCATTTGTTTTGAGCTGTTGGAGTTAGCACAATTTACATACAAGCAGGTAAGTTGATTTATTAATTGTATTTCCCAGAGTTAACTAAACTGGTCATCCTAAGTCGCTTAGTGAAATTCCTACAAACTAGAGACAGAGAATACATGAGACAAAAATGCCAAGAGTTACCATTTGAACTTAAAAAAAAACAAAACAAAAAAAAAAAAAAAACAACAACTTGTTTTAATGTTGGGATGCCTGGGTGGCTCAGCCAGTTAAGCCTCGGGTTTCCACTCAGGTCGTGGTCTCAAAGTTCATGAGAGGGAGACAGAGTATGTCTAGTTGACTCCATGCTGTCAGCACAGAGCCTGACCAGGGGCTGGATCTCATGAACTGTGAAGTCATGACCTGAGCCCCTATCAGCTTAACCAACTAAGGCACCCAGGTGCCTCTGTACTTTTAACTTTAGAAGGAGCTTTTTATCACCTCTATGAAAAATTAAAGTCAAAGATGATTTAATCACATCTACTACATTTGATCACATTTCTCCAGTTTTTTTGTGTTTTTTTGTTTGTTTGTTTGATGTTTATTTATTTTTGAGAGAGAGAGAGAGAGAGAGAGACAGAGCGCGAGCAGGGGAGGGGCAGAGAGAGAGGGACACAGAATCTGAAGCAGGCTCCAGGCTCTGAGCTGTCAACACAGAGCTGGACATGGGGCTCAAACCCATGAACCGTGAGATCATGACCTGAGCTGAAGTCAAACGCTTAACCGGCTGAGCCACCCAGGCACCCTGACATTTCTCCAGTTTATAAAAATCATCAGTAATATATTCATGAGAACACTGTGGGTGTTGTCTTATGAATTAAATTACTAAAAAAATTATTTTAAAATTTTTATTTCATTTTATTTCACCTTCTTAAATGTTATGTTTTCAGATTTTATAATGTACATCATAATAATATAGTAGTAAGTATATATAACTTAAAATAAAATAGTCATACAACTATGAGGGCTATGTGGTTCAAATATTTTATTGGTAGAGCACATTATCAAAACAGTTTGGTGACCACTGGTGAGATTTTTGCTTCCCTCTGAACAGAGGGAGGAAAAAATTGTGCTTTGAGCCAGGAAAAGGCCTTGTTGGTCACCATTAAAGCGAACCACATGCCTTCTCCATGCACATAGGCTGGTGCCATGTGCTGTGGGTCATGCCCATTTGGGTAAGCAAAACAGGAGAAGGGACCTTAGGGAATAAGTGAAGACCTTCTCATAGTTGCTTTTCAGGTCATACTTGGGCTTTCAAATTTCTAAAAGATAAGCACATATCATCTGTGTAAAAAAAAAAAATAAAAATAAAAGGCTGCACCAGATTATAGATTTTCTAAGTAAAGTCTAAAAATGATATCACACCCATTACCCCCATCACCTTTCCCACCCTGGCCCCAGAAAACTACGTGCATCATACCCATTTGTTAGGGCATGAAACCTGATCAAGGAGAGAGATTCCGCTGGTAGCTTCCTTCCTTCACAGATTAGGAAACTTTCCCAAGAAGGAGGTGATGCTTTGCATTTCGGTGAATAGCACAAGTCTCAGCTCGTGGACAATGTTGTGATGACGCAGACTTCTCCTAATAGACACTGAAGAGGGTCAGGACCCGTGGAAAGGCTAGCAAGCTTTAATATGGGTAGCTGAGTCTCCTTAGCAAATATTTCCCATGATACTCCAAGACAAGATGGCAGAAGATGGGGCCTCATTCCTTCTGTTCTGCTGCCTGCAGCTTTGGGTCAGTGCACTGATTGCCCTTTCCTGAGGCTTCCACAATATCAGGTTTCTACAACCCTGTTCTTGACCATCCTTACTTTTGCTTCGTGTCTTTATTATAAGGTACTTAAAGACTCCAGTTCTGACAGCTACTTGTATGTTCATGAATAAAAATCTACTACACTGCAGGATTTCGGTTTTATAGCATCTGCCTGGATTGTACTTATTTAGGTGGCATGCAATCAAGCATGACTGTAAAAGAAAAAAAACACAGTGTGACTTTATTTAATGTATTAAAGCTACACTGTTCACATTCTGCTAGGAAAAAGAAAGTGCATATATGGGCGTTGGAAAGATAGGGCTTTTCTGAAACTGAACCCACTTTAATAAGAACTGATTTAAATTTCTTCTTATCCCCACAATTGGCGTGAATATTTTTCTGGATCAAGGAGCAAGACATGGTGTTAGTGCGTTTACATTTTGTCTAGAATATGGGATCAAGAAAGCCATGAACAATCTACTTGCAAAATTAGACTTTAAAACGAACCTTTGGGGGTATTTTATGTCCTTGAGCTATTTTCTGCAAGCAGGTTGAGTGAAATTCACTCAGATTTATTGTTATTAAAATTCTTCCTCATCACTATGAGCATCATTATCACCCCCAGGTGGACATAGCACTTTTCTTTCCAGATGCTTAAGTTGCTTTACTTATATTATTGGAGCCATTTTTAAATATGTTGAAAATATCAGCCAACACACTTATCCCCACAATACCTCCCTATGGAGGGAAAGGAAAAATAAAATGATTTAAATTGACATTTTCTCCATAGTCTCTCGCCATAGAGCCAATGGCCATTCCAAAGCCACCTCACTTCATTTATTCGTATGTATTCCGGTGAGATAAGAATATTCATTATTCAGTTAATAATAAATGAACCAGAGGTGCAGAATGTAAAAAAGACTTGTCCAAGGACACATTCGGAATTAACAACATTGCAAATAAGTTAGCCAAAGCCTCCCGATCTGTCTACCGAACTTCTTCAAGCTCAGATACACATATTTCATGATACAGATTTTATTGAGATCCACTTTGTGCAACTCACAGGCTTCGAGCTCCTGCAAATGTGATGACTGCACACCTCAGGGATGGTAAATAAAGCAGACATACATGTGGATAATTGGAGGGTCAAGTTTAGAATGAGGCAGAAGTGGCTTTGAAGCCAATATCTCAATGTGGTTCTTAAGTAGCTCTATGATTTGGGCTACATTTTGAAATTTCTTTGAGGGTGACTTTCCTCATCAAGAATAAGAGAGTTATATCACCAACTTTCCAGAGTAGTTCCAACTATTAAATGAGATTGGCGTATGGTGAGAACACCATGGTTTACTGGTATTGTTACTATGACTGTTATTCTTGTATTTTGGAATGCAAAGACTCTGGTGGGATTTAAAAAATAAAAAAAATGGATATGTTTAAGATGTACAACATCACATTTTGATATACATATACATAGTGACATGATACTACAGTGGAGCTAATTAACATACTCATCTCCTCACATAATTACTTTTTTTTTTTTTTTTTTGCAAGAGCACCTGAGATCTACTCTTTTAGCAAATTTCCAGTACAAAATACAGTATTGTTAACTAATGGGCCTTGCTGTGCATTAGATCTCTTAGAACATATGCATCTTGTACAACTGAAATTTTAGACCCTTTTGACAACTTCTCCCTATTTTCCCCATCTAGCCACCACTGGTAACCATTGTCCTACTCTTGCTTCTATGTATTTGAGTGTTTTAGATTACATATATAAGAGACATCATACAGGTTTTTCTTTCTGTCCCTTTGTGGGAAGCTTGGATCGCCCAGGGCTGACACATCTCCGGGATCTGTCCCTCACACTCCCAAGGGAAGGGGCCGGGGGAACCTGGGCAGCTGCCTCAGCTTGGTGACCCCTGGGCCCTTTTCTCAGCTTCTCACAGATACTGTGTTTGTGAATAAAGTTGAAGGAAGGAAAAAAGTTAATAATAAGTGGCTTATTTTACTTAGCATGATGTCATATTGTTGCAATGGGCAGGATCTTCTTTTGAAAAATATTCTATTGTGTACATATATACATCACAATTTCTTTTATTATTATTATTATTCTTAAATTCCAATACAATTAAGACACAGTGTTATATTAGTTTCCAAGTGTACAATGTAGTGATTCAATAATTCTATACATTACTTAGTGCTCATCATAAGTGTACTCTTAATCCTCATCACCTGTTTCACCCATCCCCCCACCCACTGCTCCTCTGGTAACTATTAGCTTGTTCTCTGTAGGTAAGAGTCTATTTTTTGTTTTTTCTCTGTTTTTTTTCTCTCTGTTTTGTTTCTTAAATTCCACATATGAATAAGGTCATGTGGTACTTGTATTTCTGACTTATTTTACTTAACATTATTCTCTCTAGATTCATCCATGTTGTTGCAAATGGCAAGATTTCATTCTTTTCTTTGGCTGAGTAATATTCCACTATATATATATATATATATATATATAGTGGAATATATAATATATATGTATATATATAGTGGAATATATTTTATATATATTAGTGGAATATATTTTATATATATATATATATAGAGAGAGAGAGAGAGAGAGAGAGGAAGGTATAATATATATATGGAATATATATATATATATTCCATTATATATAATGTATATCTTGTGTGTATATACACACACCATCTCTTATTTATTTATCTATCAATGGACACTTGGGCTGCTTTGATAATTTGGCTATTGCAAATAATACTGCAATAAACATAGGGGTGCATGTATCTTTTTGAATTAGTGTTTTCATATTATTTGGGTAAATGCTCAGTAGTGGAATTACTGGATTATATGGTAATTTTATCTTTAATTTTTGGAGGAAACTACGTACTGTTTCCCAGAGTGGCCGCGCCAATTTGCATTCCCACCAACAGCGCATGAGAATTCCTTTTTCTCCACATCCTCACCAGCACTTGTTATTTTTTGGGTTTTTGGTTTTAGCCATTCTGACAGGTGTGAGGTAATATTTCATTATGGCTTGATTTGCATTTCCCTGATGATGAATGATGTTGAGCATCTTTTCATGTGTCTGTTGGTTACTTTTATGTCTTCTTTGCAAAATGCTTATTCTTTAATACGATAAAAAAAATTAACAATTTCTTTTTTTTAAGTGTATTTATTTATTTTCAAAGAGACAGAGACAGTGTGAGTGGAGGAGGGGTAGAGAGAGAGAGGGAGAGAGACAATCCCAAGCAGGATCTGCACTGCCAGCACAGAGTCTGATGCGGGGCTTGAACTCAGGGACTGTGAGATCATGACCTGAGCTGAAACCAAGAGTTAGACTCTTAAACAACTGAGCTACCCAGGTGTCCCTAAAATTGACAATTCCTTAACTAAACAGACCCCCCACCCCCAAAAGAGAGAAAGAACTCAAATTACCAAAATGGAGAATAAGAGTATCATTAATGATCTTACAGAAATGAAAAGGGAATATTATGAATAAATTTATATTAACATATTGGATAACATAATTGACTCAAAAAGAAATAAGATATTTGAATAGGCCTATAATAAGTAAAGGGATTGAAGAATTAATTTTTAAAAAAACACAAAAAGTTGACATAAGAAACGCTCAAGTCTAAATGGCTTCAATAATTCATTCTACATAATGTCCAAAGAAGAATGAATACCAATGTTTCACAAACTTTTCTGAAAGTAAGAGTGGGGAATACTTTCCAATTCATCTAAGAGGCCAGTATTAATCTAATACCAAAAGACATCACAAGAAAAACAAAACAAAATATAGACCATATCCTTTATAAATAAAAAGCAAAAATCCTCATCAAAATAGGATCAAATTGAATCTAGCAATATACTAAAAAGATTATATACCTTGAACGAATAGGATTCATCACAGGAATGCAGGTTTAGTTTAACATCTGAAAATCAAGCAACATAACACACCAAATTAAAAAAATAAAGACAAAAATCACTTAACTCAATAGAGACATAAAAAAATTAGACAAATCTAACACTCTTAAATGATAAAATAACTCAACCAAATACATAGAGAAGGGAAGTTCCTCTATGTGATAAAGGACATCTATCAAAAACAAAAACTAAAAAACATAAACAAACCCCAGATAGCTTCATATTTAAAGATTGAATGCTTTCCTTCAATCCGTATATCTTCTTTGTAGATATATATTTATTTAAATCCTTTTTCAAGTTTTAAGTAAGTTGTATTTTTCTTTTATTATTGAGTTGTAAGTGTTTTTTACATATCCTGGATACCAGTCCCCTATCAGATATATAATTTTCAAATATTTTCTCCCATATTATCAGTTGTTGTTTCACTTCTTGTTGATTTATTTCAGGTATGGGACAGAAGTACAAGGGACAACATATTGGGCCAGAAAGCAACAAAATTCTCAAAGAGTAGGGAGAACTTGTTCAAACAGCATAGGATCTAGCTTGGATGAATTCCCATTGGTTAATTCTGGGACAGTAGGAACAAATCTGAGACTGTAACTAATTGTAAAACATTAAATAAAATAAATAAATAAATAAATAAGTCATGATATTAAAAAAAAGGAGAGTGGGAGAAAAAAAGTGAAACAAACAAATTTGTATAACACCAGCAGATATAATTATCATACCACAAACTTATTTTTAAATTTGGCAAAAAAAGAGAGAAAGAATTAAGCATATAGCTTGTCTATTTAGGAAATATCCAGTTGGTAGAGAAAAGCTGTTTTGGATACAAGAATGCTAGACACAAATGTAGAAGGAATGAAAGAGTAGAAAATGAAGGCGCGCCTGAGTGGCTCAGTCGGTTAAGCGTCCCACTTCAGCTCAGGTCATGATCTCACAACTAGTGAGTTCAAGCCCCTGGTCGGGTTCTGTGCTGACAGCTCAGAGACTGGAGCCTCTTGGATTCTGTGTCTCCCTCTCTCACTGCTCCTCCCCTCCTTGCACTCTCTCTCTCTCTCTCTCTCTCTCAAAAATAAACATTAAAAAAATTAAAAAGATCACTAATTTGCAGCAATGAAATAATCGATTCAAGCAAGAATGCTAAATCTTTTGATTCAAACACTGTTGGAAAGCACCCTGCATGTTGTCCGTATGCAAGGGTATTACCCCATAGATAATATTCTAGATGAAAATGAATAAAAATTGACCTCACAATCAAAGATCTGACTTTTATCACCATAACTAAGCATTATAAATAGTAGGGCAACTTGATACCATGTACCCTCTAATCTGGTGTAATATGAGGTATTACATATCACCTGTGAATGCTTACCTTGAATTGAAGCTTTTAGCACTAGCTTTCAATGTATAGGGTATAAAGGGGTTGGATAAGTCGGTTAAATACCATCATAAGTAAACAATTAGACCAAAAAAGAATGTGATGTCTTTTGTAAGTCAACTGACCTGTTCTCTTCAAAAAGTCAACATTAGGAAGGAAGAAAATGGGAGGACTCTAAGAGAGACACAGCAACAAAATACAATACAGACACCTTGACTGGAGCTTGTTCAAAACAAAGAAACAAAAACAGCTATAGAAGACACGTTTGAGAAGATTAGGGAAAATTGAATAAGGATTAGCTGATATAAAGGAATGATTAATTTTCTTTGGTGTGATAATGGAATGATGATTATATGTGAAAAAAAACCTTATTTTTAGGAGTCGTGTGCTGAAATATTTAGAAGTGTCATATCTGCAAACAACTTCAAAACCTTCAGCAATCACACAAAGAGAGAACTAAGGTACTACAAAATATTAGTATTTGTTGAATCTACTTGGTGGATATGTGGCTGTTTATTGGACTGTTCTTTCAACGTTTGTCCATGTTTACATTCTTTTATAACAAAAAGTTGGAAAAAGAGCATCTTTTCTGGGCTTCAATTTTTACAATGTTTTATTATGTTTTACCAACGGGTATAAAATGTCACCCCATTGAGAAACTCTGTGCTCAATGCTCTGTGCTCAGCACCATGCTAAGTTCTTTACATACAACTTGATATTTATTCCTTGGCAGAACATTTATTAGGGACATAGAATTAAAAGGAGACAAACCTGGAGAAATAAAAAATGGTCTTGAGTAACCCTTTGCAAGAAATGGGAGAGGGACCTATTCAAAGATATTTAATAAGATTTTCAAGTATGGCTGAGAGCCTAGCTGAGGGTGCAGTCATAAGGTTAAATCATAAAATACAGGGGCTGTAATCTGTGCAAGAGAGTTCTTTCTTTCTTCCTGTATCATAGCCCATATGTGTAGGAGCAGAGACGGTAGATGGATAGGTTGGTTCCAAACTAGGGTTGGCAGGGCAAATGCAATAAAAGGGTAAGGAAACATGAATTTGATCATGCTGACAAAAAGAGTGATTGAAGTAATGTACCCCATGATCCAGAGAAGGTGTCCTTGGTTGAGAGGTGGTAGGTCAGGGGCTGAGGGTCATGAGCACACAGGAGCCATGCACAATAAAGAACTCATTCCTATATGGGCAAGGACGTTAGGGAAGTCTGAAGCTACTTATCAGGACATTTTCAAATGCACAAACTGCCCACTGCAGACAAGCAGAGTTTGGAAGGGACATAATAGCCACACTTTTAGACCAATCCATTAGGAAAAGGGGCCTTTGTGTAGGAAAGTGTTTGAAAATCTAGAAGGTTAAAGGCTACAGAGGATGTTTGAGATAGAGGTAAGGGAGAGAATGATTTGATGAGCTCCTCTCTTAGAAGTATAGAAATGTATATGGCTTCCAGATGCCATCTAAGCTAGAAAATCAGGAGGAATAGATCATGAACAGAGGACTTAAGACACTTGTGAGATTAAAAAAAAAAAATTCTCAATGGGGGGCGCCTGGGTGGCTCAACTGGTTAAGCATCTGACTTTGGCTCAGGTCATGATCTCATCATGAGTTTGAGCCCCCCGTCAGGCTCTGTGCTGACAGCTCAGAGCCTGGAGCCTGCTTCAGATTCTATATCTCCCTCTCTCTCTCAGCCCCTCCCTGACTCACGCTCTCTCTCTCTCTCAAAAATAAATAAACATTAAAAAAAATTCTCAGTATAGATAATATGTTTATTACAGCCTTCTTTATCTGCTTTTAAAGGATAGAGATAACATTTTCAATAAAGAGGTCAATATATGATATATTGAGAAGACCGTCAAGAAGAAAATTTTTTCTTTTTTAAAAATTGTTTTCAAAAGTTTTATTTATTTTTGAGAGAGAGAGAGAGAGAGCACAAGCAGGGGAGGGGCAGAGAGAGAGGGAGACACAGAATCTGAAGCAGGCCCAGGCTCTTAGCTGTCAGCACAGAGCCTGACACGGGGCTCAAACCTACAAACTGTGAGATCATGACATGAGCTGAAGTCAGATGCTCAACAAACTCAACCACCCAGGCACCCTGAACATTTTTTCAAATTTAGCTTTTTGGGGCAAAATCTAAAGAAACAAGAGTAGGCAGAGCTTCTTTTTACAGGGAAGGAGACAAGCTCAGTCTTCATGTCTTATGAAAAATACAGAAAAAGCTTGAGAAGGTGAGGTATGACGTATGGGGATTAAGACAATAGACCCTTATTTTTTTCCCTACATACATTAGCCACCGATGGCATCAGTTCAGCTGCCACTACTTATGGTTTCTGTGAAAATACCACTTCTCCTTTTTTCTGGCTTTCTTTTCCTAATTGAAAATCATATTAGTGTACTCAATCTATGACTGCATGCATGAAAATGCCAGGCCTACCTTTGGGTCACACACTATAAGGATTCTTAGAGACACACCAAGTAGAATCTCTACCCAAAACGTAACAATTTAGAATCACTTAGGAACCAAACAATGTAGGCGTGATGTGCACACATACTTCAGTGTATATACAAACTGATGCATAGTGGAGGAGACAATCATTGATGGAAGTTTAATAAGGTCTTCAACTATATTTTGAATGGCATGCCAGATTGATTAGTACGTGTTGGGAACCCTCCGTTGGTTTCGGAAACAGTAACGTGGTGAAAATGGGTATGGTTTATATACATGTATGTGGGGGCTTGGGGTCAAGGGGAAAGGAGAATATTTATATGGAATAGCCATAGCTTGGTACAGTAATGATTCAACTAAAGTTTTAAAATATTTCCTAAGTGCCTAAATACAACATATTTCACTGAGTCATTACAAGTAGAAGATACCGAAGAGCACAATTAGAAATATGGTTAGATGGTCAAACTAGATATGGCCATGACAATTTTTAATCCGTGTCCAGGAGCATGAAAAATTCCAGATGCCCCACAAGAAAGAGAAATGTCTAGTGTCCTCCAGACCAAAATATTAATTGATTGTAACATTGTGCCGTATTCACAATATCACCGGGGTTCTTCTTTAGCTATCATTAAACTTCTTTGCCTTTGTCTCCTTTACTTTGTGATGAGCCCAAAGACTGGGTCAACTTTGTTATCTGAGAACCTGGATCCGTCCACCTTCCCTTCATTGAGCTGCTTTAACTAGACTGTGAAGTAGGAGCTACTACAAAGCTTTCACAAACAAGTTCTCTATCTGCGGGTTTTCATGTAGTAGATTATGACATAAATCATCGCTAAACAATTGTTCACACACGAAGGAGCCTTTTCTAGACTCTTCAGGCTGGAGATTCTTCCCTTACTGCCAAAACACAGGGTTCTTAAAATACTCCCACCACTCGGGAGAAGACAGGCAAAGACAAGAGTAGAAAAGTCAGAGAGAGACGGATCGACAGACAGAACCCATGTAGAGGGGATGGCAAACATTTTTCAGGGAAGCTGTGACTCCAAACTCTTAATGGTTTTCTCTTTACAATTTGTGCAATAGAACTGAGAGGGTCTGAGAATGTGTTTGTGACTTGTATGAACAAGGAAGCACTCATTGCCATATAGTCTGCATGGGATGGGAATATAGGCAATGGAGCTCAGCACATGATCTAAAACCAGAACAAGAACAGAGACTCCAGACGCTAAAAGAGATCCAGTCAGGAAGGACACTTCCCTTCACCACACCTGCCTAACTAGCCCCTGAGGAGAACAAAATCATACCTTGCGACTTTCTACACTTCATTCTATAAATATCTATGTTTATATCAACTGTTTCATACAATGTATGCCCTTCATACCATAGTACAACAGCCTTTGGGGTTACTCACTAAACTTCATACTACTCTTAGGTCTTCAAATAAAGGGCTCTTCCCAGTTTGTTTATAATTTTTTTTAAGTTTATTTATTTATTTTGAGAGAGAAAGAGACAACATGAGCAGGGGAGGGGCAGAGAAAGGGGGAGAGAGAGAGAAAGAGAGAGAGAAAGAGAGAGAGAGAGAGAGAATCCTAAGCAGGCTGCAGAATCCTAACTGTACTGTCAGTGCAGAGCCCGATGCAGGGCTCAAACCCATGAAACTGCGAGATCATGACCTGAGCCAAAACTGAGAGTCGGATACTTAACCGACTGAGCCACCCAGGCGTCCCTCTCCCCTGTTTATTTATGAAAGAATTACCCTATCCAACAACTTTAGTTAAAAGGTGGCTGCTTATACCTGAACAGATATAAAAACTGCTTATAGAATGTGCTTGAGCAAAGTTTATAGCTGTCTGGGTTCATTGGTTTATTCAACAAGTATTTGTTCCGCCAGTTCATTGAGATCTATGTGGCACACTGTGCTAGGAGTTGGATCATGCAATCAAGCGGTGATCTTTCTTGCATTAATTATCTATTGTTGTGAATCAAATAGCCCCCAAACTTGGCGATTAAAACAACCATTTATTATCATGGTTTCTGAGTAAGGAATCCAGGAGCAGCTTCTCTGAGCCATTCTGGTTCAGGGCCTCTCACGAAGCAACATCAAGCTGCTGGCCAGGGCTGCAGTCACCTGGAGGGTTAGTGAGCCAACTTCCAGCACACTCGCGTGGCTGATGGCAGGCAGGTGACATCTGTCTCTTGCCACATAAGTGGGCCTCTCCATGGGGCCGCTCAGTACAGAAGGGAAGGACAAGGCAAGCTCAAGTCAGAAGCTAGTCTTTCAAAACCTGATGTTAGAAGCAACATGACATAGCATCAATTCTGTGTTCTCCGGACCACAGCCCTGGGACAATGGGGAAGGGGCTACACAGGGTGTGAATACTGGAAGGCGAGGCTTATTGGAGGCCATCTTGTAGGCCCTTTTGAATGTTATGTTATGGCACTTACATTGTCCTTGTGGATATAGACCGTAGAAAAATAAACAAATAAATTACAATAAATTGTGACAGAAAGAGAAGTGATGATTTAGGCTGAGGCAGAAAGATGAGAAGGAACTACTTACAGCACATAGGCAGACCTCCATCTCTGTATTTCACATGATCTTCATGAGAATAATCTGAAATAGAAATGGAATTAAGGGTGTAAGTGTGGTTCTTCTAAGGATGGAGTATAGCTCCCGGATAAATCCCTACATACTTAATAGCACGTGACCATCCCTACATACTTAATAGCATGTGACGAATTCACCTGGGTCACAAGGCCAGAAAGAAAGAGCCAGCTTCTGAAACCAAGTGAAACATAAGTACAAGGTGATTGGACTGGAGGTTTCCTTGGCTTTTTGTAATTATGTTTTTGTGTCCCTAAGGTACAAGACTGGGGCCTTGAATTGATCTCTGAGAAGGAAAAGTCCAGAGAAGAAAACTTAAATGCCTTGTCATGATTCTAGAACATTTACAGGGAACAGAATGAACAAATACAACTCTAGGACTGTCTACACACCCTCTCCATCCCAGTCAAGGATGACCCTATAACGCATTCTTCTGCAAACGCTGCTGTTTTGTTTTGTTTTGTTTTGTTTAAAAAATGCTTTCAATTTAATCACAACTCTTGCTGGCTCTGCTTCAGGCCTTAAAATAAACAAAAACAGTCTCCCTCCGTTGGGTTAAACCTGACACCAATGTTTGCCAGATTTGCAGACTGCTCTCCCGAAAGAAGCAAATGCTATCTGGAGCACTCGGAGAAGCATCAGTCAGACTGTCATTGGCATATTGTTCCCATTTCTAGGAAATGGAAATTGAAAAGGCCAGTCATGTTTAGAAATACTAATGTGGCCCCCGTTGCCATCTTCGGGTTTGTTAGTTAGAAGATGTTCTGTGCTCACCTCCCTCCCAGCTCTCATGACAGATCTGAAGAACCAGCACCGATCATTTGAGTATTGCTTGCTCTGCCCACCGCCAGGAGCACTCTTTATGGTGATGAATAAATAATTCCAGAATTAACTGTACCATGTAAATACAATGACCAATGGAATGTGCAAACTTTTGCAGCTGTAGTCAAGTCAATAGCATGCTGTGCTTGTTGGAAGAGGGGAAGTCCTGCACCCACAGCCCTACAGTCACTGGCATCTCCCTCCCTGCCAGCTTAGAGGACCCACATCCCCCTACTGTGCTATCGATGCCTTTTGCTCTCATGTACTTAATTACTTTCCCCTACTCACACCCACCCGCGTGCACACATGCACACACGTGAGAACTGAGCAGAAACTCAAGCATTAACAGTGTGCTCATTAACCACATGCCATGTCCTTATCGTAACACAAGTGGACCAACTGGCCTGTCCAGAGTTCAAGTTCATTGCACTCACTAGCTCTGTTTGCAACATGTAAGAACAGCATCAGAAGGAGCCGTTGATCTTAATTACAGACGACCACCAACATCTAAGTCCCTGATCGTGTTGAGACAGCACCAGATGATGTTGGAAGCACCCAGAATATGCTTACTTACTGAATCGTTTAATTAATTAGGGCTTAGTCTCTAAGACCGATGCTTAATCCAGGTTCATCCTAGCTCTCTAGCTAGGGAAGTTCCCCTATCCTGGGGAACTTTGCATTAAGAGGCTGCCATATGGTCACACAATTTAGGTATGGATTTAACCATCAAAACAAAGCACCCAGTTATTCAATATTTAAACACAGTGTTTTCAGTGTTTTCTATTAGAAAGGTTTTCTTTCCTCTCAGGGACATAGTCAATGTATTTGAAGTTTCATTTCAATAAAGAATTGTGTACTTTTTCACTCCACAAAGTCAAAGCTGGATGGTTCCTGTGTCATCAAACTCGCTGAAGCAGCTGACTTATTATATTGGTGAAATTAATTATTGAAATAAAGACATGCTTTGTTCTGCTTTAAAAGGAAGATAAAAGCCTGAACAATTAAAAATGGTTTTCTATCATAGCTAATGTGCAATATGGATTCCAACATAATTAGTTGAGTTTGGAAAATTATTTTCATATAATCAATGCCTTTATCTAATACATTTATACATTCATTTATTCATTCAAAACGAGTAATTGAATGTCTTCTGGGTGCTAGCCCTTGTGAAGGAAAATGGAAATACAAAAATAAATAAAACATAGGTCTTGTCATTTGAAAGCTCTTTACTTAATAGATCTATGAATTCCCCTGGCCCTGGGAAGTCAGCAGGGTGTTAAATGAATGGTCTATGGCACTCTTTCCCAAAACCTGATGTTTTTCTGAGAAATATATCGTGCCAACACATTCTCTATTTTGCTTTGGTCATAGTCCAAATTCCCTTTATAAAATTTAGATTTATCTAATTGAAATTTCCTTTTGATATTTAGGGTGCTATAATGAACATAAATTAATTGAATAACCCTGAGTCCTCTTAAATACTTGTGTTTGGTTTTTTGTTGTTGCTTGTTTGTTTGTTTGTTTGTGTAGCTCCATTTTATTGTTGTCAACATTGGCAAATTAATTTAAAAATGAATGATAATAACATTCCTGGTAATTCTATTTGAGAAGAGAGAGAGAGAGAAAAAAAAAAAACAATGGTCCTCAGTATGGTTCTAGACACCCAATAAATCTCAGTCAATTGGATAATTTCTTCCGTTTTTCTGTAAATTGAAGCTTGCTTGGAACGATTCCCTAATGACAGTCGTTTCCAGGAGCCCCCTCATGCACTGAGAAACAAAGCACTAGTGATTTTCATGGGAACTTAAATAATGTCTCACCTTGTTTCAAGATGGCATTTCTAGCAAGGAGTCGTTGCTCAAAAATGAACAGGATAGGAAGACAACAGCTCAAGGGATGCAACGCAAGACAACCTCAGGATGATGTAGACCTGATGCTTGCACGTTCCATCAGGCCATTCTGGTAGTCTTTCCATTGCCGAAGCCTGAGGGCACACCCCCTGGTAGTACTGGGGACTCAACACTACTTTCCTTTATCTTTCCTTACCACCCCCCACTCAGACAGCTCAGCTGGCAGAGAGCTCAGGTGTTTTGTGAAAAGGTTAACACAGAATCCATCTACCAGGATAATTCCAATTCTTTCACAGCCAGACTTAGGATCCATAGCCAAAACCAGGTGTCTCTGACCTTACAAAGCTACAAAAATATTGGCTCTCTCCCTTTCTGTCTCCTTCCTAATTTTTATGTAATGACTTTTTCTTATTCTTCCTCTCCTTCACTTTATCGAATTTATCCACAAGACCTTAACTTTAAAAATCTTTGCCAAAAGTGCCTACTATTTGAAGTAGTGATTTATATCTTCAAAGCATGTTGCCATGATTATTTCGTAATAATCTTATTCGTAATAAAATTAATAATATTGTCAATTGTTCGGTCATTCATCCATTCATCAACCAGGTTCCAGGCCAGAACTGAGCTGACAGTAAGGGAGTCAAAAATATTAGAATGACTTCCACAGTCACAGTGAGTATCTCTAGTGATCAGGTCTCTGTTTCCAAATACCAGTATCATTTAAAATGGTTCAGGGTTTCTTAGAGAAATAACTGATTCTGAGGAAAATTTTAAGAGAGTCTTTGGACATCTCATTGTGCCAGAAAGCAAGGAGGTATCCAAAGCCTATTGAAATATGTCAAGAGAGCATAAGAGCTGAGCTGAGGGGGCTCATATTGGTTTTATGGGGGTTACTTTGAGAATAAAAAAAAAAACAACAATAATAATGAAAAACACTGACAATAATGGATTATAACACATTTAATCTTCATCAGCTATAGCAGCAGCAAATACTCGAGACTATAATCATATTTGTGAAGAAAAAAGGAGCAAATATTCTCTTTTATAGAAAAATGCCAGGTAATAACAGAAAGAGTGACAGAATTAGAAAATCATCACATTTACAACTCAAAACATAATACGTTGATTGATTTGTGAAAGATCATCAATAAAAGTTACCCACCATCGTGGACAATATAGTGGAGAAAATAGATATTTACACAATCTCAAGGTGTCACTCTCTAAATTATTCCTTTGGATAACTCCAGGAAAACTTTACCTTTATGGTAGAGTGATAGTGGTGGACAAGGACCAAGTAATCAAACTCAGCATTACTGGTAGAGGTGATGTGATGCAATATAACATCCATAACATATTGAACAATGTGTTCTTTTCAAAAATGTTTAACCTGAATTTAATAATGGAAAAACAATAATACAAAGGCAGAGTATGGGATACTCTACAAACAATTGGTCTGTTGTCTTCATAAAACTCACTATCTTAAAAAAAAGTGTGTTTGTTGAAAGAGGGGAGGTGACGGGACTGTTCTAAATTAAAAGAAAATAAAGAGACATTGATATCAAATGTAATCTATAAAACTTCATAGGAAATCAGATCAGGGTTGAAATTTATTGTGGTAGGCAGAATAATGATCTATAAAAGATGTTGATGCCCTAATCTCCAGAACTGTGAATATGTTATATTATAAGGAAGCAGGAATTAAGGCTGTTAATAAGTTGGCCTTAAAATAAAAAGATTATACCAGATTATCCAAGTGAGTCCAAATATATTCATAAGGATCTTTATAAATGGAAGAAGAAGACAGAAGAAGGAGTGTCAGAGTGATACAAGACTGAGGTGTCATTGCTGGCCTTGATAATGGAAGGGGCCACGAGCCAAAAGCTGTGGGCAATATCAAGGAACCAGGAAAACGAAGAAAACTGATTCTCCTGTAGAGGTTCCATAAATGGACACAGCATAGTGGATACCTTGATGTTAGCCCAGTGAGAACCATTTCACATTTCTGAACTCCAGAACTATATGACAATAGATGGAAGTTGTTTTAAGCCAGCAAACTTGTAGCAATTTGTTATAGCAGCAATAAGAAACCCATAGAAATTTTGGTATAGGAAGTGGAGTGCTTCTTTACACAATACCTAAAAGTGTAGAAAGGGTTTTGGAATTGGGCACTGGAGAGAAGCTGGAAGAATTTTAAGGAGCATGAGAGAGAAAGCCTAGATTGTCTTGAATAAACCAGTGGTAGAAAGCTGGGAGAGTAAAGACTGTCAGTGAGGGTTCAGATCGAGATGAAGAACTCGCGATTGGAAGCTGGAGGAAAGAAAATTGTTCTAGGAACACCTGGGTGTCTCAGTCGGTTAAGCATCTTTCAGCTCAGGTCATGATCTCGTGGTTCATGGGTTTGAGCTCTGCATCGGGCTCAGCACTGACAGTGTGGAGCCTGCTTGGGATTCTCTCTCTGCTTCTCTCCCTCTGCCCCTACCTGCTTGTGCTCTCCCCCTTCTCTCTCTCAAAAATAAATAAATAGATAGATAGATAGATAGATAGATAAATTCTTTTTTTAAAAAAGGAAAGATTCTTGTTACATAGTGGCAGAAAGTTTAGCAGAACTGCACTCTGCAGTTATGTAGAAGGCAGAAATGGTAAACTCTGAAAGTGGACATTTAGATGAGGAGCTTTCCAAACCACAAGTGGATGGTGCAGTTGGGTTTCTTGTTGATGCTTATAATAAAATGTGAGAGAAAAGAGATAGGTTGTTGCAAGAATTGTTCAGTAAAAAAGGAAGGAAGGCTTGATAATTTAGAAAATTCTCAATCTGTCCAGTTTACACCAAATGCTAAAATTAGGAGATTCACTTTTAGGAAAGTATGTTCTGTAAAGAAAACCAAGAGTGTGGCCGGACAACCTGTGACTAGTGCCTTGAAAGACTGAAAGGTATATCGTATAGAGAGAGCTAACTGAAGAGATTGGGTTATGTGACTAATGGATCCCCTCAGCCATCTCAGAAGAATCTAGGAGTCTCCAGAAAGGAACACAGCCCTGTTGACAACTACTGAGATCTATTTTGGACTTCTGACCTTCGGATTGTAGGATAATAAATGTGTGTTTTTAGGCCACTAAGTTTGTGGTAATTTATTATAGCAGCACTAGGAAGCATATATACCTCTAAAGGTCATTTTAAGCACAATTGAATATGTACGTTTGATGACATTGTGGAATGATTGTCAATTTTATTAGGTATGTAAATATCTGTGACTATGCTAGAAAATGTCCTCATTCTAGGACATACATGCTAACGTCTTTAGGTGTAAAGTCTCATGAGGTATGCAGCCTTTAAGAAAAGAGGGTTGCAAAAAAGTACACACAGACACACTCAGAGATAGAGGCAGAGGCAGTGGGAGAATGAGAGACAGAAATCAAATGTGGCAAAATATTGACAATTGCTGACTGCAGGTGAAGCATCTACATATTTGTGTTGTACAACTCATTGAACTTTTCGTTCACACATAAGCTTCCTAAATAAAATGTTGAAAGAAAAAGCGCCAGTGCTGGCCTAGAAAATGTATAGCATAAAAGATTTCCTTCGATCTTCATTCTTGCTAATTAAGGATGCAAAGTAGCAAATGATGAAGTGTCAAAATGAATGGTACTAAGAGGTTATAAAGCTTCATAGACAGAGGAGCACAGTGTGGCCAGGAGTGCTGATGAAGGCCTTTCAGAGGAGGTAAAATATGAATTGAATCTTGAAGAATGGGTAGAGCAACAAGGCTGTGCTTCCCATAAGATGGAGACAGCCTGAGACGCACAGGGGACTGAAAGAACAAGCAGAGGACCACGGGGTGGGAGATCTGGATGGCATGAGCCACACCAGAAGATGGAGGAATGATCCATACGGTATAGGCTATTCTCCAAAGTGAGACGGCTTGGAGAGGAAAAGGGGAAAAAACAGGCATAAACTGGGACGGTGCCAGCCGATGTGTATGGCCACCCTATTTGAAAGAGATAGACCCGTAAGGTAGGCGCTTCCAATGCAGAAACACGAGTGATGCTTAGAAAGGGAAGCAACAGGAAGAAAGCAGAGATGTAAAATTGAAGAGGTAACTTACACAGGATGTGGAATACAGATTTCAAGGTGTCTTGGATTAGAGACATAGAAAGCAGTTAGCCTGTTGCAACAATCTGATGTAAGGTGACAAGTGTAGCAGGGGTGAGAAGTAGAAGAGCCAAACATAGATTTTTTTTTTTAGAAGGAAGAATTTGGGGAGTATTTTTATTTGCTTTGCTTTAATTAAATACTCCAAGGATCTGTCTTCCTCACCAGTTGGCTCTGTGTGTTCATGTTTACTTTGCTGGCAGAATGTTTGAACTCCTTATAGAGAAAGCAACATTAAAAAGCAAACTATTTAAATCAAGTGAAAATGTATTTTTAAGAATCTGCTGCAGATATCTGAGCTTACAGGACCTGATGCCTAGGACATGAAGTTCCTCTCTGACAATTAACTTCAAGGACTAGCAGCCTTTTAGAAGTGCTCCTGGTAGCCCTTAAGTTATTCACACCAGCTCAATGTCTAGGTGCAGCTGCTAATGACTCCTCTCTTTGCCAAGTTTAAGACTCTAAATGAGGACTTGTGTATAAAAGGTAAGTGGTGTTGGCATAAATATTTCAGCATTAGTTTAAGAAAGACAACAAAGCCCAAGACGTGTGATATTCAGGAGATGCTTGCTGATGGGGGGCGAGGGAGGGTGATAGAAAATCTTAGTTTCTAGAGAATTTATAGCTTAGCAATATGTATGTGAACAAACACAAAAACGAGAAATCCACCAAGAAAATTATTACCCTCTGAGAAAGGGAGGGTGAAGATCATCTTACTTCTTCTATACAGCCTGCCTTGGCAAGGCTTCCTGGTTGAAAACATAACCCATGGCTAAGGTTTTGACTCTCCAAGTGCTAGGAACTTGTCTTCTCCACTGTACACCCAGCCCCTGGCCGGGTGCTCAGGAATTAGACTCAGTAAATGTGAAAAATGAATGAGTAGGTGCACCAGCTCACACATCTACCAATCATAGCTGCCCCTGATCAATGAACCAAGTGCTCTCGGAGGACTCCCGGTCTTGTGGTAAAAAATAAATAAAAAAATAAATAAAAAAATAAATAAATAAATAAATAGTAGATAAAAACCTATAGCAGGTAGAAATCTCAGGCCACCAATTCAGGAGGTCAAGAAATACAACTTTCTTTACTTTCCTATAACTCCGTTTAACTCATATTTGAGCCCCCATTCCACTAAGATAGGAGAAACTTAATGGCAGTTAATCTAGGGCTATTTGGCAATCTGTTTCTTTTCGGGAGAGAGGGGTGGGGGAGGGAAGAGGAAGAGAGAGGAGTGGCTCACATATGCTGCGGTGCACCAGGTTCACCATCCCCTGTGGGGCCTTAGCTAGCCTCACTGCCATCTCCTGAGATGTCCTTTTTCTGGTCTGGTCCCCAACCACTTGTGGAGCTCGCTGCTGTTGCTGGTGTAAGGGCTGTTAAGGTTCAGCATATCATCAGCTCTTCCTTGGCCCTCACTAGGGTCATTCTGCCACTCCTGTCCCAAGAATGAACATAGGGACATTCAGTGAAGCTGTTGAAGGCCCCTTAACTTAAGCAGAATGCTCCCTTTCTTTTATCTATTGCTTCATGGCCCCTAGAATGGTGCCTAAAACAACATCGACAGTCAATAGGTAGAGTGGACTGAATGAACACTCACTCTCTCACTTCCTAAACATAGCAAGGATCTTACAGTTCAGTCCTGGAGTTCCATCTGGGTTTGGGGGGAAAAAAGCGGTCTCCTAGTCTCCTTTATCCAGAATTCATAAGCCAATCTATCCTCCTCTCAGAGATCGTCTTCATCTCCATCCAGGGAATGATACAGAGCTAGGGGGAGGAGGACTAGTTATTGGTCCTCATGATTTCCCAACTCTCTTTCCAAGTGCTCTGTCTTGTCCTCTGGAGGGCTGGGTTCTCTGAAAATCAAAAGCCAGACACTGATTCACTTCTTCCAACGTTTTCTGTCAGCCATCCCATCCCCGAGGCACTGAGTGAAGGGTTGCCCTCCCTGACTGAAAGCAGGAAGAACAAGGCACATGGTGGAAGACAAGGGTGAAGACAACATGGATGGTATTCCAGAATATCCTCTGGCCAAAGTTGGGATAATATATAATACACATTTTGCAATATGTAGGTGTGAAGTGCTGAGAAAAACAGAGAAAGCTCCATGGCAGGGGGGCAAGAGAAGGCTGCAAGCGAAGAGTCTCGCATGTAGCAACTATTTTAGTTCACTCTGGAAGAATACATCGGCACATATCAAGAGAACAGGTGAGAAACAGAGAGAGAAAATGGAGGCACAGGGGCAGCAGAGGCTGTGTGATGTGGGAATGAAGAACCAAGCTCTGAAGTTAGACAGGGCAGGCTTGCTTCAAATTGTGGCTTGTCACCTCCGAGCTGGGTGATCCCAGGCTTAGCCGGCTCTCTTAGCTTCAGGTTGCCCATTTGTAACATGGTGGTGTTACTTCACTTCATACTTCATAGCTTGTTTGTGAAGAAAAGATTCAATAAGGAACGTAAAACACTTAGCACAAAACTAGCAATTGTTGAATACTGAGTCTGTGCTGAGCAGTTACTATCAGCTACTTTTACTTATTTATTTTTTAAATATTTATTTATCTTTTGAGAGGGAGGGAGAGAGTGCAAGTGGGGGAGAAGCAGAGAGAGAGGGAGGCAGAGGATCCGAAGCGGGCTCTGCGCTGATGGCAGAGAGCCTAAAGCGGGGCTTGAACTCACGCGTCATGAGATCATAACTTGAGTCGAAGTCGGATGCTCAACCGACTAAGCCACCCGAGCGCCCCAACTATCAGCTACTTTTAGAGGGCACAATTAAGACCATGGTCGTGGGAGAGAAATTACTTGAACTGTAGTTTGGACATACAAACAAGCTGGTGACTGACTAGTTGTGGGAATGAGGGAGAGGAGACACGAATTAAAAATGACCCAATTCAGGGAAGGGAGTATCATTCTGTTTTGTGTATGCTGAGATTGGGCTCCTACAGCACATGCAGGTGTAAGTGCTCTGCCAGCCACTGGAAATACGTGAGGTAGGAGTGGTATCCTCTCCTTTTCCCAATAAATACCAATAGATGCTGAATTGGTCTTTCAGTTTCAAAGCACATACAATGAAAAGACACTGATCACTGCCAAACTTAAATAGCTCCAAAAATGTCAGAATGTGGAGTTAATTAAAATAGTGAATCATTTTTAAACATTTTCTCTGCATCAGGAACTATGCTAGGAAATTATACATTACAGTGCCAACAACTGTACATTACTTCATTTTTTTAATCCTGCCCATGTCGGACAAGGGGTGTTTTAACATAAAAATGCATTGAAATCCTACTGTGAAAAGTGACAAACATTATCAAATGGGACATATATTTATCTTGTTGGTGCTCCTTTCTGAAGATTGGGATCCACTGTCTGCCTCCAGAATGCAACCATTAACAGGTCTCTTGGCGGACTACGATCACGCTGGCTGGCTGGAGCAGGGAGCTGGTCAAGGGCAAAGACTGAGAACATGCGGAAAAGCAGGGAGGGTAGACTTCCAGGTGCCCAGCTGAGAAGGTTTCTGGATAACACGGAAGACCACCTGGTCGGAAGAGAACAGGACTCCTTGTACCGCATTTTTGACTCTCTAAATTTTTGTGATGGATTTCCAGGAGGAAGGGATCCCTTTGGTAATGGATTGTCCCTGCATGCCATCCTGAGGCCATGAAGTAAATGAGCAGGTTCTACTGGGGTCTGGCACTTTGGAGTGATGGTAGGAGAGCACAGCCATGGGAATCCTTAAAGTTTGAGGTTTGGCAAAAACCACCAGGACAGCATTATGGGGAGCAGGGGGTTTCAAGGGTAGACCTGCAGGCAAGATGGGCACTTAATGCTCAGGGAGAGTAAGAACACTCACTTTGTGAGACTGAGCAGAATCTGGAGAGGCAGGAGTGAATCTGAGAAGTGGTGTCACAAACAGGAAGGAAGAGAAGGTAAAGCCATCCCTAGACTATGTAAGTGTTCCCCTTAACATTATCAGCAAATCGGAGCGTCTGGGTGGTTCAATCAGTTAAGCGTCCGACTTCGGCTCAGGTCATGATCTCACCGTTCATGAGTTCGAGCTCCATGTCGGGCTCTCTGCTGTCAGTGAAGAGCTCACTTTGGATCCTCTGTCCTCCTCTTTCTCTCCACCTCCCCTGCCCCTCCCCCCACCAAAATAAATGAACGTTAAAAAAAATCATTGGCAAATCACCATTAGCCTCGCAGTGGTGGCAAAACACAGAGTTTAATGAGTTGAGACAATAATAAGTTGGTAAAGGCAATAACTTCAAACCATTCTTTCAAGAACCCTGTGAAGATATGAGGTATAAATGGGACTTCACTTAGAAGGAAGCCCAGGCCTGAGAGAGGGAAACAGCTGACATGGAAGAGAGTTGAATATGTTTACAGGTATAACTAAGGAAGCACAAGGATGTGTCCAGTGCTGTTCCTACATTTACTGTGTCTTTAACTGAAATAGCAGTGTGAGCATTGCTCTAAATTATGCACGGGTTGTTTTGGGAAGAAGCACCAGGTGGAAATACCAGTTGTAGCCTGCTGGGTCTTGGGGAAAAGGAAAAAAAAAAAAACCAGCAGAAACACATGCAATGTTGGAACTGAGCAAATGTCAAATAAGGAAGCATAGTATTTGGTGTTTTCATTCAACCCAGATTCCTGTTTTCAGTGAGTCTTCTCGGGCCTCTGGTTCCCTTGTACTAAAACCACACTGCCCTGAGTCACCTCTCCCTCTGCTGGGACACATCTACGTTACTTCTTTTGCCTCTCTTCAAAAAGTACAGATGTATGCTTCTCCTGACCACTTCTCTTGCAGCCTTTGCTAATGATAGTGTAGTTAACTAACTCATATTGCACATCTCTTGTGTGTCAGAAGCATGAAAATCCAGGAGACAGAGGGAAAAGGCTCTGGTGGGTTTCTCAAACACACAGATCGATGGAGAGTGAATCAGGGGGATAGTTCAAAATATATGTACTTCCAGAGATTCTGAGAAGATCTCCAGACATTGTATCTCCTTCCTCCTCCTCCCTCTACACCTTTCAAGAATCACCACATCATGAGCCACTGTTAACGTTAGAAATGTTATATGTCCATCAAATGAATTGTGCACTACTAATTTCAAAGGAGTGGGATACATATAAAGAAACTACTATAGCAGAGTGGACTGATGTAAGCTAAAGCGTTATTGGCTGATTTCTCACAGAGAGTTATCGTGGGAAGACAGAAGATAAGCAACAAGAAAAGACTTATAAATGACCCTGAAGCTCCTTAGAAATATCTGGACTGGGGAGGCACAGGAAATGGCTGGTAAATGGGTTCTTGGAGTTGTTTTAATTCATGCATTCAAGAAAATGTTACCCAGACACCTGGATTCTGAATGAGTCAACTTTTCTGGAGTAACTCTTAGGTGCTACATTGGTGGAGCATAATTAATACAAGGAAATCTCTGCCAATACAAGAGTTGTCTCTAAAGGGGGGCAGGTAATGATGGTAATTGTGTTCTTCTGGGGGGAAGGCACGTGGGAGGTGCACCTAATGATTCTAAGCAGAATTAGGGAAGCCTTCTATAGGAGATTTGATTCGACAGTGACTTTTTATACTTTAGCAGAAGCATTAGAATGCTTTCACAGAAAATAATGGCTAAGAATTAGAATTTAAGACCCTGGGACAAGTTCCTAGTTGTTTTGTTCTTAGAGGTCTCTGGGCCCAGTCACACTACACGCATCCCATAGACACTGCGTGTTTGGTGCCTAAGACTACTGTCCACCTGCGTGTGAGAATAGATTCCATCAAGCAGAACATTCCTTTAGAGAAATGGCTGCTCCCTAGAGATAGCATTATGTTCTGATGAATTTCGCTATGCAGGGATTTGTGCATTTTGTACTCCTCCCACTTTTCCCTTGAATTTCCTCCAAAGGGAATGTAGAACAAAAACTAAGAATAAATCAGCCTTTTTTTTTTTATCACAGCTGTGACTACCACTAAAAAGCAAAAGTATATGAGAAATAACCTTGATTCATAATACTATGCATACTGGGTGAATGGCTCAATAAAACGCAGTATTTCAGATGGATTGCCGGGCTCGGGTGACATCACAGGCAGGGAGGAACACAGAACACTTCATGCTTAACGATGTGAAGCGCGGCGTAGGGTGATGGCGACTGTTAGCGATATGTTATTTCTATGTTCATTGTGTCTTAATTGATGTAAGTAGCCGTTGAGACATGCGTGATGGGAACATATTTGTGAAGGAACACAAAAAACTTTGCTTCTGCCACCAGTCATGTTATTTTAGCAAGAAAGAAGTAGTTGTAAGTCCAACTATAGCTGAGACCCGTCTTCCGGAGGCACATAGCAAAACCCAGAACACTTTCAGAAGAGAAGAGGGAGAAGAAGGAACATGCCAGAATGACTTTTACTAGGGAGGGGCAGACACCTCATTTGAAATGGCCTTCCTCTTTCCCGGATCTCCCTAAGTTCTGAAAGTCAGAACTCTGTGAAATAGAAGTACACTCTGTCTTTAGGGATTTCTATTCTTGCTAATATAGATCACTAGTTTCCCTATAAATGCTACATTGATTTTTTTTGATTCATAGCGCACACATTGAAAAGGCGCTGATTATTGCCAAAATTAAGCAGTTCCAAATAATGTCAAAATGCAGACAAAATAATCATGGCTTACCGTGAAACATTTTCTCCGAGCCCAGAATGATGCTGAGGAATGATACATTATGGGGTCAACTGCCATCTATCATTTCTTTCTTCAATCCTTACAGTAAACCTCACATGGCATTTATTTCCCCCTCTTACAGATAAGGAAAACAACACTAAGCCATTTGCTTACGTTACATAATTAGAACAAACCCAGAATCAGAACGCACACTCAAGCAGGCCTGTTGCCAATGCCGTGCTGGATACCCGAACAGAACCTTCCCAGAGAAAAACACTCGATTATTCATCCTGCCAGTTGTTCAATACCATGTTCATTGCCATGCACTGGGTATAGGAATGGGCAGCCCGTGTCTGTAGGGGCATGGGAATCTGAACACATGCGTCTGATCTCTGATAGTTCATAATTCTGTATCGGGTTCAGAACATACATATGTTATGCCATTAGTGAATAAGAAGCCTTTTTTAAAAAAATGTGATATGCTGTGTAATCACCACTGAGGAATTCGTTTTCCTCCTCTGCACTGGCTACCACCAACACAAGTGGTAATTGAATACAACACACAGGGTAATTAAAGCGATTCCTTTTTTCCAACTTGTAGACCCCTGTTTCAGTTCTATCAACTCCACGTCTTGTTTAAAAGATCGGCCGATAGAAAGTTGAAACTTACCTAAGCTAGCAACCCTGAGTAGATTCTATGCCTAGACGTGCCGGGTGACCATTCCTAGGCCAGTCCCTACAGTTCCTTTACAAGATGAAACTTCTTGAACAGGACTCTATTCCAACCAGCACACACCCTCTTTTGCCAGCATTGTGGTGCTGCTGTCTCTCAGTATGCTGAATTTGACATCCTTATGGAAACCTGGAAGAAGAAGAAAGGGATAGCAGTGTATAATATGGAGCCAAGAGGTCTCAGAGCAGGAGGTGGGGCTCCAGGCAGAAACCTAAGAAAATGGTTGAGGTGTGTATGAATATGGATTTGGTGAAGGACTTTAGAGGAAGCAAATGATTACCAGAAGGAACATACAATCAAAACTTTTATGTATGCGTTGATGCAACGAGTGAATCTGCCTACTTTGAATAAGGGAGTGTTCCAGGAAATAAACCTGAATTAGCCATGGGTTCTTTCCTCCAAAAGCTGTTAATCTGTCAGGACATATATGAAACTGTGTCAGGAGGTCAAATTCCTGACTGTGGCAGGATGGGAAAGAAATTCTAGTTGGAAGAATTAACAAGAGCAAGGATGAAATAATCTGGTATTAAGGAAAAGCAAGCGGTTCTAGTCCAGTGGTACAGAAAATGAGACTGGGAATATTGGGGAGAAAGCCAAGTCTAGAAACTTGTAAGCCTGCCTCTGTGTCATAAGTCAGCACCACACAAATCCACATTCCCTGTCTTCCTCGTGTCCCTCTCAGCCCCTACTCTGAGGCATTGTCCTTGATTTCTCCCACTCCCAGCTTTCCAGATAGGACTCTGATCCTATTATAGGCAGTAGCTCCTGAGACCTGAGAAAGCAGAGACTATAAATTTCAACTGTTCAGGGCACTATTGGCTCCATAACACAATAACAAGGTCAGCAATGATATGGACAGTGGAAGAGGGAGAGATGGCATAAGAAGTGGCATAGATAGCCATGTAACTGTGGTCTCTGAGGTGTGAGGGTGGTAGACAATGTCTTCATCCAGTGCCCAGTTATTCACTTAGTCCCAGTCAGCACCACTCTGGATGGGCACCTCTGATGTGTACCCATGGCTCAGAGGCTTATCACTTCATGGTGAGCAGTATGGAATCACCCCACAGTAGCATTATCTGCTAATGGTTGGACTCTTGTGACTTGAGATCAATGACCTCATTATTGTTAAGACCGCTCTGGTCAATCTGTGCTCTCCAGTAGTCCCATATTTCTGCTTGTTCTTCTATGCCCCACACCTGAGCCTCCTTTCATGCTTTTCCAAAAGACTAGAAAACAGCTCATTTTGTTTTAAGTACCTTCACATCATTGAGAACCACCTTGGAACCTATTATCAAATATGCGATATTATGAGTTTTAGGAATGATGAAAAGCCCTTAAAAAGTCATGGTGGCTGGCTTCTAGTTCTGAGTCCCTTGGTGAGAATACAAATTGGGTCTATCAGTAAGTAAGTAAGTAAGTAAGTAAGAAGCTCTATTCACACTAAATTCACCCACCTCTAATGCCATGGATACTCAGATATCTAGTGTCTTCTCGTATTTGGAGAGAGGATGTCACTTGATGCCTAACCCCCACCCCCAAACCAAAGTTACAGGGCATGCTGAACTTCATGAAGATTCTTTTCTTGGCAAAACAACATGTTGTCTCACAGCTGGCTCAGAGCTGGGGACATGACCCTAGCTGGGTCAATGCAAGTCATTCCCAGCACTTGGTTGGGACTGATGGGAAAGCTCTCATTGGCATTACAGGGACAGCGAGATACAAGCTGGGACTTGTCTGTAGTCATCTTTGGCACCAGTTAAGAGGAACCTGCTTAAGAAGAAAGTCAACATAAAGGAAGTAGAGCCAAGAGTTGGAAACGAGAGCAAAAGAGGGAAAGAAAAACGACCAAACACGATTATTATCTAAGCCCTTGAGAAAAGGCATGCCTGAAAACAACTTATCTCTGAGCTTTGCTCTCAGACTGTTGAGTTAAATTGGTCACCTCTTTTCTTCATCATTGACATTCACAGTCATATTTATATTTCTTTTGTATTTCACAGTCATATTTATATTTCTTTTTTATATTTTGCCTAAGTCAATCTATTTGGGTTTCTATTCCTTATGACAGGAACAACCCTAATGCAAATAACTACTGGATAATCTGCATTCCTAAAAGCCTTCAGAGAAGAGGTCCTACATGAGCAAGACTCCATATTATGACAAAATGTGGTCATACCTTACACCTCATCCTCTGTGTTTCCTAGCCTTTCGTGTGCTTTTTTGTTTTTATTTCTTTTTAATTCCGGGAGTTAACACACAGTTAATATGTCGCTAACATATAGTTCTCTAGCCTTTTGCATAATATCCTATGCATAGTAGATTCTCAAAGCGTGTTGTGTTGTGTGGTGACGGTGAAGGAGCGGGCATGAGAGGTGGGTGAACTTAGTGTGCATAGAGCTTCGTACTTTAGGACGAACGTGATGGCTCACATTGCTAAGAAAGGAACTAGTCAGTGTATTGGAAAGCTACACTGTGGAGTGGTAGAAAAGAAGTATTTAATATAACACTTTCCCTTTTCCAGCCCATCTCAGATGGAGCCATTGATTCCTGCCATCTGAAGTTTCAGCAATGTTCCATTTCACAGCAGAGCCCACTGGGACTAAGCGTGAAGCCTCAGCTCCAGTGGCTGTCAGAGCCAGGAATTAGCTGTGTTCCCTTCCAACCAGGTGTCCAGATAACCAGAGTAATTACTGAGTACCGGCTTATCTACCCAATGCTAGTTTTTCAATATTCCCCTCACTTTTGTGTTCCACCAATGAGTGTTTTTCACCATGGTTTGTCTCCAGGATTCTAGTCTCCCACTGGACTCTCCATGAATCTGCAAGTGGCTGGCTGGGGAGCCATGGCTGGCCTGTCTTGTGAGGGGTAGGATCCTGCTTTATGTGCATGCTCTGGCTCCTGTGAGTTCAGTGATTTCGATCATTTCAGGAGACAGAGCAGATAATACTTGGAGTTTCTCTTTAATCGTCTCCACTGATTTTTCTTGGACCTTTTCAGGTATTAACTCCTGCCCAAACCAGACACTGGTTACTATGCACCTTTGAGTATTAGACCATTCAGTTGCTTCCTGGGAGAGCCCATCCCCCAGTCTGCAACCTGACCAGCCCATCTTCTCCTCTCCCCATCATTAGAGTTGTTGAGCCCCAAATGTCTGATGTCTGTCATGGATTTCTGATGGACGGGAGACAAAGGAGCTAACGCTTTCATGTAAGGTCAGATAAATACAATGAAGATCACTTCAAAAGCTATGCAGCAACATGCAATTTTTATCTGAGTGAGAAATGGGGAGCTATCATATGCTCCTGAACAGTGTGGTAAAGATAAAAATGATGGGTTTACCCTTAACATAACAACGATGATCAATTCACTCTTTTCTCTCTGACTTCTTTTTCTCTTAGACACCTGTCCCTTCACCACAAACTTAGCAAGATATTCCAAAGAATGACACAGTATCACATCCACTGTGTCCTACATGATTGGATTAGGGGTAGAAATCTAAGCAGAGCTGAACCTATTACTGTCTTACCTGCAATGAGAAGCTGAGTATCAGAGAGATTGAATCAGTAAATGAGTGATCAGCAAACTTTTTCTGGAAAGGACCAGATAGGAAATATTTTGCTTTTGCCTGCCATCTGCTCTCCCTCACAGTTACTCAGCTCTGTCATGGCAGCATGCATGCAGCCATGGATAATACATGCGTGAATGGAAATGGCTGTGTTACAATAAAACTTTATTTACATAAACAGATGTCAGGCAGGATTTAGCCCATGGTAGGTAGTTTGCTGAGCATTGAGTCACATCATGGTGCGTCAACTGAAAGATCACATTGAGTCAGGTTAGGGCAGCCATTTCAGGCCATATGCATGATGACAGTTAATTAAAGAAAGGCTGTAACAGAAGAGAAAATGATGGAGCAGAGGATTGACAGAAAGGAGAGGAGAAGAGAAGCCATCATAAGTCTGACAGATAGTACAGAGGGGCCTGGATCCCAACTTTCCTGGTCCAAATCTCATGTGGCTGTTTTTGTTTATTTATTTGTTTGTTTTGTTTTGTGTTTCCTAACCTTGGATATCTAGGAGACTGCCTTTCGTTGTTTTTCAGCAAAACCCCTCTGAAGTTAGTTGTAGTATTTTCCTACTCCTGATCATCCCCCAAACTCTGATAAGACAAGAATTACACCAGTTGGGGTTCTTGGTTGCAAACGTCATTATAAAACCTGGTGTCTTCAGGGTGCCTGGGACTTGTTTTAATCCGATAAGGTAAGACCCACAGACGTGGGAATGACTATCAGAAAGGAAGAATTTTTTGATGCTCACAGATCCCTAAAGACGGGACGCACACCATGGCACACAGGGCCACGTGGGGAAGCACCAGTGGAGAACTTAAAAAAGAATACAGCTTGCTGAAAGGACATTGGGACACTCACAGAACTGATGGGAAGCGTGCAAAATTAGATTGGAAAAGGGAGGCAGGATTCCAGACAGGCTAGGCATCTAAAAACACAGCCAAGATCCCATTCTAGGTCATCCTGGTCAGGAAGTGCTGCGGGGCCCTGCCACCGCTGATCATTTGTGGCCACGTCGCTGAACTCTGCTTCTGCCGCCACAAATTATTGTTCACTCTCCCTGCCTTTGTGCTGTTCCTTCAGGATTCGAATTTCCTGGTAGGACCATAAATTCGGCCAGGCTCAGGTCGCACGCCCGTGCCCTAGCTTTGAAGTAACCAGAAAGGAGATATACAAACTTGCTTCCCTTTAGCAACTATGGTGAAGTCTGGTGAAGTCTCTGCCTCCCATTATTTTGGGATTTCCCATAAACTAGAAGGTTTCTCATTCTGGGAGTGGGGGTGGGGTAGGGGAAGAAAGCCAAACGTGTATGACAGCTGTTCAGAGTGGCTTAAAATAGGAACTAGAGTTTAGAGAAATAGCCAGGAAACCCAGAGCTATACACATATGTCTCCAAGCAAGAGGCAGAGTGGTAAGAATGTCTAGGGCTGGCAGCAATGGGAATGGAAAGGAAGAAAGGGATCCCAGACGTTGTGTAGAGAGTGTTCACAGAACACGGTGATTGGTGGGAAAGTAAAAGTATAAGTGAGG
Organism: Panthera onca; assembly: GCF_046562875.1. Classification (NCBI taxonomy): domain Eukaryota; kingdom Metazoa; phylum Chordata; class Mammalia; order Carnivora; family Felidae; genus Panthera; species Panthera onca. The sequence continues at coordinate 159,021,210 of NC_138342.1, forward strand.
AAAGAGTCAAAGATATATCTGAGACTTTGAGCTGAAGGAAACAGTGTTGATGTTAATCAAAGTGCACTGCGTTTTATTGATCACAAGACATGTACGTGCCAATACCCAGGGAAGAGGTAGAAAGGCAGCACCAGAGCCAAGGTGATCAGAGAGGGAGAAGAAGGAGAGGTGAAATCATCAGAATATTTGTGATCATCATTGTGTCACAAGGGAGGAGAGATTCTTGGGGGAACTGGGTGTAGAATTTAGAGAGGTGTTAAAGGAAATATTAGGGAATCATTGACTGAGCTTTTGTAAAACTCTAGTGAGTGCATAAAAAGAGGAAAAGGAGACAGGGGGATTCAATGAGGAGTAGTGAGGGCATCTGGAGAGGAGGCAGGAGTGAAGTGGGAAGAAACACGGAGCTTGAAGGAAATGGCCTTGGCCTCTGGTCAAGGAAAGGTTTTAGGAACCTGTTCGAAAAAGAAGGAACACCGGGGCGCCTGGGTGGCTCAGTCGGTTAAGTGACCAACTCTTGGTTTCGGCTCAGGTCATGATCTCAAAGGTTCATGGGACAGAGCCCCACATCCGTGCTGACAGCATGGAATGTGCTTGGGATTCTCTCTCTCTCCTTCTCTCTCTCTCTGCCCCTCCCCATTCATGCTCTCTCTCTTTCTCAAAATAAATAAATAAATAAACATTTTAAAAAGAGAGAGAGAAAGAGCCCAAGAGGGAGCAAATTCCACAAAAGCTAACGGTGTCCAGGGGACACAAAGGCCATGGGTGTTCAGAGGTCACTCAGATGTCTGTCCCAGGAAAGAAATGGGGTTTCTCAAACCATTTCTAATCCCACCTCCCACATTCGCCTGCCTCCTTCCCTGCAGTTTCAACTTTGGCTGGCGGTTAATATAAACTTGCAAAGGCCTCACACAATTCAGAGGAAGCTGCTTCCTTGGCTTCCCAGCTGCCTCTCTCTCTCCTTTGTGGCAGAGACTCAGCTACATCAAGGTGGAGAAAAGATCACTAGAGGAAGGTGGAAAGAATGGGTAAAGCCTTCAGTCTTCGCTGACCCAGGGAAGAGAAGCAAGGCCACAGGGATGTGCGAGGGCAGTTTTCAACAGCCAGTGTCCTCCGTAGGAAGTAGCTGTATTTATCTATCATTGTATATTATTTATCAACGTACTTATTCATTGTGTTTTGAATCAGCGGGGATTTCCTGGGTTCTCAGATCTTGGCATTCATTTTTCGCAGGGAGAAAAAGACACAGGATTCATCCTGAGTTGATGTAGGAGGAAAAGCATTAGATATATATCCCCTTTAAAAAAAAAAAAAAACTATTAGGATCCTGATTTATTGCAAACATCAAAGTATGCCCAGGGCTTAGAGTTACCCTCTCCCTCCATTTCTAGTTCTAATCAAACATGGGTGGAAATCAATAATGAACAAGTTCTTATCCTTTGAGCTGCCGGACCCTGCTGAGGTCTGTGCATCTATCAGTACAAAGTTCTCCCTTTCTCTCTCTCTCTCTCTCTCTCTCTCTCTCTCTCTGCTCTCCCTCTTACCCCTGCAAATATCTCTATCCAATTCCAGGCTCTGAAATATTTAGTTCCTCTGAGCCCTAACTTCAGCTGACCTGTTTCTTCTCCTTCCCCTGGACGCCCTTAACCCTCAGTCCACAACCCCATTCATCTTCATGCCCCCCCCCCCCACAGGGTCTGATTAAACTCCAGTGCAGCCCCACTTCCGTGCTGGTGGGGCACTCAGAGCCTGGCAGGTGGAGGGCACCCAGTTGGTGCAGGAGTGCGCAGCGGCGAGGTGGCCCGGGCCCCCTCCTCTCCTGAGTGGGGAGATGGGCCCACAAGATTGATGGGCCCTGTATCACAGCGGAAAGCCTGGAGGTGGTAAAACGGGAGTGCTGGCGGTAACTTATAGGCGCTTGTTATGACAGACTTCCCGATTGAGGATGAAAAAGACGCCGTTAAAACAAAAGCCAGCTATCCGGGATGTTGTTGTCGACAACAGGCCTCTCCGTGCAGCCCCTGCACCCGGCGGTGGATCCATAATTCTCAGGGAGCTGGGGGGATGCAGGTTGCGCTGGAGGAGCTTGGCCTTGCTCCCTCCGTGGGAAGAGGGGACACGGCGGGCAGTGGGGAGGAAGGACCTGGTGATGAGGCGCCGCTGGACCCCCTCTCCTCCCCCCACTGCTCAATCATAAGGCAGCTTGCCCTTGGACAGCCGATCTCAACCTTCTAGCAGCCAGGACTCAGCAGCTGGAGGTGACTGTCGGTGTGATGCATGCCCACGGGGGTACCGCATCTGCTCTGGACTGCTGCGTGGAGAAAACGGACCAACGCTGGTCCACTTCAGAGCCTAGCTAGGGGTTAGCTGCACCTCTCTCCCTCACTGGCGTGCAGCCCACCTATCTGGCTAGCCCCCTTTCGCTTTAAGGAGCTCCCGGGCCGGGTTGGATCCTGGCAGCTTGGTGTCCAAAGAACTCACAGAAAAGCAAATGAAATCTATAATAAAATCTTTCTGAAAGTTCCAAAGGAAGGTCTCATTCATAGGCCACCGGCACTTAAAATATGCTTGCCCCACTCGACCGCCTCTTGCGCGGATATGCCACAGCAAGCTGCAGGGAACACCCTGTTCTACTCTGCAAATCCCCAAATTTGTCATGACATCCTCCACCAGACAGGTTCCATTAGGATCCTTCTTTCTCCCCGCTCACATCTCCTTCCCGTCCTTTGCTTACCAGTGTTCCCAACCACCGTGTGTTCTTGTCTCTGGGGTAAAGCCAAGTGGTTCCCCAACTCAATCCACGTTTGTGTCATTACTCCTTCTCTGAATTACATACTCTAGTTGCATGTGGCAGCAAAGGATCAATCAAGGGAGTAAGAAAGAATCTTATGGAGCCTGGGGCGGGGGCCGGGGACGGGGCAAGTCCTCAACAACACACTTCCCTTGGCTCAAGGTGTGAGCGGGGGATGGGGTTCAGGCATCTGGTAGGGATAAGGGTGACAGGTACCTGCTGGGAAGCGACACAAGCGAGAGATGCCTTCTTACCGGGATTACCTTGCATCTGCTCTAACTCGTTTCTGAGTTTGAGGCGAATGATGTCAGTGCAGTACTGCGTAACTGGCCAGGAACTGCTTGCTCTCCGGTGCCGTCACTCCGGCGCGGACCCCAGAGTGATGGAGAGCGCGCAGCCAGGGGGCCTCGGGCGGCCAGAACGCGCTCCACGCTGGATTTCCGCGTCTCAGCTTGCTCTTCTGCTGCAGGGCTTCCTTTCCTCTCCTCTGGGTGCCCGCTTTGATCTCTGCTCCCCACCACCCCCCCAACCCTGTCAGACAGCTGTGGGCACTGGCGACAGATGTGGGGAGAAGCCCTCGCTGCGATGCAAAGGGAAGAAGGATGTTCCTTAATAAGCAACACCTGGGATGAAAGACGTGCCTTCAGCTCCGTTTGGCTTAAAACCACCCGGCTGCCAAGCACGTGATAGTATCAGTGCCCCCCTTCCGCCTCCACGCAGGCTCTTTCTTTACAGTTTGGAGCCCGGGGACATTCTCTTCTTTTGCCAGCTCCTTCGTTTCATGTCCTTGTCCCCACCTCCAGCCTTCATCCCCCACCCCCCGCACCCCCCCGATTTCTTCACACAGCATAGTAGCTTCCAAGCAATCTGTCATTCCTTGTGCATTCTACTCAGTGGTGATTAAACGGGAACTAGTGGATCAGAGTCCAAATCCGTAAGAGAAACTTCCCTGGAACTATTGCTCCTCAGCCCCGAGATGACAGCACTGACTATTCAATATGTAAGGTGCATGCAGTTTATCTGCGGCCCATTATGTGGCAGCACGATATGGGCACTGTGTCTGCACCTGTGCTTTCTAGCAGAAGTATGAGTCTCAGGCCACAAACCCAGCAGTCCCAGAATTATATAGATTTGTTTGTTTAACTTTATTTATTTATTTTGAGAGAGAGAGAGTGTGCACGAGCAGTGGAGGGGCAGAGAGAGAGGGAAAGAGAGAATTCCAAGCCAGTTCCACGCCATCCGTCTGGAGCCTGAAGCAGGAATCGAACTCAAACCGGGAGATCATGACCTGCGTTGAAACCAAGAGTCAGGCACTTAACCAGCTGAGCCACCTGCGATCTTTTAATTTAGAACATGGGCTCTAGTTCTATTCTAGACTTAATGTTTGTACTACCTGCACCCCCCCCCACCCCACCCAAATTCATATGTTGAAGCCATAATCCCCATAGTGATGGTATTCAGAGATGAAGCTTGATGGGGGGAGGGTAATTAGGGTTAGATGAGGTTCTGCGCATAGGGCCCCGTGAAGGGTTTCATACCCTTGTAAGGAAAGGAGAAGTCACAAGAACTCACTCGCTCTGCCATGTGGGGGGTACAGCAAGAAGACTGCTCCCCACACTCCATGAAGAGAGCTCTCCCAAGGAGCTGAATGAGCCAGCACCTTGAGCTTGGACTTCCCCACTTCCAGAACTGTGAGAGATTATCTGGTGTTTAAGCCACCCAACGACGCTATTTTGTTATATAGTAAACTGAGCCGACTCAGACAGGTACCATACCTTCTGTGTTTGAATCTTAGCTTGGCTACTTGCTACCTGACAAGTTATTTAATTTCTCTGTGCCCTGGTTTCCTCATCTGTAAAATGAAGCTAATAATATGTTCTTCACAGGGTTGTTGCAAGCAATAAATGGGTTACTTTATTTAAAGCTCTGAGAACACAGCTCGGAACAAGAAAGTATGATGTTAGAGTTATTACTATTCCTGGGGATGATAATGAAAGATCCTCATTTGTGCCACAGTACACGAGGCTCTCGTGAAGTATCAGGGCATTGGGGTACAGGGGCAGCTAGTGTTTGGCCACTGTCCGCTCAGGTGGTATGGACACATCAGTCATATGTGTGTCCATACAGAGCTGCCGGCCCTCCAGATACGGCGACTCTGCTGGTTTCTGTCCACATCAAGGGACTTGGGAACTCTTGGCAAGGGTTTCTATGTGTCCATCAACCTAGATGCTTCCTGCAGTGAATCCTTCCTTGGATGTCACCTGATGGCTGGCATGTGACCAAAATAGATGTTAATTTCACATCCCTCAAGTCTAGGAAATAAGACTTTTGGAAACATACATCACTAGGAAAGTAACTTTTTTCTGCTTTCCACCCTGCCATAAACCTTCTTGAAGAAACTGGAAAGGAAGAGAAGAGAACTCTGACTGAAGGCAGAGAAGAAGAGTGAGGGAGGGAAGCAAGCAATAAAAGAAAATTAAAGCCTCAAAGTTGAACAAAGAAATGCAATTTCTACATCAGTTGATCTATGAAGACTCTGGCCCTGGACTCCAGGCCCAATGAAATAGAATGTCTAGAGGCAGGGACAAAGATTTTATATATTAAACAAAACCTTCTTATGGTACATATACACACCAGTTTCTGATCAAATTTCTACTCTGGTTATGTGTATAATGAAATTTCTTCTTCTTCTTCTTCTTCTTCTTCTTCTTCTTCTTCCTCTTCCTCTTCTTTTTCTCCTCCTCCTCCTCCTTCTTCCTCTTCCCCTTCTTCTTTTTCTCCTTCTCCTCCTCCTCCTCCTCCTCCTCCTCCTTCTTCTTCTTCTTCTTCTTCTTCTTCTTCTTCTTCTTCTTTTCTTCTCCTCCTCCTTCTTCTCCTCTTCCTCTTTCTTCTTCTTCTTCTTCTTCTTCTTCTTCTTCTTCTTCTTCTTCTTCTTCTTCTTCTTTTCTCCTTCTCCTCCTTCTCCTCCTATAAACAGTTCCAGAATCACATCCCTCCAGCTTAATATTCTCTTGAGAAAAGGTATTTCCTCTTGGAAATCCATATATTTATCCAGAGTAGTATGCATATTCATCCCTGGAGCATGCACTACCCCTGCTGTAAAAAATAAATAAATAAAAATAAATTTTAAAAACTTCCTAATGGTGGTTGGGAAATCAACTCAAGAATTATCATTCTCTCCAGGATTGCATGAAATGGAGCAGGAGAAGTTCCTCAAAGGAAAGAAGTTCTCAAAGGAAATACGGATGCAGGGCAGGCAAAAGCAAGAGCTTACGTGATAAAAGTAATCTCCATAATTCCAGGGTTCAGGTTCCTCACACAAACCGTAAGTTCTCTGCTCATTTTCCAAGACTCTAGAGCCAAATTAAACTGGTTATTTCCTCAACCAAGTGACTTTCCCCCCACATATCATACTTTTATTGCCTGTACTACATAATGGACCCAAAAATCTTGCTGGTCGAAGTGTGGTGCACAGACCAGTAGCATGGGCATCACTTTGGGAGCTTGTTAGACATGCATAATCTCAGACCTCATGTCAGACTCACTCAATCAGAATCTGCATTTTAACAAGATCCCCTGTTGATGTTCATGCAGTTGAAAATTCGAGAAGCAGTGTCCAAATGTCCTGTATGAAGACTAACTGAACCCTTGAAATATCTGACGGAAGAAGGATCCATTGGGCCTCACAAGGTTTAAGAAGGGAAGGATAATTTTGTCTTTGGGATAAGATACTGTCATCGTTTTTAATTAATCCCAAAGCGGATGGTCAAAGAAGGTCAATTCATTTCTTAGAAGAGCAGCTGGCATTTTCCAAAGGGGACTTTATTTGCACAACCAAAACGATTATAAATCCACCACTTATACTCTTCCACAGAGATGATATTAAAGTGTGATTTTTTTTTAATGGAACAAAATGTAGAAATAGATCATTCAAAGTAAACCTATGGCCGCTTAATGGGTTGGCTGGTAGAAGCTTAAGAGAATTTGAATACTATCTAAAGTGCAAACTAGCCAAAAGATTTATTTGTAGTGCTAGAAACAATAGTTCCATACAATTTGGAGGTTATAAGAAGGTCTGTAGGAAAAAAAAATTAACAAAAAGGGCACCAGGGTGGTTCCATCGGTTAAGAGTCTGACTCTTGATCTCAGTTTAGGTCTTGATCTCAGGGTTGTGAGTTCGAGCCCTGCATTGGGGTCCATGCTGGGGGTAGAACCTACAACAACAGCAACAACAACAACAACAAAAAATTTAGAAGCTATGTGGGGAAACATCACCTGTAAGTCTAGCAATGAATTATGGGTGGAAATACTGTTCTCACCAAACTATGTTCACATTAACAAAATCAAAGTCCACAGAAGAACCATCACCTTTGACAAGAAAATTTATCTTTGTCTTTGATATCAGAAGAAAACACACATGGGACAAGGATGAGTTGTGTGGCTGGAGAAATATAAAATGTAGAAACTTCAACATTAAAATGGAAAGGGAGCAAAGGGTATCTAGTTTTCATATTATGTTTTTATATTGTCTTTTCCAGTCATCTACCATGATTGAATCCAACTCAAAGCAGCACACTGTGAAAAAGAAACCCACTTCCTTATTAGATGATAATTGCCTCAAGTCATTCCTTTAACAATCTCGTGCCTGGGGTTTAAGAACACAGAGTAAGAGTATAGAAAAAACAACTGTAGCCCATGAGAAATCAGAGCCAATGAATAGTCATTGAAGTGGGTTGACTGGTGACCTCCCAAAAGATAGAACTATCTGGAACCTGTGAATGGGACCCCCTTTGGAAAAAAGGGCCTTTGCAGATGTAATCAAGTTAAGAATCGTGAGATGAGATCATCTTGGATCAGAGTGATTCCCAAATCCAGTAACCATATAAGCAATGAAAAGGAGGGAAGACACAGACACAGAGAAGGCCAATGAAGAGAGAGGCAGGCTGGAGTGATGCTCCCATGGCCGAGGGACACCAGCAGCTTCGCGAAGCTGGAAGAAGCAAGGAAGGATTCTCTCTTAGAACCTCCAGAGGGAGCATAGCCTTGCCAACACCTTGATTGTAGATTTCTAGCCTTCGGAAATGTGAGGTAAAAAAATTCTGTTGTTAGGCCACCCAGTTTGTGGTAATTTACTATGCAGCCTGGGGCGCCTGGGGGTGCTCAGTCAGTTAAGTGGTTAAGCATCCAACTCTTGATTTTGGCGCACGTCATGATCTCACTGTTTGTGACTTTGAACCCTGCATCAGACTGTGTGCTGACAGTGCGGAGCGACTTGGGATTCTGTCTCTCTGTCTCTGCCCCTCCCTCTCCTCTCTCTCTCACTCTCTCTCTCTCTTTCTCTCTCAAAATAAATAAATAAAACTTAAAAAAAATATATTATGGCAGCCTTAGTAAATTAGTGTCCTCACTTGGGGTACTCTTTCTTCTTTTTTTTTTTTTTTTTTTTGTGGGTTTTCCTGGAAGTAAGCTTTTTCTTAATTTTTATTTTTTAATTAAAAAAAAATTTTTAGCATTTGTATATTTTTGAGAGAGAGAGAGAGAGAGAGAGAGAGAGAGAGACAGAACACAAGCAGGGCAGAGAGAGGGAGACACAGAATCCGAACCAGGCTCTAGGCTCTAAGCTGTCAGCACAGAGCCTGACGCAGGGCTCAAACTCACGAATGGTGAGATCATGACCTGAGCTGAAGTCAGATGCTTAACCGACTGAGCCACCCAGGTGCCCGTAAATAAGCTTTTATAGGTGGACTTTGAATGTATTACCTCTGAGCAACCCAATGTTTTCTTTGCCTTGTGATGTAGAGGTGGAGGCTTGCTGCTGGTAAAAGATGTTAGTGACAGGCTGTAAAAAAAAGACATGAAATTTGAAGTATCTTTCCAGGATATAAGATAATCCATCCATATACACTCTATAAGTTCCCTGTGATGAAGGCATGAGAAACAGTGACAGAAGGTGGACATAGAAGTTGATACATATAGCTACCCACCTGAGCATTAAACTATGCTCTTTTCTTCATTTTCACCCTACTCTATTTCAGAGCCAGTCAACCAGAGCTCATGCCTTTGTTGTAGTCCTTCCATTTCAATCCTTGTCAGGCTTATTCCAGGCAATGGGTCAGGGCACAAACAGTTCATCGTGTGGCTTGGAGTAAAGAGGGGCTGAGTGCGGCAAGAAGGAACAGAAGGCAAATAAGCAGGGAGTTATTAAGAATTGAGGAGTAAACTGTGGATGTGGTCATCCCCAGGGGAAGAACAGACAGCCCTAAGCCAGGTCCAGTGCAGGCAAGGAATCTGAAAATCAGGCCAGTTCTGGACTTAATGTTCAGGGCGCAGTTACTACGTACTTGTGAGATTATTCGCGTGTATGGACACACATCCCAACTGTTTTAATTGTTTCTTCCTACCATTGTGATGGAAAAGAGGAACAAGTATCACCCTTTTCTTTCTACTTCCTCTCATACCTACTAATGGGCATTCCCCTTCCTTGTTCACCCCTGAAAAATGGAGCTGAAAGGCAAAATGAGTTTCCAGTGAACATCCCTAAACACCAAGACCATTTACTTAAATGTCTCTAAGCCCCAAAAGAAGTCAGTGAAGCCCTCAGCGACCAAATATAGAAGGGAATCATTCTTCGCAGATCATAGGAGGGACTATAATTCACCATTACAAGTCAAATTGTGTGCTACCTTAAATCTGGGATGGCTTCAACTCTCTGCATGTATTTAGAATAAAGGCCATTGATAATACTGAATGTGAAAAACGATACAGTGCATCTGGAAAATCCATGTGTGTCTATGTCAGAAATCAAGTATGAAGGTGTCAAGGGGAGCCAGGGGAAGGGTAGAGACTAAGAATGTCAGATTGCACTTGAGTGAAGGAAAATCTCCTTCCTGACGGAGGATGTTGTAAGCCCATTGGGAAGAATTCTCCAGAATTCCCAAAAGAAAAAATTTCCTTGACTTTGTAGCCATGAGCACTTAGAATAAGAACTGTGGTCAGCTGAACAATGGCCCACTGGAAGACATCCACATTAAATCAGTGGAACCAGTCACGGTATCTTATTTGGCAAAAGATGTGATTAAGTTCCTGATCTTGAGAGAAGCAGCTATCTGGATTATCTGGGTGGACACTAAGTGCAATCACACGTATCTTTGTAAGAGAGAGGCAGAGGGAGTTTTGAGAGAGAGAGAGAAGGCAATGCAAAGATGGAGAGATGCGGCCACAAGCCAAGGAACACCAAGAGCCCCAGAAGCTGGAAGAAGCCAGGGAGGATTCTTTCCTCGAACCTCTGGAGCACATGCAGCCGTGTCAGCACCTTGATTGCATGCTTGTGGCCTCCAGAGCTGGGAAAGAAAACATTTCCCTTGTTTAGAGCTGCCCAAGTTTTGGTCATTTGCTACCACAGCCCTAGGAAGCTGAAACAAAAACTAAAATCCACAGTCCTCAAGGACCAATTTAACAGCCTTCAATTCACACCCAGAAGAACAAATAGTCATCCTCAGCATTTTACATTAAGTAATAATAAACATCCGAGGCTTCGGAGAGTTGTTTGTCAAGAGCTAATGCATTTTTTTTCAGGTTTCAGCAATGTAATTTCCCCCCCAAGAACTATAAGTCTGGGTTTCTATTAGAAAGAAAAATGTTGAGGGTAAGGGATTTTGGATCCTGACTTGAATATGGTGTTTATGCAGCCGTCAAGTGCTCCATTATTTACTGACATTTCAAACGTAAGGACAAATGTCAGAAGATAGACACCGATATGAATTCCTTAAGGAAAAAAAAAAGTGACAGAAAGAGAAGGATCGAGGTGGAGGAAAAAAGAGATGGGGGAGGGAGAAAAAGAGAAAGAGGAAGACAGAGTTACCCATGTATCAAGGAATAGAGCTTGTATCTGTTGACAGTGCCTTATGAAGATTATACACCATAAATAACAGCTTCATCATTCCCACCCAGGAAATACAGTTCTCTTGGGGAAAGTACTGAGGGGCAGCGATAGCCATTAGTGTGGTATCAGACATGATTTACTTTTGATATTACCAAGATAGCAATACACTCTAAGCTAGGGGCTTCTTTTCCAATAACCCCAAAGTATGCGCAGAGGTCAAAACTTGAGTTTTCTAAAATTAAAGTTGTTGGAGGAAAAGTTCCCACAAAAGTAGTAAAGTTCCTCTGACTTCTACAGATTTCCAAAAAGTAAAATCTAACCTTCCATTTGGGGATGGGACCAATTTCGAAATTACCATCTTGCATCTCAAATTGATTGAAGGAAATGTTGCCTCCGCAGCCCCAGAAGCTTCCTCAGGCTACCCACTAGGACCAAACACAGTGGGCTGGCAGCCAGAATAGGCTGTCGTGAGACAGTGGGAAACTTCACAATCTACTCTTCAACGATGTCAGCCATGAACATATGCAGAGGCCCATGTCCCAAAAGCTTATAAACAATTGGTATGAACCATGTATGTAAATAGCCATTGGAAGCAGGTTGAAAAGCATTCCTTGGCTTTCTTTTAAATCAACCTTTGATTCAGAATTTGTGAAAATCTATGCTCACATGGGTTTATAATGAGCATGCTGACTTGAGTAAGCAAAAAAGCAGTATTTTAGCCTCCTCATGATAATCATAAATACTGGCTCTAACATGTGAGACTTAGGTCTAATGTATACTTAGTTCTTATTCTGTCTATAATGTTGAGCTTCTATTGATTCATAATCTAGAGAAATTCACATTAAACTAATATGCAGAGAATACCTTACATAAGTTAAACACTTGGCTATGTTCCTTTGAATGTAGTACGGTCTTTAATTTAATTCTCAAAATAGCCGGTGAATCAATTGATTCAGTACCACTGTAAATTGCAAAATATAATTTAGGGAATTGAAGTGGCAAAGCCAGGGTTTTCAATTTGGTAATTGGTACCTAATCAGTAGTTCATACAAAATGGTCCCCATGGATTCTAAATTTGAAAATAGATCTCCATGACTTAGTGGGGGCAAACATCAACTCATTCTTCCCACCATACTCGTGGCAGTGTAAGAATAACATACAGGTGATAAATGGGGGACGTTAACTATGAACTACTACTCACCCATTTTCCTATTCTTTAAAAGGCTCCTAGAAAAGCAGGCCTCGGTGAAGCCCTCTGTGAAGACAAATATCAAAGTCCCTACCATTACCTTTATCTGTTTTGTTGTAATATTTTTTTTCGAATTATTTACTCCCCTTCCTGCAAGAGGATAATAACTTCCCTCCAGTTGCCAAATAACCTGTATTATCTTCCTGCATTAGAAATGCAATTCCCCACTCCGTTGGCCAGGCTCGGCATGGGCATTCTTTAGTCAATGACATTTGAGCAAAAGCTTGAAGAGTCAGAGGATACTGCCAACCCATTTAGTCTTTTCTTTGTCACAAAAATGGCCTGGCTCAGAGAGGAACTGCTATGTCTTCCTAGATCTTGAAGTGAGAAGGCACATGAATCCTAATTACATATGACTTGTAGATGACAGCATAAAAAGTGAGTGAGAAATAAACTATCATTGTTGCAAAATGAATGAGATTTTGAGGGTGGTTTGTTATTGCAGCAGAGCTTAGCCCAAGCTGACTATTACATCTGGGAATTGTTCTGCCTTTTTGAAAAAATTAATTCCCACTCTATCAAATGACTCTCAATCTGAAATTCTATACTCAGCCTTGCTGACACCTAAGTGTGAGGATAAAATGAAGCCATTTTTAGGCAAATATATATATATATATATATATATATATATATATATATATATTCCATTGAGCAAATTCAGCAAATAATCAAAAGAGGAAGGAAACATGGGATTCAGGAAAATGGGAAATCCAATACAAAGAGAAGCAAAGGAAACTGTTATGCCCAGAATTCGTGATCCTCAAAGACCACCAGGGAGCCGAGTCCGATGCAAAAGCAAAAGAACCTTTATTCGAGCTAGCTCGAGCTCAATCCCCTACCTGCACCGAGGCAGCGGTGAGATACCAGGGAGAGAGAGCGAGTTTCAAAAGCACAAAGGTTTTATAGGGGTCTAGGGGCAGTTGGTGAGGTAATGGCTGTGGCCTCAGCCGATTGGCTGGGGAAGGGTCGTGGCCTCGGCCGATTGGCTGGGGAAGGGTCGGAGTCCTGTTACGCAGGTCGCTGGGTGTGTTTTGATCAGGAAGTTTGAACGGGTGAGCGGGAGGTTACTCAAGGGGAGGAGGCGCGGTCTGAGGTTTCTGTGATTTTCCCGGAAAAGGGGTCATGTGGGGGACATAGTCACTCAATGTGGAGAACACAGAACAAGATGGAGTTGGCCGGCATAGGCCCGCCCTTTCAGAAACTACCAGGATAATAATGAAGATGTCAAGATGACAACTGTATCTCAATCACGTAACAGCAAATAAGAAAATTCCAGGAAAGGTTTCTTCAAAAATATGAAATTGATAGAACATCTAATGTGTTGAACATGTTGGGTAGAAATTTACCACTAGGTGGGAGGTTCAAGGTTCACTTTGTAAAAAAAAAAAAAAAAAAAAAAGTTAATGTTTATTTATTTTTGGAGAGACAGAGACAGAGCATGAATGGGGGAAAGGGCAGAGAGAAAAGGAGACACAGAATCTGAAGCAGGCTCCAGGTTCTGAGCTGTCAGCACAGAGCCCCACAAGCCGTGAGATCATGACCCAAGTCAAAGTCGGACACTTAACTGACAAAGCCACCCAGGTGCCCCAAGCTTCATTTTTAATTAAACACATGCACACACACACACACACACACACACAGGAAAATAAGCAAAAGGGAAAAAAAAAAGGAAAATAATTATGAATTCCAGGGGAGGAAAGCATGGTGTGCAGGAAAATAAAAATATTATGGTTTAGCTGTAGAGTGTGTTTGCTCAGACATAATATAAACACAGAATACGGTAACCAAAATATAATAAAAGTGTATTGGGAGATTGTGTGAAAAGGAAGACTATACTGTATGTATGTATCTCACCCAAAAGGTGAGGTAGTGGTCAAAGACTGATAATATCTAAAACTGAAAAATTAAGCAGAAATAAATGCACGTTCTTTAGAGATATATAGGTAAATTCAAGGAACATCAGTTGAAGAGTTGAAAGGTGTTGCTCTTGGGCAATTAAAAAGGGGAAAAGGTCAGAATGTTGTTTGTGTAACAAGTTTTATAGAAAAAACTAATATGGATCTTTGAACTACATGCAGGTATAATTTGATATATACAAGTGCTGATATTTATTTATTTTATTTATTTATTTATTTATTTATTTATTTTAATGTTTATTTATTTTTTGAGAGACAGAGAGAGACAGAATGTGAGCGGGGAAGGGACAGAGAGAGAAAGACACAGAATCTGAAGCAGGCTCCAGGCTATGAGCCGTCAGCACCGAGCCTGAGGAGGGCTCAAACTCACAAACCACGAGATTATGACCTGAGCCGAAGCCAGTCGCTTAACTGACTGAGCCACCCAGGTACCCCAACAAGTGCTGATTTTTAAAACAATCAATTTTCTTTTTTTTAATTAAAAATTTTAAAATATTTATTTTTGAGATACAGCATAAGCCGGGGAGGGGTAGGGAGAGGGGAACAGAGGATTTAAGCAGTCTCTTCACTGACAGCAAAAAAAACAGCCCCATGTGGGGCTCAAACCCATAAACTGCAAGATCATGACCTGAGCTGAAGTCCAGCGCTCAACCAACCGAGCCATCCAGGTGCCCCTAAAACAATCAAGTTTCAAATGAGAGGATTATAATTTGGAAGGTTCTATCAGGGAGTTCAAGAGAAAACAGACAAAATGTTTTTTTCTTTCCAAATGTGTCCCTGTCTTGTAGTATTTTTGTAAGTCTAAACAATATTTTCAGACTGGTAGGTTGCCTGCTACATTTCTGCCCTTCACACAGCTCAAGCTTCAGCGTTAAGTTCCTAAAAGTGTTATGCCATAATTTTCTCAGACAAGAGCAAAAACGTCTTCCATGAAAAACCAAAACACAAAATCAAGAACAAAAACAAACAAAAAAATCTCACAAATCAGACTGAAAATACAGCCTCTATTAGTCTCCTGAGGCTCTTTATCAAAGCATAGGATCTTGGAACCTGAGCAGATTTGGAAATTCACAACCCCTGCTGCTCCTTCTCTTTCTTTTGGACTCATTTTTTCCTCTTTGCTTCTAGTGTGTTACCAACCAGCGGGAGCTGGGATGGTAGTGCGTCCCTCCTGCCCAGATATTCTCACCAGAGCTGGGCTGCATACGGAATGACAAATTAAAAATCAGCATTCTCGAAATTAATTCTGACCACTGGAAGCAGGGTTCCCTCCGGAGTCTGCATGTGTGTATGCCAATGTGCACGGGAGCTTGCTGGAAACTGGCAGCGTTTGTAGCAAACCTTTGTGTTTATGCCTGTATCAACTTTTTACAAAACACCTATTTAAAAGCTAGTCCTTGCTTTCCAAGCTTTGCAAATCCCACAAAGAGATTATCGCTGAGATAAACAGCAGTATCTTAAATGACTCCATCTGCCAATGGATTAAACACACTCACATGCATACATATAGACTTGCCACAGCAACACATTTACATAAAATAAGAAAACCTCTTCTTCCAGAGACCTATAGCCTCAAAGCCCTAAAATAATGTTCCATGGAAAAAAACACAAAGTTTTATAAAGATGCTTTGAACAACTTTTCTTTTTTTAAAATTTTTGCAAAAGACCTTACTTCTCAGTTCCAAAAAAAAAAGCGGGGGTGGGGGGCAGCTTCTGGGTGGCTCAGTTAAGCTTCCGACTTTGGCTCAGGTCATGATCTCATGGCTCCTGAGCTTGAGCCCCACGTCAGGCTCTGTGCTGACAGCTCAGAGCCTGGAGCCTGCTTTGGATTTTGTGTCTCCCTCTCTGTCTCTGCTCCTCCCCCGCTGGTGCTCTCTCTCTCTCTCTCTCTCAGAAATGAATAAATTTAAAAAAATTTAATTTAAAGAAAGGCAAAATTACTAGGAACAAGGTTTTTCTCAGGCACTCCTATGAAAGTCCGTATGCTGAAATGGTAAATCGCTATTATAATTCCCTTTATGAAAGTGACTCCATCTGAAAAGTAAGTGTTCTGTTGTTAATCTTTCATTTCTGACACTTCTCTGAAAGAAGAGCCAACATAAAAACAAAAAAACAAAAAAAACAAAAAAACAAAAAAAAACACAAAAAACTCTGCAACTCAGACCCCTGGGTGGCTCAGTCAGATAAGTATCTGACTTCAGCTCAGGTCATGATCTCATAGTTCATGGGTTTGAGCCCTGCGTCGGGCTCTGTGCTGACAGCTCAGAGCCTGGAGCCTGCTTTGGATTCTCTGTCTCCCTCTCTCTCTGCCCCTCCCCTGCTCACATTCTGTCTTTAAAAAGTAAATAAACATTAAAAAAAAAACTTAAAAATTCTGTAATTAGATTTTTTTAAGTTTATTTATTTATTTATTTATTTATTTTGAAAGAGGGAGTACGCACAGAGGAGGAGCAGAGGGAGAGAGGGAAAGAGAGAATCACAAACGGGCTCCGTGCTGACAGCTGGAACCCACAAACAGTGAGATCATGACCTCAGCTGAAATCAAGAGTCCGCTGCCCGCAGCTGAGCCACCCAGGCACCTCTGCCATTAGATTTTACAGACACATGGGATTACAATTTTTGAGCTGGTGGGAAGCATTGGGATAATTCAGAAGCTCTTCATGGAGGAGATGAGAATCCAGGTCTGAGAAAGGCAGGTCCTGCTGCTGCCAGCTTCCTGGCTTCTAGTGAGTTCACTTGGCTGACAGTGGGATACACTGTCCAGACCCCAGAGAGAGGCCACTTGACAGGAGGGTGGAAAGTGTCAGACAGTGGAATAGTCTGCAGTTTTGAGAGCAAACTTTGTTTTTTTTCCTGGTGCACAGAACTCTGCCTTGTCTTTCCAGGTTAAAAAAAAAAACAGTGTATCACCAAAGAGCACATTATGTCTAGAAAGCAATCTTCAAACTTTCCTTGAAGAGCGAGCTAAACTTATGTCCATATTTGCCTTACCTGGAAAGGCACAGATTACAAGATGTTTGTTGCATATTCAGTGAGATAGGCGAGAGGGAAATTTGAAAGTACACCTGCGTTGAATCGGAGATCTTTGTATACCCAAGGGTCCCTCAGGTGCGGCTCTTCTAAGGTAACTTTTTCCTAGCATAAATTGAAGGAAATGAAAAGGAAGTTTACACCCAGAGACCATTTTTCTGGTCTTCAGGGTCTTTCTGCCAACGTTTGTGCCCTTTTTTCTTACCCATTTTATCTAGCGCAATATGAAGCAAGTATAAGAATTTTAAATGCGCAAATGTCTTTACAAGTGAGCCAAATAATCTTGGAGCACAGGCTATGTTTTCAGTAGGGAGGATACAGGTACACATTCTAACATTAATCCTTTAAACCTGTATGAATGTAATCAATCAATCTCTTCCAATTCTTTCCTTTTTGACTCCATTTTCAAATCTCAAATCTCATCTCATCAGCACTTTATTTGCAAATACTATATTTGCTTCTGAGTAACCTAAATAATGCAGCATATATATGTCCAGAAAGCATAGCCCATGGTGGAATTGATGTAAATCAAGCGAATCCAGGCGGAGGCCACCTTCGATGATTCCCTGGGGGCTGGAGCTAGTTCCACATAGGGCCAAACTTCAATGCTATTTATACGAACATAATGGAGAGTGTATCATCTCAAAACCACAGAGCCAAAAGACAAATTCTAGAAAAACCAGGCTATGTCAATATGGGGGAAAAAAAACCCTGATAGATTCGCTTCTCTTTTGAGCCAGCTGGTCTCCCTGGAGAACTAATGACCAATAACATTGACTTCGGGTGCATTCTCTATTCTTCTCTTGCTCAGTCCCTCAAAGAAGATCCTTGGCACCATCGTCAATGCTTGTCACCTCATTTATCAAGGTAACATTCTGTGGACAAAGAGAGTATTGGGTATAGAAAGCAATCTCCAAACTTCGCCCAAAGAGAGAGCCAAAATTATACCTACCTTTTCTTCCACTTGAAACTTTCTTCTTTTCTCTGTTCCTTTATTTCCTGAAGAAGCACACTCCTTCTGTCCTGTAGTCTCACACCACTCTTCCACTTTAGACGAAAACCAATTTTTTATGTCAACCACTAAGCCCAGTGATTTTAGAACTCTGCACATGGTAACCATAGGAATTACGCTCCCCTGTCCTGGCACACAGCTCTCTGTTTCTCCCTCATCAGTTGAACCTCCAATCAAGGCCAGTAGTCTGCAAAGAGATTACTCACACATGCACAAGAACCGCTTCTACAAGGTGGTTCAGTGCCCTTTTTCTTTAGCAATTCAAGTGTATCTATTATTTTCCCCCCTCGGGAGAAGCATCCTGTCTTCCAGCTTCCCATCAATGATGACATCCCCCTCCAGCCACTATGGAGTTGCAAGACATGTCCTCATTGCCAGGTAATTATTTCCTCTAAAGATAGTGTAATCATTAACATCTTCCTAAATCTAATTACAGATCAGTTCCTAGGTAATCTATTACATTGGACATATACTCAAATTCACAATGATTTCCCATCTTAGTATACTTTTCTCCTAATATTTTTTAACATGACAAGTGACATGGTCCCATTCACATTTATTTCAAACGTGTTAGGCATTCTATCGAGATAAGTGGGCAGATAGATAGATAGATAGAGAAACAAAAGTCCATTCATCCTCTCCCCTGAACTGCAACCCTTAGGATATTCCTAACTTTATGTTTCCACCACTAAGTCCCCTGCTTCCTTGGACAGTTAATAACAGAGAAAGGTAGGCATTGAGTTCCTAATGAGTCAGAGATGTGTTTTATTTAAAACTCCAATTCATGCCTTTGTATTTTTTGGTCTTTTGAATAAAAATAGGTAGCCTAATTTGCACATTCTTTCAGTGCTTTCCATGTATCTCTGCTCTTCCTTGGCATTCTGCTGAATATGCACCTCCGAAAGAATTCAAGGCTTCCTTGGCATGATTTTGATGAATAGGAACCTATGAGGCTTAATAAGAGGCACCAAAATGGACAGACACCTAAGGGGAAAAACAGGTCTGTGTTGATGGATGTCTTTCCCAGGGGAGCGGGGCACTGCTGAGATGCCGCTTTTCCAGCAAGTGGTAAAACGGAAAGATAATTCAAGGCAACACATGCAAAGGCAGGATGTGCAATGTTTTTTCTCAGCAGCAGCGAGTGTGCGGAAAGAATCAGATAAGCATCTGCTTCGCAGGGTGCCAAAGGGACAGACAGCAGAGAAGAAATGTGCCAGCCCAGAAAGGACGGCTTGGAATGGAAACAAGAAAATTACCGTTATCACATCAAGTGATGTTCCAAGGTGAGCTTTATCTACGCATTTATTATTGTACTAAACTCCCACCAGGACATTAGGTTTTGGTGTTTCAGTTTATTTTTTTAATACAAAAAAAAAAAATCAGGGCTTTCTAATCTTTATGTTCAGAGAAAACCAAAAGGTATCATAGCAACTCTTTTCTTATGAAATTAAAAGAGACCCCCCACAGAAGATGATGTCTTAACAACATCAGCTGGGTTCATTGGTTGGGGGGTGCTGTTGCTGTCTGTGGTCGATCTATCCACTGAGTTTTTCCCCACTTGGACCTGTTGGGCTAACTCTTTTTGGAAGATAGAAACACAACTTTTTTGGAAGGGATACTTGGTTTTTGTCCACCCCATTCTGCCAATTTCTTTTTGTTTCGTTGTTCTCTCTGACAGATTGGAAACTTCCTAAATTTATGTGGGTTTGAGTTTCATGGGTTGTGTATTAAACGTGTCTTTTTATTCTGCTGCTTTGACATCCGGGACCTTGCCTGACCCTGGAGGGACTGTGTCTCCCAGCGCTAGCCAGTTCCCGGAGATAGTAAATGACTTCCTGTGAGCCCACCGTTCTGTAAAAACGAATCAACCCAGAGTTCGCATCCCCAAAGACCTCCTCTATCAGACACTCCCCTCAGGGCTACTATTCACCTGCCTTCACACCCCCAACCCACCTCCCACCCCCACCCCCAGGGCCAGGTACCACACAACCAGGCTCCTATGACCCAGAGCCTGCTGAAAGTATCCAGCCTGGTCAAACTCAAGCCTACCACACCCATTCCCTTCCTACAGAAATGATAATAAAGGCTCTTGCCCATAGTTTCTCCTCACTCCCACTGCCTCTTGACATATCTGAATAATAATAAAACCTGTATTTAATTTTTTTTTTAACGTTTATTTATTTTTGAGACAGAGAGAAACAGCATGAACGGGGGAGGGTCAGAGAGAGCTGGAGACACAGAATCAGAAGCAGGCTCCAGGCTCTGAGCCATCAGCCCAGAGCCCAACGCGGGGCTCGAACCCACGGACCGCGAGATCATGACCTGAGCCAAAGTCAGCCGCTTAACCGACTGAGCCACCCAGGCGCCCCTAAAACCTGTATTTTAAAACAGGCTGTTGTAGACTTCTTTTCATTTCGTATTTGTCCTAAGTGACAATGAAAAGGAGAAGGGTCTTTGTTAGTTACAGGTAGCCTTCCTCACCTCTCTACATAAAAGAAACTCTTCCAACGGAACTTACTTTCCAAAACCCCATTCGAAGAGCGAACTTGCATCTACTATGTAGAATCTCCTGAAGAAATAAAATACTGGTGAGCCACCCCTCTCCCTTGTCCAGTTTTCCCTTCATCTTCATCTGCAATCCTACAAATAGGAAAAAAATAAGAGAGCACAGGATGCCAGAAGAAAAGCTACTTTGGAAGGCTAGTTAGGGTATGTTAGAGGCAAGCACATTCTAAAAAGCAACCAATGTAACTGTACCTATAGTTGCTTCATCCAGGGGAGCAACATCTCTTATAAAACCCACGCATTATGTATGCATGAAGAACAAAGAATATGCTGTCTACAGGAATTACTTCTACACATCACCTTTCCACCCTCCCTCACCCCACCCCTTTAGAACAGTGTCTACAGGGGCGTCTGGGTGGCTCAGTCAGTTAAGTGTCTGACTTTGGTTCAGGTCATGATCTCACGGTTCGTGAGTTCAAGCCCCATGTTGGGCTCTGTGCTGACAGCTCAGAGCCTGGAGCCTGTTTTGGATTCTGTGTCTCCCTCTCTCTCTCTGCCCCTCCCCTGCTCACACTCTGCCTCTCTCTCTCCAAAATAAATAAACATAAAAAAATTAAAAAAGCACAACAGTGTCTACATACCAGATGTGAAGCTTGTCCAGTTACCATGGGAACCAGAGATTTGGTAGGTGTGCATACATGGATGGTAAATTTTAATCACTTTCACAGGAGGAAGCATATATCGATAGAGTCGTTTGCCTAAAGAAGAGTACTACTTTAAACTTGAAACAACACCACAATAGACCAAATTCGTACTTTAGGCTCTTGAATTTTTTTATCTATTACTTTTACTTGTACTGAGTAATTTTATAAAACCACATTCTAGATTTTATGGATTCAAATTAGAAAGGAATATGGTCCCTGACCCCAAAGGGCTCATGGCTCTTGAGGTCTGTGTATGTCTACTTTTGCTCATAGTTATGAGTACAGTCACCCTGTTATGAGAAATATCAATAGGTCAGGATAGAACAGTGCTGAGGGTCTCCACAAAAGGATTTAGAGGATGATTCAGAGAAATTGGATTCTAAAAAGTAAGGGGAGGTTGTTATTAGAGGGGAGGAAAATTTTTCCCTCTACCTTACTGAGTTCTTTTGGCTGGTCTACTAATCAAATTGATGTAAGACAGATTAACAGCAGAAAAACAAGTCTAATTATGTAAATATAGGAGCTCCCTAAAAAATATGAGACCCAGAGACAAATTGGTAAGTTGAGGCTTACATGCCATCCTATGTTAAGGAATTGGGAAGGGGCCTGGGGCTTCAAAGAGGAGGAGGCTAATTCACAGGACAATGAAAAGAAGCAAATGTGTGGTAATTCGATGTTTGCCCTGCCAAATGGGTGGGTCTTCAGATAGAAATTTATCTCTGGTAGGAGTTCTCTTTCTGGGCCAGGCCCACTATCTAAATTATTTTTAGATAGTTAAGAGAGAGGTAAAGTGTTTGTAGAGTCTTCTCAGTCTTGACTGCCTTCAACTCAAAATAATCCATGTGCCAAAGTGGCATATATAGGGGTCAGATATTTTGCTCCCCATCATTACGGACTCAATTGCATCTTCTTGCATCCCTGGATTAGTGTCTTTAAGGAGGTAATTAACTGAAGTCAAAAGAGTGATACTGTAATCTAATAAGACTGGTGTCCTTATAAGAAGAGGAGGGAACACCATGAGCGCATATGTACAGAGGAAAAACTGTGTAAGGATACAGTAAAAAGGCAGCCACCTGTAAACCAAGGAGAGACAGATATCTTAGAAACCAGTGCTGCTGGCACCGGTTCTTGGACTTCCAGCCTCCAGAACTGTAAGAACATTAACTTATGTTGTTTAAGGCACCCAAGCCGTGCTGTTTTGTTTTGGTAGCCCTCACAGACTAATACAGATGCTAATAGGCAAGGATAGAAATGTAGCCTTAGAGGATGTGGTGCATATACCTTACGGAAGGAACAGCATTTCAAAGCCATTCAAGAGCCTGTGATTTCAGCGTCTGTTGAGAGGTTCAGTAAGGCAGGAGCTCAAGGGAACTGGAAAAAACTGTAAATGAAAAAAAAAAAAAAGACTGTTGAAATGCTTCGGAAATGTCCTTGAACCTGAAATAAGCAATTTGCAACTAACTGTGTCTCTAATACAGAAATGTTGAGTAGCAGAATGGAATGGTTGTATTTTAATGGTTTCTTTTGGTGGATATGGTGATGATACAATGGGCAGCAAGATAGAATGCAATGGAAAGAGGGAGACTAGGAGATTGGAAGTATGTACAATAAATCAGGTGAGGGATGATGGAGGGAAAAATGAGGCTGGAGGAGTGGAGGAGAGAGATAAATTTACACTTGATACTAGACTTTGAACTTGAGAATCATAAGTCACTCTAATTCTTCCTCTGGAGGTCATTTTATTTTTCTCCTCTGACTATCATGAAGGTCATATATTTGTCCTTCTGTTTAGTCAATCATGATATTTAGGTAAAGTTTTCTTGTTTCTACTCCTCATGATCTTTAAGTTCTCTGAACCTGAGGATTACAAATTTTAATCAGTTCTTAAATATTCCAGCCTTTCTCTCTTGGTCTCCCATTGTTTCTCTCTCCTCCTTCTTGAGTTCAATTAAACATATAATAGATCTTTCTACATCTTTCATAGCTCTTAATCTCTCTCTCTGTCTCTCTCTCTTTCTTTCTTTCTCTCTCTGTGTCTCTCTCTCTCTCTCTCTCTCTCTCTCTCTCTCTCTCTCTATATATATATATATATATATATATATAAATGTCTTTTATATATATTTTAATATCTTTATATATCTATATATATCTTTGCTCGTGTTTTCTATATTTCAGTCTTGAGAATTTCTTCAAAACTATTATCCAGTTCCCTAATTTTCTCTTTTGGAGTATCTAATCTCCTGTTTAGCCCTTTTATTGAGGTTTTAATGTCAATTATATATTTGCTTTGTAAAAGTTTTACTTATTTTTTTGAAATCTACTTAATTTTATGGTCGATTGTTTTTTATTCATATTTTTAAATCCACTCTTTTATGTTTTTAAATATTTTAAATACACTTAGTTTATATACTCTACTTATTAAGCTCAATATTTCGAGTCCCTATTTTTTTTTAAATTTTTGATCATGGTGGTGGTGGTAGTGGTGGTATGCGTATATATTCTAGTCCTTTTATAAGGAAAGGGTTGTTTATATTTTTGTTTTTGTTTTTGTTTTAGCAGAAGGGTTGTTCAGCATGGTATCATGCTAACAGATAAAGAAACTGAATAAGACACAATTTCTAAGCATTTCTGAGGTCGAATTTATGGGTTTTGGGAACAAAATAAATGTGGGTTTTAGAAGGAATAAAAGAATCGGATTTACTCCAAGTTTTTAACCTGATATGTTAAGTAGTTGACATGAATTAAGATGTAAAAATTAATTTAGCGGGATAGAGAGCCCAGTCTTGATATGCAAATGTCCAACTGACAGCTGAAATTAGGGTTTTACTTTAGAATGGAAGTTAGAAATGTGACCATAGATTTAATGGTAAACAAGATACAGTCGATAGTTGTGTTAATCTAAGTTCCCAGTATCAGCCAGGCAACCATTTAAAACAGGTGGAACAGGGATGAAGGCACAGAGAAGCAAGGGCCAGAAGTATCAGATAACAGACAGCAGAAGAATCAAAGGAGAAGCAGGAGTCGGTAGGAGTCCAGATCCCAAAGGAGGACCAAACTTAAATGAAGGAAACATTCAAAGCAATCAAAAGCTATAGAAATCTCAAGTAGAATTAGAACCAAATACTTACCATTGAATTTCGGCATCAATTTTATTTTTCTGTGTTCAAGGAGTTTGACAATCAAAAACTGAAGAAAGAGAGTGATAATTTTTTTTAAAAAATGTCTATTTTATTTTGAGAGAGAAAGGGTGTGAGCAGTGAAAGGGGCAGAGAGAGAGGAGTGAGAGAATCCCAAGCAGGTTCTGCACTGTCAGCACAGAGCCCAACATGGGGCTCGATCTCATGAATTGTGAGATCATGATCTGAACCATAATCAAGAGTCAGACATTTAACTGACTGAGCCACCCAGGGACCCCAAGAGAGTGATAATTTTTAAGGAAGATAGAGCCCAGGGAAGATTTTCATAGTTGTTAATTTATTATTATTATTATATTTTCAGTTTCTTTGGAGATTGCCCACATTCATAAGCAGAGAGAATTGGGCCAGTGAAGAAGCAAAGATGGGAGATTCCTGGGAGAGAGGGTAAGTAGAGCCAAGTGTGGGAGACTTTGTGGAAGATACAATGGAAGGAGCCATTGGACTACAGAGAAGCAGGGCACTTGTTGCTGGGAAACATGAGGGAAAGGAGGAAAAGAAGGGCTCTTGAGTTGATTTCGTTGTGGATTGTTAGAAAAGCTGTCACCTTCTTGGTGACATGTGTTCCCCTCTGCGCAGGAAGTTACTGCTAGAAGAAAGAATGGTGGAAATAGACAGGAAATTTAAGAAGAGGAGGGGAAAATGGGAATAGCCTTGTGATCAGGCAGAAGAGGATTGACCCGAAAGAAGGAAAACAATCACTGAGTTGTGCCACGTGGTTCTCACACCTTTTAGCACGCATCCAGTCACCCGAAGAACTTGGCAAAACAGTTTGCTGGAAACTGCCGTAAAGATTCTAACGCAGTAGGCCCCAAACGGGGTCTGAGAATGTGTACTTCTAAAATGCTCCCAGTTGATACTGATGCTGATGGACTAAGAACCACATTTTGAGAACCACTGTTATTTAAAAAAAAGAAAGGAGGGGTGAAAAGAGACTGTTTCTAACACAGAAAATGTCACTGCGGTTTTGTAAACTATGTGGTTTGCTCCGACTTACGAGGCAAAACTCCATGATATTTACGTTTTATTGAATGCATTTTCAGAATCCGTTGTCTATGTTTGGGCTCTCTCCTTGGCCCAGAATGCCCTTTCCTTTGTAACCCAATATGATTCTACACATCCTTTTTAGCACCTGCTCAAGTGCCATCTTTCCAGGACATAGTGTTTCTGCATCTGTCTTTGCCATTATCTGAGCCCTGCTTTTTGCACCTACATGACTTGTTTGCACCCAGACGCCATTCTGCCTAGTATTTTTGTTGTCCAGATTCCTGGTTCTCCACACCCCTAAACCATAAGCTGCCTGGGGACAGAGATTGTCCTACCACCTTCCCCCCTTCCCCTGCAATATTAAGTGCTATGTTTGGCATAGAAAGTTTCTCAATATTATCCCTGGGAGCGAATAATAAGCTTGCTATCCTATTAGGCTGCTTCATAGGCTTTGAAATAGCCAACACAACAGGCGGGAGGGACATTAATTCACAGAACATCAGAACAAACTTTTGCTTTAAATGATTTGCCTTCTTCCCCTTGACAGCAGCTCTTATTAAAATAACATTAGCTAAAAATATTTCTATGCCGAAAATAATTATGATAATGTTTCTCCGCATTTATATGGTTCTTTTTATTCTCAAAATTCATAGTACACAGGCCTCAGCTCAGGAGGAAAAGAAAGCACTGAACTGGACTTGAACTTCTCATTTCCTTCACTGGGCAACCTCTTTATGTCCTAACTCATCCCTAAGGCATTAGTATTGCTGATGTCTGAGTCCCGGTTTCTGTGTTTGACGTCCTCACCCAACCTACTCGGGCATGAATTCAAAAGAGAAATTTCAATTAGTTCCCCTCAAAGGATTAAATTCTGTTGTCCCTCACTGAATGCTCTCATCTTTAACAGGTAATTAAGGTCCTAATGGGCTCATACAGTTTTTCAGTCTGTTCCAACCAATTACGGTACTGAAGAAAAAGCCAAAAAAAAAAAAAAAAAAAAAAAAAAGGAAAATGGGAAGCAGGAAGAGGGTGCTTACAGGAATGCTGTAAGCCTTTTTCAAGGTGAGTTTATATTTGTTTAGATGCTTGCCTGGGAGGTCTCAGGCTTTATACCCTGGGTGTGCTTTACCCAAGAGGACTCTCCAACCTCCTTACCATCAGTCTTGTTTCTGTTTCCGGACTCCAGCAGGATGTATAGTGTGCACTGTGGCACACACACATCTATGCCTTTCACAACTGTGATAAAAGAAATAATATATCTGGTCTCTGTCCTCAGATCCTGGCAAAACCCCTTAGAATTTCCAGAATGATTGGAGTGTCTTTCTTATGCCAATGGTGACTCCTTGTGACACAGCTTCAGGACAGGTGCTGGTTACCAGGAAGACCAACCACATGATTAGGAGTTTGGGACTTCTGGCCAGCCCTACGTCTAAGGAAGAAAGGGGGATAGAAATTGAGTTCAATCATGTAATCAATGACTTAATTGATCTCGCTTGCAAAATGGAACCCCCCGCCCCCCCCCCCAAAAAAAATCTTTGGACACCAGAACTCAAAGGAGCTTCTTGGTTGGTGAACACACCGATGTGTTGGGAGGGTGATATTCTTTGATTCCACAGGGAGAGGATATGGGAGGTAAAGATTCCAATTCCAATTCCAATGTGTGTGGGGACTTCCCACACCAAACAATTCTCTGACACCAGCTGGGTGTCCTGAACCTCAATTCAATTCGGACGCTATTTACCTGGAAGTACATTCAGACCCCAGAGGTTAAGAACTCAGTCCCAAAACTCTGCAACCATCCCCCCCACCCCACCCCACCTCCCCCATTCAGAGATCAATTGCAAGCAAGGCTAGGATGTTTGTTGTGCTTCTGGGTGACTGGCTATAAGTCAGAGGTTCCCATGATCCCCAGCTTGGTTACTTTGCTAGAGGTGACTCACAAAACTCAGGACAAGAATTTACTTACTAGATTACTAGGTTATTGTAAAAGGATAAAATTCAGGAACAGTCAGATGGAAAAGATGGAGAGGGCATGTGGGAGGGAACACAGATCTCCTCCATGCTCTCTGGGGGCCACACTCCCCCCAAATCTCCACAGGTTCACTAACTGGAAGCTCTCCAAATGCCTTCCTTTCAAGTTTTTAGGGAGGTTTCATTACATAATCCTGACTGATTAAATCTTGGACCAATGGCAATGGATTTAACCTCCAGCCCCACCTTCCTCCCCAGAGGTCAGGGGCAGGACTGAAAGATCACACCGTTGGTTCCCCTGGCAACCAGCCCTCATTCTTAGGTTACCCAGGTGCTTTACAAATTCACCTTATTAACATAACAAAAGATACCTTTATCACTATTGTCACAGGGATTCCAAAGGTTTTAGAAGCTCTGTGCCCAAACAAGGAAAAAGGCCAAATATATATTATTATAAATCACGATATCACAGAAGGTCTCTTTCCCAGACCCTTCCAGACTGCACCCTATGTGTATCTATTATAACAAAACTGTAATAGTAAACAGAGCACTTTCTGTGGGTTTTGTGAGTCATTCTAAAGAATTATCAAACCTGAAGTGGTTGTAGGTACTCCTGAATTGTATCCAGTTAGTCAGAAGCACAGGGGGCTCTGAGGGCTCCATGTGTAGCTGGTATCCAAAGTGAGGACAGTCCCGTGGAAGACTGAGTCCTTATCTTGTGGGGTCTGCACTGACTCCAAGTGGCTGGCATCAGAATTGGATTGTTGTAAAGTCCAGTCTGGGTTGAAACAGAACAATAACACTGTGAAATCTGGCCAACTTCTTCTTCAAGCTCCCTCTCCTCTCTGCAGGGAGAGACAAGGCTGGCTGTTGCCAGCTCATTCTTGGGGAAGCGATGCCCATTTGTTCTGTGCTGCACAGCCTGGAACAGTAAGAAACTGAAAAAAATCAGGATAAAGTCCTGCTCCCTATAAATCACACTGCTCATAAATCATCAGACAATTCTTTGAGTGCCTCTCTCTTGCTCATTTTCTCACCAACCAGCAACGGTTCTCAAAGTTTGTCTAGTGGACCTCACAATCATCCACAGCACTTGGGGAAAACAAAGGTCCCAGAGACCCAACCAAGAATTGCTGTATCTTAAGCAATTAAGATTGGGGGAGGTGGGGACGGGCCGAAATAAACTTAAAAACAAAAAACAAAAAAACTCTTGAGTAGATCCTTGTATACACCAAAGTTTGAAATCCTCTCTGTTACCTGATCATTTCAATAAGGCTGCCAGGTAAAAATAATCACCTTGTTTCTATTAGATATTGAACCCTGCCTGAGCCATGTGGTACCATTTCCACCCCCCCCCCCCCCCCCCCCCGCCGACTTTGGTCTAGATCTTGGTCTTTAAATCAGAAATATTAGCAGGAAGGAAACTTAATTTCAATTGTCTGAAAGAGCAAAATGTTGCCACGAGTATAAGATGGTTTGCCAACGAACAGTAACCTATGCTTAGTGAAATTTGGGGTTCCGGTTGGGTCTGGCATGGGTGCTTCAGGTTGTAAGGACACTGCACATGCAGGCGTAGGGTGAAGACCCAGAAAGGTAATAATTTAGGATACGACCTTAGGGAAGCACAAGAGATATACTTCAAGAATGGTAAGTCACAAGACAGAGTACATGTATATCTGCATAGCTTCATCTTTACAACTTTGCTCTTCTGTGAATTTCAAATGCAGGGAGGAGGGGATATAGGAGTAAACTATGGTTGACCCCCCCGAACAATGTTTAGGGGTACCAACAGCTGAAAGTCCACATACAGCTTTCACCGCCCCCCCCAAAAAAAATTAACTACTAATAGCCTACTGTTGACTGGGATGCCTTTCTGATAACATAAACAGTTGATTAATATGTATTTTGTATATTATATATATATTACATGCTGTATTGCTACAATAAAGTAAGCCAGAGAAAAGAATATTATTCAAAAAAAATTTTTTTAATTTTTTGAAAGACAGAGAAAGAGCACACACGCGTGGGGGAGGGGCAGAGAGAGAGAGAGAGAGAGGGGCACAGAATCTGAAGTAGGCTTCAGACTCCAAGCTGTTAGCACAGAGCCCACCATGGGGCTCGAACCCACAAACCGTGAAATCATGACCTGAGCTGAAGTCAGACGCTTAACCCACTGACCCACTCAGGCGTCCTGAAAAGAATATATTATTAAGAAAATCATAAGGAAAAAAAAATACATTTTTAGTCCTGTCCTGTATTTATTGAGAAAAAATCTGTATATATGTGGACATATGCATTTCAATCCTGTGTTGTTCAAGGGTCAACTGTATTCATTTATAAAAAAATGTCTTCAGGCTGCGTAATTTGATGGTGGGGGGTGAATGGGGGGCATGTCTCAATCCAAAGGCACCGGGAAAGGGTCATCAGGAAAGGGAAGAGACTGGAAGTAAGAGGATGGAGGAACAGAACAAATAAAAAGGAGAGTAATTCAGACTTTTCACAAACGTGTCTGGGCTAGCTTGTACATGGGGCATAGATGGAGTTAACCACATGACTTGGTAAAATTGGACGAGAGGAAAGGGATCTAAGAAAATTAGAAGAAACACTACTGAAGCCAAAATCACAAGGGCACCTGGGCCATTCAGGACTCCTCAGTAAGGACAGAAGTGTCAATGGTTGAGCTGAATGTCTGGGTCAGGGGCCAAGGGTGCATCTGATAGACTTAGGTCCACAGCATGCTTAAGAAAGAGATATAGGTGGCAAAAAAAAAAAGGTCTCAATATTTGATTTCAAAAAGCATTAATTTTTGTCAAGGTCGTCTTTTAGTTCAGCATGTAGGTAAAAATGAGATCTAAAACAGAGCCCATTTACAGTTTTTAACTTAAAAAAGTTAAATTGAGTAGGATAATTACAACTACAAAGTCACACATAGAATATGGGTGCCATATGTATTGTCCTCGTAACATATGCATCATTTTTATAGAATTGAAACCATATGTAACATTCTTACTGGAATTGCTGGTTGAAGAGACCCTGAGCAGAGAATGTGGTGCTTATCCTCAGGGTGACCTGATGTCTTCTAAGAGTTTCCGACAGAGGTCCAGTGGCCTAACACAACTCAACACCAGACAACTTTACAAATACTGTAGTAATTAGGGAGGGCAAGTGAGGAAATTGGTGTGGGAGCAGAGGAAGTAGAGAAATATAGCGATCTCCCAACAATTAGAATATAATGCTTAGTATAATATTAGGTATGTTTTGGGGAGGGCACTCTAACATAAAACCAAACTGATAAAGAAGAGAAAAGCTAAGATTCAACACTTATTTATTTATTTTTTTTAAATTAACATGTGTGTCTGTCCTCTTATTTCTAGTTATCTCTGTGGTTGGGGCTGACACACTTATGTTGACACCAGTTTTGCCTAGAGTTTTCTGTTGCCAATATCGCCACACCATGTTAACTCATAATTTTACTGGCTACTGTCTTAGGCTATAAGAAAAACACCAGTGTGGTGGAAAGAGCAGAAACTAAGAACAGTAAATCAAGTCCCAACTCACAATATGAGATTTGCCATAATCTTGAAACCAAAACCTGATAAAGGCAATAAGAAAAAGGAAAAATTAATAGGCAAATTTCATTCCATGAACAGAAATGTGAACATCCTAAAGAAAACATTGGCAGGTTGGATTTATCCCAAGGATGCAAGATCATTTAACATTCGAAAGCCAACTATTAATACTATAATATCATGTAACAAACATATTAATGGTAGTAATAATATCAGATTAGAGCAGAAAAACCAAATGCCCATCAGTAGATACAGTGTATTGGACAAAGCCAACATCTGTTTGTAGCAGGATAATCAATACAAGCATCCTTGCAAGTCACCAGATGCTGTTGGTGCCCATGTACCCTTGTGCTCGCTTCAGCACGCTCAGGGCGGACTTGTACTTGGCAGCATCTGTCTAAGGGATTGTTCTTGCTTTGTGGCCTATACGGCCCACCAGAGTGCCTGAGAATCAACCCCTCCTCCCTACTCCTTCCCTGGCAGCCAACAAAGAACTTCCAAATCCCTCTCTCTCAGTTTGAGTTACTCTGGTTTTGTTTTTGTTTTTTATTTGAGAGAGAGAATCTTAAGTAGGCTTCATGCCCAGTGCAGAGCCCCATGCGAGACTCAATCCCACAACCCTGGGATCATGACCTGAGCCAAAATCAGGTGCCACCCAGGTGCCCCCTCAGTTTGAGTTACTCTAAGGAATGGGTTCTGCAACAACAAAGTCAGTAGTAGCTGGTTTTCTAAAGCACCTTTTATTGGTTTCCTTCTTTATTCTAATTCAATAAGCACCCCCTTTATGGGGTTTCCAGAAATCTCCAAATAAGCTATCACATTCAAAGAATTATTTCAGAATCTGTTTCTGGAGCAAACAAACTAAAGCAGTAAGCTAGGGCTGGGAGAAAACTTCTTTAACTTGATACAGGATGTTTTTTTTAAAAAATCACAGCAAACATCCTACTCAATGGTGACATGTTGAACTATCCAAAACAAGTCAAGTGTGCCCACTCTTACAGTTTCAGCTCAGCATCATGTTAAAGGTCTTGGTTAAGTGCAATAAGGCAAAAGAAATAGTAATAAAAGGTGTAAGAATTGTAATAATTTGAAAGGAACAAAACCCGTCATTATTTGCAGATAACATGGTTGTAGCAAAAAGCAAATTATTTCAATTGTTAAAACATTTTAGCTAGGTGGCTGGAGGTAAAGTTGCTGTATATTTTTAAAGATCCATTGTAAAGGCAGCGCTTAGGAGGAATCAGAGGCCACAATGATGGTATATGTCAAAGGGACACAGAGGCCAACTGAAAAAACTACAAATGGCCAGAGATAGAACAATCTTAGCAACAGTATGAATAAAGGAGTATCAGGCTATAACAGAGCATCAATTAAATATCCATGACTTCATGCTGATTATTTAATAAATAAATAAATGAGGGAGAAGAGACAGGCTCCGGTGCAGAAGAATTCCAAATAATTTATGCAGATATTCAGGAAGGTGGAGCATGAGTCTCCACTCCTTAGGCTTGGGCTGGGCGTAGTAACTTCCTTTTACAGAGTACATTATAGTAAGGGGTACAAGAGAGTACCTTTACGGTGGTGAAATCTGACAAACAGTACCTCAGCCAGCAATCAAGGTCAACTTCCATGCTACATACTCTTGATAAAATGGAATAACAATGGCACTTCACTTCTATGGTTTTCCTCCCCAAAACTCATAATCATGAGAAAAATATCAGACAAATCCCAATAGAGTGTTCTACAGAACATGTAACCAGTACTCTTCAAAATTGTCGAGGTCATCAAATTAAGGAAACTTAGAAACTGTCAGGGCCAATTGGAGCCAGAGACATGGTAACTAAATGCAAGGTGGTATCCTGGTGAGATCCTGGAACAGACCAAGGATATGAGGTAAAGACTAAGGAAGTTAGAATAAAAGATGTACATAATCATGTATCAATATTGGTTCCTTAATTACAACAAATGCATTATACTAATATAAGTAATAATAGAGGAAACTGGGTGCAAGATTTACAGGAACCTTCTGTATTATTTTCCCAATTTTTTCTGTAAATCTCAAACTGTTCTAAAACATAAAGCTTATTTAAAAAATATTGTAAAAATCCATTGCAATTTGACACAGGTTCAAAAAATTTATAAAAGGTAATTATTAAAAAATAGCTTTTATATTGGCTTCAAATAAAAAGAAAGTAAAGTACCAAGGAAGTAATCAAGCAATACATGTTTAAAATCTATATGGAGAAAATTATATTGAAGAAAATTTTTCAAAGACTTAAATGAATAGAAAAACATACTGCAGGCAGGGCCTGCAAATTAAAAAGAAAAAGCCATGCTAAGGATGTAAATTCTCACCAAATTGCTCTAGCAATGTGGTTCAATTTTAGTCAAAAATACCAACAGATCCGGGGGGATCTGACAAGCCTATTTTAAAAGCTATGGGGAAGATCAAAGGTAGAAGAATAGTAAGATATTGCCCAAGAAGAGAAAAGTAATTGGATTTGCCTTACCAGATATCAACTATTACTATAAACTTGTAAAAAATTAAGACAGTATAGAACTATCACAGAAATGAATGGACTGGAAAAACAGACTGGAGAACCCATAAACCCATCCACACGTAGCTGGAAACTACATTTATACAGACTTTACATTGCAGAGTCATGAGGATTGAGAATAAACAGGTCTGAAACAGCTGGTTATCTACACAGAAAAATATGAATTAATTGGACTCCTGCATAACACCATAAGCAAAAATCAACTTTTGCTGGATTAAATATGAAAATATAAAAAGTGAAAACTGTGAAACTTTGAGGAAAATCTTTTCATTACTTTGGATTAATGCAGATGGCCTTTGTGAACCAAGCATAAAGGCAGACTGACAAATACACATACATTAAAATTCAGAACTTATGTTCATCACAAGTCCACATAAATAAGTGAAATCACTATGTAAGCCAGAAGAAGTTATTTGCAATGGATTAAATGACAGTATTTAATATCCAGAATGTATAAAAAGGTCTACACGTTGATAAGAAAAAAGAAAGTTACCCAGTAGAAAAAGTGGGCAAAAATT
Source organism: Panthera onca (assembly GCF_046562875.1). Classification (NCBI taxonomy): domain Eukaryota; kingdom Metazoa; phylum Chordata; class Mammalia; order Carnivora; family Felidae; genus Panthera; species Panthera onca. The sequence continues at coordinate 159,055,093 of NC_138342.1, forward strand.
AACAAAAAGTGAATAGGTACTTCACAGAAGAGGAAAGGCCAACAACACTACATAAAAAGATGCTCGGGGCGCCTGGGTGGCTCAGTCAGTTGGGCAGCCGACTTTGGCTCAGGTCATGATCTCACGGTCCGTGAGTTCGAGCCCCGCGTTGGGTTCTGTGCTGACAGCTCAGAGCCTGGAGCCTGTTTCAGATTCTGTGTCTCCCTCTCTCTGACCCTCCCCCATTCATGCTCTGTCTCTCTCTGTCTCAAAAATAAATTTAAAAAAAACGTTAAAAAAAAAAAGATGCTCACCCTTATTAATACTAAGGAAATTAAAATTAAAACTACAAAGTGAGATAGCATTTCAAACTAATCATATTAGTAAAAATCTAAAGTGTAAAAATATCAAATATTGGGGAGGATATGTAGGGGAAGCTGAATAATTGTACAATGTTAGAAACTGATCCATTATCTTGGGAAAACAATATGATATTAGCTAACGAACTAATAATGCGTAAACCTTATGACTCAGATACACTCTTAAGATGTGTTTTACATGTTCTTGTCACCATTCTTTGAAATAACAGAAACAGACGTGTGCACGTGTGCACACACACGCACACACAGAAATATTCATCAAAAGTAGAATGGAAAAACAAATTATGACAGGGTTTTATAATGGAATATTCTACAACAGCAAAAAGAAATTAGATACAGCTTTATTCAATGCCGTGGATGAATCCCAGGAACAATGTCAACAAAGGGACTAAGGAAGACAAAAGCATATATAGCTTGATTCAACTGATTTAAAGTTCAAAAGCATGCACATCTAAATAATGTGTTATTTAGGAATATAAACAAAAATGAAACTACCAAGAAACCCTCTGATAGAGAAAGGGGATGGAATATAGAAACAGAAATTTCAAGGAAATTTAAAATTTAAGGTAATATTTTATTTATGAATCAGGGATATGGGGGGTTGGGTGCTATTTATATGATTGTTCTGTCCTCCTTACAGATATTTCTAAATGACTCTTTTGTATCTAAACACTTCTTAAAAATTTTTTAAAGAGAAATTTAAACAGGGATGGAATAGTTCGAACAGTGTGGTCAAAGGTCCTTAGGCCTATTTCCAACTATCCCATTGACTAGCTGAAACTCAGAGCAATTCATTTAACCTATCCACCCCCCAATCACTCATCCTTAACTTCAGTGATAATAAAAATAGTCACTTAAATGCAGAACTTTGGTGGAAAGAACATGAAATCAAAATACGAAATCACCTTTCACAGTTCCTACTGCCTGCTAGACATTAAGTAGATGTTATGTTGTCTCATTTGCTTACCTGTTCATTCATTCATTTTTCATGCATTCAAGTATTAAATAATTAAAATCAAGTTAATCAACTAGTAATGATAACCTAGGTTAGAAAGATAGACTGCCATCTTCCCCTCATGTAATTTGTGTCTTTTGCTTCATGTTTTCTGGAGAAAATACTTCTTCTCCTTCTTCTTCTTCTTCTTCTTCTTCTTCTTCTTCTTCTTCTTCTTTTTTTTGAGAGAGAGAGAGAGAGAGAGAGAGAGAGAGTGCAAGAACAAAGGAGGAGGGGAACAGGAAGACAGAATCTTAAGCAGGATCTACACTCAGTGTGGAGGCCAAAGTGGGGCTCCATCCCATGACCATGAGATCATGACCTGAACTGATCAAGAGTTGGATGCTCAACTGACTGAGCCACCCAGGAGCCCCCTGGAGACAATACTTCTAATACTTCTATCTCATTAACAACTTCAGTAGTCCAGTAAGGTCAAGGACTAGAAAATGAGATTTGGTCCCTAGTCACTTTGGGTAAAACTAAAGCTATACCCCAAGCAAAACTTGAAAAATAACGCGGGACAACATTGAAAAAACTAATGCTCTGCAATCGTGCACACTTGGGCTCTTTCCCCAACTCGGTCTGGGGCCGAAATACAACCCTGGCCAAATAATTACAAAATCTCTGGGCCTCATTTTCTCATATATAAGGTGGGGATAGTATTTCTTTCAGTGACAGGTTTGTGCTGAGGAATGGAGACGGTATATGCTCATTGCCTAACAGAGTGCCTGACACACAGTGGGAGCTCAGCCTAGGATTGTTGGTGAGGTTAGTGGTTCTTCTGCCTACCTGGTGATACAGTTAGTAGATTTTTAAATAACTTATAAGCATTTCATTATTCTGTCTGGTATAGATCTCGTATATTCTATCTTGTACATAGATTTTTTAAATTTTTTAATTAAAAAGATTTTTTTTAATGTTTATTTTTGAGAGAGTAACAGGGAATGAGCAGGGGAGGGGAAGAGAGAGAGGGAGACACAGAATCTGAAGCAAGCTCCAGGCTCTGAGCTGTCAGCATGGAGCCCAACACGAAACTCGAACTCATGAACCGCGAGGTCATGACTTGAGCTGAAGTCTGATGCTTAACCAACTGTGCCACCCAGGTGCCCCTATGTAGATTTTAAATGATAGTGTAGAAACATAGTAGAGGGCAGTGGAGTGATGCTGAACTCAGACGCTGGTGTCCCAGGGCCTGGGTTGAAATTGTAACTCTACCAATTACAAACTATGTGACTTTGGAGGAAGATCCTTAATCTCTGTGTTCCTCATCAGTCAAGTAGAATTAAATAAAAGGCATAATGCGTATAAAATGCTTACTACTGACATACATGGTTTGATAAATGTTAGTTAGGTTACTATTAATATTATCATTATTTGGTTGCTTTTGGGAACGTCCCCTTCTGTGAAACTCCCCAATGTACTACTGGGATTTGGTTTTATTATTATTTTAATTAAAGTGAATTTGTGATCTTTTCTAGTTTGCTGACTTTCTTAACACCTTTTCTCAAAAAAGAACCCTTAAAGCAATCACCAAATCCAGAGTTTCAGAAGTCTCACCTATAAACATAAGCAAAGAACTTAAGGATCATGGGTCCTGCCAGGACTTGACTTTGGTTCCATCATGGGCAAATTCCTTCTCATTTGCAATGCTTCCCTTTTTATATCAGTATGTGGAAATAATTCTTTTTCCCCCCTCATTGCTCCTATAGGAATTTTAAAACAGCATCTCTTTATTTCCTCCACCTTGGTTGAAACAAGCCTAGGAGTTCTTCGTGTTCAGAACTTTGTGATAAAGGGTCAGACCAAGTCAGTCTGTGACCACTGAAAGCTGCTTGGTAATAAAAGTAGAAGAGCCCAGGTCACCTTAAATAATCCACTTCGCAAATGCCCTTAGGATAGGTCTGCGCTGTTGATCAAACTCTGTGTGCATGAACATCGCTTCAGTACAAGTTGGGTTCTAAGATAACCATTTTTATTTTCCAGAAACTCTCTGCTGAAGCACAACTCTCCAAGTTAGTTCAAAAACTTGTCTTTTAAACAAAAACAAGAAACAAAAAGCTAAAGCCCCCTTAAACCAATTGCAACCAGCAATTCAGGATTGTGAAATTGCCATTCAGGTACCTGTGCATCCAGCAGAGGGGACAGAGGAGTGGAGTAGGTCCCATTGCTATGCCCCAGCAGCACAAGGGTAGGGGGGGGGAGGATGTGCTGTTGCCATGACTACAGAGGCCAGAAGTCAGTCTGCTTCCCCATGGGACCAAAGTTCACCGTTCTCTCTTCATGGGTGGCTTTTCCTGAGAGCCTGCACAAAAGACCAGTGGCCACAGTTGCTACTTCTAAGCATCTGCCTCCTTCCAGCTTGCACTTTAACAAATAAGTTTGTTTTCCTTTCTCTTTTATATTTTTGTTATTTTTTTGTTTTCTTTTCAGTGGTGTAAAAAGTTGAGATTTTTTTTCCCTCTTTTTCTCACACAATTCCTCCTCTGTATATAACAAAGTCCAGGTCCCTCCCCATTGTAATTATTAGCATATTCCTGGAGGAAATTGCAACAGTCTGCATTAAAGGGCTCCCTGCAGAAATTTACACAGTAGGTATCCAATTTCTCTTTAAATAAAAGGCACTCAGAACAGTGAGGGGTTTAAAACAAGAGAAGAAATGGGGAACCAACAGAGCTTTGAGGAACAGCAGGGGGATTTGCAGTGGTCAAGAGCAGATAGTCAGGCTGAATTATTTGGATAATTAGCCTTCGTTAGTAAATTGGAGAAAATTACAATGCCACTGTAAGATGTCATAATGTGCCCACGGACTGGCAGTAGTAAGGATCAAGTCTGACTCCATTCCAAAAGGTTTGGCCCTTATTCTGAATACTGTGTAGGAGAAAATAAGACTCTATGCCTGTGAGCTCTCTTCAAAATGTTTCCCAAAGTGAGTAACACCTGTGTTTAGTCTACCTGATATCACTGTGGTCCTCAGCATGGGAGGAGAGACTTTAAGGACCTCTATGACTCTCGGGAGAACTTTCAAGATGAAAGCAAGGACACAAAATGCAAGTGGAAGAATTAATTTTAATATTCCCTTCCCTCGAGATGATAGAAGGTACTGAAAGCTAGGTTTATTTACTCTTTTATGATCCAGAAACCCTGTCAGGGAATGTAACTGACTTCAATAAAAAGGAACTTAGATCTAAATTCATATTTAAAAACAAACAAGCTGCAAAGGTCTTGAAGGAAACCCACCCCCTGATATATATCTGGGAGAGGTCATTCTGTATGTTCTAGATTTCTAAGCACGTGTGCAAAAGTCCCCTGTGAAGGACAATGGAGAGCATTTCTGTGAATGGTCCCAGAAGAGACCACAATGTGGCCATTTCTTCAGAAAACATAACACAGATGGCTAAGGGAAAGAAGATAGTAGAAAAAGAAAATTCATAAGGCTAGCTCTAAGGACCAGCATAGTTTAAGCTTTCTGAGAAGCAAATTCATTTTTTTAAAGGAGATCAAAAATTTGTCATGTTGCATACACGTGCACAGAAATGGCACTGGGAAGGAGGAAGCACGGACTTGTTGTCATCACCTGGATGCTGTCCTCACAGCTGCCTCAGGCCAGGCTGCTTTGAAATTGTTACTGCCACTTGATTATAAGAAAATTGTTTAAAGCCTGGGGAGCAGGTAAAAAGGTGTGCAGCACGTTCTTTCAGTGTTATTCCGAGGCATTGTTTAACAGGTCCACCCAAGGATTATTTATTCTAGGGAAATGTACTTGGCTTGACTCACTGTTAATTACTGAATAAAGACTCAGTAAAATGTGTGTAAACTACAGATTTTTGGTCCAAAAGAAATGCAAATGGTTTCTGTTAGGTAGAAAAAATAACCCTTATGAATAGTTGCCTGTGGGATACCAGTCAGGTTTGCATTTAACATACCTCTTACTGGAGAAAGTTCTCCTTCTATCATCTTTCAGAATGCCTGTAAAAATTCAAAGCCTCAAAATGTTTTCTTTTTTAGTGTATTTATTTTGAGAAAGACAGAGGAAGACAGCAGGCATGTGTGAGTGGGGAAGGGGCAGAGAGAGAGAGAGAGAGAGAGAGAGAGAGAGAGAGAGAGAATCCCAACCAGGCTCCCCACTTACTGTCAGTACAGAGCCTGAAGAGGGCTTGAGCTGGGCTCGAACTCATGAGGGTCTCAACCTCATGTGGGGCTGGACCTCACGAGCCCAGCCGAGCCTTGAGATCATGACCTGAGCTAAAATCAAGAGTCAGAAGCTTAAGGGACTGAGCCGCACAGGTGCCCCTTGAAATGCTTTTTGAATCAGCCTTTACCTTATTACTGGTTTCCTTGTTTATTAATGAGTTAAATAAACTCCTTGAAATTGGTCCATATTATATTTATATGAGAGTCATACTTTGAAGTTTCTGGAAATTATGCTTTAAATTGGTCCATATTATATTTATATGAGAGTCATACTTTGAAGTTTCTGGAAATTATGCTTTGAATTTAAAAAGCCACCAGTACACCCCCATACCATTCATAAGGAGGTGAAAATGACCGAGCTGAATTCTTAAATTTATGTACTACAACTAAAAATACCTCGTGGTGATCTGGTTGGATAGCAAGTTCTTTTCTCCCTACAAAAAAACTACACTTTGATGAATCATTTTCTTGTCTTATACATAATGGGAAATGTCATGTCCCTGGCCTGCTTGCTTATCTCACTCAAAGATACCAACAGAATTAAAGTAAAAAACATCTGGCCTCATTAAAGGAAGAGATGGAGGGGTTGATCTTGGATAAGCAATCTAAGAATGTGAAGCTCTCTGATTCCCAGAACAAAGCCAAATTCTAAAAATATAAAATAACCACAGCAATCAAAAGCAAATTGGCAAAAAAAAAAAAAAAAAAAAAAAAAAAAAATGATTGGTCAATCATTCTAACTGGAAGTGCTGTGGGGTAGGGGTGAGTGCTTACCCAAGTTTCTTTTGGATAGCTCAAAGGACATTAGAAGTAAAATGTGGCAACCAGGAAGATGTCAAAGAGATCGGAGACATGACGAGCTGTTTTTAGAGTTCTTTTCTGAGCGCAGCTCTGTTTTAATGTCTCAGTCGATTAAGGTAAATGCACAAGTCATTTGAAAAGAAGAACACTCCAGCCTGGTTGGCATGTGACTTCTCTGGTTTCTTGGGCAATTCTGAATCATAACTAGGATGAAAGAATCTCCAAATTATGCTAAGCTCTTCAATGGCCATTTGAATTTATATTTGTTGCAGGAGTTGGTTTTTCAAATAAGATCTAATTTATAGACTTGAGAAATGGATATATCTTGTTGTTTATCATTATGCCCCTTATCGTAATACCTTCTCCTTCAGTGGGGAAGTATGGAAGCAACGTGCTTTTAAAGCAGAGAGATGTCCAGTAGTGAGGGACTGTCCTTCATCTTTTCAAAGATAATGGGGTCCCTTGCCTGTGTAACTGGATGAAGCACTGGGCACGTGACCTCTGAGGCATTATGCGGTCATTCAGGAAGAGAGCTTAAGGTCTCCACTGACAAGATATCTTCCAGAAGGAATTGCTCATTTTTTCATCCCCAGTGTCTAGAAAAGTGCCTGGCCTGTGAAAGGTGGCTAATTAGTGCTGGTCAAATAAATGAACATGTGAATAAATGTTTGATTCAAATGGGTTATATATCCTCTGCTAATCTGAATGCTAATCTCTCACTTCATTGAACTTTCTCTTCTCCAGGCTCAGACCAACATTCCTCACTGAATGAGGAAGAGAACCACTAGCATTTCTCTGGGAAATGGCATATTATTACATCGTCACGCTTCACCCTTGGTCTGCCCCACATCCCAAAATCTCTTTACCCGCTTTCATATCTTGTTGTTGGTGGTGGTTTTTCTACATGTCTATTGATCCTGCAGAGGCAAGCAAAAGAATCTGGAAGAAAATTGAGTTGACTCTAAATAGGAACAAAACATTGGTAAGTTCCCACCGTAGTGCACCTTATAAAGTCCAAGTGAGCAAGAAAAATGCAGGGCTCATAATTAACGACTAGAAGTCTCTGGTAAAAATCAAGGGAGACTTTGAGATTCTAGACTTCATTAGCAGTTAAAGGAGAAAAAAAAATCCCCATGGCCAGCAGGTTAGAAGTTAATTAGGAGAAGTGCTAGGGGACTTGCTGTCTTACAGAGAGGCTTATGAGGTAGTTTCAGGCTCTTTATTGCCACTATAAAAGTCTCCACGTTAGCAAGCTCCCAGAAAACAGAGCAAATCCCCGAGGTTGTTCAGAATAGTCAGGCCCTATGCCTCTAACACTCAGGGGTCCTCTGCCCTGCCCTGTAATGGGTGCTTTGGGACTTTTTGTCCAGTTGTTCCCAAATCAAACTTTTTCTTGAATTAAAAAGATACACTTGGCTGGAGAAGCAAAATCACTTAAGTTAAAATTCAATTTAGGGGCACATGGTTGGTGCAGTTGGTTGAGCGACTGACTCTTGATCTCAGCTCAGGCCATGGCCTCACAGTTTGTGGGTTGGAGCCCCGCATCGGGCTCTGTGCTGATGGCAGGGAGCCTGCTTGGGATTCTCTGTCTCCTTCTCTTTGCCCCTCCCTGCTTGTGCTCTCTCTCTCTCACTCTCTCTCTCTAAATAAATAAATTGTTAAAAAGAAAAATTCAATTGAGATGCATAAGCAGATAAGGGGGCAAAGAGGGAGGGACTGGGACAGAGCAAAGGTGAGCATTCTCTTTGGTCAAGAAAAGTCCTCAAAGGATCCTGGGACTTCTATACTTGGGTGACCTGGTGGTTCCTTAGACTGAAGCCTGCAAGTACCATTGCTCTGTGAACGTTTTGATTTTCTGCTACAGACTATTAAAACGGATGTTTCATTTGAGATTTGTTGGCAAACATATCAGATATCAAAGTGGATTATGAGACAGGCCACCCTATAGACCCGGAAGATGGTAGGTAGCAGAGAATAGTTCAGTGATTGAAATTCCCTACCAATATGCAGGTGTAGAAAGGGTCAGCAGAAGAGAGGCATGGAGAAGATAGCTGGTGGTTTATTGTTGCCCACGTATCCCCCTCCACCATCTCTCGTATTAGGAAGGTCCTTCTGCTTCACTTTGATCAGCAGAGAAGTCCTTCAGCCTCTACCCCTCAGGGAGCTTGATATGAGTCTTTGCAGTAAGTGGTGACAGATTGCTGTCAAAAACATCTACAAGTCTGGTCCTGGTTCTCCACCTATCCTCTGTTTCAGTGGTAGTGGAAAACAGCAGCTAGGGCATGAGAGAGGAGACTCTACAATTACCTCCCTTTCCAGGCCACCTACTTTCTGCCTGAAATAGGCCCCAGGTTGGGGAGGAGCGGGAGGTGTCATCTTTGGATGGGTTGCATGATTGATTATTCTATGGGAGTAAACAGCCTCACTTCCAAAACAACCAAAATCTGAGCTTTTGGACTGAGTGACTTTGCGATTTGAGAATGTGGGTGTCAGACTTTGTATTTTTGGTGCAACAAGAAAAAAGTCATGTCATGACACATATTTTCATGGGGGCCGCCCTCCTTACTAAATTCAAATGGATATCGAAGGGCTAATTAAATTTACTTTGTGATTTTATCCTGTGAGTAAGGCTTATTCAGTGTAGAGTTCCTAACGCTTGCTATTCCTAAGAATCTGACCTGTCCATGGTAGAGAGTTGGTGGAAGGTGAAATAAGGCAAAGATAAATTCAAAATAGCCTAAGGCCTACTACAGTGTAATTTATACAAGTAAGTTTGAGCTATGTCCTGCATTTGTACACTTTCGATTATTAAAGTGACCTGAGATTCCCCCAGGATTTCTAAGGAATATTATTATGATTAAAAACTCAAATTTCAGGGGCACCTGGGTGGCTCCGTCGGTTGAGCATCTGACTTTGGCTCAGGTCATGATCTCACAGTTTGTGGGTCCAAGCCCCGCATCAGACTGTGTGCTGACATCTCGGAGCCTGGAGCCTGCTTCAGATTCTGTGTCTCCTTCTCTCTCTGCCCCTCCCCCACTCACACTTTGTCTCACTCTGTTTCTCAAAAAATAAATAAATGTAAAAAAAACATTAAAAAAAACCCTCAAATTTCAACTTCATCTAATTCTCATGCAATGTGAAACCTCTGACTTCAACAAAATCCCTCATATCCGGAATTTCAGAGAACTCCATTTTTTCTGTTCTGCCCTTCTTGGTTGATTTTGGCTGCTCAAGAAGCCATTTCAGATTGGCTTCTCACAGATAGCACTGCCATTGTCCTCCAGAATGCCAGAGACCCAGCACCACCGGGTGTGTTGGGGGGTGTGGGGGCAGAGGAGATGAATGAGGGAAGTAGACAGAGACTGATCATAAAAGACTTAAGACCTTAGCTTTTTCCAGTAGAACTTGGAAGGATGACAATGACAGATTTGCCACAATAGAACAGAGAGACAGAGGATTTCAGCTCTAACTGAGGATAGATCCTCTTATATTGGAGTTCTCTAAAATAAAGGATTATTTCTCCAGAGCAAAAAGTAGTAAAACTGGAATTCTCCAAGCCCCTTTCTAGAGTGCAAGTGACTTTGATGTGGTCTAGTCAAACTGTTTCTTTTCATCCATCAGGAAGGTGAAATGTCCAACCCAAGGTCCCTTAACTAGTTAGTGGCAGGAGAGGAACTGAACCCTTGTCTCTATAATGCCCAGCCTGGTATCATCCTTTTTACAACATTATATTTCTTCTCAAGTTTAGAAATCATCAGAAGATAAATTTTGGCCAAAACATTGTTTCCTTCCAGAGCAGATCAGAATTTTAAAATAACAGAAAAAATAAACAGGTTCTTTAAAAATTAAGAACTAGAGGGCATGCAAATTAGATAGCAAGGAAAATAAATTCAGACACATAAATTTGCCTAGACAAGACAGTTATAAGTAGGCTATTCATTCTGGAGACTTAGAAAGACCCAGGTAGTGGCTTCAATAAAGGGAAATTGATCCAGTTGTTTCTGGATCAATTTCCCTTTATTGAAGCCACTACCTGGGTCCACTACCTGGGTCTTTCTAAGTATATGTACATATGTATGTAATCTGAGAATTTTAGAAAGAGTGAAAATTAACTCACTGTGCTCTAAAATCCCTTTCTGTAATAATGTTCTAAGAATTATAACTATTTTATGGTGACTGGCTTATGGACTGTAAAATGTATTGAAATTCCATATCCTTCTAGAAAAACATACCCAACCACTGCAGTACTACCCAGAATCTGTGGCAGACAGAGTATTGTTCCCACCTACCACTCAACTGTCCACATTCTAATCTGAGGAATGTGTGAACATGTCACCTTACATGGACAAAGGGATTTTTACAGATGTGATTAAGGTTAAGAACTTCAGTGAAAGGGAGGGCTTAAAAAAGTCTTCCCACCAAAAAATGGAGAAGAAGAAAAAAAATCTGCCTTAACCTTGGCTCTTGGTGGAAAGTAACTATAAAAACAGAATGAAAGTCCCCTGATAATCCTTAACCATAGGCCAATATTAGTTTCAGAGAGGTCTGAGAATAGAAACACATTGCAGTGAGTTGTAGAGCGAGTAGACAAAGCCAAAACCATGGAGGTTAACCTTTCTTTTTTTTTTTATTTTTATTTTTTTAATATTTACTTAGTTTTTGAGACAGAGAGAGACAGAGCATGAACGGAGGAGGGTCAGAGAGAGAGGGAGACACAGAATCTGAAGCAGGCTCCAGGCTCTGAGCTGTCGGCACAGAGCCCGACACGGGGCTTGAACTCACAGACTGTGAGATCATGACCTGAGCCGAAGTCGGACACTCAACCGACTGAGCCACCCAGGCGCCCCAGAGGTTAACCTTTCACACTGAGGCATCCTGTGTGTAGCAACCCAGATTCTCTGATTCTCTGTTTCTGCTTTAATCTCTGACATGTATGGATTTCCATTGTCATTCAAGGTACTTCACGTAACACTTAACAGATCATTGGCTACAATGTTCTCTCTGCTCTGAAATCTCCCTCATAATTTCTACCTATTGGTCTTAATTTTGCCTTCTGGAGCTAAAGCCACTAAGCGTAAACCCTCTTCCACGGTTAACTCGAAATATTTGGAGGCTGCAATTATGTCATTCTAGGCAAATATGTCTGATTTCTTAGCTGTGTCTTCCTGCTTATGAAAAAAGGAGGCGCAAATAGGCCTCAGTTGGAAACTTGTGACTAGCCTTTAAAAGGGAGAATATAGTTTCATAAATTAGGTGCTCCCTTTGTTTCCTTGCCAAAATAATTGGAAATGTCATTTCTTAATGTAAGAATGGGCTACATTTCTAAATACTTAAAAATCCTCGAAAGTCAAATCTGGATGCTTCTTTTCTCTTCCTGCGCAGCATATCTGCCAGGGTTTGGTGCATCTGGATGGAGAGGTGATTTAAGAGCGCATGCAGGCTTACTGCAATTCAGGAACCAGAGGCATTTTTCATTTTTGTTTTTCCTGTTATTTATTTTCTTCACCTCAGGTTTCTGAAAACCAGAAACAGATGGACTAATCCAAGCCCCTCCGAGCAGACGGCGTATCAAACTCCCTGCATTGAGGAATGGGGCTCTCCCGCAGAGCACTGCGTCCACAGAATAATTTACTCAAACTCTGCTTCCTAATGAACACTCATAGAACTTTAAACAATTAGCCTTTCCATTGGCCCCATTATCGACAACTGTTGGAAAGATATGTCCTTGTCTGATCCTGGTATCGGATGCAAGCTTCACCCAACTGCTGGACACCCAATTATCACTGGGAACAGCAAAGTCCGCAGACATACAAAAAAAACAAACAGGAAAAGTAAAATGGATAGACTTGATAAATGGATGGCTGTGTATCAGGTGTTTGGGGAAAAATTAGAAATGAAGGAAAATGTTGGCTGGAAGAACAATGTGTAGTGGGATAAAAACCCTTATATATATTTTTATTATTTGTTTTTAAATGTTTATTTATTTTTGAGAAAGAGAGAGAGAGAGAGAGAGAGAGAGAGCACACATATGCAGGGGAGGAGCGGAGAGAGACAAAGACAAAATCTGAAGCAGGATCCAGGCTCCGAGCTATCATTGCAGAACCCAATGTGGGGCTCAAACCCACGAACCATGAGATCATGACCTGAGCCGAAGTCAAGACACTCAACTGACTGAGACACCCACAAGCCCCTAGAATTCCTTATATTAAAGCATTCTTGCCTCTGTTGACTACTGCTTCGCCTGTATGTTCTCAATCAAGCTATTTCTTTCCTTCCCATCGTAACCCAATTTGAACAAAGTTGTTTTAACATAAAGAAATAATGGCAGATAAATACAATTCTATTCTTCCCCCTTACACAATGGTAGTATTACAGAAGCATTTGGTGAACCATAGAAGTCAGTTTGTTAATATGTGTGGGGAGGAGGTTACCCAAGGAGTTTAAGGACTCTACTGTCCCACTATGGAGGTAACATCCTTTTTGTTTGTTTGTTTTCAATTTAGCAGAGATGTCAATGTCTACTCTTTTTTTTTATGACATAAGATACAGAGAAGTCAATGGTGAATCTAAAAACTGGATGGAGATAGATCCGAGCTGTACAAATTGTAGACCCTGGTTCTCAGGTCAAAGCTTGGACAAATATCTTCATATTTTTCAAGAGATTTATGTTCAGTTGTGAATAACAGAAGTCAAACACAGTTTAATAACTAAAAGGGGGTTAAACAAACTGGGGATTTATTTGTCCCATAGAATCAGGTAGGCATATGCTAGCAAGTATTAGGTCAACAAATTATAACGGTTAGGTCTGAGGTCCCTGAAATTCTACTGATCTCATGGTGCCTTATGGCTACACACTGGTTCCTCCAAACCTGTGTCTATGTTGCAGACAAGAATAAAGAAAGGGTGAAGGTCAAAAGGACACCTTGCCAGCTAGGGTTTGCCCCTTCCAAGCTTTCTTGAAAGTCACATCTAATGATTTCTGCTTACATGGCTTGAGCCAAAATTGTGTCCTTCACCAAGCCTAGCTTCAACGGAGGCTGAGGAATTAATGTTTACCAGTTAGGTCCATTAATAGTCCTTCCCCAAAATTGTGGGTGTGAAAAGCAAAATTAAGGAGAAATAAATATTAAAACTACCAATTCCTGACTTACTGGTTTTAAGGGCAGATGGTACATTCTAATTCTAAAAATACAGCAAAAATTTAATCTGATTATCTTAATAAGAATTGTTTGTGGGCAACATTGAGAATAGGTAGGGAGCTTTAGAAAATAAAATTACTTATTTTCAAAGACTGGATTAAACAAGCAAACTGTAAATTATAGATTAAATCTTAGGGTCAATACAGCTTCAATTCAATCTCTCACACTGACTAACCCACATCTATGCTTTTATGCCATGAGAATCAGTATTCAGACTGATGGCCACTTTACTCTCGTGCTTAGAATATTGAACATTTCAGAATTGAAAATAAAATTTTAAACCATTATTAGGATGCTGTACTATCTAATGTGTGTCTTCATAATACTTTCAATATACTGTTATTTTAAGTGATACATGTAGTAAGGTTTTTCATGTTTTTGATATGTTATCACCAAGAAGACTTTTTTTTTTTAACTGTGAAGAAACTCACATCCCTACAACTCATCTCATAATGGATTATGTGGTCCATGTTTCCTTCTTTTGTTTTTAATTTTTATTTGTTTTTATTTTGTTTTTAATGTTTATTTTTGAAAGACAGAGACAGAGTGAGAGCAGGGGAGAGGCAGAGAGGAGAGGGAGACACAGAATCCAAAGCAGGCTCCAGGCTCTAAGCAGTCAGCACAGAGCCTGACACAGGGCTCAAACTCACAAATCGTGAGATCATGACCTCAGCCGAAGTCAGACACTTAACCCACCGAGTTACCCAGGTGCCCCTCTGTTTCCTTCTTACATTTAGGGTAAGTGGAGTTGATTCCATACATACTTCAGTCTTCTATAACAGGAAGATGTGGGCGTCAGGGAGAATGTAAAAGACACTGGCACCATTGGTAAGATAGAGTCACTCATAGTTAAAGTGGTGATTTATGTAATATAAGCCAAGCTGTGGTAATAGTTATTGGATTTCTTAGCGCTAAAATATGAGTTTTTGGTGATTTCTCCCCAGAAGCAAGGTTAAACATATGTTTAAGAATCTTTTGCTGATATAAAGCTAGACTGTACTCAGTTGGCTAACAAAAAAGAGGAAGAAGAAGGAGGAGAACAGGGGAGGAAGAGAGGGATGATATGAAGAAGAAAATGAAGAGGAAGAAAGGCTTGCTTCCTTGAGGTGTGCTTACTCTTCAGGAAGTGCTATGGTGATTTAGTTATCTGCTACAATTCTAGCACATGGAGACACTGAATAGGACTTGGAAGATCCTACTTCCCCACGCCTGGGTCCAGAACCCATCCTTCATTATCTGAAACTTGAAAAAGGTGGGCAGAGGAGACCTTCCATGAACACCAAACTGAGGCCTCTGATGCCTGACTTTGAAGGCGCTGGCAATGACAGGGAGCCTCTTCCTGGTGTAGGAAGAAGTGGACACTGGACCATGGAATTAGAAAGCAAGGCTTTGAAATATCTCATTTCTATGCACACCAAAGAGACAAGCAAGGCAGGGAGAGAGCCATATTGTCTTAGAATGGGTTATCCACCAGCAGGGGAAAGGCAAGCAGTAGCATGAAAGTGATTTATGAAGAAGTGTTTCTAGGAAAAGTGGGTAGGGGAATGGAGGAGGGAGGCCAAGAGGAGAAGGAGGCAAAACAAGCAAGAAATATCCACCACAGTCTCACACTGAGCATAGCTCAATTTTGTGAGTCCTGGGGACATAGGTCATACTTCAGAATTGTCCTGATCAGGCCCCTGAGAGCTGAAGAAGTTACAGGGTCATTGATGACAGGCTACCTCATGGGAATAGGCACTGGGGCTCCATAGATGTGCTTGTGGGTTTTGACATCCTAGGGGAGCTCTGCAACAAAAAGACACAGATGCCTGCTACATTTGGGGGGGTGAAAGAAAGGGGCTTTCACCCAAAAAACATAAAGGGGCTTTGAGGGGTTACAGTCAAGAGCCTGGAGTGCCTCTGTTGGACATGCCCACACAGGATGCCCTTTCCCCAGAGTCTAAGGCAGGAAGGCCTCCTTTCTTTTTTGTTGGTTGAGTAACATGTTAAAGTCTGTGCTTTCAACCCCATGTCACTCTGTGAAAAATGATCCGTTTCCTAAGTTAAAAAACCAGGTATGTTTTCATTTCTTCTGAAAAACTTAATAGACGTAGGGAGAAGGCCAGGACTTTATCAGAGAAGGACCTGGAAAGGGTCCTTGGACTATGAGGTGAGGTCACCACTGTTTTCTGTGACTGCAGAGGGGCAGCTGTTGAGAGGCAATGCTGGCATCCAAGTCATTAAGCCTAAATGTCTTGTTTCTGTGCATACCCCATCAGTTAGCAAGGGACATCCTCTCACAGGACACAAAAGTCGATGCATCTGGTTGTAATGAAATGCATTCCTGAGACCAGATTTATATATCTTCCAGGCAGGGCTTTGTGTTTTTGTTTTTGTTTTTCTCTGTCCATACTGTTCCTCTTCTTTATTGTATCTTCTGTTTATTCCCCCACCCCGGCCCCCACCCGCCAAGTGTGGTGATACTGTCCCAAGCAGTAGTGTCTTTAATCAGGTTGGAAGGGCTGAAGGAAAAATAGGTAAGAATAATACCAAAATCAGGGATCTTTGTTCAGTAAATGTCTTTTTGCTCCTTAAAGCAGCCTCTCGTCTTGTGTCACCTGCACCTGAGAATTGAAACCTCAGTGGCTCAGCAGCCACTGAAAAGAGCAGGGAATGGCAGTTGGCATCACCAAGCTGGGAGCAGGTACCCATGAATCTGGTCCTACAGCATCAGGAGTATCTTGTACACTCTAACATTAGTAACAAGAGTACCAAGTCCACAGATTTGCAGAAGCTCTGAGCCTTTTGATGATTCTTCCATAAGATTCCATTTCTGATGTGAAATTCGTAGTAGATACCCTCAGGCAACTATGACAGAAAAGCCAGGAATCGTCTTATTGACACTAAAACCAAACAGTTTGGGTTACTTTATTTCAGTAACCAACAATCTTCAAATGAGGGAGAGAGTAGCATCCTCTATTGGAGGATAACACATGGTTGTTTCACAGTGTCTTACCCAGTGGTTATCCTGATGTGAAGAGCATATCATGGCTAGCAATGGCATTGACAGATCCCTAGGCCCTTCTGATCCAGTACAGTATCTGATTGTCACCAATCGATAAGGGCTTTTCAGACCCAGAAATAAAGCTTCTTTTTATTTATTTATTATTTTTTTTAACGTTTACTTATTTTTGAGACAGAGAGACAGAGCATGAACAGGGGAAGGTCAGAGAGAGGGAGACACAGAATCTGAAACAGGCTCCAGGCTCTGAGCTGTCAGCACAAAGCCCGACGCGGGGCTCGAACTCACGGACCGTGAGATCATGACCTGAGCTGAAGTTGGCCACTTAACCAACTGAGCCACCCAGGCGCCCCTAAAGCTTCTTAAAATCAACTTGTTGAAGTTCTTGTGCCCATCTTTGCGCATGAATACAAGTAGTTTCTAGTCATCATGGTAGGTGACTGAGATATATTTAAAGAACATTTTACCCGCACATAATTCACCTGAGTAACATTGAGCTTCTCCTTTTGATGAGACAGCTCTTCCCCTATTTTGATCTTGATGAGCTAGAACAGCTCTCAATATAGTGTTGAGCTAATTAAAAATATAGTGAATATAAATGAGCCCAATTATTTCCAGTTTCTGAGGCAGTAAAACATGAGGACACACAGAGGCCTTTAAAGAAGTGATAGTTTAGATGCAAAGGTACCTTATGGTTTTGTTATTCATTTTGGACCGAAATTCAGGAAAAGCAATGTAAAAGAGAGTTGACGGAGGACAATTATCATTACCTTGAGAGATGGTTAGAAGTTATAAATAACTAAAGAAATGATCGTTGTGTTGATTAATTTATTAGTCAGAGAAGCAATATTTTAATATAAATCTAGAAGAAGCTACCCTTTCAGTTAGAAGAAGCTTTAGCTTATTTGGAATTGAAGAAATTTTATTTCAAAAAAATCCCATTTTAAGAATACCATTCCTGGAGAAATAAAAATATACATCCAACAACAGACTTGCATATAAATATCCATAGCAGCTTTATTCAAAATGGCCCCACAATGTAAATAATCTAAATGCCCATCAACAGGTGAATGGATACATTGGCTATAACCATAAAATAGAATACTACTCAGCAATACAAAACAAATAAACTGATACAGCCAAGAGTACAAATGAATCTCAAAACAGTTCTGCTGTGCAACAGACACCAGACACAAAAGACTTCTGACTATATTAATCCAGATACAGTAAAACCTTGCTCTGCGAGTGTTCCACCAGATGAGCAAGCATTTCTAATAAATTTTAACTTGATAAATGAGCGACATCTTGCAATACAAGTAGTATGTGATGCTGAACGTCAGTCACATGATCAAAACTGAGCCAATGGTTCTTGAAATTCGCTTTGAGATACAAGTGATTTGGATTACAAACATGGATTCGGATTACAAGCATGGATTACAAGCATGCTTTTGGAACGAATTATGCTGCCACACCAAGGTTGTACTGTACCTGGTGTTCTAAAGAAGGGTGATCAAACCTAGAGAGACAGAAGCCCAGCAGAAGTTACTTAGAACCAAGTTAGTAGGGAGAATTACTGCAAAAGGGCATAAGGAAGCCCTAGGCAGGATGGAAATGTTCCACATCTTGATTGGGGCAGTGGCTACACAGCATATACTTTTATTGAAACTCATCAAACCACGCATTTAAAATGGTTCCATCTTTTCTTCTGTTTTGTAGTCAGACACATTATCCACTGTGCCATGAATAATGGCACAAAATTGGTCCGTTTTTTAAATATGTAAATTATACTTCAATAAAATTGATTTACAAAATCCTGAGCCCAACATAGGCAATCAGAAAGACACATCCATATTACAGTACTCTTGAATGAGGGTATGCCATGAGGAGTTTCCTCTGGGCAGATCACGCAGAATGTAAATAAGAACTTTTACTACTTAGTGTTAACATCAGACTGAATATTTCACGACCAATTTTCAGCTAGTTTATCATTTATAGACACTCTTCATTTAATATGTTCAATATGCCTTTATACAAATATCTATTTAGATACCAAATTTAAAATCTTTAACTTTAGCTCCTCTATATATTAACCTAGTCAGAGAATGGCTTTACCACATTGAACTTGCCATCTTAATTGGAGCTTCACAGAGCAAATCTGTTGTAAGGTTAACCCTTGAACAAAGGGTGCCAATCCCCTGCCCAGCTGAAAATCTGCATGTAACTTCTGACTTCCCTAAATCTAACTACTATAACCTACTGTTGACCAGAAGCCTTACCGACAACACAGTTGATTAACCCATATTTTGTATATGTATTATATACTGTATTCTTACAATAAAGTAAACTAAAGAAAAGAAAATGCTATCGAGAACATCATAAGGAAAAGAAAATACATTTACAGTACTATACTGTATTTATTGAAAAAAAAATCTGTGTACGAGCAGACCTGTGCAGTTCAAACTTGTATTTTTCAAGGATTAATTGCAAATAGACAAGGATATTTCATCAGAGAGATGACATTTAAATTTTTACTCAGTGCAAGTACAGGAAACAATCCCAGATGATTTGCAGCATTGTCTAAAGTTCACAAAAACCAGTCTTTAAAAAGACAGTCATGATTATAATTCACTTAAATATGTATGTGTCTGTTCTCATAACTTTAAACAGTGTGTAGAAATAATGATTATCTTTCTGACCCCAAAACACCCTTGGAAATTTAGGAAGTACAAAATAAAATGGCTTTTCATAAAATATAAATTTAACAGTTGTATTCCAATCTTATAGAAACATTAAATTGTTTTGTACCTTGCTGTGATAAAATTTGAGATTATATTACTAAATTTTAAACCAAAATTATCGCACCCATCTAATTTATCAAGGGATTGACCTTGATTAATAGGCATATTAGATAAACTAGTACCTTATAATAATTCATCATTTATTTACCATGTGCCAAAAGGGTATCAGAAGGTTTTATTAGTGCATTTTTATAACTTTTTGTTGAGAGCTATATTCATTTGCATTTCTTTGTTTCTTATCTAGTAATCTGCCATTGCCAGCACAGCTTGACTTTTTCTGAGCTGGTGGAGAAGTTTTTCTTAAAAGGCCTGTGCACTTAAGGCATTAAAAGTTCAATTTCTTCCTTCTCTCCTTTAAATTTAAAATATTCTAATTTGTTCATCTCCTCCAGAGTTAGACAAAGTCATGTCAGAGCTATGCTTACAAAATATTGCAAACTACATGTCTAAAGAGTCTTATCAAAGTCTTGGACAAACTGGGAAATTTTGGGTGTATTCTTTCTCTATGGGAAACAAGCCCTTTTGCCTGGGTTTGAGCCCCAGCTAGGAATATCTGGAGACCAAGGATTTTGGAGTTTATCCTCAGAAGGTATGACTTATGACTTATTTATTTATAACAATTTTTTAAAGTTTATTATTTATTTTGAGAGAGAGTGTGAGTGGGAGAGGAGCAGAGAGAGGGGGAGGGGGAGAGATTGAGAATCCCAAGCAGTCTCCATGAGCCAGTGCAGAGTGCCACGTGGGGATCAAACCCGCAAACCGCGAGATCATGATCTGGGCTAAAACCAAGAGTGGGACGCTTAACCAACTGAACCACCTTGGTGCTCCTCATGACACTTTGACAGGAAAAAGCCAGATTATACAGATGACCTGCAACTTCTCAGGAAATCCGATGTGCATTAATGAGAGCTCTGTGGGCACCAGATAGGCCATCTCAAGTTCATGTGCATCTACACTCCATCCCTGTTTCAGGTTCATCCACATAATTAATAGATAAGCCATGCCAGGTGCTCTGCTTTGCAAGCCATGCCATACTCTTTCAGTTTTTTGTTTTTTTAATATTTGCATATGCTTTCTCCCCTTTAATGGTAAATCTGTGTCTTGGGTAGCCACATACTGTAGAAATAAGACAGATTTCCATGATCAACAAATGTCCAAGCATGTCTCCCAAAATAGTCTGACTACAGATGGAAAGGGGCTAAAATTATAAACAGACCATTTATTATCACTCTCTTCCATCTGTAAAGAAGCTTTTCTGTTAGAGACACACAGAAGACTGAGGGCATTACTCAAAAAGCAAATACAATGGGGACTGTATGCAAGCGACCCCTCCAGGGAAGACAGACAAGCAACTTGAGGATTCTTTCTATGCTGCCCTACTCCATCTCCTCCCCAGGGAGAGGATCAATGGTATAACGTTTGACACTGGGCAATTTTCTCAACCACAAAGTTGAGGCTGGGCTCTTAAGAGTTGCTCCTTGGATCTATTGTGAGAAATGGGAAGGCGTGAGTCAGGGGAAATTTTATGAAATCCTACAGACGTACAACACAGTATCAATCCACTAGCTCTTAACACTGGTGCAGAGAAACCAGACGGTCATTAATTAGTGACAGCAATAATTCACGTCAGTCACGAACCAGAAATAGACCAGACAACCACACAGTTATGAATCAGAAATAATCGAGAAACAGTCTCAGCAAGCTTCTGCCATTTACTGTACATGGCAACTCATTCTGGGAGCCAAGAAGGGTGGGACCAACAAAGACACCTGTGAAATACATTTACTGAGCACTGCACGTTGGCCACTCCGGTAGCTAAAAGTCCTCACGTATAGAAGACTGTTAACACCGATCAAAACCAAAATCCTATCACTAAGTTTTGGTCACTGAGTAAGGTCCCCCCACTCCCACCCCATAATAAAGAAAAACACAAGGCAGTGCCCTTGCCTTCACAACAACCAGGTTCCCAGAATAAAGACAAAGCTGCATCTATTGTTGAGATCATCTTAATAAATAGAAAAATAGGATCTTTCCATTGCTCATGGCACATCTAGGACAGGGCTGTTAGGATGTAGTGCCATTCTGGCTCCAATATAACCAAGCATGATACGTTAGAGATATTTGTGATTGCTATTATCCTATGGGTTTCTATGACTATTGACCCATCGCAGAATGCAAGATCTTCAGAAACAGAAATCTCTTCCAGCCGTGTTATGGCACAGGCTTTTTGTCAACAGGGCTAGTTAGGCTGTTAAAGACAGTATGTCAGTTTCACTTTGTCGTGATTGTTTTGTTCTAGTAGTTTTGTTACACTGCTATCATTTACACTGCATTTAGGATGCTCCTAAAACTAGTAATAAAAAAAGTTATGTCTATAAATTTTCTCACCAATCAAGGAAACTGTTTATTTCCTTTCCAAGAAGGGAACAGGAAAAAAAGAATACTTCTTCCTTTTTGCTTCTCCCCTCTCTGTGATCCTCCTCAATGTGCTCTTGAACAGGAGGGTGTGCTGACAGGTGGGGCAGGTTGGTATGTTCTCCCACAATTCGTGATAACTATCCTGAGTTATATGGGTTATTTATTTTGTGTTTTTTTTTTTTTTTTTTTTTTTTTTTTTTTTTTTTTTATTTTTAGGTTTAAAACCTCCTGGTTCCTGGGCGATCTGTGCTAAAAGGGTTAATAGGCAGGGAAGGGAAAGCTAACACGGGACAGGCCATAAATGGCTACAGCTGTGTATAATTAACTGTAATACGGCAGAGTAAATGACTTTTATTGGCAACCATGTCGTAACTTCATTAAAAGTCATATTTACAGCCCTCTCATATGAAATGAGTCCTCCTGTATTCTGGAATTTAATGAGCGTTCATTTTTACCTTGTTCAATTATCTTCCAACCCTTCCATGTGCCACCTCCGCATCCCCCCCCCTCCGGCCCCAACTCTTCCTCCCCCTAGTGTAGGAAGTATGAAGCCAAAATACGATAGGAATCTAATTAGCACCTGGCAGAGGGCCCCTTTTCTAGGGAGTAACTCCCAAACCACAATCAAACTATTTCTCCTTGTTTTCAGTTACAAATAGGTAGCTTCCTTATACAAAAACATTAAATAACAATCATAAAAACATCCATTTGATTTGATGGAAAGCTTTTGAAGGTGAGGTCTCTAAAAAAGCGGTCATGTCTAAAGCAATCAGGAACAAAGTCCAAATCTGCACAGTGGATCGTGATTACAGAGAAGAAAAGGGATGCTAACAATTGGTTTTGGAACAAAACTTTGTTATCTGAAAGTACCTATCCTACTTTTTTTTTTCCTCCTTGAGTGGTGTATCTAATTAAATGTCTCTTTCTCCCCTACTGTCCCCTACTTTCCTTCTCTTCTCTCTACTCTTTTTATCTTCTTCACTCAAGTCCCAAAGGAAATATCTTGCCTGACCCATCAAGTGATCTAAAAACTCAATCTCATGATCTCAGGCTCAGCTTTTATTCTATTTCAAATGTCTCCTTGGAGTCTACAGATGTGTAGGGAAATTTTGAGGGTGGAAATATAATATCAAAAGTGGATTTTCTTTGTCGAAGTTCCAGTTGATACTCTCTGTGGTTCAAAGTGAGAATATAGGATCCCTATAAAGGGAGATTTTTATTTCTTATTTCTTTTTCCAGCTTTATTGAGTATAATTGACACTAACACTGTGCAAATTTAAGGTGTACAACATGGTGATTTGATACATTTATAAACTGAAAAATGATCACCATCAGAATATCAGCTACACATCTCTATCTTACCACATAGTTACTATCTCTTTTGTGCTGAGGACATTTAAGAACTTCTCTCCTAGCAACATTTAAAGGTATGATGCAGTAAGATTAGTTATAATCACCATGCTGTGCATTAGATCCCCAAACTTGTTAATCTTATAGCTGGGAGTCTGCACCTTTTGACCAACAGCTCCCCATTTTCTTCACAACCCAAACCCATGGTAACCACCATTCTACTCTCTGTTCCTCAGAGTTTGTCTTTTTTAGATCCCACACATAAGTGATATCATACACTGTATGACTTTCTCCATCTGACTTATTTCATTTAGCCTAATGTCCTCAAGGTCCATTCACGTTTTCCCAAATGCCAGAAATTCCTTCATTCTCGGGGCTGAAAAATATTCCATTGTCACTATGCTATCTATATATGGATATAAAGGACATCTTCTTTATCCATTCATGCCTTGATGGACACTTGAGCTATTTCGGTATCTTGGCTATCGTGAACAATGGGCAGATCTATATTTTAATCTTACGACTTACTAGCTACGTGACATTGGAAAATTTAGCTCAAACTTTCGGAAGATCATCTTCTGATAAATAGGATTAATTGCCATCATTTTAATGGGGTTATTAGTATTAAATTAAACAAAGTGTCTTAAAGAGAAGGCATTCAATCAGTATTTTCTCTACCCTTTCTTCCTCTGCCACCTCCCATTCCTTCCTTTCTCTCAAGGAGTTTATAATTTCCCTACACTCTCTCTTAGTTAAGTTAGATTGTGTGGCATTAATGTTTTGGGTTCTAGATTAACCGAGGGCTACTCCTGACAAAGGATGTATCTTGATCAACAAACCAGAATCTGCAAAATAGGTGTGTCTACCATAAAAGAATGTTATGAAAGGTAATGACACCAACCTCAGTTGGGAAGGCAGTGAGAAAAATGATAGCCATGGCCAGCACTGGACATGGGGTCACCTCACCTCGCAAGACCCCCGGTGGCCTTAACAGTCGGAGCAGGGGTGATGGAGAGAGGGAGTAGGGCCGAGGAACCATTCAAACACAGCCAGCATTTCCATTTGTGAACGTGAAATGCCCTTGGAAGCTGGCATCCTTTTAAACATAATGCCACCCTACCAGGGGAGACTTTCTGCTGCCAAGCATTCGTCTTTAGCAAATTCTGCAGCACACTTGTGCTGCTTTCCTCAGTCCTGCTGCTATATCTGATTTTAGGCTGACCCTATATAATTAGCACTTTGGGCCGGCAGTGTTGTTTAGGAACACTGTTTCCATCATTCATTGGGGGATTTAATAAAGCTTAGAAATACAGTGAGCAGGAGCACCATCTAATGCAATGTTTTCCTTTCTTCTTTCTTTTCCTTTCTTTCTTTTTTTTTTTTTAACTGAGGATCAAGACTCCTTATTGGGTTATAAAATCTTTTAGCTGGGCTGCAACCTGCATTTAAACATTTTTAAAGAATAGAACGGAGCAGCATAATATAGAAAATAAAGTATAATAGTGAGGGCAAGTGTAGGTTCATGAAATTTTATATCTATATATATATGTATGTATATATATAAATTATTATATATATATAAATTATATATGTAAACATAGTAGTAGAACATTTATATATATTATATATAAATATATATATTATATATTATATATTTATATATTGTGTGTATATATATATATATATATATATATATATATATACACACACACAGTGTGGGTATAATGCTGTAAAATATGGGCCAAAGCTGGACAATCACCAATAGAATAGTTAACCCCCAGACTGAACCAGCACCAGTCTTGGGTCAAGTTGCCCCATCCTGCCATGTTATTGCTTCATTGCCACCTGCTCTTCAAAGTGCTATTTATCTTCATTTTCCTCATCAACAAAATGAGCTCAGCAGCACAAGAGGAGAAATAAAATTTCAGGAAAGGAAACACAACAGGGGGAGGGGAGTCTATTCTAAAAGAAACAAGGAAATATATGTCTCATTGTTTCTCATCGGGGCTCCCACAGTTAATCAGCTCCAATCGCTTTCCATATAAAATAGCAATCATTTGACTTCTCAAATCCAAAAAAACCTCAAATACAAAAATTTGCATTTAGATGCAATGACCTCTAGTGTGTCCCTAACAAGATAATTAAGCACAAGCATGCAGGGTGGCATTTAATTGCTCTTTGCCAAGTGTTCCTGGACAATTCATTCCAAATGTTTTGAAATGAGGGGCCTCTGGAGAGGTCTACAGTGAATGTCACTAGATATATTCTGGTTCAATATCTAGTTCAAGTAAGGGGACCAGAAGTGGGCAATGCTGAGGAAAGGGGAAGATGTTAGGGAGAGTCCCAGGTGCCTTCTGGGAGGGATTATTACTTTGTTGGTTCCTCGCCCAGACATATGACTGGTTAAAATGATGCGCTCTTTCTGGTGTCTCTGATCTGCTCTCCAGCTTCTATTGTCCCCTATTCCAGAGGCTGAATTTTAGGTGTGAGGCAATTATATATGGTGTGCTCACTCTATTTATAAACAGACTCCTAGGGTGCTTGGGTGGCTCAGTCGGTTAAGCGTCCGACTTCGGCTCCGGTCATGACCATTCTTGGGTTTGAGCCCTGCGTCAGGCTCTATGCTAACAGCTGGAGCCTGGAACCTGCTTTGGATTCTGTGTCTCCCTCTCTCTCTGCCCCTCCCCTGCTCATGCTCTGTCTCTCTCTCTCTGTCAAAAATAAATAAACATTAAAATTTGTTTTTAATTTAAAAAATTAAAAAATAAAAACAGACTCCTGGAAAAGGAGGAGATCAGTAGGTGATGGCAGATTCCTACCGAACACTAGATTTTCGTATCTCCAATCTGCCACACGGTTGAAGCAGGCAAATAGAGCTCACGCAAAAACCATAGGATGCCCTTGCACATGTCCAAACAGATGGCTTGCCGGCAGAGGCATCTGTTCTAATTTCGGGCAGGGCAGTGGGGTGGGGGGCAAAGAGAATGCCCTCTAGATCCCGGACAGTTCCTGGAGACCTCTGTGTCTTTCCACTGGGAAGAGGTTACCTCCTTCAAACTTATGTGGGTCTCTTCTCTTCTTGACTTACTGACTTATTGGAAAAGGGAGAAAAATGTAGATAGAAAGTTTCTTTTTTTTTCCTTTTTTTTTTTCAGATAGGTAAAGAGAATAGGAAAAACACCACAGAGGAATCAAAGGGAGGAAGGAAGGAGAAAAAAGCAAGATCCAAAAATAGAAGCCCAGTTTAAATTGTGCCTGCTGCTCTCTTCTTTCTGCTCTGCGATATGACCGTTTTTTTTGTTCACAACTTTTTGAAAATTCCAGAGAGCAGCCAAATATTTGGATGTGAGAAGCACCGTAATTAACAAACGCATGACCGCTGCTACAGCCTACCAACGTGTCTTTTCTTCTCTTGTCAAAGAACAGAGAGAAATAATAAAATGGGAAGAAATCTCTCTGCTTCTCAAGCGGGCTCAACACAGTCCTGAGGCTATGTGTGGCCGAATTCCCTGCACCATCTCTCCCCCTTGGCTTTACGCTATGAAAACATTGTTAGTTCATCGGGCTTGCTCTTTCTGGACATTCCCGAAACCTCTAACTGAAGTTGACAGATGTCTGTTTCTCATAACCGAGACGGCTGCCTCTACCGCACTGACTACATTTTAACAAGTTATCTGAAAATACGAGTGCGTTGTCACTGTTGATGGAGGGAAGCTGAGTCAGGCCAGTAAAAGAAGCTTTTACTTACACGTGACATACGCTGGCCAGTAGCGGTTAAGTGTGTGGCCGGAGCGCTTGGTTAGCATCCCAGCTCTGCCGAGGAAGGCTGTGTGATTTTGTGCAAATGCCTCTCCACTAGCTTCATTTTTGACCCTGAACAGAAGAGAAAACAGTTGTACCTCTCTCACACGGCTGTTGGGAGGATGGAATGAGTTCATTCCTATAGCATATGCAGGGCAGCACAGGGCATATTTGTGAGAGCAAGCTTTGTACAACGAGGAGGAAGAGGAAGAGGAAGCAAGCAAAAGCTTTACCCCAAAGACACAGAGACAGTACACATTACAACATACAGGGGCCTTTGGACTCCACACTATTCATTTGCAAACACAATTTTCCTTGGAAAATTTCTTGGAGCCAAGAACCGGGAAGAACAATGTGATCATTAATTTTATGTGAGAACTCAGCTCAGCCACGGTGTCTGGTTTTTGGTCAAACTCCTGTCTCAATGTTGCTGTGAAGGTGTTTTTTAGATGTGATTAACATGCACATCAGCCAACTTTGAGGAAAGTAGATTACCCTCCATCATGTGGATGGGCCTCATCCAATCAGTTGAAGGTTTCAGGAGAAAAGACTAAAGTCCTCTGACAGAGAAGGAATTCTGCCACCAGACTGCCTTTGGGTTTGAGCAGCAACATCAGCTCTTTTCTGGGTCTCCAGCCTGCTGCCTGCCTGTGACTTTCAGAATTACAGCCCCTACAATTGCATGAGCTAGGTAACGAGTCTGCTGTGCTCACAGATTGCCAGAACGAAAGGAACCATACTGTTGGACCCACACCTGAAGAACCTCATCTGCACCTGGACCCATTTTGGATAATCAGATCCTGCACTTTGAGTCACTGCTACAATCAGATGAGACTTTGGGTATCTTGTTAGAGGGAGTAAGTTTGTTTTTCATGTGGCTGAATATATATCATTTATAGTCAGAGTGTTGGTTTGGACTGTGTTTTTAAAAGGCAACAAATTCTTTGATGCTCTTGCAGTTGGAATTGGGCATCTATTTCCTCTCTACTGGGGTCTTGTCAGGCTTGTGGCTGCTTGGACCACTAGAGTTAGGTGGGAGTGATACCATGTGACTGCCAAGACTAGGCCACAGGAGGGAATACCATTCTTGGAAAATGCACACCTGTCACCCTAAACTGCTACAGAATAAGTGCAACCACCCTGAGGTCACATGCTGGGAGAAAGCTAGGCTCCGTAGAGAGGCCACACTTCAGTTTGCCCGCTTGGCCCTCAGGACATCCTGGCCAATGTTATCAGGTGTGTGAATAAGGAAGCTTTCCTACGATTCCAGCCACAGAGTCATCTCCAGCCATCAAATATTCCCAGCCAAGTTCCTACGGGCTGCGGGACAGAGATAAGCAATTGACGATGTTGAACATTATTGGAGCCCAGAAAGCAGTGATGTTCGAGAAATCCTCCCACCCTTGGTATGCCAGGAAACACCCAGCCACAAAGGACCACTCTGCCCTCACGTTATCCAAGATAAGACCCTCTCGATCCTTCCTCACGACTCCTGTTAGACTCATGGATGACTGCTCCATATACTGCCTCTATAAAATCCCAGACCCCTTTCTTTTCTTTGTGAAAGCCCTCATTAATGAGCGTTTTTCCCCACTGCAAAAGCCTGAAAAAAATCCTATCTTTAGTTCAGGTGCATTTTGTCTTCAACCATCCTCACCGAGTGCTTTCCAAACACTTGACCCACACGATCTGTGAGCATAGCAATATTATTTTCAGTCTTGAAGTATTTTTTTTTCTGCAACAATAATAACCAGAATAGAACTTAGAATCATCTCTGTGCTTCAGAGTTAAAAATTTCACCAGGTTAATGTGGAAGTTAGTCTTTACTTATATTCTCACATGTACTTAGGAATGTTTTTAACCTGCAGAATCATGATTTTATTCAATGTTGGAAAAATTCTATCATATTTTAAATTATTGCTTCTGTTTGATTTGTCTTCTTTATCAGAAACACCAATTATATCTATGTTACATCGTTATTCTTTGTCTTCCATATATATCATTAGGATCCCACTTTTCAAAATGTTTATTTATTTAAAATGTTTGTTTACTTATTTATTTAAAAATTTTTGTTTTAGTTTATTTATTTTTTGAGAGACAGAGCAAGAAGAGGAGGGGCAGAAAGAGAGGGAGGGCAAGAATCTCAAGCAGGCTCTGCACTGTCAGTGCAGAGCCTGATGTGGGGCTCACGAACCATGAGATCATGACCTGAGTCAAAATCAAGAGTCGACACTTAATCAAGTGAGCCACCCAGGTGCCCCTAAAATGTTTATTTATTTTTGAGAGAAGAGTATGTTCATGAGCATGTGAAGGGGAAGGAGCAGAGAGAGAGGGAGACAGAGAATCCCAAACAGTTTCTGCACCCTCAGCACACTGCCTGACCTGGGGCTCGAACTTCCTAACTGTGACATCATGATCTGAGCTGAAATCCAGAGTCAGACCTTTAACTGACTAAGCCACCCATGCATACCTAGGATTCTGGTTTTTAAAAAAAAAATGTTAATGTTTAGTTATTTTTGAGGGGGGGAGAGACAGAGAGAGAGGGAGACAGAATCTGAAGCAATCTCCAGGCTCTCAGCTGTCAGCACAGAGTCTGACATGGGGCTTGAACTCATGAACCGTGAGATCATGACCTGAGCTGAAGTAGGATGCTTAACCGACTGAGCCACCCAGGCGCCCCCCCAGGATTACGTTTTTATCTCTTTTCTTTTCTAATAAATTCTGAAATATTTGCAAGTTTGCCCTCCATCACAGCGATTTAATTTGTTTTAATTTCTGATTCAATCATGTTCTTTAATGCTTCAGTGCTGACATTAAATTTGTGATTATAGCTTTAGATTCTTTTAAATTCTCTTTTTATTTTACTTTTTAAAAAAACTGTGTGCTTCTGAGCAAGCCTCAAATATTAATCTTTTGGGGTTTGTATTTTATCTGTAATTTCTTAATATATATAGCCCATATTTCTTTGAAATTTTTGAGTACAACGTGATATATTTTAAAATTTATTTTCTGCAGTGTCTTTAGAAAACATACCTATATATTCTTTATCTACAGTTTGAGCGCTTTGTTTTCCATTTTGTATGTTGCAGGTTTTTTACTGATTCCATCCTTTTATTTTTTTTTCTAATTTCCTAATCACTAAACAAGAAAACATATATCCATCCCTGGAGTGTTTTCCTCACTGTCTCTCTGGTTGCTGTTAGACTTCTCTCCTCTAATTGAGAGCTCTAGATTTCAAAGATTCATGCATGCCCTAACCAGGTGTTTTATTGTCTCTTCTTTAAAGTAAATTTGCTGACATAAGGCTGGATCATCTAATCTCAATATATAATATTTCCGTGTAATCCTGAGTTCAATCTTTTTTCTTCAGATTGTTTTTGCCCTTTAAAAAATATTGGCAGAGGGCGTAAATAACAGACTATAATTCACAGCATGCGTGCTTCTGGGGCATTCCCTAGTTCTGTCCTTTCTGTGGAAAGGACAATCTCCTCCCCAGTTTACATGTTGCTTGCGATTGTAATTTTCATGAGAAAATTTTCTACTCTAATGGCTTCACGAAAGGATCCTTAAGCCTGACTCTGTGAAATGCAGGCCTTTTTCATTCACTCATAGCTTGGTGGTTGACTCTGTTGGATGAGCTGATCCTTTTACACATTTATGTTCATATTTCACAACATTGATGTATGGTGTGCCTGTTCCTCGATAACACTGAAGTGTCTGTCTTTCATTGTATTATTTAGTAATGTGAGGGTTCCTGACATTAAATATGCAAAGTAGCTTGAGAGCCTTTAAATAGGGGCAAAGTAAAAATTGCTGATTATTTATTATTGCTATAAGGGAAGCCATTTAGGATTACTCTCCTGCTGCCCTCTGATTAATGCCCATCTCGGCAGCATTTTCCCCGTGCTTTTGTAAAGGTTAAGCTACTTCCCTGAAGTAAATCGACCTTCAGTCGATGTAGCCCTAAATAGGAGCACAGAATTCTGCACCACTTGGTCCCATGTGAGGGATAATGTTTACTTGATCTCCTCCCAACAAAATTGTTCCATTTTTACTTCCATTCCTCTATAGCCACAACCATTTGCAGCTTGAGTGTTCTTAAGCTGGTGTTTATGTGCTTACACAGAGAGCAATAAGGACCAAAAAAAAAAAAAAAAAGACAAAGAGATTGAACTCTACAAGTTTTATTTTTGATTCCAAACCAATGTCATGTTATCTCATGCCTTGCTTTTCAAAATGCGGTCCGTAAGCCAGTAGCACCTGCATTAGCTTCAAGCTTGTTAGAAATGCTTAATCTTGGACCCATCCAGAACTTCTGAATCAGAATCTGCATTTCTTTTAATATTTTTTTAATGTTTACTTATTTTTGAGAGACATAGGGAGATAGAGTGCGAATGGAGGAGGGGCAGAGAGAGAGGGAGACACAGAATCCGAAGCAGGCTCCAGGCTCTGAGCTGTCAGCACAGAGCCCGATGCGGGGCTTGAACTCACAAGCGGTGAGATCATGACCTGAGCCGAAGTTCAACGCTTAACTGACTGAGTCACCCAGGAGTCCCCAGAATCTTCATTTTCAATACAATCCCCAGGTGATTTATGTGAGCTTTGAGGTGTGAGGAACACTGTTTCTTTTCTTTCCTGCCTGACAAGTCCCAGAGAGGAACTCTGAATTCTCTGAACTGCCTCCGTTCTGTTGTCCACACATGATGGTGGGCTGGGTAGGTAGGTGTTCATTCTCACAAACATCTTTTTTTTTTAATTTATTTATTTTTAGAGAGAGAGAAAGTGTGTGTGTGGGTACAAGTGAGTGGGGAAGAGACAGAGAGAGAGGGTGAGTGAGACAATCCCAAGCAGGCTCCAGGCTCTTGGTGCAGAGCCCAATGCAGGGCTCGATCTCACAAACCACAAGATCATGACGTGAAGTGAAATCAAGAGTCCAAAGCTTAAACAAAGCTTAAGTCCAAAGCTTAAACTGAGCCACCCAGGCGCCACACCCCCAGCCATCTTTTCATCCTTGCTTTTATAAAAATTCTAGTTAATTATTGGCTATTACCAGAGAAACAGTCATTAGCTTCTGGGCCTCATTGACCAGGCTGCATTAGTGGCAATAAGCTTACATTCTGGAGAGAGGATCAGACAGGTCCAATAAGAAATTTAACATGCAATCGGTGCCTTTAATACTAAGTAGCTGGAAGTTTTGTTTCATCAACCCAGTAAAAACAGATAGAGCTCCCTGCTAAATTCTCTCAAAGTAAGGAGATTTCTCACCAGGTTTACTTGTTGGAGAAATACAATCCAGAACTTCAGACTATTCTGGTAGAGGAGGCAACTTCTCCGAACTCTAACTCAGATTTATTTCAGGGTAAATAGCAAGGCAAGTGAGTGTTTCCTGTACGTTTGTCTCAAGGAAGGATTGTCAGGGGGTTTTACTGCATTGGTTGAAGTGGGAAGCCTGTGAAGTTTCTCATTGGATTTTACTTCCTGAGAAGACATCAGGTCAGGTTACTTAATGGTCTGTGTTAAACAAAAAAAAAGAATAAAGGGAGTCACAAATTTGTAAAACAGATTTATGAAACACTACTTTTTTCTTATTAAAACATAACAATAATAGGACCTGGCATATTTCACTAACAGAATTTAACACAGATTGGATTTATTTTAAATCTGGTCACCCTCAATTTTTTAAAAATGTACCTATTATGTTATCTGACACGTATCCACCTCAAATCTTCATTCATTCATCAAGGCATTCAATTATTGTCTCTGTGCGCCAGACACGGTTTTAGAAGCTGTTTTCTTTCTTCTTTTCTCTGACTCTCTATTCTATTTTCCGTTCTTCATGCTCATTCACCCAAGGCCATTGGGTGAAAACCAATCCTTCCAAACTGATTTCACTCTATTGCCTCCCTCACTTAAGTCTGCCCTCAGCTGTCTGTTGCCAAGGAATGTGAAAGTCAGTGGAATAACAAGGTTTTCGCATTTTGGCTGACTTTTCACACGGTCCTTGGAAAGGAAAAGCCCCATGCTTTCTTTCTACTTAAGTCAGCTTTGTTTCCTGCCCCTGGCTAAACTCCACACTGAGTGATTTCAACTGCTAGAGGTTAATTTTCCTGTAATAGCCTCATTGTGATGGAGGGTTTTGGAAATTACAAAAATTAGATGCGCCACTAATTGGCCTGTCTGGTCTTGGAGCAGCTCCCTGGGTTATAACACAGTCAGAAGAGGCTGTATAGCAAGGCCAGATTTGATTCCCAAACCAACACTTACCAAGACAGTTAGATGTGAGGAATGAAAATTATTCCAAACAGAGCCACATTAAGTGTGTTATTCTCTTTCTTTTAATTGGAGGCAAAAGGTACTAGAGAGATTCATTCCATTCACTAGGACTTGGGGCAGTGTGTCAACAAATATTCCTGGACACCTGCTTTGCCCACTTGTGAGCTGAGCCAGCTCACAAGAGAAGGACACACTGCTCCCTAATCTTAAGGTGTTTAGCTTAGAGAGGGGAAACTATCAAATCACGTAGCCAAGTCGTGAGCTTTCAAATTTGCTCCAACAACAATTTAGATGTACAAAGAAAACGATCTTGATATTTTCTCTAATTCATTTGATTTTTCTTGTCACAAACCCTATCCCCCTGGGGAGTGGAGGCAAGTAAACCTCAGCCAGATAATAATAGTGCAATTGATTCTGACCGAAAATGTTTCCCCTTCAGAACCTTTGTTTTATGCAAAGTGCTCTTCCCCAACATAGCTGGCTGGCATAGGAGTGGTTTTGGATGATTCATTCAGTGTCTTCAGGCAACTGCTCATTCTTTAGACCTTACTCCCACCTCACTACTGCAAAATGGTATGTGGATGTGGGAGGCAGTTTAGTGCATTTTTATGGAGGTTTGGGAGGAGTCCTCTGATCCATTTGCTCTATTCTAGATCATCCAGCCCTGGATCCCCATGTGGGGTGGCCAGGTGGCTTCTGGTCTAGTCCCTCACTAGACCTCACCCCAGGAAGGGCAAATGGTTTTATCTGGCCTTCTGAGGGAGCAGGTGTTATTACCACCAGCCTCTGTCTTGAAGTCTTAGCCCTCCACTGTCTCTTTTCATGAACCAAGCTTTTTCCAGGCCACCTTTGCTCTCGACTTGGTTCATGGTCTGCTACATAGGAGCCCATCTATTAATATAAACTGAATGCCAGCCCTTCAGCTTGCTGCAAAATCCAATTTGGATATCAGAAGTTCAACTGAAACCCTTTCTCTTCGTTTGGCAGAATGGTAAGCAACACCGCTGAATTTGGATTTCTGAGCCATCACTTACTAGATTTGTGACCTTGGGTAAGTTCTGTAGGCTCTCTGTGCCTCAGTTTCTTCACCAGTAGAACTAATAATAGTACTATCTGCATCGTAGGGTTGTTGTGCAGAGGACAGGAGTTTGCACATGAAAGTCCTTAGAACAGTGACTGACACATAGTAAGCCATATACAAATGTTGACTATTATTATCTGAATTTCTCTTGGAACACTCCTAATGTATGTTTCTGGAAAGAAAGAAGGAAACTGTTGTGCGTTGGAAGGACAGGGAGTTGATGGGGAAGTCAGTTGATCAGGAAGTATAAGAAAATCGCTTAAATATATTTTCAAACTATCATCTCCTTATGATTTATATGAAAGATAAGGAAAAACAGTATATAATTAAGTACTAAAGTTTATTCTGTGTATTGTAGGCACGGCCAGTATTCAGATACATTAGAGATGAGACGAATTTTAGTCGTGTATTCAGGGAGTTTTTATGGAGGTCCAGCATGAGAATGATTTGGGTGAAAAGATGGGGATGCAGAGCCTGAAAAGTTTAAATGGAAGGATCTTTAGGCAACATGTGAAACCAGGTGGGCTTTGTTATTGTCTTCGGTGACTTCCTGATTTCATTCCTTGGGAATGATTTCACAAGAATAAGAGGGAATGAACTAACAATGTCTCCTCTCAGGGCAGTACGATTAGGTTGAGTCTGCATAAACTTGAGTATGTGGCAACTGACAGGCTAACTGGAATGTTGATTAAGAGCTACCAGTGATATTTCTTCTGTAATCTGATTCCGTGAAGATGAGGTTTATTCCAAGACCTTTCTTCTTCCATTTTAAAAGAAATAGGGGGACTGGCGTGCTCAGAGCAACTCCAAAACTCACCAGTCTGTGAAGGGAAAGGTTTTCTTTTTCCTTTGTTCTGTTACCTCATCTTTATCTTTCTCCCAGCCCAGATGCTGACCTTGAAGACGCTTTATGTTACCCTTGAGTTTCCCTCAGGCTTCTCTTTGCCTTACAATGGACTCAAGTCCAGAATGAATCTTAAGTGATTTGCTAAGAAGAAACGACTTACAGGAAGAATATTGTGCAGCCCCTTCCTGACCTTAAATCCTCTTAAACCGCCAAGAACAGGACTGTGGTGCATTGAGTCTAGGGCTAAACATTACTCTTGGCAAATAAAAAAATAACAACAACAACAACAAAACATGAGTGAATATCCTTTCTAAAATTAACCGAGGCCTCCTGACACTTGCTGTGGCTTCTTTTATTTGTGTTTGGAGGATGCCAAAGGAAAGGTAATTGAGGAGTGGGTTATAATTTAATCACCCAGCACAATCCTTTCTTCTATTTATAGCCATGTGAAAAATGTGAGCAAGCCCTTCAGTGATTCTGCTTTCATTATGGGAAAGCCCAAAAATCAGGAGCCCAACTTTCTACCTAGAGCTCCAACAATTCCACTGGGCTGTAGTGCATTAAGCTTGATAGTCTGTGTTTGGGTGCAAATGAGTGTTACTATCTATATGCTTGCCTTCCTGAGAATCTCTCTAAAAATCTTATTTTTAGGAGGAGAAAGAAATCCATGGAGTAACGAAGTCTATCAGCAGGAATTCTAATCTCATTTTAGAATTCTTTAGAATCTGTCATTGAAAAGGCAGACTCACCAAAATTCCATCAAGGGGGCTTGCCAAAATCCCAGCAAGTGTCCTGAGAACTGCCAGAGGAACACTAGTTATTAGACAGATTTTAATTTGTGCAAATCCATTAACAAAAATCTCTAATTAAAAAAAAAAATCAATAGATGCCTGTGACATTAACCAGCAAAATCTAATAGAGGACCATTAAAATTTTTTTCTATTCAATTAACTTGAACACAACATGATGGACTCAACAGATACTTTAATTAGATGCATATGAAAAGAAATTTTGCAAAATTAAACAGACTCTCTATTTGCAACTGATATGAGGAGAACTGCAGTAAAAGATTTGCTCAAATCCCTAATGACTGGTAATTTCCTTGAGAGGGACATGAATTCTTAGACAACATCCTTACAAATCAATCCTTCCCCAAGAGGCTGTCCTTTGTCAAGAAGTAGAGCACTGTGCTGCCTGTTTCTTTTTCTGTTCTTTTTTTCTGGGTGAGATATTCATGTGGAAAGCACAAAAGGTACGCTTCTGGGGACTGTTTACCAGAATCACTATTCCATGCTCCTCACAGTAAAAAAATAGCCCCAAATATATGGCCCTAATTTACAGGGTAAACACGTGTCCAAGATTGTCCTAGACTGTCTCAATTTATGCCTGTTGCCTTGGCATAGTTATTAATAGCACTCTTTTTTGCTCTAAATAGTGTCTTGGTTTGGGCTATAAATTATACAGTCATCCTACTAATCCATCAACCATCCCCACTATCTATTTCACACTACTAAGGTACCCTTCTCAACTCTTGTCAGAAATACAGGATTTCCCTGCTCAAAGCGGTTGAAATTTTGGAAGTTAAGAAGTACTCATTGTTGTCTACACAAGAGGCAAGCAAGCACATTCATCACCCCCCTCCATTAGTTGTCTTCTTTTTCCACCCCGCCTCCCACCCCCAACTTTACCCTCAACTATTTTACATTTAGGATTAGTGTTAACATCTTGTGAGATGAACTTGACATAATTCCCACCATAGCAGTTTTCAAATCCTAGATGATTCTATTCTTTTTAACTTCAAGCATTATCTTCCTCACCTAAACTAATTGATATATTACACATACGGTAAAACATTGGATTGTGAGTAACTTGCTCTGAGAGTATTCCACAAGATGAGCAAACATTTCTAATAATATTTAACTTGATAAATGAGCGATGTCTTGAAACACGAGTAGTATTTAACGCTGAAGGTCACACGACAACAACTGAGCCAATGGTTCTTCTCTCTCTCTTTCTTACTGCAGGATTGTGAGCGATAGTATTCCAGGCTCAGATGCTGTGTCTCAGCTATGGTGTTTGGCAGAAATCACTGATTTTTCAGAACATTGGAGGGTGCCCACAACTGGCACTAGTGTATTTTTTCTGACTTCAAAGCATCTGTGGACAATCCTTTGCTTTTCCATACAAGAGTAAGTTTACGAGTGCTTTTGCTTCATTCTAGGACAGGCTGCCTGCGATAGAGAGCTTTTCCTCTGCTACCTTATGGCCAGTTACATTAAATACAGACAAGAGTCTATTAATACTGTACTGTAGTCAACATCTGTTAGTGATAGTGAAAGTCATCTTACACAATAACCCTCCTCTCTCTTGTCTCCTTTCAAACCAGCCACGAAGGTTTTCAAAAGTAAGTGCAGGTTAATTTGTTTATTTTTCTTTATATTTAGTATTTTATTTATTATTTTGTATTATATTAAAGTATTGTAATCATTTTCCTATGAATATTTTGGGGTTGTGGAATGAATTCTCTGAGTTTCCATTATTTCTTATGAGGAAATTCGCTTTGATATACAAATGTTTTGGATTATAAGCATGTTTCCAGAACGAATTAGGCTCGCAAACCAAGGTTTTATTGTCCTTGGAATGGAAAGCTATACACAAAATGTTGGATTGTCCTTCTGTTAGCCAGTCTTCTCACTGACTCCCAATGATGCTTGCTTCCTGATGTTCACACTCTTGCGTGGGCTTGTACCAGGATTGGTTTTTGTGACCAGTAAATGATAGTTTGTGATTCTAAGATTAGCTAATAAAATTTTGCTATTTCCATTTTGTATGTCCTATTGCTGACCTTGTCTGTCTCTCAGATTACTTGCTTTGAGGACGACATGTTGTGAGCTATGTTATAAACAGCCATATCAAGAGGCCCACATGGCAAGGAGCTGAAATGTCTCATCAGCCACAGCAAGGAAGCAATACCTACCAACAGCCACATGAGCAAGCTGGGTCCAGTTGGGCCCTAAGATGACTGCAGTTTGGGTCAACAGTTTAACTGAAACTTAGTAAGAAACCCCCAAGATCGGACCTCCTAGATTCCTAACCCTCAGACACTGGGTGAGATAACAAATATCTATTGTTAAAAAGTGCCAAGTTTCAAGAGAATTTGTTATGTAGCAATAGCTAACGGATTCAGCGAAAACCCCTGCCTCCTGGGGAGATGGCATCAGGCAAGGTTAATACGGTGCCCAGAAAAGACAGTACTGGACTTGGGAACTAAAGGAGATTACATGGGCATAACCCATCCATCTGATAATTCAACAAATATTTCTTGATCACTTACAATGTGCCGGGTACTGTACTAGACCCTGCACCAGGTACTAAGGGCATGGGAATGTGCCAACGCTGTAGGAATGAGTACTTGCTTTCATGAGGTTTAGAGTCTAGTAAAATCTGAGGAAAAAAAAAAAACAACACAGAACAATTGCTAATCAGTTTCTGAATACATGACTGTCTGAAAGGACAAGTACGTGAAAGTGGATATAGGGCCAATAAGTGTCAAATGTACTGTGAACATTAAAACTCTTACTGCTACTATTTGATTTATACATGGCAAGTATATACCACTCAAAAATCAAATGGTTCACTTGGACAACAGATAAGAAAATTGGACCCTTGTTCATATATTTGGGAATTGATTTTCCCCAGTTTGGAGAGTAACCACAATAAAACTGCGATGTTTATTGCTAAGAAAACTTTCTAATAGAAGGATGTGTTTTAGTTAAATAGCGAACACACGATGATAAATTTACCTAGTATTAATTTACATGTGGGCTTCACTAAGAAGCAGAGTGAAAAGCAGGCAGTAAGGGAAACTAGCCCTGAAATTTGGGTATAGCTTTTTAATTTGATCTTTAAAAATAAGAGCCATGGCTATTTAATCTTAAACTCCAGGATCACCACTGGCTTCTCTAATGGTTTGAAAGAAGCAATTTACTGCCTCATATTTCTATTAATGCACATTTGAGGGAGATAATAATACTTAGATAGCTGTACAAGGAAGATTTCAAAAATAAATCTCAGTGTGGGATGCAACTTATGCCAGAGAGTTATCACCTCTCAGGAGGTAAGAGAGAAGAAGGATTTGCCTTTGCCTTTCCTGTGCTGTGTCATCAGGGCTGTGAGGAAATTCTTGGCTGTGATTGTGTGATCCGCATTCAGTGAGTCTCGGTTCTCCCTCTTTTCAGAGGCAGGTTGATTTTCTTGTGCGACAGGGCAGGACGTCCACCTGCGGTACCATGGATGTCTTTGCTCTGCACACTAATGACGAATCAGTGCCGACAAATCCAGAGTAATCACCATCCTTTTCATCTTCCCCGCTCTCCCCAAAGCTTCAACTAATAATAATAACCATTCTAAAGCTTTCTCATGGGAAACTCGGGCTTGACTGGAAGGGAAATCAATTGTTCTTAGGACAGCTATTATTGTAAGAATTAATCACCGCTATTTGCAATTACTGTACCGTACAATTATCACTAATATTTATGCCGCTTTGACTGCTGCTAGGGACCGCGTTGCCTTTGCCGGTATTAGTTCAGAACAGAGAGGCAGAGCGGAAAAATAAATGAAACCAAAGGCTGGCGATGACAGGTTGAAAGGATCCGATTCTCCCACTGTCAGGCCAGGATGTATTAAAGCTACTGCCTGCTCAAGTCACAACAGCAACCCACTCAGGGTTGCAAGTTTTCCTTTGAAAGAGAAGAAAGGAACTCAAATGGGTTTGAGAGGATACAAATTAGAATCATTCTCAGCCTTAAAAATCTATTTTCTGAGCCTTCATAATTCAGTTCTTCTGAAGCATATGATTCGTTGTCACAGAAAAAAAAAATTCTGAAATGAGCATCTTGCAATGCACCCATTGGACGCTTCGTGGTGACTCACCCTGTCTGTGCCAGTGAGAAACTTTTGGTTCAGCATGGAGGGGAATGTTTAAGATTTTAGGCATCTGGTTTCACTAAGCAATAAACAGATGACAAGCCTTTGTTTTCCTCATCTGTTTGTCCAACATCCATTTATAATTGAAAGATATTTCAAAATTGTTATGTTCTTATATTTTAAATAACTTCAGACTTGGAAAAAAAAAATTGACAAAACTGTATTAAAATATCTGTACCATCTTCACCCAGATTCTCCCAAATCACAGGGTATTATCCAAATTAGGAAATTCACATTGAAACAGTAGGATTATCTAATCTACAAAGCCGCAAATTTCATCAATGTTTCCATTAATGTCCTTTTTCCCCAATCCAGGATCAGATCCAGGATCCAAATTGTACGCAGTCTACCTAGTAATCTGGAACTAGCCTCATTGTTTTTTGGTTTTTTTTTCAAAGTAGTGTCTGATTATTTGTAAAATGTCTCTCAATTTGGGTTTCCTTGAGGTTGTTCTCAAGATTAAATTCAAGTTACACATTTTGGGGGCAGAAGTAGCACAGAAATGAAGTTGCATCCTTCATAGTGCATCCTATCAGAAGGCACGTGATATTATCAGTGAAGCCTTTTTTTTTTTTTTAATTAAGCTTTTCTTTTGAGATAAGTGTAGATTCACGTTGCAGTTGAAAAAAAAATAATACAGATAATCTCCATATACACTTTACTAGTTCATGCCCATGTTAACAGCTTCGAAAACCGTAGCTCAATATCACGACTAGGATATTGACGTTGACGGACAAGAAATAGAACATTTCCATCAACACGAGGATACCTCTTTTTGCCCTTTTGTAGTCACACACACTTCCTTCCTCCCTTATCCTCTTAATCTATGGCAGCCACTACTACGTTCTCTATTTTTATAACTTTGCCATTTCAAGAATGTTTTGTAAATGGTGTCATATATTATATAACCTTCGGGGACTGGCTTTCTTCCATTCAGTGTAGTTCTCTGAAGACTCGGCCAGGTTGTTGCACATGTCAATAGTTTGTTTCTTTTTACTGCTGAGTAGTACGTCCCAGCGTGGATGTACCGCAGTGTAACTATTCAATCGCAGTGTAACTATTCAATCGTTGAAGGACATTTAGGTTACTTCAGTTTGGGGCTATTAAGAATAAAGCTGCCATAAACATTTCTGTACAGGTTTTCATGTGACCATAAGTTTTCTGCGACGAATGCCCACAAGTGCAGTTGCTGGGTGATGTGGTAGTCAGATATTTAGTTGTTTTTTAAGAAACTGCCAAACTGTTTCCCAAAGTGGCCGTACCACTTTATATTTTGAACTTCCTTGTATGAGTGATCTAATTTTCCACATATTTACTAGCATTTGGTATTGTCACTATTTTTATTTTAACCATTCTGATAGGTGTAGGGATAACTGACTGTGGTTTTAATTTGCAGTTTGCTCGTGGCTAGTAGGGTCTAGTAACTTTTCTTATGCTTATTTGCCGTGAGTATATCCTCTTTGATGAAATGTGTGTTCATGTCTTTTGCCCATTTTCTAATAAGATTGTTTTGCAGTTATGTTTTGAAAGTTCTTTACATAGTCTAGATATTAGTCTGTTGCTGGTTATGTGGCATGCAAATGTGTTATCCCAGAACCTAATCTGTATTTGCATCCTCTTAACCGGATCTTCTACAGAGAAAAAAGGTTTTAATTTTGATGAAACTCCATTTATCCATTTTTTTCCTTTTACAGATCACGTTTTTTCTGTCAAATCTAAGACTTCTCTGCTCAGCCTTAGATCTTGAAGATTTTCTCATATTTTTTCCCAAAAGTTAAAACTTTTTTATTTTTTATTTTAAAACTGTTTTATTTTTTCACTCAAGTCCATAATCTATTTTGGGTTAATTTTTGTTTCAGGTGTAAGACTTAGATGAGGGTCATTCTTTTTTTGGAGGGTGGGAGTGCAGGAATGCCCACTTGCTTCCCTACCAGTTTGGCAAAGCTATTTTCATTTCTTTGAATTGCCTTTGCATCTTTGTTTAAAATTAAGCTAGGCGGTTTCCTTCAGGGCTGTTTCTGAGTTCTCTGCTTCATACCATTATTGTATGTGTCTCTCCTTTTTTTTTTCTTTTTAAGTTTATCTATTTTCTGAGAGAGAGAAAGAGTGAGCGGGGGCACACACACTGCGAATCGGTGTGGGGGGTGGGGGGCAGATAGAGGAGGGCCAGAGGATCCAAAGCAGGCTCTGTGCTCACGGCAGAGGGCCAGATGTGAGACCGGAAGTCAGGAACTGTGAGACCAGGACCCCAGCCAAAGTCGAATGCTTAACCAACTGAGCCACCCAGACACCCCCGTGTCTCTCCTTTTACCAGCACCCGAAGGCCTGATTCCTGTGGCTATATACACTGAGACTAAATCCTCCCTTTATTCCTTTTCAAGTTATTTCTTTCTATGCTGGTTCCTTAAACCTTCCATGCAAATTTCAGAATAATCTTATTTATAATATCTACTAAGTATCTTGCTGGTGTTTTGATAGGAACTATGGTAAACTTGTACATCAATCTAGGGAGAACTGACATCTTTACTAAATTGAGCCTTCTAATCCATGAACACAAGATGCCTCTCCATACTTAGATCTTTATTCCTTCCATGAGAGCACTTTGGTAGTTTCCAGCATGCAAGTTCTGTAGTCAATTTGTGAAATTCTCACTTATTTCATTTGCTTTTTGAGTTTACAAAAGGTACTATGGCTTTTGTTTTTTTTAATATTTATTTTTTTTTTTTTTGAGAAAGAGAGAGAGAGAGAGAGAGAGAGAGGGGCAGGGAGAGAGGGAGACACAGATCTGAAGCAGGCTCCAGGCTCTGAGCTCCGAGCTGTCAGCACAGAGCCCAAGGTGGCGCTTGAACTCTTGAACCGCAAGATCATGACCTGAGCAGAAGGTGGACACTTAACTAACTAAGCCACCCAAGCGCCCCAACAAATGGCAGTATGTTTTGAATTTCAATGCTCATGTCTTCATTACCGGCATGCAGACATACAACCCATGGAATAAACGTGCAAATGTATTTTGATATTGCTCAAGGTGTGTCTTCAGGAGAAACTCCTTAGAAGCAGGCTTATTGGGCCAAAAGGTGGGTGAACAGAGTTATGCTAAATGTGGCCAAATTCCTCCCCTGTAGGATAGCACTGGTTTATATTTTGCATTTCCACGATAGTGTATGAGAGGGGCTTATTCCCGAAAGCCCCACTAACAGAATACATTGCCAGCCTTGAAAAGGTTTTGCCAATCTGACAGATGATGAACTGCATTTCGGGATAGTTTTGATTTTGTGTTTCTATAATTATGAGTGAGGTGGTACATATATTTGTATACTTAAGGGCCATTGTTTAATATTATTGAGAATAGTCTGATCCTGTATTTTTTCATTTTTATATGAAGATTTTGGTCCCTTTTCTCTCAATTTTAAGGATTTTACATATTGTTAGGGTATCAGTGTATTTTGTGTGTTACAAATGCCTTCTCCTGATTTCCCAGTGGTCTTTTCACTTTGTGGTGCTTTTATTTATTTATTTATTTATTTATTTATTTAGAGCACGTGCATGAATGGGGGAGGGGCAGAAAGAGAAGGAGAGAGAGAATCCCAAGCGGGGCTTGATCCCATGAATCATGAGATCATGACTTGCCGAAATCAAGAGTCAGATGCTTAACCAATTGAACCACCCAGGCGCCCAGATTTTTTTTAAACATGCTTTTTAATCATATCATCAAATTTATAATATTTTCTTTGATTATCTTTGAATTTTAAGTCCTATTTAAAAAGCCTTTCCCCACACTGAGGTGAAAGAGTAATTTATCCATGTTTTCCTTCAGTACTTGATGGTCTTATTTTTCACACTGAGATCTCTGATCCTTTTAGTTTATTTTTGTGAACGGTATGAGGTACGGACCCAGTTTTATCTTTTTCCCAGTGGCTGCCCAGTGGTTTTATATTAAAAAGTGTATTGTTTTGCCAGTAATTTGAGATGCCA
This sequence comes from Panthera onca, assembly GCF_046562875.1. Taxonomy (NCBI): domain Eukaryota; kingdom Metazoa; phylum Chordata; class Mammalia; order Carnivora; family Felidae; genus Panthera; species Panthera onca. Next base: position 159,099,164 of record NC_138342.1, read on the forward strand.
AGCCTGTCATATACCAAATTTCCACATGTACCAACATCTATTTGGGGACATTAAATCCACTGGTCTTCATACTCCAGTATCATACTATCAAACATCCATTTGCCAATACTCTGTGTCTCACTTCCTTGCTGAAGAATGTAAGCCCGTGGCCTACCTTCTGAAATATGGTAGGTTGCTGGGAAGGACATGGGTCCGTGGGTCTGTCCTATCGCACTTCCACTGGCTCGTGACTTTGTCTTCTTCACTTTCAAAGACACGGTTTCTAACAGTTATGAATTAGGATGACAACATATATTTCAGATGCTTTTAAGGATTAACTAAAGCAATGTATGTGAGACTTCACTGTTAACTCTTATTGTTATTAATATGCACAGTGCAGCATATATGATGGTATTTAAGAGGCCAGGTCCTGTAGTTAGGCAGAGATGGGGTCCATTCTCCTCCTGAGCATATGACTTTAAGCAAGGTAACTTAACCTTTCCGAGTCTTACATTTCACATTCTGAAATGCAGATAATAATTATAACCATATGATGAGGTTATAAGGATTTGTTCGGATACTATATGTAGAGCACTTAACAGTGTCTGACATACAGTTTTTATTTGATTAATATTAGAGATTTGCCTTTATTGATCTACAGATATTGCTAGCAACTTTTGAAGTTAGAGAATATTCCATTTCCAGAGATTCAAAGGGGTTTGCAGACGTTATTCTGTGTACACTTCACATTCAAGGAAGCATACGTTTCAGTGAAATTCAACATAGTTGGTAATCAGTTTCATGTAAAAATATGTAAATAAAGAATTTGCCTTCTAAGATGGCCTTAAAGAATTGCTTGCTTAGCACCCTGTAGACACACTGCCAGTCTCTGTTGCCCTGGCCATGTGTATTTTGTGGCATTCTCGCCTGGTCTAGAACACATATCAGATAGCTAGACTCAATTGTGGTAGCAAGCCTTCCACAGACAGCATTCCCCGGGGGAGATGCCACATGCCTTTCCTTTCAAAGATCTTTCTACTTTGGGTCAGTGTCCATTTCACATTTTGGATCACATAGCCAGGCCCTGAACTTTCTAGAGGCAAATTTATAGAAGTTCTTCATTATAGATGATTCATGCTTTCTACCACGTTCATATTGCTCTTTTCTGCAGAGGGTTAATTTTAAGGGAAATAAAACAAGCCCAAATGTTTCTATTTATTAATGAGCTTTTCAGCTCAATGTAAACCTTGTTATTATTGATTGCCCCTCAAAGACATTAATTTTTCATAGGCTTAATTCTGTATGGAGACTTCTCAATTATAGTATCTCTCCTTCTTTACATACTTGAGAGTTCTGACAGATTAAACATGTGTTTCCTGTCACTCCTTCATCTCTCCTAACCTTGTTTCCCCAGCCTTCTGCTTTGGCTAACCATAGGCAGTATTTGGGCATCTTTCCTCTTGACCCCATGAAACTTATCCTTTATTAATACCTCTTGGCATCCAACAACTTCAAGGTAATAGGAGAACAGGGATGGCATTAATAATTTAGAATTGAATAACTAACCAGAACAGAACAGGCCACTTTCCTTCACCTGCTCACCCTCTCTTGGCAGCATGGGGGAACTGTCTGTGCCAAGCAAAATGGGGCAAGGGAACTGACTGGAAAGGCAGAGATGGATCAACAAATCAGAGCAAGAAGGTCAGTTGGGTTTTCTGATCTCTGCTTTCTATGTTTCAGCCCCCGCCCCTCCCCCAAATGAAAGAATTCTTCCTAAAGCTATACATGAATAACAAGGGATCATAAAGATTATCTAGCTTTGTGCTTTCTTATTCAAATGACAAAACTGAGATTCGGAGAGATAAAGTAATTGATCCTAGGTCACACAGGGACCTAATGAATGGTTCAGGGCCCTTTCTAGCACAAAATAGAGTCGTTTTGGAAAGGCAATTTAAAGGAGGCATCAGATGTCCTGAAACTAAGATTTTCACGTGAGTTTATCCTAGTAGAATTTTCAAGTTTGACACTTAATCATACCAGAGAAAAGAAAATGTGTGAAGCCATTTATAAACATTTCTGCAAGATTCTCATTAACACTGTGATGGTTTTCTTCTGAACTCCTAGGCATGTATGACACATTTAACCTGCCTCCTGGATTTGCAGGATCCCTCAAGCTCACATTGTATTTCAACTTGTCCCCTTGTGCACTTGATTAATGACATACATCCATACCAATCTGCTGGGCGTTTTCATATATGAATTTAAACAATTAACTTACAATTTATTCTCAGAAGAATCTACCCAACTAGAATTAAGTCCATTGCTAATAGGAACTATAAGTTTTAAATCTTTCTAGCCCCATAGCACCTAGTTTATTGTTCATGCCTTAATAAATGCTCCATAAGTACATGTTAATCCATTGAGGAGTGGTCATTTTCATGAGTGTTTATGACTAGTCCACTTCTCACCCTGAATTACAGTGGATTTAGAAAAACAACTCTCTTGTGTGAGCAATTTTAAGTTCTGGAAACAAACGAACCCCTTCGTGCCCAAGGATCCTCCCGGGAAACCTTGCATCCCCTCCAGTATTAATTAATTATTTCCCGGTTTTAAAAAAATTCTTTCAGGTTTACACTTAGGCCTTTCAATCTCAAGGCACTTACAAACTTGTGTGTACAGTTGTAACTGTTATTTTAATACATTACTGAAAATGTTCATATCCTATTAGAGAAGGCAGCCAATGCAAGAAGAAAGTTGTGGAACAGGTTCATTCCGAGTGATGATCTGTGTTCTGATACTGTAGAAAATCCTATAATGCATTAAAATGTTTCCAATAAGGCCTAATGAATACATTACAGTGAAAAATAATTCAATCTGTCCCAATGATTGATTTGAATCACAAGATACAGACTGGCAGCTGAGTCACTTTTTTCTGTCTCCCAAATATTTTCCATGCAATGAAGATTAATCCCTTCTATTCTGTTGAAGAAATAATAGAGTCATAAAACATAACAGAACAAGAGGAAGTTGACAAAGTGTATGTTTGATTAATTGCCTTAATAGATTATAGGTGCTGACTGAAGTGTTTCTTATTTCTCAATACCCAATTTTCTATCTTGGAAGAAGTAATGCAAAATATATGTATTTACCAACCCCCAACTCTATGAACAAAAACTGAAACACAAAATGCATGTGCCAGAAGTACTCAAAGTGTGAAAAAGTCTACTATCTATTTAGAGTTTTAAGGTTATGACAGGCTGATTGGGTTGCCTTGGCAGCCAGGACAGGAGGACAGTTGATCAGAAGGCCTTTGGACTCTCTCTTCTCAAGTGATGTCTGGCTTCTCTCTGGCAAAATAGCAGGTTCAAATTTCTCAGAGCAAACACAAGAATCATCATCAGTGGTACCTGCCCCTGAATTTTCTTAGCCCTGGTCTCAACCCAGATGGGCTTTGTCATGGGACCCTGTGAGGTTCTCATGGGTAAGAAGATGGGACACACTCAAGAATTGGCTGCTAGCTGCATTCATTTGGTGGGGGCAATACCATTTAAAGTTATGACTTTCAGAACCTTTTCTCTTCTGTTCATGTTACAATCCTAAACTATGTGACTTTTCCTCTCTACCTGAAATTCATTCTTCTATTCATTTACATTTCTCATTTGTCTACCATGTGATAGGCCTTGTAATAGAACAATTAACATGAGATGCATGATAGTTGTTTCAGAGAATTTATAGCTTATTTACAGAAACAGACATTTAAATGTGTCATTTCAATAAACTGTGATGAGTATTATGATAGTGGGTACATAGGCGCTATGGGAACATATATCAGCGATGAGTGGACCTAACCTTCTCTAGAAGGTTAAGGAATATAGATCATTTGTAGATGGAGAAGTTTAAGCTAAAATATAAAAATTTAGAAGGAGCTAGCAAGGCAAAATGGTATCATTGGATGGTGGGTGGATGGTGTGGGAGCTGTCCTCTACTTTCTTCCTTATTCAAAAAACCTAATGTTGAAAGTTCCCATTTTAGTAATTCTGGAGTAGCTGGTATGAAACAAACCCTCCCACAGAGAGCAGTTGTAAGCTCTGGATAAAATATAAAAAAGCAGCTATTTAAAGTCACCTAGGAGAAGTAAGAAGATTCACTCCCGAACGAAGGAAATCTCACTGGGTAAGGTCCATGATGTTACAGATTTTCCCCTGAGGGCGCACATTGCTGGACAGTTAGATATCAAAAAGAACACATTGGTCTTTTTGGCTAGAGGTGGCTGAAAATCAAAGGGGAACAAAATCTCTCATGTATTCCCATGAGCCACAGAGAAGTTGCCCAATTCTGTTTATAAGAACTCCTTGAAAACTGGAGTGACCCTTGAACTGCACATGTGCAGGGAAGATGACAAGATGCCCAGAAGAAAGCAACAGATTTTCCAGGTGAAAAATATGAGCAAGAGATTTCAGCTGCTGAACGACACAGGAGATAAAAAGTTTGGAATCTGAGTCATATCAATTTAAGAAGTCTCCAAGAGATCTGTTCTGGTTGTAAATTTAAGCTTTTAGAGCCCTGGTTACTCTGAAGTTTAAGTCTGGAGCCTGGACTTTGCCTTCTCTGCCCTGGCTTTGGAGGAGAGAAGATATTTTTTTTTTGTATGTTACCAACCAGGCGCCCTAGCTTTCACCCTTAGTTTTCAATTGGCTATTGATTGCCCTCAGCTTTTTATTAGCTTTTTCCAGAGCTCAACTTACCCACCTGGTTCTATTGTCATTGTTTCATATTTCTCAAATTCTTGATAAATTATACCAGTTTTTACAGGGACTCTCTATGATCCCTGACCACCACCAAGGGGATCCTCCTTGCTACCTGGCGGCAAGTGACCCTGCTCAAAAATGTCATCTCATCGGCTGCTGTCCCTGACCACCCAGTAACAACTACCTCCATTGAGAAGTATATTCTCAGACAGCTTTAGCATGCAGGATGTTTGCAGATGCCCCTGTGATCACACTTACAAAAGAAAGGGACCAGAAGCTGGATTTGATAGAAGTTGAATATAATGCTTTAGCCAACCAGAAACTTTGAAACTGAAAAGGCTCTTCAGAATTGTTCCCCGCTAGGACAAGATGACCAGGTCTTTAAACACTATATGCAATACCATAGACAGTATATAGACCATGCCACGAAAGTCTGTAATTTGTATATTGCGGCTCCCTGCAGCCTAGGCAACTCCCAAAGGAGCTGACAGCTAAAGGCTGTCTGCTAACAGCACTCACAGAGGTGGAGTCAACAGGTGCCTTGACCAAAATGGATTTGGGGTGGTTTATCATAGTGTTCAACACAATCTATATCCATCTCCTTGGCCCCTGAAGTGATAAACTTAATGGTAAAAGCTGACATTCTAAAAATAGCAAGATGGAAATTTATATATATATATGTGTGTGTGTGTGTGTGTGTACACATATATGTGTATATATATATATATACACACACATGTATGTATATATACACATATATGTGTACACACACACACACACATATATATATATATATATATATATATATATATATATATATATATATATATATAAAGGCTGGTTCTTTGAACCCTAGAAACATCAGCTTAGGAAATCTTATTAGGATATTATACATCTCATCATCATGGCCATTGTTAGCTGGCTTTTTTGTTACTGGAAACTGAAAACAATTTAACAAATCAGGGAGAGAGAGAGAAGGGCAGGTATCAGGCTGAAGGCAGAGGAAGCATCTTGTGAAATAGCCAAGACTGTGAGGGAACACACATCTTTTGAAGAACTGACACAAGTCTAGTATGGGTGAAGTATATAGTGTGAGGATAGACAGAAAATAAATAAAGCCGAGGAAGTAAGTAGGGGTGAAAATCATGGATGCCTCTCAAACTTCACTGTGGAGTTAATTTTATCCCAAGGGCAAAGGAAAGCAATAGTGAGGTTTTAAGCCGGAGAGTGATATATAATAAGGTTGCGCTTTTGAAAGATCTCTCCAGCTCCACTAAGGAGTTTAGGTTGGAGAGGCCAAAGCAAGACACAGGGAGACATTTTAGGATGTGATTTCTCTAATCCTGGTGAAAGGGAGCTTGGAACATAGTGGTAGCAGTGTGGATGGAAAAGAAGTGGGCGGAACAAGACCATTTAAAGGTTGGAACCAATTACACTTGGTGACCAATTTGTTAAGGAAAACGTTGCAATTGGGATGATTTCTTTGATCCTGGCTTGGGCACACCTTCAGTTGTAGCCCAACAGACAGGTATAGGCATTGGGCTCCAGAGCCAGACAATGTGTTCCCTTCCCCATACGTACTTCTTTGCTGGGTGCCTTTTACCAATTTTCACCATTCTGTAGTTTTCACATCTGTCAAATGTGGTTAAGTGTCAACCTTAGAAGCTTGTGTGCAGAGTAAATGAATTCATAGAGGTAAAATACTTGTCCATAGTAGCTTCCCAATAAATAGTAGGCATTATTATTGGGGATCCCACTCTGGTTTCCCTATTCCTGCTTCTTGTTTGCTTTTTAAACCTTGCCAGTTTTGGTGTTTTCAGATCCCAATGCAATAACCCATTCTGTCACTTGTTTCTTTCATGATGACTTATTTTGGCATTCCTGATGCCCTGGACAGCCCCATTAGCTCCCTCACACCATGCCAGTGGGAGAGAAAATGTTATTGTAGGAAAAGAACTTCCTGATGGAAGCTGTTTTGATTTAAACTTGTGTTTATTGGGGCACCTGGGTGGCTCAGTCGGTTGAGTGTCCAACTTCAGCTCAGGTCATGCTCTCACAGTTTGTGGGTTCAAGCCCTATATCTGGCTCTGTGCTGACAGTGAGAAGCCTGGAGCCTGCTTTGGATTCTGTTCAAGCCCCTCCTCTGCTTGTTCTCTCTCTCTCTCTCTCTCTCTCTCTTTCTCAAAAATAAGTAAACATTAACCATTAAATGTCCCTTTCACTTTTTTGCTCTAACTAAAACTGACTTGCTCCACAACACCGTTTAACCTGCAGCATCTCAGGTGTACATTGCTTTTTTTCCCCCATAAGAGACATAACTTGAAGCCTAGGATTGGGGTAGGATTCCCCCCGTGTTTTCCATAGATGCTTCCAAACTACATTTCCTACTCTCTCCTTCAAAACTCATTATTGTATGTGTCATCAGAATTTGCCATTACTATTCTTTTCACTTTCATTGCCTGATCTCCTAGTGACTCCCCTTCCTTAATTTATAATTTCAACATATTGTTCACTGTCTCCTTATCAATGATACTTTCAGTATTAATTCTCAGAGACTTTAAAATATATGTAGATGGTCTCATGGTTCTGGACCCCACTAGTGTTAAATTCTATCCTACCCTTATATGTAAAATACCCACTCCTATAACAATCATCAGTGACTACATTCCACTAAAATCTTTGCTTAAAAGATAATCATGGGAAGGGGGGCGCCTGGGTGGTGCCCAAACAGTCGGATGAGTGTCTAACTCATGATTTCGGTTCAGGTCATGATCTCACGGTTTGTGAGTTTGAGCCCTGCATTGGGCTCTGCACTGACAGTGCAAAGCTCATGTGGGATTCTCTCTCTCTCCCTCTTTTTCTGCCCCGCCTCCACTTGTGCTCTCTATCTCTTTCACAATAAATAAATAAACTTAAAAAAAAATAAAGTTTAAAAAAATAAATAAAAATTAATCGTGTCCTATCCTTCAATTCACTTCCACTAGTCCTCCCACGCCAACAACTTTATGCTCTTGATGAGGTCTTCTGTCTATTGACCTTTCCCCATTTTAACTTTCCGATACTTTATCTTCTTCCTTTCTTCCTAACCCAGTCTAGAATTCACAGTCAGGAAAGCCCCTAACTCTCTAATCCTTCCTCCTGACACATTCTATTTCTCTCCACTCTACTTACTTCATAGCACTTCAACCTCATTTAAATCCAAACATGTGCTTCCTTCATATTTGCATATGGCCCACTGAATGCTGCCCAAGGGAAAAACAAAATGACAGACCATGATGACAGGACTTACTTCAAGTTTCTGACTACAGTTCTGAAACATCACTAACATTGCCTGCTCTCCTAGTTAGACTAATTGTCCACAGTCTCAGATGACTATTTTGTAGTATTCTCCCAAATCTCCCCCTCCCCCTCTATTACTTCACCATGGACTTGACAGAGAAATTAGAGTAGCTGAGAGTTATCTCATCTTTTCACCATTTCCACCAGAAACTATTTCAATGAAAGAAGTGCATGTACTAATATTTTAGACAACCAACTTCAATTGAGCTTTGGTTTCTATCCCCATCATGTCCTATAAAGGGCTTAATTTCGGGAACCACCCTCTTCTCCCCCATATCAATTTCTCCCTCTTTATTGGACTCCCAAATTCCCAAGTCTAACCTGACTACATCTCTACACAGTGCATAAAGAACCCAGTTGTTCAGGCCAAAAGTCTGGATTTCTTTCCTTTTACCATCCTTCATATCTAATTCATCAGCAAGTCCCAAGCCCCCAGGGTAGATTTCAAAATAGTCTGAATATGACTTTATTGCACCATTTCAATGACATGGTCTCAATGACCCTACTGTCTGTTGTCAGATCTTCCTGTCTCTTTTTTGCCTCACACAGTACATTTGCCACAATATGCTCAGGATAATCTTAATAACTTACTTTAAGTAAACTTAAGAATAACTTTGGTCATAGCCTCTGTGCTGACAGCTCAGAGCCTGGAGCCTGCTTCAGATTCTGTGTCTCCCTCTCTCTCTGCTCCTCCCCACTCATGCTCTATCTCTCAAAAATGAATAAATGTTAAAAAATTTTTAAAAAAAGGATAGCTTTGATTGTATCTCTTCACTACTACTAACCCTCCAATAGCTTCTGATTATAAAAAAAACAACAACAAGTAGCACAGAGCCGATGCGGGGCTTGAACCCACAAACTATGAGATCATGATCTGAGCTGAAGTCAGAAGGTTACCCGACTGAGCCACCCAGGCGCCCCTAAACCAATCTTTTTAGTATGGTCCATGAATCCATCCTTGTCCAGGTCTCTAATCCCATCTGTCTCCACTACCCCTTCACTAGTTAGTTAATTGCACTGACCTTCTTTTTGTTCCTCTAGTACACCATTCCAAGGTCTTTGCATTTGTGTTTTCCTTTGCTCATTATTCAGATTTCACATCTAATGTCACCTTGGTTAGAGGCCTCTCCCAGCCAACCTGGCTAAAACTACTCCCCGGCATCTATGCTGTACCTAATTATTATTGTTCCATTCTGTTGTTCATATGATTTCTTGGTTCTCAACATTCTTTTATTTGTATTTTCTCCCACCCCATCATAAGCAGAGCAGATACCTACATACATTTCTTAAGGCAGATTCTCTTTCTCTCTCTCTCTTCTTCACTGTTGAATCACTAACACCAAAATAATAGTTGAAATTATTACAATATTGAAATTATTACAATATTACAAGCAATAGTTGATCACACATTGCTTGTGATCGATAAACATTTGTTGAGTGACTGAATGATGACTGACTGATATTGAAGCCCCACTATTAAAAACCTGTACTATTCAGACCTTGGGTTCATAGTTGAGAAATTAGGAAGAGGGATTAATCTAAATTTGTTCTTTTGATAGAGGAAAAAAACAACTCTCCATATTTAAGAAGAGACAAAGAGAGTGAACAAGCTCCACAGAGGAAATACAAGATAGATGGAAGTCACAGAGATACAGAACAGAAACATTTGAGATTTTCCTGTAAATGTCGTTCTACCCAGCTTTTTTACTAACATTGTAAGAACTTTCTCACATAATTAAAGTTCTCTGTAAACATAATAGTCAATTGTTGAATAATATTCCATTTTCTATGGAAGGACCAAAATTACTTTAACCATTCTATTGTTTATCAACATTAACTTTTTCAAAAAAGGATTTCTTCTTTTATAGATAAACATGATTCTGCATTAGTCTTTCTGAACATTTCTGATTATTTCTTTAGCATGAACTCTTAGAAGGGGAAAAAGTACTTAAAAGGGATAAATATTTTTAATGTTACCAACATTTATTACTAAATAGCTTCCTAAGATGTTTGTGTAATTTATATTCAAATAGTCTATAACAGCAACCATTTCACAGTACCCACCAACATTAATAATATTTATTTTATTCTTTGTTCTTTTATAGGCAAAAAGGTTAATCTCAATATTTTCATTTGCATTTCTGTGATTACTAGAAAGTCATAAATATTTTAGGTATTTGCATTATTTCTTTTGCATTATGTACATTTGTATATTACACTTTCTCTTTTTGGTCTTAGTGATGTCCTCATCAATTTGCATGAAGTTTTTATGCAATAGGTTTTATATAATGGTTATAAATACATAACCATTTATCTGTTCTGTTTGTTTCAAATATCTATCGTATCTACAGGTTTTAAAATGTGTTACCTACTGTCAGCAACATTATAGGATCTAAAGGCAACAGTTAAATGTAAGGTAAAATAGAGAAGTACCTTCTTTCATCGAATACCTTGTACTAAAAATTGGCCCAGCACCTGGGTGGCTCAGTCAGTTGAGCATCCGGCTCTTGGTTTTTGGCTCAGGTTATGATTTCACAGTTTGTGAGATCGAGCCCCAAGTTGGGTTCTGAGCTGACAGTGCAGAGCCTGCTTGGGATTTTCTCTCTCTCTCTCTCTCTGCCCCTTCCCCACTCACACTCTCACACAGTCTCTCTCTCTCAAATAAATAAATAAACTTTAAAAAAAAATGGCCCAGGTTAAAGCAAACTAAGGTAGGAAAACTAAAGCAAAGTGAATTAAAGATTTGCCTGAATGGAGTTCAAGTGGGGCATAAAGGATTCAGGATTTTACAGGATCAAGAGGAAGTAACATTCAGTAAAGCCAGCTGCCCAGACTGAGTGTGCCAATTTTCCTAAAAAAGCAAGGTCAGTCATGGCTGAGAGACCAGGCAGAGAGTGTAAAGCAGCAATTTATCTTTTATGAATTAAGGATTAGATCATCTTTGATATTTTCAACACTTTCTTTTCAACCTGGAGCCTTTAACCTCACACATCTCTCCTCTGAAGCCATAAATATTAAGGATATCCAAAAAGATTTTTTTTTTCTAATATATGGAGAGAAGTTAGGGGAAAAGGGCAGATGCTAAAGGGAACAGAATTGAATTCCAAGGCTCTTGTGAAGCTGGGGCATTAAGAAAATATCCCCTTGAAAAGCATTTTGGTTGTAGGGAGAAAAGAGAGACAGATGTAAAGACAAAGTTAGCACTGAAACACTGCAAGAGTCAATCCAACACAGACGTGATTAGGTCTTAGCTTCCCCGGTGGGCAGACTAAATATGTTACTGGGAAAGGAAAGTCTTTAGAACCCCAACACCTGGGATGAGGAGAATCTATATTATCGTTACAAAAGCAGGCTTCTTTGGCACATGTGCAGCTTGTGATCTAGGCCAGCTGTGTGCCCCGAGAATTGGCACAGGCACAGGGACTTGTCTAGCGGGGACACCACATTTCCCAACCTGAGTTAAACACCTTGAAATGGCACCAACTGAGAATGCCATTAACGCCATTACCATGCCACTAAACTGTTTGCCCTTAATTTGATCTGAAATTTATCACATTTAACCTATTAAATCGTTTCCTGAAATATATTGCCACAGCAGGGTCTTTCTTTTCCCAAGCTCACTCGCACCTCAGAGCCAATTGTCATTCAGCAAAGGGAAGAAAAATACAGGCTTCCTTATCTGCAGTTTCTTATTTATTCAGATTTCCCTCAGGCTCTTCAACGTTACCTGAAAGAAGCTGCCTTGCTCTTAGTAATTCTGTTCTTCTAATATCATGGAAATTGGCTTTAGGATGCAGCCTATGAAAAGGCAAAAAGGAAACCCTGCTTTGGTTATCCCAAAGTTAAAGCAGCTCATGAAAAGGGAAGGTTTTTTATTTACATGAACATTTTTCTCTTCTCAAAGTCTATTTTTAAAAAGATCTGAAATCTTAGAGTTATTGCCATCCCGCTCCCCACATCCTTCCTCCTCCTGCTTGGCTTGTTCCTATCTCAGCCATCTCAGTGCCCACACTACGCATTTCAGCATCACAACAGGACTTGCAATGGACACTGGAGGCATCTGAAAATCATTCATTCACCCACTCATTTATTATCTTCCTCAACAAACTAATTAGAATCTTTGTTGTAAACCAGATGCTCGGAAAGTACAAAGGCTCATGCATTCATTCATGCTGTTCTAGGGAATGAAACCCACATAATTTTTCTTGTTTTATTTTTTGGAATTTTATATATTTTATAGGAATTTGTCAACTTCATCAGGATTTCAATTCATTCATTACTTACGATAATTCATAGCGTATTTAAAAATCTATATAGTTATGTCCTCCTTTAAAATGTTTATTCTGGGGGCGCCTGGGTGGCTCAGTCCATTAAGCATCCGACTTCAGCTCAGGTCATGATCTCACGATCTGTGAGTTGGGTCTGTGCTGATAGCTCAGAGCCCGGAGCCTGCTTCGGATTCTGTGTCTCCCTCTCTCTCTGCCCCTCCTCTGCTCGCACTCTGTCTCTGTGTCTCTCAAAAATAAATAACGTTAAAAATAATAAATAAAAAAAATGTTTATTCTGTAGCTACTTTGACCTTGTCATTCTCCATTGTGTTTGTGTTTATTTGCACTATTCTCTCTCTCTCTCCCTCTGGATGTTTTGTGGGGGGGGGGGGGGGGGAGATCACTCCTCACAAAAGTGTTTTAATAATCCTTTCCAGTTGGATTCAGTTTTCCATTTGTTAATTTCTTTACTATTCATTATTAGCTAAATTTCACTGAATCTTCTTTTATCTCTTGTTTTCTTGTTTCTTCTTGCCTCTTTGGGTTTGATTGCTTTCCCCTAACTTCCTGAATTGAGTACTCAGTTCATTTACCTTCACTTTTCTTCTTTCTGGGTAAATGTATTTATGGCTCTGGTTTCTCATTAAGCACTGCTTTAGATCTGTCTCACAAATTTGCCTTTTATTATCATTTATTATCAATGCTTCTTAATTTTCTCTATTATTTTCTTTTTATAAGTTTATTTATTTTGAGAAAGAGAGAGAGAGAGAGAGGGGCAGAGTGAGAGAGAATCTCAAGCAGGCTCCATGCTGTCAGCACAGAGCCCAGTGCGGGGCTCGATCTCTCAAACTGTGAGATTATGATTTGAGCTGAAATCAAGAGTGGGATACTTAACTGACTCAGCCACCCAGATGCCCCTTTAATATTTCCTTTTGAATCCAGAAGTCATTTAGCCATTATTCAGTTTCTGAGCATAGTGGATTTTACAAGAACAATACTTTCATATTATATTGATTCTTTGAAATTTATTGAGATTATCTTTGTGTCCTAATACAGGACAAATTTTTTTTTATTTAGTCAATGTTTGTGTGTGCTTAAAAAATACTGTTTCTCTTCACTGAGTGTAGACTATCATTAATATTTTTTAGTGTTCAAAATCTGCTTTTTCTGCCTCTTTAATCTGCTAATTTCTAAAAGAGGTGTTAAAATTCCCAGTAACTGCTACGTCTTTCTCTCAACATTCCTGCCAGTCGATGCTTGATACACTTAGAGACTACGTTGTTAGATGCATATATGTATATACAGCTGTTTTTTTATACTTTGAGTGAGTAAATAATGTTTTTGGACATGATGCTGCTTTTGCCTTAAATACTAATTAATCAGATCCTTTGACTATAAGCCCACATTTCTTTTGGTTCAATTTTGTTTAAGATGCCATTTCATATTCTTTCATTTTTAACCATTCTCTCCTTGAGTATGTGTCTGGTCAGCAGATTTTGTATTGTGTTGTTTTTAATTAAATCTCAGAGTCTGTTTTTTAATTGGTCGAATCCATTTACAATTACTCTATTTCTATAGCAGACTTTTGTTCTATAATATTTTTTTCTTATTTTCCACTAACTCTTCCTTTTTTTTCCATCATTTAATTTTTTCTTGGGTCAAATAAATAACAAATCCAGACTTAAGTAAGGACAGTCTATTTGAGAAGATTATTGCAATAAGGGGAGAACAATTACAGGAGGGAGAATTCTCAGATCATAAGATCTAGAGGTATCTTAAAGATTGGGTAGACAGGAATTTCTTTTGTAGCGGGAGTAAACAAGGCTACAAAGAATCAGGTATAAAGGAGTGGGCTAACAGTTGAGGAGGAAATGACTTTTCTTCAGGTCAGAAGAATCTTGAAAGGGGTGAGTAAGGAGGAGCCACAGGGCAATGCTGGATCAGGTTGAGGGTGAGTCAAAATTCAGGATCTGAGGGAAAGAGAGGTGGGAGTAAAACTTGGTCAAGTTATCAAGTATTTTACCCATATGGATCAGTGGTTACAAACAGTTTAATTAATCATCTCTGGGGACAGGGGGGTGGTGGGGGAAGGAATTTGGAGAGTGTGTTTTTGGCTTTGTCATAGGTAAAAAAAGCAGAGAATCTATTGTTTTATCTAAGAAAGGGTAGTTCTTTGCAATAAGGTTTCACTGGAACACAACAAAAGAGTGGGAGGATTTCTAAACCATCCCTATCTTCCTGGAGTATAAGTCTCATGTACCTGCTTTCAATTGAATATATCATTTTCTTTTGGAGATTGTGTTATATGGTGTCAGACATTTCCTTAATATATATTATTTTGTTAATTGAGCAAAATTTCACAATATTTGTATTTTGCCTCTTACAGGGTATTTTATCATACTCTCATGTTTCTTCTCAAAAGGTGTCTTTATAAACACTAGCATAAATAATTTTGTATGTCTTTCCCTATCATTAATATTATAGAATCTAAGATCACATGGCTAATTTCTTCTGTGTTCTTTTAGTGTCAATGTTTATCAAATGTAGTTCTAAATCAAAATATAGTCCATAATTATCCCTGTGGCTATCTCTTCTATACTAAAAAGTATAATTTTTGGCAAACAAAATAGAAATAAAAAGAAATCATGTGCTTCATAATTCTCCTTCAGGACAATATCTCTCTGTCTTTCATATATGAAGTGTTCAATAAATCTTTGTTTAATGAATAAACACAAAGAGTATGCCAAGTGGATATCCAGGTAGTTATATTTATCAAATATAACTACAATCTGATGGAGTTTTATGATATATACTTTAAAATTTTGTATTTCTTCTATCTTGATTTTATGTAAATGTAAATTTACATAAATTTATGTAATGTAAAAATATTCATACAATTATACACACACATGCACATACCTATACACATTTTTTTCATCCACCCAATGTTTCCTAATTTACTGTGTCACAAGGTTCATGGAATCCAGTATATTATACACTCACATAAACACATGTATATTTTTACACATAAGATATTTTTCCTTGGGTTACATCTGAATCTTTTTTTATTCAGTCATTCAATCATTCTTTTAACTAATATTTGTTTATTTCTTCCTATGTGCAAGGTGCGAGGATGGGAATACGGTTATAATTATATATTAGATGGTCAGAGAAGCTTTACTAAGGAGACATGAGTGAAGGCATATATGAAGATGAAAGCTCAAACCATCCATATAGCTGGGGGTAACAGTGTTTCATACAGAGAAGACAAAAGAGGCAAAAACCCTCCCAAAAGCTTGCCTGGCAGGCCAGTATATTGACCAATGATGATTTGGGGGAGAAATATCATTATAACAATGCACATTTGCATGCATCGACTATAATAATTCCTTTCTGATATCTATAACCAAGAGGTCATGGATCTTGAGACATGTTGAGAATGCCAATAAAAATACTATCCATATAGCAGAAAACCAGAAACAACTCAGTAGTCCCTGAAAGATAGATAAATTCTGCTATATTTACATGATGGAATGTTATATAGCAGTGAAAATGATTTAACTGTCTACATGGATAAATTTAGAAACACAACCGAATTTTAAAAAGTTCCTTAGAAGACTAGGTATGACATGGTTTTCTTTTTCTTTTTCTTTTTCTTTTTAATTTTTATTTGTTTTTGGTAGAGAGAGAGAGCACAAGTGGGTGGGGTGGGCAGAGAGAGGGAGAGAGAGGATCCCAAACAGGTTCTGTGTTGGGAGCAGAGAGCCCAAGGTGGGGCTTGAACTCACAAACCATGAGATCATGACCCGGGCCGAAGTCCAATGCTTAACTGACTGAGTCACCTAGGTGCCTGACACTTGTTTTCATATATTCAAAAACAGGCAGCACCCTCTATTAGGTTAAAAAGGTCAGGGAAATGAAAGGCAAGGAAATAATAAACACAAAATTTAACATTTGATCACCTCTGTTGGAGAAGGTAGGAGGCTGGGCTAGGAGTAGAGCACCAGTCAATGCTATGTTTGCTATGTACAGTGTTTTAATTCCTAATTTATTTTCTGTGTTTTGGCATGGTCACGTTTTAAAAGACAACAAAGAAGTAAATTGAAAAGAAGAAAGATACAGACACTTTCATATATTGTCGTTAGGTCTATGAATAGTTGAAGTCCATTTGGACAGGTCTATACCTGTCAAAATTTAAGGTGCTCATACCTTTTTACCCAACAAATACGTATGTGGGAATTCATGAGAAAAAGTCTGTATATGCGTGTATACATGATACATGATACATGATACATGATACATACATACATATGCAGTACATGAATACAAAGATGAGGGCACACTGATATTTATGCAGCATTATTTGTAACAACAAGACAATGGAAATAACCTAATTATCCATCAAAAAAGAAAAGGTTAACTGTATTATAACATATATTTCCTATGGGATGCTTTGCAATTGTTAAAAATATATTTCATATATATGCATAGAATTGCATAGAAAAGGAACTAGAAGATGAAGAACATAAGCCATCGATCTTATGTACCTCTGTGGTGGGAATTGGAAGGGAAGAAGGAAAAATTTAATTTGTCCTATATACTTGGTATAACAAAAAAACTCTGTTCTTATATTGATAGGGTGATTCTTAGAGCATTCTTTTCCTTGCCAAGAATATATCCATCAGTATATTAATTATTATTTGAAGAAAACACTTTTTAAACTGATTTGTATCCAAAATTATTCAGTTCCCCTTAATATCATATCTTCCTTGAAGTCATAATATTTAAATTGAAAAAGACATTAAAATCACACAGTTTATCAAGATCCATGATTCCTCTGAAAGACTCCTTAAAGGCAATGCTGTATTTTCTCTATCTTCATTTGGATAAGGTGATTCTGATGGGTTTACCCAGCACTGCCCAACCTTTCAGCATCTCTCTCCCGTTCTCTCTCTCTCTCTCTAAAGGCTTATTTATTTATTTTTGAGAGGGGGGAAGAAAGACAGGGAGAGAAAGAGAATCTCAAGCAGTTTCCTCACCGTCAGAGTGGAGCCTGCTGCAGGGCTCGAACTCCCGAAACCAGGAGATCATGACCTCAGTCAAAATCAAGAGCTGGATGCTTAACCGACTGAACCACCAGGAACCCCTTAGCAATCTTAACTTCCTCACTAGTTTCCTGGTATCCACACTGAAGCCAGAATCATCTGTCTACAAGAGCAATTCAAAGAGCATCCCTTCCCTACTAATAAACCAATGTATGTCATATAGAGACTTCCAGATTTATCTTCAAACTTCCTTTGCCTACCTGGATAACCATTACCACTGTCTCCTGTCATTATTTGCTGCACCGAATTATCTTTCTGTTCCTCAGATACGCCCTTCTTCTTGGTCTTTGTACATGCTTTGGCTGTTCTCCCTTCTATTTCCATCATGATATGATTAAAACCATTTGGGTTGTTGGATACATTGTAACTGAATTGAAACTCCATGTCTGTCAATTATTGGCCATAAGATCTCTCAAAAACTACTCAATATAACTGACCTTTAATTTCTTTATTTGTGAAATGAAAATAAAACTACCTAATTGGATGTCTGACAAGATCAAATCAATTAATGGATGTAAATCATTTGTTATTATGGCTATCCTAATGAGTATTCAATCAATATTTGTTTAATCAATTCAGATCACAGCAAGCAATTCCAGGTGTTTACTTCATCAGCATCTACCTATTTGCTGTTATTCCAAGCAATTCCATCTACCAATCAGTAACATACTATGTTATTCTTGTGTACTGTTGAGCTTTCCAAGCACATGACTTACACCAACATTATACATATATATTTTGTATCCTGTAATAGTTTCTAGGAGAGTGTTAGTAAGTAAGTAATTAACATCTAAGTAAGTGTTTATATAATGTCCCCTTTGTACAATGCTCACTGCATCCTATTTCCAAGCCATCATTCTTTAAAATCTTCGGTCTGGATAGCACTTCAGATAAACCATATTGTCCATTCTAATACATCCATGGATATCATAAAACTACTTTTTAACTTGCACTATTTTATTAAATGTCCACCTTGTAGAGAAGAAGGGAGACTAATTCTAATAAAATTTTACTCTGAGACATGTATCTTGGTGAGCAGTCATTAAAAAAACCACCACCACCACCACCACCACCAACAACAACAACAACAAAAACACCATTTCCCAAGTATTGGCTAACCAATTTCACACTGTTACCACACACAGCCATTTATCCATTCTGCAAGTAATTGCTGGCCCTGGGAATAGAGTGGTTGACAAGATAACCTTGATTACTAGGCCTCTCCAGATTCATAGCCTGGCATCGAAAATACACGTTGAACAATAATTACAATGAAGTACAGTCTGTGTTAGAAGAAAGTGTGTCTCAGGTCAATGGGAACACAGAGCAGGGGCATCCACCTAAAAGCATTTGGGAATTTAAGTCCCGATAGCCATTTCCCAAGAAGCTCCTCCAGAAAACCTGTTTATTGCAGTTAAGCTGTTCCAAATCCGGAAAAGAAAAGATGATTTTTTAAAAATCCCTTAATCGCTTGAAACACCATCTCTACCATTGAGTTCTTCCCTAGAGCTCCTGGTAATTATAGCACATATTCTCCCTCAACCTCCAATGAAAAAATCCTTTTGTGGACCATCACTGACTTATTGTTAGGCCGGGATTTTTTTTTTTTCTTTTAACAAATCAACCCAAACAAAAGACCTGCTACAGCTCAAATACTGGATAAGGAACATTTTGCCTGGTCCAAGCTGTTGTCAGTGGAGAGCCAAATCCATACCAAAAGAACAGGCAGTAGCACCACTGTGATACAAGTGATTAAAGCAGAGATGATAGTCATTGTTTAGAGACACTAGGGAATGGATTTATCTACAGAGGGGGAAGTTGAAAGAATGAGCGGTCCCTAATGTTCACAATCTCACAGTCTTGCAAATTCAGATACAAGATTATGTGTGTGTGTGTGTGTGTGTGTGTGTGTGTGTGTGTGTGTTTGAGAATCCAAAGGAGCAAAAGATTGTTAATTTAGGGGTAACAGAGAAAGCTTTATGGAAAAGGCAGTATTTGAATTATATTTAGAAGTACACGAGAAATGTCAGTGATGTCAGAAAGGAAGGTACAGAACGTGTTTAGATCTTCTAGGTCCATTATAGCTGGAACAGAGACTAATGAGGGCTTTTAACTGACATAAACCTCTGAAAAGAAACCCAACTACAAAGCCACCCATATAAGGGACAAGACCTTATGATTCTAATGCAGTGTTTATTCAAAACAATCTGACTCCCATTCCATACTTTACCTTCCAAAGAATATTCCTTTGGTTTGGAACTAAAAAATATTTATTTTGGAAGTAAAAAATACTTCTATGTTGAAATGACTTCTTAGTCAGATTGAAGAGTTGAAATCTATCCCTAAATTCATTCCCTACATGTGAACAGGTGTATTCCTCATATATGTGTCATTATGTGTTTTCATTCATCACTGGAGAAGACCTGATATACTATTATCCACAGTCCCTTTAGCAGCTTGGATGGAGCAGAACCAATGTGGCATATGACCAGAAGGGACAGATGTCCCTCATCTAAACCTACCTGTCAGTAACATTGTTGACATGGTTCTGGGTATAGTGCTGAGTTCAAGAGGACATCACAGATTTTTGCTCTTATTTCTTTCCTGGAAGCAGATACCAACCATAGCTTCTAGTTATTACTGGTATGTTCCCAATAATGTGTGCAGGCTTGCCTGGAAAACATTTTGTAAGTAGGGATATATTTCCTAGAGTAACTAAGATCTGTAGCGTTGTTTTACCAAACTTGAACCACTCTGGATAAAAGAGACTTCTGAAAATTTAAAGAGCCAAATTATCCGTGTACAAACACATGCTATCTTAACTCAATAATGCTTTAATAGCATATCCTAGAACAACTATGAAAAAAATGTTTAATTCTTTCACAACCTATTTGTAAATGCAAACCCAATGGTGGAACCCAGAGCGTAATTATCCTGCAGTATTGAAATCATCTGTAAGACACTGCAGAGTAATCCAGAGATTTGGACTCCTCCAAAAGGCAAATACAGCTTTGCTTTGGAATGAATGATAACTATAACCCATTTTAATTCACTCAAAATGTTTACTGAAGCACTATCAATAAGAATGCACTGAGAATACAGTGGCAAAAAGAGGCAGCAGAAATGTTTCTGTCCTCGTGAAACTTACATTCCAGTGGGAAGCTATTAGTAGCAAATGAAACAGGCCAATGAAGTGTAGACCAGATGATGATGAAAACTATGGAGAAACAGCAAAGAATGAGGATGGGAATGCAGAGGCAGTAGGGCTGGGTGGGGAGATGGCAATTGCCATTTCATGCAGGGCTGTCAGGCCAGGTGTTAATGATTAAATGACATGTGAGCAAAAAGCTGAAGGAACTGAGCGATGAGGCCAAATCATTGTCTATAGGGAGAGCATCACTGGCACAGGGGACAGAACAATCAAATCTTTCAAGGTGAGAACATGGTTGGCATGTTCAAGAAACATCAAGGAGAATACGGTGGCCAAAATTAGAATGAAAGGGGGGGATATTTGAAGGGGGTGAGCTGAGTGGTGACCCATTGTACAAATGTGGCTTTTACTCTGAGTGAGAAGGGGGAAAGCACAGAGGTCAGAGTAAAGGAGGGGTGTAATTTGAAAGGCCAACTCTGCTTACTGTGTTAAGAATAGACTATGGGTGAGGGTCAGCTCTTAAGAAGGGCAGAAGCAGGGAGACCAGTAAGATAGCTATTGCAATAGTCCAAGTGATAGATGATGGAACTAGGGAGGAAATAGTAAGAACTGGCCAGATTCAAATGTATATATTTTGATGACAAGGATTCACTGTAGACTGCATGTGATTTGTGATAAAAGAGAGGAGTCAAAAGATGGTTCTGTCTTAAGAATGGAGTTGCCGTTAGTGGAAATAAAGACTGGGGGAAGAGTATCTTTGGAGAAGGGGAAATCACAAACTTTGCTTTGAGACACGTCAAGTATGAGGTGCCTGTTAAACATCAAAATATATGCATTGGTAGCTAGGAGGAAAGAAATATTAAAGTTAAAAATCAAGTTCACGGCCAGAGATGGAACTTTGCACATTAGCAAAGGGAAGGCATTTAGTGCTCTGAGACAAGATAAGTCATCAGAAGAATGGTAGAGGAAAAGAAGAGAAGTGTGTCAGGGAGGAAAGGAAGAACTCACCAAGTTGAGGAAGAAGCCCCAAAGTACTTATGATTATGATATTAACTGTGCAATCATATAGTCTTTCTGTTTTAAGAACACATTGGTTATTTGCAGTTTGTTGTGTCCTGTGACTTTATGGATTGCACTTTTATGTAGACACTACTGATGTCAGTGACTCTGGCTGATTCAATACAGATCCTTAAGCACCTACTGTACACAATGTTTTCTTTTCTTTTCTTTTTTTCACCAAAGCATTCCTCCACTGGAACACAAAGTGGATTTTTTTCTAGGGCTTTTGGACAATGATAAGATAACGAATATAGGCAAAGTTTAATTCTCACAGCAAGTTCTTTAAATTTTTTTTTTACATTTATTTATTTCTGAGAGACAGAGAGAGACAGAGCACAAGTGGGGGAGGGGCAGAGAGAGAAGGAGACACAGAATCTGAAGCAGGCTCCAGGCTCCGAGCTGACAGCATAGAGCCCGGTGCGGGGCTCGAACTTACAAACTGTGAGGTGATGACGTGAGCCTAAGTTGGACGCTTAACCGACTGAGCTACCCAGGCGCCCCTCATAGCAAGTTCTTAAATGGCTCAATCTTTGCACTAGGTCAATGTGCAGTAGTTTGTAGACAAAAGTGACCACATCTCAAAAGGTGTAGCATGAAGGCCCAAATGATGGGATAAGGAGGAAGGCATGGATGAGTTAGTGAGGTGAAAAACCAAGATCCTGCCTCTCCAGTTCTTCAGCAATATGCTGTAGCAGGCTGATTTTTCTCTAGACTCTAGAAATGCTAATTCAATAAATTTACTTTTATTCATTATTGTAATTATAAATTCATGGCTGTAATTTTAAAGTCATCTTTTTTTCTACCCTCTGCTCCAGTGACATCTGAGTGCTATTGATTGTAAATGTCAAATTAAATTTCTAGGCATATTTTCCTTGTGTTGGGATCAATATATAACTTGAAGAGCTCTTTTGATGGGACATTGAAAGTTATTTCTCACCCATGTGACATTTTGGCTGTTTTCCCCCTGAATATTTCAGTTAGATATTGGCAGCTTTCACTTCCTGGATGTTCCAGGGAAATATGGTCTTGCTTTGTAGACCTGAATTTCCAAACTAGAGAGAGAGAGAGAGAGAGAGAGAGAGAGAGAGGTGAGATCTTGAATCATATGCATATTAATTTAACTTTGAATAAACCCAATACAAGAAAATCCAAATTTACAGAAGCTCATTAAGGTGTCCCTAACTCTGCTAATTATTTATTGATTTTTTACAAAAGTATTTGTAGTTTTTCAATTTTTAATAATTCAGTATAGGATTCCTTCAATAATTTAAAAATGTTTTACTTATAGCTTTTAAAGGATTCAAATTTTGCATGCAGAAAAGTCTTTTCAAGGAATCATAGTTTAAGAAATTTACAAAAATTGATTTGCTTAACCCATTACTTTCAAATTTCATATTCCATTTCAAATTTACTTTCACTTTTTCATTCATTCATTTACTCATTCAACCTGTAAATTGTACAACTATTATATAAAACAGTATGTAGGTTCTCAAAAAATTAAAAAATAGAACTACTATGTGATTCAACAATCCTGCTTCTGGATAAATACCCAAAGGAAAGGAAATCACTATCATGGAGAGATACCTGCACTCCCATGTTTATTGTAACATTATTCACATTAGCCAATATATGAAAACAACCTAAGTATCCATTGATAAATGAGTTAAACCCTGACATTTGAGACAACATGGATGAACCTGGAGGACCTTATGCGAAGTGAAATAAGCCTGAAACAGAAAGACTGATATTGCATCTCATTTATAGATGTGGAATTAAACAAAGTTGAATTCATAGCAACGGAGAGTAGAATAGTGGTTACCCATGGCTGGCATGTGGAGAAAAAGGGAAGATTAAAAAAGAAAAAAGAAAGAAAGTAGAATGGTGGTTGCTAGGGACTGGGGAAGGAGGTATTATTGGGGATTATTGTTTCATGGGTGCAGCGTTCAGTTTTCCAAAATGAAAAGATTTCTGGAGATGGATGGTGGAGTTGGTAGCAAAAACAACACGAATTTCCTTAGTACCACGGAACTACACACCTAAAGTGGTTAAGACAGTAAGTTATATGTTATGTGTATTTACCACAACAGAAAACAGTAATTTACCCATTAATTTAGCACAATAAAATTAATAGTTTGCATAACTATTACTGAGCATCTAAGACTTGAGTCAGGCAGACATGGGACTTGGGTCTATAGGAGAGAGCACCTCCCATCCCACCCCATCAGTAGGGCCAAAAGAGACTTTGGAGACAGTATTGTCTATGGTGGGCCTACACATGGTCTTCTGAATGCTATCTGATGTAGACTCTTCATTCACTTTCTCTATGAAATCCCCAATACAGTCAGAATTTCTTCCTTGGATGTTTGAGTGAATTTCTTTGGGGAAAACAAAAAAGGTGATAAGTTCTTTGTCCAAGGTTGGCATGCGCTAGAAACAGAGGCAGCCCGCACTTACACAGAAGCTGGAATAGCAGAGACAACTCACACTTTGGTTGTCCTCTATTAAAACACTCCTCACATGAGAGGGTGAATTATTATCCAAATCTATTCTGCTCCTGAATGGGAAGGTGTACTGTTTTACTTGTGGCTGCAGGTGACTGGCATGGTGTCTGGCCCTCACCCTTATCCCATAGGTAATTAATGAATCCTCCACAGACAGAATGATTGATTGTTGAATATTTCTGTACCCACCCCTCCCCCCCGCCCCCCCCACCAAGAAGTAGTAGGCATTCCTCGAGTTACAGCTGGTGCTGACATGAGACAGAATTGTGAGGAGGGCTCAGGCCCACATAAGCAGGCAACTTAGGCACTGAGGCTAAGTGAGGGGACCTGGCTCCTTCCACAGGAATTCTGGGGACCATTGCGTATGCTTACTCTGAGACTCAGGCAGAGATGAGCAACAAACCCAGAGGCTGATGAACTAAGATGATGGCAGCTACTGAGGATGGTAACTGGTATTTTTTGAAGTGGGAGGCGGGGAGAAGGAAGACAGTGCTTTTATTATGACATGGCTCCTCATCTTCTCTTCCCACCCACCATAATCTTCTCCTTTATCTCCTTTCACAGCACTTTGCGTTTGCTCCTCCAAATGCGTCACTGGACATGGGAGATATATTTGAGCCTATGCTTGTCAAAAATCAATGTGGAGGAAAAAATGGATTCTAATAATGGGCACTGGCTTATGTTCTCATAAAAAAATACAGATACAAATATAATGTTTAGTATGCTTTTCTTGAAAATGGGACATTACAGTTTTTAAAGATGTCGAATAATTTTAAACTAAATTCTCACAGCAGCCTCTTGAGGTAGAAAAAGGCAGAATAGTGCAACAAAAAGGAAACACATTTGAATTCAAAAGGGGCCCAAGGTATGTCCTAACTGATCACATGCCAATTGTAGGGCCTGAGGCCCTACACATCTGAATGTTTTTAAACCTCATTTTCATCATCTATAAAATGGAGATTAAAGTGATCTTTTCCTGGTAGAGTAAGAATTAAGTAAGAAATCTCTAAAACCCATAAAAATGTTTACTATATATCCATTAAAAAATATTTATGGGACATCTGTTGTGTGCCAAGCAGTGTTCTTAGCCCTAAGATACAATAGTGAATAATAAAACAAAAATCTTTGTGTTTGCTAGTTTTTTTATATTCTTGTATGTGTATAGGTAAATAAGCAAAATGTGTAGTATATAGTATGTAAGATGTGTAAGTACAATGGAGAAAAATAAAGCAAAGAATGCAGAGAAAGAAGGCTGAGGAAAGAGAGAGCTGTGATTTTAAATTGGGTGAAGGGCAGAGGACCTCGGAGAATGAACAGCTGGGACATGAGCCTGCCAGAAAAAGGAAAGGGAACAGCCAGAACAAAATCCTGGTAGGGAGAATTCGTGAGGCATATTTGAAATAGCAAGAAAGTGCATGAGTTTGGAATGGAGGAAGTGAGGGAGAGTGTAGGTGGAGATGTGTGTAGTACAACCAACATGGGACCTGACCTTGCAGGGCTTATGTGCAATTATCAGACCTTTAGCTTTATCTCTGGGAGGGGCGTATATTGGAGTAAAAGAGTCGAATGATGGGACATGTGGATTCATTCACGTTTCTTCATTTTGCTGGTTAAAGAACAGAGCTCCAGGGATGTTGAGAAATCTCTAAAGATTATGTATTTCATTCAACCTGGGATTAAAACCAAAACTTTCCAACCTTTCATTGAGAGGAAAGGAACAAGGTAAGATCCATTCATTGCATTCAAGTAGGTATTATAATGTTTCTGCAACCAAGATACTTCAGAATGGATATGTCAATGTCATGTTGGAGCCCACCTATGAGAATTATACTCTATTCTAGTGTGAAGAAAACAGCCCAAGGAGTTGCCTCTGTCCTCGATGAGTTCCTCTGAACTGGCAATCTAGCTGGCATGCCTCTGAAGCTGGCAATCTAGCCACTTACAGCACCTTACTTTCCTGCTCAATTCTGTATTATGGAAAGGGCAAGCTATTTCTCAGTACTTAAGGCCTACTTTCAAATAGTGGTAACTATAGTTTCTAACACTCTGCAAGGAAGGCATTTCTAAAGCAGCTACCAAAAATACATATTCATTTAGTTATTGAGAACGTAAAAGCAATGCCTTCCTTCTACCTGTGGGGAAAATCATTTTTCCAGCTGCAATTTGTTCATAAAAGAGCAATATTTGTGCCAAGGACTCAAGTGAAACAAATGCCCTTCTTGATGGGAAGTGTCCACACTAATTCGGAGCTGTAAAATAGGAATTTTAAATTCACCTTTCCGTGATTTGGCATTTGCAACTTCTACATAATTTAACTCATGTTGAGCTACATGAAAGGACTCAATGGATAGTGCTACATGGTAAAATACCAGACTGATGCTCAGAAATTTCCACTGTACCTTTCAAAGGCACTTATTTCTGGAGTGTGCTGTTAGGCAACCTATCATCGTTCTTTCTTCAAAATGTCACCCTTGTTCTGTCAGAGGCTCCTGTCTGCGTGTCTGACTAGCTTTGTAAATGTCTGACAGGAAATTGTCAGAAAAAGCTATAAAGGGAGATGCTTTTTGTCTCTAAGTGGAGAAGATGGTGATTTTGGGACAGGACAGATCAGCTGAACAAATGCTAGGTGAGTTCACCAGCTCTTTTGAAAGGGTATAAAGATAATGTCAGAGGGTTAAGCAATTTCCCAGTCCAACTACCTTCATGTAATTCTCTCAACACTACCTTCATCAAGTGACTCTAGATAAGCTTTCTAGAGCTTCTTGTGATTCTGACAGCTTGTTATCTCCTCAAGTGGTCAGGACTTCCCAATACTATAACTTCTACACAAATATTCATGAAAAATAAGAAACAGACCCCATGAATGATGCAGATTCCCAGAAAAAATACACTCGAATCTTTAATATGGAAAATGATCACATGGAATTTATTTTATAACCTTCAAGAAGGATCCAAGTTGGCAAATCCAATAGTATAGATGGAAGGTATCAAAAGCCCCTTCATGTTCTCAGTGTCTTTCTTCTCATTAACTCATGTGGAACATCTGAGCACTACTGTAGGGTCACAGCAGCATAGAATCTCACTCTGGGAGCAAGCGAGCGGGCCTGACCTCATTGTTCTAAGCGTCTGACACCTATATCTCCCTGCCGAGTGGTTACACATTCCACACAGAGCACAGTAGAGAAGTTCAACTCACACTGAAAAAAAAAAAAAGTTTCTTCACATTAATAAGAAACGATGCTTCAGGAAGGAACAAAAGGACTTCTGATTTTTAGTTCCAAATGTAAGAAGCTTGGAAATTACCACTCCATACTAACAAATAAGAAGTTGAATAGACCCAGAAACCAACAACTCTCCTTGATCCATCAGAAAAGGCGGGACACAAGGCAAACCACTGCCCCCAGATTGGAGAGACAGACAGGTGAATACAGGGAATCATAGCTTATTGGAGCAGAGATTCACTAGTTAAGCCACTGTGGGAACCAGTGCCAGGGTAGAAAAACCTGAACTGTAATTATAGAATTGCTGGAAGCTCATTGTGAACGCTGAGTGTCAACAACTGCAAAGGACCCAGTCATGGGGATGAGAGGGGTGGGGCTCACAGTATTGGGAGATTTACTTCCATACAGTGGATATCAGAGAAAAATTCCTTTAGGCTTCCTACATAGGGAAGAGGGAAAGAAACCATTTTGATATATGCCAGAGTGTTCTGTTTTTCTTAACAAGGTCCAACTTCAGGGAAACAAGTGACCAGAGCCAAACTGTGTTTTCAGAGCCTGAATGACCTGAAAAGGGAAATGATCAACACCAGGCTGCTCTAGCCTTCTATTTAGGAGAAAGGAAATACCCAAATTCAACTGACTCCAGCCATACTGTCCTACCAAAGGGAGGAAAAAACAACAAACAAAACAAAACAAAACAAACCTGAGAAACATTTGTGAAGTTCACAGTTCAGAGGCATAGACTCACTAAAAGATTGAGACCTAATCATAAGACTACAGAATGCTTCCTCTCCCCTGTACCTCAGTACCACATTACTAAAGGCCTACTTATCACATTTCCTTTTATCCACTACATCACATCCAGTGATCTAGGAAAATTATAAAGCATATAAAAAGGCAAAAACACAACTGGATGAGACAGAACAAGCATGAGAACCAAACATGGGAGTGATGTTGAAATTATCAGACTAGGAACTTGAAATAGCTATGATTAATATGCTAATGTATTAACAGATAATGGAGACAGCATACAAGAACAGATGTGTAATGCAAGTAGAGAGATCATAATAAAAAATCCTAAACATAAATGCTAGGGGTAGAAAAATGCCATAACAAAAATGAAGAATGCCTTTGATGGACTTATTGTTAAATTGCACAGAACTGAGGAAATAATTTCTAAGCTAGAGGATATATCAACAGAATCCTCAAAAACCAAAAAGCAAAGAGAACAAAGATTGATAGAACAGAACAGAACATTCAAGGACTGTGTGACACCTAAAAAAATCTAGCATATACATAAATGTAATATCAGAAGAAGAAGAAAGGAAGGAAGGAAGGAAGGAAGGAAGGAAGGAAGGAAGGAAAGAAGGAAGGAAGAGAAAGAAAAAAAGAAAGATAATATTTGAAAGTGTTTACTGATAATTACTCTAAATTAATGTCAGATACCAAACCACAGATCTAGGAAGCTCAGAGAACACCAAGTAGAATAAATGTCAAAAACCTATACATATCATTTTCAAAGTATAGAAAGTTAAAGCTAAAGAAAAAAAAAATCCTTAAAGAAGCCAGGGGGGAAAATATCTCTTACCTATAGAGGAATAAAAATAAGAATTAGTTCAAATCCTCCTTTGAAACCACACTAGCATGAAAAGAGTAGAGTGAAATATTTAAAATATTGAGAGGAAAAAACTCATCAAACTAGAATTCTGTATCCTGTGAAATTATTCTTTAAAAGTGAGGTATAAATAATGACTTCTCAGACAAACAAAATTTGAGAGAATTTGTTGCCAGTAGACCTGCCTTACAAACAATGGTAAGAGATGTTCTTTAAAGAGAGAGAAAATAATATAGGTCAGAAACCCAGATTTACATAAAGAAGGGAAAAGTATTGAAGAAGGCATTAGTAAAGATACAATAAAAATTTTCATGTTTCTTATTCTTAATTGATCTAAAGATAACAGTTTGTTCAAAATAATAATAGAAACAATGTATTCAATTGGGTATGCTTATGCATATATCATATATATGTGTGTGTATATATATACACACACACACACACACACACACACACACACACGTATGTAACCTTATGTATACTCATATACAAGTTAAATGAATGATAGCAGCAAGGATAGGAGGAAGGAGTAAAGATTATTTTTTATTATAAGATACACAATCCATGAAGTGGCATAGTGTTACTTGAAGGTGGACTCAGATTAGGTGTTTAAGTGTATATTGCATACTTTAGGGCAACCACTATTAACAGTTACAAAAAAAAGGAAGTGTAACCAATATGCTAAGAAAGGAGAGAAAATGCAATCATACCAAATGTTCAATTAAAAGGAAAAAAGTGGAAGACAAAATAGGAATAAAGGGCAACAAATAGAACAGAGTAACAAATTTGATAGATAATAATCCAGCTATAACAATAATCACCTTGAATGTCAATAGTTCTAAATGCACAAACTAAAAGACAGAGATTTTCATATTGGATCAACAAATTTGACTCAACTATATGTTGTTTATAGGAAACCCACTTTAAATATAAAGACATGGATTAAAAGTACATGGATAGATTCAGTTCGTTGGGCATCTGACTCTTGATCACAGCTCAGATCTTAATCTCAGGATCGTGAGTCAAGCCCTGATACAGAAATATATACCATGATAACACCAATCAAAAGAAAGCAGGAGGAGTTATATTAATTTCAGACAGGGCAGATGTAAAGGTAAGGGAAGTTATCAGGGATAAAGAAGGGCATTACATAAAGATAAAGGGGTCAGTTCTTACAGAGACATAACAATTCTTAACATATATGGCCCTAACAATAGAATATCAAACTACACAAAGCAAAAGTTGATGAACTGAAAGGAGATGAACCCATTATCAGAGTTGGAGACTACAGCACCCCTTTCACAGAAATAGATTCAGCAGGCAGAAAATCAGTAAGGAAATAGTTGAATTCAACAATATTAGTAATCAGTGGGATATTACTGACATCTATAGTCTACTTCATCCAACAACAGCAGAATCACATTTTTCTTAAGCCATATGAAACATTCACCAAGCTATATCATAGTCTGGGGCATAAAAGGCATCTTAATAAATTTAAAAGAATATAAATAATACAATGTCTGCTCTCAGACTACAATCAAATTAAACTAAAAATCACTATCAGAAAGACAGGTAGAAAATCTCAAAACAAGTGGATATTAAACAACACACTTCTAAATAACACATGGGTCAAACAAGAAATCTTAAGAGAAATTTAAAAATATTTTGAACCAAATGAAAATTAAAAAACAACTCATCTGCTACAAAAGTAGTGTTTAGAGGGAAATTTATAGCACTAAATGTATATATTAGAAAAGAAAACAAGATTTGGTTGTTTCCAACATAGGACACTAGATTAAAAAAAATTAAATCCAAAGTAAGCAGAAGAAAATAAATAAATAATTAGAGCAGAAATCAATGAAATTGAAAGCAGCAAATCAATAAAGAAAACCAATGAAGCCAAAAGCTGGTCTTTGAAATAATCAATAAAACTGTTACACCAATAGCCAGGCTAAATATGACAAAAAGGGAAAGGATAAAAATTACTAATGTCAGAAATGAAAGAGAGAACATCACTACAGATTCCATAGACATTAAAGATAAAAAGAAATATGAACAACTGCGTGTCCCCAAATTGAAACATAAATGAAACGTAAAAATTCCTTGAAAGACACAACCTGCTAAAAGTCACACAAGGAAAAATAAACAACGCTAATAGACCTATGGCTATTAAAGACATTGAAT
Source organism: Panthera onca (assembly GCF_046562875.1). Lineage (NCBI taxonomy): Eukaryota > Metazoa > Chordata > Mammalia > Carnivora > Felidae > Panthera > Panthera onca. The sequence goes on from NC_138342.1 coordinate 159,130,334, forward strand.
CAGTAATTTCTTCCAAACTACAAAGCACCAGACCTTGTGGATTCACTGGTGATTTCTATCAAACATTTAAGGGAGAAATTATACCACAATCTTTCAGAGGATAGAAGCAAAGGGAATATTATCTAACTCATTATATAAGGCCACCACTACTCTAATACTAATACCAGGCAAAGACATTACAAGGAAAGAAGACTACATGCTAATATCTCTCATGAACATGGATGCAAATCTCCTCAATAAAACAATAGCAAAGTCCAAAAGCGTAGAAAAATTATATACCACAATCAGGTGGGATTTATTCTAGGTACACAAGGCTGGTTCAACATTCAATAATCAGTTAATGCAATCCGTCAAATCAGCAGAAAAGTCACATCATTGTATCAGTAGATGCAGAGAAAAACATTTGGCAAAATCCAACACCCATTCATGATAAAAACTCTCAGCAAACAGGGAACAAAGGGGAACTACCTCAACTCAAAAAAAAAAAAATCTATAAAAAAACCTATAGCTAACATGATACTTAATGGTGAGAAATTTGAAAATTTCCCACTAAAGTCAAATACAAGACAAGGATTTCCCTCTCCCTAGTCCTTTTCAACAAAACTGTGGAAGCAATAAAAAGGTCAGTGGTTGCCAAGGCAGGAATGGGAGAAGGGGAGAGATGAAAAGGCAGAACATAGAGGATTTTTAAATAGTCTGTATAACATTATAATGATAGGTATATGTCATTATACTTGTCCAAACTCATAGAATGTACAACACTAGGAGTGAACCCTCATACAAACTATGGGCTCTGGATGATTATGATGTGTCAATGTAGGTTCACTCTTTGTAAAAAATGTACCATTCTGATGAATGATGTTGATAATGGAGGAAGTTATGCATGTGTTGAGATAGGGCGTATTGAGGAATCTGTACATCCCTTTAAGTTTTGTAAATATGAAACTTCTTTAAAAAAACAAAGTCTTAAAAAAAGAGAGAGGAGCACCTGGGTGGCTCAGATGGTTAAACCTCTGACTTCAGCTCTGGTCATGATCTTTCAGTCTGTGAGTTTGAGCCCCATGTTGGGATCTGAGCCTGAAGCCTGCTTAAGATTCTGTGTCTTCTTCTCTCTCTGTCCTTCCCTGACTCGTGCTCTGTCTCTCTGTCTCTCAAAAATGAACACATGTTAAAAAAAATTTTTTTTAAAAAGAGAGAGAATAGAAGCCTCTCCTTTCCTGTATTAGACAAATTGTAAGATGTTCCTTATGATTCCTGCCCCTGGTGTACATGCCTTGTATATCTCCCTCTCCTTGAGTGTCGGCAGAATATGTGAATGTGACAGGATTTTGATCCTGTGATTATGTCACCCTACATGACAGAACGAATTTTGAATATGTAATTAAAAATACAAATCGGGGTGCCTGGGTGGCTCAGTCATTGAGTATCTGACTCTTGATTTTGGCTCAGGTCATGATCTTGCAGTTCTTGGGATTGAGCCCCAGGTCAGGCTCCGTGCTGACTGTGTGGATCCTGCTTGGCATTCTCCCTCTCTCTCTCTCTGCCCCTCCCTTGCTCACATTCTCTGTCTCTCTATCAAAATAAATTTATATATATATATATATATTATATATATATATATATATATATATATCAGTTGACTTTGAATTAATGAAATGGAAATTATCTGGGTGAGCCTGACCCAAGCACATGACCCTTTTAAACCTGTGTCTAAAAGTCAGAATGAAATAGTCAGGGATTTGAAGCAAAGAGACATTCTCTGCTGACTTCATAGGAGAAAATGACTATGTTATGGAGAGGGCAACATGGCAGAGAACAGTGGGCAGCCTCTGGGAGCAGACAGCAACCCCCACTTTATAATCAGCAAATCCCTGGGACCTCAGTCCTATAACCACACAAAAAAATAATAATTCTACCAACAACCTAAATAAGTTTGGAAGAGAGCTCTAAGTGTAAGATGAGATCCCCGCCCCAGCTGACACCTTGATTTCACCTATGTGAGATGCTGAATCCAGCTAAGCCACACCTGGACTTCTGACTTACAGAAACCGAGACAATAAATGTTGTTTTAAGTCACGAATTTTGTGGTAATTTGTTATACAGCAATAGAAAACTAATACAGTTTTTCCTCCACATTGGAAGAGCAGTTAGTTCATGGACGTGGCCTCCACATTGCACAGCTAAAGGTACATAGTCTATTATACTGAACTAGTAGCTATTTGTGAAGTCATTATGCCTCCTGTAGGGGAAGAGTATGAGCACAAATGCTTGTTTTGTGAAGGCATAAGGAAGATGTAGATAGGACCCCTGATAATGAAAGGGAGGGGCACACGTGGCTCAAGTTTTTACACATTGGGGCCCCATTCCCAGATTGAGCTCACATGTATGCTCTGCCCAAAACATGACATGGGTGAGTGAACCAGGAGAGTAAACACTGCAAAAGGTACAATTAGTGTGCTCAAGAGGTGTACAGGATCAGAGAGTTAACCTCACAGGGACCTCCGGTTTTAGGACTTGACCAGTCATATTGACCAAGACGTTACTCATTCATCAGGCAGTCTTCATGTGAATGGCATCAATGTTCTGCCTGAGGGATACGATGTCAGTCCACCCTTCCGAGTGCCAGGTGTTGTTCTAGTCACTAGAACCAAGCTAAAATACAAGTAAATCAACAATTAAATAACATTACTCACTTTCAGCCTAAAATTTCTTGTGCTTCCTTTACCAATAAAGAGAACCTTCTTGAGTTGAATAAAACATCTGTCTCCATAACGGGGCACCCGGGTGGCTCAGTCAGTTAACTGCCCAAGTCTTGATTTCGACTAGGGTCATAATCTCACAGTTTGTGAGATCAAGCCTCATGTCGGACTCTGTGCTGATTACATGGGGCCTGCTTGGGATTCTCTCACTCTTTCTTTTCCCCTCTCCCCCTCTCAATAAATAAATAAACTTAAAAAAAAATCTGTCTCCATGAGCCTTTTATTCATCACTATTGAATATTGCTTTGCAGGCCCTCATCAACTGGATTTCCCTCTGATGAGGCTGTTAGTCCTTCATATGATCCTAGAACTGCACCACCCATGGTTGAATGTGCTATTGTAGTTGCCCTCAGTCAATGCAGGGAAATGCCCTCATGCGAGAGAAAGCCCTGAGAGAGAGACCAGGTACTTCATTTGGAAGGCATAGGACATGAAACACAAAGTAGCTGAGTTTCCATCCAGCAACTTTCATTAGTTGGGACTCCAACTGAAAACTGGATTCAGACTAGCAGGTGATGAACTATGTTAGGCAGTGAGAGTATTTTAGTTTGGTTCAGCCCAGAAATAGAGCCTGAAACAAGGATGCTGGTGCTGGTGTATTATTTTGGAGGTGATTCCATGAAGCTCAGGGGAAAAAAATGGGGAAGGTAACACAAGGTAATGGGATAAAGCCAACCAAGTGTTCTGTGGGAAACTGGGACTCAGTTCTGCAGGTATCCTCAGAAACCACATGGCGCATGTCTCAGAATTATATCTCCAGAAGACATGGAGGTAGGAGCCTTTATCTGCCATAGTTATTCATTCCTCATGTGTGGATGGTTGTCCCTAAGGGCATTAACCTGTGTGCCATTAAGCATGTTCCCATAATTCCAGAGAATACATGAGAAGAGTGGCCAGGTACTCCAGTTGGAAAGCCATTGTGTGCTGGGAACTGTTTCTCTCAGCTGCCAGTGACCACATATGGGAAGATATGGGCTAGAGGATCAACAGTGGCTGCTCCAGGTGGTAAAACAGGTATGTGAAGCCCAGACTTCACCTCTGCCATGCTGTGAGACTCTGGCAACATTTCTGAATTACTTTGAGTATTAATCTCTCAAACTCTATGATTCTGTGTATTCTGTACACCTTTTCTGTTTAAATTTTAAAAGAAGTGTTTAATAAGCTAATGCACATAGTGGACAACCCTAAACAGAGATCATTTAAACAAGCCAAAAGCATATGTGCTTTAAAATTTCTTAAAGCTTATATAAAACTAGAGTGGGGAGGGCAGGAAAGAGTTAAATTGAGAACTCCCAGCCTGCTACAGAAAGATTAGAGTGATCCTTTAAATTATTGTTTTATTTAGATATTTATTGTTATCTAAGGAAGATTCTAACACTCAACTTGAAAGGTTTTCTTTTGGACATAATTCAGGGAAATGTATAAAATCCTTGTAAGGGAGATGAAGTCATTCCTGGGTCTCATCAAATAATTGTGACTGGCATCTTTGCAGAACACAAGGTGAAGAGAGTAAGACTTGCCAAATTCCCACATTTTCATGGATCTAACAGTTAATTAAAACAGACTTAGCTACAGATTTAGAGACACAGTCAGTGAAGACTCCCTAACATAAATGACTAAATGTTGAAAAGTAGATGATTGTTTGAAATGCCCATATTAGCCTAGATAAAGTGCATGACTAAACGTGTCATAAGACTCCTAATTCTTCATATGAACCTGCTTTCTTAAGGGTCTCCTAACGAGGCAGAGATGCCCAGGAAGAAGCCTGAATCTTCTCAGTGAGTGGTTTCCTTTCCAGAAGGGACTGTCACGGCTTTAGGTGACCTGCCCAATTGCTCACTCCCTTGCTCCTCGGCCGAGTGACCACTGCACCATCAGACCCTGTCCAGCCCACACAAGGACCGCTCTAAGTGAAGCAGCACATGTGTGATCTGCAGGAGGTTCGGGGAGAAGTAAAGGGTGAGCAGCTATGAGTCACTGACCACAAGTGTCATCAAGGAATTGTAGTTCTTGACCAGTAACTTGTAGCACTTCCTTTGGAACTGGCCTTGAAGGGATACATGCAGGAGTGACTTGACATGCCCCAGCCAGATGCCTCCCTGCAAGTGGCATATTGGATCCTGGTAAGTTTGAAGAGGTCATTGTGAGAAAATGAAACAATGGAGGATACACAAAAATGGCAGCAATCTAGGCAGGAGGATGATGACCAAAAAATGAGAGTCCTGAAGAACAATTTCCCTACCCTCACCTTGTTCGGTGATGGAAGAAGGCAGGAGTTAACACCAGAAGACATTTTGTATTTAAATTACTGTTTTTAAATTACACATGGTTTATTCTATGCTTTAAATTCTGACATTATGAACCACTTTTATTACCTTTTTCAAGTGCCAAATTGAAAGACCTTATTCAGGTAGGGCTAAGAAGAACTTGGAAAATCTTGAATCTAAACTGACATAGAAGTCAAGATTCCAATGCCCAGGAAATATAGGCCGGATCAGTGTTGCCCCTAGAGCCCTGCTAGAGCATAGACATTCTGTGGGGGGCAGTCACATGGCAGACCCAGCCATTGTGACACTACAAACCAGTCAAGTATGTATGTAGTTAAGTAACTTCAGCCTTTGTGTACATCCAGGGCATCCCTCCCTGACTGGCCACTCATTCTCATTTTCCTTACCTTATTATCCTTCCCCATCTTCATGACCTCCCAATGTTGGAATATTATGGATACAGCCTTGAGATATCTTCTATTCTCTTTCTACACCACTAAGTAGGAGATGTTAGTCACCTAGTCAGTAAGATGTTTCCTAATTAGCCAATTTAAATTGATCCTCCCCAGCTCACATCCCCTTACTCTATTCCCTCATAGTATGTCTTACCATTTGACACACTATTGGGTCATTTCTGTTTGGCTTTTGCCTATTTATCTCTGCCCATTAGAATGTAAGTTGTATGAGAGCAGAGACTATTTTTGTTTACTGCTTTACCTTCCACTCTTGGAATATTTAAATAGATATTCAACAAATATTTGTTACATGAATGAATGAATGAATGAATGAATAATATAAGCTTGATGATTATAAAAGCATATCCTGGAAAACATACTCTAACTCAAAATCTTTGCGGTCTCAACCATCATTCCCTTTCAAGACTATCTTTTAGGTGGTGGTGCTCTGAGTATATTTTCTATCTCAGCTGGACACTGAGGTATAATTACTATCAAAAGTTTCTTTTGGTTTGATATATTGATTGGTATTCTGTTAAGTGCAAAAACTCTGCCCTATATTCACAACAGCTTCTTTAAGACTTCCAATATCCATTCCCAAGTCATGGCTTTCAAACGAGCAGAAGCTGGGGGCCAAGGATTTTACTAGGGGTGGAAGGTAGGGAAAGAAAAACAGAGGCCCTTTTCCTGGAATTACTGGTGTTCCTTCTGGTACAGGCTCATTTGGCTGACCTCAAGGGCACAGTGCAAAGCCAAATTTAAATTGCTTTTAGAAGGGCTAGCACTTCTTATTTCTGCCTTATACTCTAGCCGCTACCACTTTTAGTTTTATGCATTTTAATTAGCACTCTTTTTTTTTTTTTGCTTGTTTTATTCATGCATTTGTTTACTTACTTACTTTCTTCATATATTTTACTGGAACTTAAAAATGGTTCACGTAGAGGGAAAAATTTAAAAGCTAACAAATAGAAATTTTCTTTTTTTTAAATTTTTTTTAACGTTTTTATTTATTTTTGAGACAGAGAGAGACAGAGCATGAGCAGGGGAGGGGCAGAGAGAGAGGGAGACACAGAATCGGAAGCAGGCTCCAGGCTCTGAGCCATCAGCCCAGAGCCCTACGCGGGGCTCGAACTCAAGGACCATGAGATCGTGACCTGAGCCGAAGTTGGATGCTCAACCGACTGAGCCACCCAGGCGCCCCAAGAAAATTTCAAGTCAAATGGGCCCTCTGACATAAAAGATTGGTTTGATTTGGTTTGGTGCACTCAAGCCACCCTAATCACTATTAGGGGCTCTAGATCTCATCAATATGCCTACCTTGGTCAAGAGAAACTTTTATCATGTATCTTTTTTTTTTAATTTTTCTAGGGTGTGGGACCTAAAAAGGGCATGAATAAACTTTGTGCAACATTCTCCTTTCATGAATATGGCAGAATATAGTTTTTCACTGCACATCCCAATATTGATATCCACACATTGATTCAACAAATATGATTGAGCATTTGCAGTGTGTTCAACACTGTGATTAAGTGTTGGAGGTACAAAGGGAAATATGACCTTGGATGGGAAGAGCTCACACTGTATTGAAGGCTATTGCACTGCAGCATTTATTATATTATATTCAACCTAGTTGATGTCAAAATGTTATGGTTCCAGAGTCAGAGTGATATTGGGATCAACTACAGAGAGGAGGTAATATTTGAGCAAGATTTTATCAAGTAGGATTTCATTTAATAAGGGAAGTTTGCCTTTGTCTGTCTGCATCACTGTGTTGGAGAAGAGTGGGGGAAAAGAGTGGTCCTGGGGAGGACATCCCAGGCCAAAGAAGACCATGTGAAAAGAGAGAACATTTGGAGTGAGGACTGAAATTCCATCAAGATGCCAGAGCACAAGATAGGAGAAAAGGGTTAGCTGAGATTCAAAGCAATGCCTGTATTTCTGCATATCAGCAAGACGATTTGAATTCAAGAGTGTGGTGTGACTTTCCTGATAGTCAGAAGTAATTTGGGCCTCAACTTTCACCTAGCTCCTCTGAGATCTCTGAAAAAACTCAGGAACGACATGTAAATGTGGTGTTTCCAATTAAGTATAAACGGCACTGTCACGGCTATCAAGGAATGGGACTCACATCAGACTCTAATTATTAAGCAGGCATTGCTCTGTTACATATGGCCAAAGATGTGTCCTTTTCTTAGTACCCTCCACCCTCACCATTGGATATGTAATGGGAGAAACAGAAGCATAGAATTTTCCCTCTCTGTGTTGCCAATGCTTCAATACACCAGTAGAACAAAACAGATGAATCCATCTAAATCTATAGTTTTCCTTTCTACTTGTCCAAGAAAAGTGATTGTTTCTAGAAATTGACACTAGATCTGACATACACAAAATAAGATCTTCCTTGTACTATTATGTATGAATACAGTTGTAATCCTCTGGGTTAGTTTGGAAAGCTAAGTCAAATATTACAAGGGACCTTTAGATTGGGAACGGAGTCAGAAATGAGTACAACACAAACATATTAAAGTGAGGCAATTAAACGCAAACAAACACTATGGCACTTTCCTCCTAAGGAAATATAATTAGATTGCCAAGTAGATTGCTTTTGGATTATTTGGATTAAGTGTTGCATTCTTGAAAGCTTAGTGACTTCCTGGCATTTCATTTCCTTGGAAACCACAAGTTTCCACTGTTATAGGTTATGCACATTCTTTCATGTGCTTCAGGCATTTTCTACTGTGCTTTTGTTTCTAAGGCTGGAAATCATGGCATTCAAAAGGAGGACATCAACAAGGAGAGTGAGGATTAAGGTCAAAATGTTCTGGCTGATTTGGAAAGCTTCAGCAAACGGCATCATTATGGCAACCTCAAAATACACACAGGGAGCCCCACAGATCAAGCAGCACGAATAGTCATTCTTGCTTATAAAGTGACTTTGTGTGCTTAATAAGCTTTACAACCACACTAAACAGCCCTGCAATAGTTAACTCAAGACCTTTCTTTTGCTCTCATTTCTGCCGACTTTCTAGCCCAGGAGACCTTGAGAAATAACCTTTATTTACCATGTTGTTAGCTTCATACTGAGTTGAAAGTCACTTCCCAGGAGGAAACACTCCTGAGATTTTACCTGGGTCTTATTAATAAAGTTTTCCATTCGCAGAAAGAAACTCAGGCATCTAAATAAGGAACCATGCTGCATATACAATAAGAGATGAAAAGGAGAAGTTCAGGGAGATGCCAGTGGCAGACTTTTATTAGGAAAGAAAAAAAAGCGGCCATTGACTTCCTCACTGAACTAGCCAGACACACCAGCCTTGGGGCCTCAATTACAGTATGAGCTTGATCGAGTCAAGGATCACCTGTCAAATAATGGCCATACGGCTATAAACTGGGTGCAGACATTCTGACCTAACTGTTCTGATTTAAGCTGGAAGTGTTCTTTTAAAATTCTGAGTCTTCCTGGATTGATTTTTGTAGCTGGCCCGCCTGGGAGAGAAAACAGGCTCTCTTCTTAACAGAGAGTTGGTCCTTAGCAAAATTATGACATGGGGAAGTACAGCTTGCATTCTGTTTTCATTTCTCTCATAAGTTGGCCACCAGGCACAGGTATCCTTAGCTCTTTTTGAAAGGGCCAGGGAGGTCTGTCCAACCCAGACAGAGCCCTGAGATTTAAACTGGCTGGCTCACAATCCTGAGCCTCCAACACTAACTTCTGGTTCTGCATTCTGTTTCTTCAGGACTGTGTTCATTAAATGAACTTAATTGGTTTAATGGAATCACATTAATCGCTTTTAATGTGAATGTGTAAAATCTGGTGGCATACTGGCAGTTTTAGAAGATGTTTTCTGAAGCTTGCCTTAATGCTAACATGGAGTTTTCAGAATTGTGGCAAAACAATTTCATGGGGGAGATACGTGGAGTAAGAGGGCTTTGTTTTATTGCCTACCTCTAAGCACCAGAATGGTGAGTTGGAAGACGTCTGAGGATGGTACAGAACTATAGTCAAGAGAACAGACTCAAGCCAGGCTTTATGCCAGGGGTCAGCAAACTACCACTGCAAATAGACAGCTAGCAAGTATTTGAGGCTTTGCAGGCCATACGGTCTCTGTTGCAACTACCCAGCTCTGCTGCTGTAGTGGGAAAGCACCAGAGATAATACATAATAAGTGGAAGTGCCTGCATTCCAAGAAAATGATTTTTACAAAAATAGGAAGTGGTCCAAATTTGGCCCACAGCCTCTGCTTTCTACTAATCCAAGGAAGACACCAATCACCCATATGCCCCAGGTGAGAGATTTAACATCCAGACAACTTGGGAGAAAATAATAAAATCATTCCTTTTGCAAGAACAGACTCATGTGTGTGCATGTATATATATATATATATATATATATATATACACACATGTATATACACATATACATGTGTATATGCATATTTATACATGCATATATGGGACTGATAAAACTTTATTTACAAGACTCTTTAAATTACAATACTTTCTTCTGTGGTAGATGTACGCTGTCTTCTAGACCTATATGTTTCCCAGAATCTTTGTCTGTTTTTAGATTAGCATGGGTCACAAGTCACATTCTGCATGAATTTAGAAGGCACCCTTGATGCAACTACTTTTTTATACTCTCCGTGTTGGTGCAGCCCACACATGCTGCTGACAGGCCGGTTCACCTTACAGTGAGGCAGTGGCTGAGCCCTGAGCTCCTCTAGGTCCTGCCAGACAGCCTCCTTCAATGTCTCCAGATCCTGGCCAGGTTTACATGAAGCTCTGTGGAGAGGGACATCAGCTTCTTTCCGAGCAGTTCATCCACATCCGTGAAGTTGGTGGCCCGGTGGTGATGAGGGGAAGATGCAGGTTCCAGTTTGTCCTCATGGGTCACAGCTCACCTTCTGAACTCCTGTTCACTCTGTTTTCCCTGCTTTCCATCCATCTCTGTTTCCCAACTATCGGCCCTACAGAGGTCAGGCCCAGCCACAGAATTAGAGGTACCTGCTTCACGTGGACTCTTTATTAGCTCTCAGAATTGCACAAGGCCAAGCTTTTGTCATTCATCCCCTATTCTACATCAGGCAGAGTGATTCTGCTTTTCTGATGAGACCCTAAGTGATATATCATCCCAATCCTAGAAATTTCCTACCAAGAGAAAGGAAAGCCAAAAATTAATAGTGTTGTGTTTCAAAATCTCATAGTAATAGTGATACTCATTTCTCCTTTCTTCTCATGAAGGTCACACTATTCCATTCAACCCTGAGATTCTGTAAATGCTGTGTTCTATAATGATGCTGACCTGTTTGTTCACAGGAAACGGACTCTGATTTATGTCCTTCTCCTCCAGGACCAATGATACACATTAGTGAGGTGACTGGTAGAGGACCAGTGTAGCAGTTTCTTGCCCCAAAACTGAGCAAAGCCATCTGGCCCTTAAAGGAACTGAACCCACATCATTGACCTCAATTAGCAACATACTTTAACCAACTGCAGAAATAAAAGCTGTAATTAATCCAATTGTCCTCTCTCTGGTTATTCCCAATTGGAGTATTCTATCCATATTTACATCCTGAAACCCAAAAGTTCATGCTTCTGGGAAAACGACATTGGAAGGCATGATATCACAGCATCATCTTTATTACAACTTGAAGAATTGCCGGACATCATACTTTTAACTCTCTCATCATAGCCCTATCCCCAAACCCACACCAAGTTACATATGAAAAGGACTTCCAGAGAAGTGAAGTCACACACCTATTTAGTTAATGGGAATTCATTCACCTCTCATCCTGCACCCCACCCCCACCCCTACACTATGCTCCTGCTTGGCTCCTAAGAAAAGGAAAACTTCAGTTACATTTTGCTCATGTTCAATTAGTTAAGTTGTTGGTTTAGTTATAATTTTCAGTATAAAATATATTCAAGTCCCATTCCTCTGAGTCATTGGACCAGTTACATTGTGCTATATACTTTCTGCTGTACTTCAACTTTGACAACATTCAGAAGACAGAGGGAACTATCTTATTGTAAGTAATAATCCTTTCAAGTACCTAATTGTTTCTGCTGGTTACTGCAGTTTTTCTCTCTGACTCAGGGCATTGACTTTAGATGACTTTCAACAAGTATCCCACACATATGCTTCTTGATGGATCAGCTCATTTGTGTTTGTTTCCACTACCCTATAGACCAGCTCAGATGAAAACTAAACCTTAATGGATAAAGGTCATGGGAGAAAGATTGTTTGTTGTTCCTAAAGTTTCTTCTTCCATTTTAGCTCATGTAATCCTATATGTCTCTATTAAAACCAGCAGTGCTTTTAGTTGAGAACCAGTGGGAGACCCATTTATAGATGTAGACAAATGAGGACCAGTCTACAGAGTGTGTGCAATGATGGGGGTGATGTGTTAACTGCTGGGACTTCAGAAATGGATTTGTCACTGTGTGTGGCAGCCTAAAAATGTTCAGAAAAAAAGTCTGAACAGAGAAACTTATACTCAGCCAACGACAAAACAATATTTTAATAAGCAAGAATTAGGGAACTATAGTTTCATGCAACCTTATGGTGAAACCTGTCAAAGACTGACTTTTGTCCACTAAGACATGGATGCAGAGACGTCCTCTATTTTTACAGCTGTTTAAATTGGATTTTCTACTAGTTCTAATTGAACACATTTTATTTTATTATCTTTTTTGTACTTTATTTATTTCGAGAGAGAAAGAGTGTGAGTGGGGTAGGGGCAGAGTCTGCACTGTCAGCACAGAGCCTGATGAGGGCTGGAATTCACACACCATGAGATCATGACCTGAGCCCAGATCAAGAGTTGGACGCCCAACCAACTGCACCACCCAGGTGCCCCTCATTGAATACATTTTAATGATATGCTCCACAAGACTGAATACTTTAGGGTAATTGAGGAGCCACATTGTTTTCTTTTTCTCCATATCCAGAGGTACTGTAAACATTCCCAGTAGAATAGCATAACCTAAACGACAGAAGCATATGGGCTTACTTTAATTCACCTCCATTCTTCCTTAATGGACTCTGGAGCTTGGTTTTGACGAATAACATCTAATCTTATTTCTCTCCTAAGTATAACTAGCGAGATACCGTTTCACATATTTGAATATCTCTTCCAAAAGCCAAGGAAACTTTCTTACAAGAAACTGTAAGAAAGGTTTATCTCTAAATTATACTAGACTTTTATAAACTTAGACTTTTGCATATTCACATCAATATATGTTCAACATACAATCAGAATTTTTTTTAATGTTTATTTATTTTAGAGAGAATGAGAGAGGCAGAGTGTGAGCGGGGAAGGGGCAAAGAGAGAGAGGGAGACACAGAATCTGAAGCAAACTCCAGGCTCTAAGCTGTCAGCACAGACCCCAGTGTGGGGCGTGAACTCATGAACCATGAGATCATGACCTGAACCGAAGTTGGACATTTAACCAACTAAGCCACCCAGGCGCCCCTTCAGTCAGAAGTTTACTCTGCCATCCCCTATTTTACACCAAAGAAGTAAATGACTGCCCAGTTTATGAAGTAGTAAGAGGAAGATGTAGACTCCTGAATTCAAGCTTAACATAATTTCTATTATACCATATGGCCAAATTGCCAATAAAAATGTACTAAAGTGCCATCAAAAGATTAGTATGGATTCCAAGCCCGTGAAGTGTTGACACCCTGACCAACATAGTTCATCTTCCCTTGCAAGTGGTCCAGACAACAATATGTGTGAGAAATCTCCACTCTAACCTGTAAAAACAAAAGCCAGGGTGTGTACAAATGAACAACCAACATCCATATAGATATTGTTTAATGGACAAGAACAAATAGCCTGTGTTCTCATTAAAGAGCTTTTTGTGATGGCTCCAGAGTATGCTCGTAAATGTAATTTACTCTCTGGCTGTCAAGGCCTCCTGACTAATTGCTCCCTGGTCCCTTGATTGTTTTGAATAAGCAGTGTTGACTGGCTTAAAATATCAGGTGACTCAATTGAGTAGCAATATAGAATGCATGTTTTTCACAACAGTCTTATAAATCTGGATAGTACATCATTTCCATCAAAAAAACAAAATGGCACAGAGATGTGTCAGAAATAAACCCTTGCTGCCAGCCATGAGGAAAAAATAAGAGAAATCCTAAAATTCACACCCAGAATAAGCAGATGTTATATTCCCCAGATTTTGTGATTTCATTATGAATAAACCTTTCCATGATCTGTCAGATCATGTACCTCGTGAATGTCCTTGCCATACAGCATACCGTGGAGAGAGGATGATTAAGTTGGAGCCCGAGTTCCACCAAAGTGACATAGGATAAGCTACTCAGCCTCATTGTATGCTCAACTTATTTGTACAATGGTATTAATAATAGTTTCTACATCAGGTAGTTGTTTTATTTCTGAACAAGCGGTCATTCAGCCTATCCACAATCAGCTGTCAACACGGCGTCAGGCATACTGGTTTGCTGAGGTCACATAAAACATGGTCTCCATCTTGTAATGAAATGGAGGACAGGATAAAAAGATAAGGTAAGCACAGTAACAGAGGTACAGGCCAACTTCTTCAGAGACTAGCGGAAAAGTCACATTTGATCAAAGAGAATTGGAAATCTCTTCATAAAGAGGGAATGATTTGAGGTAAGACTTCCAAGATGGGTAAAATATTGGAGGTGTAGCAATACGGAAGTGGGGCTTAGGCACATTTTTTTGGCTGCATTGCAAAGTCTAGTTTGGTTGAAATAAAAGAGAGGAATAGTGAGAGATAACAATACAAAATCTAGGCTAAGATTACATTGAATTACCACTGTGAGGAATGTTGTCTTAATTCCGTAAGCAATGTAACGTGCAACTTAATGCGAGGTAGTCATGTGGTTGCAAGCTGGCTTTGAAAATACTAACTTAACCATGCTGGCACACGTATGAATTGGAAAGAAGAAACTGGTGGTAACAATAGGGAACTGCAGGGAATATTATTGTACTAATCTCCTGAAGACCACAGGGCAAAGTGCCTGCCCTCATGGAGCTTACATTTTAGTGGAGAAGACATGTAAAATTTAAATAAGCAAATGAATTAACAGTTAAACTGTCAGGTCATGACAAATGAGGCAAGGTAAGAAGACAGACTGTCATGAGAGTTATAGATAGTGATGGCAATGGACAAATACTGTGAAGAGGTGAGTTCTTAACAAAGACTAAAGTGAAAGCCTTTCAGGCAAAACACAGTTGCATTGTTGGAAGAACAAGGCAGCCAGCATGACTCAATGGAGTGGGCTGCACAGGAAGAAGTGGGAGATGATGAGGGAGAGGAAAGAGAAGCTTATGTCCTGTGAGGTTTTCAGGCCATGTGCAAATGTAATGAATGAAATAGACCCTAAGTGTGAGGTAGAGCATCACTGTAGGAAAGTATCACCAAAGCACTAATAGGGATTGTATGCAAACTGGTTTCAGGAAACTAAGTCTGGCCTTAATACTGAGCATAGGTTTGAGGAGGTAACACTGAATGAAAAGAGATCAACTGGTAGTATCTCAGGAGGAAGAGAATGAGAGCCGGGGTGCCGGTGCCTACCTGCAAAGGTACAGATGGATATGTCACTGAAAAGTCACTCTTTTTTCCACTGAAATTAGTAATTGACTTGCTTGAAGTAAAGAATCACAGTTACAAAGTGTTAGAGTTGAAAAGGTCTCTGAAATTTATACCGTCCAATGTATTCATTTTACAGAGAGACAAATTGTGGCTGAAATTAAGAAGGCATTTTTATTAAAAATACACAGTACTTTTACTTATCCCTTTTAATAAGAAAATCTTGGTGAAGTAAATGATTTTCTAGGATAATGTAACTTAAATATGGACTGAAGATCAAATATAGAAATATAAATGAAACAGTAAGAGGTAAAAATGTATGCCAAGTAATTACCTTCAAGAAAAGTTGCTAAATCCAAATGGTTTTATGGGTAATTACATCAAATTATTTTTTAAAAGATTTTATATGGGGGGACCTGGGTGGCTCAGTTGGTTAAGCGTCCCACTTCAGCTCAGGTCATGATCTTCTGGGTTTGTGAGTTCGAGTCCCATGTCAGGCTCTGCATTGACAGTGTGGAGTCTGCTTGGGCTTCTCTCTTTCTCCCTCTCTCTCTGCCCCTCCCTCGCCCATGCTCTCTCTGTCTATCAAAATACATAAATAAACTTAAACAAAAAATAAAACATTAAAAAAAAAAAAGAACATCTCAAAACCAAATAAGATTTACCCTAGTCATGTAAAAATAGTTCAACAACACGTATTCATTTAATTCAAAACAGTATTAAATCAGGCTTATAAAAACATGACATCATACAATAGACACCTATAAGATACTTGATAAAAGCAACACTATTTTGTACAATTTTTTAATTTTTTAACTTAATATAAACAGCATCCCCCCCAAAAAAAGATAGGAGTAAAAATTTACTTTTTTAACAGGATAAATATTATGTATCTCAAGCACTATCATGTAGCTCATGTTAACAGAAATATTTTTCATCTTTTATAATAACCTAGGAATAAGACAGGCACATTGACGATCATTATTGCTAATATGCTTTTTTCTTGAAGTTTTAACCCATATGATAATATAAGGACTAAGATGAACTTCAGGTATTAGATTCCAATCATTTATTATTGTAATGAAACAAAGTAATAATATAATAATAATAAACATGAAAAGCCAACATAATCTACTGAAAAACCATTAGAAACATCCAGAATTTAGTAAATCAGAATCCAGTAGGTATGCAAAAAAAAAAAAAAAAAAAAAAAAAGCAAACACACACACACACAACCTATTTCTTACATACCTACAAAGCCAATTAGAAAATATGGGGAAACAGGACACCTGGGTGGCTCAGTCAGTTAAGTGTCCAACTCTAGATTTCAGCTCAGGTCATGATCTCGTGGTTCATAAGTTCAAGCCCTACATTGGGCTCCTCACCGGCAGTATGGAGCCTGTTTGGGATTCTCTCTCTCTTTCTCTCTGTCCCTCCCCAGCTCACTCTCTCTCTCTCCTCTCTCTCTCTCTCTCTCTTTAAGAGTAAATAAACTTTAAAAAACAGCATTTAAAAAAAAAAAAGAAAAGATGGGGAAATGACCCTAGTCATAAAATTGACATAAGTTAGCAAATATGTTATAATAAATCTAGGAATAATTATAATAATTGTTCCCACTTATTTAATAGCTATTACTATATCAGGCAGTATGATAATTACCTTTACATATATTATCTCATTTAATACTCAATATTCTCTTGTGAGGTAGCCACTATTATTAATCCTGTTAAGAAAATTTATACTTCAGAAAAATTTAAGTGACTTCCTTAATAAGTAAACGTACAGAAGCTGAAGATAACTTTTTTTTAAAATTTTTTTAACGTTTATTTATTTTTGAGACAGAGAGAGACAGAGCATGAATGGGGGAGGGTCACAGAGAGGGAGACACAGAATCTGAAATAGGCTCCAGGCTCTGAGCTGTCAGCACAGAGCCTGATGCGGGGCTCGAACTCACGGGCCGCGAGATCATGACCTGAGCTGAAGTCGGCCGCTCAACCGACTGGGCCACCCAGGCGCCCCTGAAGACAACTTTAAAATGTTACTGAGTGGCCTAAAAGAAAGCCTGAATATATTGAGTGATATGTTATATCTCTGGATGGGAAGATTCAATTATCATACCATATCAGTTTTCCCAATATACATGTATATGTGTTAAATTCTAAAGTTTATTAAAAAATATAAGAAGGCATACCTCCAAACGTCTGCAGAAGGGAAAAATGAAGGTGCCTGAGGAGAAGTGTCAATCATGCATATTTGGATGTGTAATGTAAGTTACCGAAAGCTGCAAGACCGGATGGAATGGCTTAGGAAAATATTTACCATACATATTTATGTGAAAAAGCCAGATGCAGTATTTTCACTGAGGCACCATTTCTTGAGGTGACTCTGCAGCACAGCCTCATTCTCAACCTGTCTCTTCTGAGAGCTTCCACCCTGCTTCAAAGAGACCATGCCTTCCTACGGTATTTTTCCATCTCTTGGATTAAATAATTTCTGTAGGTGGGGTGCCCCAGAGTCTTAAAGTATTGTGAAATTTCCTGACTCAAAGTATTTTCCATAATCTTCATTGCAGGGGTATGTGTGTGCGTGTCCTGGATGTCCATTCAAGACTGAGGAGAGCCCTCTGTAGGCTACGCATTTGCCAGCCAGCCTCACGGAGAGACCAGTCTTGGTCCTTGTGTGACCATCTACTCTCTGGTCCCATGACTGGGCTGCATTTCCCAGACTACCCTGTTAGGTGTGGCCATGTGATGAAGTTGGAGCGAGTGAAATGTGAGAAGTAATGTCTGTTATCCGAGGCCTGGCCCATCAAAGGCTCCCTGCTCTTTCCATCTGCAATGGCTTGATATAAACACACGTGGAAGCCACTTACTCAAGACAGAAGGAGTCTGGGGTCCTAAATCTCTGCCTAGAAAGGAATTGCCCATGACTAGGAACACCTGAGTTGGACTTGAGGCCCATGAGAAATAACCTTCTATTGCCTTAAATCATTGAGGTTTGAGGGTTACCTCAAAGAGCTGGTAGTATTGCCCTGATACAGCTCTGTAATAATACAACATGATAAAGATTATACCTTCTCATACCAGAGCACCAATTTGCTACAGTAGCAGACTGAAAAATTCCCCCAGTTTAGATCATATATGAAGGTCAAAGAACATCCTACTCAGCATGTTCACCAGCACAGATTGCTAGAGAATTGATTCCTAACTCCTAGTGATCAGGTTACTAATGTTCGTAAGGACCACATCAGCTAGTTTCTACTTTGGTTTCTGAAGGATAGAGAGGGGATCCCGGGCTGCCTGGGTGACTCAGTCGGTTAAGTGTCCAACTCTTGATTTCGGCTCAGGTCATGATCTCACCGTTCGTAGGATCGAGCCTTGAGTCGGGTTCTGTGCTGAGAGCATGGAGCCTGCTTGAGTTGAGATTCTCTCTCTCTCTCTCTCTCTCTCTCTCTCTCTCTCTGCCCCTCCCCCACTCATGTTGTCTCTTAAAAAAAAAGAGGGGGGATCCCAATCTCCTTTAATGAGAGAGCAAGGATATTTGATAGCTGAACAAAAAGGATATAAAGGATATAGAACAAAAAGGATATAAAAAGAACATAACACCTGCAGGCTGGGTTCAAAGTGGTCCCAGGACCTCCTGCATGCACTTCCTATGCCCCTGCTACTAAGTCTCTTTGGGCCCAGATCTTTCTGTTTCTCACTGATTGCAGGCCAAGCTTCTTTTGGCATGGCCATGTGCACGGCTTGTTCCCAAATGAGGATATTTCGGTCATGACATTTTCAAGGTTTTTATGTTATAAAGTGTTTTTATGTGCATGGCATTGTAGTAAGTGTTTTGCATATATTACCATATTCAATACTCAAAACTAGTCTGTAATACAGTCCCGCTATTATATCTATCTTACAACTGAGGATAAGTTAAATTTACTGGTGGTCAGCTTCTCAACTGGGGAGAAAAAGAACAGAGTTAGGGAAAAAGGAAAAAAGGAAAAGTAGCATTTTCTTGGTTGGGCTAGAAAACATCCCAGTAAAAAAAAAAGCAGGGAAGATACTGAAGGGAAGGAAAGTTTTAACATTGATAAAGAAGGCCCACCTTATATCAGACTATGGGTTGCTTTATATCATCATTGTTACTGATTTTTAACTTTTTTTTAAAAATTTATTTATTTTTGAGACAGAGACAGAGCCTGAATGGGGGAGGGGCAGAGAGAGAGGGAGACACAGAATCGGAAGTAGGCTCCAGGCTCTGAGCCATCAGCCCAGAGCCTGATGCGGGGCTCAGACTCATGGACCAAGAGATCGTGACCTGAGCTGAAGTCGGACGCTTAACCCACTGAGCCACTCAGGCGCCCAGTGATTTTTAATCTTTAATGTGGTTTCATGGCCCACCTTCCTGATTATTAGGAATCCACTGACAGGAGAAAAGTCCTTTGTGTACCAAAATGAAAAGCCAACTTTTCTCAACCAATCAAAAAGCCTACAATTCATTTTATACCATGCGAATAATAGATGGGCATATTGAACACAGCAGCTGGCAAGTGTGTCCTCAGATGCGAGTGGAATTCACTCTTCAGGTACACAGCAGGACCCAAATTAAAGCGTCGGGCTACTAGCTTATATCTTGTGACCACAGATGCTCTCCACGCACAGAGGGATTGAGATGAGCCACCTTTCCCTAGCTTCATCTCTCTTTGACGTGCAGAAGAGATGAAATATAGGAGCACTACAGTCCCCAGTCTGCACCAGGGCTCCTCCCTGTCTCCACCCCATCCCACAGTTTACTTGTTGAAATTATACCTCTGCAGACCCAGTACTTCACCACCAGCCCCCCATACTTCCGGTCTTTTTCACTTTCTGGACTATATACTGGGTTAGCCTCCATATTTTCTGTTGTTGCAGACCTTGGGCTTCTGTTCAGAGTAGAGGAGAAACAAGGTACTTCATTAAAGTTCTTTAGGAAAGAAAGTTTGTTCTCCTTCAAATGTGTGTCAATATTTGCCACCAATCATCACCTCTTTTTGTCACCACAGACCTTCCAAACACCAGGAAATTATTACATACTACTATTACAGTATGTGTGTGTTAACTATATCTTTTTTTCCTCTCCTCTCCAAATTTTTATAAGAATTTCAAGGGAGTTGAGAACTGCAAAATCACCATCTCAAATAAGAAACATAATTATTTTGAAAGAGGACTTAAAATGTGTGATATTTTTCAACACAAATTGTTATTAGAGAATTTTAGACCCTTATCATAGTCCTTATTCTATGTTCTTGCCCCTTGATCTGAAGCCCTTAAATCCTACTTAAATAGGGAAATGATTCAGTATTGCTTAAAAACACACTTCTCTTGGCCCAAATAACCTGGCCTCCTATTAAAAGCTCTGTGAAAAACTCTAGACACTTGGGTCCTAATGGATAACTTCACATGAAATGACGGGGAGAATTCTCCTGAAAGACTCAGAAGCTCCCATTCAGGGATGGGGTGAATCAAGGTTAATTTACATTTCTGAACCTATTCTCTGCATTGTTGTAGGCTGACACAGTTGAGTTTCTAAGAGACAACCAAAATAATATAGTAAGGCACAACTGTAATGCTATTAAAAGCCAGGAATAGCCATGATTAATTACCACCAAAGCTGAAGGGAAAAAGGGAGGACTCCAGGACTCATTTAAATTATATCTATCATTGGGTTTAGAATAAATAAAATCCTTCCAAACCTGGTAAGAAAGAAAGATTGATAGAGTATAAATGGTGTTTGCTATTTAGAAAATTGATACAAGCTCTTAATCTGGAGAACATCTGAGATGTACTTGAGTCATTTGCCTTTGTTTTGTTTTATTTTAAAAAAGCAAACAAAACTGATTCTGTTCATGTGTTTTTGGCACATGCTATGCCAGAATAGATGGCAAAGGCTGTGAGCAACTTACGTGGTACACATGCACTGGACCTGTCTTTGATGATCATCAAAATCCCATAGAGACAGACTTGCATATAGTGTATGGGGTGAAAGACAGAATTGTGTAATTATGCAGTGCATTTGAGCAACGGACATAACCAGAGCAGACAGCTCCAACCCCAACTGAACACTTCAGCTTGAATGATCCATTCACCTATCTGGCACCTTGGATTAAGCAGGTGTTGCAAACTCATCTCTTATCATGAGATGGTAGAAACGACCCAAGAGATCAACTCTGAGTTTATTAGGGAAACGATCACATATATTTGTGGCAGCTTTTATTTCTCTAAAGTGAATTGAATCAAAGTGAGAGCCAGAGTATCCACAGATCTACACAGTCCAGCTATACGTACTACAGGCTGTCCCATGGGCTGCCCCACATGCCTCCCACTGAAGCCTTTTGACCTTGGGCTCAGGGAAGAATAACATCAATGAGCACCACTGCAGCAGTAGCTAATGACTGATGAAAGCTTTCTATTTATCACACGTGGTATTTTCATGTGTTATGTTATTTGACTTTCTGAGTTGTCAAAATGAACCCCCAAGGTCCCACAGCTAAGAATGGGTAGTTGAATTCAGTCTTAACTGACTTTAGGCAAGATTGCTGGGAGAAAAATAAATCTTTATTTTATAGAGCTATCTATAATATGGTAGTCACCAACAGTTCCTTAATCCAAAGTACAACATAAAAAGAAACAGAATTGATATTATTTATGACCAACCAATGGTTGGTCACTATCTCTCTCATCTGAGGCACCTCAAAATAAAGTTCATCATTAATGCATCCTCCCTCTTCCCAAGCCTTTCACCAAAAACTGAAATTCTCAATCAGTAGTTGCTAAGGAACTATCTTTAGGGTTTCACAATCTAGAATGAAATCATTCAGATAATCAATGAAATGAACATGAATACTTTTAGCATCATGGCTATGCATCAAGCATTATTTCATGGGGGAAGGTTCTTACACAGGACATTCAGGATGAGAGATATTTCTAAGGTGAAACAGGTGTGTATGCAGAGTAGAATAACATTTTACATACAGTTTGGTTTCTAAAGTCATCTCAGAAAACAAAAATCAAATACTCTGAAAATTACCTGCAAAAATTTCCTAGGAAAATGACATATTGGAAACTACTCCATCTCACACCAGCATTGGCTGAGACAGCTCTGTCTTCATTTGGGCACAGAGGAAAGGGCTTGCTCTGTGTGGGAATGTGTTGTCTAACAAGGGTACACCCTCTAAATACTAGAATGCCACTCAGTGTGGCTAAACAGTGCTTTTCCTGCTCCTAACCCTGAGGCAAATGCTTACTGGGTGGGTTATTTTAGGTCACTACTTAAAGTCTCCTATCTCCTCCTTGCTTTCTTCCACTCACACCCCTTGGCTTTCTATCTCCTCCCACCAAGTATATTTAATTGAATTCGTTAAAGTTAAAAGTGCATATGACAACCTGATTAAAAATGGGCCGAAGACCTTACCAGACACTTCACTAAAGAAGATATATGCGCGGCAAATGAAGATATGAGAAGATGTTCCATATCATATGCCATTAGGGAAATGAAAATTAAAACAATGAGATACCACTACACATCTGTGAGAGGGACTGAAATCCAAAACCCTGACACTGAATGCTGCTGAGAATATAGAGCCCAAGGAAGTCTCATTCATTGCTGGTGAGAATGTAAGATGATACAGCCATTTTGGAAGACAGTTTGGCAGTTTCTCACAAAACTAAACATACTCTTCCCACATGATCCAGCAGTTGCCACTCCATGGTATTTACCCAAAGGAGTTGAAAACTTCTGCCCATTTAAAAGGCTGCATGTGGATGTTCATAGCAGATTTATTCATAATTGCCAAAACTTATAAGCAACCAAGAGATGATCTTCAGTAGGTGAATGGATAAAGAAACTGTGGTACCTCCAGACAGTGGCACATCATTCGGCATGAGAAAGAAATGCACCATCAAGTCATGAAAAGACATGGAGGAACCTTAAATGTTTATTCCTACATGACAGAAGCCAATCTGTAAGGTCACATATTGTATGATTACAACCATATGACATTCTGGAAAAGGAAAAACTATGGAGACAGTAAATCAATCACTGTTTTGGGGGAGGGAAAGATGAATAGGTGGAGTACGGAACAATGACACTACTCTGTATTACACTACAATTATGGACACATGTTATCACACATTTATCCAAACCCACAGAATGTACACCAAGGGTGAACCCTAATGTAAATTATGGACTTGGGATGATAATAATGTATCAATGTAGGCTTATCATTTTTAATAAATGAACCACTCTAGCGAGGAATGTCAGCGATGGGAGAGGTTATGGATTATGCATAAGTGGGGACAAGGGGCATATAGGAGAAACCTCTGTATCTTCCTCTCAATTTTCCTGTGAACCTAAAACTTATCTTAAAAACTAAAAGTTATTTTTAAAAAGTACATATAAAGTAAGCTCACTTTACTTTGTTGACTCCTACCTATACAAGCATGAAACTAGCTGGTGAGTGCACTACAGCCTTGTTTTGATAAATGATAAGATTATATTGAAAAGGCTAGAAAATGGTCCTCTGCTGTGCCTCCTACAGTCTTTTTTAAATTAGAAAATAGCTTTACCATCTTACCATTTGTGCTGGAATTATTTAGAAATAATAATGATGATGAAGATATGATGAAAAATAATAAAGAGAAAAAGGAGGAGGAGGAGAGGGAGAAGGAAGGGTAAGGACAGAGGAAGAAGCAGAGGAGGAAGAGGGACAGGGAAAAGGGAAAGAGGAGCTAATATTCTAATATTTATGGAACCTTGATCACATGCCAGGCACTATGCTAATTGTTTTACTTGGATTGCTGGAGATCCTACGACAACCATATGAAGTTGGAACAGTTTCCATCACTTTCAATTTAAAAATAAGAACAGTGATGCTTAGTAACTTGCCTGAGCTAGTAAGTGATAGAGCCAGTATTCAAACCCAGACAGTCTGGCACTAAAGCCTGGGCTCTGAACAATCATCACAGCGTGTGTCTTAGTCACTTCCAATTTTATCCTCCCGAGTCTATCCTCACTCCTCTCACCACCTTAATTTATGTCAGTCATTAAATCGTGAACATTCTCCCTCCCAAAAACTCAGCTCCTCCTGCACATTCCCAATAGCACTGCTAGACTCAGCCTCTCACATGAGTTTTAACAATTGATACCTACCTACCTGGCTTCTTTCCTATTTCTAGTCTTCATCTCTGCAAACTATTCTTCCTAGTGCTGACAGAGTGATACTAGTAACCAGCCAATCCCTCTTTATTGTTCCCTGTATTAAACCAGCTCAGTCTCCATCACTGCAGAGATACAGTCAGGTTCTTTAATGTGGCCTATAGAATCTACTGTGATCTTGCTTCAGTCTACACTTTTAATCTCATCCTCTTCCAAATCCTCACACCTACTCCTCGCTTGGTTATATCAAATGACTCTTTTTGCTCCCTTAAGTCATTGTTTAGCCAGTTCCTTCTGCTTAGAGTATCTTCCCATCACCTGTGTTCAGCTCCTTCCCTTCCTAGAAAACTCTTACTCATATTTTAGATCTCAACTTGAATGGTCACCTCTATTGTGATGTTGTTCCTGGCTCTACTAGGTGAGGCAGACACTTCCTTTTCTATTCTCTTATAGCTGCTATGCCTTCCTCTGTGATAGAACTTAACCTCTTGTGTGATTATTGTCTGAGTGGAGGCCTATGAGCTCCAAAGAGCAGTCACTATGTAACATTCAGGGCCCCCTGCATCCCAGTCCCCACCTGTATTTGTAACCTTATCTTCACCACACATAACTGATGTGCCTGCTATATTATACTAACTCACATCCCCCATATGCCTCATGATTTATTGCTTCTGTGTGGTTAATTGGTTAAGCCATCCCTTCTATCTGGATAGATTCCCCCAAATCCTCACCTACCAACACAATGTTTATATTTTTGGGTGCAGCCCAAATATCACCACCTCCTCAAGATTTTCTCTACCCAGAAGTAGTCTCTTTTCTTTGGAACTGCCATAAAGCTCTCTGAACTTTGGCCTCATCTCTCTGGCCTTTTGTAATTTTCTACTTTGTATCAAGCTCCTCTGTGTCCATGTCTCAGTTCCCAGTTCTAAATCAGTCCCTTGAGTCTTTTATTAGAAATCATGTCTTAGTCATATTAGTTTAAAATTCATAGCCAATCTACTTCTCCTTATTTTCCTCCTGTCCTCAAGCCCAGCCAGGTATAATGAATGATTGAATACATATTAGTGACTAGCCATGTTGGTCATGCCATTCTCATCCTCATATTCCCCTTTTGCAAAGAAAGGATTAATGGCAGCAATGGTGGGCTAAGAAATGGTTAATATTAGAAAAGGAACTGAAGGGTGCCTTTTGGTGTATGCTTCTGGGTCTGGTTTACACCAACACTTAGTTCTGTCTGTTCTCAGTGTATGGAACTGAGAGTTGATAAAACCTTCACTGAAGAATAACAATGATCATAGCTAACATATGCTGTGTTTACTATGGTCTGTGCTGAGCATCTTGGATGAATTTGCTGATTCTTCATAGCAATCCAATAAAGTAATACCATTGCTAATTTCACACCTGAGAAAATCCAATTGTAGAGAGGTTATGCAACATATCTAAGATCACAGATCTGGGAGTAAAATCTATGTCTAACTCAAAGCTCAACCTCTTAACCAGCATACTCCTCTCTTTAGAAGCTTTTATGTCAGATATCAGAACCTAGCTACCTTACCGTAGTAGAAGAATGAGAGTGGTAATGTTCCTTTCTGTAGAGATTTATTTAAAACAAAGTTTCTTGGGGAATCTGGGTGGTTCAGTCGGTTGAGCTGCCAGTTTAGCTCAGGTCATGATCTCATGGTTCATGAGTTCGAGCCCCATGTCAGGCTCTGTGCTGCCAGCTCGGAGCCTGGAGCCTGCTTCAGATTCTGTGTCTCCCTTTCTCACTCTGCCCCCCTCCTCTTCTCAGGCTCTGTGTCTCTGCTTTTCAAAAATAAATAACGATTAAAAAATTTTAAAAAAAGTTTCTCAACCTTAGCACTATTGAGATTTTGGGCTGCATTAGTCTTTGTTGTGGGGGTCTGTCTTGTGTATATCAGAATATTTAGCAGTACTGTATTCTAGTCTCTATCCATTATGTGTCCACAACTTCTGTACCTTTCTCACACCCCCAGTTTTGGCAACCAAGAATGTTTCCAGATGTTATCAAACCACCCCTGGTGAGAATCATTTGATTTAAAGGAAAAGAATGGCCCCTTCCCCTTATTAGGATAGTATATCCCAATCACAATTTAGGAAAAATGCTAAATAAATGATATTGCAAGAGAAGGAATTTCAACTAGAACAATTAGTCTCAGCTGAGTGGCCATTAGGGGAGAATTTCCTGAGGTGTTTTTTTTAACATTCATTAACTGTCCATGCGAAGTGTATCAGAACCTTGGACAGCGGTTAGGGCAGCTGAGGCATAATTCTTTCAAGAGATAACTGAGGACCAGAGGCATGCCTAGGACATTTAGTCCACGTGGAGCCAATTTCCAACATTTCTACCCGAATGAAATCCAGTTAAAATGGTCATTGAAAGTATTCTTTCAGAGGAATAGCAAGAAAGAAACCCTTTGAAAGGAAATATGTGGAAAAGGAGAGAGGCCACCTCAAATTTGCCGTGGTAACAGGACCAGGTGTTTTCATGTATTGCTCAAGTGTGAATTCTAGTTTTTTAACAATTAGTGGTGGGGCGCTCCCTTCCAAACTCCCATCTGCCACCACTACAAGGAATGAAGGCATACCTCTCAGCCTTGGATAATTCTGCTACTGTACCCAATAAAATATTACAGGTCAGTAAAGCCTGAACAAAGGGTGAATTAACTGGATTAACTGAGGGACTTTGCACTTTTAAAAGGGACAAAAGCTGAAAAGCTAAGGAATTTCTTAAAGTTCTAATGTTAGAATCACAGCAGTGACTTTGGAATTCTTAGCTTGGAGTTGGATGTATTGAGGGCATTCTTCTTATCAGCACCTCAGATTTTACCTTGCAGCCATCACCCTAGTCTTCCTGCTCACCAGATGAGATTCCATAATTATAATGTAACTCCGAAGCTGACTTGATCAACAATACAAGGATACCATGAAAAGTACTATTTCTATGGCTCATTGTGAAGACTATATATAAGGAAAGGAATGAGGTATTCTCCTCATGTTAAGGACTTGGTCACATTTTTGAAGAATGTTGATTTTGAAACTTACTGTTGTAATGGGAATATTGGAAATGATATGGAAAAATCCTAGCTTCTCCCCTTACCAGCTTTGTGACTTGAGACATGTCACTCAATTTCTTTGAACCTCGGTTTTCTCCTCTATAAGATGAAGCTAATAATACCCATATTAAAGAGTTGCTGAAGGGCAATGTGATTTATTTTCTCCTTTTTTTTTCCTTTTGGGCTTTTCTGTGCTTACCAGGAAGTGTATAAACTGTTTAAGGATATTGCATATGATATTATTCCAGTACAAGGTGGTTTCTCTCCCTTTCTATTTATTCATGGCTGCATTCATTCACCCAGTACGTTGATTTTCTCAACAGCTACAGGCAGAAAGAAACCCTGAATACTCAGTCCTAGTCACTTTGTACAGCTCTTTCATGCATTCTGTGTTGTCCAAATATCTTATTTTCTATTATTTATGCTGCTGTCATTTCTATAAGACCCCACATAGGTTATACTTTGTCAAAACAGGGACACCTTTCAGATTTCATCTGCTGGCATGTTTTGGCATCCTCTGAGAAGCTGAGAAGCAATGTGCTGAGCTGTCCACAGAGGGCTGGGCAGTTCCCTCATCTTCATCATTCCATTCTCTGCCCTTGTCTCCCAAGGTTCCAGAAAGTAACAGTAAGGATAGATAGAACTGCCCAGAAAAATATGGTAAGAAAAGGAATTGCTTACCAAGATGATATTTTTGAGACCAAAGCACCATTTAAATGGTGTTTGGCTGAATTCAAACTTCACTAGCGTCTCTGTTATCTTAAAAATCTGTCATTTTGTTCTGTCCTAGGACATGTGCTGGCAACAAATGGTATTTCTCAGTAACTATTCAAGAGAAGGCTGTGGGAAAAAACTCCAGAACAAGGAGGCCAACAGTATCTTTCAATCCATATAATCTGTGAATTAGGGGTGATTTTAAACATGAGTTCCTTGGATCCATAGAATTCTTTAGGAATGCCTATGTGGGGCCACCTCAGAAAACCATGTAAAGAACCTCAGTTTGGGGCTCCTAGCCTTCCATACTTCCTTAAATCAGAGTAGCTCAGTGTTCATCTATTATAATTATTCATGAGATTTTTAAGAAAACAGCTTTATTGCTAAAAAGATATGAAACACATTTGAAGTGGTGACTTTGGAGCTTTGTGTGGAAGCCTCCAATCCCTCCCTAGACTGGATTTATTTGTGGTTCTTGAAAATCAGTGACTTAAATAGTTAGAAAAATGCAAATTATGTTTAGGGGAAAGAATGAAAGTGGTTAGAACCTGGAGGTTCCCTCAACTAGAAAATTTATGAAAACCAATTGCTTTCTGTATTTTTTTTCACAACACAGCTCAGAAACATGGTATTCCTCACTATCATCACTTCTCCCCTTCTCATTCGCAACTTAATCCAGTCTTACTTGACTTCCATCTTCATTGCACTACTAAAATCAAAGTCCACCTTATCATTAAATGAAACAAACATTTTAGTTCTTATCTCACTTGATATCTCATGGCAGCATTGGATATTGATGACCACTTCCCTCTTCTTGAAACCATGCTGATCCATTAGACTTCATGGTCCCAAATAGACCATGTGGCTGTCCTTCTGCCTCTTATCCATCTCCCTTAGGTATTCCTTCTTCTCTCATCCTGTCAATTCTGTCCTGGGTTCTCTTGCATCAGTATTCTGTCTTCTTTGCA
Organism: Panthera onca; assembly: GCF_046562875.1. NCBI lineage: Eukaryota > Metazoa > Chordata > Mammalia > Carnivora > Felidae > Panthera > Panthera onca. The sequence continues at coordinate 159,159,342 of NC_138342.1, forward strand.
GGAACTCATTCACTGCCATGATTTTAATTACACCCAATTGCTAATGACTCTAAAATATTTCTTCCAACCCTGAGCCATAGACCCACACATCTTCATTTTTATTTCTCACAGACACCTCAATTTCAAAGTGGCCAAAGTCTATTTCATCATCTTCCTTATAACCTAACCCTACATTTTTAGCAGAGTCCTCACTACCACCACCTGCATAGTTGCCTAAGCCAGAATCCTGAGCATCATTCTTGACTCCAGAATCCTCAACTGCCATTTCTCTCTCCTCCTCTCTCATGTTGAATTAATCATGGGGGCACCATTTTGGTTCCTAAGCATTTCTCATAGCTTTCTGCTTTCCTTCTTCTGCACCTCCAGTTCTTAGTATAGCCCACTCTCATCTGAATGGCAGCAATGACTTCCCAGTTGGTCTCCCAGCAGCCATTTGTGCCTTCTTTAATCCAGTCTCCATATTTTAGGAAAACCGATCTTTCTAAAACACAAAGTTAATTACACCTATGCTTTACCACCCTTTAATTGTTCCTCACTTTTCTTTGGTAAACTCAACCACTTTACATGGCTTATAAGAGAGTGTATAAGATTAATCCTTCTTAGCTTTAAAGCCTCATCCCTCAGTATTCTGTTGAATTCTGAATTTATACATTCTCCTTGTCCTATGGCCTTTTGATGTTTTACTCTAGGCTTTAGCTGGAATGGACTTCTCCTAGTTCTTTACTTATCTACTTTAACTACTTTAATATCTCATTGTACATGTTCCTGCAGGAAATGTTAACTAATTCCCCGAGCCTTGGTGAATTTCCCACTCATGTGTTTCCACAGCCATTCTTCCTTTCTGTATACGAGCATTTATCCCATTGCATTGCCCTTGTCTGTTTACCTTTTTTATCCCCCACCTAGACTGTAAGTTAGAAGAAGACAGAAATCTGTTATATCCCTAGCACTTAGCATTGTGCTTGACATTCAATAAATAATCCCCAATGAATGAACAAATGAATGGGCCCTAGAGAACAAAGAAGAATGTGTCTTAGTAATCTTAAGATAGGTGACATTTGAGGTATATAAAAAGAAGGAACTAAAAATAGGCAAACAGTGGGGAATTTGGTTCCAGCATAAAAGGGATCATTTAATATCATTTGAAGTATGAGCCTTGTAAATCATGTAAGACAAGATATGCAAAATTTAAAGAGTCTGGAATTGACCACATAAATGTGAAACCAGGCTACATTTTTTAACTGGACATCGGGGACTGATATGGAAGAAAAAAAATGTTAGAAAGGGAAAACTTAAAAGTAACGAAGACTCCCAAACATAAGCTCTAAGCCTTGAGTGGGGACAGTGCTCAATCAATAAATACTACACAAATACCTTAGACAAGTAAGGGCTATTCTAGGTCCTCAGCATTCAGAAATAGGCGAGCCATATTTCTTGATTCAATGAGTTCAAAACATTGAGAGAGAACCACAAACAATAACAACAATACAGCTAGGAATGAAGAAAATACTGGGGCTGCATACAAAAGGGGCCATGAACTCTATTTGCAGGGAGACTTCCAGATTACAAGTGTACTAAGCCATGAAGGACAGTTGTAAGCCATGAAGGACTAGGATTTAAACTGACAACGAAGAGAGGTAAGGGAACATTAGGAAATTCTGGGTGGGCAAAGCAGCAATCACAAGACAAGAATCGAGGGAAATCATGGCATGTTTAGGAATGGCAAACATACCCATGAAAATTGTCATAAAGTTCATGGACAGTGGTGGGAGATGATGAAGCTGAACAGCCAGTAAACCCAGACCTTGACTACCCATGCTAAGGTGACTAAAGGCATTGAGAAAACACCAACTTTTTAAAGGAAATTAGTAACAAGTCAGTTGTAACTTTTAGAAAATCCCTTTAACTGACTGGAAAGTAGACAGACTAGATGAGACAGTGCTTAGAGAAGGGCTAACGCCATAATCCAGATGTCCTTGGGTGACTTCAATCATAACTGGCTGACTCAAGGAAATGACAGAGTCTGTGTGGTGGGGTAGGAGGTGGCTGTGTGTGTAACAGGGGGATATGTGGAAAGATAGGAACTGAGATGCGATCTGCACTTTTCCAAATCCTGGTTTTTGTCATGAGTAGAGCCTTAGCAATCTTATTCTTCTGCACAGTTTGAAAAGGTCAAATTCCTGAATTAATTCCATGAGGTGAAGGGCAACTCTAAGAGATGATAATGAAGCATATTACAGGAAATTAAACAAGGTATTTCTTCATCTTTAAAATGACTTTGTGCTACCTAAGTAAATCCATCTGCCAGATTTCATCTTGTCTCTTTAGAGAACTTCCTAGATGCTAAGGCAGTATCTTTCCTCAACATATCATATATGAAATATTAAAATCCCAGGTAAATACAGAATGCCAAATCAATGCATTTGTTAAAACATCAATACAACAAGAACAGCTGGTTTGTTCCCTTCCCTGAAAAAAAGAAAAGTCTTCCTGAATGTTCCTGGCAGATCTGTCATCTCTTCTTCAAGCCAAGTGACAAGTGAGTTATACAATGGGGCTTCAAAGGGTTCTAACCATATTGCACAGCAGATGCTCTGAAACTATTATTCAGAGAGTCTGCCCAGGCCCCCTATTGCCCTCTGATTCCCTTGAAGCAATTTATGACCTACTCTCTCTTTGCATCAGTTACATTATGACTACATTAATCTAAAAGACGCATTAACCTCACCTCTACTTCAATTTCCCTGAATCCTCACCCCCCAATACACACACATACTTCACATTGTACCACCCATATATACACATTAGGCTTCCTTTATGGATTGGCTAAAGCAGGATTCTTTCAGAAATATATTAGTACCAAAATGACCCGTTTGATATATGCTGAACTTTTACCTAATTCACTAGTTCTGGTCCTTTCTGCTTTTGTTCCACCGTAAATCCTCCAACAGCTCTCATTCTGGAGGATAATGATCTTTCTTCTCATTTCCAGTTAATCTTATTTCTCAATCAATCTCACCTTAAAATTAACCCAGGTTATCACTTCATATGATGTTTGCCCTATGTGAAATTTCTATAGACTGTCCTTAGATCCACATTTTGGAGGTACTCAATAGTGTTCATTATAGTGCTACTTTCAGTGAAATCCTATCTTTGACATATTGAGACTACAAAATACTTTGCATTTATAGATCTTGCTGAATTCATGCCTATTACGTACACAGCAGCAAATCATGAAAATTAGAGTTGGGAAAGTCTTATTAGGACTGAAAGTCCATCCCCAGAGGCTATGTGAGAATGCTACTTACAATTCAACATTTATTAAGCTCCAAAATGCACTAGGTCCTTTACAGAGCAAAGAGCTGGACAGAGTCAGAGTCTAAGTTATTTACAATAACACACCATCACTGTGTCCATTTTTCTCTTTAAAGGACTCCAGAAATGACGCTTCTAATGTTTTCCACAAACGATGCTATGGCCTGATAGATTTTTCTGATGAGAAGTCTTCCTGGTATCTAGCCTATGTATTCATGTGAAGAGGAGTTTAATTCACCTTCCACCACTAATAATCAGAAGCAAAATAAACCTAAATAATATGAACACTGGGAGTAACTTCTTCCAGTGTTTCACTGAATTTCCTTTCTTATCTTCAAGCAGGAGAGAAGAAAACCAATTCTCAGTAAACGGTGCCTACAGATTTTATAAAAACTGAATAATTAAATAATGTCTCTATGTTCTTTCTCTTCTCCTTTAGCTTTCTCCCACTTTTGATAAAAATACATCCATACAGGAGCACGTGAGTGGCTCAGTTAGTTAAGCATTTGACTCTTGGTTTCAGCTCAGGTCATGATCTCATGGTTCATGAGTTCGAGCCCCACATTGGGCTCCGCACTGACAGTATGGAACATGTTTGGGATTCTCTCTCTCCCTTCTCTCTCTACCCCTACCCTACTTGTGCTCTCATGCTCTCGCTCTCTCTCTCTCTCTCTCTCTCTCTCTCAAAATAAATAAACTTTAAAAAATACATCTGTACATATACCTATCACTTAACACAATATCTTGACCACTGCTTGGTACATGGGAAGCATTCAATGAAACTTTTATTAAGTGGATGCATAATAAGAAAAATTTTTTTCAGTAACATGCAATTGTGGTATGCTTGACTCATCTTTGTATTGTTAGGCTAAAAGTGCTAGGGAAAAATATACTAGGAGTTTCAAGATTCACCATGCTTTTGAAAATCTGCCGGTGCAAATTACACAGCTCCTTAGTGTACCTCTAAAATATACAGATTCACACATGGGATTCTACTCCTGAAATCATTATTCCACTATATTCTAATTAACTGGGATGTAAATTTAAATAAGTAAATAAGTAAATAAATAAATAAACAAACAAATTCACAAATCAGAGTGTAAGTCAACTAACATTCATGCCAGGAATTTTGATTACCATTCAAAAGTTATTTTGACTAAAATAAACCAATGTCTACTAAGTGAGAAGTTTTAAAATAAAATAAAATCAGGACACTAGAGTAGTGGGAGCTATCAAGTGAACTAATCTTGGCTCTCTTTTTTTCACTGAGTTGATTGACCTGAGATGGTATAGATCTCAGATGCAGACTATTACTTAAATAAACACACAGCTGCTATAGAAACTATATAGCCAGTTGATGAACTGAATATATTACTACATCTTAGCACTATTTAGTACCAGGATCTATGTGTTCAATGCAAATTCCTCAGGCTGCAATTTATAACCCATTCTCTCACCTTGGCTCTGGAAAGACAGTGATAATTATATTTAACTCTAGAATGTTTCTTAAATCTCATGATATTTACCATATATTAAGTGAGACATTGATCTTCAATTTTCCTGCTAACGGGAAGATGACACTGTGCAGTATTTCCTTTTCCAAATGCTCTCCATGTATCACACCCTTTCTCCTATCTGCCTTACTTCATCCCCATCCCCAACCAAGCAAGGTACACATGGAGATATATCATTAACTTATTTGCCTAAAAATTGAAAAACAAACAAACAACTATTAGTCATAAGGGAAACGTGATATTCTGAAATCTATAGCCACTGGAGGTGAATAAACAAAGTGTGAAAATATTTGCAATAAAAAGTGCAAAGATCTTCATTATTTAGATTAAACAGTAAGAAATGGAAATAAACCTTAGCTGCATTCGAAGGCCGGCTTAGGTAGATAGCTATGGAAGAAACCTATAATAGCTCTGGTGTGCTGGTCAGAAACATGTGGTCTCAGATCTCCTATGAACTAACCATGCAAACTTCAGAAACAATGCACATGCCTTTTCTTGGTTTTAGTTCACTTACTTGTAAAATAAAAAGAAGGACCTAGATTATTCCCAGGTATTTTGCCGCTAACAAATTGCATGTTTTTTAAAAAATTTTTATTCCTTTTTAAAAGTTTTTTAATATTTATTTTTAAGAGAGAGACAGACAGAGAGCAAGCTGGGAAGGGGCAGAGAGAGAAGGAGACACAGAATCCAAAGCAGGCTCCAGGCTCTGAGCTGTCAGCACAGGGCCCAATGCAGGGCTTGAACCTACGAACCGTGAGGTCATGACCTGAGCCAAAGTTGGCCACTTAACCAACTGAGCCACCCAGGCATCCCTTTAATTTTTATTCTTTAAAAAATGTTCTACAGCTCTTGATATAATATAGAGGATATGATTTGACTCTTGGTTTCATAACTATGTACAATAAAAATTTAATATGACATTAAATATCCATATGAGGAATGGCATTCTTAATGAGCATTTGCAGTTAATCTTTGTCACTTTGTCACATCCCTGCCACGAAGGCATCACTACCTTCACTTTACAGATGAGGAAACAGAAGCTAAAAAAAATATAAAGAATTTACTTTGTCACATGGTGTAGTAAAGAGTGGAGCTGGAGTCAGAACCCAGGTCTAACTACAAAGCCCGAGTTCTTTACATCATACCAGAATGAATCTTCAGCAATGAGTTAGAGTTTTAGTTTATAACTAAAGTATTAGTTACTTACTAACTGGTAGTTATAAATTTATAACATTTATAATTTTCAATGTTTTATTCCAGAAGCCAATGAAACATAATAGTGGTACTTAATATATTTGAGCCTTTTCACTATACCAAACACTGCTCCAAGCAATGTATGTGGGTTATGTCATTTAAATTTAGTTGAATCCTGGGGTGCCTGGGTGGCTCAGTCGGTTAAGTTTCCAACTTCAGCTCACATCACGCTCTCCCAGTTGGTGAGTTCAAGCCCCACATTGGACTCTACTCTGACAGCTCAGAGCCTGGAGCCTGCTTGATTCTTTCTCTCTCTCTCTTTCTCTCTCTCTCTCTCTCTGCCCCTCCCTGCTCATGCTCTCTCTCTCTCTCTCTCTCTCTCTCAAGAATAAACATTAAAATTTTTTTCAAGTAAAAATAAATAAATAAATAAATAAATAAATAAATAAATAAATAAATTTAGTGCTATCCTAAGGGGGAACAGAGAAGTGGGCAAAGAGGTCAAATCCCATAGCAAGTGAGTATGAGTTCACATCTGAATACCTGTCCCAGGTTTGAGAGCTTGCCCCCCTCAAACTGAAGTTCTTTCTTAAGCAAATGGAGGAAGTGTTTACAAAGCTGAGTCACTGCAATTGTTACCTGAAGGAAAAACATTTACTGGTGTTGGTCTCATTATCAGTCCTATTTCCAGGCATATCCGAAAATAGAGTATTTGTTCAAATCACTGTTTTCTCATACTTCAAGTGCTCAAAAGCATTTTCAGGAACCATTGGTTACTGCTGCTCATCCCCCTGCTTGGCCACCTGTTGTAACTCCAGTCCTCATCTGTAATCTGTCCCCATTCCATATTTAACCTGTGAGGGGTATCTGATCCCTTTAAGATTTGTATAGATCTTGCAACAGTGAAGACTTCATTATTTTCAACAGCTGAGTATTTAATAAGTGACACATAAATTAGATATGTGTCAATATGTACTTCAATGTATGTTAACGTACACAAACCAAGAAGTAAGTGTATGGATAAAAAAGCAGAGACCCTTTTGGTTTTCTTTTCAAGTGCATCTGAACTAGATTTTCAATTTTTCACATGTCAAATTGTTGTAAAGTTTGGCATAGCAGAAAAATTGAATGTTTGGGAAAGACCAGTTTGCTTTTTAAGGAAAAGAGTCACTCCAAACCCTGCTGACATGTTACTCTTTGGTAAGACTTGCATTTATACTAAATATGCCTAACGTATCATCTTCAGTGGGTGGAATTCACAGTCTCCCGTGACCTGGAAACACTAAGTCGTTCATTTCCTCAGGAGAGTATGCATCTGGCTGTGACATGCTGAATAAATCCATCATATTTCTATCAGAAAGTAGTATTCCAATTTAGATTGCTTAACCCAAACAATCATATTGTGCCCACAGATAAAAACTGACATGAAAGAAAACAACTAACTATTGACTGAATTTAACAAAGGTTCCCTTTTACCATCTTCAAACAACGAGTTCGTTACATGGGCCCACTTTCCCAAGTCAGTCTGTATATGCCAAGAGGGTTGGGAAGTCCAAGAAGATTGTCACCTTACACAGTGAAGAGAACAAGTGGCACTTACCCCAATTTTACATCCTCCATTTAATAAATATTGGCAACTAATTTTGATTTTTCATCCTCCAAAATGGTGAGAATCTGGGAATATCTCAACAGCTCTGCAGAATGTGCTCCTTCTGTTTGGAATGCTCTTCCCCCAGGTATCTGCACAGCTCACTCCCTTTTATCCTTCAGACCTTTGCATAAACTTCATTTTATCTGTGAGGCTTACTCTAATTAGTTCATTTTAACCTACCACTGCAGTCCCTATCACTTTCTCAACTTCTGCTTCTCAATAGCACTATTATATTTGATTTTCTACACATCTTTTCTGTTTTTTAGTGTCTCCTCACACTAAAATGTAAATTCCAGAAGGGCAGAGAGTTTGTTTAGCTCACTGCTGTATCTGCAGTGCCTAGAAGAGTGCCTGGCTCATAGCAGGTGCTCAATAAATATTTATTTCTTTGATGAATAAGGGAATGATATCCCCCAAATATAGGTTTGCAACACTTCTGGTAGATCCTATAATGTCCCAGTTTTATATATAAATAGAGCTTCTCGGGGCACCTGGGTGACTCAGTTGGTTAAGCATCCAACTCAGGTCGTGATCTCATGTCCGTGAGAGAGCCGCACATCAGGCTCTGTGCTGAGCATGGAGCCTGCTTGGGATTCTCTCTCTCTCTCTCTCTCTCTCTCTCTCTCTCTCTCTCTCTGCTCCTCCTCTGCTTGTGCTCTCTCTTTCTCTCTCTCAAAAATACAGAAACATTATAAATAAATAAATAAATAAATAAACAAATAAATAAATAAATAAAATAGAGCTCCTTATCAGGGATACAGTCTACTAAAAGGCTTATTTTCTTTTCAAAACAATTAGAAAAATGTTGGTTGGAACATCCAGCATCTTTTTTTCAAAGACCTCAAAAGTCCAGGAACCTCATAAGTTGCAGTGATTTGTGTCCTAATCTTGATCTATCGCTGTCTCAGCAGGGTGACCTTGTCCAAATCACTTAGAATCTTGGAACCTCAGTTGTACAGGAATGAAAATTAAAGAACACAAAGTTAATGGTGATTGGTTTTGTTCCATATTCTCAAATCCCATGATTCTTAGGGTATATTCTTTCTTCATTTAATATTTCATGTGTATAGAGCATATACTTGTTAATTAAAAATCCAGACTAGGGGCGCCTGGGTGGCTCAGTCGGTTGAGCGTCCGACTTCAGCTCAGGTCACGATCTCGCGGTCCGGGATTTCGAGCCCCGCATCGGGCTCTGGGCTGATGGCTCGGAGCCTGGAGCCTACTTCCGATTCTGTGTCTCCCTCTCTCTCTGCCTCTCCCCCGTTCATGCTCTGTCTCTCTCTGTCTCAAAAATAAATAAACGTAAAAAAAAAATTTTTTTTTAAATCCAGACAAAATAGAACACTTGCTCAAAAGATATAGAAAATAAGGAATCAGGAAGATCTGTTATCTGGGCTTTCACATAAAAGTTTTTATATGGAATTTATGTGAAAGTTATTTAAAAAGTCAAATGTTTTAGCTCCTTTGTCATTACCTCTGCCATTGACAGCTCTGAATTTGTGAATTACACCCTACATAAGCACAGTTCCAAGTTTCTTTTCTTACCCAGATTACAAAGCCACTGAATTGTCTTTTCATCTTGGATGCTCCATTGAACATACTATACAATTTTTCAACACCATAATTTGATCTGAGAACATCTGCAAAAAATCTGGAATGCATTTTTCCCCTTCTCAGCACTTGACTTCAAGCCTCACATGTCAGACATTCTTCCACAGTTTCTGTGACATATTATTGGGCAAACCATCAGCAATACTTATATTTTGGAGAGTGCCAGTATGAACAGGAAATGAGCCAGGTTAACATCATCATTAACAGAATCTTAACTACCTGTTCAACCTATGGATAAATCTGTTCTTTTAGAAATAATAATCTTGTGGCATTTTCCTCACTGTTATTCTTCATTTGAAATGGTTTCTTAAGTACAATCAAGATTATTTCATTCACATATTTATTTTCTCAAATAATTGAAACTTCCAGGAAAGAACTGCAAGGCATTCCCTGGGGTCACTGTCTTAAAAGGTAAGGAAGTTCAACTAAACATTCACATTTTACCTCAATCATGCACACACAATAGCTAATGTTTCCTTTCTCTTATTGTATTCCTTCACTCTAGGCCTTATTCCCTCCTTTCCACAAAAATTCACCCGGAAATGCCACCACTTCCTTTGATTTCCCCTCCCTATTTTCCCCCTTCCTTTTATATTTGCCTTTGATCACTCCTTTATTTTCATCTTATTTTCTTGTGGATTTCTAGCTACCTGCTCCTTTTCTCTGCTCTTCCTATGTATCTTGGAAGATTTTATTTATTTTTGGTTCTGACAGATTAGGTGTGTTAAACAGCTGAAATTTACTTTCTCATGATTCTGGAGGCTGGAAATTCAAGATCAAGGTGTCTGTAGGGTTTCTTTGGGGGCCTCTCTCCTGGGCTTGAAGATGGCTGTCTTTCTCTGTCTCTTCACATGGTCTTCCTTCTGTGTGTGTCTGTGTCCTGATCTTTTATTCTTATAAGGATACCAGTTATATTGGACCAGGACTTATCCATGTGACCTCATTTTACCTTAATCACTATGTTCAAAGTCCTATCTTCAAATACGGTCACATGTCTTGGGTGTTAGGGGCTAGGATTTCAACATATGAATTTGAGGGAACACATCTCAGCCCATAACTGGTTCCTTCCTTCTCTTTTCTCTTTGATTATTCACCTACTATTTTTCTATGCTTTCCTATTTCATTTTTATGATTTATTTATTTACTCTGGTCTCTATTCATTAGACCGATCCCTTTTTCATGCCGCAGGGACAATCTTATCCCCACTGCTCTCCAGAGACACTCACCCCCAAGAATCCCAGCAACAAAAAAAACACTCTGGCTTTTTGTCTTGAGACCAAAGAAAGGAGTTTGAAGATAACATGTGGAAGCGGTCACATATGGCTCCTCCACTCCGAACCAGATGCTGGGAGATATCATTCAGCCAACATACTGCCACAGAGAGAAACGAGAAGGGGACAAAAAGGCCAAGCTGCCAGATTTCAAACTTTATATTTGTTTCTATGAAGGGTTAGAAGTATATTGTCAATTTTTTTTTCCTTTTAAACTTGCTGCTGACTCATCACACTTAATAACTGAGCAGAAATATATCAGTTGTTCTTTCACTTTCATCATCCTTAAAGAAGGAAAAGTAACTAATCTTATCATTATCCGCTCAAACACTACTCAGTGACTGTGCAGCCACAGAACTCCAGAGAAGCTCTCTGGAGGTATTCTTACTCAGAGGTGTGGTGGGAGCAACTTGCATTCCTGACTAGCCTTCTCCACTGTAGGAGTCTTAACTCCATTCTTTTGCTCCAAGTGTTTGTTGAATTGGAGCCTTTATTCTTTTCCCCAGTCTAGCATGTATAGGAGAGATGCTCCTGCCCTGGAGACATACCGTGCTGTGTTCAATCTGTTCTGAGTTTCCCAACAGGCAGAAAAAGCATATGCTTAGGGCACTCTGCAAGGCAGGATCATCAAAAAGATGTTTGAAAGAGTTTTATATTTAATAATGATATCTCTCCAGAAAAGCATTAAATGGGCCATCTTTGAGGGAAAAAATTCAATCTTAATGGACTTATATATTTGTATTTTACATCTTGGTATTAGTATTTCATAATTTTTAATTACATATCTCAGAAGAATGGGCACAAGATAAGATTCTTGGTACTATTCTTTCTAATTGTCTTAGTCCGACTCATTTTATATTTAAAGTACAATTAGAAATTAGAAGTTATTTATTGTAAGAAGTGTGAATATAACTAGCATTTTAACTACTCTTGAATAGAGTTAGTTTTCAAAAGGTATTAAGTTTAAGGCATTGAAAAAAGGCATGATTCAGAATATTCACTGGCTCTGGTCTTGCAGCATTTTTATTTCATTGTGGATCATCCATGTATTTTTCAAACTCCCTTAAGTTCTTATTTATTGATGTGTCTCTAAGTATTTAGTTCATGAGAACTGATCCAAAAAGAATTGCAAGGGTGCCTCATTGAGGATTAAAGCCACAGAGTGACAGCTCAATCCTTGGCCTACCTCCATCTGGAAGCTTCGGTTCCATGTAGACACCAGCACGTATCCTCTCCCCATTAGAGAGAATTTAAAGAAGTCTAGGTTAAGAGTGGAAAAAAAAAACATCCAATTAGCCTGTTTGCCCTCCTTGGTCTCAAGGTCCAGTAACTGAGTCACAGTACTGGTAAACTGCCAATCTCCCAGTCCCTCTGGGATCGTAGCCTTCCTCCAACTCATACCAAAGGACTTACTTTCAACAACTACACCACAATGTCTCTTCACAACAGAAGCTCATTCAACTTAAAGACAACACTGGGGAGGACTTATGGCAAACGTTAGCCCCATTTTTTGAGGTATCATCTACCAGTTTTTCAAGTGAGAAAATTAGTTCAGTGACTTGCTCCAAATCCCATCTGATTTGGCATATATTGTCATTATCTTAGCTCTACCCTTTCTCCCAAACAACACCCTCTTCCCTGCTTCCTGTTTCCTGCTTTCCACAAAAAATTTGACATCCAATTAAAGCAGTACATTTCAAATGAGATTTAGATACCCAGGAACTGTTTAAGAGCAAAAAGTAGAAAAAAAAAAAAAAAAGACACAAAGTATCTTGTTTAGACATTACAGCAGTTCATGCCCCTGTACTCCAATATAGACTCTATGCATCCTTCTGGATAAGAGTGACCTCTTGCCCCACTCTTGCCCTTATCATATCACTTACAAAAGGCCAAGGTTGAGAGTCAAATACTGACTCTTGTCTATGCAAATTGAACATGTCTTTTGTTCAACAATTTACAGTACGGTTTTCATGTTGAGAGCCACAAAGCTCAGAAAGTAAACACTAGAAAAATTTAAGAATCGGCATTGCATTTACTGGGATGCTGCTTTTGGTTTATCTAAATATTTTCCACTCAAATGAACTTTAAATGACTTGTATATAGTGTATGTCCTCATCTCTACAAGAACCACTTGAATAATGCTGTAATTAATATGCACCATCACACAAATAGGCCCTGTGAATATAAATACACTCTCCACACAGCGTACCTACATTTGTACTTATTCTCTAAAATAAACAGCAATTGATGCAACTGGAGTGATGTGTACAATCTGCAGCAGAGTACTGAGCATGCAGAATGTACTAAAAAAAATGCATTTGTGATGGAGCCAATATTAAGCGCACAGCAACATGACTGATGGGAGTTCTCTGTAGTAAAAGTCCACAGAGTGGGAAACATCTTGCTGTGTTATTATACAGGGCAACGTGTGAAAGCTAATATATAACAGTTGTAGAAGGAAATGATTTGAATGAGTCTCTATTCAAACCTCCAGAGGGCCATAACTGATTTTCAGTTTTAGTTTTAGTTTTAAATCAGAGCAAAGCAATAACAATTTAAATAATCTTTTAAGGCACGGGCTTCTTTTTGCTGCTGGATATGTCACTTTCTGGGGAAAGAGCTAAATGGTCAGAGTACCAGCATGCTGTCTTTCTTAGCAGAAAAGGAGGAAGAAGGAGGATTTATGAGTGGCCTTGGAGTCCAGTTTTCTGTAGGATGACACCTTTGGCAAATGAAGAGGGGGACTCATGCCTATCCTCACAGTGTGGTGGGGAATAGTGATAGGGAAACTGAGGCAATGTCCTCAAATATCTTCATTTTTGGGAAGTGCAATTGGAGATCCAGAAAAGCAGTGTGACTTACTTACGATCACACAAGTACCTTAATGGCAAAGCCAGGCCCTTAACCAAACCTCTGAATCCCCTGCCTCTGCATGCTTGGTATTTGGAGATGAGGCAGGAATTGAAGATTGTCAACTTAGTGTCAATTTATGAAGCTATAAAAGAATTCATATCTGAAAAATCTTTTTTTTTTCTCATACAGACACACCGACCTCCAGAACATGAGGCTGAAAGTGAGCACTGATATCCAAGAGGCGAGCCAATTACCATTAAGAAATCTGTTCTTTCTATGTGCTCCAAGAGCTGTTCGCACCCAGCTGCACAACCTCACAGGGCTTTAGTCAATGGTTACAGGTCACTCGTCTGCCACGGTGCTCTGGAAAGTCATAAGGCAGGGCAGAATTTCTGGGTCAGAAAGGATCTGAGAGGCCATCTATTCTAATGTCCCACAATTTCCAGAAATCTTCCCTGTCACGTTACTAATACTAGATGATGGTTCAGCCTTTGTTCTAGAACTCCCAGTGGCAGAAGCTTGCTATATTCTGAGGCCGTGTGACCCATCCCATTGTGCTATTTATCTGGAAATTGGTGACCAGGACTACAAAGTATGGTTGTATAAGCATTTTGAGATGTGTACAGCAATGTCCTGGTGAGCAAAACAGTAGCAATGCCAATCTAGTAGCCTTCTGTTCTAAAGTAATTGCAACTACCCGGATGGAGGAGGATTCTTTGTACAAAAACATCTGTCTCCCAAGCTGGGTGTCAGTGAAGCTGTCAGTGACTGGGAGGAGGAAGGGAGAAGGAAGTCCAACATTTTCCAGTTTACACAATCACTAGTGGTGGTCTTAGTGGCAATATGTATAATGCTTCTAGACATGAGGGGAGAACTGACAAGAAAAGGCCGTAAGAGAAGTGTGCTGATGTGGATACTGAAGCCCGGAAGTGATTTCTCCAGTGCGGTAAGAAGATAAACCAACTGTTCAGTCTTGTGCCACCAGTGAGCTTCTGCGCTCAACAAAAGTCAAAGTCTCCGGGACCTTTTAAAGATGAAGGGAAGCGGTACTTGGGGTCTTTGACTGCACAACCTCAAGGGTGAAAGTGAAGATTGTGCTGCTAAAAGTCCACTATCCTGAAAGTTCTCCTAATGTCAGACCAGTTCCTTGAGCATCCAGATCCAACCTAACTTTCAGGCTTCATTTCCTGCCATTTTGATATCTCCCTTAACTTAGTCACCACTCTTCACCAAAGTGACACCGTCTACATTCCAGCCACACTGTGCTCTTTGCCATTGCACAAACACCTGACTCTTTGGCCTACTATCCCTCCATGCTAAGCTCTTTCCTCTGATTTGTCTAGCCTCTCCCTGGAATTGCCTTGGCATGTTTCCATCCATAATCCTGGATCCAGCTCAGTAGTTATCCCCTTTGAGAACATGTCTTCCCCAAGCTGTTTCCATAACTCTTGGGTCTCAAAGATGGGTACTGTTTCTTATTTAATTTCAAATATCTCTGGGCCTTTGATATTTAGAGTGGAGAAATGAATATCTTGTTATATCCATTTCCAAATCAGGGCCATCTGAAACAGGCTTTCACTGGACTTTGCTTTTATGTGGCTATAACTTTCCTACACTATCTTCCACTAGTTTTATTCTCAAATTCTGGAGATTCCAAACCTGTGCATTCTTTAGATGTTTAGTTTCCTTATTGAAAATAGAAATGATGATGTAAATATCTCATCGGTTTAGAGGATTAAATGAGATAATGTATGTACAATGCTTAGCAAAGTGCCTGGTATATTAGCAGGGGCTCAATTATTATTGGTTTATATTCCATTCCCATGGTGCATCTACTTTTGGATCAGACTAAAGGAGGATTTACTAAATCGTAATGACTAACCTTCTAAAGCTAAGTTAGAAAACCACTGGCATTAACTAAAAAGAAAATAGATGTAAAATCTTAGAAGAACACGAGCTTTGCTTTAAATTGTGACCCACGTCTATCATAGCGGATGATTGTTCTATTGACGTTTTGGGGAACTCACTTTCAGGTCGAAACTTTCTGAATCCCACAAATGTTTTTCAAAGACTCAGGACTGTTAATTCGAACTAGAAATGAGATAATAGTGTGTGACTAAATACTTGCCTTACTCTTGGTCCATCTCCTTTTATGGCTTCTTGCATAAGTTAAGTCCCTGCATTATGGAGGAATCTCCCTAATGCATAGTCTAAATATTTCATATGGGATTTAAAATCTATAATCATTGCTCTGAGTTTAGTTGACATTGGAATCAGACTATCTCCCTCTTCCACATAAAATTCACTTTATTATAATTTTAGGTCATAGGTCATGATTTAAGCTTTTCCTTCATGAGACTAACTCATCTCTATTCCTTGCAGCCCCCAGCTGCATCATGTCTTTTAAATCCACTTGCTTTCATTTAAAATCACTCTAAAGCATATCAGAATGGGGCCCTGAATGTGTTTTTCTAGTTAATGAAAACCAGTATCACTGCCACATCCGTATATCTCAAAGAACACGTTTAATCTCATCCTGATCTGTCACAATTATTTGTCAGGCTGAGAGCTATTGATTATGAATGGTAATTACTTGCTTAAGGAATCCCTCTCCAGGTTCTGAATTTCAAATCACAGCACCTTTGGGCTTGCTGCAGAGGCTGTTCCTTGGACAGAGGAAAGAGGAGGTAACTGAAGTGGCGAGCCTTTCCTCTGGAGGCTGCTGAAGAGATTGATGAAATCACAGATAGTCTTTAACCAAATACCAAGCCTACCTGACAGAAACCACACAGCAATTCAAAGGGTCCAGGAGTAAGAGCAATGCATTTTAAACATACTCCCAGCCGTTGGTCTGTCAGTAACAAATTAGACTTGTCACTTTCTCCAAGCAGATTTAGTAAGGACGTTACCAATGTTAATGATCTGTGCTTGCCACTAGAGGAAGAAGCTGGAAGCAGAGTTTGGTAGCGCCAGGGGAAACCTTTCATTTTCCTTCCATTCTTTTCCTCTGGCTGCACGGAAGCAAGACAAGGGCCGCTTTTCCATAGTCGTCCTTCTCTCAAGTTTGGGAAGTGTCAGATGATATGAGAATTTCCTTTATATTCTACTCAACAGACAGGCCAACACTTACCCACTGTTTACTCCTATGTGTGAGTTCAATTTAGGACTGTCAGGGGAACGAACCTCCAAGAGGAGTGTGTGTGTGTAAATGGAGGGCTTGTTGTACAGGATGCGGGCTTTCTTAGGTTGTCCCTGGGGAGGTAATGTTTTAAGAACAGTGTGTTTAAAACAGGATCCAAACTCCCCTGGACCCGGCTTTACTGAATCCCATTTTCTAGAGGGAAGAACTTGAAACTAAAGTGCAAACAGGAGCCCAATGCTGTAATGATGAACTACCCACATGGAACATGTTCACCGTTAGAAAGAAAACTCCTTTCATTTATCCCCAATAATTAAGGATTTTTTCCTTTAATGCATAGACGCAATGCCAGTGATAAGTCCCCTTTACTTTCTTCAAGTGTATTTTTCAAAACTTATTCAGAAAAGCAAACAATAGTGAAAATGGGATGTCTCTCCAACCCAATTGTGGCCATTTACTTAGTAGTAGATATGTAGTAGATAATGGAAATCAATCCATCTAAAACTACCAAGTTCCAGTAATTATTTCAGGGACCTAAAGTTCAAAATTGAAAAAAAAAAAAAAAAGAAGAAAAAAAAACCTTAATGGTGATGGCTCAGGTTGAAACTGGTTGAAAATTAATTTCATCCAACACCCATAGAGGTTATTAGATATAAGACAGACTAAAATGTTGCATTACATTAAAGGAAAAAATGGGTTTCAGAGAAGACTGTAAGTCTGGCTATATTAAAAGTGGACGATTTATAAATCAAAGTCTCCTGAGTTTGTCAATAGTTTTGCATTTACTTTTGAGATCAAGCAACAGGTCACGTGACTCACAGGCCTAGGCCCAGAGACCCACAAATGAGTTAATAAAAACCATCATTAAGGGTGATTCAGGAGGGAAATGTATTTCATGTTCTTGATATTCTAAGATCTTTTTTTTTTTTTTTTCTTATGGCTGTGGGGGGAAAAAAGATCAATGACAGAGAGCATGGATCAAAGAGACAGACTTTGCTGTGTTCGTTTTCCTATAGACTTGACTGAGTCAGGTTTGCTTTCAAGCTGAGTTTGCAGCGGCTGGGTAACAGGAAAAACGCCCCAAAGAGAGGAAGCAAAACCGCAAAAGTCCAAACAGGCAGCTTGAAGGAAGGCTTTCAGAAACAGCTCTGGTTTACTCCCACCTCCCCCACCCCTTCTGTATTCCAAGCCAGCACCTGCCCCAGCACCAAAGCAGCAATCAAGCCGTGTGTGCGCTTCTTACCATAAGCTAACACCTTTCTTTGCCTTGATTCCTGGGCTTTGAAGTCTTTTACTGCACACGAACATACATCAGGTTGAATTTCTACAGGGCAAACTTCAGGTTTGTTTTTTTTTTTCCTGAGATTTTTCTCTTTTTTTCCCCTCTCTTGTCTTCTTGTTGCTTTTTTTATATACATTTCTTCAGCATGTACTTCACCCTCAATCCTATTTTCCTTTTTAGAGCTGTCGTCCCTGACTAGCCATTCTTAGTCAAGAGATGACTAAGTTCTGGGAGGCATCTCCCACTGGGAACTCTGCCTCCGTGCAAGCAGGTTTGAATTGCAGGTTGGCTGCATTTTTGATAAGTCTTGAACATAATGTACTATCAACCAGGGATGGAGGAAGCCAGTGGCATTTGGTCTGAGCCACTCAAGGAACATATTTTTCAGACATATTGGATTTTGCAAAGTCTGCATTGGATTTTGCCCCACAGGTGTACTACTTATTTATTCCTTTAATTTCCAGGCCTTTGTGGATTTAAGAGGGCCTGAATCCATAGGAGCAAATTACAATGAAGACTTTTACAGCTCTGCTTAAAACCCAAGATGCAAAGAAAATCTAAATGGATGTCAATTCTGAACTTAGCGACAAATGGTCTATTTCCAACATGCTGTACAACTGTGCTCAAAATCCAGGAGTAAGAAAAGGATAAAAATGAAGTAACACATACCAGTATATGTATTTGCCAGGTTTTGCCGTAGTAGCAGCAAACTCAGTATCTCGGTGGATAATAACACAAACATCTACTGCTTACTCACAGGTCTGTGAATTGGGTGTGGCTCTACTGGGCTCAGCTGGGCTTGGCTCCAGGCTACTATTTGTCTTGAAGTCTGCTCTGCTGGTCATATCCTGGGAACTTCAAGGAGAACTCAGGGAATAGCCACTATTTGGGATGTGCTGGTGACAGAAGACAGAAATTCAAGACAATGAGCAGAAACATAGAATTCCTCTTAAATGCTTCACTTGGAGCAGGTATAATATCACCCTGCTTGTATTTCATTGTCCCAAACAGGTCACATGATCAAGCCCAATGTCAATGGGACATAGGAAATATAGTATAATAATAATAAATAAATATTTGGTCTTTGTTCCTGGTTCCTGGCATAGATTTCCTCAAACTCTCAGAATCTACTATCTTTTATATGCTAATTGGATGACTCATGAGGAAGGGGAGCCCTACGTAGCTTCAAGATGGGTGATGGTCACATGAAAAGCCAACAATGAGAATGCAGAGTAGAACTTTTAGCCCTGTCCCCATGAGGGTAGAGGGACTTGCGACTGAATTCAATCACCAACATCCAGTAATTTAATCATGTGTTCCTATATGATGAAACCTCCACAAAAACTCCTATGATGGGGTTTAGAAAGCTTCTGGGTTGAAGAATGCATTGATGTGCAGTGAGGCACGAAGTTCTGTGTCTCCCCACTCCCACTTTGCCCAATGCCTCTCTTCCAGTTGGCTGTTTCTGAATTGTATCCTTATAAGAAACCAGCAACATAACTGAAGCACCTTCCTGAGTTCTATGACTCATTTTAGCAAACTATTAAAACTTGGGGTTGGGGGTGTTCAACCCCTGAGTTGGTACTCAGCAGGAAGAAGTGCGGGTAGCTTGGGGACCCCATTTTCAGCTGACATCTGAAATGGAGACAGTTTTGAAGGACAGAGCCTTTAACCTGTGGGCTCTACACTATTGATGGGTGGGTATTGTCAGAATTGAATTGTTGGCTACCCAGTCAGTGTTGAAGAATTGGAGACTTGGAATGGCATATTTGGTGTCAGAAAACACCACACAGAAGGATATTTTAATCACAGGGAAACAAGGCTGAGTACTTATGAGCAAATAATATAGTCCACCACAAGGTACTTTGGAACAGATTTAAATACATTACAAATACTTAGCACTATTGAAGGTCCTCAAATCCCAATTTCCCAGTCTACTCCCCACCTAAATGCAGCAAACAGTATCATCTCCATATTTCATAAAAACATCAACATCATTCAGCATTAGCCAGAGGAGATCCTTTGTTTCCCAGTGAACATTTCATATAACTTGAAATGATAAAAAATAAGAATTACGGGGACATGGTCTGGATCCCCAGGTAGGTTTCAAATACTTGAAGGAAAATATTCTATCACTATGCTATCACTATACTCCCTGTACTGACCTACACAAAATCTGACACATACACAGTGCCAGGTATGTTTTGCTCATTCATAACCTATAGTTCTTGGTGGAAGAACTTTTACTCTTATGTGTGGAGTTATAAAGGCATTTACTTAAGAGTGTTTAAAAGACTCTCCCCAAGAATGTCATATATTTGTTTTCTCAAACTCTATACAGATCCCTGGCTTGTCTTCAACTTAATTTACAGAGTCAAAAAAGAAAGACAAAAAAGGTAAAAAAATAAAGCTAGCATAGTCCTGGGTGCTTATCTTTCCTTAGTGCCTTTGATACTCATGACAGCTCTATAAGGGGGATATTACCACCCTTGTGTTCAGCCCTAGTTTTCCAGATGAGAAAACTGAGACTCAGAGACAAATGTACACAACTAGCATGTAGTAGAACCAACACTTGACCTTAGTTCTATGTAACAAAAGCTTTTCCTTCTACTCAATATTTTTCTATAGCAAAAGTCCCAGGCTCAACCTTGTTGAAGGAAAGACTAAGTAAGAAATGTTGTCATATATATTATGAAATCAATAAAATGTTACCTGAATTTGGAAAAGAAAGGGGGCAAAGTAAGACTATATTAACCTGGATAAAGGAGACTGATGGTAGAGATCTCGAACATAAGTTATTTTTTTATAACTAGGGTTTGTTTGTTCATTTCCCAGACCCCTCTATGTGTTTTATGCTCCACAAGTATACAATAAACAACCCCTTACAAGTGGGCAGAAGACCTGAAGAGACAATTCACCAAATAAGCACATGGAAACATACCCAATATCACTACTCATTAAGAAAATGCCAATTAAAACTATAGTGAGATATTATAACATACCCAACAAAATGGCTAAACTAAAAAAAAGAAAAAGAAAAAAGATTCAGACAATAACAAGTATTGAGAACAATGTAGAGTAACTGGAACTCTCATATACTGATACAAAATAAAATTCTATACCAAATCCCACAACCACTTCATAAAACAGTTTGGTGGTGTTCTAACGGTAAATAAACCATATGATCCAACTATTTGGCTACTAGATATTTTACCAAGAAAAATAAAAATATATGTGTACAAAAATACTTATACACAAATGTTCATAGCAGCCTGATTTGTAACAATCAAAAACTGGAAATGACCCAAAGATCCACGAAAAGACACATGCATAAATAAAGTGTGGTATATCCATACAATGGAGTACTACTCAGTGATAAAAATGATCTGTGGATACCCACAACAACATGGATGAATCTCAAGATATTTATGCTAAGTGAAATAAGCCAGACCATCTAAAAAATTATATAATTCATGTGAAATTCTAGAAAATGCAAACTGATTTATAGTGACAGAATGTAGATCAGTGGTTGGACAAGGATGGGAAGTAGGAGACATAAGAAGGAAGAATTAGAGCATGAGAAAACTTTTGGAGGTGATCAAAAAAATTTTTTAATTTTGATTGTGATGATGTGCTCATGGAGATATACATGTGTCATAACTTATTAAATTATAACTTTGTGGTATGTGCAATTTACTGTATGCCAATTATATCACAATAGAGCTTATTTTTTTAAAAAGTGCATCATATTGTAAAGGCATGTTGTAAAGAATAAATGATTTCAGACATGAAATCTCAGAACAGCATCTGACACATTGCAAGCACTCAATACACACTAAGATCTTACTATTATTGTTATCTATTAGGGATGCTACAGAATCATTGCTGGCATGAAGTATAATCTGAAAAGATCTACTTTCTACTTCCTGTGGCAATTGCCTTCGTATGTCACTGCTCAATCACAACAGAGTGGACAAAAATCTAGAGCAAAGATTTAAAACTAACTCTGACCAATGAACATTTTCTCATGTCTACATTTCACAATGTGAGAAGTATATTAGGAAAATAGAATCTGTTCTGTGTGAAGTCAAATTGTTACTACCAAGGAAGGCTCTTGATAAACTTTAATGAGACACAATAGTTTAGCATTACTGAGCTCAGAAGTTTAAATTCTCTCCCAACCATCTTCCCTTTCCACCTACCTTGAATTCTGAGTGAGATTCAAAAGTTCCTGAATGTTCTATTCTTTCTTAGGGAACTGAAAGTGAAGTTAGCCCAGCTCTAAGGTTTATCAGAATCCACATGTTTTAGTAATTGTTTCAATTTCCTAGGTATTATACAAGAGAAAAACTATCTTCTCTTCACTCCTTTACTTGTACACCATGGTGCTCTATTATCATTGCTAGGTGGTTCACCTTCATGGCGTACGGATGGCTGCTGAGACCCAGAGATCCTATAAAAGGAGGCCTCAGAAATATAACAATTTCAAGTTTCTCTTTAGGTTGGAGCCATGGTAAAAAAGGATGTGTGCTATGAGTACTGGGGACC
Source organism: Panthera onca (assembly GCF_046562875.1). NCBI lineage: Eukaryota > Metazoa > Chordata > Mammalia > Carnivora > Felidae > Panthera > Panthera onca. Next base: position 159,181,720 of record NC_138342.1, read on the forward strand.
GGCCAAGAAAGTCACAAGCAAAGTAGCCGCAGGCTGCGTCTTGGGTGGGAATGTACAAGTGACTGCATTTGAGAGTTAGGTCCTCACTGAATGATTTTTAAAAAAACAAGCAAACAAAGAAAAAACCCAAAAAAGAAAACAAAACAAAAACCTGGAAGAAAGTAAAACTCTACAAAGATTAGGCTTGAAGAATATATTGGTGCTATCAATATTTCTAAGCTTCTTAAATACACTACCTTGATAACTTTCATCTTCACTATTTAATAACAACATCATTGCTCTCAACTTTGTCCCAGCTACCTTATACATACTCTATCCATTTTATTGGTTAATAGGAGAGGGAAATAACATGAAATTCATGTCATCTTTGTCTTCTTCAAGTATGAATTTTACCACTTTTGCCACTTTTTTAAAGCAATGCTCTGTGTGGAAGTTTAAAGAAGGTTGAACTCAGGTTAGATCAAATGTGATCCTTGCCTTCATATCTCAGAATAAACAAATTGCAACTTCATTGAAGACAGGGAAACTATCTATCTCACCAATCCTATTCCCAGTACCTGGAACGTAGTGACCAATAGACCACACTGTTCTTAAAAGAGAAAACTTTTAAGAGACACAGATGAGTGATTTTTCCAAAGAACAAAAAGCTAGTAAGTCATAGAGCTTACTATTTTTATGTCAACATTTTACTGAAATTTAATAAGCATACAGAAATGCCCATGTGTCATAAGTACATAGCTATATAAATTATCACAAATCAAATACCTCTATGTAACTACCACCCAGATCAAAAAATAGAAAATTTTGTGCACCCCAGAATCCTTCCTCATGTTCCATCTCAGTTAAGTTCTTTTCCATAAATTAAGTACTATTCTAAGATCTAATATCATAGATTGGTTTAGCTTGCTTTTGAACTTCATTAAAATGGAATGATACAGCATGTTCTTTTTTTGTGACTGGCTTGGTCCACTCAACATGATGTTTGTGAAATTCATGCGTGTTGTCCATGTAATAGCTTGTTCACTCTGCTTGTTGTATTATATTATAAATATGCCACCATTTATTTATCGTTTTACTACTGATAGATGTTTAGGTTTTTTGCAGTTTGAATGTATTACAGATCATGCTACTATGAATACTCATAAATGTGTGTGTATCTACTGGGTATATACCTAGGTACGAACATGCTAGGTCCTGTGGTATGCATACAGTCAGCTTTAGGAGACGTTGCCAAACAGGTTCCTAAAATGATTGCCATACACCCCCACTGGCAGTATATGAGGGTTCTAGTTGTTCCACATTCTTGAAAACACTTGATAATTGCATTTTAGCAATTAGGGTGAGTGTGCTATGGTACTTCATTGTAGTTTTAATCTGCATTCCATGATGGCTAATGAAATTGAACACCTGTAGATATATTTATTCACCATATGGATTACCCTTTTGTGAACTTCCTCTTCAAGAGTGATGTCCATTTTTTCTCCAGTGAATTTGTTTTCTTATTGCTTTGCCAGGGATTTTTGTATATTCTGTATGTGAATTTTTTGATGGAATTCTGTACTGTGAATATCTCTCCCCACTCTGTGGCTTGCCTTTTTATTTTCAAATATATATTTGATAAATAAAAGTTCTTAATTTTAATAAGTTTCCTTTTAAAAATCAATTCTTTTACAATAAGTACTTTTTCTGTTTTATTTAAGAAGTTGTTGCCTACTCTAAGATCACGAAATCATCCTCCTGTTTTCCTCAAAAGGATTAATCATTTTATCTTTCACATTCAGATGCACAATTCATCTAAAATTGATTTTTGTGTATAGTGTGGAGTAGGGGTTAAGATGCATTTTCTCCATATGAAAATCCAATTAACCTTATACCATTTACTGAAAAAAAAAAAACCACCCTACTTTTCTACCATTTCTTTGCAGTGACAATTTTTTTTAATAAATCAAGTGTGTATGTATGTATAGGTCTCTTTTTGGACTCTTTAATTTATTCCAACATCTTGATGTCTTTCCTCACACTAATAATATAGTATTTTAATTATGTAGCTTCATGCTAAGTCTTAATATCTATTGGAGAAAGTCCTCTACCTTTTGTCTTTTAAAGTTTGTCTTGTCTCTTCTTAGACTTAGACTTGTGAAAATAAATTCTAGAATCAAATTCTCAGCTTCCAAAACAAAACAAAACAAAAATCCTTCTGGGATTTTGACTAAGACAGCTCTGAATTTAAATAATTAATTTGTCGGGAATTGACATTTTGAAATACTGAGTCTTCTAATTCATGGATATAATAATTCTTTCCATTAATTTGGGTCTTTTATAATTTATCTCAGCAAGTAGCATTCAGCATAGAATTTGTGTCTATATTTTACCAGATTTATTCCTAGATAATTGATATTATTTATACCACTACATGCAGTATTTTTAAATAAATCTCAAAGAAGATTTATTTTAGATGATTTATCGAATACAATTGATTTTGTATGTTGACCTTGAACCCTCATTAAATTATTACTTCTTTTTTGTTGTAATGAGCACCGGGTGTTGTATGGAAGTGTTGAATCACTATGTCATACACCTGAAAATAATATTGCATTGTATGTTAACTAACTGGAATTTAATAAAAATTAAAAAAAAATTATTACTTCTTTTAGTTTTCTATAGATTTATCTGTTTATCCTACTCACACACTAAGACCTTGTATGAATAATACCAATTTAATTAATCTTTCCAGATCCTTATGATTTCATCTTGTTTTCTGACCTTTGTGCATTGTTTAAGATTTTATTAAATATTGAATATAAGTGGGAATAGTATAAATCCTTATCTCATTCTCACTTTTAGTTGTTAGTAAGACATTGTTAAGTACATTATTGTTGGCTATTTTTTGATAAACACTGATCTTATAAGATTAAGAATGTTTGTTTCTATCACCAATTTCTTTTTATTATGAATGGCTATTATCAAATACTTCTTTTTATATCTCTTGAAATGAGTACATTATTTTTGTCTTTGTTGTATTTATGTAGTAAACTCTATTGAATGACATTTTTAATGTTAAATCAAACATGCAATCATAAAATAATTCCAATTAGTTTGTGTTATAAGAAAACATTCCTAGATATAGTTAAATACAGTTGGATAATATTTTATTTGAGATTTTGCATCTATGCTCATGATTTGCTATCTATAATTTTTTTTCTGTATTGCTCTTGGTACAATATTTTTGTACCAATATTTTGGTAATAAAATTATCCAGGTTTCATATGAACATTTCCTTTTTATTCAATTCTCTAAAAGAGTCAGTGAGAGTTTGGTGTTTTTTAAGCATTCTGTCCACTTCATCTAAATTTTTTAAATTGTCAGCATTACATTCTTAAAAGGATATTTTTTATTAAGTATTTAATTTTAATTCCAGTACAGTTAATATACAGTATCTTATTATTTTTTTAATATCTGTAGGTTCTGTCGTGATATCCCTCTTTCCAGTCCTGGTATTGGTAATATGTGCTTTTTCTCTTTCTTCTTGATCTGCCTTGCTCAGGCTTTAGTAATTCTATTAGTCTTTTTTTTTTTTTAAGATTTTTATTTTTAAGTAATCTCTACACCCAAAGTTGGGCTCAAACCCACAACCTGAGACCAAGAGTTGCACGCTCCACCAACTGAGCCAGCTTGGCACCCCACTATTAGTTTTTTTAAGAACCAACATTTTGTTTGCTGATTTTTGTCTTTTGTATATTTGTTTTCAATTTCACTCATTTCTACGTTTACTTTGATTCTTTCATTTTTTCTACTTCCTTTGGATTTATTACACTGTCCTTTTCCTAACATCTTGATTTTGATTCTCAGGTAATTGATTTTTAGTCTTTCTTTTACAAGATATATTTCCCACGAATTATGCTCTAAAAGTAATTTTCATACCTCAAGTATTAGTATGTTGTATTTTCCTTGTCACCCACACAGCAGAATTTAAATTTAAATCCAGAATCTTTTATTCTCACTTAGAATTCTTTAAAAAAGTATAAAGTATACTATTCTTTATTTCTTTGTCACCTATAAATAAGCAGTATTCAAACTTTTACATGAAAATATTCAGATACAAAAGTGAATAAAATCGCCATTTTCAGTTTGCATATTTTGTGCCAATAAATGGTCAAGCTTTTTCTTTTTTTATTTAGGTTTTTGTATTTAATATTCACAACAACCTTGGGAGGTATGCATTATTATCTCCTCTCTACAAATGAAGAGACATGCACAAAAATTGTTGAAGGGACTATGTCTATCCCACTTACATACAGTAGAAGCAGAATTTGAAAATAAACAGCATAGGGGCACCTGGGTGGCTCAGTAGGTTAAGCATCTGACTCTTGGTTTCGGCTCAAGTCATGATCTCATGGTGTCATGAGTTCGAGCCTCACATAGGGCTCCATGCTGCCAGTGTGGAGCCTGCTTGGGATTCTCTCTCTCTCTCTCTCTCTCTCTCTCTCCTTTTCACTCCCCCCCTCCCCAATTTGTGCTATCTCTCTCTCTCTCTCAAAGTAAATAAATAAGAAAAGAAAAGAAAAGAAAAGAAAAGAAAAGAAAAGAAAAGAAAGGAAAAGAAAAGAAAAAAGAAAAACAGGATAAATTTCTCTAGCTCTAAAGTCTGTGTTCTTTTCCTTTCATTCTCTCCCACTCCATGCTGCTTCTATCCATATGCATGTGTTGGAGGGACAGAATCTAAGAATCACAGAATGAGCAATGTGTCTTAGACCCTTACACTTTTCAGATAAGAAAACTAGATTCCAGAGATGCTGTGTGGCTCATCAAAAGCCATTCTGCTAGTAAATGGTTGAGCCAGAACCAAATCTAAGGTGTCCTATTTCTAAAACGCTTCCCAGTCCACCTGCCAGGAACACGCAGTAGTGCTACACTGTCAACAGTGCATACGTAACTACTCAGTTCACCTGGTTGCAAACCTTAAGAAGAAGTTATTTTGTCAGTATTACTATAAAAGAGTACAGAACACGGATATTATTCCCCATTAGTCCCTCAACAATATTTTAATACCTTCTACAAAAGTTTTCTTGCCTCTTATTGGTAGTCACTGAGGGGAGTTAATATGGAGAGTAAAGAATGAGAATTCCAAAGTTGTCAGCAAGGGCATTTCCAGGAAGTGCCAGAAACTGTAATTTAGGTTTAAACTTGACTTCAGGGAACAGAGTTCGGGTATGTGGATTCTATCAGGCTTGACTGATAAAACTCCACTTGTCAGTGTTTTCCATCTTTTGGCCTCTGGAACTTTTAGCAGCTTCCACCCCTGCCCACTGGGGATTCTATGAAGGGTACCCAAACCTTTCATATGGGGTCCCTGTGGACTGTCACAGGAAAGAGCAGATTGTAGCTGCATGATTTAACCTCTCTTCACTCTCCATACTCCTTGCCAGAGAGAATCTCTGTCACATCAGCCTTAGGCAGAGATGAGGCCAGTAAGAGAAACTATAAACTGTAAAACTCTATTCTGAGAAAACACATCATCCAATGAATGCCTTGTAGCTTTTGCCGAGAGACAATAAATGTTACTGCTCTACCGTAAGGAGAAATGAGAAATCCCATTCCCAAGGGAGAGAAAATACATCTCCACGTATGACAAGTAGTTAACATTATGGATAGCATCTGCCTGTACTCTTATCATGATGTAAATTTGTTTTCTATTCACTGGCTTGAATAGTAACAATAATATTGAAATATGAATGAAGCACCAGATACAAATTTTATTACAATTTCCATGGTAATCTGATTGGGGGTGGGGGGAAGTTTAGGAGTGAAAAAAAGCAGATAACAGTTAGTCAACTCTAGTATTTATAACCTATATTGTAAAGCCAATCTGTTTATTAATAATGAGCCAAATGCTTCTTGGAATGAATGATTTTTTTAAAGCTTTCCCAACATCATATAATCGAGGTTTACATAAAGTCCCTGAAGTGGTTTGAACTCACATGTTGACAAGATTGTTTATCATCCCTTTTGGATGAATCATAAAATGAAATTTTGGCTACAGGCTCATAAAACTATCTTATGCCCTTTTTTTCCCCCTAGAAGTAGACATACTGGTTGCGAGGTTCTGGATAAATCTACTTCAGATTTATCCTTGATATTAAGCTGCTCAGAGACAGGACTCATATTTCTTATGAATTCAGGATAGTACATAAGTCTAGGTGTGTTTGAAGGTGTGCATTGACAATACTGAATTGGGGTCTTTTAAGACATATGGGATGATAATGGAACTCCTACTTAAAGTAACTCTAGCATTTCAAGTGGACATAGGAAATTTTGTTAATTATCTTTTCATTCTTTATATCCATGGTTTCCTCGGGCTTATGGCCTGACTTTTAGAGAGCTGCTCAGTTTTACTGTAGGGCTAACTGCTTTTCAGAAATGAAGATATCTGTTTACTCACTGCTAAATTAGATGCTTATGAATCCTTACTTGAGAAAGGAAAGCATTAGACATGTGGCAGAAGCCTTAGAAGTGAGGTTACTGGATGAAAGCACATGAACATTTGCGTGTCGTGGTGAGGGATAAAATCAAATGTGGTATTTGATTCAATTATGGTGTGGTTAATAACAAAAACCATAATTTTAAGTAATATTCTTTCTAATATAACAAGTTAAACATAGGTGCTGGGAGGGCTACAAAAAATTAACAAAGTGAGAAAGTCAATGCATGTGCTGGAAAAATATATGTTTAAGTCTTGGCATTAAAAAGATCAGTTGTGAGGAAACGTGAGTGATGGTGGCATTGTGCTGCATGGAAAATAGGTAGAGATAAGGCTGTAACTCAGGTAAGGACAAAAAGAGTTGAGAGAGAGAGAGAGCGCAGATGTGCAAGCAAGCCAGCAAATGAGAGGTCTGACATCCTGTATTTATTACACTGTCTTGTAACCATCACCTCCAACACTATTTACCCCAATCTTCAACAAAAGATCACAAAACTTGAAAGAAGGTTTTTTTTAATGTTTATTTATTTACTTTGAGAGAGAGAGCAAGCAGGGGAGGAGCAGAGAGAGAGGGAGATTGAGAGTGAATCCTAAGCAAGCTCCATGCTGAGCTTGACACAGGGCTCGATCTCAAGAACCGTGAGATCATGACCTGAGCCGACATCAAGAGTCAGACGTTTAACTGATTTGAGCCACCCAGGCCACCCTGAAAGAAGTTTTGTTTTTGTTTTTTTTTTCTTTAATAAGATCATATAATTAACTGGGTTTTGTATTCAAGGAGTTGCCAAATTTTGTAAAGACTAAAGGCTAAAATCGTAGAACTCAAGAGCAGTGAGAAAGAAAGAGAAACAGAGACAGAGAGTGAGAGAGAGAGAAATAGAGAGACAGAAAACTGGGAAAAGCACAGAAATAATAAGTGGTCTTTAAAAGATGGTCAGTCCTGCTTTGGGAATTTGGGCCCAGTGTCACGGATCTTTGAGTGGTGGCAGGGCAGGGAGCAGCTAAACGTTTGGACCACAGTACAACAAAATTGTACAATTGTGTATGTGTATAAATATAGATATATGTGAATATATACACACACACGAGTGTATATATATATATACATATATACATATGAAGGTATTTACATATATATAAACTATATATTTATGTGAACATCTATGCGAAAAAATTATTTTTTGTGTGTGAAGGAATTATATTAAAGATTGATAATGGTTGTCTCTCTGGGGATGATGTTATATGAGATTTTCATTTCTATCTTTATCTATTTTTTTTATTTTTCCAAATTTTCTACAATTAATTTTATTTTAATACATACATTAACTATAACTTTTCTAATGAAGTCTGAAGTTACTAAGCATGTCTAGCTAACCTCTGTAAAGGAAAGAACATGAGCACGCTTTAATGACCTTTAAATCAAATAACACTCCCACTTGCATCATCCTAGTTGTTTAGAGATTCTATTGGTAATTTCTTTTTTTTTTTTAATTTTATTTAAATCCAAGTTATTTAACATATAGTTTAATACTGGTTTCAGGAGTAGAATTTAGTGGTTCATCACTTACATATGACACCCAGTGTTCATCCCAACAAATGCCCTCTTTAAAGCCCATCACCCATGTAACTCATTTCCCCATCCACCTCCCCTCCAGCAACCCTCAGTTTGTTCTGGGTATTTAAGAGTCTCTTATGGTTTGCCTCTCTCTCTGTTTTTATCTTATTTTTCCTTCCCTTCCCTTGTGTTCATCTGTTTTGTTTCTTAAATTCCACATGAGTGAAATCCTATGATACTTATCTTTCTCTAACTGACTTATTTTGCTTAGCATAATACACTCTAGTTCCATCCACGTTGTTGCAAATGGCAAGATTTCATTCTTTTTGATCAGAGTAATATTCCATTATATATATTCCAGAGTATATTCCTATATATATATATATATATATATATATATATATATATATATTTCTCACATCTTCTTTATCCATTTGATGTGATATATTGGTACTTTCTAATAAAAGTAACAATTTTTACTATTTAACTGCATTAGATTCAATTTTATTTAATGCCTCTGTTACTGTTATTTCTTGCATCTTGCTTTTTTCCTCAGCATTCACTTTTCCTCATGCATTATTTTTAAAACATCTTTCAGTAAATTATGAATGGTTAACTTTCTTAACCTTCGTCTATCTGCAAGTGTCTTTATATTCTCCCCTATTTTTTAATGATAGGTTAGGTGGGTATAGAATTCCATGTTGCCAAGTATATTCCCTTCAAGCTAGAAAGACATTATTTCATTGTCTTCTGCCATTATTACTGCTGAGAAATCTATGGTCAGTCTACTTTTTTGTTTCTAGATAGAAATCTGTCATTTCTGGGGTGCCTGGGTGGCATCTGACTCTTGATTTCTGCTCAGGTCACGATCTTGTGATTCTTGGGTTTGAGGCCAACTTGGGATTCTCTTTTCCCTCTCTCTCTGTCCCTCCCTTGCTCACTCTCTGTCTCTGTCTCTGTCTCTCTCTGTCTCAAAAATAAACTTAAAAAATAGTTTTAAAAATCTGCCATTTTCAGTATCAATTTATTTTCATTTCCACATTAAAAAAAATCAGATATATCACACATACTGAAAAGTGTTTTGTTTGTATACTGTTTAAGGAATAATTGCAAGGTGAAAACTATATCACTACTGTCTGGGGCGTGACTGGGCCATGCCATAAAATATCACCACCATCCTGGAAGCTTATGGTGTGCTCCTTCTCAACCACATCTCTTCTCTTTTCTCTAGATGTAACCAATATCTTTACATTTAGGATGGTCATGCACTGATTGTTTTTTAATTAAGATCAGTTTTATCCCTTACATGTACCTCTACACAATATAGCATGGTTTTTCCTGCTTACAAAAAATATGATTAAATGCTCCAAAACAGATGAAGACCCCTTCCATCTCCACTAAGGAGAGAGCCAATTTCCTCTCTTTTCATTCAGTTTTCTGGTAGCTTTTTAAAATGTCCTCTTTCTTGGTGGTGTGCAGTTTCACTGCAATGTACCTGCATATTATTTTTATTTATCCTTCTTATCATATAGAGTACAATTTCAATCTGAAACTCAAGTCGTATTTTAATATGGAAAGCCCTTACCCATTATGTCTTTGAACACGGTTTCTTGGAAAGCCCTTCCATCCTCAATATTAAAATCATCTTATATACATGTTGGTGTCTCAAAATCTATCAATGCCTCTTAATTACACACTCATATTTAAAAAAAAATCTCTGTCTCTGTGCTGTTCTTTGTAATTTAGTACTTAGTAGTGCCTTTCAATTCATTAGTTTTATACCTGTGCTCAGCTTAGAGTTTAAATATTTTTAAAACAATATTTATTTCAGTTATTACATTTCTTATTTCCAAGATTTCTAATGTTTTAAAAAATATCTTCTATCAGTTCTTGTTTCTGTATTTTTCTTTTTCTATTAATAGTTCCTGTACATTTATCTCCTTGATTATATGAACATTTTATGGAAGTTTTCAGAAAGTTTTATTAATTTAATCTCATGTAGAGAAAATTTAAGGAAGAGAATTTCTCCTTTTTTCTCTTCACTAACACCCACTCTCTAGTTGCCGTATTTGTTTGTACTCAGTCTCCACCAGACTCCCGGGTCAGAACGGAGTCTGATATTGGTGATCTGAAGATAGTACAGATCTACCTACTGAGCCCTACCTACTGAGATGAGTGTGTTGGTTCAGATTTGGTCTCAAACCTACATCCATGTCCCTTCATCCCTTCCCTAGAAATACAGCCCCACAGAAGCCACAGATTCCAGCAACTGCCAGCACTGGCAGTTTTCAGCTTCCTTTCACAAAGCAGTCGGGGAAAAGGGATACCACACCCCAGGCCTGGTTTCAGCTTATAACTTCATATTTTACCTATCACTCTTAAGTGGTTGGATCCACAGAGAAACTTATTTCTGAAAATCATGTGTTACTTTTACACCAAATAATAATATAATAATAGTATGAATTTGTTTTAAACACAACTGAATGTGAGATGCATTGGCCACTGTAGTGAAAGTTAATTTTAGGATAATCTAAGTACAGAAAGGTGATTTGATCTTAGGAGATAGACGACAATTTCAGAGTGGAGGTGTCCACAATGAAAACTGATTCCAATCTCTTCATTTTAAATATATATATTTTTAATTTATAATGTTTATTTATCTTTCAGAGAGAGAGACAGAGAATGAGTGGAGATGGGGGAGAGAGAGAGGGAGACACAGAATCTGAAGCAGGCTCCAGGTTCTGAGCTGTCAGCACAGAGCCCAACTCAGGGCTTAAACTCAACTGCAAGATCATGACCTGAGCTGAAGTTGGATGCTTAACCAACTGAGCCATCCAGGCACCCTGTCCAATCTCTTCATTTTAGAAAAGTAGAACTGAGACCCAGATAGGCTGTGTGTTGCTCCTCTAACATTTAGATCCCAAGCATGTAGGAAAGATGGGCAGGGTGATTTCATTCTTGCACCAAGGCAAAGTTTGAGGATAAGTTTTTAAGACGAGATGTTTTCCCCCTCAGAAATCCTATCCCGGGGCCAGGTGAACTTGTCTACATTAGGGAAGGCAGAAACAAAGAAATCAAATTGTTTCTAACCTACACAGTGACTCAAACAGCAAGGCTGAAGGAGCGAGGTCAATCAATACGTGTGTTATTGCATTTAGTCCTGGCTCGAACACTACCACAGACAAGCCTTCATTCTGATTTCTGCTCCTTGTAACTGCAAAAGTCTGCCCAGGTACCTTGTGCTGAATTCTTATTGGTAATAGTCTTCCCCCCTACTGGAAAGTGTCAGTATTCTGTGTATGAACAAGGCTATTCAGGTCTATAAATTGATTTCCAGGAGCCAAGTGAGAACACTCTTAAAGTGACAAAGTCAAATTAACTTAAAACACACACATTGAGAGAGTAAAGCAATGGGGCGGTGGGGGTGGGGAAACACATGAAGATCTTGCTAAATCCTCTGAGTTCCTGATCCACTTCCCTATAGAAAAAGCCACTGACAGTAACAGTAAACCTTCCAAAAGCACATATCACTTAATAAATTTAGATTTCCTTCCCCTTCCACTGCAGTAACAAAATGTAATATTAAAATCCTAATAATGCTTTCTGGTTCCCACATACCTTACATAACTTAATTCTCAATAAGACGATGGGAATTAGTTGTTGTAATGGATCTGGTGGTCTCCACTCAAATCTCCCTGCCAGGACTTATAACCCATCCAGCTGCTGCTGAGGGAATGTTAGCTCTGACTGCTCTTACCTGCCTTCCTCTAAAGGAATTGCCTTTGGCCTCAGGAACTGCCACACCTACGACTTCTGCCTCCTTCCAGGATGAGGACTACGGCCACCTCCAAAGAGCATTCATGTTATTAATCTGATAAATGTGTTCTTTGCCCTCTCTATCAGAAAAGAAGTTCCCAAGGAGTTCTTGCTCACCTGGGACTGGACAACAGAATGCATTCACAGGGGCACCTGGGTGGCTCAGTCGGTTGAATGTCTGACTTCAGTTCAGGTTATGATCTCAGGGTTCCTGAATTCAAGCCCCCAATCTGCCTTGCTGCTGTCAGCATAGAGCCTGCTTTGGATCCTCTGTCCCCCTCTCTCTCTGCCCCTCCCCAGCTCATGCTGTCTCCAAAATGAATAAACATTTATTTTTAAAAAATGCATTTACAGTCACATCTGCTATCTCTTCCACCCTCCAAGTGGTCCTGGACCATCTGGCCTTTTAACAAAATATTACATTGGTCCCTCCTATTTATAAAACACTAATGATCAAAGTGAACAAAAAATGGCAATTACATTGGAGACCTTGCTAAGTATGTGCTTGGTTGGAAGGAAGACAGACTCTGAGCACTCTCAAGCCCCACCATATTACTAACGTTATGAGGGGGTTGGTAGTCTGCGTGTGCTCAGATATCCTCTCCAAAGTAAAAGAGACACTGCATCTGGCACCTCCCATCACTAAGAAGTTAAAACTTTTTGTCTCTTGTAGTGCAGAAGTTTTTAATTTTTAAGTCCAATTTATCAATCTTGCAATTTTTTTCATGCATGGATTATCTATTGGGTGGCTTATTTAAAAGTCATCACCAAATCCAGATAGTCTAGATAGTCTCCAATGTTGTCTTTTAAAAAATTTTTTAAAACATTTATTTATTTTTGAAAGACAGAGAGAGACTAAGCATGAGCAGGGGAGGGGCAGAGAGAGAGAGAGGCACAGAATCCGAAGCAGGCTCCAGGCTCTGAGCTGTCAGCACAGAGCCCGATGAGGGGCTTGAACCCACGAACCGTGTGATCGTGACCTGAGCTGAAGTCGGACACTTAACTGACTGAGTCACCTAGGTGCCCCTCCAATGTTTTCTTTAAGAAGTTTTATAGGTTTTCATTTTCATTTTAGGCCCATGATCCATCTTGGGTTAATTCTGTGACAGTTGTAAATGTCTGGGTTTAGTTTCTTTTTTTGACAATGGTTCCATATCACTTGTTGAAAAGACTATTCTTTCTCCATTGAATTGCTGCTGTTCCTTTTTCAAGCATCACTTGATTACATTTTGTGGTCCTACTTGTAAGCTCTGTATTCTGTTCCATTGTTCAATGTATCTGCTCTTTTGCCAATACCATGGCGTCTTGATTACGGTAGCTTGACAATAAATCTTGAAATTGAAAAGTATGAGTGAGTCCTCCAACTTTGTTCTGCTGCTTCAATATTATATTGGCTATTCCTGCTGGTTTGCTTTCCATATAAATTTTAGAGACAGCTTGTTACTATCTACAAAATAATTTGCTGAGATTTTGATTGGAATTGGGTTGAACTTATAGATCATGTTGGGAAGGATTGATATCTTAAGTCTTCTAGTTCATTAACATGGAATATCTCTGCATGTGTTTAAAGCTTTTTTGATTTCTCTCACCAGAGTTTGTAGTTTCTCGCATACAAATTCTGTATAGGTTTTGTGAGGTTTATCTTGTTTCATTTTTCGAGTACTTCAATAAATGACATGTGTTTAATTTTAAATCCAAGGTGTTTATTGCTGGTGTATAGAAAAGCAATTGACCTTTGAATATTAATCTTGTATCCAGCAAAATTGTTATATTCAGTTATTAGTTTCAGGAGTTTTTTTGGTCAGTACTTTGGGATTTTCTACATAGACGATCATGTCATTTGTGAACAGACATTTTACTTCTAAAACTCTCCAGTGTCTATAACTTTTATTTCCTTTTCTGTCTTATTGCATTAAATAGGACTTCCAGATTGAATTATAAAAGGAGTTATAAGAGGAGACATCCTTGTCTTATTCCTGATCTTGGAGGGAAAGCTTCAAGTTTCTCAGCATTAAGTATGTTGTTAGCTGTAGGGTTTTTGTAGATGTTCTTTATCAAGTTGAGGAAATTCCCCTCTATTCCTAATGCTGAGAATTTTTAACACAAATGGGTGTTGAATTTTGCCAAATGCTTTTTCAATATCTATTGATATATCATGTGGTTTCTCTTCTTTTTCTTGTTCATGTGATGGATTATGTTACCTGATTTTTGAATGTTATACCAGCTTGGCATAACTGGATAAATCCCACTTGGTGTAGTGTATAGTTCGTTTTACACATTGTCAGATTTGTATTGCTAATATTTTGTTGAGCATTTTTGCATCTGTGCTCATGAGATATATTGGCCTGCAGTTTTCTTTTATTGCCTTTGAAACCTGGTTTTGGTATCAGGGTAATGCTGGCCTTACAGAATGAGTTAGAAGGTGTTCCCTCTGTTTCTATCCTCTGAAAGAGATTGTAAAGAATTGGTATAATTTCTTCCTTAAATGTTTGGTAGAATTTGCCAGTAAACTCATTTGGCTCTGTTGCTTTCTGCTTTGGAAGGTTATTAATTATTGATTCAATTTTGTTAAATTTAATAGGTGTAGGCCTATTCAGATTATCTATTTCTTGTGTGGGAGTTGGCAGATTGTGTCTGTTAAGGAATTGACCCATTTCAACTTAGTTTTCATATTTGTGGGCATTTAGTTATCCATAGTATTCCTTAACTATATTTTAAATATCTATGAGATCTGGTGTAGTGCTCATTTTTTTCATTTCTGATAGTAGTAATTTCTGTCTGTCTTTTTTTCTTTTTTTTTTTATTGGATCCACACCCAATGTGGGGGCTTAAACTCATGACCCTGAGATCAAGAGTTGCATGCTCTACTGACTAAGCCAGCCAGCTACCCCATCCTTTTTTTATGTAGTTAGCCTGGCTATAGGCATGTCAATTTCATAGATCTTTACAAAGGACCAGCTTTTGGTTTTGTCGATTTTTTCCTATTGATTTCCTGTTTTCAATTTCATTGATTTCTGCTTTCTCATTATTTCTTTCCTACTACTTACTTTGGATTCATATTAGTTTTTTTTGGTAATGTCCTCAGGTAGAAATTTAAGTTATTGATTTTAGATCTCTCTTTTCTAATATATGTATTCAATGACACAAATTTCCTTCTAAGGACTGCTTTTGCTGCATACCAAAAATTTTGAATAATTGTGCTCCATCTTCTTTAGTTCAAAATGTTTTGGAATTTCTCTTTAAATTTCCTTTTACTTCTGTGCTTTTTAGAAGTGTGTTGTTAAATTACTACATATTTTGGGGGATTTTCCACTTACTTTTAAACTGAGTATATTTAAAGTGGGTTTCTTGTGGATAACATACAGCTAGTTCTTTTTTTTTTTCGCATTCTGAAAATCTCTTTTACTTGATTCATTTAGACCATTCATATATAAATTGATTACTGATATAATTGTATTAATATCTTTCACAGTTGTAACTTTTCTATTTGTTACACTTGTTGTTTTCTTTTTCCTTATTTTTTTTTTCCTTCTCTGGTTTTAACTGAGCATTTTATGTTCTCTTAGCATATCAATTATAGTTCTTTTAAAAAAAATATTTAGTGGTTTCTCTTGCATTTGCAATATATATTTACAAATGAACCATGTTCACTTCCAAAAACATTATACGGCATCACGTGGTGCAAGTACCCAATAACGAAGTACTGTTAATTCTTCCCTCTCACCAGTTACTATATTGCTGTCATTTATTTCACTATCCATATGCTATAATCACTCAATAAATTGCTATTATTTTAGACAAAGTTGTCTTTTAGAGCAATTAAAATAGGAAAAATAAAAGATGTGTTTTACCTTCACTTAAGCCTTCCCTGATGCTCCTACTTTCTTTATATGAATTCAAGTTTCTGACCTATGTTATTTCTCTTCTACTGGAATTTCTTGTAACATTTCTTTCAGGACCAATCTGCTGGTCATGAATTCTTCGGTTTTTATTTGTGTGAATAAGTCTTTATTTCTCCTTCACATTCAAGAGTCATCTTGCTGAATATAAAATTCTAGATTTATGGCTTTCGTCTTTTAGCACTTGAAATATTTCACTTCACTCTCCTCACTTGCATGGTTTCAGACCAGAAGTTTGCTATGATTCTTATGTTGGTTCTTCAATAGATAAGGTTATTTTTTCTCTGACTTCTTTGATTATTTTTTTGTTTATTTTCTCATTGAATATCATATGCCTAGGTGTCATCTGGCTAGGCTGCTCTTTATCCTTGGTATAAGGTGTTCTCCTAGCTTTTGGGCTCTGTGGTTTGATATTTGTCATTAGCTCTGAAAATTCTATTATTATTTGAAGTATTTCTTCTGTCCCATTCTCACTTTCTTCTTGTATTCCAATAATGTGGAAGTTATATCTTTGATTTTTCCCAGCTCTTGGATGTTTTTTCTTTTTTTCATTTCTTTTCTCTTTGCAATACAGTTTGCTAAGTTTCTTTCGGCATAATCAGGCTCATTGATTCTCTTCTTGAATGTGTCTAGTTTACTGAGGTGCCCATCAAAGTCACTCTTCATTTCTGTTACTGTAGTTTTGATTTGCAGCATTTCCTTCAGATTTTTCTTAAGAGTTTCCCATTATCCATTTACATTATCCATCTATCTTTGCATGTTGTCTATTTTTTCCATTAGACCCTTTAACATACTATGATAGGTATTTTAAATTCCCTGTTTGATAATTTCAAAATATTAATCATATCTGAGTCTGGTTCTGATGCTTGTTTTCCCTCTTCACATTGTATGTTTGCCTTTCTTTTAGCATGCCTTTTAATTTTTGTTGAAAGCCTGATATGATGTATCAGATAATAGGAACTGAGGAACATGGGCCTTTTGTGTAGTGTTTTATGTTCATTTGGCCTGGTGGTCTCTGTTTCACATTTGCTATAGTTGTCCTTTCCAGAGGCTTCAGATTCCTCTAGTGACCTTGCTTTTGGTATAGTGGTAAATTGTGAACGAGGAAAATTGTTCTATAATCTATGGTTAAGTCTCAGTCTTTTAATGAGCCTGTGTCCCTGATCTGTGACCTTTACAAATGTTTCTTTCTATCTTCCCCCCCCCCCCCCCTCAATTCTGCCTATCTTATGTGAGACAGGAAGCCTAGAAAGGACTATAGTTGGATAGATTCCCTTCTTCCAGGTGACATAAGTCTCAGGTAGTATGTTAGAAGGTGGAAGAGGGACAGTAAAGCACCCTCCAGAAGAAGGCATTTTGAGACTGAAAAAAAAAATGAAGCAAGCCCATCCATACCATTTGCACAGTTTTATTCAGGGTAACTTACTAACAAGGGAGATCAGGTGGGCAGGCGAACCAGGGGTAAGCACCTATTCTCTGCCTCATTCTCTGCTAACTCTGGACCTTAATCTCCAACTTTTATAAAACAAGGGGCATGGTGGTGAGGTCACAGGGTAGTTATCTAAAGTGGGACCTTCTGTGAGCCAGTCATCTCTACTAGTTACTGAAAGAGGGCCTTCTGTGCATCACTTTAGGGCAGATCAGATCAAGCCTTCCTGCATTCTGGTCAGGGCATACATTAACCTCCACAGGGCCTGGAACTCACAGCCCTGAAAGAGATCATTGCACAGACATGAACAAGAATGCAGGGCCCAAGATGGAATGCGTGTGGTCATCCCTCCTGCAGTAGTTTTTATCCTAGAAAGTAGGCCTTTGGGAAAATAGCCAGAATATGTTTCAAAATGGGAACTTTTCTGCTCCCTCTACCAGAGCTATGAAAGTCTTTATTGGTTCTTCAGTGTGTGAATCTGCTGGGCGTCTGGAAGGCAAAACTTACTAAAATGTGGTGGTTCCCATAACACTGTGGCCTCCAGCAGCTTCTAATTTTCATGCTAGCCCATATTCAGCCTCCACCAATCTGTCCAAATTACCATTAAGCACTTTATTGCTCAAGTGACCACTATCCTACATGAGAAGGTTTTGACTGACTCTCTGGATTTTCCTGTGTCTCCAAATTTTGGTGTGGAGTTTCATCCTGAGACCTCAGCTCTGCCATAGGTTAAAACAAAAAAAAGTCATTAGTTTCAAGTTTGTTTAGTTTGTTGTTGTTGTTGTTGTTGTTGTTGTGAGGTTAGGAGTGATGACTTCTAGTTCCTTTTTTTAAGTTTATTTATTTTGAAAGAGACAGAGACAATGTGAGGGCGGGAGGGGCACAGAGAGAGGGAGAGAGAGAATCCTAAGCAGGCTCTGTGCTGCCAGCGGATGCAGGGCTCACGAAACTGTGAGATCATGACCAGAGCCGAAACCAAGAGGTGGACGCTTAACCAACTGAACCACCCAGGCACCCCGACTTCTAGCTCTTTATATGTCAGAGCTGAAACTAGAAGTCTCCCAGTCTCTTTTAAAAGTTAATGTCATACAAAAAAGAGGGAAGGACGCCTGTTCTAAAGGAAGAGATCATCAACATAAATACTATCAAATAAAATTTGTGTTATTTTATTGGATCCTTGTTTAGACAATATGTTTTTTTAATACCACACACTTTGGGTACAAATGGGAACATTTTAATATGAGCTTGATGCTAGATGCTATTTTGGTGCTCTACTGGTACTGTTAATTGTTATTTCAGAAACTATGCTTATTGTTTAAATGCATTTTGAAGAATTTAGGGAAAATGTCATGATACCTGCAATTGACTGTTAAAAACCTAGAACCAAATGAAATATAGCAAAATGTTAGCAAATGATTCAGTCTAGGTGATGGGCATAAGGATGCTCATAACATTATACTGCCCACTTTTCTAGATGATGAAGTTTTTTCATTCTAAAACTTTAAAATAAATTTAAAATGTAATAAAATGAATAAAATTTAAAGATAAATGTAAGATAAATATACCTTGCCATGTTAGTGAGTATAAAATTGTACATATGAGAGAACAAATAAAGTACAATGCAAGGCACATAGAAGGTGCTCAGCAAGTGCTATATAATATTATCCCCTGACTGGGATTTTCTATTCTAAAATAAGGATTTATTTGCTCATGTAGAATAAATAATTTGGTTTTGGAAATTTGTTTCACTTCACCTAACACTCATCTTTTTAGAGTAATGAAGGGTAAATCAATGGTGATTGTCAAACAAACCCTATTAGTATGAATGTAGCATATGTTGGTGCTATTGTAGCCTAATGATAAACGACCAATAAATGAGGTAGACACGTACAATACCATTCCAGATGTGAATTTCCTGACGTTTGGTAGGCATCCATTAGGTGACTAATGCTTACTGAAGGATTGGCAGGTCAGGACATTTCTTGAGTTCCTGTGCTTCTCAGAATGTTCCAGCCGGGGCACCTGGGTGGCTCAGTCGGTAAAGCGGCCGACGTCAGCTCAGGTCATGATCTCGCGGTCTGTGAGTTCGAGACCCGCGTTGGGCTCTGTGCTGACAGCTCAGAGCCTGGAGCCTGTTTCAGGTTCTGTGTCTCCCTCTCTCTCTGACCCTCCCCTGTTCATGCTTTGTCTCTGTCTCAAAAATAAATTAAAAAAAATAAAAAATAAAAAAAAAAAGAATGTTCCAGCCTACAAAGATATGCATTCACGAGGTGAACATGCACTTAACATATGAACAATTTACAAACATGAAGTTGTGTGTCTTGTTACCACCCCATTAGGATATTTGACAATTTGATATTCTATAAGCTACAAATTGCTTTTGAAATCAGTGGGAACCTAGGAACCATCTGGCAGAACTCTTCATTTCAAAGATGAGGAAACTAAAGCTCAAGGAAATCAGAAAGACTGCCCAGATTAGAAAAAACAAGACTTTCAGTTTTCAGCTCTATGTCCTGATATACACAACACATTTACAGAGGATGCCTTAAAAAAAAACATAAAAAAAAAAAACAAACAAAAAAAAAAACCAAAAAACCACAACTCTGGATGGGACTTCAACATACTTGGAAATTATTTTGTATTGTATTTTCAAGTGATTTTGGTCCCATCAAATATACATTTATTAATTGTTTACCATGTGACAAGCAATCAGAATATTAAGAAAAATGAACCATATTTCTTACTTCCAACAAGCTCACAATATAAGTGTGTAAATTAAATGAACAATAGTAAACAAGTCAACTGAGAACTCTGGAAACACAAATAGAGAGGAATGGATTATGCCAGAGTTGGCCATGTGAAGACAGTAGATGCTATAAAACAAATGGGTTTGATCTGGGTCACAAGGACAAGAAGTATGTGTTCATTGGATGAAGTAGGAGAGTCAAGGGACAACATGAGCAATGGCACAAAAATACAAAAGTGCTTGGAACCTTTAGAGAAAGTTAAAGCATGTGGTGCATTTTTGTGTGTGCAGCAGGAAAGTGGGATATCAGGAGATGACTTTACCAGCAATGGTCCTCAACTATGGCTGTGTATTAGAATTCCCACACAACTTTCAAAAAAAAATACTCATATCCAGGCTCCACTTCCAGACCAAATTATACCTGGAAATCTCAGGGTGGTTGCAGCATGGGCATTTTAAGAGTTCTCTCAGTGGTTTTTGTGTACAAGGTTGAATACCAGTGTATTTGGATCATATTTATCTGATCCAAGATCAGATCCTGAATATTTAATGAGTATTTATTTCTGAGCAGGTAGCCTTACTTTAAGACTTACTTTAAGACAGAAAACTTTATCTGATGACTCAAGAATCTAGCTTTTGCCAAAAGCTATTGTAGTTGTTAAAACACTTCCTAATTCTCTGTAGGAAAGTGAACATCAGGGGGCACCTAGGTGGCTTAGTCAGTTAAGCGTCCGCCTCTTGATTTTGGCTCAGGTCATGATCTCACAGTTGGTCGGGCTACTGCAGAGCCTGCTTGGGTTTCTCTCTCTCTCCCCCTCTCTCTGCCCTTCCCCACTCACATGCATTCTCATTCTCAAAATAAGTAAAGGTTTAAAAAAAAATAAGGGAAAAAAATAAAGTGAACGTCAGAATCAGGATAAGAAATTACTTAAAATTTAAACACACACACACTATTTCCCCAAATCTAGCTCCTACTCAAATATCTAATGACAACAGTAATAAAGAAAGCTCAATGTAGACCATTCTCAACTTCCCTGGATTTACCAAGTCTTCATACACAATCCTAATTTAGAAGTTCTCCAGCTTGCTTTAATTTGATCATTTCAATTTTTATTCATTTAAAAAATATTTATTGCATATCAATTTGTGCCAGGCACTGAGGCAAGTTCTGAAGACACAGCTGTGAATAAGCCAACCCATTTCTGCGCTCACAGAGCTCACAGAGGACTTCATTCTTTCAGTTCACTTCAGCACTTAATTTCATCCTCTAATTCTCAAGCAATACAAATAACTCACAAAAATGTGGGATTTGATTAAAATATGTAATTCTTTTACATCCCCCTTCCTATTTCCCCTCTTCCTTTCATCTTCTTGATTAATCTCTTAGAAAATGCCACTGTCACTAGGTGTCTATCCCTGTGCAAAAATCTCCAATAGATCCCCATGGCTTACTGTGGTGAGTTTGTGGTTGTTTTTTAATTTCCTCTTCCATCCCACCCCTTTTTGAGGATTGTTGTTGTGTCAGCTCTTGCTATTGAGATGAGTAGGGCACATTTCCAAGAACTATTAGGATAGATAATAAAATACAGTTTCCTTACACAAACTGCAGCCATGCCTGACCACACAGCCATTCAGCTTTATCAACCCCTGATACAGGAACATTAGTGCACTCAATGTTGTGTACAGAGTTTCTACATCACTGCCTCAAGTCTCTTTCTTCACCCTGCTCTCCCACCTAACAGGTCCCAGTGTTTTTGGCTTCTGCCATTCTCCATCAATTAAATTTTTTTTATTGAAATATTGCTCACATTATTTTCATCTTTATTTACCTCAACTAATCCATAGCTTCTTGAGGAATCAGGTCTGTATTTCATAAAAATGTGTGCATTATTGGTGCACTCAGTCAGTTAAGCATTTGACTCTTGGTTTTGGCTCAGGTCATGATCTTGTGATTTAGGGATTCAAGCCCCACGTTAGACTCTGCACTGGCAGCATAGAGCCTGCTTGGGATTCAATCGCTCTCCCTCTCTCTCTACCCCTCCTGCTGTCTCTCATGCTGTCTCTGTCTCTCTCAAAATAAATAAATAAAACTTAAAAAAAAAATGTTTACATTATTCAGGGCACCTGTAAGTTGTGGGCAGCATAGGATGAATGCAAGAGCTTTGGGTTTGGAATCTAACAGACCTTGAGTCAAATCCGGTTTAGAATCTGACAGATTTACAACTCTATGTCTACTAACTTTCCACTAAGGGAACATACCGCAGTGAAGAAATTCATGAGTTGTTTACCAGTTAGAAAAAGAAATCAAGGGCTTTTAAATGGTAGAAAAAAGGTATTAATAGAGGCTATGCTACTTAATCATTGAAGACTAGCATTATGTTAGAACAGAATGAATCCATGTGTCTGGCTCAATTAGTTGAAATAAGTCCTGTTGTGCATGGGTAAAAACAGTGTCTTCAGTTAGGTCCGATAGGGTCTAGAGTACTAAGATCATTCAGATTTCGTGTCTTCTATTTGCTTCAGCTGTTTAGAGTGATTTATGAAACATGATAGCGAATTTTGATATCTACTAGGAAAGTGCCACTTTAAGTGGAGAAGAAGAAGAAGCCAAGCTTACTGACACCTTGAACTTGGGAATCTAGCCTCCAGAACTGTGAGAAAATAAAGTTTTGTCATTTAAGCCACTCAGTTTGTGGTGGCTTTGTTATGGCGGCCAAACTAATACAGAATTTGGTACTGTGAAGTAGGGTACTGCTGCTGTAACAAGTGGTGGAAGTGGCTTGGAACTGAGTGATTAGGGTAGAGGCTGGAAGGGTTAGAAGAGCACGTTAGAAAAAGCTTAGACTGCCTTGAAAAGGCTGTTGGTAGAAATGTAAACATTAAAGGTACTTCTGGTAAGAAATAAGGAACATCTTACTGGAAACCAGAGGAAAGGTGATCCTTATTACAAAGTGGCAAAGAATTTGGCTTATTTGTGTCTTAATGTTTTGTGGAAAGCACAACTTGTAAGTGATGAATTTGTATATTTAGCTGAGGAGATTTCTAAGCAAAGTGTTGAAGGCATGACCTGGTTTCTCCTTGCGGTTTGTAGTAAGATACAAGAGAAAGGAGATAATTTTTTAAATTTTTTAAATGTTTATTTATTTTTGAGAGAGAGAGTGTGAATGGGGGTCAGGCAGAGAGAGAGGGAGACACAGAATCCAAAGCAGACTCCAGTCTCTGAGCTGTCCACACAGAACTCTACGCAGGGCTTGAACTCACAAATGTGAGATCATGACCTGACCCGAAGTTGGATGCTTAACCAAAGGAGCAACCCTAGAAGATAGATTTAGAGCCTAGAGCCCCTAGAAGATAAATCTCAAAGCTAAAAGGAACCAGAACTTGAGATTTAGAAAATTATCAGCCTAATCATTATGGTTTTAATTTGCATTTCCCTAGTGGACAATGATGTTGAATGTCTTTTCATGTGTTTATTTTTCATCAGTTTATCCTCTTAACTGAAATGAAATGTCTATTCATGTCCTTTGCCATGTTCTAATTGGATTTTGTTTGCTGTTTTCTTGTATTTTTTGTTTTATTGTTGCATTTTAAGAGTTATTATCTTAAATATTTGTTCTTTGTTAGACATATGGCTTACACATATTTTCATCTACTTGAAGGATCTTTCAAGAAGAAAATGAGTTTAATTTTGATGAAGTCCAATTTAATTTCTCCTTTTATGGATCATCGAGTCTATGGATCTTCAAGTCACTTTGTGTCAAGTTTATTTTTTCCTAGCCTTAAATCCTAAAGATTTTTCTCGTATACTTTCTTTTCTGAAAGTTTTATATTTTTCTGTTTTCTTTTTAGTCCATGATCCATTTTGAGTTAATGTTTGCATGAAGTGTCAGACTTTGGTTGAATTTCATTCCTGTGCCTATGGATGTCCACTTACTGCAATATTATTTGTATTAAATGGTTATCTTTTCTCCATTAAATCACCTTTGCCCCTTTGTGAAAAATCAGTTAGTCATATTTGGGGCTATTTCTTGGTTCACTTTGTGTTCTATTGATCCATGTGTTGGTCCCTATGCCAATCACATACTGACTGGATTAGTGTGACTATCTAATAAGTCTTAAAATCAGGTAGACTGAATCCTTTGACTTTACTCTTCATTTGAAAGCTTATTTTAGCTACACTCAAGTTATTTTGCATTTCCATACACAATTTAGAATAGTCTTACCTAAACATACAAAAATTTTTTCTGAGATTTTGGTAATAGTTGTATTAAACCTGCATATCGA
Organism: Panthera onca; assembly: GCF_046562875.1. Taxonomy (NCBI): domain Eukaryota; kingdom Metazoa; phylum Chordata; class Mammalia; order Carnivora; family Felidae; genus Panthera; species Panthera onca. The sequence goes on from NC_138342.1 coordinate 159,205,927, forward strand.
TTTAAAGAAGCTTGACATCTTTACTATGCTGAGTCTTCCAACACATAACACAGTATGTCTCTTTCTTTATTTAGATATTCTTTAATTTCTTTCATTAGCATTATGTAGTTTTCAGGATACAAGTCTCATACATGGTTTGCTAGAATTATACTAAAGTATTTAGTTGTTTAAGTGACTATAAATGGTATTTCATTTTTAATTCCAGTATCCATGTGTTTGCTACCAGTATATAGAAACACTATTTTTTATGCTTATCTTGTATCCTGCAATCTTCCTCAACTTAACCATGTGTAGATATCTTGTTATCTACACATAAAAGGCAGTTTATTTCTTCCTTTCTAATCTCTTGGTTTTTACTTCCTCTTCTTGCTTTATTATACTGGCTAGGACCTCCAATACCATATTTAATAAGAGTGGATATCCTTGGCTTGTTCCTGATCTTAGGGGGATCCTGTATCCCTGGAATAAATCCCACTTGGTCACAGGTATAATTCCTATTATAAACTGCTGGTATCTATTTGTTAATATTCAGTTAAAGATTTTGCTGTTTGTATTTATGACATATGTCGCTCTGTAGTTTTTATTTTTTTGTACTTGGGATCTGGTTTCTTCTGGTCAGATTAATCCTAGTTTCATAAAATAAAATGAGAAGTGTTTCTTTCTCTTCTATTTTCTGGAAATGGTTCTTTAATAGTTTGCCACAATTCTCCAATGAAACCATCTAGCCTAGAGGATATTTGGGGTGGAAGGGGTTGGGGGATTATTAAATAGTGAATTCAATGTGTTAATAGTTATAGGGCTATTAAAATTATCTGTTTCGTATTTGTAAGTTGTGGTAGTTTATGTTTTCTGAGGAATTAGTCCTTTTCATCTAATTTGTTAAATTCATGCATGTAAAATTATTTCTAATAGTTCTTTATTATCATTTGAATGTCTGCAAGTTCTCTAATGACATCCTGTTTCATTCTTGACATTAGAAATTTGTTTTGCTAGAATTTTGTCACTTTTATGAATATTTTCAAAGAGCCAGTTCTTTGTTTCATTGGTTTTATCTATTGCTCCTCTGTTTCAGTTCCATTTATTTTTGCTCTTATCACTATTATTTCTTTCCTTCTACTTGTTTTGGTTTATTTTGATTTTCATTTTCTAGATTCTTCAAGTGAATGCATAGATTATTGATTTGAGACTTCTCTTCTTTTCTAAAGCATTCATTTAATGCTATCACTCCCCTTCTCTGCACTGCTTTTGCTGTGTCACACATTTTTAATACGCATTTTCATTTTCATGCAGTTCACCATGTTTTGATTAATCTTCAGACTTGTATTCAGCCCATAGATTATTTAGAAGTGTGTTGTTTAGTTTCCAAATGTTTATAGATTTTTCTGTTATCTTTTTGTTATTGATTTCTACTTTAATTCAATTGTTAGAAAACACTCAATCTGAGGGTTTTTTTTCCTTTAACTTTGATGAGGTTGGATTTATGTTCCAAATATGGTTTATTTTCTATGACAGTGGATTACATCCCCTTCATTCATGGTATTGAGTTCTATATGTATGATGATTTTCTGTCTAATTGTTCTATTAATTATTGAGAGAAGGAGGTTGATTTCTTCAAATATATTTGTGGTTTTTATCCATGCTTGAAGTTCTATCAGCTTTTTAAAAATATACCTTATTTTTTAGAGCGGCTTTAGATTCACAGCAAAATTGAGTAAAAGTACAGAGATTTCCCATCTATCCCCTGTACACACAACATGTACAGCTTCCCCCATTAGCAACATTGTCCACCACAGCAGTGCATTTTTTATAGTCAATGAAACTGCATTTTATAGTCAATGATACTGCATTGACATATTATAGCCCAAAGTCCATAGTTTACATATAATTACATATAACATCAAACATTTTTAGTTGTACTTAGAAGAAATAGAGAAAAATATGTCTAATTTATCTTCCCAGAGTGGAAATCCCATGTAATATTTTTAGAACATAAAAATTCATGCAAAAATCCATGGAAACAAAATATAAAAAAAAATTTTAATGTATTTATTTATTTTGAGACAGATTGGGGGAGGTGCAGAAAGAGTGGGAGACAGAGTGAACCTTAAGCAGACTCCTCACTGTCAGTACAGAGCCCCAATGTGGGCTCAAACTCACAAACCGTGAGGGCATGACCTGAGGCAAAATCAAGAGTTGCCACTTAACCAAAGAGTCACCTCAAAACTTATAAATAAAGACAAGACTAGTATTACAGTATTCTTCTTATCTCAGGCTCCAATGTAGCCCCATTACAGCACTGTTATTGATCCTATCTATATTTAAAAACTTAGAATTTACTTTCATATAACAAAGAAAACAACAACCAGTGGCTTAAATCAGAAAAAAATTAACTTCTTTCTTGAATAGAGGAAGTCTTGAATCAGCAGCTCTAGGCTGGAAAAGAGCTACATGGCACTATTAGAAATTTGGACTCCTCCCTGTTTATTACAACATTTTCAGCTTATGGCTCCCTTTTCAAGGTCATCTTGCAGTTATGCATAACTGTGTTGAGGAAGAAGGAGGAAGAAAAGCACAGACAGACAGAAAGGCACAGAATTTTCCTGGTAAAGATTCACCCCTTTGCATTTCTAACTGGCAAAGAATGTTGAGAATATAGTCTTTTATTCTACATTGCAATGTGCTCAGCTAAAAGTCAAGGTTCTCTATCTAATGAAGAAGGCACCAGATGTTAGGGGAAGGATTAGCAATCTCTACCATACATTCAAGATCTTATTAGATCCCAAAGTCTGAAGGAGGCTGACCCAATCCCTATTTATTTCCTGATTCCATAAATATTAGAATAGCAATAATAATAAATAGCAATAATTTTCTTAGGAGGAAAACTGCAAAGTCAAATGCACCAAGTATACGTGCAAAAATTCTACGGTACTTGCATATTGAGAACTGTTGGAAAATACCAGCACTAACCAACAGATCCTTCCTTCCCACCCTCTTCATAAGGCTGACTTGGAAGTTCTCACTTATCATCCTGATCAATATGAATGGGTGATATTTTAGATCTAATTCACTGATACAAAGGGCATAGGCTTTATTTTCCCCCATGTCAGTCCCATCGCTCTGGATATCTAAGAGGGAAGTTCTCAACGGCAGTCAGGATACTATAGTTGATATCAATATATTTGCATTTCCTGAGCTTAAAGTCCCTCAGTTCTCACAGCTGACAGCTGTATAGAGGTGACTATAAAGTTTTCCAGGGAAGTTCATCAGTCCTGGAGCAGCATAGCTATTTGAAGAAGAGCCACATATTGTAAGAATTTTGAACAAGACCAATAGTTTTGTTCTGTTTTGTTTTTTGCGTCACCCAAAACAGTGCAATATCAGTATGGGAGCTCCAAGGGCTGAAAAGCAGCCACATTAAATTGTTAAATGAAAACTCATAAAGCCATAAATGTACAATAGAGGATTTTTTTGTTTCAAAGCCAGAAATAAATAAATAAATAAAACCACATTAAAACTATAAAGCACACATGGAGTAAAACATATCATTTTAGTTTTCCTTACATATATATATGTACACACACACAAATATATATACACATATATATATATATATACACACACACACAAATATACATATATATACATACATATATATACATATATGTGTATAATTTATAGATTTCATGTAACAAAGCTTCACTAAAGATAAATCAGAAAATATTTTAGTATACTTCAATTTGTGAGAGCAAGGGCAGAAAAAAAAAAAAGGAAATAAGAGTGGAAGAGACCCTGTCAATTGGAAAACACTATCCAGCTGTTAGGAATAGCATCCTGGTGTCTCCATAATGTAAGTGCTAAGCATGTGCTACTATCTCTCAGAGAGATGAAGATATTTCCCTGACATTGTACATTTGAAATGTGTGAGAGTGGGGGCTCAAACAGATCTAAACATTCTAACTGCAGAAAAACATGCTGCTGCCCATGTATGAGGACATAGAAGGCATGAAGAGAAGGAAAGCAAAAGCCACAACTTTTGCTGGTCAGTGCTAGAGACCAGCAGACAGTCAGATGTGAGGGCAGCTTAAGGGCCCCAAGTATTCATAAATCACTGATGTCAAGCTCTGCTATCCAGTAAGGATCTCAAACTTTCTTTCACCTCCTATCACTTTTTTTTTTTTTTTGGAAATGTGACATTCCTGTGTACTTACTATTCATAATTCTTCAATTCTGTTCTATGCTTAAGCTGCATTAAATACCCACAGTGGTGAATTAGGAGAAAATTGTCCACAGGATTAAACAAAAATGGCCATATCTATTTAACCTAAAGAGAAAATTAAATGAAGTTAAGGTCTCTTTCCTCTTCAAGGCTGATGCTTTCTCACCCTAATTTATGGGGAAGAAGGAAAAACCCATTCTGCACCCAACTCCACCCATAAAATGACTTACACCATACAGACATTGGAGGGGCCAATAATTGGCCAATTTGCCTTTGGAGAGTTTCCAACTCTCCCTCTCAGACCTGCTCACTTGTATTTACTAAGTGCTCTCAGTGTGTCAGTCACTTGTTCCAGGACACTCCTGAAATGGTATTGCATGCCCCTCCACTCTAATTTTCCCTTTATCTCTGTTTTATAATTCCCAAAATAGTTTTGTAATTCTTTAGCAACTCGTTAGTATTGAATATTCTTATGAGAGATGTCATATTTAACAAGAGAACCTGGGAAAGAAAATCTCTTAATCCAAAGTTAACACCTGCTGGTAAACAAAATATTGTGGAGAAAATAGGTAGACATGTAGGGACTTCCAGCCACTCCCCAGGGACTTCTGCCAAGATGAACCTACTTCCAAGGGCAAAATCAGGAGACACCTCACTATCAACAGCTTGCTGACAGTCCTTACAACTTGAAAGAAACACATGGAACATGGTCATAGTCTTTATTCTGAAGCTCTACTGGATTATCTGGATAATCCAAAGACCAAGGGACTAAAGATGAAAAAGGAGGTAATTTTCCAATGGGAAGAAGTGTCAACAGCTACAATCCTAGCCTCCTGGACTCCAGGAGATCTCTTTTGTGTTCCACATTGCCATTCAAGATGGCATAAGTAGTAAGAGAATTTATGTGGCATATCAGAAGCTTGAAGTAAAGTATAAAATGCAAAGTAAGGGCACCTGGGTGGCTCAGTCGGTTGAGTGTCCAAATGCAGATTTCAGCTCAGGTCATGATATCACAGTTCATGGGTTCGAGCACCTTGTTGGGCTCTGACAGTATAGAGCCTGCTTGGGATTCTCTCTCTCTTCTCTCTCTCTCTCTCTCTCTGCCACTTGCCACCCTTTCTCAAAATACATAAATAAACATTTTTCAAAAATAAATAAATAAACATTTTTCAAAAATAAATAAACTAGTAAAGCAAGTCTAAATTTTTCATGGAACTAGAAAAGACCCTGAATAGCCAAAGTAATATTGAAAAAGAAAAGCAAAGCTGAAGGCATCACAATTCTGGACTTTAAGCTGTAATTAAAAGGCTATAATCATCAAGACAGTATGGTACTGGAGCAAAATCAGACACATAGATCAATGGGACAGAATAGAGAACCCAGAATGGGACCCACAAATGTATGGCCAACTAATCTTCAACAAAGCAGGAGTATCCAATGGAGAAAAGACAATCACTTCAGCAAATGGTACTGGGAAAACTGGACAGTGACATGCTGAAGAATGAAATTGGAACATTTTATTATACCATACACAAAAATAAATTCAAAATGGATGAAATACCTAAATGTGTGACAGGAAACCATTAAAATTCTACAGAAGAAAATAGGTAGCAACCTCTTTGACCTTGGTCAGAGCAACTTCTTACTAGACATGTCTCAGGAGGCAAGAGAAACAAAAACAAAAATGAACAATTGGGACCTTATCAAGATAAATAGTTTCTGCACAGCAAAGGAAAACAATCAACAAAACTAAAAGGCAACAAACAGAATGGAAGAAGATATTTGCAAATGATATATCAGATAAAGGGTTAGTATCCAAAATGTATAAAGAACTTATCAAACTCAACACCCAAAAAACAAATAATCCAGTGAAGAAATGGGCAAAAGACATGAATAGACACTTTTCCAAAGAAGACATCCAGATGACCAACAGACACATGAAAAAATGCTCAACATCACTCATCATCAGGAAAAAGCAAATAAAATCCACAATGAGATACCACCTCACTTGTAAGAATGGCTAAAATTAATTCAGGAAACAATAGATGCTGGCAAGGATGTGGAGAAAGGGGAACACTTTTGCACTGTTGGTGGGAACACAAACTGGTGCAGCCACTCTGGAAAACAGTATGGAGGTTCCTCAAAAAGTTAAAAATAGAAGTACTCTATGAGCCAGCAATTGCACTACTAGGTATTTATCCAAAGGATACAAAAATGCTAATTTTAAGGGACACATGCACCCCAGTGTTTATAGCAGCACTATCAACAATAGCAAAGTATGGAAAGAGCCCAAATGTCTGTCGACTGATGAATGGATTAAGATGTGATATATGTAAACAACAGAATACTACTTGGTGCTCAAAAAGAATGCAATGTTACCATTTGCAACAACGTGGATGGAGGTGGAGTGTATTATGCTAAGCAAAATAAGTCAGTCAGAGAAAGACAAATATGATTTCACTTATAGGTGGAATTTAAGAAACACAGCAGATGAACAGCAGGGAAGGGAAGGAAAAATGAGATAAAACAGAGGGAGACAAACCATAAGAGACTCTTAAATACAAAGAACAACCGGAGGGTTGCTAGAAGGGAGGTAGGTGGGTGGGCTATATGGGTGATGGGCATTAAGGAGGGCACTAAGTTTTATATGTAAGTGATGAACCACTAGGTTCTACTCCTGAAACTAATACTATGCTGTATGTAAAGTAACTTGAATTTTAAAAAATAAATTTAAAAATAAATAAATAAATAAATAAATAGCAAAGCAATATATTCAGTTACAACACTGTAAGTAATCCAATTGAAGAAACAGTTCTTTCCTTTGTTTGCATTTACTCTCTAAGATGCCATCAGATATCTGTGACATGGTCATAAGATTTGGAACCAAGGAGATTAATTCACTAAAAGGGGGGAAAGGTATTTATCTTCAGAAATGTTAATAAAAATAGGTTGAAATGTTGAGTACCATTCTTTCAAATAAACTAACATTATAAATCTCTTTCAATGTGTCTTATCCTCTTTAAAATAATTCACCGGGAAAGAATGAGATCTCCTCATGCTTTGAATGGGTTTAATTCTCCTCATTTGTCTCCTGACTCTCAGCTGCAAAACAAAAGATATTAAAGACCAAGGTAGGAAGTGACGTTCTTACATAAAATGGTATTTTTGGTTTATTCAAAATGTTGCCCAATCTAGAAGACATCATAATCCCAGAACAGTTGCCAAATTAGGAAACAGTTCTGGGTTGTCCTGTCATTTGATATTTTCTCAACTTCTCTATTTTCCAGCCTTAGAATTCATTTGGGTTTTCATCAAATTTGAAGAATTATCAAGAAGGCAGGATTAAGAAACCTAGTGTAGGTAGATTGTCTGTTCCTCAGAATATGGGCAACCCCTACTAAAAGTTGATTCTCATAACTTTTTGGTGGGGAGGGGGTTGGGGGGAGACCAAATTGAATAATTTCTTTATTAAAAAAAAGTACTCAAGACTTTGAGATTGTACTGTCTCTGGCTGAATTATAAAGGCTTTTATAATGCAATGTCCTTTAATGTTGACAACATTAACAATTATTTTTACATCTTACTTAAATTTCCTGAATTTTTTTCTAACTTTATCAGATATAATTGCATGTAACTTTGTGTAAGCTTGAGGTGTAAAATGTGATTATTTGATACATGTATATATTACTAAATGTTTACCACAATAAGGTTATGTAACACATCCTTCACCTTGCATAATTACCATTTTCTTTTTGTTGTTATGGTGAAAACATTAAAGCTCTACTCTCAGGACAACATTAAAATACAGCACAGGGTTAGCTGCAGTTACCATGATGTACCTTAGATTCTGGGAACTTACTCATCCTATAAGTGAAAGTTCATACCCTTTGACCAACATCTCACCATTTCCTCTGTCCCCAGCCCCTGGCAACCACCATTCTACTATTGGTTTCTATGAGCTCGATATTATTAAATTCCACACATGAGATTATACAGCTGATATTAAGAGTTAGGAACCCCCATGCATAGCCAAAACAAACTCTTAGCTAAAAATACATATATTTGCACAGAAAAAGAGAATATTTACTAAAAGATATTCATTCGTCACTTAAAGTTTAAAGCATTAAATATAAAAAAAACTAAAATTCATGTTCCCTAAAATATGAAATAGATTTTAAAAAGCCAAAAATCCTACTGTATTGAATCATATAAGTCAGTGGAATAATCCAAAAGCAATTACTTTCTCAAATTAGAAACACTACTTTAGCAACATGGCCTCTGATTCAATATTTGGTGGGGATTCATGCCTATATGCATGAGTGCTGCTGAGCCAGTATGATCCAAGCACTTTAAAAACCTCTTATATTTTCAGATGTAGGCTGGCTGTGTGGACTCAAGTAGGAGCCATGAGAATTGCTCTGACAATTAGAAGTAGAAGAACAGAGAAAGTTTGATAAACTAAAGCGCAGAAAATTTTTATGATTCAAAATGATGACATATTTTAAGGTAGAAATCAATCATGTAGATTTCATTTCTAGATTTCTAAGAATAGATGCAGAAGAGGATGCCAGGTGTGGATGGAGGCCCCCTTCTTTCCACGGATTACCAAGCAAAGCAGCTTATTGAAAAGCAGCGGCCAACACAGAGACAGAGAAGAATAGTGTCCTATGGTTCACAAATATGTGTTCAGCAATAGGCACTCTAAGCTAACAAAAAAATGGCTGAAGATTTCTGGAGAAATCTCAGAATACTTCATGGCAAAACTAAGTCTGTGAAGGTTAATAAGAGATGTCACAAAAGAATCAAAAGCGAAGAATCTAGAATTCTGAAAATGCATCAACAGCCAAAGTCACTAAGATGTTATTGACTTCAGTGACTGAAAGGGAATTGACATTTGGGGAGCATCTCTGATGCAAGACAAGATACAAGATGCTTTAAACATTGTTTCTTTTAATTTTAATGGCCCTGTGAAGTAGGTATTATTAACCTTCGAGGCCACAAAGTTTATTAATAAGTTATAAAGTCAGGATTCAAATCCAAGCCAGTGAGATTCCAAATCCTAAGCATTCTCACTGCATTGCTCTACTTATGTGGAAAAAGCAGCACGCACTTGAAAGCTGGTAAAATTAAGTTAGGTAAATTACAGATGCATCCATGCTTTCATACATAATCCTGCTCATATAATTTACTTTACACACCTACTTGCAGAAGTCCAAAATATCATTCACAAAGTTATTTAGTATTGCATTATTTGTAATAGTAAATGTCTGGAAAAACACAAAATGTCTTCTGTTAAGGGAGTGATTGAATAAGACATGATGTATTTCTATGTGGAATTAGTATGCAGTAACATAAAAAGAATGCCAAAGACAATGAGAAAGAATGAAATATGGCCCTTTGTAGCAACATGGATGGAACTGGAGAGTGTTATGCTAAGTGAAATAAGCCATACAGAGAAAGACAGATACCATATGGTTTCACTCTTACGTGGATCCTGAGAAACTTAACAGAAACCCATGGGGGAGGGGAAGGAAAAAAAAAAAAAAGAGGTTAGAGTGGAAGAGAACCAAAGCATAAGAGACTCTTAAAAACTGAGAACAAACTGGGGGTTGATGGGGGGTGGGAGGGAGGGGAGGGTGGGTGATGGGTATTGAGGAGGGCACCTTTTGGGATGAGCACTGGGTGTTGTATGGAAACCAATTTGACAATAAACTTCATATATTGAAAAAAAAATAAAAATAAAAATAATAAAAATAAAAAATAAATAAAAGGCACAAAAAGAAAGAATGCCAAAGATAACTATATTGCTTACATGGGAAAATCTCTAGAAAAAACACCATTAATTAAAAATTAATTAATACAAATAAATATATTAATACATTAATTAATATAAATTAATATTAATTAATTATATACAGAGCACTGTATATAGCATGCTAACATTTGTGTGAGGAAGGAGAGGAAGTAATAATACACATATATACTATATTATTTATATGTAAATATAAATATATACACTTACAAAGATATTCATCAGAAGAAACAGTCAAAAACTAAAAAAAGAAATGGTTATATAGAAGTGGTAAAGGGATATGGGGCTCAGGGACAAAAATAGAAACTAAATTTATTCGATCTCGTAATTTACTTTTTAACTGTAAATCTGGGTGCTCAATATCACTAATCATTAGGAAACTGCAAATCAAAACCACAATGAGATATCACCTCATAACGGTTAGGATGGCTATTATTACATAAAATGACAATAGCTGGCAAAGATGCAGAGAGACTGGAATCCTTGAACACTGTTGATCAGAATGCAAAATAGTTCAACCTCTAAGAAAAACATGGAGGTTCCTCAAAAAATTATAAATGGAACTACCGTCTGATCTACCAATCCTACCTCCAACTATATAAGCAAAATAATTGAAATCAGGATTTCAAAAAGATATTGGCACTCTCATGTTCATTGCAGTATTATTCACAATAGTCAAGATATGGAAACAATTTAAGTGTCTATGGACAGATGAATAAAGAAAATGGAATATATGCATACAATAGAATATTCAACCTTCAAAAAGAAGTCAATCCTACTATATGCAACAACATGGATAAAGCCTGAAGACATTATGTGAAGTAAAATTAGCCAGATACAGATGGAAAAACACTGCATGATTTTACTTATATAATGTATCTAAAATAGAAACACAAAGGAAAATGGTGATTGCCAGGGGGTGGGGGGAGGTAAAATTGGAAGTTGTTATTCAATGGATATAAGATTTCAGTATACAAGATGAATAAATTGTAGAGATCTGCTTTATAAGAGTGTGCCTATAATTAACAATATGGCATTGTACACTTAAAAATTGGTTGAGAAGGCAGATCTCATGTTAAGTGCTCTTGCCACAATTAAAAAAAAACCCTGATAATCCTATTTTAAAAAATAAGTACAATAACAACCTTAAACTTTGTTCTGTAGTTTAATTTCAGTGTTAATATTTATTATTTTGATACTTGTGAACATTGTATTACACTACAAATAAATAATTATTTCAACATTATATGCGTGATTTCAATGTATGGAAAAAGAGACACAATCATACAAAGTTCATAAATAAGTAAATTTTCTGCTGTGTTGAAGAAAATTATGTAAACTCATGATTTTTAGAAAAATAGTGTATCCTTGAAAGGATATGCCATACAGCAAAAGCAACACTAAGAGGGAAATTTATAGCTTATATTTAAAAAGAACATGGGTTATAAATGAAGAATTTAACTTAAAGAACTAGAAAAAGAAGAAAAAACTAAGCTCAAAGCTTGCAGAAGGAAGAACGTAATTAAAGTGGAGATTAATAAAATAGAGAATTGAAAAATAGAGAAAAACAATGAAAACAAGATCCTTATTTTTTCAAAAAGATAACAAAATTAACCATCTTTAGCTGAATTCACTAAAAAGACTAGAGTAAATAAAATCAGAAATTAAAGTAGCTTACATTATTACTGACTTACAGAAATAAAAAGGTTTATAACCTAAAAGCAAATGTACAAATTCCTGTACACACACAATCTACTAAGACTGAATCATCAAGAAATGGGAAATCTGAACAGACCAGTAAGGAACAAAAATATTGAATCAAAACCTCCCAAAAAAGAAAAGTTCAGGACCAGATGGCTTCACTGGTGAATTCTACCAAACACTTAAAGAAGAATTGACACAACCTCAAACTCTTCTAAAAAATTGAAAGGGAGGTAACACTTCCTAATTCTTACTATGAGGTCCGCATTATCTGGATTTAAAAGCCAAAGACACTACAAGAAAAGAAAACTACATACTAATATTATCTATGAGTATGAATCCAAACATCTTCAAAAAAAATACTAGCAACCCAAATGCAACAGCATGTTAAAATGGTATACCATTGACCAATAGGGATTTATACCTGGAATGCATAGTTGGTTCAACATACACAAATCAATGTAAAATGCCACATTAACAGAAAAAAAAATCCCATATGATTATCTCACTTGATGCAGAAAAAGCATTTAAGAAATTCAACAACTTTTCATGATAAAAACTTTCAACAAATGAGAAATTGAAGGAAACTACCCTAATGGAATACAAGTCTTATATGAAAAACCGATAGCTAACATCATACTCAATGGTGAAAGTCTGCAATTTTTCCAAGACTGGAAATAAGACAAAAAAAAAAAAAAAAAAAAAAAAGCCTACTTCTACTAAATGTAGACCTGGAAGCCCTAGCCAGAGAAATTAGTCAAGAAAAGTAAAGAAAAGGCATCCAAATTGGGAAGGAAGAAATAAAATCATTTCAGTTCACAGATGCCATTATCTTACATGTAGGAAACATTAAGATTAAAACAAACACACACAGGGGCGCCTGGGTGGCTCAGTCGGTTGGGCGTCCGACTTCAGCTCAGGTCACGATCTCGCGGTCCACGAGTTCGAGCCCCGCGTCGGGCTCTGGGCTGATGGCTCAGAGCCTGGAGCCTGCTTCTGATTCTGTGTCTCCCTCTCTCTCTGCCCCTCCCCGTTCATGCTCTGTCTCTCTCTGTCTCAAAAAAAAAAAAAAAAAAAAAAAAAAAACGTTAAAAAAAAAAAAAAAAAAAAAAAAAAAACAAAAAACAAACACACACAAAACCAAACAACTGTTAGAACTAATAAACTAGCTCAGCAAAGTTGCAGGATACAAAATCAACATGCAAAAATCAACTGCATTTCTACATACTAAAAATGAACAATCTGAAAAGAAAAAACATTTTCAAGGGTATCCAAAATAATTGAAAACAGTGACTCAAACATGTAGTTATATATCCATGTTCATAGCAGCATTATGCACAACATCCAAAAGCTGAAAGCAATCCAAACATATGTTAAAGGATGAATAGATAAACAAAATATGGCATATACATGTGTATATATGTATATATTGTAGTATATATACATATATATTATATATAATACAGTACATATTATATATGGTATATATAATGGAATATTATTCAACCCTAAAAAGGAAGAAACTCTGGCACATTCTACAACATGGATGAGTCTAGATGACATTATACTAAGTGAAATAAACCCAGTCACAGAAGGATAAATATTGTAATTTCACATTTATGAGGTTTCTAGAGTAGCCAAATTCTAGGAGCATGGTTGCCAGGGGCTTGGGGAAAGGGGAAAGGGAGAGTTAGTGTTTAGTGGTAGGGAGTTTCTGTTTGGGAAGATGAAAACAAGTTCTAGTGATGGATGGTGGTGACGGCTGCATAACAACGTGAATGTACTTAATGCCACTTAACTGTATGCTTTAAAATGGTTAAAATAATCAATTTTATGTTATGTATATTTTACCACAATTTAACAAAATAGCTCATTGGTGATGCTGAGTACTTCATGTTGCATCATATTTGGAGTCACAAAATGACTAGTTGTTTCATTATTCATAATGATGATAATCAGATTTCTCCATTTTTCCCCTTACAGTTGGGAAATAATCCATGTGGTAGTATTTCTAACACCATCAACATTTAATATATGATGCATATATCTAGATATGTGTGCTCATGTGTATGCATGCATGTATATATATGATACAAATATAGCAAAATGTTTCCAATTGTTTGATTCAGGTGGTGGGCATATGGGGGAGTAACTGTACTGTTTTTCCCACTTTCATATATTTAAAATTGTTGGAATTAAATGCTGAAAATGCAAGAGGTTATCTAAATTGTATTAAACAATTAAAGAGGGCTTTGATAATCTCCACTACCAATAGCTTTCCATCCACGTTTTCCTAGTATACATGGATTTGACTGTTACAAGCTGGTAATGCTTGTACCTGTAATCTGTGATGAAGGTGATGTTTTTCTTCCCACTAGATTATAAGCAACTTGAATATAGCAACAGAATTTTTTGTTCTTTTTGTCACTCCCTTATAGTACCTATGCATACACATGACTCATGAAAATTGCAGGAGGGAGGTGACAGATTACAAAATATGCCACAGTTCTCTACTCTGTCCTTTATCCATCCCCCTTTGCAATGTGACTTTACAGGACTTCCCAGCGAGAGGCAGAACCTATCCCCTAATCCTTTGTATCTTTGCTGTACTTGCTTTGATCATAGAATGTGGTAGAAATGAAGGTGTACCAGTCCTGAGCCTACTACTCAAGAGGTCTTGCATACTTCATTGTCTTTCAGAACCCTTTCGACTGCCATGGAAACTGACATAGGCTAGCCTGCTGTGTATTAAAAGATACTTGCTCTACTGTCCTTAATATCTCAGCTAATAGACAGCCTTAGAAGGAAAGCCTTCTGGCTGACCAGAAGCTGACCACAGCTGCATTACTGAACCAAGCTGGGAGCAGAATTGCCAACCCACAGAACTGCAAGTTAGTGTTTGTAGTTTTAAGTCACTCTGTTTGAGATGGTGTTTTACATAGAGAAAGATAACTAATGCAAGGGACAAAGGGGAGAGATTTAGGAAAAGAAGAGGAAGAAGTGGTCAGGAAGGGAAAAACAAAAGGGCCTGAGCACATGAATAAGATTTTTCATGGAAGTCCTGAATGCTGTATTTTTTAATCAGGGCTGCTGTTGCACTGGTAGCATTCTGCAAAGTCACAAAAGTTATGTTGCATTTCTTCTATTTTATTAACCTTCAGATTTGAAATATCCACACAGATAAAAGAGGTAATTATATTTCAGGAGAAATGTCTTCACTTGCTATTAGTTCATATGCACAGAAGCAGCATCGATCTTCCAGCAACGGTAGCTACTTAGTCTTTTCTAGCACTTTTCTCTTTGATTAAGCCCATACCAGAACAGCGTGGCTTTCTTGTGCCTATTAGAATACTGGTGCTTTACTTTTTTAAGGCTGTTGACAATATCAACTGAGGTAATTTTTTTTTCAGAGAGATAATAATCAGGTTCCTGAAGCCACATGGATTCTGGACTCCAATCTGAAGCTCCTAATTTCTTCCTCTACCCTCACCATATACTTCCTCTGAGCATGTGTGTGTGTGTGTGTGTGTGTGTGTGTGTGTGTGTGTATTAGGAAATTAATGATGAACATTTTCCAGTGAAAAATACTGACAAAGACCAGAAAAAAAAACTTATCAGTGTCAAAACTTAGAAAAGAGATATTTATGTAACCCGCCATTGGAATGTGTTGATACTGTGCAAGAGCCTCAAAGAATATCTATGGACAGAGATTAAGAAAAAAGTAGAAGAGGTAAAATAAAAGAGATATCAAACCCAAGGATCACTAAATTGCTTGCCCCTCTGCTAAGCATTTTGAAAAACTTGAAGAAGGCTGGGAATGAAGAGGATGTGCAGGGCAGAGATGCTTATGTTATAAGAGAAAAGACTGGAGAGAAACAGAAGAAAAGTGGGATAGAGACATCTGGCCTGATTTTGCTTCTGACCTCATTTTGGCTTCAGCCACCTTTCTCTTAGATATTGATTTTTGCATTCAGTGGACTGTTCTGATAGATCAAAATAAAATTATTAATGCCAACAAATTTAATTATACTTATCAGTATTCCCCTGACCCATCAAGCAGCCAAGCTTGGGTAGTCAGTGAATGCACTTCCGTGGCCTTCCCCACCCCTCCTTCACTCCAAGGTAAAAAGGGCTGGAGGAGACCAATAGTTCTCAACACACATATACAGGAGAATTTCTCTAGATATTTTCATAAACAAGGTAGACATCTTTGAGGGTGGGGTCTGATAACCTGGATTCAGAAAACTCCCCCAGTTAATTTTCCTATGGCCATCCAGATTTTAGTTCATGACCAGATTTTTGGAAACTGCTGGACAAGATGAAATTAAAGTCAAGATTCTATGATAATTGTATTTGTAGAGCTTTTGGTAGAGTAAGTTAATTTCTGTAGAATTCATTAGGGCACTTCCATAAATATACCATTTGAATGAGGCCCCAAAGCAGAGAACACAAATACCAATACCTACAGAATGAAGTGAGCAAGTGGAAAGTGTAAAAAACTGGAGAAGAGTGCCCTCTCTAAAAGTCATAGCATATTACTGCCATTTAGGAAGGAGGGTGTAGTATGACTTTTCAAATACATCCAGAAATCCAGACATTTAAAAGTGAAATTTCCTGATTTTAAAGTGTTAACTCATTTTTTAAAACTTAAAAAAAATCCTTGGGCCCAACTGTATGTTTCTCTGGTCTTGAATATGACTGTCCTATAAGCTACCTTGAAGTATCTGCAGATGCTATGTTGCTTCTGTAAAATCCCATTCGGTCATAAACATTTGGAAGTATTCTAAGTGGCAAAAGACTTTAAGCACAACAAGGAAATTGCCCTAGACTGAATAGTGATAAATCTTTCTTTACCAAATATAATTTTTCACCTTGGTAAACATTAGTGTATTATGACCTCATCCTAAAGACAGCCTGATAGGGGGCTCAGCAACACCCCTCTCCCCACACATAGACCTAAACATGCACATACTTTTCCCTTTGAGAGTCTATTTGTATGACTTAAATACATGGGAGTTTGCTTCTCGCTGGAGGAGGGCACATTATACAGGGATACTGGGTGTAATAAGGTAATGGAGCAGTGACTACCACTCTCGGTGTCTCCTGAACCACAGTGTTTCAGCTCTTGCAGAGAATGGAATTAAAACCGTGGGATGAAACAATTCTTTGAGAGACCTTGGTGAGACTCTGAACCCAAAGAGTGCCCAAGTGAGAAAGTTTTTAACACAGAACCAGGGTGTGAGGTGAATTCTCTTTATTTCTCTTTATTTCTCTTCAGATTATCACATGGTTCCACTACCTGGAAGACTCAGAGAAAGTACAGCTTCATTTGGCACCTCTAAGATGTTGCAGCCCTTAGTGGGTTGGGGTCAGGGATTCAGCACCTTATGGAGAGCAGCAGTAGCAGTGACAAATGTCCTACTTTGAGTCACCTGGCAGCAGCTACCACCTATAAAGAGACCAGAGTCGATATAAGACAACTCATTCCTGCAGACCAGTGAAACCAGCCAGGAAACAACCAGAAAATTGAAACGATATACCTGCCACCATGGCCATCTGTTGCCCTATTGAATGCATTATTCACCCTAATGACATCTACTAGACTGAACTAAGCCAATATACCCATTCAGAGTCGATAGGTTCTTTTTGGTGAAAACTGGTTGCCTCCAGGAATTAGTGTTGACCGGACACAGTTACTCCCTCTTGCAGTGTCATTATTAGATATTATGGTTTTTTTTTCTAAAAAGCAAGCACCATACCTAATTCTGCCACAAGTACCAACATTTATTAGCAAGCAAAATCAAAACATGCACGTAACCAATCTTGCAAATTTGAAGTCCTCACTCCCCTTCTTTCCACTCTGCCTCTGTAGGTATGCCCCATGCATGAAAGGTTCGTCCTGCCATAGCAAATATTTGGATAGTGAAACCAGCTACATGTCTGGCTTGATTAGAGCAAAGAGTTGTCTATAAAGTGGGGAATTCAGAAATAAGTAGAGTTCTAGACTTAGGGAACTGCTGAAAAAATATTAGCCTGCTGGGATTGTCAGACTATTAATCATGCAATGGTAGATTTTTCTGTACAAATCTTTCTGTTTGACATATATTGACACTATTCATTTCTCCAGTGACATAATTTAATATTATTTATGTTAATTAAGAAAGTCTCTGATGCCAAACCAGACTATGATATGTGAAGCACTTTCTATAGTCCCCTCTGAAGACAGCGTGAATTGTGGAATAAGGTTTCACATTCTAACCAATCACCTGTGAAATATTCTGAAGTGTAAATTGCTGAGTAGCACACTTCACCTTATGTGACCACCCCTGAAGTATAGATTAATGTTAATTTAGACATGCATATACACCTCACCCTTCAAACTGAAGCACTTCAAATAAAATTTTAGAGTACTGTTTTTAGCCAAGTAATTCACTTTTCAGTAAACTCACTTTACAGTGAAAGAAACCAAGGCCATGTTACTATCCAATCCATCATCTAGGAGTGGCTAGCTCTGTAAAACTGCAGAATGGCTCAGTAAGATGCAATGTTCACCGATGCTATATAAAACAGACACAATGTTAACTAGGAGAAAACACCAAACAAGACAGGGGTGTTGTACATAGATTTGGTATTCACTCTATACCAGCAACCAACAATGGAGCTCTTCTTCCTGAGGGTACAGGTATGGGATTCAAGAGGTCAGAGTGAAAAGATCCTTTCTTAGTTTTGCACACATGACCCTCTCACAAAATTTCATCTTGAGAAGCAGCAAACCTATCCCCCCTTGATAATCAACATCAATTTCCTTGACCAATATTCCAATATCACAAACCTCCCTTCTTCCTGTTTAATCAGTTCCTGGAGAACCCCAAGATATCCAGGTGCATATTATAGCTTCAGATTTAATAGAACCACTGTTTAGCTGTTTAGTGGAAGCACTATTCTCCTGCAATACTAAAATCTTCAAACCGTGGGAGCCCAGGGTCTATCTTGGTACTGGACAACAGAAAGAGTGATATATAGCAGTAACAACACTTTTTTTCCTGACCATTATTTGAGCCTCCTTTCAATATTTGGGGAATTACTCACATTATGATCAAAGAGAGGCAGAGCCTACCACCCGTTTATAGAAGCTCAAGTATTTCCTTTTCAAGATCCTTTTGTAATTAGCACATGGGCATATGATCAAATAGCGAATAACAAGCATTCATTCTCGAACTTGAATACAGAACTGGTAGAGCAAAAAAGTAAGATCAGAGGAAATTTCTCTGAAAGTAGATGTGGGTGCATCCAGTTTCCAAAAGCACCAGCATCTGGAGTGCCAGCAATAGAGTTCATTCAAAGGCCAGGATCACTATGGCACCTGGAGTTCACATTAGTTTCCTACTACCATATAACAAATTACCACCATCTTTTTAGTTTATTTTCATGCAATTTTGTAGGTCAGAAGTGTGGGTGGTTGACTGATTTCTCCACTCTGAGGGTCATAAGGAAGGAATTGAGGTGGTGGCCCACTTGTGCTGTTATCTGGAGGCTCTGGGGAGAGTCTGGAATGGCTCTGCCACAGCACCCTGTTGATTTTGTATGTATCCACACAGGCCATGCCAGCAAAGGCTTAAACCACAGCTTATCTGAGCCTTGGCAGAATGCCTCCTAGAATAGACGAGGGTAGGAAGATTATAGGAAGCATCTCTAAGGCCATTTCCCACTGGACCTATCTCCCCTGAGAGGCGTTCATAACACAGTTGCTCAGCATCTTCCAGATTATGATGCGGTATGGGACTTTCTTTCCTTCCACCTTCTCCCCTCAAAAACAGAGTTGTAGGATATAAAACTGCTTATCTATACCCTAAAATTTGCTCCTCAGCAATGAGATATTCCACAATTCACATTATAGTCATCTGCTCCCTTTTGCTTAGACATTGTCTTTTTTGGTGTGTGGAAAAAAACACCATGGGAGAACAGATCCTTTGGCTAATCTTCCTTTTGCTGTTTATGCAGGTAATAAACTGCTATCCAAAAGAGGCTCACTGTATCTTTACCAGTTAAAACAGACTGGTCTTAATCTTGACCTTGCCTTGTCTTGGGTGTGCTTGAGGATCCACTTCCAAACTCATTCAGGTTGTTAGCTGAGTTCCTTGTAGTAGTAGGTTGAACTCCCCATGTTTTGGCTAGCTGTCATCAGCAACCTCTCTCAGCTCCTTAAGCTCACTTGTACCCATCATCATGTTGCTGCCTCCATCTTCAAACCAACAACGGTGCAGAGTCCCACTCATGGTTCAAATCTCCCTGACTTCTCCCCTGCCACTCTCTTCTGCATCCAGTCAAAAAAAAAAAAAAAAAGTTATTTTAGGATTCACATGAGGAAACTGGATCCACCTGGATAAAAATAGTAGACCATATCTTAGGGTCTAACACCTTAAATACATCAGCAAAGCCCCTCCTGCTATGTAGAGCAACATATTCACAGGCTCTGGGGGTTAGGATGTAGACATTCTAATGGCTCCATTTTGCCTGCCACAATTGGCAATAATGTCGGTATCCCAACAGATTAGATGTGTGGCACTGTTCTGACTCTTACTTTGGCTATGTGGTCCACAAGCTCCGTTATCCAGCACTCTCAGCTACTCAAGCTACTGTGAGGTCCTTATGTGTAAAGATACACATGATTTCCAGCACTGTTGACAAGTACTGCATGAAATTTCTTAGGGCCTAAAATTCTTTTACAAATAATCACAGCTTATAGACAGGCTTACAAATATCTTTCTTCATAACTCTTTAGCAGAAAAGATAGCTTTTACCTCCGTCTCCTTGTTGAGACAGCTCCATCTACGACTTGTGGCATCAATGTCTATAACTCTATGAACTATTTCCTATATTCCTGCATGCCCATTATAATAGAAAGCAATTGACAAAATATGTACCCAAAGACCAGTACTTTGCTTCTCATTCCCAATGAGAAACTCCCAGCCTGCTTGCCCTCCCCCAGTCCTATCCCCAGTCAAGACTATAAGATAAATATCATCCGTAGCTGCAGAGAAGAGTCTCTCCATATCATTTAGTTAATTTATTGGAAGTATGCTGGAACTAGTTGTTCCTCTTCCTCCCGGGGATCCTCAGAGGTAATCCCACGATTAATCCCAGGTAATCCCTGCTTACTTAAGGACCACCTCTACCATACTCTTGTCATTTTACTGCTACCTCCACATCCATTCCCCATACCTTCCTGCCCCTGCAAAGCCTCTACTCTGCAACTTCAATCCCCTCATTTAGGAACAGTAAATCCTCCGACTCTTCATGACTTTGCCTTTACGGAAAACTGACTCTCTGCAAAGAACTCCATTTTCTCTTTGGAGGCCTCTTGTCTCCCTCTTTCATTCCCACACCCTGCAGGGCCAGGAAGCAGTATGAGTGTTCTCCTCACTCGCACCATTGCTCCTTCCTCTTGCGATAGCCCAGCTCCTCGCATGCTTTGGCCATCAGGATATCCCAGAGGTGCCACTCTCCTTATTGCTGTCATCTACCCTCTCTCATTCCCATTCTGGAAGCCTCTACTCACATTCCACCTTCTTAGTAGAGCTTCCTATGACTGCCACATCAGAAGTCACCCTCCCTCCTCCCCATTTCTTCTCTAACTCCTCATCTTGCTCATTTCCTTCATAGAACTTGCATTGTGAGATGTTTTATTAATTTGTCATTCTATTCATTTAGTGCACGTTCCTCTTGCTAAAATAAGGGAGAGTCCTTGTCTATTTCACAGGTATATCCTCAGTACCTAGAATAGTATCTAACACTTCAAGTAAAAATGCCTATCTGAAATTGGGTTAAATAGCTATACATGTACCTCATAGTTATATGAAGTTCTACCTTCATATTTTACCTAAATAGCCAATTTTTCAGATACTATTCATGGAATAACAGGCTTCCTGTTCCCTAACATGCAGTGTTTTTTTCTATTATATATTATATATTTACCTAAGTTCTATTTCATGATTTCCACTCTGTCACTTGGATGTATACATATGCCTGTTTTGCCAATCTATTTTTAATCACTGTAATTTTATAAACGTTGTAATAACGGGATAGGGCAAATTATTAGTTTTCCCCTTTTAAACTCTTCATAGGAAGTCTTTTCCAGGTGAACGTTAGAGTTCAGACTATTAGGGTACTTTTGATGTTAAATAAAAGTGGAAAAAATCATTTTAAAAAACCCTAAATTTGATTACATAAAAATATAAATTTCTATACATGGGAAAACATCAGAAACAAATGTTGGAGAAGTATTTAAACAATATGTAGCAGTATTTGTGTAGGAGTCAGGCAGATGCTATGATCCTCATAACCTTGGGTCATACTATTCCCCTGGAGCCCTCTAGCCCCTACCTGCTGGCAGGCTGCCCAACTGCCACGGAATGCTTAGGAGAGGGAATAGATGTTCAAATCAGTCTCTTACTTGGAAGGATCTGGGAATTGGTCTGAAAGGGAGAACAGGAAGCTTGACGGCATTCAAATGACTGGTAAACTGGACAGAAAGCAGAGCATTAAGGAGTATGTGGGAAAGAAAGTGCCAGAACCTAAAGATCAGTGAGAAAACTGGGTCCAAGAAAAGTGTGAAGCTGGCCTACTCACTGCCTGCCATAGAAATACCTCCACTCTTGGATCACCGATGCTGTCTGAGGAGGAAAGGCCCAGCCTGTGATATAATTGACAAACTCAACTACTATCTAGTATGGGAAACCTTTTCCGAAGAGCTGGTTAAAAAACATAGAGAAACCTACCTGCTTGCCAACGAGAGAGAAGAACCTCCGTGTTGGTTAGGGAATGTGGGGAACAGCAGTGGGCTCTTTGTCAAGTACTCTGAGACATAAGGAGTAACCACCATGGAAACATACAAATGTCTGATCTTTATGTTAGTTCCTCCTCTTCCCCATCCAAGTCCCTAAAAAATAATGTGGCAAGAGAAGCCCCAGAAGTGCTTCATCAAGAAGGGTGAAGCTCTGAACATTAAGATTTATAGAATGGCAGAAATTTGCAATTGCTGGTAGGTGAGGCCAGGACATCTATGAGTTACAAAGGAAAGAGTGGAAAGGTTAATACTGTCTTTAATATAAAAGATATTCTTAACACTGAAGCAAAGAAAGGACTGCCTTTCCAATGGGGAAAAAAATGTCAATGGATAGCCACAGATAATTTCCTAGTGAATGGAGGAAACTGGAGTATGTCACCCCAACACATGCTTCTTTGACACAAAAATTTTAAGCTGAAGGCAATTAAGAAACAGTAAATGCAGAAAAAGCTCCCCTTTTCTAGTTAAAGGCAGGATATAAATTCTTCTTTCACTGGAGATAAACTCTTATCGGCCCAGAGAGGGCACCAGAGGAGTCTGCAAATAAACCTTAGTTAAACTAACCTTTATTTTCCAGTTACTTCTTCACCATATACTACCTATAGCACAAAACCCTTTGTCTTGTCAATTCTTCACATGTTTATTGTTTATAAAGCTTCCTGTTCTGGTCACTTCTTTGGGTCTTCATTTTTTGTATTGTGAAAGTTCCATGCACATGTAAAAATTCAATAAAATTTGTATGGTTTTCTCCTGTTCATCTGTCTCCACCAGTGTCATTTCCATACCCAGCTAGGGACACAAAGAGGGTGGAGAAAACCTTTTTTCTGCCCTACCTGAAGCATTATGACTTATGAGTGCACATGTACAAATACTCAATTTAAAAATGAAAGAAGAAGGGGCGCCCAGGTGGCTCAGTCGGTTGAGTGTCCGACTTCAGCTCAGGTCATGATCTCACAGTTCATGAGTTCGAGCCCCACATCAGGCTCTGTGCTGACAGCTTGGAGCCTGGAGCCTGCTTCAGATTCTGTGTCTCCCTCTCTCTGCCCCTCCCCTGCTCATGTTCTGTCTCTGTTTCTCAATAATAAATAAACGTTAATTTTTTTTTAAATGAAAGAAGAAATAAAAATTAAAATGATAAAAAAACACTAAACATTTGAAACATGTTCAACATGACAGTGTGGGTGAAAGAGAGAAGACCCAGGAAATCTAGCAGGAGTGAAACAATACAAGCTGTCCAAGAAGAGATTTGACGATTAATATCCAGCACTTAAAAATGCTCATATTCTTTGACATAGTCATTTCACTTTTAGGACTCAATCTAAGAAAATCACTAGAGAGGGAAGAAATATTTACAAAGACACTTACTGCAGCACTTTTATAATAAAAACATTGAAAACCTAAACAGAGAATGACGAAATAATTAAGATAATATAATATGTATTACACAGCCATTGAAACAATGTTTTAAAGTAATTTTAGGGACGTGACAATATTTAATGTCTAATGTACAATAGAAGGAGAAAATAGGATGCAAAATTGTATAGTATGATTACCCACAAGCCATAAAATCACTGAACTGTACCTCAGACATCACCCAGGCCCCAGCAATCATTTTATGGATGAAGAAATTAAGGTTCAAAGAAGAAAGTAAGGATGAGAGAGGATAAATGACTTCCCCCAAAGTCAGAGAGGGAGTTCAGAGCAGACAGGGACCGGAAGTTCTACCCCACTCCTCATTCATAGTTCACGGAATTTGTTCCCATCAAGTTCTTGACTCGAAGTTTTAGGGATTTCTAACCTCCACCATCATTGCCACACCTCTCTCTCATTGGCATTTCCCTTATCAGCCAGTTATGACTCAAAATCAGGCTGCCTTATCTCTAAATCCATATCTGACTGGAAAAAAGTGAATCCTTTTTTAGCCACTTTGCATTGTCTCTTCTCTAAATTATTCCGTTCTTATCTGTACCATATCATTAACGCTTTAGGAAATATGCATTCCTGAGGGAAATGCCCCAAAGCCATCTCAAATTCACAAGTTTGAAAATACTGCTATTACATAGCATTTCCTCCATAAAATGCCATAAAGTATAACTTAAAATTTTAAGTGACCCCCTTAGACAATTAATGATTCCATAAATTCAGTACTAAAGTATTTTATATAGCTATTAAAATAAATTCTGGTGGAAGCAATTGCCGAAGTAGTTTCACAGATTTGCTTACTCTTGTTTCTCCGAAGAGTACATCACAGTTCTGAGTTGAACTCACCATTTGACTCCTTAATATTATTTTCCGGCTGAGAAACATAAACTGTGGAGTCACTTAACTCTCACCCCAACCCTAGTTGTTGACTTTCTTTCAAGGTCATTTTTCAAAATATATGAATGTGGGGTTTCAGTTTAGTTTAGGTTTGTTTGTTTGTTTGTTTGTTTTTAATTCAATCACAGGCAGTAGTAAATAGATGGTGCTACGTAGAGAAATGAGTTAGTCAAGATTTAGATACTGGGAAGCCCGCTAAGTTCATCCACTAAGAGACTCGCCATCTTAGCCCATTCTAGAACATTAAGTTCAAATTTACGAGCGCTGTTAAGTTACTAATTACTACTACATGTTCCTAAATAATTGAAATTTAAAATGTTCTCCTTGAATGCCAAGAATCTACTCTATTTCTGTTTTCTTATGGGTTTTGATTCCCAGTAAGACACTTTATAGTCTATTTTTACTATCTTATGCCTAGCTTATTCCCCTTCCAATTAGTGTAGATAGATATTTTGCTTCTCTTCACCCCATTTCCAGCATAAAACAGTTGCTCTGACTTGCCCACTTGGCTGTGTGACATGAGCTCTGCAAACGAAGCTGGCTCAGATTGTTAATGGGACAAGAAAGGAAAGTCTAAAATCCATGTTCTTGGGACCCATGTTCTTAGATCTTACACAAACAAACCTTCGCTTTCCCACATTATCCCAAAGGGGATGCTTTTCTCTATATTATAAGAGATTAAAATACACCGTGATCTATCAAGTCTTCTCACCAATGAAAACAGAATGAGAAGCATGTCATTTAACATCATGAATGAAAGGGGGTAAATTTCATCTTTAATGTATACTGGAGGCATCAAGTCCCATGGTCCCTTGCAATAAAGTTCAGATGAACACTCTAATCGTCATGTTCTTCCTTCCTTCTGCAGGAAATACCAGTTCACCTCAGAACTATTCGACAGGCATGTCAAAACATAGTCTGGCTTTGTCATGCTGAAGACTGTGAAAGTGTCTACCTTGTGGTCCAGTGAGCCAGAAACCTAGACTGCTTACAGGTGACACCAAGCTGGGATGTGTCCATTGCTACTCATATACTTGGGGATTTGAACAAGTTAATTACTTTGATTTGAGTTTACTCTTTAATATTTTTCTGGTATAAATTTGCTTTGGTTAAAGGAATATTTTAAAGGTTGTTTTCAATGATTATAATAAAATTCAGAAACTGTAACTCTTCAAGTCTAGTAAATAAACTTCCACTTTATTTACCGATAAATACTATGCAGGCTTTACCACTGTTCCCATGTGGTAACCAAGTCCTCCCAATTTTACCTCTTAAATATACATCCGTCCATTCTTCTCTGACTGTACCAGCATTATTGAATATCACACTGCCATATTCTCTGACATGGACTTTGATGATCATTTTCTTTTTTCTTATATTTTTAAATATTTATTTATTTTGAGAGAGAGAGAGAGTATTCAGGGGAGGAGCAGAGAGAGAGAGAATCCTAAGCAGGTGGCACATTGTAAGCACAGACCCCGAGGAGGGGGTTAATCTCAAAAACCATGAGATCATGACCTGAGCCAAAACCAAGAGTCAGATGCTTAACTGAAATGAGTCACCCAGGCGCCCCTGATGATCATTTTCTATTCAGGTCCCCCATCAATTTCTTCAGAGTCTCTCACTGGTTTTTTGTATGTTTTCCTCCCCTGTACACCTATCTCCTCCACTAAACTCATGTTTTAAAATACGGACAGATTTTACCAGATGCTATGGAGGAAGCAAAAGAAGATATACAAATTTCAGCTGATTTTTTTTGATTTATCAAGATAAAATCAATATAGAAGAGGTTAATCCTTACTGCCAACCAATCAAGGAATTTGCACGTTAAAAACATATGTATGGAAGGGTTAATCTTATTCCAGCCACCGACACCAAACACTGGATGGCAAATGATGTATTATAGGTTCTAACTCCTTCCTGATGCATCTTGGAGCTATGGGGCTATTTCCCTGTTCTGCTCACATTCTCTGGAGTTGAGACCTTCCAGATGACCTGTGCCCACCTTCCACACTCCACTCCTTCCTGTCTTCTAGAGGACGGCAGCATCTTCAAACACCACAACCTCCTAATCCGACTTCTTAGGAGAACTTTCCTCTGTGTTGGCTGCAAAATGCTAATTAGGTGTGGTGACTGGCCTCGTCTCTCCAGTGTGCCCTGTCTTCTCTTCTCTCCATTCCCAGCTCCATTCTTTCCTCCTTAGTCTGAAGGTCTTCCCTTAGATACAATGTAATTTCCAAATTAGAGTGTTGGAGGTGATGGGGTAGTTACACAAGGCCATAAAAGATCCTTCATTAGCATCAAGTCCCCTTTGTAAGGAACCTTGAGGGCCTGAAGGAGGAAGGAGGTTTAACCTTTCTGCAGGGAAGAGCCTCAGATGCTGAAGATTTCACCGCCCAACAGAAAGGTGGCAGCTTGCAACAAACCAGTCTGCAGAGCAGTGTTGCTTAACGGTGATGTAGACGAGGAAAAGAATTTTCCACACTCCTGGGGTCTCTGGCTGGGTATGACAATTAAACTGATAAACACAGATGAACAAGAGAAAAGCATACACAATAAAAATTGAATTTTTTACATGTACAGGGGAGCCCTCACAAGAGAATGAAGGCCCAAAGAAGTGACCAGAGCAGGAATCTTTTATACCTTTTGAACAATGAAAAATACATGTGTGGAGAATTGACAAGATGAAGGAGTTTGGGCTAGAGGTAATAAACAGTGAACTACATGGTGAATTCCCTGTCTCTGGTGATAAGAATATCTTCTTTCCTCCAGATATGGGAAGATAGCTTTCACATAGGAGTTTTATGACCTGTTGCAGGGGAGAGAAGGGCAAGGGGCATGGGAGGTCAGAGTGACCTTCTTGCTTCTGTCATTTAAAAAAAAATTCCTAACAGTATTTAATATTTTGAGACAGCATGCCCTGAACCCCATCAGTGAGAACACAGATTCTGGAGTCTACTAGACTGCAGACTGGGCTTTGAATCAAAATCACCACTTGTTAGCTCAGAAAACTTGGACAAATTGCTGGATTTCTCTGGACCTCAAGTTTTTAATCTCTGCAGTTGTGATGATTTCGTAAGACAATCTACACAAAATGTTTAATAGGGAACCGTATGCTCAGTAAATGACAGCTATTATTATTGAGTGTTCAAAGTGCTATCCCACTGGAGGCTTAATACTTTAATTTACAAACTGCTTTCTTCATAGCAATCTTCACCCTCATGCAATCTATGAGGCAGACAGGGTAGATATATTATCTCCCAGGAGACTGGTGGATGTTTCTGTTTCTGTTTTTGTTTTTTTTTTTTTTTTTCCCCAGATGCAGTAAGTATCAAAATCAAGACTCAAAGCCATCCCTTGAGGGTCCAGGGCACTTGCCCCTGGCCACAAAAGACCTCTTGATTCTCCAGGGGAGGAGACACCATCTACAGAGGCCATGATTCCCTTGTGAATAATGTTTCTAAATAATGTGTAGTAGTGTGTTTCGGTTTTTTTAATTCCAGCTACTTGATTCAGCCAGGCAGTATTACAGCTAAGAAGTCCAGCTATTATGTGCTGTCGGTTTAATGATTCTAGAAGCAGGTGATTTCTATTAGAAGGCTAGTGATAGGGGCTCCTGGGTGGCTCAGTTGGTTGAGCGACTGACTTCAGCTCAGGTCATGATCTTGCAGTTTGTGAGTTTGAGCTCCGTGTTGGGCTCTGTGCTGATGGCTCAGAGCCTGGAGCCTGCCTCGGATTCTGTGTCTCCCTGTCTCTGCCTCTTCCCTGCTCATGCTCTGTCTCTGTCTCTCAAAAATGAATAAATGTAAAAAAAAAAAAAAAAAAAAAAAAAAAGATTAGAAGGCTAGTGATAGACTGACCATTAGGTAGAAATGCATGTTTTTCAAACTAGGAACTCTCAGCAAATAGGGAAGCAGAGCAGGCTTATCCCCAACACCATACCCAATAGGAAGGCTAGTGATGTGATGATCTGATGATCTGGTGTTGCCTGGCCAGGCTAGGGTACTAAACTCTGCACACCTCCACTACCTACTGTTGCCTTGTTCCAGAAGTAAGACACATATGGAATAGTAGGATGAGGGAGACTGACAACCAGTGTGTGACAGGGTCAGAAAGAAGAGTCTAGAAATCAAAAGGGCTCCCAGAAGCTAATTTTTCTGCTACAGAGGGGATCAGGAGGAACCCAAAAAGCCAAGTAAGAGGGTCCATCTTTCCTACAGAACCACTGCCTTTCTGGAAGAAATGAGTTCAATTGTTCCTATCTTTCTGTGCTTTGTTCTGCATCATAAAATTAAACGGGAAACATTTTTAAGATTCTCTTGCCAATTTCTTGATTTCTGTGGTGAACTCTGCCTCTGATTGAGATCATTCTTGTAAGGTGGTCTTTGCTACAAAAAAGCTCATGCTAAAGAAGATATTTTGAGTGGAGAAGTAATACCATTTATTATTTTTGTTCTTTTCCCAAACTGACTAATCCACGGATGATGCTTCAGGGCAAGGATTAACTTTTGCAAACACAAGTTACAGTTTTCCTGACATACAAAATCCAGGGAGTAAAGGCATCCTGAGTAACCTTTCCCAAACCATTAAGATTTATGTGCACAGTCCTAACTTCACTCCCTCCAACTTCACTGAGGTGAGCCAAGGTATTTGCAAACAAAGGACAGCCACAGGCTCTCCTTGATCTTGATGTTATCCAGGACTCCCTCCTTCCTCTTACTGTGAGCAGGAACTGCACAGGTGTAATTTTCCAAGGGTTTATTTGGATGTATCCCAGGGCTAAGAAGCCTAACTTTCCCTTTAAAACAAAAACAAAAACAAAAACAAAAACACTCTTCAGGGTAAAAGTTAGTTAATGTTGCTCCCTAGTGGCAAGATTTCCAAGGAGCAATCTTTGGTGAATAACTGCACTGACACTTGCAAGGCAAGGACCTGGCCCTTGACACCACTGATTACAGGCAAGTGTAAACGTAGAGAGGAGTGCTCTTACTCTCTCAACGATGGCTATTCCATGGAGTTTGACTTTCTCAACTAGCAAATAAATTCTTGCAGCCAAATTGCTACGCTTGCTCCTTTCACTATCTCTCTTGGCCAGAAAGGATTTGATCCTTATCTCTTTTATAGCACTTTTAGTTTTCACACCATCAGTTCAGTGCCTGTTAGAAGTGAGATTAAAAGATATTTTTAAATATTCAAGAGCTCCAAAGATTTTACCAAACAAGCTCACCACCAGTCTTTGATGACTACTCAACATCATAGGCTTATCATTTTTCTCCAAAATCCTATGTCTTTGCATGGGTTAAGGCAGCTCTATTTTCACAAACTAAAGAATAAATTCCTCTGCCCTGGTCTTAGTTTCCTCGTTTTTAAAAATAAATGAGGAGGACTTAGGGATAAACTGATTTAATGTTCAGTAATTCTTGTGCCTCAGTGCTCATCTACATAGTTTTTGCATATTATATTCCAAAGGGCCTTTACTTCAAGGACATCTTGAGAAAAGAAAGTAAATGTATTAACGCAACAGTTACTTTCACTCTCTATATCAAGGGCATTGCTTATGGAGGCAGTTTTTAGATAAATGCAATTAAAATCACAATACTGATGAAGAAAGTCAGAAATACCAATAAAGAGAGCAACATTATTCTTTCAGGGGAGAAATAATAGAGCTAGTGAATATGCAAAGTTGTGTCCTAGAAGATGGTAACCAGTTTCAGAGGACTTCATTTGCCTCGTGTATGTACCTTGTACCATTCGTTGGGATTTTCCTTAAAACATGTAGATTAAAATAAATTTGTCTTTACAAAGTAGTTTTGTATCTATAGAGTTTTAGTTTCTCTCCTGAGAATAACTGGAAAAATGCTGGGCTCTCCTCAAACCAAAGATGGAGCAGGAGGTCAGTCTGTTCTTTCGTCTCCTGCCAAAGCTTGCAAGGAGACAGTGGGGTTTGGAGATGAGTGTCTGGGCAAATGTGTCAATTCAATGGGAGCCGATTCAGAAGAGACAGCTTTCATCTCCTGTGCCCTTGGTGACAACTCCGTTTTTCAACCTAATCTTCAAGTTGGGTAAGACTGCCCAGAGACTCAAAGAAACACACATTTCTTTGAAACTATCATTTTGGAAACACACTCACCTGGCAACCAGCTGCCAGGACAATGCTTGATGACTCTCCTTAATCTTTTCAATGTTAGACTAATAATTCCAAATGGGAGCAGTAGAGAAGATGGGCAAAGGGATGACCTAGTGACCTCTGCATTGAATCCCTGGCCAGAATTGCTGGTTCGAGCTGCCAACGGTGAGCCTCCGCTTGTGTGTCTCTCACACCACTTTGCCTGGTGGGCATTAAGCATTCTGATGAAATCGCCAGCTTCATGTTCAGCTGGCCTGATTGCTGGAGAGACTGCATTATTCATTCTCACGGAAAGATTTTTTTAGTATTCTCGAGGATCCATAGAGATTATATTTTAAAAAATACAAAAACTCCAGAGTTACCAACAGTTTAATTTATCCCTTCTATTCTTTCCAAAGGGGCAGAGTAAGAAAGAGCCTGAACAGAAAATGGGTTTTTGGTGAGACTGTTTGGAAGCCCTGTATTTTATATGATTGGGTGTTCCTCTCTTCGTTCTCAAGTTTCTGTTTTTGTTTTCTCCTTTTTATTTCTCTTCCAGAAGGGTACTCCATTCTTCTTAAAAACAAAAACAAAAACAAAAACAAAAACAAAAAACAAAAAACCAAAAACAAACAAAACCTGGCTGCCTGCTAATTCCCTGTGAAATACTTCCATCTACTGGCCAAATGGAGAAGGCTCACGTCTTAAATTTTGGTTGTTAATACTTGTACCAGGATTGAAGACCACCCTCCAAACATTTTGTGCAGTAATTAGGAACCACAAATGAGAAAATTAAAAAGATTGAGGAAATTCTCCACTTTGCACTTAGAAATCCTCTAATATATTTGATATACATATGGGCTCACGTATGCAGTTTGCAAACACCAAGAATGAGGCATAACTGCAGTACCACAGAAAGCAAATTAGTGAGAAAAGGAATGGGAGGTTGGACAGGGAGAAGAAGAGCGGGTGTCTCTGGCAAACCAGTTAGCATATTTCTAGTCAGATCACACGGGGAAAGAGGCTCGGGGTGCAAAGATGGAATCAGAGACTGTGACCAACATAACCATATTCCCTCTACGGAGAAAAATAATTCTGTGAGACCTGAGAAGAAATCAAATTGAGTGAGTTCCAAGTTAATTTATCAGAGAGGACACCCCCTCAGTAAAAAGCCACTCAGAAATTCTTCCTTTTTGTTCATTTTTTTTAAAGACTCCATCTAGAGGATGCGGTTAGACACTTGGTATGTGGAAAAGAGTTTACAATCTAGTCGAGTCATAATCTAGGATTATAGAATCAAAAATTCATGTTTTGAAGCTGGTAACAATCTCGAATACCAGTAGTAGCCCCCTTGTTACACTAATGAGAAAATTAAGATGGGGAAGCATAAGAAGTTTGTCCAAAGGCTTAGGCTTTCAGTAGTAACCAACAAATCTGATGAAAAGAGAAAAACATAACTCAAGGTTTCTGTATGGATTTTCACTACGATTACATTGTTTATAATATCAGCCTCTCCAGAGCTGATAGTTTCTAAATACAAACCCACAGACTCACCAAAATAATGTAGATATTAGATTGAGTAAAAGTGCCTACCACAGTGGAACGTCTTGCTGTGGTCTGTCCACTTAGAATAAATAGGGGACAACAGAGTGAGTTAAAAAGAACAGTGAATTTTTTAAAGCGCGAGTCATGGATCTGAATCATATTCCCTTAAAAATAAGCCTTTTCTAAAAGTAGTTCATTGACTATCCCTCCTATTGCATGACACTTGAGGAGAGTTAAACCAAAAGTAAAAATGAAAACTTAAGAAGGTGAAAGGTAAAGAATCAGTGACTAAAAAGCTTCATGTAAACACCTTGAGAGACTGAGGCTATAATCTGTAAGTAACATTCCCCAAGCTATAGATACATTAAATGGACAAGAAGATGTTTACCCTAGAAACCTGATATATTTTCACTAGCATGTGAGTGTTCTGTGGAACTGAAACCATCTTCATCCCTGACTTGAGACTATGTTCTGCCATTGAGGCACCACCTGAGCCTAGTACTTCTTAACCACTATGTTTGACAGACAGGGAGGATGTTCATTGGGGTAGGAAATGAATCTCTGCTTGTAGAGACAGAAGGTATACAATTCACTGCGATGGGTGGATTTAGGCCCTTAAAAGATAACATTATAATATGATTATTACTTTGACAAGCATTACACACACACACACACACACACACACACACACACACTCATGAGTCTTGCTACTTACTTAAAAAATGAAGTTCTTACTGACGTTTGTCAAATCTGGCACATTTCTTGAAAGGTAAATTTTTTAATGTTTAATGTTTTTATTCAATCCCATTATAAATTTACAATTTTTCCAGAATATTTGAGTGCCCAGAGGTAAATTACAGAGAAGTATACAAAGTGAAGCTGTTTTTCTAATCAAATCACTGCTACGTTATAAAATTGATCTGAATGGGAAAAAAAAAAAAAAGTTCTTCAGTCATGTAGTCTTCATTTCTTAGACGGAGTTTCAAAGGCACAGCATGAATGGTCCCAAGAACAACCCAGAAGTACCAGCTGGAAATGCAAGGTAGCTTTGGAAAGTCCTCGCTCTCGTCTCCCACAGGCACGTGAGCACATGTTACCTCCTGGACCGGACGGACGCCCGCCAGCTTGTCTCCAGAAGCCAACACATCTCGCCTGCAGCAGAGTGTTCTCTGTAAGCCAGGGTGACCCCCTTATAACTGGGATTCAGTCACTTACCTTCCTTCTCTGAAACCCTTCAAATATTTCCTCTTGTTTTTGGGGTGTTTGTTTGTCTGTTTGTGTTTTCTAATCCTAAACTGGAACACAAGACAAGGCCTTGCATGATCTGGTTCCTTTCAAAGGCAGCTGGCCTTCTCTGGGGTCATTACTCTCCATCCAACCACCGCCTTCAGGATGCCGTCCTCCTTCCCACCCTGGCCCACGATGGTGCTGTGAGCACTGACGGGAGGGCCAGTGCTTGCTGCCAGCCTCTCCTGCCCCCCAGGGGATCGGGCTGAAGTAGCATGCATGTCACGCTTCAGACCTCAGTTTCACGCACAACGTGCTCACGGCAGCTCCTGGCCTCTCACCTAGATTAGGATCTTCTTTCCACCCCTTGTTTTTGTCCCCCACTTTTTCCAGTTGCTAATTATAAACATGTTCCTCAAGTTAATTGTAAACGCTTTGAGGGGATGAACTAGGTTTGTTTTGTTGACCATTGTGCTTTGACTGTGCTCAGCACATAGTACACACTCAACACACACACACACACACACACACACACACACACACACACGACAAACATTCTGGCTGACAGAGATAGCCAACATAGCAGTTATTTTTTTCGTTAAACTATCAAGTGCAAGGAGACTCCTTTCTCAGCTGTTATAAAAGGTAAAGTGGTTTCAAAGTTGTCCGTGTCTCTAGTTCTGAACGCTTAATTGCTACCAAGCTACAAATGGCAGCTTTTCCTTCATCGCACACTTCTACCACAATAACTCGGTAACTCAGAAAAGTTATCAAATTTGAACCTGTTACAAAGATATTAATGCTTTGAATGCCACTTGATCTAAATCATATGCCCTTTCCGCTACACATACACATACTATACCACTCGACACACATACACTGCTCACACAAGCACACACGTCACCATGCGCACAAACACACACATACACACACTCAGGGCGCACGTCCACACCCCCCGCACACCGTGTACCGTGCGTACATAAACGCACTGCAGGTGGCACACTGCCTTCATGAAACTAGTTTGTAATGAGAGGTGGGAAATATGCAGTAGAGAAATAACTTGGGTTAAGGTCCATGTAGAGTCAGCATTTCCTCCACTTAAATATTTTTAAGGATCTAGGATTTTACTCATTCAATCACCAGATGTTTATTAAGATCAAGTGACTTGCCAGGCATGTGGCATGTGCATTACTTGACACAATCTACTCAGTAATGAATAAATCAAGTATGATTCCTAAGATTGTGGAGTTTACTCTTAGGAGGGAAGACAGAAAATAAACCAGGTGACAGGAAAATACTGTAACTGTAAGAAGCGCTATGAGGGAAAGGGCCGTAAAGAATACTGACCGGCCCTCCTTTCTGTAGGATGGTCAGGAGAGTGTGATGAGACATTTACATGGAGACCTGTAAAGAGCAGCTGCTGGAGACACGGGTGTGTATTTTACGCAGAGGGAGCAGTGTGTTGGAAAGACCTGGAGAAAGAAAAGGCTCTGCACATTCTTGTAGCCAAGATGAGGCCGTGTGGACAGAGCACTCCGCAGATGAGAAAGTGCAAGTGTAGGGTGCGGGGGGACCAACTATCCCAATCTACCCAGGACCGAGGGTGCTCTCAGGGTGTTAGAATCTCAATACCGAAGCTGGGATAGTCCCAGGGAAACCAGATGACCCAGACACCCCAAGTTCAAGATAAATTTGGACAGACTGACTTTGAAACCATCTTCATATTTCTTGACTCCGCTGTGGAAACTAATATTACCATCACCATAACATAAAATTAGAGGGCCAAACTAGCTGGCTGTTTCATTGATATTGAATCTTTTTATTCTCACAGGACAATTTCTGGGAAAAGGGAAAAGATGTCTAGATAGCATCTTGGAAAGAACTGGTAATACTTTGACAACATTAAATAGAGAAAGTTAAGAAAATTTCATTGATGATGATAGCTTAACCCCTACTTAAGATGAATCAGACTAAGTAAATGAGCTCTAACTTGGAAACTGTGATCTTATTTTCCAAATACCTACAGGCGCCTGCACCCATGTGTGCATGTGATATAAACACATAATTTTTCCTTCCTTCCTTCCTCTCCTTCTTCCCTTCCTTCCTTCCTCTTTTCTTTATAATTAGTGCCATTCAGAAAAGAAACTGAAATAGTTAATGGTTATCCTTGCTTGTTTTGTGTTTTATGCCTTTCAAAATACGATAATACGACCTTGTTGAATCCCCATAGTAACTCCATCAAGTATGTTATTATGTTACTTTCAACATAAGACTGTGAAAAGTAAAGTGACTTGTTAGGCATCACACAGCAACTGAATTCAGGGCTCCCAACTCTTAGACCAGAGTCCTTCCTAATATTTCCCTAATGCTAGCTTCATGACTAGATTTTGTGAAAATTATAGCTCAGCCTAGAATAAGGAACTAGAACTGTGGCAGCAGTTCTAGGAAATGTTATAATTCTCTTCTAGAAATAGTCTTCCACACAGAGCAGAAGCGTGGCGAGCTCCAAAGGACAATAACATTTCTCCTGGGTCTCATCACCTTGTGTCATGCCATCTTCACAATAACTGGAGGTGGGGGGGACTAGGCCCCCCATCAGGCTGACATTTTGCCTGTCACTTGTGTGCACTGAAAGGCATGACATTTCCTACACCTTTGAAAACATCATAAAAAATAAAGGAAATAGTTCTCATTCTGAACTTTACCTCTGCTGGACCAAAGTGTTTGCTGACAGGGCAGGGATAAAAGCAAGAAAGGGGAGGGTTCCCTAAAGAAGAGATAAGGGGAACATTCCTGGGCTCAAATATTTAACAACTGACCAATGCTTGTACTGGTAAAATCACCTTCTACAATACCTGCACTATCGTGCCTTTCTTATTGACGAGCTAAACACAAGTCTTGAAGTATTCTCTCATCTGTCTGTCCAAGATCACTGAGAATGTGGCATCTGCTCCAGTGAAGAATCAATTCACTGACACACAGATTGCTGGATGCCATTTCACTCTAAGTTATTCTGAAGGTGTCTGCAACAAACCAAATATATAGCCCGTTGACCATAGCCATGAAGGCTATAATTTCCTCTAGGTCAGAGAGAAAGTCCGTAACAGAATCAGACCTAGAATTCTGGTCTTCTGAAGACCCATGTTGTGGACCCTGGTCTTCTCCTTCTGTTCATTCATTTGCATCCTCTGAGTCAGCACTGTGGTGGTTAGCTGACCCTTATTCCTGGGATCACTCATTGTTATTACCCCTGGCATTAGGACTCAGTAATACACTAAACTCTAACTTCTGGAATCATTACCATGTGATCGTGACATCACAGAAGCCCAACAGTTCCGTCTGCTGATTTTTCAAACCAAGCTGCAGAGTGGTAGAGTGGGGAAGACCTGAGAAAATGGCCTGCTCCATTGAGATCCAAGCAGCATTTATTCTCTCCTCCTTTGTGACCTTCTTCGTTGGACTCCTCATCTTATTCATATTCAGGCTAATCTGGAGGACCATTAAAAAATGGCAAAACATCAAGGGAACAGGAATTATCTTGGTCAGTTTCCTTATTTGGGATCGCACTGTAAGAAGATCTAGACAGGTCTGGCAAGTGATTGTGTTTAGAAAACAATTTAAGCTTCACTCAGCTTTCATGAGCTAGCAGGGCCAGCTCTAATTTGGTGCTGATCCTCCACTGGGGTGGAAAACAGGACAGCAGGTCACCATTCCAAAACCTGCAGGTACAGAGCTACGCCTCTCCTCCCACCACTCAGAGAAGCAAATGCTTTGAATGGCTGACGATGAATGGTAGCTCTGGAAACAGAGGTCGCTATTCTGAAAAAATGTCCACAAACAGTATGTCTATGTCACTATTCTGAATTTCAAAATGATGGTTGCGCTTGGTACTATGTATGAGGGAGGCAAAAATGAACATCAAGTCAAGCTTACTTTCACAAATCGTGCATTGTAGGATACAGATGCACTGACACAGGTAAACTGCCTTTCATAAACCATGTTAACCCAATACACTGAGTTCATACAGAAACCCATGCATACATGCACATGCCATACAGTCACAAATGCAGACACTTTTCACAAGCAAACAAGCTTTGCAAGGGTGGGTGGTGGTGAGCAACAGCTGGCAAATGACCATAATGAGAATAATGGTATCGTACCCAGATAAGACTTTGCTTAAGAGCTTGAAATAAAACTCTCCAATGCTAGATAATGGCTGTTCTATTACCAGCGGTCAAAGGCAAAGGGCTTTATTATGCCCTGTGTGATTTGTTTCCAATTTTTTCCCCAAACTTTGTTTTTCTGATATTGTAATTTCCATAATAGAACACATTTCACTTGTGCATTGTAATTGATACTGAAGAGTTGCTTAGAATATTTCTCTAAACGGCAGAGGCACCTCGGTGGCTCGGTCGTCCAACTGAGCATCCAACTTCAGCTCAGGTCATGATCTCACAGTTTGTGGGTTAGAGCCCTGCATTGGGCTCTGTGCTCACAGCTCACAGCCTGGAGTCTGCTTCAGATTCTGTGTCTCTCTCTATCTCTCAAAAATAAATAAACATTAAAAAAATTTCTCTTCATTGTAAACGTTGACATAAAATAACATTATTTGTAATAACTTGGTAACTTTCTAAGGTCATTGGCAATATCATAAAATGGAATTCAGGTTTCTTCATTTAAGATGTACCAATACTGAAGTCCAGACATTTTGTTGTTAAACAAGTTCCTTCTAATATTAATTATTTGTTCGTGCTTGCTTCGGCAGCACATATACTAATATTAATTATTTGTAAAGACTTTAAGCAGTGGCATAAAAAGTATGGAAAGAATTCTCAGGTGTACTTACTTCTTAACAAGACTGATAGAGTACACAAATGAGTAATGAGTGTGGTGAATCTGCCTTCCACCTTTTTTCTTTTCTCCCAATGCACAAATGAATTGGTAGATTCGTTAAATCTCCTTAGGCTTCTGCTCCAGGAAATATATCTTCTTCCCCTATTATATTTATTTTTGTGTGGTTACAAAATATGAGAACCCATTTGTCCTAAATATTTGCTGTATATTTCACTTCTTTTGGATGTAATTCATGTCTACCCTTCAGTCCAGAGGCGTCTTTTAATTTCTAATAGGAAGCAAATACAACAAAATGTAAAGAAGTAGGGTCCAAAGCAGCCAAAATACTATACTTTTATGGTTTTGAATCCTGAGGAGAGAATTTGATACAAGTTGAGTGACTTCTCAGCAACTTGTTATATTTAATTGAGAGTTTTTCTCTAAGCCTTTGGGAAAATGGCCTAATGCAAAAAATGTCACAACTGTCAAAGTTATCTTAAAAGTTATTTGGAGTCATAGTTTTCTCCTTAAATGTGCATTTTTAAAAGGCTTACTACATTCATAAATATGATTTTATTATATCTTAGGGTCAATTTGTTTTCCCACAGAAGGCTCTAATTTCATAACGAAATTCAAAGGAGTGTTCCATATTAATGTTATATTGAATACTTTTTTGAAAAAAAAATCAATTCTCAGACAACATCTCAGGAATGCACATGAGTCATACATATTAGAGGGCAAATCATTGATCAAGATATGGATTCTATCAAATAGTTATTTAATGAGACTTCTCTTCCTACCACTCAGAAATTATGAGTAGAAAAATTAAGCCATTTCAAAATCCTGGCTCCATATACAATGAGTTTTTCCAAAAGTCAGAGGGTCAGCATGGTGTGATCAATCCTAGCTCACTTCTATCTTTCTTGGTGGTAGCTTATCAACAGATATGGGGACCAGTTCAGACTCCGGCCTCTCCTCATCCCCTGCTTATGTTTCCTTATCAATAGATAGTGGATTTAATCACACTTACTTTGTCTACCTCATAGGGTTACTATCAATTTTAAATATAATAATTAAGGCATTTTATAAACATGA
The DNA here is from genome assembly GCF_046562875.1 of Panthera onca. Classification (NCBI taxonomy): domain Eukaryota; kingdom Metazoa; phylum Chordata; class Mammalia; order Carnivora; family Felidae; genus Panthera; species Panthera onca. Next base: position 159,245,627 of record NC_138342.1, read on the forward strand.
GGAAGGATTATATCAGCAGGATGTGATACCAGATAAGGAACTAAAAGCAACATAAAATTGCTGAAACTTTCCTTCTTTCTCAAAACAAAAATTAGGTACTTAAGTAATCACTAAAAATCAATTTATGATCTTTTTGTCTTTGTCCGCGTATCTTGATAGAAAAGGGTAAGACACGTCCCCACAGCATGAAGAAGCATGCTACTCTCAATCCTGACCACTACGATAATGTCAGCTTGAAGGGTCTAGGACTGAGTGTATGTGAGGAAGGCATGGTGAGGACTTCAGAATTCATCATTAAAAAGCGGTGCAAAAGATGAATCAAATGCAAACCCAGTAAAATTCATTTCATGAGATGCTGAACAAGCAACTTCAGCGTTCTCTGGGTTGGACAAGGTGGAACGATTTCCAGCTTATATCACAGCAGGAGGCTCCAACATACATAAAACAGATTACTTTCTCTGAGATTCAGCTCACTCTCAATTCTTTCCTCTTGTGTGTAGGAACTACTCTTGACAAAAAGCACCGGTAATAAACATTTGAAAAGTCTCCACTTTCATGGAATATTTCGGAATCGTATAGAAATGTTGCTTTCAGCACAGACCTTTGTGGGGCAAGTGCTGGTAAGTACATTTTCATGGTTAGCTTGCTAATGTACTTTAGCCATGAACATAATTGTCAGTATATATAATTCTATCGCCCAGGTAAGCATTTGGTGTTCCCTGGTGGCTTTATCTAAAATATCACTGCCTCCCCACAGCCATCTCCCTTTGTCTACCTTCTCTTCCATTAGTCTTTTAATCTGAATATAATTACTTGGCATTGTATTTCCTATTGATCATCAGGGGATATGCTAGAAGAGAAGCTTTATTAGCACAAAGGTTGCGTTCAGTTTGTTGCCTCGAATGTAGATGAATGTCTGGCATAAATATGATGTTTGGTGGGTCATCTGGCTTGAAATGTGTAACTGTTAGCCCCTCCTTTGATTGTAATAGCTTTTTTCTTCCTTATACAAACTAGTCTTTTTGCCTCATTATGATGGTATTTAGTGTTTTACTACCTGTCTTAACCTAGGTAATTCATACATGTTAAAACTTAATTCAGACATAATCTCATAGGGAAAATCTTACTTTATCTCCATAATAGGCTAAGAGTCCATCTCTAACCTTCTATATATTCATTGCACACTGCTATTAAAATTACCTGTACATATGCCTGTCTCTTCTAGTGTACTGTGAGCTCCTTGAGAGAACAGACTATGCCACGGAAATGCTTATATTCCATTGTCTGGAAACAGAAGACGCCCTATAAATGAATGAATTGATCTGAAATATTAGAAAATAGAATCTATAGTGTGAGGGTATGCTGCCATCAGATGGTGGTATGGTGGAGTAGATGTGAGCTAGAGATTATCCTCTGTTTTTTTTGTAATTGGTGAAAACAGTGCTCTTTTCTAGTTAATGTTCATTCAGATAGAATTATTTTTAAAATTTATTAGGAAGTACATAATTCTGATAAAATCTACAGGGAATGTGGAATCATCTGAACATTCCTTTTTCTTTCTTCTAGTTTTGCTCCCTTTTCTGAAATCCCTATCAGTATGACCTGTTAGAGAAGGATTCTTTCTGATTATATCAGTGATTTCTTAGCTAGGATCTCTTCAAATGCTCAAATCATGTGTGACATATGAGGATAATATTGGGAATAACATATTAAAGGTCTCTGGGGTGAGGGAGAAGAGAACCTATACCATCCACCATATACGCATTGCATATGGGGAATGGGTGAGTAAGGAATGATCGATCATTGATTACGTACCAATAAAAATTACTTCTTAAAATAATGGAAAAAAATTTTTTTCAATTTGTTATAGCTGATGACTAAGTAGTTGGAACAACAGAAGTAAAGGTTAGAGAAAGGTTAGATTAGAATAAACACTCTAGGCATTGATTATTGAAAGGCATAATAGAGACCCTCAGTAGGGGTGCCAAGCAAGTATTCTATGAAAGGCTAAGAAGAGAACAAAAGAGCCTGTAGATTTCCTTTCCATCCTTCCATTCTTCCTTTCTTTGTAATTCTCTTACTTACTTCTTTCAATAGATATTGTTTGCCAACTACACACAAGGCTGACATTCTAGATATGGTGAAAACACAGACAAGAGTTTTGCACTCCTGGGACTTAAATTCCGGTGGGGAATAGAGATGACAAATATGTGCATAAACAAATAAGATAAAATTAATATGGTGATGAATGGTATTGGGATTATGACTGATGTGTTTGAGAGTCTTGGTGGAAATGGAGTTATTAGATCGTATCAGATACAGTGATCAGAAAAGAAATCTCTTAAAAGGTTTTGAGAAATTCTCTGAGACATGAAGAATCAAAATATAAAGCAATTAAAGAGTGGAAGAAACAAGGTTATCGACAGAACGGTTTATGGAAATAAAAAGTTCAGCTTACTGCAAATACCACAGTGGGACGTGCATGCTAGAGGTCACGGAAGGCAGAGGAGAATGAGGTCAGAGAGGAGACAGGAGAACCAAGCAATGCTTTGTACTTCATAGTAAGGAACTAGGCTATTCAAATGGAATGATTTTACTCTAATGCAAAGGGAAGTCATTGAGGGTTTTTTGAGCATGTGGTTAACATGGTCTAATTATGTTTTAAAAATTCAAGAGGCACTAAAGTTTAAAAATAAAGGAATTATCAAAGGTATACCAGTCAAGTGACAATAGAAATCAGGAGTACATTTTAATATCAGATAAGTTTGAATTCAAAGCAAGAAAACAATAAATGAAGCCAAGTAACCTGTCTTAGTCTCCTATGATCACTATGAGAAAGTACCACACACTCAGTGGCTTAAACATCAGAAATTTTTGTCTCAAAATTCTGGTGGAGAAGTCTCAGGTCAAGGGTTGTTTGCATCTGAGGTTGTAAGAGAGAAGTGGCTCTATGCCTCACTCCTCGCTCTGCTGGTTGGTTAGCAATCCTTGGTGTTCCTTGGCTCATACATGCACCCACACCTTTGACCTTGTTTTCACATGGCATTCACATAATGTTTCCTCTATTCATGGCTGTGTCTAAATTTCCCTTTTCTAAGGACACCAGTCACAGTGATTGAGACTCCATCCTCATAACCTTATCTTATCTTGAATACATCTGCAAAGACCCCATTTCCAAACAAGGTCACTTTAGGCGGGACTGAGGGTTAGGACTTCAACATATCCTTTGTGGGGGCTGGGGGGGACACAATTCAACACACAACCTTCATAATGATAAATTAACAACCCTCAACCAAGATAGAACATCATGAATATCACCACACCAAAAATATGACTTTAAGATAATAAATAAATAAAAATTACAAGAAATAAAAAAGAAATATTAAAAACACATTGGTAGTAGGAGCTTTTAGTTCACCTTCCTCATATCAGGACTTCATAAATTGAAAAGAAATAATGTTAAAAAACAAAATTCAACCAAGTAAACTTGAAGATGTAGTTGATTTTATTAACCAATTCATGAATTGAGCAGCATCCCATGTAACAAGCAGAGGGATGCTCCGAGGAGTTGTACAAAATGGAAGATCTTCATAGGAAGGAGAGTGGGGCAAGGAAGTTATTAGTAAAAGAAAAGAAAAATTGTTTCAGGCAAGATCACCTTCCCTTAGGGGTTAGAGCAGGGGGTCTTATCATGCAGATTACCTCGCTAGTGCTGGTCAGGAAATTCCAGACTGGTTTAATATTCCATTCCCTGGAATGGCTAAAACTGCTACTGGGTTAGGTATTAACTCTTTACGGGTCTTAACATAAGTGACTCCATTTTGCACCTGTTTGTTTTTAACAATAATAAGCATAAAGAAGACCAAAGTAACTTAATTAATAACAGAAAGCTGATTGAAATGATTAAACTCCTTATGCTGAAAACAGAAATTAAACTTACAAGTGTCTATGAACTATTTATAAATATTCAGCATATTATCAGGCCACAAAAAAAAGCCAGAATTTTGAAACTTACAAAGTACAGACAGCCAACATTAACTGAATACAGCACAATAAATAAATAAGAAAATAACAACCCAGAAAAAAAGAAAGAAAAATGAAGATCTTACAGCTAATAATTGTTACATTTCCCTCTCTCAAAAGACGCTTAACTCTGAAAAGTCAAAATAACACTTGTGGTATATTTAGATCATAAAAATAATGAAAACACCACATACCCCTTGCACCTAGAGTATAAGATGGGAGTGGTTCTGAGTTAAATGCCTAACAATAAAAACTTGATAAATAAAAATAATTAAAATCAATGAATCATCAATCTCAACAAGTTAGAGAAAGAAAACACATTAAATCTACACAGAATAAATATAAAGAGTCAGAAATTAACGAGTTATAAAACAGCTGATTATTTGAAACAAACAATAAAAACGAGAAATCAATAGCTAGCCTCACCAAGGAGAAAAGGGGGGGGGGGGGGGAAGCACAAATATATAAGAAATAAGACATTAAGTGAGGAATAAGTACATTGATAAGAAGGAAACTGAACGCTATGTAGGCAATTAAATTTGAAAACTGGATGATTCCTTAGGACAATATAAATTACCAAAACTTATCACAAAAGAAAGAAACGTAAACATCAAATATCTGGAAGAAACACAGATGCTGTCAAAGACCTGCATCACCATCACCACCACCACCACCCTTCTTCCCTCCATCTATGGGAGACCTAGATGATCTTAAGGTCTAGTCAACCAGATCTTCAAGGATGGATATCCCTAATGCAAATTAAGCAGTTCCAGGACACAGAAAAGAAAGAAAGAAAACATTCAATTTTCTTTTTCAATGAAGGCACAGTGTCTGTATCAAAACCCCTAAAGATAACAAGTAGAAAAAAAAATCTACAGATTAATGTCCTTGATATTTAGAGGGAGGATACTTGGCCAACCACCCAGTGGAAGAACAAGAGGAAGGAGGAGGAAAAAGAGCAGAAGGTGAAAAAAAAAAAAAGAGGAAAAGAAAGGAAAAGAAAAAGAAGAAAAATGAGGAGAAAAATTCCAATAGTCAAAAGGAGAAAATATAGTATCTTCAAAACAGGACACCTTCTAGAAATCCCTCTGTAGATTAAAACATGGCAAAGTATTGATCAACACTGCAGCATCAAAGGGCTTGTTGTTTTAGTCATCACAAAGTTTTTATGTTTTTACAACTATCTTTTCTTCTGCATTAAGTTTTTTTTTAATTTTTTAATGTTTATTCATTTTTGAGAGAGAGAGAGAGACAAAGCGTGAGCTGAGAGGGGCAGAGAGAGAGGGAGACACAAAATCCCAAGCAGGCTCCGGGTTCTGAGCTGTCAGCACAGAGCCTGACGCAGGGCTCAAACTCACAGACTGTGAAATCATGACCTGAGCCGAGTCAGACGCCCAACCCATTGAGCCACCCAGGAATCCCTCTGTTAAGTTTTAAATATAGTCCTATCCCTAAACAAGCTGTTCCTTTTTGAGTGGAAGTGGGCAGGGGGGTTGTGGCTAATTGTGTAATTGACTGCTTCTTTGTTGCTTAGATGGCTAGAACAGATTAGAACTAAAAATGTGGCTTATCTTTAATAAGTGTGTCTATTTTTGACATCATTCTAGGCACCATTTTATGTGCACATTCTGTTATCCTGTTTTCCCTTGCTTCTATTTTTTCAGGCAATCTAGCACTTTATGTTTCTTTGTATTGTCTTAACTCCTTCCCAAAAATGTGTAATCTTTTCTGTGAATATGTAATCCCTTCTGTAAATGTGTAAATAAGCCCTTAACTAGATCAATAGTTGTCAATCTTAGTATACAGATGAGCAAAGTATATAAATGAGCAAAGAAAGCATCACCGTTTGTTTGGAAATGAGAAAAAAATATTTAAAAAATGATGCTGGAAAAACTGACTAAAAACTTATTTCCCTGGGTTTTGCTCATTTTCATAATGCAGTAATAGTTCTAGGGGAAAAGAAACATAAAAATACTAGATCTGTTTCTTCATACATTGTATCCATTGTTTATGTTACAAAAATAAAGTTTAAAAATCTTTCCCACCACCTTGAGATGAGTTGTTTCTTTATGTTTTATTTTGCATTTCATTATTTCATATTTTATATTTAATATACCGTCAAGCATCAGACACCTATTTTGTATGAGACTATAGTTTAGAGATCTTTATCATATGAATAGAGAAAAGACTGACAGGAAGTACCACACAATATTCACACTGATTATTTGTGCATGGTTACATTGTTTGCCTTTTTATGCACATGGCACATTATTCAAAAAATACCAAAGGATGCAGAAGTGAAAACTTAATTTCTTCCTTACCCCTATCTCCATCCACTGCTACGGGCTTCTTCCTTCAAACTTGAAGATTCTCAGTAACATTGTCAGATATATTTTCTTTGGGTGTTTCAGTGACTTAAAACAACTTTTCTCCTCCATAAGTTGTATCTCTAAAATTTAAATTTTGAAATAAAAGAAGCTGTTATTCTTGTGGCAAGTCCTTTGTGAAGACTAGTAAAATGAATAGAAGCCAGCTAAGGCAAAATGAGATGTGAATTCAGGTGTGTTGATCTCTTGTGTCTTTAAATTGGAATACAGCCTGAGCAAGTGGGATAGGAGTTTCCAACAGACTTCTAAAGGGCCAGCTTTGTTCTAGATCAATTCTCCCAATTCTCTTCTTTGGGTGCTAGTTCCTAAAATGGATTTACTTTAGGACTTCTCACAACAGTTCTCCTCTCCATCACTCTTTTAAAAGCCATTTTGCAAAACAGAAGTATTACCATTACCTCTTTTTGATAAATGAAGAATCTGATGCATAGAGAAATAAAAGGTAAAAATTATAAAATGGGAATGAGAAATACTATCTATGGGTAATTTCAATGAATAATTGTGTTAATATATGAGAATGAACTAACATATAATAATTACAAGACTCACTAGTTAATAATATACATGTATGCCTAGCGTATAATACATATATAGGTGGAACTATTAATATTTTTATAAACAATACTCAACACTTGTCTCTATAAACAAAAAAATGATTAAAATTGAGGTTGAACCCTTTCTCATTTTAGCAACAAGTAATACCTTTAATTAATTGAAAAAAAATCTACCTCATTTGGATAAACTTTCCATGCAGTATTTACCATAATTTGTAGTATAGTTACATTGTTTTCCTCAGGTGTGTCTAAACAATATAATTCAATGTGGAAGACAGTAAAAAACACATTTAGAGAAAGGTGTCAGAAAATTTAGATGCCCTTTTAGTTTCTTGCACCTATCTTGAGATTACAAACCTGTTCTAGGTGTTAAGCAGTAATTACTGAATCAATATAATATACATCATAAAGCATGATAATCCTAAACCCAGGTTTTTGCCAGTTGTCCTGGTGTACCTGCTTATAGGATCACTTTCATTCTTAAAAGTCTGCATACTTGGTATGATAAAAAATACAGTCTCTTTAGTTTTAAATGAAAAGTTTTGTGGTTTTTTTTTGAAGCCAGAGGTCATTTTCCAAGGAAAAGGAGCCAGTAGAAGGAATGAAAGTTTGAAGGTCTTCTTGACTGCTGTAAGGACCAAAGTCCACTTCTGGTTAGAAAGAACACTTTTCTTTTCTCTCTGTCCCTAATCCACACCATTCCTCTCCCATGACGGGCCATGTTCCTCTCCTTTGGTTTTATTTAGCTTTGCTGGGGACTTTTATATTTCATACACATTTGCATATATAATTAATATCTTTTTTATCCTTCTTAATTTCAATATCCCATTTTTCCCATTTGTTTAATTTCATTACCCCCCCCCCCCCCAGTCAGTTTTAATAAATGAGGATACTACCTAACAGGGTACCCTACCTGTTCAGGGTGAGAATTTTTTAATAAACCTTTTCTGCTCCCAAATCTGCGTCTTTTCCTATCAGCCAAAAGTCCACCTGAAGCTCAGGGAAGAGTTGACTGGATGGACTCTGAGTTTATTGGGAGAAATCCCCTCAACGACATGTTTCTCTTTTGCGAGACTTGAGTCAGGGAGAGCAAGTTCAAGCCCCAAAAGAAGGCTTAAGGAGCAATCAACACGCTGCTGCGCCTTGTGAACCTTGCCTTTAAAAGGAACATCCTCAAGCTGCAGGTTATTTCTCCACGTGGCAGAGGGCCCTGGGCTCTTCCTGGGGCCTCTACCCGCCCTCTACCAGCAGCGGTTTCAGGCCAGGGTGTGCCGCTGGCCTCCACCATCCCAGGTTGCTCATGCTTCCTTCTAATCACCTGCCTTGGTTGTGGAGAGCCGCCAGCAGCTGGCGCGACAGCTTCTCAGGCCCCCTTCCTCCGCTGAAGCTGCTTCTCCCAGCACGCCAGAACAGGAAGACGGGCCGCACTTGGGTCAGCTGCCCGCGCAGGGACCAGGTAGAAAAGGCCACCCTTGAGGATGGGGACCGCCCCCACAGGCTTGGGGATTTCCAGGATCTGGTGGAAGGCGGCCTAGGAGTTATGTTCAATGGTCAGCTGTCCCTCTGCAGAAGCAGCGCGGCACAGCTCAATCTGCTCTCTTTGCACAGCTCCATCGTTAGGGTTCTGGCCAGTACTTGTTTCCTCGTGTTCGTCAGTTTACTGGTCACTGGGTCTCCCAGCACAGAGTTTATTTTCGCTGTTGGGCCACTTTGATGAGCTGAGTCTTCCTGCGCTGGACTCATACCTCCTCCTCAGTCAGCTTTGCCTAAGGTTTGCGATAATATTCCCCGTCCATCAGGGAAGCCCGGTATTTGAAACCACTATGTCTGCGCGCACCTTCCGGAGCCCAGCCTGGAAGCTGCAGGACGGCACTGCGCATGCAGGCCCGGGATCCCACCGCGCTTGCGCAGCCTGCCACGCAGCACGCACGCGCTCTGGGCCGGCCCAGTCTTCTCCGGTTTTTTCGGTGGTATTTGTTTCACAAAAAATTTTCCGATGAGTTCTTTCTTAGCCATGTCTCATAGATTTTAGCAAGTAGCATTATGATTTTTATGAATGCCTAATTTGTCGTAAGTTGTTTGAAATTTTAATTTTGATTTCTTGTTTGAGTCATCATCCATTTAGAGGAATGCTGTATGTATAAGCTTTTATTTCCTCGGGATAGAGTGGCTATCTTTTCCACTTTGGTAAAATTTATGGTCCAAGAATACTACTGCCTTTATGATTTCTGGCTTATGAAATTTATGGGGAAATGCACTGTCGCCTAGTGCATGTTCAATTTTTATTACTACTTAATGGACTTTTGAAAGAATATGTATTATGTTTGATATAGAAGCACTATTAATTGTGTTATATGTGTTTTCCATACCCCTTAATTATTGCTGACTGAAAGGGACATGCCAAACATTTTTATTTATGATTTTGTAGTTTTATTGAATATCTTGTAGTTCTATCGAATATATTCATCTTGCATTTCTAACCCATTTTAAATTATATATTTTACATAATATCAATTAGTGCATAACATTATCTTTTAAGTCTTTGCTTTATTGTGCCTTTTATCTATATGAAATATTCATGGTTCTCACATTTAGTGTTTTGGGTTTTGTTTTGTTTTGTTTTTGGCTTGAATATTTTTGAATACTTTGCCTTCATTTTATTCATACTTGATTGGGATGTCTTTGCCCAGCTATCTGTCAGTCTTTTTCTCTAATTTCCTGTTAACTGTGTCTCTATAAATAACATGGAGCTGGATTTTTGTTCTCTTATTGATTTAAGAATCCATTTATTTGTTGATTTATCAGAGGAATTTAATTATTCTCCTTTATGGTAATTTGTTTTATTGGTCTTCATAATACTTAGAGATTGAATTTGCTACATAATAGAATATCTAAATATCAGTGGATTAAAAAAAACAAATGGTAGATAAGTTAGCAAAGAAAAGGAAAATGGGTGTTAGGCAGGTAAGAGCTCTGTCCCAGCCTTGGTTTCTTATCTTACTAGAGAGGCCAGAGATACCTCATGACTGAATTTTGAGAGACCTGGACTCAGACACTTGCTCCTCCACTTCCTATTGTGTAATCCTGGGCAAATTAATTTTTCTAAATTAGATTTCAGTCATACAATATGAATAACCTCCTTTAAAGTATTGTAGGGAGACGTATATGATAATAAATATAAACCATTCAGGGTATACTAAGCATTGACCATTGGCTGACATTTTTGTTTATTACATATTTTGTATAATTCCTTTTTTAATAGGATATCACGGACACACTAGGTTAAACCAAGTTCAGAACAGACTTCCCATTCTATATTTCCTCTGTGTATCTCCACATGTTTTTTATTTATATGAAATTTATTGTCAAATTGGTTTCCATACAACACCCAGTGCTCATCCCAACAGGTGCCCTCCTCAATGCCCATCACCCACTTTACCCTCCCTCCCACCCTCCATCAACCCTCAGTTTATTTTCAGTTTTTAAGATTCTCTTATGGTTTGCTCCTTCCCTCTCTGTAACTTTTTTTCCCCCTTCCCCTCCCCCATGGTCTTCTGTTAAGTTTCTCAGGATCCACATAAGAGTGAAAACATATGGTATCTGTCTTTCTCTGTATGGCTTATTTCACTTAGCATCACACTCTCCAGTTCCATCCATGTTGCTACAAAAGGCCATATTTCATTCTTTCTCATTGCCAAGTAGTATTCCATTGTGTTTATAAACCACAACTTCTTTATCCATTCATCAGTTGATGGACATTTAGGCTCTTTCCATAATTTGTCTCAACATGTTTTATGTCTGTATCCTCCATGTGCAGGAGATCTTTGTTTTTTTCCACCATACCACCTGTCCTTCCTTCCAGAAATTGTGAATGAATCGGAACATTCAGTTCCAGATTGCTGTTGTGGCTTTTTGTTTGCTTGTTTTTAGCACTATACGTCTGGTAAGATTTTTTTTTTAATATTTGCTTTAGAGCTAAAAATTAACTTTACCAGTTTCATTAGGTACTTTTTTTTTTAATGTAACATGTTTTATCTTTCTGAATGTTTTCTTTTTCTTGAGTGTTTCCCATTTTCATTTGCAAGGGAAAGTGTGGGTAGTATACTTTCATACCTTGAATGTCACACAGAAATAGTTTTTTCCTTGCTCTCGCGAGTGAACACCAGTTTTCTTGGGTGTAGGATTTTTGGCTTTCAGTCCTTTTTCCTAAAATTTCTATAAATGCTATTCCAGTATCTTCTAGCACTTAAGGCTGCCTGCTAGATACAAAGCTCAGGTCTCTCAGCTCCAAATCTACCCCGTGCCCTCTGCTTTGTGATGTGAGGCCAGGCCTCGGTTATTACATGTGTCCTTTGTCAGCTTGCTTGTGCTCATAGTTGAGCTCTGCCAACAAGGGTGTGAGAGGAGACAGAAAGCCTAGGGATGGATGTTTTGCATCTGTTTTTTCTCAGCCTCACTCAGGCAATAGCTTTTCACTCTGGTAGCAGTCCGTGGTTCTGGTTTCCAGTTTTTCCAACACTGCCAAAATCAGGCTCACATCATCTCCTCCTCAGAGGTGCCACCACCAGCCAGGCCAGCTAGGACCCCTCCTCCAAGGTCTGCAACTCAATTCCAAAGGGCACCTCTTTTAAGATCTAATGTTGATAATGCTGACCTCTTTTTCCTTTTTTGTTGGTAACTTTTTCAGTTAAGTTCTGTATTTTGAGATCATTGGCGAATCACATGCAGTTGAAAGAAATAAGATAGAGAGAGCCCAGTTACCCTTTACCCAATTTCCCCCAATGGTTGTATCTCACAAAACTACAGTGTAATGACAGCCAGGATATTGACATTGAGATAGGCAAGCTACAAAACATTTCCATAACAAAGATCCCTCATGTTTTTGGTTTTGTTTTTTGTTTTGTTTTGTTTAGTTTTGTTTTTACAGCCAGATCCACTTCCTTCCCATCTTAACACTCTTCAACCATGGCAACCAACAGTCTGTCTTATATTTGTTACTTTTGTGATTTTTTTTGTGTGAGTTGATTCATCCTTTTATTTTTTATTTTTATTTTATTTAAATTCAAGTCAGTTAGCACACAGTGATACAGTATAGTCTTGGCTTCAGGAATAGAACCCAGTGATTCATCTCTTATATATGATACCCAGTGCTCATCCCCAAAAGTGCCTTCCTTAATGCACATCACTCATTTAACCCCTTTTTGTTGATCTCCCAGACAACCCTCAGGGTGCAGCTTCTTTCAGTTACTACCTCCCTATAACTCCCATATTGTCCTTCTACCTTTCCCATCCTCCGGTGCTGTTTATTAGATTTTTAGAATCCCACTAGGAACACTAATTGTAATTTGACCAAGTTTAATTACATGTTCTGTATTAGTGTTTTCATAGGAGGTCATTTCATCTCTTTCCTCTGCTTGATTCTCCTATTTTCTTACATTTCCCACATAACTGGCATTTTCTATTGTCTGCTAATACTCATTCATGAAGATTTAGAGATTCAGTGTCCCTCGTTTACTGTGTTGGCTGTTACTTGTGTTCTCTAGGTACACAAAACTATCTACCAAGTAAATTGGCGGTTTTAAGCCCCACTGTGGAAATCAGTCTCAATTTACTGTGAGTTTTCCCACATAGACAAACATGGGAGATCATGCTGTGGCCAGCAATTCTGCAAACAAGGCTTTCTCTGGAACAGGTCTCACATTTTTCTCTGACTGCTTTCCCGGATGCTTCTGGAAAAAAAATAGTGTTGCCGCTGCTAGCCAAGAGATTCCCCAGCAGTGATGGTGTGGCTTCAGAGTCTCCTCCAGGCCTCTCTGGCTTTGTGGTTTCATCTTTAGTCTGTGGGCTCAAGTGGAGGGCTTTCTACCCCACAAACAACCAATGCTTCCAGATTTTGCCCCTCCAACCCAAGAAAAATTTACACATCCCCTCGGAAATCCCTCCTAATATCTGTCTGACTCGGTGAACAGTGTTCACAAGATGTTAGCTCCCAGTGCCTACTTTTGGTTGGGTATACATTTTCCTGTTTGTTATATATTATTTCTGGATAATATTTTTTAGGTTTGTGGCATGAGGTTGGTATTTTTCTTAGTTTCAATGAAACTAACATTTTCTCTTTTGGGGTGGGAGGGGGGTTAATTTCTGCAGTTTAGAGGATTGTAAACATACGGCCTGCCGTCATCTTTCTGGAAGCTTTGCAATATATGATTTATACTTGAAAAATCACTAAAGAGATTTAGTGAAAGAGAAAAAAATCATGCGTAAAGACAAGAAAAAGATTTCGTGGAAGCTATTAATCATTATCAGTACCTAATATCCACTCCCAACATCTTTCCTGAGCCTCAGAATACATTTCTAACTGCTGTTAAACCCACAGACTTAGTAATATCTCCATCAACACCTAATGTAAATGTTAAAATGGAGCTTATAGTCAATGGTGAGACCCCAAGGAAATAGATGCCAGTAACTCCCAGGTATTAAATAAGCTGCAATATTGTCACTTACAAAGCTGTTGGAAGAAAACCATCTGAAGCTCTTGGCTCTTACCCAATGACATGTAAATTATGGTAAGTTAGTTCTTTATATGTTTTGGATACTAACCCTTTATCAGATATGTCATCTGCAGATATTTTCGCCCGTTATGCAGGTTGCCTTTTAGTTTTGTTGATTGTGTCCTTCACTGTGCAGAAACTTTATTTTCATGAATTCTTAATAGTTTATTTTTGCTTTTGTTTTCCTTGTTTCAGGAGACATACATGGTAAGAAGTTGCTATGGTTGATGTCAAAGAGTTACTACCTGTGTTCTGTGCTAGGATTTTGATGGTTTCAAGTCTCACATTTAGGTCTTTAATCCATTTTTAATTTATTTTTGTATATGATGAAAGAAAGGGTTCTAGTTTCATTCCTTGGCATGTTGCCGTCCAGTTTTCCCAACATCATTTGTTGAAGAGACTCTTTTTCCGTTGGATATTTTTTCCTGCTTTGTAAGAGGTTAATTGGCCACACAGTTGTGGGTTCATTGCTGGGTTTTCTGTTCTGTTCCATTGATCTCTGTGTGTACTTTTGTGTCCGTACCATACTGTTTTGATCACTACAACTTTGTAATATAACTTGAAGTCTGGAATTGTGATGTATCCAGCTTTGCTTTTCTTTTCCAAGGTTTCTTTGGTTATTTGGGGGTCTTTTTTGGTTCCACACAAATTTGAGGATTGTTCATTTCTGCGAAAAATGCTGTTGCTCTTTTGATAGGGATTCCATTAAATGTGTAGATTTCTTTGGGTAGTATAGACATTTTAATAATATTTATTCTTCCAATCCATGAGCATGGAATATTTTTCCATTTCTTTGTGTTGTCTTTAATTTCTTTCATTAGTGTTTTATAGTTTTACTCAGTACAGGTCTTTCACCTCTGGTTAGGTTTATGCTTAGGTATTTTATTGTTTTGGGTGAAATTGAAATTATTATTGGTTCATTAATTTCTCTTTCTGCTGTTTCACTATTGGTGTATAGAAATGCAATAGATTTTTGTATGTTGATTTTGAATTCTGTGATTTCACTGAATTCATGTATGTATCAGTTTTGGCAGATTTTTGGTGGCATCTTTTGGGTTTTCTATATAGAATATCATGTTATCTATAAATAGTGAAAGTTTGACTTCTTTCTTGCCTATTTGGATGCCTTTTATTTCTTTTTGTTGTCTGATTGCTAGGACTTCCAGTACTATTTTAAATAACAGTGGTGAGAGTAGACATCTCTGTCTTATTCCTGACTGTAGAAGAAAAGCTTTCAGTTTTTCCCACTAAGGATGTTATTAACTGTGGGTTTTTCATATTTGGCCTTTATTGTGTTGAGGTATATTCCCTCTAAACCTAATTTGTTGAGGGTTGAATGGATGTTGTACTTTTTCAGATGCTTTTTCTGCATCTATTGAAATGATCATATGGTTCTTATCCCTTCTTTTATTAATGTGGTGAATCATGTTGATTGATTTGTAAATGTTGAACCACCCTTGCAACCCTGGAATAAATCCCTCTTGTTTTTAAATTTTTTTTACTGTTTATTTATTTTTGAGAGACAGAGAGAGATAGACCACAAGCTGGGGAGGGGCAGAGAGAGAGGGAGACACAGAATCCCAAGCAGGCTCCAGGCTCTGAGCTGTCACAGAGCCGGACGTGGGGCTTGAATTCATGAACCGTGAGATCGTGACCTGAGCTGGAGTCAGATGCTTAACCGACTGAGTCACCCAGGTGCCCCTGGAATAAATATCCTTTGATCATGGTAAATGATTTAAGGAATTTATAAAACTCAACACCTAAAAAGCAAATAATCCAATTAAAATGTGTAGAAGACATGAATAGACGTTTTTCCAAAGAAGACATCCAGATGACCGAGAGACACATTAAAAGATGCTCAACATCACTCATGATCAGGGAAATACAAATCAAAACTATAAAGAAATATCACCTCACACCTGTCAGAATGGCCAAAATCAACAACACAGGAAACAACAGGTGTTCGCAAGGGTGTGGAGAAAGGGGAACCCTCCTGCACTGTTGGTGGGAGTACAAACTGGAGCAGCCACTCTGGAAAACAATATGGAGTTTCCTCAGAAAGTTGAAAATAGAACTACCATATGATTTAGCAATTGCGCTACTAGGTATTTACCCAAAGAATACTAATTCAGAGGGATATATGCAACCTGATGTTTATAGCAGCATTATCTACGATAGTCAAATTATGGAAACAGCCCAAGTGCCCATTGACTGATGAATGGATAAAGAAGGTGTATTGTATATATATACAATGGAATACTTGTCAGCCATAAAAAAGACTGAAATCTTGCCATTTGAAACAACGTGGATGGAGCTAGAGGGTATTATGTTAAGCATAATCAGTCGGAGAAAGACACTGTGTGAATTCACTCGTGGAATTTAAGAAACAAAATAGATGAGCAAAGGAAAAAGGGAGTCAGACCAAAAAACAAAAAAATTTTTTAATAAAGTGTATTTATTTATCTTGAGAGAGCGCAAGAGAGTGAGCACAAATGGGGAGAGGGGCAAAGAGAGAGAAGAGAGGGAAACCCAATCAGGCTCCACACTGTCAGCATAGAGCCCAACACAGGGCTTAAGCTCACAAACTTTTGAGATCATGACCTGAGCCCAAATCAAGAGTCAGATGTTTAATCTATTGAGTCACCCAGGTGCCCCACAAACTTTTAACTATAGAGAACAA
This sequence comes from Panthera onca, assembly GCF_046562875.1. Taxonomy (NCBI): domain Eukaryota; kingdom Metazoa; phylum Chordata; class Mammalia; order Carnivora; family Felidae; genus Panthera; species Panthera onca. The sequence goes on from NC_138342.1 coordinate 159,261,822, forward strand.
ACTGATGTTTACCAGAGGGAGATAGGTAGGGACATGGGTAAAATAGGTGACGGGGATTAAGGAGGACACTTGTGATGAGCACCAGGTGATGTATGGAAGTGTTGAATCAAGATATTGTGCACTTGAAAACAATATAAAAACTTTAAAAAGTTAGGGTAAGTTGGAAATAGCAGAGGATTTTTGGAACAAGTTCTGTTGTAGCAGAGGTATGGGAGTGCTTCCCTCTCACATCAAGCCTAAGGAAAGGCTTAAGAGGAACCACTCAGAATTTTCAGTTTGCATCTCTGGGAACTCTGAGGACACAGAGGACTGACATCTGGTTCGTTTGTGGAGAGGCGCTGTTGTTGGGCTAGCTGCTCTATGGAGAAGTTGTCACACTGAAGATAGTTTGTCCTTTTACTATTTGTTGGGACAAAGAATGCTTGAGCTGTTCCACCTGCCAGATAGGGGTCACATGTGAGAGTCTTCTCTTGCCTGCTCAACTAGGCATCTGGAGGGGTAGGGGTTCCAGCAAAATAAAGGCATGTGAGATGTACTGAGAAAAGAATTGTGAGCAACCAGTTCAAGAACATGCTTCCACCCAATTTAAGGGAATCGCAAAGGGGACCCTTAGTGATTAAGTATTATCCAGACTGCAACCCTTTCTGCCCTTTCCCTTTGCATTTCTGATCCCCTTTATTTTCTTTAACTTTATTTTCTTAGCATGTAACTTCTAACATACCATGTAAGTTACAGATTAGTCATCTTTTTTTTTTTTAAATGTTTATTTCTGAGACAGAGACAGAGCATTAGTGGGGGAGGGGCAGAGAGAGGGAGACACAGAATCAGAAGCAGGCTCCAGGCTCCGAGCTGTCAGCACAGGGCCCGACATGGGGCTTGAACTCACAGACCACAAGATCATGACCTGAGCCGAAGTCGGAAGCTCAACCGACTGAGCCACCCAGGCGCCCCGTAGTCATCTTTGTATTTTCTAGATGCTAAGATCCAAAAAGGCAGGGATCTTTGTACATGTTGTTCACTGATAGTTCCCAATCACCAGAATGATATTTGGGTCATGATAGGTACTAAAAATATATATATATATATTTGCCTAATTTGAATATGAATTGAATTGGTATCTCCAAAGAGCAATGGAATAGCCCATGCAAGTAAATATTAAACACCTCCCCTTCCCAGACCCCCAGGGTGAGAGCATAGTGATCTAACAGCAGTCAAGTCCAGCGTTTCCTTCTCTGATCTCCCTTGTCTGTTCATTCTCTAACCTTGACCTACAATTCTGGAGAGGCTGGAGGTGGCTTAGTCAGTGTGCAACTAGAAACAAAAACTCAAAAAGGGTTAATAGGGAGGAGACTGACCTTTTTCCCAGTACAGGTAACCTGCCCAAGGAACACCTGAGCTGGAAGGGAGTAAAGCTTTAATTGTAACTAAAATTCAGTTTTACTATTAGTATTACTAATAATATACTGGACTGAACATAAAAAAAAAAGAATGGCTGGAAAACTGTAAATGACTGGAGGAATGTTTAGTTACCTAAAGTTGACCTGAAAAGTCATGGAGGCTGCAAAAGGTTTCATCCAAATGCCTTGAGGGTTTGGAATGGGAAAACTTCTGATAACATTCCACCAGCTCTGCTTCTTCCATAAACCAGGCACATTCGCATGTTAAACCCACTCATATTCTTTTCCTCATTTACAGCACATTCCCTCCTGTCAAAATCCTGACCATCCTTTTACATGGACATGTTGGGACTGTTTCTTCTCCAGTATCACAGACATTTCAAGTCCACAGTTTATGTCCAATAGCCCTCATTTCCAGCATGTAATAAAGTGCCTGACACATTTAAAGCACTTAATAAATGTTTGATGAGTGAAGAAATGAATAAACGATGGGACTTCTTGAGATCAGAAAGCTTTATGAGCGGTAGGAGGGACAAACTTTATTCTAAAGTATATAGGAATGAAAATTACATAAGTAAAATGAGTGAGTGTGTGTCATTTATTGAAGACCTAGTAAAGGTCCAATCAGTTTCTCTTGAGTGAAAGAATGAATGAATTAATTCATGCATGCATGCATGCTAACATAAATGAATGTGTGAAAAATGGCTGCATATATAGGCAAGGTTAAAAGAGTAAACACAATTTTGTTGGTTTATTTATTCATCTATATATCAATACAATTATTTGGTCCTTGTTTTTTTTTTTTTTTTTTTCCAGATGATCCTTGTATTTGTACTAAGCATTGGGTCTCTCATAATCTATTTCATCAACTCTTCTGAGTGAGTAAAATCCCCAGTCATCCTTGTCTTCTGTGTCATTAGGTTGCCAGCTAATTTGGAATTTTTTGCCGGGAATAATGTTTAATATGCTTTCAGGCATACACACATATAAACTCATTAAAAAAAGGGTGAGTATTCCCCCCATGAAGCACTAAATCTAGTTTCACCAGAAAATGCATGAGTTTCCCCTGTATCCTGTCATTGTGCATTGCTACGGGCTGTGGTGCTGTATACACATCTATTTTAGAGTCTCTGAGACTAGAAGCCTCCAGCTGTGGTCTCCACCCTTGGACCACTCCTGAGGGTGTTCTGTGTCTTTGGAATCCTTAAGTGTTGAAACAGAATCTTTATAGTTGTTTCAGGGTTTGTCATAGGTTTCAAACAACTTTGGATGGGTTTGAAGATGGAACATGCTAGATCTCACCTGGGATAAAGGAGCAAGTTATTGTCTGCTCTTCTCTGAAGCCATTCTCATCTTCTATACCCAAGTTAGAATGGTTTCTTGGACACAGCCTAATCTAATCTGAGCTCCACGCTGATCAGCTGGGAATTACACTGGATTTCTAGCTGAAGTAAAATTGGTATTATGGGGCCACAGAAGTCAGGCAATTTTGGAAATGCTAGGGAAACTAGTAGTCTTTGCTTTGTGAACTCCTTACCTTTTAGGAAATTTTCTTTACATTTGGGTTCATATCAGTCCATTTGACTTAGTGTAGGTCTGTATGAGAAGGGCACAGATGTCAAAATGTCCTGGCTGGGCAGATAGTTTTGCAAACCAAGAGGAGCCACATAATCTCTGTGCATCTGAATCCTCATCGATAAAACAGAAATAGAACCAATAAACTCTATGAAAGGACGAACAGGTAATTGTCCTGTTATTTTCAGCTCCACATGCAGTCCTGTGGTTTTGTTTGTGCATACCTTTCCTCCCAAGGGAAAAGTAATTTCCTTAAAATGTGAACGTAAGTGTCTTGCATTAACCATTCATGGTGAATAAATAGAACATTGCCTACTCTTTATTTGGTCTTCTATAGTAAAACTTTTAAAATGTACATCTGTATAAATGGTTCTTATTTCTTTTCCAGCCCTGTTGGAAGCTGTTCTTCATACCAAGACAAAACCATCCCTATTGATTTGACTTTCAATGTGTTCTTTAGTTTCTATTTTGGGTTGAGAGTAAGTATCTATGGAAAGTGGGAGGAAACAAATGAACACAACAGGTGCAACGTAAAGAGGTCTTTATGTGCCTTAGTTGTACAATCTGCCTCTGTTTTCAGGCTCTACAGCTAGAGGGTGTGTGCCCTAACCTGTCCAATGTATAAAGAGACATGAAAACTCTCCCTTGCACTTAACACTGTATCTAGGCCAAAAATTCTGGTGCAAATGAAAATGATTCCTTTGGATACCCTGTCACACTGTCCTCCTTATTGGCTTCCCAACCTACCACTGAGAAAGCTTTACTAATAATCACAAGCTAGGAAACCTGAGGAACAGCCTCTGAAATGTCATTTGCTCAACCGATTCCACTGATGGGACATGTGCCATATAATTGTATAAAATACTTTAATACCTTTGTTTCATTTTTGTTACACTCATCTATTAAATAGTACTATCATTCCATAGGCATTTATTGAGGATCCATCATAGGTCTAGATTTCAATGTATTTATCCATCACATGTTTACGAGAGACTATATATATATATGTGTGTGTGTGTGTATATATGTGTGTGTATGTATATATATACACACACACATATATCTGTATTTTTATGACCTTCCTTCAAAACTTAACTCTGACCACACTGACCATCAAAATCTTTTTATAGTAATTTATCCCTCTATATATGCTTGCTTTCTTAATCCAAATAGGGAAGCTCATAGACACAGGTCTTGGCCAGCCAAACTTCTAGAAAGTTGTACTTTTTCCATTAAGGGCCATTTTAAATCATGTATCTTTGTTCACAAGTAGGAGGCTTTAGAGGCATCTGGGTGGCTCAGTTGGTTAAGCATCTGACTTCAGCTCACGTCATGATCTTGCTGTTCATGAGTTCAAACCCTGCATCAGGCTCTGTGCTGACAGCTTTGGAGCCTGGAGCCTGCTTCAGATTCAGTGTCTCCCTCTCTCTCTGCCCATCCCCCACTCACACTCTGTCTCTGTCTCTCAAAAATGAATACATGTTAAAAAAAATTTTAGGAGCGCCTGGGTGGCTCAGTCGGTTAAGCGGCCGACTTCGGCTCAGGTCATGATCTCGCGGTCAGTGAGTTCAAGCCCCGCGTCAGGCTCTGTGCTGACAGCTCAGAGCCTGGAGCCTGTTTCAGATTCTGTGTCTCCCTCTCTCCGACCCTCCCCCATTCATGCTTTCTCTGTCTCAAAAATAAATAAACGTTAAAAAATTTTTTTTAAAAGAGGCATTATATAATTAGAAAGCTCTAAGAGCATCAGTAGGTTCAAAGTGTTTATTCTGATGTGTAAGTGTTAAGATCTGGTGAGTAAAATGGGTTCATGTTCATTTACTGAACACCCATTAAAGGAAGTTCTTTGTAAAAAAAAAAAAATTAGAGTTTATTTATTTATTTTGAGAGAGAGGGAGAGAGACTGAGAAGGAGAGGGGCAGAAAGAGGGAGAGTGAGAATCCCAGGCAGGCTCCATGCTGTCAGCTCAGAGCCAGATGCGGGCTATGAGATCATGACCTAAGCCGAAACCCAAGAGTCCTGCTTAACCGACTGAGCCACCCAGGTGCCCCTGAAGGTACAGTCTTTATGTAAATACATATTTATCTACATGTCTATACTAATATATATTCAAGTATATAGCTATCTGAGTACATATGCGTGTGTATGTATAGGTATGTAATAGATTGAGATCAAAGCGTCCGTTGAGTGAGATGAGTTAATAAAGCCACTGGTATGTTCATTTTTAAATTCTCGAGGGTAACAGAATATGGAGTCTTTTGTTTCCATTTCATAGTTTGTGGCAGCGGATGACAAGATCAAGTTTTGGTTGGAGATGAATTCAATTGTAGACATCTTTACCATTCCACCAACCTTTATTTCTTATTATTTGAAGAGTAACTGGCTAGGTAAGTGCATTGTGGGAATCAGGTGTAGTCTCTCAAAAATAAATAAATAAATTTAAGTCTTCCACTTTCACTCATAAGTATCCTTCATTTCCATTTTTTAAATGGCCTAAATGCCATTTAAAACCATTTTTCACCATGATTATATGATTTTGTAATATATTTTTAAAACCTGTTTTTTTTTTAAACCTCAGTACCTGGTAACATACCTGATGCACAGTAGGTGACACTGGTTATTTATTGTTTGTGGACTGATTCATCCACTGTCTGAGAGGCAAGGTCCAAACCCCCCGTCCCCCTGAGGCACCTATATGCTAGAATCCCACGTGGACTGGAAGAGATGAAAAGTCTCCACTGGTCTCTCAAAGCAATAAATCATCATATCCAGACAGGCTGTGACATGTTATATATCTATCTAACTGCTTACTTTGTCTTTATGGGCAGTGCATGGACATTAAGTGGCTTCTATCAGTTTTTATGGAATTTTATATTATTATTTATTACCTATCAAATATTCCTTGCTGTTGGAATTATCAAACTACGTAAAGTAAAATATCATGGGAAAGCTGAGGAACAGACCATAGAGATTCTATAATCAGGAGTTTAAGTGGTTAATAACTAATTTACTGTCTGTTCTAAAGAGGAATTCTATAGGGTGAAATGTGAGTAGTGCTTATTATATGCGAGGCCTGCTCCCACATGCTTTCTATGATTAGTTCAACAGCCCTATGGGCTAGGTACTTTTAATTCCCATTTTGTAGATGAGGAACTAGAGACATGAAGGGAATTGCTTTAGATTACAACAGCTGTTAAGTGTTAGGGCCAGGATCTGAACTAGAGCTCATGCCCTTAAACCCGTGGCCTTACATTGTATGTGAGCATCTCAGAGATAGAAAGAAGGTAAGTGGTCCCGATTGTGTTACAACCCTGACTACTTCCGGAAGTGACCCTCTTCTTTTGGCAGATTTGTCCTTTTGATTGCTTTGTAGGTTTAAGGTTCTTAAGAGCTTTGCGGCTGCTAGAGCTCCCTCAAATCTTGCAAATTCTCCAAGCCATCAGAACCAGGTAAATGCTAGCCCTGCCGTAAGTCCTGCTTGCTTGCTGATTTGGATTAGGAAATTAAAAATGTAAACTGAACCTTCAGTTCCTTTCCCATCGGAATTTCAGTGTAAACCCCATGAAATCCCTTAGCTCCTAAGATATTATTCATCCCCTTACTCCTGTTGTATTAATATCACATGCTGACTAGGAAGTTGACAATCATTTGAGTCTGTTTTGTAGAGCTACATTGTGTAAGTCCATTTAGACTTTAATTCTGCCTCCTCCCCCCCCCAAAAATTAAAATGAAAGCAATCCAAAGGTTTTGGTTCTATATACTTGCTATCATGAATCACGTCTCTTCTATCTAGGAATGTGAGACAGTTTTTCTGATCGTGAGGCACCCAGTAGCAGCAATGAAATCGCTTACAAAAATAGAGCTGCCTAAATGTCTCAAAAAAAAAATTGCAAACTACCTTTGAGCAGCAATACTTCTAAAGTGTTATTCAGTTTGATTTAATGTTACCCACTGAAAATCTTCATGCTTCTATGTTCTCCCCAGAAACATCAAATTTTATAGGCCAGGTGATTTCGCTGCTAGGCGTTCGTGCATCATGGAGCAGTTGGGATTAGAAAGGGCTGTTCTTGTGTAACAGGTAACCCTACCTGAAAACCACAGAGATTTCAGCTAAACTCTAGAACTTTACTTAGGACATAGGAGCTTGTCCAATCCTTTTCACTGAAAGAGCCTGGTATGAGTTTAGCGAGACATTTCTGTGATCTACTCAAAATTCCATTTTGCAGACCCATTCTCTGGATTCCCAGGACACTGCACTTTGTACTGTTACTTTAGACAATGTGGCAATCTATTAAATTTAGTTTAAGATGATACATATATATTTGTAAAAGCAATATAATATCAGGCTGGTGGATAGCATAGCAAAGTGTAAAATTTTTTGAACAAGCGTGTGTGACTGGGTATGTTCAGAACTGGGCATCTCAGACTCTAATGTGCATATGAATCAAACAGAGGATCCCTACAACAATGCAGATCTGTAGATCAGGGGTGGGGGCTGGGATCCTGCATTTCTAATAATGCTCCCAGGTAAGCGCACCATTGCTTCTGGCCCATGAACCACACTTAGAATAGTCGGATTTTAGAGGACTTGTGTTGTTCTGGAATCTGTCTGAACCCAAAAACTTTTTGTCTTTCTTCCTCTAGCAGTTCAGTGAAGTTTTCCAAACTGTTATCAATAGTCCTCAGTACCTGGTTCACTGCTGCAGGATTCATTCATCTGGTAAGCATTTTCTCAAACTCTCAAGTGTTTCTGGTCAGCATGAACATCTTTCCTTTAAAAAATGCAGGCAGACCTTCTGAACTCCTGTCTCTTTCACTGTAACCAGTGTGCAGTTTATCTTTTTACCTCCCCTTTCTTGGTCTTCTGCACTCCCATATTCTCCACAAATACGTGTTTCCTGCACTCAAGGTATCTATGTTCCTTCCTTCAACATTCAAAACTTGCTCTTAACAAAGGATCTAATAAGCTTACACTTCAAAATTATAAGCAGTAGGTGAACCTTATTGTTGTATCTTCATAGGAGTCTCAGCATTTAAAAAAAAAAGTCAAAGAAATGAAAGCAGTGAGAACTGTCACACTTATGAACTAGGAGAGCTGTGAGAGACAAATTGCTAGGTTACAAAGGGGAGCTTTAGGGCTTTCTCAGTTCTCCCGAAATCCATCTGCATATATAGCTGCCTCCTTTGCCTGTAGGAAAGGCTCATTTTTTTTTAAAGTTTTTAAAAATTTATTTATTTTTGAGAGAGAGAGAGAGAGAGACAGCTTGAGTGGGGGAGGGGCAGAGAGAGAAACAGAATCCCAAGTAGGCTCCAGGCTCTGAGCCATCAGCACAGAGCCTGATGCGGGCCTAGAACTCATGAGCTGTGAGATCATGACCTGAGCTGAAGTCGGATGCTTAACCGACTGAGCCACACAGTCATCCCAGGTGCCCTGAGGCTCCTTCTTATCTCACATAATCAGAGTTATAATAAATGGATTTCAACAATAAGGAACAAACTCTTGGACTTCATTGCTTGAGGACAGTTGAGGAGCAGTCATTGAAAATGCAGAAATTGAAATAGGATGTTGAAAGCAAAGGTCTTTGAGAAAAGGAAACAAAACAAAAAGCACAGCAGGAGTCTTTTTCACTTGAGTCCTCTCAAAATTAATTAAAGCATTAATGGCAAAACGGAAAAAGAATTTTAAAGTTACCATCTTCAGCTGATCAAGAAAAATGCCAAACACCAAATGTAAACCATGATCCGAGCCTTCAAAAAATCTGAAACCAGCCACATCCCTCCTCCATCCTCAAGCAGGAGAGAAATTTCCTTGAAAGAAGATCACAGTAGTACAAGTGGATCCCTGGCTCTAGAGGGTTGCACCTAGGTGCATGGGCCCGCCATGGGAGCAGCAATCATCAGTGTCTTTTTGGAGACCTGCTGGCCATCACAGAATGGTAGGCAAGAGTGCTCAAGGAGAAACTTTTTTGTCATCAATAGCAGTTCCCCATGAAGGGCTCTTAGGCTGAATGTGGCCTATAGACCTATTTTGTCTGACCTAATTATGTTTGTATTTTCTGTTCTAATTTTTTATTGCTTTCTAACTTTTACAGAGAGTTCACATAAAATCCCAGATTTCTGGATTCTTTGGGAAAATACAAAGTTTCTCAATCCAGTCTCTCAAGGCCACTACCAGTCCTAGTTGTAGACTTGATGCTCTCTGTTAACAGCATGTGCTCTTGAGTTGGACACAGCCAGGCTCACTTGAATCAAAGTCTGTTGCTTAACCCTTCTAAGCATGTGAACCTTGCTAGTCACCAAGGTGAGGAGACCTCCAGCAAGGATATATGCAGAGAAAGAAGAAGCAACCAGATGGCTTGTGACTTAAGGGGATCCACTGTGAGTCACCCCAATGTCTGGAATGTTGATAGCCTAGAAGAGCTATATCCCAGAGCGTAGAAAATGGCAGATTTGCTTGGGAGGATATTTGAAATGACAAACCAAAATAAAAACTATAATTGTCCCAACTCACCAGCTGCACATATAACTACTGGCCTTCACCTAAAAGTTGATACCCTCAGGGCACCTGGGTGGCTTACTCGGTTAAGCGTCCGACTTCGGCTTAGGTCATGATCTCATGGTTTGTGAGTTTGAGCCCCGCGTCGGGCTCTGTGCTGACAGCTCAGAGCCTGGAGCCTGCTTCAGATTCTGTGTCTCCCTCTCCCTCTACCCCTCCCCCACTCACACTCGGTCTCTCACTCCTCCAAAAATAAATAAACATTAAAGAAAAATTTTTTAAATTTGATACCCTCAAAAGGTGAGTGTTAACCAGAAGTAATCAAGAATTCTGCCAAAAATAACAAGGGGGTATAGTGGAGAAAATAGAGAAAAGAGAGAAAAGAAGAAAAGAGAGACATCAGCATAACAACAGTTACTTAATATAACACTTAAAAGAACAATAATTACAAGATAATTTGTCCAAGGAAACGGAGAAGAAAAAAAAATCCATATTTGAGAAAAAATGCAAATAAAAGGGTTTAAAAACTAAAAATACTAATTCAAACAAAATATATAAGGTTTTAAATAAAAGACTATTAAACAGTAGCAGGAGTTGGAAAACAGGCTGAATGATATCAGAGAAAAAGAAGAATGATATCAGAGGAAAAAGTATTACAGAGCTGAAAATGACATTAGAGGAAACCAAAATGTAATCAAAGGGGACACAAACATGCTCAGGAACATAGTGGACAGGATTGCAGCAATGTGACATGGAAAAGAACAAAGGCATTCCAGCAACGTCAACTGAACATACTCTAAAATTAGTGTTCCTAGAGCAAAGGACAAGACAGGTGACACCAGAAGAAGTCACCAAAATAAAGTCTTGAATCTGTGGGTTAAAAAAAAATTAATGTTTATTTTTGAGAGAGACAGAGACAGAGCATGAGTGGGGGAGGAACAGAGAGAGGGAGACAGAGCCCCCGAAGCAGGCTCCAGACTCCGAGCCCACAGCCGGACGCAGGGCTCAAACTCACAAACTGTGAGATATGACCTGAACTGAAATTGGATGCTTAACCAACAGAGCCACCCAGGCACCCCTTAAATCTGTGGGTTAAAGGGTATATCATGTCCCAGTGTTGCAGGATTCTTTAGCTCAATACCCAGGGAAACTTGTCTTGCCACTTCGAAGAATGAAGAGGAGAACACAGAATAAAATGAGCAGCAGGCAAAAGTTTTTATTAAAAAGTAAGAATAGTGGAAGCAAGGATTGTACAAAAGCTCTCTTTGAAGATAAGGGGCACATGAAAGTGAATGCCCCAGATGATAGGCAAGGGACTTTATTTTATAGGGTTTTGGCCCATTCCTTTTTCTTTGTTCCCTTTGTTTCTTTTTAGGTTCTTTTTTTTTTTATTGGTCTGATAACTATAAATGCAGACTTGTTTATTCCTGAGGGGAACCTGGGGCAGGAGTAGGTGGTGCTTGTTACATTTGTAAGGAAAACTTTGTGTCTGAGAGAGGTTTCCTCATGGTCAGGCCCCAGGAGAGATTTTTCCGAGGTAGTTTTTCTCATGGGTAGATGTTCCTAGCATTCTTTTCAAATATGTGGTTTGCTCGCTCCCAGGGACCTTCAAGCCCTAGCCTCTCCCTTTCTGCCTACTGAATCCTATCTTTCCCTATCATACCAGGAAAAATGACACAAATTATTTATTCCAACCATATTATGGAGCAGTTTACTGATTTTCAAGGATAAGGAGAGAATCCAAGCAGAACCAAGCAAAGTCTATAAAACGGGGAGAAATGAAACTCGCCTCCAACTTGTCAATGTCCATCGTTACCAGAAGGTGATAGAGTAGGGTCTGCAAAGTTGGTGTGAAAGTATAAGCTATCCTGTCATTTTAAATATTCAAGAGAAAATAGCACCCAGGAGTCCCTTTTAAAAGCATATCTCGAGGGGCGCCTGGGTGGCTCAGTTGATCAAGTGTCTGACTCTTGGTTTCAGCTCAGGCCATGATCTTGCAGTTCGTGTGATTGAGCCCCACGTTGGGCTCTGCGCTGGCAATGTGGAGCCTGCTTGGGATTCTCGCTCTCTACCCCCCTCTGCCCCTCTCCTGCTTGTATGTGCATGTGCTCTCTCTCAAAATAAAAATAAATAAACTTAAAAAATAAGTACCTTGATGGTAAAATCCAGCCATATAGGAGATGAATCAAAACTAGGAACTCAGGAATGAGGAAACCATGATATAAAGTAATGGTGGGGATTATTGAATGAATTAAAAACAGCGCTAAGGCATAGCCAAAGGCGTTATGGCTACAGACTAGGGCACACATGTACCATGTAAAGATAACATAACTTGTGTGAGTGATGGCAAGGTAAGAGGAGAGGGGGGATCCCCCTAGCGTCCTCCATAGCATTTCTTATCTGAAGTTGAACGATGTCAAGCTTGAAACATAAAATTTCAGTTCTGAAATATGAAGTTAAAAATAGATGATAACTCAGTATCTTAACATTGGTCCAAAATCCTTTACCTTAACTTTATCTTATCTCCCATCTGGGTCTCTGCTCACATGGTTTTGGAGGAAGAGCAGAGTGGACAAGGGAGCCAGCAGCAGGCCACCAACTCTTGGAGAGGGCTGGGAGGGAGGGAGGGAAGAGGTTTGAAACACTAAATACCCCCAAAGAGAGTGAGCTGAACCTTAAAAATGTTACTTAATTTATTGTGAGGGAGAATTCCAGGTTGCAATAAACTTAGTTTTAGTTTATACAACAGGTTGTACCAAGATACGATCTAATCCCTGTGCTATGATGCTGTTAACAGACACTATGGGGTTTCAGCTTAAAACTGTCTCAGGCAACTCTTTTAATCCTGAGGGAATATATATGACATAATCTGTGTGTTTTAAACTGGTTTTCTTAGAATGTACTAGTCTCAGACAACAGTGAAGACTCCAGAAGTTAGTGGAAGGAGATTAGTAGACTTTGCAACAAAACCCTCTGCCAGCTTTGGGAGTTAAGTGTACATGTATGATCCCTTTCTTATTTTGGAATAGGGTATTATAAGGAGTCCATACTCTTAACCTACTCCTCAAATTTAAGAAAAGGTCACTTTTAAAAAGTGGTCAAATACCTGAGCGAACTATGTTATTTCTAATTTCTATTTCAATTCTTTTTCTTTTTTTTTTTCAGAATTTTTTTTAACATTTATTTATTTTTGAGAAGAGAGAGACACAGCATGAGCAGGGGAGGAGAGAGAAAGAGGGAGGCACAGAATCTGAAACAGGCTCCAGGCTCTGAGCTGTCAGCACAGAGCCCGACATGGGGCTCGGACTCCCGGACTGTGAGGTCATGACCTGAGCCAAAGTCGGATGCTCAACCAACTGAGCCACCCAGGCGCCCCTCTATTTCAGTTCTTAACAACAAAACAAAAAAACCTACTTTTCCAGGCATCTCTAACATCTTAACATTTTTGCTCTAAATAGAAATGGAAAACATCCAAGAAATATGTAAGATATTTGGGAAAAAATGTCAAAAAATGGAAAAAGAAAGGAAAGTTGTATACATTATATAATTGTCATTTATAACATATAATAATATATGACATATCATATATTTATAAGTTTATATATACCACAAATACATAGTGCCATTGCCTAAGTTACTCATTTTAATATAAAAGGGTAATCTAATGAGTTTAATTTTCTTAAAATGTGAAGACTTAGGGAGAAATCAGAGGAAATATTCTTCAGAGTTTTTTTTTAATCATGGAAAAAAAATTTATTTTTTTTTGGCAGGGAGTGGCGGTGGGGAATAATGTGGAAAATTTGTTTGCTTTTTCTTAGACACTAGCCTTCATTCTCTTAAGCACATTGAAGTGAAGTGCTCATGTAAGTGCTTCCTTTTCAATAATAACCCTGAGCTACTGGTAAATAAGAATAAATAATAATTGCTCGATTTCAGAACCTGGCTTATCTGAGTCTCATGGCTCTAGAATGCAATGACTTGCCCAAATGAAAGGAAAGAGATACAGGCAGCCAGTACCCCTGGGGAGCTCTCCAAATGTGGGCCCAAGCTACATCCTCCCTCAGAGTTCAGCAGTAATCACAGTGAAGAAAACAAGACTTCACGATCTCTACACACACTTTGCAAACCCTTTAACACAGGCTAGGAATCATTAATACTTCATTTGGATTGAATTAAGTGAAACTAAGCCAATGTTTTTCCTATTCTTTATAAACATTCCGTTGGATTCCATTCAGAGACCTTTCCTGAATCTCCTCTTTTTGAACAGGTGGAAAATTCTGGTGATCCCTGGCTCAAAGGTAGAAATTCACAGAACATATCATATTTTGAATCTATTTACCTGGTCATGGCAACAACGTCAACTGTTGGCTTTGGAGATGTGGTAGCCAAGACATCCCTAGGACGGACCTTCATCATGTTTTTCACCCTGGGGAGTTTGGTGAAGAATATTTTTAATATCTTTGAATATAGCTACATTAACCCAACACATGTAGTTAATGGTGATAAATAAAGCAATACAGGTTTGAGAGTGAATGTTGCATTATTCAGAGCAAGTGTGAAATGATAATGGAAAGATACTTAGATCCCATGTTTTCCAAACTGCATCCTCTGGAGCACGTGCTTCAATTGCATGATTGCCAAAGATGAGGATGGCAGACAAAGGAGAGCAGACTTTATTTATGAGTCTGCATTGAATTGAGCAATCCTATATTCCTTTACCTCTTGCCCATCAGACTGAAGTCTTTCTTCCAATGAGGAAGGGCATTTGAGATTTGATTTGAATGAGCCAAATGAGTAACTCTCTCTGAACTAGCATTCTACTTCAGATATGTGAACATCTGTGCTTGGTTCAAGAGTGTATCATGGACAAAGGAAACCTCTTTTAGTTACTTTAACTTCAGCTCCTTAAAAACTGGTAACAGAGTTCTCCCCTCCACCTTTCTGATATTCCCCTGTCCATATTATTACATCCCCTCATTTCAGTCATTTCCTCTAAACCTCTCTCTGTCCCACATGTTTTATTTTTTTTCTAAGCCTCACATAGTATCACGTCAGAAGAGTCAGAAGTGCAGTTAGTTGTGACTAGAGGACAAAAGGGACAGGAAGTGTGCCTTACCACTTGTCTTTGCTTTCATAATTTGGAATGCTGCAAAGCATTTTATTTGATTTAAACCAAATCCAAAGGTCAAGGAAGAAAAACGGCCTGCCTTTTGAAATACAGTTCACAGATAAGAGAAAGTCTTATGCACCTTCTTTCTCTTTTATAATCTCAGAATTTTAGAATGTCCTTGAAAACAATGAGATCTGGGGGTGCCCGGGTGGCTCAGTCCATTAAGCATCCAACTTCAGCTCAGGTCATGACCTCACACAGTTCATGGGTTCGAGCCCCTCATTGGGCTCTATGCTGACAGCTCAGAGCCTGGAGCCTGCTTCAGATTCTGTGACTCCCTCTCTCCCTGCCCTGCTCGTGCACGCTCGCTCTCTCTCTCTCTCTCTCAAAAACAAACATTAAAAAAAATGAAATCTAAGATTTTATTTGCTGATCATTTTAGATCCTATTTGCGAACTATGTCCCTGAAATGGTGGAAATTTTTGCTAACAAGAGGAAATACACCAGTCCCTATGAGGTGGTCAAAGGGAAGAAGTAAGTAGCTTTCAAGCATAATTTCTGCAGTTTGAGAAATTCTACTAGTCACATATCTCTTTAAAAATGCCTGTTGCTTGGCCTAAAGTGAATATATTGGCAAGGTCCTTCATTTACTGAAGAGGGTTGTGCTAAAATAAATACCATAAGAAGATATTTGGTACTTGATAAAAACAACTATGTAGGGGGCGCCTGGGTGGCTCAGTCAGTTAAGCGTCCAACTTCAGCTCAGGTCACGATCTCACGGTCCGTGAGTTGGAGCCCCGCGTCGGGCTCTGGGCTGATGGCTCAGAGCCTGGAGCCTGCTTCCAATTCTGTGTCTCCCTCTCTCTCTGCCCCTCCCCCGATCATGCTCTCTTTCTGTCTCAAAAATAAATAAATGTTAAAAAAAATTAAAAAAAAAAAACAACTATGTAGATGCTGGTAAGAGCAGTAAAACAACTAAAATGACAGATAATATTATCATTCCCTATCAAATATTAAGTGTGGCAATATTTCTGCATCCCTCATCACTGTGCTTTTAACATCTATTACTGTTCTGTTCATTTTAATCATGTGGTTAACTTACGGCTAATTTCACATAATGGATCAAATTACAGCCGCAGTTCAAATTTAAAATAATTACTTCGACTCTGTGGTCTCAGCCAAAATTCCACTAACACCATATGGGGGCTCATTCACAGGCAGAGGTTTGCTGGAGTGAAGAGAAATTTCCACGTCTTCTACAACACTTCATAGATCACCTGTTTTGTCCATGTCACAGCCACCTGTTCTGGGAGGAAAATGGAGTTGAAGTTGTTTTTTATCATATTTCTCTGTGATGTGTTATTTCAGTATCCACTATGGTTTTCACATCCGAGAAGGAGGGAATGGATTGGAGATCTTAAATTGGAAGCAACTCTTTTTTAGTCTCTATTTGCTGTAGAGGAAAGAGATCCAGTGGAGATAAACTCCCTTGGAGTGGTCTCTTAGCACAATTGGATGAAAACCAAGATTGACTTAGGAGTCTGAAGAGGAAAGTAAAAAAAAATAAAAATAAAATAATAACAACAACAATAAAATGAGTGAAAAATAAATATTGAAAACATGGAAATGAACTAGATAAACCAAAGTCTTACGCAGTTCATCACAAGAAGGCAATGCGGGACACATGCCAAATTAGCCCAAAAGGTCTGGAAATCTTAAGGTTAGGTTAGGCTACATGTATGCTTTTAGTTTCCTTAAATGAGTAATGGAGGGAAAAATAGCTTATTTAAGTGCATTACCTAAGGAAGTTGATAGCTATTTTTCACAATAAAAGTTGAGATTTTTACACCTGTCCTTGAAGACTCTCCATTGGACTCACTTTTTAGTAGCTACTAGATAATTTTCAGTGCGGAAGATAAACCAAAATAATCCAGAATGTACTGCCACCTCTGCCATAGTATTGACTATGAGAAAATCAGTGAAGTATTTTGAGCCTCTTTTGTTCCTTTGAAAAAGACTAGATCAGCTAATCAGGAGTCAAGTGAAAGAAATCAAGTGAAGTAACACATGTGCAAGTCCATTATAAGTTATAATAACTATGAAAAATGTCACAATTACAATAGTTATTATTGTATTCCTGAAAACCTACGTGTTATTCAAATGTTTGGATTCATACCCAACATGGAATGAACTAGGGACCATAGAAATCTGATGTTTCTTTTCTCTATTGGAGATGCAGTCTTCAATGTTTCTATTTTAAAAATCTGGGTAATTCAAATACCAGATTGATTTAAAGCTAAATTTAAGCTAAATTTAGCTCTGCATCTTGACAGGAAGATACTTCTGTTTCTCAGATGATCCACCTCACATATTCTTGCCCCCTAGGTTCATCGTGGTCTGCGGGAACATTACGGTTGACAGTGTGACAGCTTTCCTACGGAATTTTCTCCGCCATAAGTCAGGGCAGATCAACATTGAGATTGTTTTTCTGGGAGAGTAAGTTTATCTGTACCATTCACGGGCTCTAAATTAATCCTTGAAATATGTGTGCATTTTTTTAATGGAAAAAAATTACCCTCGCAATATTCATAGGAAAATTAGGAAATAATAATAAGCAAAAGGAGAAGAAAAGGCAATCTTACGACCAGAGTTAACCTCAGAGAATATTTTGGAATATATCTTGCCTGGTGTTTATCTGTATATATACTAACGTTGTTAAAGAGATTTCCTATCATTTACTCTTATGTGACTGTGATTTTGTGCACAAGTCTGGCATTCTTTCTAATTGCTATTCTGTTAATTCTCAGAATTGGAAATGTGAGTTCAAATAGATGCAGAAAGGATTGTTTTTAATGATGTTTTTATTCTATGAAACTTACATTTCCACAAGTAGAGTCCAAGTCAACTATTTTGTGAACCCCCTAGAAAATGCATACTTAATATGAAAAGGTTTTTAAGTAGGCAAAATGATTTCTTATCGTTTTATTTTACAATTTTGGTTCCCAGTGAGATTGAACAATTTTTGTATGTTTTGACCATTTGATTTTCCTTTTTTGATGAATGAAGAAATTTGTCTTCATTTCTCATATCTGCTTTTCTATGAGGATGGTTATCTGCTGTTTTACTGACTTCTCAGCGGTCTTAATATATTTTGATATTAGCCTTTTTGTGTCATTTGTTGTAAATATTTTTCTCTCTTTGCCTGTGTGTGTGCACGCAGAAGCATTTGATTTACATGTACTATAACCCATCGACTCTTTCATTGTGGCATCTGGCTTTTCTGACACTCTTTGGCCTCTCTGTTCTAGAATTAAGCAAGTATTTCTCTAGCGTTTCTATGTTTCCATATTGAAATATTTTGTATTTAAGCTCCCTGGAATTCATTTTGTGTAAAGTGTAAGGAACTAACTTCTTTATTTTGTTCAAATGGTTTATCAGTTATCCACACACCACCAAATAAGTCAGGCAGATTGGAAAGGGCATTTTGATCTTGTACAGGATCATATACAGGATCACTTCCGCCACTTCCGCCTTCACACATTTTATAGTTCAGCGCTTTGTACCTTGTACATTGTGGCATGTCCAGTCCAATACAACTTTGGGCTCCCCTGTATGAGATGACCAACCAGCATTTTGAACTCCTTCATGCTGCTACATTGAGGGACAGCCAACAGTTCTATTTCAGTGTAATTGCCTGCCTGTCTTTTCAGTAATTTGTATGTTACTTGAATCCTTATTTTAAAAAATAGTCAAAAACCGGGCTAAAATTAGTGATAAGGGGCTAATAATTATAATCCAGTTGAGACAAAAAGGAAATCATTAGATGTATTTACTGTTGTATGGACTAATGTAGGTTATTATAGGTACTTGTCAAGAGAACGAATGAAATTTTTTAAAATTTATTTTAATGTTTATTTCTTTTTGGGAGAGAGAGAGACACCAAGAACGAGTGGGGGTGGGGCAGAGAGAGAGAGAGACAGAGTCTGAAGCAGGCTCCATGCTCTGAGCTGTCAGCACAGAGCCCGACGTGGGGCTCGAACCCGCCAACCAAGACATCATGACCTGAGCCGAAGGTGGATGCTCAACTGACTGAGCCACCCAGGTGCCCCTAAAACAGAAATGTGAGATTTTTTTAAATGGTGCAAAATGTTGGAAGCACTCATCTAGAATTTTTCCCATTACCTATAATTTTTGATGACTCTGCAATTCATATCCTCCACCAGACATTCTCTGTGGCTCCATATTCACACAACTAAATTGCTTACTGAATATCTCCATCCCAGAGCTTCAAAGGCCCCTCAGACGTAACATTTTAAAAAACAAACTCATGATCTTATATCTCTCTCTCCAGCTAACAAGGCAAATACATAAAAGAAGGAAAGAACACGGCACTTTCTGTCTCAGCAAATTGGACCTTATCAGTGCAGTTCCTAAAAACAGAAAGCAAGGCATTGTTTTTGCTGCTCCTCTCCCTTAAGCCTTACGTATACTTGCATCAATATCATCAATTTTGTCTCCTAAAGAAATACTAATTGTGTCTCTGCCACTCCATATCCTATTCAGTTAATATTTTGTATCTCCTTAAGTTCTGGAAAGACCACGTTATTGATTTGTGCCTTTTTCTCAGAAACTCTTCTCCTGCTGTTATATGACTGGTTTGTTCTTATTCTTCAGCACTCAGAAATAAGGCCAGATGTTAGTATCACCTAACCACATGGATTAGTAATAGAGGATGGATGTTTTCCTACAGGGGATTCGAAGTTCTGTTAAAGCCACTAAATAAATACCATGAACTCTAAACCAAAGTCAGTCATCATTTTACATCTTTGGTACTATATTCTTTGCCCAGGGTTCCTCCTTCCTTGGAATTAGAAACATTATTTAAGTGCTACATGGCCTATACGACTTTTGTTTCTGGATCGGCACTTAAGTGGGAGGATCTGAGGCGAGTTGCGGTAAGAACTAGTTGTTTTTCTTCTGATTATCCTAAGCTGCAACAATTAAGATGATAGGATGTATTTCTCTTTCAAAAGTATCAGTCCACATGCTTAAATTGGTGGAAATAAGACTTCCTCAACTTTAAAAACTGATCATAAAGGAAATGTAGCTATTGAATCTCCAAATCCTCCTTGATAAATGTCAAGTAGACAGCACTGTTTACCTACACTTAACATTTATTTGTTTCACTAAATCCTCTACTTATCTAGAGCAGTTTTATTTTAGCAGTCTAAGAAATCTGAAAAAGTTATGGATGGCAAAAGTGTGTTTAATCTTATCATTGAATAGAATCCTTACCAGACACAGATTTCCCAACTTTTTCTAAACACACTGATCCACTTTCTGATAAGAGAAACAGAAAGGAAAATAGCAGAAATCCCATTAAGGATGGATGAAAAATAATGAGCAAAGGCCAACAGTCTAGACAGCTTTCATTTAAGATCAAAGCAGGTTTCCTCCCATGTTTTAGATTTCATAGAATCACATAAACCAAGGGCTGTAGTTTTTTTTAAATCAGAGATCTCTAGAGTTAACATAAAGAATTGAAATAGAAAATGACAGACTCAGAATAATCTTCCTCTTTCCCGCAACTCACTATTGTAAGTGCCACTTCAATAATTTTCTATACCCTTAAGATTCAGAATCCACAAATACTGAATGACTGATTACTTTGGGTCAAGCATACTTCCAGTTCTTCCATTCTTTGCTGTCCTGAGAGGCAAATCAATGTATAGAAAGTTGCTTAAAAACTTCGTTTTGGATAATAGGAAAAATATAACTATGTACTTTGCCTGTTTTAAAGCAGTCTTGCATCTGTGTTGGAGACCCTATGCCCAGGTCTGTCCCCTACAGCACTTCCAGCCAATACAGCATCTACAGGACTCTGATCCTGCTGTAAGGACATCCTTATCACCACCCCTTCCCAAGGGTGTTCTCTCTCTTATGGAAAATTTTATGATAAAACCACAGGGAAACCCAGAGGGGGAACACTAGAGCATTTCCTATGTAATTAACAAGATGGCTACTGTCTAATCTTGAAGAATAGGTGGAATCTGCAGAAGCATGCCTGATTATAGCCAACCCTTTGTGCAGTGATTCGCATGCTGAAGACACTTCCAACATTATGAGGTAAGAAGCTGGCACTGTTTTATATGCTTCAAGATGATTTTATTTCTACCTCTTTTAAAATAAAGCCCAGTGGCCCAGTGCATGGGACCAAATAGGAGAAGATGTCATCTATTACAGCACTAGGTTCATTATATTCCAGGTTTCTGCCTATTTTTTCTTTCTTTCTTTTTTTTTTTTTTTTGCTTTTTTTTGCTCCCCAAAGCTGTGTGGATGCAAAAATAGAGTATCCTGAGTATCTTTGTGCTTTTCCATATACTTTCCTAAAGTTTCATATGGGTAAAAGTTATTTAAAATTTTTTTCTTACGTTTATCTTTTGAGAGACATAGAGAGATAGAGCACAAGTTGGGGAGGGGCAGAGAGAGAGGGAGACACAGAATCTGAAGTAGGTTCCAGGCTCCAAGCTGTCAGCACAGAGCCCAACACAGGGCTCGATCTCACAAACTGTGAGATCATGACCTGAGCTGAAGTCGGACGCTTAACCGACTGAGCCACCCAGGCACCCCAGGTAATAGGTATTTAAATTTAAAAAGCAAGCATACCAATAACTGATAGCTGTTCAGATAACACCATTAATAAATAACATCTTTAAACTTCCAAAAATAAAGATGCCATTTTCTGATTGGTGAATCCTATTAGTAGACTTTATTTATTGGAGTTTTTCTCCAGTAGTTCTGGTGAAATATTGTGTATCATTTGCTATAATGTGCTTGTGATTGTTGGCAAATATCTTCCAGATGACTAGAATTGGTATCACTGTCTTTAACTATGAGCTGTCTGTGAGCGGGAACTTGACTTGTGGTGATAGTTTCAAGCTATCATGGTGATGGCAATGGCATTGTGCCCAACCATATGAACTTATGGTCCCCAGAGCATAATAAACATACATAGCTAAAGGTGATTCTACAAACAGCAAGAGACAGTTGAGAACATATACTGTGCATAATACAGTATATATGAGTTGGACCTCAGTCTCTTAATATGTATAATGAGAACGTTGGGTAAGACAGTCTATGAGCTACTTCAAGCTATAGACAGAAATGCGATCACTGTTTTTTTTTTCTGTAATTAATGTATTTGAAGGCTAAAATACGTGAAACTGCTGATTTTCTCCTCAAGAACTGGTTTCAGAACACCACAGTCTCCTAGTACCAAGAGCCGACCCTTCCATAGATTACATTTACTAAGTCACTAAAACAATATCATCCTTTACTGTGTATGCAATTAAACAGAACATTATTAGAAGACAGCATAATCGTGCATTTTATATGTTGTTTTATTATTGCATACCGTACATCACTGATGAGCATATTTGTTGTTTATGTAGGGTTCTCTCCATCAAAAACTATAACCCTAATACCAGAGTCATCATACAGATACTTCAATCCCATAACAAGGTATGGTAACCATCTAGCCTACCTATCATCCCCTTTTAGTCTATGGAGTTGAATAACTTCCTTTGTCTAAATAATAAAACTTATTAATTTCTCACAGGTCTATACTCAAAGATTTTTTGCCAATTACAGGTGAAATATGGAGGTTCATTAAGATTTTTAATCACTTAAAAATGCAAATTCATAAAGAGGTATACTTTCATACTTTAGCAGCTGCTACCTGAGGGTCTAACTACTAATCCACCTAAATCTAGATGCTGATATCATTTCCTTTGGGACACTGACCTACCTCTCTTGGCACATCTATGACTACTTGGAGCCACTAAAAATGCAGTACCCTGATTAGACAATCACAGAGGTTTGAGAGACAACCAAAAGCTAGGACAGGGTTGAGCAAAAAGGTTCAACTCCTACACAAGGCCATTTCTTCAAAACTGAGAGAGGTGGCTATTTTACCTAGTGCAGAATTTCAAGGGGAATGAAGAAACAGAGGAATATATTCTAAATGAAAGAGTAAGATAAGACCTCAGAAAAAGACCTTGACGAAACAGAGGTGAATGACAGAGTTCAAAACAGTCATCAAGATGCTCACTAAGCTATGGGGAAGAATGGATGAAGAAAATGAGAACTTCAACAGAGATGGAGTATATAAGAAAGTAACCAAATAGAAATCACAAGCTGAGGGATTTAGTAACTGAACCAAAAAAAATACAATAGAGGGGTTCAGCAGCAAACTAGATGAATCAGAAGAATCAGCAAACAGGAAGACAGGGTAGTGGAACTCACCTAATCAGAGGAGCAGAAAGAAAAAAGAATGAAAATGAGTGGGGACAGCTTATGGGACAATATCCATTGGGTCAATGTTTGCATTATAGGCATCCCAGAAGGAGAAAAACAAAGAAAGGGGCAGAAAACTTATTTGAAGAAGCAGTCACTGAAAACTTCCCTAATCTGGAGAAGGAAACAGACATCTATATCTAGGAAGCCCAGATAATTTTAAATAAGATGAACCTAAAGAGATCCACACAAAAACTCATTATAATTAAAGTGTCAAAAGTTAAAGACAAGGAGAGAATCTTAAAGTTGGCAAGAGAAAAACAACTTGTAATGTCTAAGGGAACCACTGTAAGACTAGCAACAGATTTTTCAGCAGAAACTTCACAGACCAGAAGGGAATGGCCTGATAGATTGAAAGTATTGAAAGAAAAAAAAAGCCCTGCCAATCCAGAATAGTCTACCTGGCAATGTTGTCATGCAGAGAGTTTTTCACACAAGCAAAAGCTACAGGAGTTCATCATCACTAGGACAGTTTTATAAGAAATGATAAAAAAAACTTCTTCAAGCTGAAAGGAAAGGGCATCAATTAGTAACAGAAAAAGATAAGAAAGTATGAATCTCAATGGCAAAAGAAAATGTATAGTAAAATTCAGAATAATCTAATGTTGTAAATGTGGACTAATCACTTATGAATCTCATATGAAGGTTAAAAGACGAAAGTAGTAAAAATAACTGCAGTACTTAGTAAGGGATACACTAAGGGATCCCTTAGTAAGGGATATACCAAATGCTATAAATTGTGATATCAGAAACAAAATGGGGTGGGGGGGGGGGATAAAAATGTGGTTTTAGAATGTGATCAAACTTAAGTTGTTAGGACTTAAAATAGATTGTTATAAAAATGAGTTATGTGGCCTACTATGAAGTAGCCACAAAGGAAAAATATATGTAGATACACAACAAATAAAAAGAAAGGAATCTAAGACCTACAGAAAATCATCAAATCACAAAGGAAGAGAGCAAAAGAGGAAGAAAGGAACAGAGCATTGACAAAACTGCCAGAAAACAATTAACAATGACAATAGGTGCATACCTATCAATAATTACTTTAAATATAGATGGGCTAAATTCTCCATTTATAAATGATTTAAATTTTTTTTTAATGTTTATTTATTTTTGAGACAGAGAGAAACAAAGCATGAATGGGGGAGGGTCAGAGAGAGAGGGAGACACAGAATCCGAAGCAGGCTCCAGGCTCTGAGCTGTCAGCACAGAGCCTGACACAGGGCTCGAACTCACGGACTGTGAGATCATGACCTGAGCCAAAGTTGGACACTCAACCAACTGAGCTACCCAAGCGCCCCTCATTTATAATTATATATATAATTAATATATATAATTATTATATATTATATGTATTATATATAATTATTATATATATTAATTATATATAATAAAATATATAGTTTATATAATGGAATTTTGTTTAGCCATAAAAATGAAGGAAATTTTGCGCTTGCTACAGTATGGATGGGCCTTGAGGGAATTATGCTAAGTGAAAATAAGTCAGAGAAAGACATACCATATGATTTCATTTATATGTAAAACTTTAAAAATTAAAAAAAAAAAAAAAGCAACCCCCCCCCCCCCAAAAATCCATACAGATAGAACAGATTGGTGATTGTCAGAGGTAGGGATGGGGGTGGTGTTGAGGGTGGGCAAAATGGATGAAGGGGATAAAAAAGAACAAACTTCTGTTTATAAAACAAATAAGTCATGGGAATATAATGTACAGCATGGTGACTATAGTTAATAATACTCTATTGTAGATTTGAAAGTTATTAACAGTAGGTCTTAAAAGTTCTGATCACAAGAAAAAAATAATTGTAACTATTGGGGTGGTAGGTGGTAACTAGAATTATTGTGGTGGTCATTTCACAACGCACACATTGAATCATCTTGTACACCTGAAGCTAACACAATGTTATATGTCAGTTATATCTCAACGAAAACAAGGACAAAAATAAAAGTTGTAGGTTCAGGGTAGTATAAGAGGTCTAAGTCATTTGACCTGATTTCGCAACTCTCACTATTTCTATTTTAAAAAGTGGGAGCAGTAGACCACTAATAATTTTTAAAAGCTGAATTTGTTCTGATACCTTCTACTGACACAGGCACAACAAATTTTTTCAAGTAAAACAAATGCAAGAAAGCACATTCATTCTGAAAAAACTTTCTTGAATTGTATTTACTCATAATGTTTGACCTACTTTCTACTATGAAACAGGTTTTTCTGCCAAAGATTCCCAGCTGGAACTGGACTACTGGAGACAACATCATCTGCTTTGCCGAATTGAAGCTTGGATTCATGGCCCAAGGCTGTCTGGTGCCAGGTTTATGCACCTTTCTAACGACTCTATTTATTGAACAGAACAAAAAGGTAACCTTGTAAATTGTTGAATCTTGGCTTTTTTCCCATGTCCTCACATGGTTAGGATCAGAAATAGGAAAAAAAAAAATTGAAGAAGGCAAGAAAGCCCCAAGGAATCAGATTTGACTTCCATTTGAACGGCAAAGTATTGAGAGATCTAGACTGCAGTCCCAGACATTACACTGACCTTGAAGAAGTTATTTATCTTATTCTTGTCTAAGAATATTTATCTGCAAAATAGAAATAATATCTTTGCTTCCTACCTGCAGTCCAAGATGCTGGGAATATAAATGTAGAAGTACTTGGAGTTACTGAACATAGAAATATAAATAAGGGCACCTGGGCAGCTTGGGTGGTTAAGTATCTGACTCTTGATTTTGACTCAGATCATGATCTCACAGTTGGTGAGATTAAGCTCCATGTAGGGCTCTGCACTCATAACATGGGGCTTGGGATTTTGTCTCTCCCTCTCTCTATGCCCCTCTCATGCTCTCTCTCTCTCTCTCTCTCTGAAAATAAATAAACTTTAAAAAAAGGAATATAAATAAAGACTATATTATTAATGGAAAATCATCTATTTAAATATAAAGTAACTATGTAATAATTGATATAATAATAAATAATTATATTCATTGAACAAATAATAATACAAATAATAATTACAATCTAATTTTTCAGGTTATTTTGGGGACATTCCATGCAGTAATAATAATAGTCACCACTATGAATGCCTCCTATGTTACTGATTTTAAATACATTATATTTCTCCTTGATAATATTTTAAGATAGCATCCCAGTAATAGGTCAGTGAAGCTAACCTGATTTTATAGGAAGTTAGTGAGTAGCAGAGGTAGAATTGTCTGACCTAATTAATGTCTTACCACTATGCTTGATGCCTGTGGCTGTTAGGTATCTACTCACAATCTCCCACATCAGGTCCTTTGATACCTTTGAGTCAAAATAAGTGAAGGGACTATTAGGGTGCTATAGTACCAAGTATGGCCTTTGAAATGTCACTCCCATGAAATATTCCAAGAAAGGCTCTAACCCTCAGCTGGGCCTGGTATCCCATTGTCCAGAGGCTCTTCAGAGAGTCTGAGAGTGACATTTCCTCTTCATTTAATTATGAGTCCACACATGACTTCTTTTATACTCAGTTTCCCTCTTGGCCTTTTTTTTTTTTTTTTTTTTTTGCATTTTATTTCCTTTTGTAATAAATTCAAAAAACTTTTTGCATCTTTTCTGTTTTCATCCCTGGTACGATATAAAAACAAATAAACACCATGAAAGATGCTCTGGCCATCAGAACACTAACTGAAAAACAAAGGTTTCTTCTGTAATTCCTTCTGTGAATGTGAGGAGATATCATATATAGATAAATAGAAATGACCATCAGGCAGCAGGAAATGAGCCCTGGTGCTACTACAGTGAACCTGCATTAGCCTTATCTTAGTGGTCACTGTGTAAGGCTTCGAAAATCACTCGTGAGGAAATTGTCTCTGCCTGTGTTGTGTCCTTACAAAGTGCAAGATAACCACGATATCTGTTGTAATGACTCTGATACTAATCTCCAGGGCTAGAGAAAGTAAATGGAATGAGAACCCTCTATGAAGACTTCATCTCTTTCATGGAAATAGAGGAGGAAAAAATGCAAACCAACACTGTATTATGTTGTTCTTCTTGATGTGTAATCTGCATTTGTAACCTCCTCACTGAACATGGCCTGTCAACATTCATCATAAGAGGGCTTTTGGGATATAGGAATTGAGAGAGATTATTTGGAAGTGATGTCTAAAACCTACTTTCAGAAATCTTAAACTGGGCCCCAGATTTTGTAATTCTATACTCTGCTCTGGTTTATAGATTCCATAATAAACTGTTAAGTTAGGTTTAACAGCCAGGACTCCAGTGTCTTGTGTTCCATTTTTGTTGCATTGGACACTTACTTTCTCTGTCAGTTTCTGCATCAATAAAATGAGAGTTATGAAGGAAACAATCAACAAAACTAAAAAGCAGTCTATGGAATGGGAGAAGATACTTGCAAACAACATATCTGGTAAAGGGTTAGTATCCAAAATCTATAAATCTATAAAGAACTTATCAAACTCAATACCCAGAAAACAAATAATCTGGTTAAGAAATAGGCAGAAGAAATGAATAGATGTTTTCCCAAAGAAGACACCCAGATGGCTAACAGACCTATGAAAAGATGCTCAGCATCACTCATCATCAGGGAAATCCAAATCAAAACCATGATGAGATACCGCCTCACACCTGTCAGAATGGCTAAAATTAACAACTCAGGAAACAACAGATGTGGATGAGGATGTGAAGAAAGGGAAACCCTCTTATATGGTTGGTGGGAATGGAAACGGATGCAGTCACACTTGAAATTAATATGGAGGTTCCTCATAGAGCTAAAAACAGAACTACCCTATCACCCAGCAATTGCACTACCAGGTATACAGAAAGGATACAAAAATACAGATTCTAGGAGGTCAATACACCCGATGTTTATAACAGCCTTGTCAACAATAACCCAACTACAGAAAGAGACCAAGTGCCCACTGACTGATGAATGGATAAAGAAGATGTGGTGTATATTTACAATGGAATATTACTCAGCCATCAAAAAATTGAAATCTTGCCATTTGCAGTGACATGGATGGAGCTAGAGTGTATTATGCTAAGCAAAATAAGTCAGTTAGAGAAAGACAAATACCATTTGTCTTACCATTTCACTCATGTGAAATTTAGTAAACAACACAGATGAACATTTGGGGAGGGGAAAAAAAGAGAATGGGAGGAAAACCAGAAGAGACTTTTAATGATAGAGAACAAACTGAGGGTTGCTACAGGGGAGTTTTAGTGTGTGGGGGGAGTTAAATGAATGATGGGGATTGAGGAGGCACTTGTGATAAGAATGGGGTGTTATATGTAAGTGATGAACCACTGAATTCTCCTGAAACCATATATGACACTATATGTTAACTACCTAGAATTTAAATAAAAATTTGGAAAAAAAATAAAATAAAACCAAAAACTTTCTTTAGGCTTGAAAAATAAAGTAAAATAAAATAAGCTATTAATCTCATAATCTGATTTTTGTAAGTATTATGTTAATATCTGTAAAACTTCTGAGTACTCAGATTAAAAGACCTTGGATCAAGGGTATGTGTTTCACCTGTATTAATTATATGGTGAGAAATTATAGTCCAAAGAGCATTTCCAGTTGCTTCAAGGCACAGAGCGTTGCCTTAGGCTTAAATTTAAATTAGATCTACTCCAACTTACATACTTGAGCTCCCTGACTCCACTATCTAAATCCAAAATCCATCTTCTTGTTTCCCTTTCTGAACTTTAAAAAATGAGCACAGGAAGTCTTCTCCATCTTTATCATTTTTTTACCATTTTTCAAAAACTGAAACATTTGGCTTAGAAGTGCCAAGCCAGTTTTTTCAGTAATTGGAACTTAAATAGGGACCACCCAGTGAGAGGAGCCCTTCTCAATAGAAGAATTTAAGAGAGTGGAAAAAGGCAGGAGATTCAGCTGAATCTTGGAAAGGGAGTTGCAGGGGAGAGTGCCTGCCTGGACTGCCTGATAAAATTAGTCCTTTTTTGTAAGGCAGATTGTGTGTGTGTGTGTGTGTGTGTGTGTGTGTGTGTGTGTGTGTGTGTTTTATTTGTTTTGAAACTGCAAGATGGCCATCTGAGGAGTATTTTTGAACTGGCCTTAACTGTCCACAGCCACACTGTTTCAGAGCTTCCAGAACTTCCAGACATTGACCTGGGACTCTGGGGTATAAAGGGGCCTGTCCTGCCATGTCAGGGCAGTGTGCTGGAGATTCTTATGGCAGCAGATGGGGAGAATGATGGGGATGTACATAGAGCACAACAAAATTCCAAGTTCTTACACAAATACCAGGGATGAGTTACCCAGCAGCCCTCACCCTTCACAGGCTGTATTTAGCCTTTTTGAGAGATACCCTTCTCCCTTCCCATCTCCCTCTTCTCTAGAAACCTATTGCTGCC
The DNA here is from genome assembly GCF_046562875.1 of Panthera onca. Classification (NCBI taxonomy): domain Eukaryota; kingdom Metazoa; phylum Chordata; class Mammalia; order Carnivora; family Felidae; genus Panthera; species Panthera onca. The sequence continues at coordinate 159,291,155 of NC_138342.1, forward strand.
CTCAATTTTTATATTCCCATTTCCATTGATCAGGATGGCCACTTAAATTCATTTGAAGCTATGAAGACTTCTGATGCTGGGCAGAACCCATGCATATTTTTTTCTTTGTGGTATATGGCTAGTCAGTAGAAAACTAATATGTTAAAAAAAACAATCTTGAATAGCCATATCCATGGAGAGACAATTTAGATACCATATTATCCTTCTTATCTTACTGTTACTGACTCAAAAACTAGTCTATCTTGCTGAAATTATTAGAAAAATTCCAGTTTTCAACAAGGAGTCTTGAATGCCATCTGGGAAGAAATCAAGTCATGATGCTTTTACTTCATTCTGAACTCTCTAGTGTAAATAGTAAAGATGTATGTTAGAGTTTAAGTTCTTCCTTTCTTCAGTTAACCCCAGGACAAATCTCTTTTTTATGACTTAAGCACAACGAGCGCTGGTTTGCTGCCTAGCAGGATATACAACTTGAATTATAATATCCCATATTGCATGGCATTGTGCTTCATGTCACATGATTGTGTATTCCAGGTTTTTCCTAAACAGCCCTGGCAAAAACATTTCTTGAATGGCCTGAAGAACAAAATCCTGACTCAACGTCTCTCTGATGACTTTGCTGGAATGAGTTTTCCTGAAGTTTCCCAGTAAGTTAATAGAAATAACTTTCCTCATTCTTCTTGAAGTGACATTCTTTTGACAGTGCTCATTCGGGGCTCACTGTAGGCCAGGCTCCATGGTAGATGTTGAAGATGTGGGAATGAACATGCCTGAGTCTCTATAACCTAGAACTTTGCAGTCTGTGTGGGACAGTTTTGTGTCTGTCACAGTCATCATGTGGGCTGGGACTTACTTTAGAATGGATTCCACATTTGGGAGGGTCTTCCTCTGCTGAGGTACTAGTGTTTTCCCAGACACAGAGCACAAAGTGTTGGTCATGTTCTTGTGAATTAGCACCCTGCCACCCTCTTTCCTCACAATTACATGTCTTCCTTCCTAGGCTCTGCTTTGTGAAGATGGGACTCATGCTGATAGCCATCGAACACAAATCCTTGTTTCATGGTTGCTGGTACCAATGAGACTTTGAATCTCTTCAGTTTTTTTTTTTAAAGGAGAATCTTTATGATTAAGACTTTTACAAAAATACAGCCATAACTAAGGTTTTGCCATTTGTTGAGAGCCAGCCTGTTGGGCACCCAGTCTGCTGTGGTGCACTTAGTACTGTCTCTAGTGACTGGGGTTAGAATCTAATGATTGGGGTTAGAATGGTTATCCTGGTGGGTAAGCAGGTACTTTGCCTTTGTTGTTATGGCCCTCCCCAAGTTCTCATGAGCAGGAGAGAGAAGTGGTCTCCTTCTCATATGTGTTCCTTTTAATGTATTACCAGATCTTCTAAGTCTTGACCATCAAATAATACTAAGAGTTAAAATTATTTATGACAGAAGATGCTCCCACAAATTGTAGCCTTAGAAAGTGAGCTACAAAATATGGCAAAATAAGAATTTGGCCTACTGAACAAAGTATGCTATTGGTAGGGTGGATAAAAGAAAGAAGTAACATTATTAGATCAATGGAATTTCTTGAAAACCCATAATGGATAATATGAGAGGTAAGATAGTTTATCATGTAATGAAAAAGAAAATCCAGAACAAACAGAGAATCAGCTACAATGATACAGAGATAAAAGATACTAAAAAATAAGAAAAACTAGAGGATTAAGTGGGATGAGGAACAAGAAAGAATATTATATTGGCTTGTGTGTGTGTGTTTTTAGTGGAAAACTAAGTTGAATTAAATTGGAATCAACAGAATAAATTCTGATCCTGATTATGATTTGCTGGCCCCATGGCACTGGAGAAGTGTCCATCTTCTGTAAAATGAGGAAGTCATTCCAGCTCTAAAACTGTCATTACCAGGAGCCTTAGAATTACAGGGAAATATTAACAGTTCAATAAGTTTGAATGATAGCAGATGGACTACAGAGGGCTAATTTTTTATGAAACGTTGAAAAGAAAAATTGAAGTATAGAGGATTCAGAATGTAACTGTGCTAAAGAAGTGAGTAGGGTACTGTACGAAGGAAGTCACTAAAGAGAGAATAACAAATAGTATTGTCTGGCTGTCTATATTCTAATTAACAATCCTGCTATACTCAAGAAAGTCTCGAAATCTAATCCTTGGACAAATGGCTCTTCTTCCGGAAATAGGTCATGGTAAAAAAAGATGGGAGTCTTAGAACCATAACCCAGGCAGTTTGGGTTTGAGACTAGCTCAGAACCTGATCAAGTTTGAACGTTTTTGGCCTTCAACAATCTGGACTATGTAGTAGAATTATTTGCAAAACTTTCAAAGCATATAGATTCCAAAATCCCACTTCTTAACTCTATAAAATTAAAATCTCCAAGGGTGGAGCCAGAGAATTTTTAAAGTTCCTGATACAGTCACTTTATTCACTGGGATTTGGAAACTGCTGGACCAAATGGTCTTTGAGACCCTTTCGAACTTTAACATCCTCGATTTTGTTAAACTTTATTATTAGGATGGCTATGGGACAGACCAGAAACATGACCATTTATTATGTAGCTAATGTCCACATATATTCAAATGTCCTGGTGCTGTTTACTACCCAGCATGCAACTACCCTCATGAAAGAGGAACCTGCTCCAACTTAAATTTAATTTTGTTTTCTCACCGAAGAGTCAGGTGAATCAAAAGGATTAAATCCTGATATGGATAATAGCTGTCTTTACACCTTTACTAGTTTATGACCAACAGTGCTGTTGGCACTTTACTTACATAAACTCTTGAATCTTTACAACAATGGGTAGAATTCTTAGTCCCATTTTATAGAAGAGGAAGATGAGGCCCCGAAAAGTTAAATAATTTTCCCAAACTCACACCAGTCCCAAGTGGCAGAGCCAGAATCTGAACTCAGCCTGGCTCTGGGGACAGTGCTTCTGCTCACTATGCTGTGCTAACTCCACCACAGCCACAAAAGGAAGGAAAATAGGGTATCTCAATGGCTGGGGTTTTAGACTAGTATATAGGAAAAACTGGTGGGGGGGGGGGGAACCTATCTTTTCTCATCTTTTATTTTGTCTTCTCATTGATACACTTGAATAGACTTTAAAACTTGGAAAAGCCCTCGATAATCATCAGGATTTGTCTGAGAGGATAATTTGTCATCTGCTAAGAGATAGAGCTGGATCTGGCCCCAGTCAGATAATGTTCTAAGTTTGTTCCAGTAAGGAACATTCTCTGAGAGAGCAACTGGCCATGATTCATGGAGGGGGTATGGGAAAAGTTTGGAAAAATCTTCAACGGGAGTTCACCTCTTCTTTCAAATGTCACCACAGATATTATCATGACAGTATCTTCATAACTAATTATTTAATATGAGTTCAGAAGATGCCCCTTTAAAAATAGGAGATAAGAAGATACAACTAAGTTTATGCTTGCTGGCTGGTGAACATCAACCAGGGTTATTGGGGTAGGGGCACAAATCCATGTTCTTTTCCTTTCAAAGTTAAAATGGTTTGTTCTGCTCATTAATATCAGTCAGTGCATTTTTGAAAATGCCATCCAGTATCTCAGGTAACAAACCACCTCAATACAGCTATTCAGCATCTTTCTACTCTTGGCATAGGGTGGAAGAGGTTTTGTGGTGAAACCCCTTTTATTTTTGTAAGGCTCTTACATTTGCACGTTACTTTGGAGTGCCCTAACAACAGAATAAGCTTTCCAAAATTAAGACTTGACTTCTTTCCAATGTTAATATAAAAGGTTTGTGTTTTAAAGGTGGGAAGAAGTACTTTCATTGTGCACAAATGAAGTGATCAGAGTTTCAGGGTTATAAGACCTCACCGTGCTGGAGGTCTGAATTAAAGGAAATAAAAACGGGATATCTCAACAAATGGGGAGAAGTGTGAGGAATTCAAATAGTCATAATGTAGTACTGCATCAAGGAGTATCATGGATAAAATTTGTAAGATGTCATTTTCAAACACACAAACCATAAGAAAATAGAAAATCAAAGCATTCATGTAGCGGTAGAAGCTATTCAGGTGGTTCCTGCTCTCAAAAATCTTGCAATCAAGATAGAAAAAAAAGTGAAGTCAAAAGAAATACATAAGTTCAAAAATTACATAGGCAAACAAAAGGAGCCTTTGAATCCAGCTGGTTAACTAGACATCATTTACTTTTACAGGGCGAGTAGCCTAAGGATAAACACCACTAGCATGACCGTAAGACTTTCAACTGTGTGGCCGTGGCATTGGATAGCCTAAATTAGCAAGGCTTCATGCATCTTAGTTGGTTTGCCCATTTCAGATTCAGGACGCAGTCCAGCTCAGCTGGACTCAGCTCAGCTGCGTGCAACTCAGCAATCGCGTTGTGACGTGGCTCCCTTCTGGATATTTAGCAGCAATCAAAGAAATATAGTCAAATTCACTTTTTCTACTGTGTTTGGCTGTAGTTGCGGATGGGGTCCTATTAACTCTATAGCTTAGAGAATCCATTGGTTATGACAGAATGAAACACCAATTATTGCCACGGAAATTAAAGGGGGGAAATTACTGTGTTTTTATTTTCTGTTTCCAGTGGTCTGATGCTAAATCCATCTGCAGAAGTTAAACTGCGTAAGAACACATTAGGGTTCTTTATTGCTGAGTCTTCAAAGGAAGTCATAAGGTAATTTTTTTGTTACTTTAGGGGAGAAAGTCCTAAGGCAAATGCAACTTAACGGCAGACAGACTGAGCCAGTGCCACGCTTCCTTAGTGTTAAGCCTCACATAAGTCATTCTTCATTTACTTTCATTGTCCAGAGCCGCCTTTTACTGTGCCAAATGTCACGGTGATGTCTTCATTCCTGAGCTAATTGGAAAATGTAACTGCAAAACCAAGATCCAGCGACACTTCCCAGGTAACTGCACTTTATATCTGGTTGCCCTCAGCCCAGCTTCCAGGGGCATGGCCAAGGAAAGAGGAGAGGTTCCCCCCTCTTAAAAGATAATGCCCACTTGAATTTGGCCAAGAAGGGGCAGATATTTCCCCACTGGGCATACAAGACCTGAGAATCAGTCTTTTAGAGCTGGAAGAAATCTTACTAGTTATCTAGTTAGACTCCTTCACACACAGGCAAGTGAGTACCAAGAGATTCAGTAGCGTGCAAAGTCCCAGAGCTAACTGGAGGTGCTTCCCGACTTCAGTCTCAAAGTTCATTCAGCCTGTATCCGACTGCTTGGTTGGCCATAGGCCACCTCATGGCCACTCTTATAAAAATTATTGCCTTACATTTACTTGACAAAGAACATTGTATAAATTTAAGGTGTGCAACATATTGAGTTGATATATTTATATTGCAAAATGATTGCCATCGTAGCTTTAACACCTCTACTGTGCTACATTATTATCATTTCTTCCTTGGGAACAATACCATCCCTTGAGTATTCTGTTTCCTTAATGGATAATAGGGGGGTTAAAATTTACTCATTTTGACACAGTGATGAAGAAATGTAACTTTTTATTCTGTCTCTACATGAACCCAATAGCTTACCAACAACCTTTCCCACTTAATAGCAGGAAAAGAGAAATGAATCTCAAGCATTCATGGTAACTTCCTCCCTTGTGGCTTAAAACTTAGTCTCTTCCAGGTACAGTAAAATTCTATGAGTAAAATCCTTAGTGTTTCAGCAATTAAACTTAATTCAAAATTTGAATTTCCTATCAGGACTTTTCTTATCTCTAAGATTATCTTCCCCTTCTCCCCAGTATTCTATTTAAATGCAGGAGTAAATTTGCTTAACATCCTGGTTGTTCTTGTAGTGGATAGCAAGATACCCTTTCATACAAGTCCTTACCGGTTCCTGAGGTGCCTCATTCCCTTGATAAGTGTCAGCTTCTGTGACCTCTGCATCAATAACCAGTGTCAGCTCCTCCTGGCTTTGGGTCACCTTCTGTCATTTGTTACTAAAATCTATCATCCCTACTATAGCCTCAGGTCTTGAGGTCTGAAGCATCCCTTTTCCTGTATCCCTAGGCTTTTCATTCCATATGTTATTTTGATCCCTCAGCTGTTTGGGATTTTTCAGTCTCCTGGTATACATATGTCTGTCAGGAGGTGGGAGCCCTTTCAGGCCTTCTCTCTGCTTAAACACACGTGCTGGCTCGTCTCCTCCTCAGTAACCACCTTGCACTGTTCCTAAACCCTCCTCCAAGGACACAACACCAATGAAAATGAAACATATGAACACCATATGAAACACCATATGAAAATGGAAACACATTTCTCATTTTCCCCTTTGCACACCACAAAACTATCATGTTTCCCTTGTCTAGCCCCTGCTCACCAACCTGAGACACAAGCTCTGTGTGTTGGGGATGGGAGGGAAGGGACTGGGTCCCATCTGAGAGATCCGGTCTCTTATCATTTTTTATAATAGCTTTATTGAGATATAATTTAAATACCATCAAGCAAATACTTTTAAAGTGTACAACGATTCAGTGGTTCTTAGTACGTAAGCAGATTTGTGCAACTATCAATACAAATTTAGAACATTTTCTGTACCTCTCAAAGAAACTCCACACCCAATAGCAGTTACTCATCCCATCTGCCCACACTCCTCACAGGCTCTAGTCTACTTTCTGTGTCTTAGGTTTACCTGTTTGGGCCATTTCATGAAAAGGGAATCAGACAGCATGTGGCCTTGTGTGTTGGGCACCTTTCACTTAGCCATGCTGTGGCATGTGTAAGTACCTCATTTCTCTTTATGGCTGAACAGTATCACATTGGATGGGTATATTTCATTTTGTTCATTCATTCATCTGTAGCTGGGCATTTGAATTGTTTCTACCTTTTGGATATTGCAGATAATGTTGCTATGAATATTGGTGCACAGATACCTGTTTGAGTTCCTGCTTGCAATTTTTTGAGTATATATCCATGAGTAGGATTGCTAAATCAAATATTAATTCTGTGTTTCATTTTGTGAAGAACCCCCATATTGTTTTCCATAGTGGCTACATCATTTCACATTTGCACAAGCAGGACACAAGAACTCCAATTTCTCCACATCCTTTTTTTAAAAATGATTTTCCCTTTAAAAAAAAAAAAAGGATAGCCATCCTAATGGGTTTAAATTGGTATCTTATTGTGGTTTTAACTTGAATTTTCCTAATGGCTAATGAGGTCGAGCATCTTTTTATGAGGATCTTACTGGCCATTTGTATATCTTTGAAAAAATGTCTATTCAAATCCTTTAACCATTTTTATATAAGGGTATTATCTTCCTAATATTGAGATGTATATGATCTTTGTATATTCTAAATACATGAAATGTATATTCTGCCAGTATTTTCACCAATTTTGTGGTTTGTCTTTTTATTTCATCATATAATTCCTACATTTTGATGAAGTCCAATGAAGTAGTTTTTCTTCTGTTGCTTGTGTTTTTGTGGAATATCTAACCTGAGGTCATAAAGATTTACTCTGATATTTTCTTCTAAGAATTTTGTATTTTTAGCTCTTATATGTAGGGTGGTGATCTCTTTTGAGTTGATTTTTGTGTTTGATGTAAGAAAAAGATCCAACTTCATTTTTTTCACTGTGGATATTCAGTTGGCCCAGCACCATTTTCTCAAAACATTTCCACATTGAACTGTTTTGGGTACCCTTGTCAAAAAACAATGGATTGCAAAAGTGTGAGTTTATTTCTGGGTCTCAATTTTATTTCATTGCTCTGTACATTTAGCTCTACAATGACTTGACTACTGTAGTTTTATATTAAGTTTTAAAATTGAGAAATATGAGTCTTCCAAGTCTGTTATTTTTTTTCAGTATTGTTTTGATTATTCTGGGTCCCTGTATTTCTTTATGAAAATTCAGATAAACATTTCAATTCCTACAAAGAAGCCACCTGGGATTTTGACTGACATTGTGTTGAATATGTAGGTCAATTTTGGAAATATTGCTATCTTAATAGTAACTCTTTGACTCATGAACATGTGATGTCTTTGTATCTACTTGTATCTTTAATTTCCTTCAACAATTTTCTATAATTTTCAGATAACAGGTTTTAGACTACTTTTGTTCAATTGATTCCTAAGTGTTTTATTCTTTTTAGTGCTATTATAAATGAAATTGTTTTCTTGATTTTGTTTGCAGATGATTCATTGTTACTGTATAGAAATACAATTGAATTTTGTGTATTGATCTTATATTCTGCAACCTTGCTGAACTTGTTTTTTTAGCTGTAATACTTTTTTTGATGGCCTTTTCTTTCTTTTTCTTGCCTAATTGTCCTGGAATAATCTCCAGGACAATGTTGAATAGAAGTAATAAGAGCTTATATCCCTGTTTTGTTCCTGACCTTAGGGAGAAAGCATTAAGTATGATGTTAACTGTAAGTTTTTCATAGATGCTCATTATCTGGCTGAGGATATTCTTTTCTATACCTAAATTCCTCAGGGTTTTTTTGTTTGTTTGTTTGTTTCTTTTCTTGATTTATAGTGGTTTTGATCTTTGTCAAATGCTTTTTCCTTTTGGAGATAAACTTGTGGTTTTTGTCTTTTATTCTGCTGGTAGAATATATTACATTAATTGATTTTATATATTAAGCCAACGTCCTAATTGGTCATACTGTAAAACCCTTTCCATATCTGCTGGATTTGATTTGCTAGCATTTTGTTGAGGAATTTTACATCTGTATTCAATACAGATGTTGGATGGTAGTTTTCCTTTCTTTGGGGGAGTGATGTCTTTGTCTGATTTTGGTGTCATTGTAAATTTGGCCCCAAAGAATATGTTGGGAAGCATTCCTTTTCTTTGATATTTTGGAGGCATTTGTGAAGGATTAGTGTGAATTCTTTTTTAAACATTTCATGCAATTTTACCAGTAAAGCCTAACTTCATTTTTTTATTATTAGTTCAATCTCTTTACTTACAGATCTATTCAGATTTTCTGTTTCTTCTTGAGACAGTTTTGATGGTTTTGTCCTTCTAGGAATTCATTCATTTAATCAGTTATCAAATTTGTTGACAGGCAAAGTATTGTATACATATATATTCCCTTATAATCCTTTTCATGTTTGTCATGTCAGTAGTAACATCACCCCATTAATTGATGATTTTTGTTATTTGAGTATTTCTTCATTTTTGAGGCCAGTCTTGCCAAAAATGCTTGTCAATTTTGTTTGGGTTTTTTAATTTATTTTTTCTACTATTTTTCTTTTATTTAAATGATGTATAATTGTTATTATTTACTTCTTTCAACTTGATGTGGGTTAATTTTCTTTTCTCAATGTCTTAACATGAAAGGTTAGATTACTACATTGATTTTCGATCTTTTTTTCTTTTTTAATAAGTAAAGGAATTAACATCAATAAAATTCTCTCTAAGCACTCTTCAGGGACATGTTGTATTTGTGATGTTTTGTGTTTTCATTTTCATTCATCTAAAAGTATTTTATAATTTCACTTGTGATTTTTTGGGAGGGAGGACCCACTGGTTATTTAGGCATGTGTTGTTTTTATTTTCACATATTTGTGAATTTCTATAATTACTTTATTACTGATTTTTCATTTCATTTCATTGTAGTTTAAGAGAATACTTTGTATGATTTAAATCTTTTTAAATTTTTTGATACTTATTTTATGGACTAGTATATGGTCTATCCTGAACAATATTCAATGTATACTTGGAAAGGCCATGTATTTTTCTGTTGTTGGGTGGAATGTTCCATAGATATTTGTCAGGTCTAGTTGATTTATAGAATTTTTAAAGTTTTCCATTTCCTTGCTAATAGAACAATTGATAGTTGTCCTATCTATTATTGAAAGTGGGCTATTAGTGTTCCAGTTATTGTTGTTGAATTGTCTATTTCCCCATTTAAATATGTTAGATTTTGCATCATGTATTTTGGATTTCTATGGTTATGTGCCTCTGAATCTGTTATATCTTCATGGTAGATTAACCATTTTATCATTATAAAATGTCTTTGTTTTTAGTAATATTTTTGAATTACTATTTTTGTATTATGTATTAAGTTCTATTTTGTGTGAAATTAGTATAACCACTCTAGCCCTCTTTTGATTACCATTGTCATAAAATATATTTTTTCATCCTTTTTCTCTCAATCTGTTAATGTCTTTGAATCTGAAGTATATATCTTGCATGCAGCATAGAGTTGATCATGTCTTTTTTTTTTTTTTCCATTTGCCAGTCCCTCCTTCTTTATTGCAGAGTTTAATCCTTTCACATTTAATGCAGTTACTGATAAGTTAGTATTTACATCTGACATTTTATGTTTTTTCATGTTATATCTTTTTTCTTTTTTTAATACTTTCTTTAAAATTTACATTTTAATTGGTTAACATACAGTGCAATATTGGTTTCAGGAGTAGAATTCAGTGATTCATCACCTACGTACAACACTCAGTGCTCATCACAAGTGCCCTCCTTAGTACCCATCACCCATCTAGCTCATCTCCTACCTACTTCCCTCCATCAACCCACAGTTTGTTCTCTATCATTAAGAATCTCTTGTGGTTTGTTTCCCTGACTTCTTTCCCTCCCTTCCCATATGTTCATCTGTTTTGTTTACTAAATTTCGCAAAGGAGTGAAGTAATATGGTATTTGTCTTTCTCTGACTGATTTGCTTCACTTAGCATAATACACTAGCTCCATCCATGTCATTGCAAATGGCAAGATTTCATTATTTTTGATGGATGAGTGATATTACCATTGTATGAATATGTGTGTGTGTGTGTGTGTGTGTGTGTGTGTGTGTGTGTGTGTACACTCCAGTTTTGTACACCCATTAGCGGACATTTGGGTTCTCTGCATAGTTTGGCCATTTTTGATACTGCTACTATAACATTGGAGTGCGTGTACTCCTTCAAATCTGTATTTTTGGGACCTCTGGGTAATATATGGTAGTGAAATTGCTGCAATGTAGGGTAGTTCCATTTTTAAATTTTTGAGCAATCTCCATACTGTTCTCCAGAGTGGCTGCACCAGTTTGCATTCCCAGCAACAGTGCAAGCAGGTTTCCTTTTCTCTGCATCCTCATCAAAACCTGTTGTTTCCTGTGTTGTTAATTTTAGCCACTATTACAGGTATGAGGTGATATCTCAATGTGGCTTTGATTTGGATTTCCCTGATGATGAATTATGTTGAGCATCTTTTCATATGTCTGTTAGCCATGTGAATATCTTCTTTGGAAAAGTGTCCGTTTGTATCTTCCACCCATTTCTTAAGTGGGTTATTTGTTTTGGGGTGTTGAATTTGATAAATTACTTACAGATTTTGAATCCCAACCCTTTGTTAGATATGTTGTTTACAAATATCTTTTCCCATTCTGTAGGCTGCCTTTTAGTTTTGTTCATTGTTTCCCTCACTGTGTAGAAGCTTATTAACTTGATGAAGTCCCAGTAGTTCACGTTTGCTTTTGTTTCCCTTACCTTCAGCAACATGTCTAGTAAGAAGTTGGTCTGGCTGAGGTCAAAGAGGTTGCTGCCTGTGTTCTCCTGTAGGATTTTGATGGCTTGCTGTCTCACATTTAAGTCTTTTATCCATTTTGAATTTATTTTTGTGTATGGTGTAAGAAAGTGGTCTAGTTTCATTCTTCTGCATGTTGCCATCTAGTTTTCACAACACTGTTTCTTAAAGAGACTGTCTTTTTTACATTGAATGTTCTTTCCTACTTTGTCAAAGATTAGTTGACCATATAGTTGTGGATCCATTTCTGGGTTTTCTATTCTGTTCCATTATACTATTTGTCTGTTTTGTGCCAGTACCATACAGTCTTGATGACTACAGCTTTGTAATGTAGCTTGAAATCCAGAACCGTGATGCCTCCAGTTTTGTTTTTCTTTTTCAGGATTGCTTTGGCTATTCAGGGTCTTTTGTGGTTACATACAAACTAGGATTGTTTGTTCTAGCTCTGAAAAAAAATGCTGGTGTTACTGTGATAGGGATTGCTTTAAATGTGGAGATTGATTTTGGTTGTATAGACATTTTAACAATGCTGTTTTTCCAATCCATGAGCATGGGATGCTTTTCCATTTCTTTGTGTCCTCTTCAATTTCTTTCATAAGTGTTCTATAGTTTCCAGAGTATAGATCTTTTACCTCTTTAGTTAGGTTTCTTTCTAGGTATCTTACTATTTTTGGTGCAATTGCAAATGTAAATGATTCCTTGATTTCTTTTTTTGCTGCTTCACTATTGGTGTATAGACATGCAACAGATTCCTGAATTGATTTCATATCCTGTGACTTTGCTGAATTCATGTATTATTTCTAGCAGTTTTTTTGCTGAAGTCTTTCAGGTTTTCTACATAGTATATTAATGTCATCTGCAAATAGTAAAAGTTTGACTTCTTCCTTTCCTATTTGGATGCCATTTATTTCTTTTTGTTGTCTTATGGCTGAGGCTGACTTCCAGTGCTAGTGCTAGGTTAAATAGTAAGGTTAGGTGACATCCTTGTCTTATTCCTGACTGTAGGGGAAAGGCTCTCAGTTTTTCCCCGTAGAGGACAATATTAGTTTTGGGTCTTTCGTATGTGGCCTGTTGAGGTATGTTCCATCTGTTCCCACTTTGTTGAGGGTTTTTATCAAGAATGGATGCTATATTATGTCAAATGCTTTTTCTGCATCTATTGAAATGATCATATGGTTCTTATCCTTTCTTTTGTTAATGTGGTTCATCACTTTGACTGTTTATGGATATTGAACCAGCCCTTCAACCTAGGAATAAACCTCACTTGATCACAGTGAATAACTCTTGTAATGTACTGTTGATTTTGATTTGCTAGTATCTTATTGAGAATTTTTGTATCCATTATCATCAGGGATGATGGCCTCTAATTCACCTTTTTAGTGTAGTCTTTGTCTGGTTTTGGAACCAAGGTAATGTTGGCTTTGTAGAATGACTTTGGAAGTTTTCCTTCTATTTCTATATTTCAGAGCAGTTTGAGAAGAATAGGCATTAATTTTTCTTTTTGTTCAAATTTTCTATTTCTTCCTGTTTCAGTTTTAGTAGTTTGTGAATTTCTAGGAATTTGTCCATTTCTTCCAGATTGCCCAGTTTGTTTACATATAATTTTTTGTAGTATTCTCTTATAATTGTTTATATTTCTGTGGTGTTGGTTGTGACCTCTCTTTCAGTCATGATTTTATGTATTTGGGTCTTTTTTCTTTTTGATAAATCTGGCTAGGGAATTATCAATTTTGCTTATTCTTTCAAAGAAGCTACTCTAAGTTTTGTTGATCTGTTCTACTGGTTTTCGGTTTGTTTCTGTATCGTTTATTTCTGCACTAACCTTATTATTCCCTTCTTCTGTTGGCTTTAGGCTTTATTTGCTTTCTTGCAATAAGCCTGGATTGCAATATACTTCCCTCTTAGGACTACTTTTTCTTCATCTCAAAAGTTTTGGACTGTTATGTTTTCATTTTCATTGACTTGCATGTATTTTTTTTTAATTTCTTCTTTAATTTCCTGGTTGACCCATTTATTCTTCAGTAGTATATTCTTTAACTTCCATGTATATGAGGGATTTCCAAATTTTTTCTTGTGGTTGACTTCAAGTTTTGATCTGAAAATATGCATGGTATGATCTTGATATTTTTGTACCTGTTCCGGCCTGATTTGTGACCCAGTATGTGATGTATTCTGGGGAATGTTCCACGTGTGCTTGAAAAGAATGTATATTCTGCTTCTCTGAAATGTTCTAAATATATCTGTTAAGTCCATCTGGTCCAGTGTATCATTCAAAGCCATTGTTTCCTTGTTGATTTTCTGCTTAGGTAATCTGTCCATTGTTGTAAGTGGTGTGTTAAAGTCCCTTATTATTTTTGTACTATTATCAATGAGTTTCTTTATGCTTAATTTATCTATTTATATAATCCAGCTTTCTTAAGAAATCCAGCTTTCTTTTGATGTCCATTAGTATGATAGATGGTTCTCCATCCCCTCACTTTCAAGCTGCAGGTGTCTTTAGGTCTAAAATTAGTCTCTGGTAGGCAGCATTATAAATGGATCTTGCTTTTTTGTCCATTCTGATACTCTACGTGTTTTGATTAAAACATTTAGTCCATTTACATTCAGAGTAATGATTGACCAGTATGAATTTAACACTATTGTGTTAAATGTAGAGTTGGTATTTCTGATGATGCTGTCTGGTCCTTTCTAGCCTTTGTTGCTTTTGGTCTTTTTTTTCCTCCACTCAAAGGGTCCCCCTTAAAATTTCTTATAGGACTGATTTAGTGGTCACAAACTCATTTAATGTTTATCTGGGAAACTCTTTATCTCTTCTTCTATTCTGAATGACAGCCTTGCTGGATAGAGTATTCTTGGCTGCTAGAGTATTCTTTTCCCATTCAGCACGTTGAATATATCTTGCTAGTCTTTTCTGGTCCTCCAAGTTTCTATGAACAGATCTTCTGTGTACCTAATCTGTCTTCCCTTAAAGGTTAAGGACTTTTTTTCCCTTGCTTCTTTCAGGACTCTTTCCTTGTCTGTGTATTTTGTGAATTTGAGTATGATATGTCTTGGTGATGGCTGGCTTTTATTGAATTAATGGGAGTTCTCTGTGCTTCTTGGAGTTTGATGTCTGTGTCCTTCCCCAGATTAGGGAACTTTTCAGCTATAATTTGCTCACATAATCCTTCTACCCCTTTTTCTCTCTCTTCATCTTCTGGGAGTCATATGATAAGAATGTTATTATGCCTTAAGGTGTTGCTGAGTTCCCTAAATCTACCTTAATGATCTCTGACCTTTGTTTCCTTCATCTTTTCAGCCTCATTATTTTATAATTTTGTCTTCTGTATCCTTAATTCACTCCTCTGCCTCATCCATCCTCATTTTAATGGTCTCTATTTGGGTTTGCATCTCAGTTATAGCATTTTAAATTTTGGCCTGACTAGATTTTATTTCTTTTATCTCTGAAGAAAGGGATTCTCTGGTATCTTCTATGCCCTTTTCAAGCCCAGATAATATCCTTATAATCACTGTTTTAAATTCTAGTTCAGACATTTTACTTACACCTACTTTGATGAAGTCCCTGGCCATCATTTCTTCCTGTTCTTTCTTTTGAGGTGAATTCCTCCATCTTGTCATTTTGGAGGAAGAAACAACAACAACAACAACAATAACAATAATTGAATGAAGTAAAAATTTAAAAATTAAAAAAAAACAAATAAAGGAAACTAGATCCTAAGTGTGTTTTGGTCTACTTGTTAAGAGAAGCTTGATAGAACAAAAAGAAAAGATAAAAGAATAGGAAAAAAAAAATTTTAAATAATAAAATTTTAAAAAGTAACATAAAAGATTTTGCTCTTTCTGTATCCAAAAAAAAAAAAAAAAGAAAAATAACAACAAAAGCAAAACAGAAGCAACAACAACAAAAACCAACAAACATATGAACCATCAAACAAACAAAACCCAAATAAAACTAGATCCTATTTCCCCTAAAGCTGAAACTTTGCAGCAGTCTATGATCAGAAGACTAAGCTCATGAAAGGGATTTGTGTTGGTCTTCTGGGGGAGTGACCTTCTGTTCCTAGTCTCAGGTAGACTTGCCCTAGAGGAGATGTGCCTGGCAGGCACAGGGAGCAAGGTTTCGTGTAATGGCTCCATTCTCCACTTGGTGGCACTGTTCAGTTCACTGAGGTCGATCAGTGTTGGTGGGCTACTGGTGAAAATGTCTTCGCCCAATTCTCTAGTCTCTGGAGTGGGAAGTTCACGCCCTCACAGCCAAGAGGTCAATTACACCCCTCCTGTGTCTCCCATTTCCATCAGCTCTGTGCCTTCTTCCAGTCTGTGTCTGAGCTGTCGGCCTACCAGGGGGCACTTCCCTTCAGAGTTTTTTCTTAGGTGTGGCTGTGGTTCAAACCCAACACTTCAGAGACCCCCCTCCTCCACCCCCAACAGTTCAGTCCTGGAGTGATCCTCTGGGGAAGGTTTTCACATATGGTGGCTGGTACCAGTTTGTCCTAGGAAATCCATGTAAGGGCAGGGGCTCAGAGTTTATGGTAAATCACAATGCACTGCCATCAGCAGGGCATACTCTCCTCAGCTGGCATCTTTGTTTCTGTATGGGTGAAAACGGCAGCTTAATGGAGCTAGGTCTTTTGCTCATGGAAAGGCATATCACCTCTACCAAATACACTTCAAGCAGGGGAAGTTTTTCTCCTTGTGTGATCCAAGGGATCCTCAGATTGTACTGCCCACTCCCAGGGCTCTGCCCTGCTTCCTTAAGGAAGCACCACCAGGAGATGAGCTTGGAAACTTCAGACTCTGTGCTCTGCCATTCATAAAAATCTGGTGGTATTGAAATCCTCTTGTTTTCCCCCCATCAGTGGTTTTGGGGTACAGTTTTCTTGTGCAATCTCCTGTGCATGTTTTCACTCTTTTTCTCTAGCTACTTTCAGGGGGTGTGCTTTCTTGTGCAAACCCAATGCTCTGCTTTCTCTCCCCCTCTGTCTTTCTCCTTTCCACAAAAAGGGCTTCCTCCCCTCTGTGGCACTGTGGTTCTTCTCTCCCGCAGTTCACCTCTCCACACCACAAACCTGCTGCTTTCCCTCCCTTGAATTATGCAGATTGTTCTGTTAATCCTCATATCGATTTCCTAGGTGTTGAAAATGATTTGACATTCATCTAGCTGTCTTCAAGGAGGAGACAAGTCCTGGGTCCTCTTACTACTCTGCCATCTTAACTCCTCCTTTCTCATACCTGTTTTGTTTCTTAAGTCATTTACTACTTCCTTCTATTGTGTTAGATATTTTCTAGTCCACCATTTTAATTCTCTTGCCATTTATTTACATATATATTTCTTTTTCATTATTTTCTTGGTAGTTGGCCTGGGGTTTGCTGTTAACATAACAATGTATAGTAATCCTGTTTGGATTAATGCCAAATTAATTTCTGTAGTATACAAAAACTATGTTTTTATATGTAATTCTATTTCTTCCCTTTAGGTTATCATTACAAATTATATCTTTATATATGTGTACCCATCAGCATAGCCTAGCAGTTGTTGCTTTGTATATTCATCTTTTGTTTAGGTTTATTTATTTTTGAGAGAGAGAAAGAGAGAGATCACAAGTGGGGGCAGAGAGAGAGAGGGAGACACAATCCTAAGCAGGCTCCAGGCTCTGAGCTGTCATAACAGAGCCAGACATGGGGCTTGAACTCACAAACTGAGAGATCATGACCTGAGCTGAAGTCGTATGCTTAACTGACTGAGCCACCCAGGTGTCCCTGTATATTCATCTTTTAAATCAGAAATAAAAGCGGTTACAAACAAACAAAAACCCCTCTGTTTTATTTTATATTACTTATGTAAATATACCTTTACCAGTGCTCTTCATTTCTTCATGAAGATTTGAATTACTGCCTGGTGTGCCTTTTATTTCAAATCCAAGGACTCTTATTAATATTTCATATAGGGCTTGTCTAGAAGCAATGAACTCTCTAAGTTTTTGTTAGTCTTAAAATATCTTAATTTATCTTTCATTTGTGAAGGATAATTTTATCAGATATAGAATTGTTTCTTGTTTTTTGTTTTGCTTTTTTTTTTCATTCAGGACTTCAAATATGTCATCCTACTGCTTTCTGGCCTCCATTGTTTCTCATGGGAAATTAGCTGTCAATATTATTGAGAATCCTCTGTACATGATGAGTCACTTCTTGCCTCTTTGAAGATTCTCTCCATTTCTTTGGGTTTCAATAGTTTATGAGGTGTCTAGGTGTAGATCTTTTGGAATTTATACTGCATAGAATTTTGTGAGCTGCTTAGTTGTGTAGACTAATGTTTTACATGTAATTTGAGAAGTTTTTGAACATGATTTATTTAAGAATTCTTTCCACCCTTTCTCTCCTCTGCATCTGCACCTCCCATTAGGTAGGTGTTAGTACATTTATATGACATCTCAGAGGCTCTCTTAGGCTCTATTTTTCTTTATTTTCCTTTTCTTCTGTCACTCAGACTGGGTAATCTCCCTTGACCTATATTTGAGTTGCCTGATTCTTTCTTCAGCATGCTCAAACTTGATCTCAAATTACACTGTCTTTTCTTTATTTCAGTTATACTTTTCAACTCCAGGATTTCTATTTTTTAATAACTCTTAAATTTTTATTGATATTCTCTGTTTTATGTTGTTATGTATTTCTTTAGCTGTAATTTTTATTTCTTTAGCTGTAATTTCCCTTAATTCTCTGAACATACATAAAATAGCTTTTGATAGATTTAAAGTTGTTGACTAATAAATGCAAGTCCTGGATTCCCCAGGGACAGTATCTATTGATAGCCTTTCATCCTGTATGTAGATAGTACTTTGCTGTTTCTTTCCATGTCTCATAACTTTTATCAAAAAGTAGACATTGAAAATACTATAATGTGGTAATTATGGAAATCCGATTTCACCCACCTCCTTCCCCAGTGTTTTTTGTTGTTACTGCTTATTATAGTTGTCATTGTTTGTTCAGTGACTTTTATGAACTAATCCTATAATGTCTGCATCTTTATCATTTGTGGCCACTGAATTCTCTACTGTGTTAGTTGAACAACCATGTAAAATTGGACAGAGAGCTTGTTTAATACCTGCAACCAATAAGTCTCCCAGTATTTGTCAAGGCATTCCATGTTTTTGCTGAGGCATGCCCTCAATATTCAGCTAGGCAGTTGACAGCTCTGCTTCAGCTTTCGCCTCCTGCTTACACAGAACATCAAGTCAGTTATAGGTGAGTGCCTAGGGCCTTCTCAGCATGTATACTTCTGTACACAGTCCTGAAGTCCTGAGCATGTGTGTTGTTGTTTACATTACTATTCCAGAGTTTTTCAAAGTCCGTATGGACAACTCAGTCCTCAGTTTCCCCTTTAAACTTCTTGTAGTCTGTTGTTTGCCCTATCTTTTATCCATTGCCTTAAGCAGCTGTGATATTAAAATGTGTCATACAGCTCACTGAGTAGAGGATTTTAGAACTAGGTAAGTTTAAATAAGGTTGAAAATATAAGCCATTCAAGTAGGATCATCCAGGGAACCACCACACAGGTCTAATAAGGACTCTTCTTTGGAAATAAGGCTTTGAAAGAAATGCGGTTCTACTCTGCTCCCTCTGGCACCAGGAATATGGGACATTACTTTTTAAGGACACTGATTAGCTAGAGAGTTGGGGATGGGACTAATATAAGTTAAAACACCACAAATATTTCTAGTTTTACTGAGATTTATTTTTCTTGATTGAA
Organism: Panthera onca; assembly: GCF_046562875.1. NCBI lineage: Eukaryota > Metazoa > Chordata > Mammalia > Carnivora > Felidae > Panthera > Panthera onca. The sequence goes on from NC_138342.1 coordinate 159,310,396, forward strand.
TGGTTTTTGGGTCACTGCTGGTTAGTTTTCAGAATTCTGAAAAAAATTTATCCTGACCATTTTTGTCAGTTTATTTTTTGTTTTTATGGAGAGGCAAACTTTCCAAAGTCTTTACCATTTGGGGCCGGGGGTGTCTCATTTTCATTTTTGAAAGATAGTTTTACTGGGTATAAAATTTTTGGTTGACCGTTTATTTCAACACGGTGAATATGTCATCCCACTTCCTTTTAGCCTTCATTCTTTCTGATGAGAAGTCATCTGTTAATCCCATTGGATTTCATTTGTAAATCAAGTTTTGTTTATTCCTTGCTGCTTTCAAGAGTTTCTTCTTATATTTGACTTTCAGCATTGTTACTGTGATATGTTTGTGTCTGGATATCTTTGTTTATCATATTTGGAATTCATTGATATCTTCAGATGTATAATGTAATAGACTAAGTAATGGCCACCAAAGATATCCATACCCTAATCCCTGGAAACTGTGAGTGTGATTTTCATATGGCAAAAGAAACTGCAGAAATTTGCAGATTATATTAAGGATCTTGAGATGGGCAGATTAGCCTGCATTATCTATGTGTAGTCTAATTATAATTATAAGGGTGCCTATGGAAGGGAGGCAGAAGAAGGAGATTTAACTACATACACAAGAGAAAAGGGCTTGTGGTAAAAACAGATGTAAGCTGATTCAGAGAGAGAAATTGTTGTGCCACTGTCTTTGAAGCTGGAGGAAGGGGCCACAAGGCAAGGAATACAGAGAGCCTCAAGAAACTGGAAAAGGCAAGGAAATGGATTCTCCCCTAGAATTTCTGAAAGGAATTTAATGCCTTGATTTTAGTCCAGGGAAAATTACTTCAGATTCTAAACTCCAGAACTGTAAGAGAATAAAGGAATGCTTTTTTAAGCCACCAAATTTGTGGCAATTTGTTACAGCATTCATGGGAAAATAATACTGGCATACCCCTTTTTATTGTGCTTCACTTTAGTGCACTTTGCAGGTTTTGCATTTTTCACAAATTGAAGTTTTGTGGCAACCCTGCATCCAGCAAGTGTGTTGGCACTATTTTTTCCAACAACATTTGCTCACTTCATGTTTTTGTGTGACATTTTGGTAATTCCTGCAATATTGCAAACTTTATTGTGTATGTATATATATATATTTTTTATTATTTTATGTATATAAATATATATATATATATATATATATATATATATATATATATAGTGATCTGTGATCAGTGATATTTGATGTTACTATTGTAATTGTTTTGGGGTGCCATGGACCGTGCCCATTTAACACATATAACTTAATTGATACTGTGCGTGTTCTGATTGCTCCACTGATGAGTACTCCATTCCTTCTCCTTTGGCCTCCTTATTCCCTGACACACAATATTGAAATTGAGCAAGTTAATAACCCTATAATAGCTTCTATATGTTCAAGTGAAAGGACAAGTCAGTTGATGCAGGAAAGTTCATTGTTTTATTTTAAGAAATTGCCACAGACACCCCAGCCTTCAGCAGCCACCACTCTGATCAGTCAACAACCATCAGCGTCAAAGCAAAACGCTTCACCAGCAAAAACGTTGTGACTCATTGTAAGCTCCAATGATGTTTAGCATTATTTAGCAATAAAGTATTTTTTTAATTAAAGTATGTACATTGTTTAGACATAATACTATTGCACACTTAGACTATTGTTTAGCATAGACATAACTTATACGTGCACTAGGAAAACAAAAAATTCATCTGACATGCTTTATTGTGATATCTGTTTATCACAGTAGTCTGGAACCAAACCCACAATACATCTGAGGTGTGCCCATACTTGTAGGTTAGTATTTTTCATCAAATTTGGGAAGATTTTATTCATTATTTATTTGAGTCTTTTTTTCTGCTTCTTCATCTCTCTCTCCTCCCTCTTATTGGTCCTGTCTTTACATGTATATGTTACATATAATGTGAATCCACATTTTTCTGGAACTGTTTATTTTTCTTCATTATTCTCTCTCTCTGCCTGTCTCAATCTATCTGTCTCCCTCTCTCTCCCTCTTGCTTTTACTCTTTTGGAAAGCAGTCTCTATCAATCTGTCGTTTTATTTGCTAATTTTTTTCTTCTGGCAGTTGAAATCTATTGTTGGGCCCTGTGTTCATTTCCATTCGCTACTGTAACCAATTACCACAATTTAGTGGCTTAGTTATAAATTAACATTTGTCATATGTTATGGGGTCTGGCAGCATGGCTGTGTTTCTTTATGGAAGTTCTAAGGAAGAATGAATGGCCTTGCTTACTCAGGTTGGAGAGGCTGCCAGCACTCCTGGGCTCATGGCCCCCTTCTGTCTTCAAAGCCAGCAATGTCTGGTCAGGTCTTTCTCATGTCGCATCGCTCAGATTCTGCTTCCATCATTACCATTACCTTTTTTGACTCTGAATCTTCTGCCTCCCTGTTCCATATTTAAGGAACTTCTGTGGTTACAATGGACCCACCTGGATAATCCAGGAAAATCTTTCAAGGTGAGCTGATTGGCACCTTTAATTCCATTTGCAACCTTGAATCCCTCTTGCCATATTGAGCATATTCACAGGTTCTGGGGATTAGGACATGGACATCTTTGAGGGAAGGTGTATTTTGTGCCTATCATAAGCTCCTTGATGTATCTCCTAGGCCTGTCATACCGAAGTCTGAAGCTGAGGTATCATCAGGGACACACTCCCTCCGAAAGCTCTCAGGGAGAATCATCCTTGCCTCTCCCAGCTTCTAGAGGCTGCTGGTGACCCCTTGCCTGTGGTAGCATCACTCCAGTTGGACTCCATGTTCACATGGCCCTTTTTCCTGTGTCTCTCTTCCATGTCCGTGTGTTCTCTTCTTGTTTTAAGGACACCAGTTTTGGACTTAGAACTCACCCAAAATCCAGGACGATTTCACTTTGAGATTCTTAACTAATTACATCTGCAAAGATTTAAGGTCACTATAGCAGGCAGCTTGGATGGCCATAACAAAATACCACAGACTGAGTGGCGTAAACAGTAGGAATTTATTTTCTCACAGTTCTGGAGGCTGGAGGTCCAAGATCAAGGTGCTAGCCAGCTCAGTTCCTGGAGAGATGTCTCTTCCTGACAGGTAGCTGGCCACCTTCTCACTGTGTCCTCACATGGCAGAGAGTGAGCTCTGGTCTCTCTTCCTCTTTTTATAAGGATACTAATCCTATCGTATCAGGGCCCTCATTTAGCGTAATTACTTCCGTAAAGTCTCCATCTCCACATATACTCACAATGGGAGTTAGGGCTTCAACATGTGATTTGGGAAGGACACAATTCAGTCCACTGCAGTCACATTCTGAGCTTCCCAGTGGACATGAATTTGAGGGGACACTATTCAGTCCATTAACCCTTCTAGTGAATAATTAACTTCAATTAGCGTACTTGTCAACTATAGAATTGCCATTGTTTCCTTTTTGTAAAAAATTGTTTATTGTTATTGTCTCTTTGAAGAGACATTGTCATCATGCTTTCCTTCTTGAATCATCATTTTTTAAAGTTCTTTGAACATATTTATAACAGCTGCTCTGAAGAGTTTGTCTACTGAGTCTGACATCTGTGTATGTGTGTGTGTGTGTGTGTGTGTGTGCATGTGTGCACGCACGTTTGTTTTAATAATGTTCACTACTTACGTTGTTTCACTGAGGAACAGATCTGTGGAGCTGCTCATGTTACCATTCCATGTGCAGAACTAAAGGCTCCATCTTAACCTTGGCTTTATTTTCTCTGAATCTTTCAATTTCCGCATGAAAATCTAACACCATTTTGGGCATAAAAAGAAGCTATTCCTATGTGATTTCCTGAAATCCCTGTTGTCTGTAGGGTTGCCACTGAATGCTTAAGTCTGAAGATTGCTAATTAAATAGACTTCAAAGCCCTATTTTGGATTCAGAAGCTAAACACTGACTCTTACTGTGTCCTATAAACGATGAATCTTTCCAGAGGCAAGGGATGAGGCTGAATAAATAGGAGAAATAATCCTGTTAAAGAAAGGAGTGAAGAAAGAGAAAAAAACAATATGTTTAAAGCATCCTTTCACTACACATGTCTTTAGAATATATGAAAATCTAGCAGGGTTTCATGTAGTAGATGTGTTCCTGTAAACACAGTGTACAAACTTTTGCAAGCACAGTGTATACACTCCTGTGCACACACTTCTGTCAGTCATTTTGCAAAACAAAACTGTTTTATAAAAATTAGTAATCACCACTCTATTTAGCCAGCTTTTATGTGTGGTTTTATTATATATATTTTTTTTTTAATTTTTTTTTTAACATTTATTTATTTTTTTGAGACAGAGAGAGACAGAGCATGAACGGGGGAGGGTCAGAGAGAGGGCGACACAGAATCCGAAACAGGCCCCAGGCTCCGAGCTGTCAGCACAGAGCCCGACGCGGGGCTCGAACTCACGGACCGCGAGATTGTGACCTGAGCCGAAGTCGGCCGCTTAACCGACTGAGCCACCCAGGCGCCCCTATTATATATTTTTTAAAACAGGAAGTTGCTCTAGTATAAAGAGGGAAAGATTTTTGCCTAAATAGAAAGGCTTGGCGATCATATTTGTAGATATGCCAAATTTTACCCACTTCTGTAACATGCATTTAATAGTATCTAGGGAGTAAATTAGTAAGACTTATACTCTAATGTTTGAGCTTTTCTGTAGTTATCACAATTCTCAGAATATTTGATTTTTCTCATAATAGGATCATTTCTTCTTCTTGCCCAGCACTAATCCTCAGTCACCACTCCTGCCATGCCTATTCCCTGTGTCCAGGAGAACTTTATCAAATTATCTGGTACACAGATGCTCGAATAGTAGGCAGCTGTTCTTGACTTTGTTTGCCAGACGATGGCAGCAGAGTACCAGGAAATGCTCATGGATCTGGAGGCTAGGGAGTAGGCTTGTGTGGGGAATTTGAATCCAGAGAGAGCTCTCAAGGAAATGTGCAGAAGAGGACATCACCGTAGAAGGGGGCTCTTTGGCCTCATAGAAAAGTCATGATAGTATGTGGAGATTCTCCCAGCGAATTAACCTTCAAAAAGGGCTTAGGAATTTAGCAGTAGATGACAAAATAGAAAAATTTTCTGACTTTGGATTAGTACAAATTTCAGGTTGAATATTTCATGTTTCAGAGCCAGATGAAGAGTATCCCCAGTCCACTCTTTTCTAATAACTATCTCTTTCTTGAGCTAATTGAGTTTTCTCAGTCCCACCAATTTCTTCCTCCTACTATGCTAATTGAGAGTTCAGAAGACCTGAATGCCAACGACCACTGATTAGCTGTGATTTAGGGAAGACGTGCTACCTTTTGGAGTCTCTGTGTTATTTCCAAGCCAGGCGGTTCTTGTCATCCCTGTGGCCATTTTCAATTCTGATGTTCCATGATTTATAATCCCTCTTTCCTTTGATCATTTCCGCTTTTTTTTTAAATTTTTTTTTAACGTTTATTTATTTTTGAGACAGAGAGAGACAGAGCATGAATGGGGGAGGGGCAGAGAGAGAGGAAGACACAGAATCGGAAGCAGGCTCCAGGCTCTGAGCCATCAGCCCAGAGCCCGACGCGGGGCTCGAACTCATGGACCGTGAGATCATGACCTGAGCTGAAGTCGGACGCTTAACCGACTGAGCCACCCAGGCGCCCCCACTTCCGCTTTTTAAAACTGGAACCACACCAGAGATTCTCCACTTAAATTCATAAGCTTAACGTTTTAGAGAGGCAGCCCAGTGTGAAGAACATGGATTCTGCATTGGCCACCTCTTAGCTGTGTGACTTTAAGCAAATTATTTAAGCTCTCATTGTGCTTCAGATTACTATAAAATGCTGATGACAATATTACATCTCTCAGAAGACTAAATGAGAATATTAACACATAAAGCATATACAAATGGAGTATATTAACATAAAAAGCATTAAGACCAGTACCTGGAAAATAGTAAGTATATGTATGTTAATTATCATATTACCCGTGGGAATATAAACTCAAAAAGAATCTGATTATTTCTTTTCTCATCAATGAAATGCAGATGAAATAAGAATTAGCAGAGAAGTCCTAGCAGATTATACTTACTTTAACCCATTCCCTGATGTTTTGGGGTTCAGAGCAGGAAGACCAGTAGGGCTAGCCTTCAGATCAGGAGGACTTGTCTTTCTGTTTTTCTGCTTACTATAGTTAGGTAAATTATTGGGCAGGAACTTCTCCAGCCCTAACTATACAGTTCACTGCCTGCTATTTTACCACTGAAACCTCTGAAGCCTCCAGTCTTAGAGTAGGTGTCCTCTACCAGGGTAAGGAGGAGCTTTCACAGATCTTTGTTTGCAGTGGGGTGGAGGAAATGAGCAGTATGAAAATGGCCCTGAGGAAAGTTGTTTCCAGATTTCCCTAATCTCTACTGCAGAGCACTGTTTTAGAGTCCTCATTAAAGTGTTAATTTTTGCAGTGGAGTCACACCTAAAGAAGAAGGGAATCACTAAATGGAGATTGGAGAGAGGATGTGAAAGAAGTCAGGGACAGGAAGCAATGATATGAAATGGTTTGGATCCATGGTCCAAACTTGAATGTACCCTACTTCACAGTTCTCTTTAGATTTGGCCCTGGGTCACTTTTTTCATAAACATCCAAGACTAAATGACCTTGTTAAGACAGGAGTCACCCCAGACAGTGTTTCCAAGGGAGGAGAATTGCAAACCCAGAAGGTTGAGATAGAAATCCCCTAATGAATCTATCAGCTGGTCTCCCTGGCTTGGCTTACCTAGCGATTCTGAAATCCGGTCAAAGCTCTCCTCCTGCACCAGTGGCCTTAGGTAGGCAAGAGAATAAAAGGGGTTCTTAGGTGACTCTTCTTCTCTAAAGCAGGGTCAGGGACCACATGCCCACTGAATTTCAGTAAAAAGGAAAGCAACTTGATAATAAGCCTAGCAAGGTCATGTACAAATATCTTGTATTCCTATATTTGTGACAGTTGTTATTCTAATACTGTAGTTGAAAGTGGGGCTCTGTTTCTCCAGCCTTTGGTGTCTATCTCCACCTCAGCTGTGTCCCTCTTTATTTCTTATCCCAGTGATTACCATAGCTTCTGGGCTGGTTTCCCTGGATCTAGCCTCTTTTTATGCCAATCTATGCCATCTTTCATGGCTATAATAATTTTCTTGGAAAAAACTTCTGATCATGAATGGATATATAAAGAAAAAAATAAACAGATGGATGAATGCTATCCCTCCTTTTGCAAGACTAAGGCATTGGCATGTTCTGTTGTCCTGCTTCTTCTTTATCTCCTAAGAGTAGTGGTTCCTATCCAGCATACATGATACCACTCTTTAGGCGTGTCACAATGGTGGCCAAATATTAAATTTTGTAAATAATTGCAACAATTTAGCTTTTTAGGAAATTGTGGCAGATACATAATTATCCAAATAATATAGGAATTATTTTTGCTTATTTGGGTGATGATAAGATTTCTTGGATGAGATAGAAAGGGTTAGAGTTACTGCTATCCATATATGAGGTATGTCTTCACATGCAGTCCTATCATGTAAACCAAAAAAGAAAATGTTTGCCCGTGGCTTTCAAGGGTATCACTTCTTGAAGAAGAGAGAAATGTAATCAAAATGTTGGCCTTTTACAGGGACTTTTTTTTTAAAATAATTTACATATATTAGATACCATGTCCTTTTTTGAGGTCTGATGCTTTATCCACAAACCTTCTCTGGAATATCTGTAGGGAGGTCATAGGAGATCATGAAGGGACATTAACAGTCTAGCTAGAGTGTTAAGGCAAAAATCCATTCCGTTCTTTTCTTGCCTAAAATATGAAAAAATTCTTGCACATTGTCATCTGTAGATAGATAAAAATATATATTAAAATGATCAGACTGCCTTAGAATGTAATCAGAGAAACTTCAGTTGCTTATCAACTGCCTTGAGATAGAGGACTTTGGCTTCCGATTTCTATGGTATTCTTTGCTTTTTCCTCAGTCGTTTGAAGCAGCATAGAAACTGGGGGCAGGGGCAATAATAGATGTTGCACATTCTTACCTGCCCTGTCTGCAACCTGGTAGAGAGAACACTTCTAGACATTTTGTGATGGTCATTAGGATTACGGAATTCGAGTTGGAAGGGACCAGGACCAGGAGAGGTCACGTGTGCCAGTTAACCTTTCACTTTCAGGCAGGCAGCCCAAGGCCAGAGGTGTCGCCAGCCACCATACAGGCTTCTCTTTCAGACCCCCACATGCACATACTTCCAGAACTGGGAAAGTTTCCAAAATTATACAGATATTTAATGTGTTTTCAGAAGAGATTTTGTTAAAAATAACGCAAGGGAAGATTCAAAGTTTTAGCAAAAATTTCAAGGGGTTCATACATAGCACTTACCTCACCCACTTATCCCCTCCCACCGTTTTTTAATACCTGGCAAATGTTGGCTGCCAAGTTAGGCTTTGAGAAAGCAGAGACTTCCTGAATGTTCCAGCATTTCTAAGCCAGTTTGGGCATGTTGCCTTTTGCATTCCATAGTTCAGCTTCTATCACCTGTACTCAGTGGGTAGCCTTTAAAGATTGACAGTTGACACACCAATCCTCACTCAGAATTTTCGTCAGATGTTCTGTCCCTGAGCCATTCCCCCCAGGGCAAAAGGTAACCAGGAAATAAGGAAACACCAGTGAACCTGAAAACCCCCATCAACCCACCCTAGGTAAGTGAAGGCATCTGGGGATTACAGGTAGGGAGCAGTCTCATTTTAAACTTGACTCTTAGAACACCTGTGTGATGCAGTTACTGCTGATTGAAGCTGACAAATCCCATATCCAAAGGCGGTGTCTCTTCTTCCAGAAGTGTGTTTTCACTCAATTGATATTTTCCATGGATTAGAATGGGTCAGAAAGAATTACATCAAAAGAAGAGGGATACCAAGATGTTTTTGTGGCTCTTTCTGTCGGCCATTGTCCCAAACCAGGTGATATGTGGGTTTAAAGGTTTGCTCTAATTGAACTCCTCATTTTGAGTAGTCTGAGTACGCAGATAATTCTTAAATTGACACAGGAGAAAAAGGTTGTGTTTCTTTTCTCCACTTGGGTAAGCAAGGAGGAAGAGTAACAGTGATAACTACTCTTTGACTTTGTCCATCTCCTTGATAACTTCTTCTCAGACAGTTCCCAATCTCTGATCACCCAGCAGTCTGGTTCAGGCAAGCAGATAATGCAGGGTCCTTGAAGAGTGAAAGAGAAGCATGTAACTTCCAGGCATCCTTTAGAATGATATTTCTTATCACAATACTAAGTGCCAATTCTGATTGACCAATAATGATGTCCTAGCCCAGTGTGTTGAAAGAATTCCTAAGTCGAATCTGGGTTCTGGAATAAAAATGGCATCACTGGAGAAGTAATGGTCCATATGTCAGTTTTTTTTTTCCATCTCAGAGCAGCTGCAAATAGCTCATTTCATTATTAAATTTCAAGCTTTCTTGCATTTATCTTCACAGTCACCCTTTGAAGTCCCAGTATCCTTCCCATTTTGCAGGTGAGAAAGTGATTTCCCTTTGTATTATTTCCAGATTGGAAATTCACAAATATTTTGAGCCCTCGCCCATGCAAGATCAAGATTCTTCAAAAGCTGAAATTAATCATAAAGGAATCCTTCCTTGAAGGAAAAGTAAAGCAAAGGAGGCAGTATCTGAGGAGAATAAATTATAGCCTGTGCAGTATCTGCAGAAGGGAAAAGGGACTTGCATAGTGATCCTTTCTTGGAGTCCCATAGTGGCTGTAGACCCTGTCTGTAACAGGAAGCTCCCTGGGATGCTACACTTGGGTGAGCTAGAGTGATGTCTTAGAAAGGTAGAGCAGCAACTCAATAGGTGCTTATTTTAGGCATCCATATGGTATTGAAATCCTCACAATCATTTTCTACCCACTCTCTAACCATGCAGAAGGAAATTGAAGAGATTTCTATAATCCATCCTCTTAGAATTAGTCTGTGGCTAAGGATCTCTACCCTCTCCCTAGTCGGGGGCCCACTGTCTCAGGCAGTAGCAGTGGTTCAAAAATGCCTTGCAGAAAGACAGACTGGCTCATTAAGATTGCTGCGCTCTTGCAGGGACAACACTTCTGGTAAAGAGATGCAGCATGAGGGAATTCTCTGATTCTACACAGAGTGATGATTTGCCATTCGGACAGGCAAACCTGATGAGCAACGTGAGCTTCGCCACCAGGTAAGAGCCTCAGAGAACCGATTCCCTCTCGTTTTCCGAAGATCCTTGGGCAATACCAATGTGATGTAAACCAGAATATTGGTTTTATCAGCCCTGATAGTGGCCAGTGGAATTGTTCCCCACCTACATGAATTCATCTCTGCTTCTCCCAATATCATTAAGCTAAACAAATATACCTCCTTGCAACATCGCTCAGAGAAATTTATACTTGTGACAACCAAAGGTCATTGCCCAGTGTTCTCTCAGATCAGGTACCCTAGACAGGTGGACTGGGGTGAAATTTCAATTATTCCCAATTTCTAGTATTAATCCATCCCCTATTTCCAACAAACTGATGATGAGGTTGCTTTTGTTTTTGGATCGGCAAAATAGGGTCAAGAAATTCTTTCTCCCCCTCTCTTTTTCCCTGCAGTTCTTTAGTGCATTAAAATCTTGATTAACAAGAATGCAGGGTTGGCAGTGGAGGGTGATCTGTTCAGTTGATTTTAAATAGAGGGTTGATGGAGCACCTGGGTGGCTCAGTCAGTTAAGCGTCCAACTTTAGTTCAGGTCATGATCTCGCAGTCTGTGAGTTTAGGCCCAATGTTGGGCTCTGTGCTGGCAGCTCAGAGCCGGGAGCTTGCTGCGGATTCTGTGTCTCCCTCTCTTTCTGCCCCTCCCCTGCTTGCACTCTGTCTCTCTCCCTGTCTTATAAAGAAATAAATTTTTTTAAATAGAAGGTTAATCTAAAAGTTCTTGCTTCAAAGTTCATTGTGAATAGTTTTGTAATATGTTGGCAACATTTCAATTTAGTACCTATACTATACTAGGAAAAATTTTTAATGATTGAGAATTGTGATTATCTGCAGGTAGATACTGTATTAACAGTAGAGTGTGGTCAATATGTACTGGCATTACATAATGTGGGTGTGGGGTAGGGTTAGGGTTAAGTTCAAAGGCTGTCTAGTTATCTCAGTTTTGCTATATTAAATGAGTATGATAGTCATAAACACTTCGTGTTTTGTAACAATTGAATGAGATTAGTTATTTAAAGCTCTTTGATTCTTGGCTGACAGCAAGTACTCATCAGATATTCCTTATTGTGATTATCAAGTGCTATACCTGGGAAGGTGCACAAAATTGGGCTGCATATGTAGTAAGTGTATAACCTATCAAGGATGTAGATTTTTAAATAAAATCCTTGATCTTGTTATTTTAAATAACTCACCTCCTTTTTTTATATATATATATTTTTAATGTTTATTTATTTTTGAGACAGAGAGATACAGAGCATGAACGGGGGAGGGTCAGAGAGAGAGGGAGACACAGAATCTGAAGCAGGCTCCAGGCTCTGAGCTGTCAGCACAGAGCCCGATGCGGGGCTCCAACTCACAGACCCTGAGATCATGACCTGAGCCGAAGTTGGACGCTTAACCGACTGAGCCACCCAGGTGCCCCACTCACCTCCTTCTTTTAATATATGAAGAACCGTGCTTCTGTTTAACTGGGGATTCTGGAGAGCTGGGTCTGGTTAACAGAGGTTTTCACCCTACCACTCCCACAGGTGAGGCAGGTGTCACCGTCTGAGCCACCAAAGGTGCCACCTCTTCGTGTGCGCATTTTCCACATTTTCCAAGAGGAATATAACAGGCCTAGGAATTATAGCTTCTGCCCTTCCTTGCCTTCTATTTCAGTATTTTAGGAAACTGAGATAATCTGTGGGAAAGGATTAAGAACTTTGTGTGGAGGAAAGTGCTATGGAATTTCGGGAATTCACACTCTTAATGACAACAAAACAGCTATTCACTATAATTGAGGTTTTCAGGTTTCTTTTTTAAATGGTTGGTAAATAGGGATTTATTAAGTGCCTCTATGTGCTAAGTAGGCACTCTGCTTGATGTGTTTGGAGATACAGAAATGATGTTTCAACCCCCATGCAATCTAGTTGGGTAAACAAGTTGAATTTATGTAACATAAATCAGAGTTCAAATAAAGCAGTACTCCTTGAAGTGCTACATAGATAATTCGGGCAGGAGGGCAAAGGAAGAAGAGGTCAGTGAGGAGTGGATGGATTGTTCCAGAAAGTTTCCTGTGGCAGGTGGGATTTGGAAAAGTAGGAGAGAATGGGCATCTCAACTTGTGTGAAGGTCATGACATGGGCAAGGCATGGGGGAAACCCGGAGCCTTCCATGTGCCAGCTAGCCTGACCAGAGGTGAGAATGTGTGCTAGCATGTTGTATGAAAGAACATCTCAAATTTCTCAAGAATACTTTCTTGGCTATTGGTGTTGTGCATCTGTGTATTTGTGTATACGTGATGATTATGGTTTTTTTAATGTTTATTTATTTTTGAGAGAGAGAGGGAAACAGAGTACGAGGGCACAGAGAGAGGGAGACACAGAATCCAAAGCAGGCTCTAGGCTCTGAGCTGTCAGCACAGATCCCAACGTGGGGCTCAAACTCACGAATCAAAAGATCATGACCTGAGCCGAAGTCAGTCGCTTAACCAACTGAGCCACCCAGGCACCCCATGTTCTGTTTATGTTAATGCGCAATTGTTACAAAAACATAATTCACATTTAAAAACTGCTTTTGAGACTTTAAAGACAACATTGAGGATAACACATGAAGTGCTTCAGCCATGCTTATGTGCTTATTTATCCTTTTCCACATCTTCTGTGATAATAGAGGATTGGCAAGTAATGGGTACAAAAAGCCATAGAAAATCCTTAAATGTAAATGTAGGCATTCAGTTTCACAGACTTTTCCTCATTATTCTTTAGTCAGTTACAAAAAAATCACTTATTGGTATGTTTTCCATTGTCTTAAATACCTGCACTGTCTATGGTAAATAAGGAAGTTGTTCAAAGCAGACGTCTAAAAGGAGAATTGGTCTAGATGGCATGGTCCATTCATAGATTGGGCCTTTCAGCCCTATATCTGGCCAGGAAATCCCTGAATATGCTTTAAAAGCTCCTAAAGAAGGTCAGAGATCATGAAAGTTAGCCAGCCAGATCATCTCTTAAAGATGATCCTTAATTCATCTGCACCTCTTAATTGAAAAGCAAGATATGTTCACATGAGCTACATATTTTAATTTTTTTTTAACGTTTATTTATTTTTGAGACAGAGAGAGACAGAGCATGAACGGGGGAGGGTCAGAGAGAGGGAGACACAGAATCTGAAACAGGCTCCAGGCTCCGAGCTGTCAGCACAGAGCCTGACGCGGGGCTCGAACCCACGGACCGCGAGATCATGACCTGAGCCGAAGTGGACTGCCCAACCAACTGAGCCACCCAGGCGCCCCGAGCTACATATTTTAAAAAAAATAATCAGAGTCCTGCTGGTTAGACAGTGATATATACTTCTATATACGTAAGTGCCATTTGTGGGTACATTTCTGTGATATTTCATCAATGGAGTTGGTTAGCTCAGTTGATTTAAGTACAGTGTTAATAGGATCAATGACAGATCCTGCTCCCACTTAGTACTATAAAATAGGGTGTGTTTTTGTTTTGTTTTAGTTTTTTCTTTTTCTTCTTTTTTTTTTTTTTTTTTTTTTTTCAGGGCAAAGATAACTCCAGCTATTAAATTGATAAACATACTTTCTGTGTAACAACAAGTAGTAAAATAAATTTGATGGCTTAATAGAGTTAAGTAGTTATGATTGGGGGAAAAATGTAAAATGTGTGGTGTGTGCTATTTGTGATCCATTTTTGATGTGTTAATAGTATTACATTCACATACCCCAAACAGCATAACATTATTGATAGTTTTGCTGACAATGGCTTGGTGCTTTTAAAGATGTAATCTTCAGCCCACCGGTGGGTTTTCCAGTAAGTTGAGAAACTACCATCTTCTATTCTTAGTACTGAAGCAGTACAGACAGCCCTAACTTATACAAAAGTTATAGTCCAATATTTCATTGTGTCCCTGGGGTCTTTCTCTTCCCATAGAATAAGCAATGTTATAAATAGCAGTTAGGTTCTCAGATGAGCACACAAAAGTCTATTTAATAGATGGTAGTTAAATGTGTATTTGTTGAGTAAGTAAACAAACACTACCTCTATTCACTTCTGTTCTGTGTCGTTAAATCAAGGGATTCATGTAACATGAGAGAGTGAAGATGAATATTTCCTCTTTCTTTCCATGGTGATCCAGTGAGACTTACGCAAAAGTTTATGATAAATAAAAATACATTTCAACTGCTCCTGGATCCCCTTTGCCCTCACTTCCAATTTCTTTATTGGCTACCCTATTTTGGGTGAGCTTGAGAGAGTTCTACCCATTTTACTGTTCCATAGTTATTTACTGAGTTATTTACTCTACCTCTCCTATCAAAATTCACTTCTTCAGTAAAACTGATTTGATGAGGTATTACAAAGAGAAGATTCAGATACAATTATTTCATATCATGTTGTGACTGACCAGTAACACAATAACCACACTAAGTCATTCAGTATTTTTAAAAATAGGTGTTTATAAACTCAAGTACATATTGACAGATACCTAATGAAATGAACAAGAAGAAGCAGAAATTTCTAGGCAGTTTATGATAGACCTGGGTCAGGATAAGAAACCATTTCCTATAAAAAAGATTTGTTTTCTTCGGGTATATTAGCCCTTCCCTAGAAATCCTCCCTCTGGGTCTGCTTTAATTCAACTGCTACAGACTATATTGAAATCTAGATATTGAACTTTCCTGTATAATTTCCCTTCCCACTATATCTTTGTGAAACTTGTGACTAAGATCATATGTAAATATGGTATCAACTTCATCTTCATACTCTCCATGTGCTTTTAGAGGACTGGAGACCATGCATGTCATTTTTTCTCTCTTTCTTAATATCCAACCCAGTCTTATCTCTTTAAAGGTCAAGCGTGTCACAGATATCGGTCATGAGCATTGTCCATATATCAGGCATGAACCCTGGATCACCATCCTCTTTAGCTTTTATGCTCAGTTTCCTCATCTGCAAAATAGAGATACTATTAGGACCTAAATAATTGGGATAAAACATGCTGAGTTCTTACGGAGAGCCTAAATTGAGCAAGTGTAAAATGGGTCATGTTGTTGTTCTGCTCCCCCATCCTCCTCTGCCACTATTTCCCTGACTCTTAGGTTTTCATGCTTTGCAACCAATTCCTTTCACATTCAGGGAGAGAGGGTGTGAAGTTCCAGACCTTCCACAATTTCATTCACTGTGTACCACCCACCATCCATAGCCCATCAGCTCAACAGAGTGTATCATCAGGATTTTCAGTGAAGACCTGTACTATGGGAACTTCCTCTGGTACAGTCACTTTACCGTGTCCATATCTGCCCATACCTCACTGTTCCCCCTCTGGAACACTTTTTTCCGTGGCAATTCCAGCTCTCTCTTTGGCCGTTTCTCAGCTCCTTCAAGAATAGTTGATTTCATGGCAGTCTTTAGTTTCTGAGCAAATTACAGAGCATCCAGAAGGACTGCCATTATATCATCTGCCAGGCCAGAAGCTTGTTAGTATCAGAGGCACATCATCCATACGGACATAGGGAAATCCATTTAACTGGGAGAAATTGTTTATCTTCGGCACACTCACTCCCAGCCCTTGTATAAATTATTCTCAGGGATGACTCCTGAGACATTTGCCCATCTGATCACTCACTTCCAGATACTATGCACCCTCACCCTACCCTCCGACACAGAATTAGGCAAGGAAGCTGGATCCTTCCTTCCGTTTTATTCTCAGTTCTACACACCTAATTGAATTCTGTGCCCCGGATTCTCCAGGCAAGAGAAGCACCATCCTGTAGCCTCAGTGATGACTGAACTCCTACCGAGGACCAGTTTTCAGGGTCTTTCCAGAGTCAGAATATTGGATATAAATCACCACACATGGTTCTTCTGTCTCCACATCCTGAGATTTCTATAGAAACTAAGCATATAAGATTGTCTGAACAGGAACTTTTTTTTTTTAAGTGATAGGATATCTTTCTTTCTTTCTTTCTTTCTTTCTTTCTTTCTTTCTTTCTTTCGAGAAAGAGAGAGCACACAAGTGGGGAAGGGGCAGAGAGAGAGAGAGAGAGAGAGAGAGAGAGAGAATCTCAAGCAGGCTCTGCTCCACCAGTGCCAAGCCAGATACGGGGCTTGAACTCACAAACTGTGAGATCATAACCTGAGCTGAAGTTGGAAGCCTAGCCGACTAAGCCACCCAGGCGCCCGGAGTGGGTACTTTTCTTTCTTCATTCCATATTAAGCTTTTGAAATGACTTTCCCTCTAGATAATCAGAGACTTCTTTATTTGAATAAAATGGAGTCCATAACTAGTAAATCAAAAGTGTTCTTTGATTATTTCATTCCTATATGCATATTGAGTTTGCCTTTACTATAGGATTTCAAATCATGTTCTAGAAATCCACATGTGCTTAATACTGTATAAGCCAGCATTTGATCTACCTTTCTCTGAGTCCAGATAGCACTTACGTTTGCATTCTTGGAGATTCTAGAACCTCTGAAGTTGCCTTCCTCATTGCAACTGATGGCATTTGAGTATGTCGGAACCCCTAGCAGGGGCGTGTGTCAGTCGTGAATACAATACGTATCTTCATCGAGTCTCAGTAGAAAATACAAGGAAAATGGTAATACAAATGCATCATGCATGATTAGGGGTATAGATAGGTATGGGGATAGGGATAAAGATAGACATACACCTACACAGGTAGAAATGATATTTTTAAGCACAATGGGCCTGAATTCCAAAGATAAATGAAAGAGTTAGGGTGCTAGTAAATAGAAGAATAAGAATTTGGAAAGAACTTCTAGTTCTTACCTTGTACCTATAGCCAAAAATTGGATTTCTGAGAATCAAAGTGCTACAACTCTAGCAAAAATACTATAAAAGTGTATATATATATATATATATATATATATATATATATATATATATGTAAGTATATGTATATGTATATATGTGTGTATATATATGCATATATACATGTGTATATATATGTACATATATGTATGTGTATGTATATATATATATATGAGTAATTCATTAGGTATTCATTAAATAAATGAACTATTCAGATTATCAAACAATATTTTGTTGCTATTATTTAAAAATAGGGTTGCGTGGGTGGCTCAGTCAGTTAAGCATACACCTCTTGATTTCAGCTCAGGTCATGATCTCTCGGTTTGTGAAACTGAGCCCTGTGTTGGGCTCTGCACTGACAGCACATAACCTGCTTGGGGTTCTCACCCTCTCTCTCTCTGCCCCTCCCCTGCTCATTCTCTCTCTCTTTCTGTCTCTCAAAATAAATAAACATTGTAAAAATGTCAGCGGAATACCATGGAAAATTCAGCATATTCCTTCCATTATTCCTGTCTTCTTTGCCCTATATGACTAGCTTAGGAGGCTGTAATAAAGGAGGGACAAAGGCCTTTTTTCAACCTTTCTGTTACCTGTAGACAGGTCTTAAGAAAAATGAAGTCAAATTCTTCTAGGACTTGAGGGTATGGAACTTTCCATCAATGTAGCTGGGTAGGAAGATAAGGAAGCAGCTTTGTTAATATGCAAATAAAAATTACAGTGGACAGCTGATCATTTATGGAGTGTATATATTTATTTGCATTAAGTAGTTTTTACATGTTTTCATTCTTGTCATTTATAATCTCTTAAAAGACAGAGATGAGACCTTGTTTGTTTAAGGGCGTATATAAAAGACCAACCCAACAACACAAGGTGAAGATTATGGGAAGCTTAGTTTTCTGTATAAAACTCTATTCAAAGACTAGAGACGTGACTTACATAGTTTCTAGGAAAAATTGTCACAGACTTTTTAAAAAAATTTTTAATGTTTATTTTTGAGAAAGAGAGAACATGAGTGGGGAAGGGGCAGAGAGAGAGGGAGACACAGAATCCAAAGCAGGCTCCAGGCTCTGAGCTGTCAGCACAGAGCCCATCATGGGGTTTGAACCCACAAATCACTAGATCACGACCTGAGCCGAAGTCAGACGCTCAATGACTGAGCCACCCAGGCTCCCTGGTTACAGACTTTTTATTCAGGATTCTTTGCTCTCTGCTTGACACTCACCACCATCCTTTTCTGGGATTTGTATTTCCCAGGTACTTACTATCCCCATCAACATCTGCTATTTGAACCAAACATCACTTTCAAAAAAATATTAGCCCTTCCAGAGGTAGATTTTTTTTTTCCATCAGGGATCAGGGATTTCAGCTAAGAAAATCTCCCTAACTAGGGAATTTCAGGCATCAACCAGAAGGGGACATATGTTTTTAGGTGACCTTCAATAAGGGCCTTTCAGGTATATCTAAAATCACGCATCAAAGCCTATTGTGTGCTATGGCATTTTAGTTTTTAGGTTGCAGCAGGAGTGATAAAGCAGGAGTCCACCAGACCCGTGGGTAAGGTGGGCATGCCAGAAGTGGACTGTCAAGAATGAGACTTCAGCTCTGTGATTTCCTACGCTCTGTGATCATGAGCAAGGCACTTACTGAACTGTGGCTCAGACCCCTCTTCTGTCAAACAGGTGGCACCGACCTCACAGAGCTGATGAGAAGACTAAGTGTAAGATTCTTGGCCAGGTTCCTAGGCAAGAGTAAAACACTCAATAAATGTTAGCAATTATCAGGACACAGGAGACATGACTGTCCCACAGAATAATTGAACCCACATACTGGAGACTCACCTCAAAGCAGCTTTCTGCTAAAAACTTATTAGCATTCTTCATTTGTGTTACCACCAGTTGTATGAGTAGGAAAGACAGAGGAGTTAGAGATAAATGTCATTTCAATTTAAATCTGAGGGGTGATAAAGCTGCTGCAGAACTCACCTTTAGTAACAGAGGAAGCCCCAGTCCCTGTCTCCCCATGAAGCAATATGGTCTTTGCCTAGGTGGAACAATTACTTTTTTTAACCCTTTCCCCAAAGACCTAAGACTATAAGAGTTCCAGCCTATGTTAGTCCCGTGCTGGGCTCCTAAAGACCACGGTGGCTTAGACAGTGAAAGTCAAGGGCGGGGCCATGATTGTCCTCAACTCCGCAAGTGTCAAAGATGTTTACCTAACACATCGTTGACTTTAATGCAGTTATTTATAACTTTTCACCCAAACTTGCCAACAACAGTTTCATTTTGAGTCTGTAACAGTCCCCAAATAATTGGAAAATCTTTCTTGTCAAGAGAGGATTGAAAAAAGGCATCTTTACCAAACTCCTCCTCTCCCTACACTGAGACCCACTTCCCTTTCCCTCCCCGCATCCTGTTCTGTTCAGCTAATTGACAACTATGGCAAAGCAAACACGAGGCAGGCAAAACTTCAGGGTTGCTGGGTAGCCGTAGGCCTCAGCAGCTGTCTTCAGCACATGCGCAGCTCTCAGGACAATAAAATACTGTTCATTGCTTCTACCCCACAACCAATTAGGTCAGCTGTAAATATTGGAATTGCTTGGTAAACATGCTGGAAGATTGTGCTGACTTGTTAATATAAGTGAAAATGTAATTAGATTTATAACACTTTTTTTCTAAACCATAATTTACAACAACAACAGAAGAAAAAAAAATTCCCTTGCAACCTGCTGAAATGCCATTATTAAAATGCATATGAAAAGTCAATTATGCCAGAGGGAGGTATTTAAGAGAAGTGAGTTTCCATACCCTGGGATTACACCGTGGGGATTGCATATTTCTTATTTATTTTTTTTCCCTGAGATCTTTGCTGCTGCCAAGTGAAAAGGAACAGATATTTTACTTATTTCACTCTGAAATATCGCTGCAGATAATGCTAAAACGTAAACTAAATAACTTGGCTCCTTGAAAACCCACTCCGTTCTCAAAGCCCCGAGAAAAGCCGAGTAGCCACCATTCTTGTTTTTATTTATAAGCCCATCTGTCTTTAAGCAATAGTCGTATTGCTTAAAACATGTGGAAATCACATACTTTTTTTCCCCCTAAATGTTATTCTGTTTTATGTTCTAAATGAATAGATTATTATACATACTTCTGTGGAGAACCCTTTAGTAAAGACAAGAAACAACCCCTTATGTTTATTGTAAAACCCAGAGTTTCCTCCACTCCCAGGATCATGTTGGGAACACAGCTCCGCCCTCAGACGAGATGGCATAGGGTGCTAGGCTGGCCCTTGACAGGCTGGGCGGCTGGGCCTTCTCTGCCTCAGGAGCCTCTGTCCATCAGGCAAGGCTTAGCCCTCGCCTGGAGGCTGTTTTCAACCCATACAGGCTGCTGCCTCTCTGCTTTCTGGTTTCCTCATAATGAAGTGTAGGTATTATTTTATCTCATCTGTGTTTAAGGTACCAGTGGGGAAAAGCTGGTTAAAAAAAATCATAAAGCAATTTATAAGTATGAGAGAAGCTGCCATTTTCAGTCTCAAACTTCCAGTAAAATGTTCAGTTTAGATAATGGAAGAAATTTTTAATACATATTTTTTAGAATTGCTTGTGCCTACATTGTGGATAAACTACTCTTTGGGGGAAGATTCTGGGGTTGGCTATATGAGAATCAATCAATAAAGTAAATCACATATGTCTGTGCATATATATATACATATGATTTACTTTATACATTTATACTTCATACACACCTATGTATACATACATTACATGTGTACATATTTACAGGAAGATCTAGAGAAGCCAGAAATGGGGAGTGGCAGATGTTACAGACTTTGATTTAGGGTAGCATCTCAAACCATAGGTATGTCTTAGTAACTGAGAACAATGTAGATGGTCTAACAACATAAAAATGTTCACGGTCTTTATTGATTGATTGATATGATTATTATGTTTAAGACTTTTATATTTGCATTTACCACAGGTAAGAACACATTAATATTTCCAGTGTTTAAAATAATATTTCATGAAAAGCATTTTCATACTGATTAGCTAGATTTGCTGCCAGTGAAATAGTCTGTGATATTTTACAGTCAGCCAAGCCTAGTGCCTGGCTTTCCACTGTTTGTAGGGTAGGTCCAAATATTCTTGGGCCTTTCTAAATTAAATGTCCCTGATTTCAGTTTTTGCTCACCATGTAGGTATTGAGCTGCCAGGACGGTGGGTGATATGTTTCCTTTTTTTCTCACTTTGTTTCTGTTTTAATCCTTGAGAAATCCATTTTGTGGATCAACACCAGAAACCAGTTTTAAGATACTTAGAGATGGCTCAGAGGGAGAAGATAACTGGGAAGGATTTGTAGAGTCAGGTCAAGTATCTGCTTGGCCTATGAGTTCAGTCTTCCAGGAACAACTCTCAGCACCCACACCCCACCCCAAGCCATTGATTTTCATCTGCATCCCTTAAGCTCACCCAGGAACAAACTCTGAGGTAGGGAAAAAAAAAATCAATGAACCCAATGGCAAAAGTTTCTGACCTCTTTATATGGATTCTAGCTGTCTTTTTTTTTTTTAAACAGTTAATTTATAGGAGGGAAAGGTGAACATATTATTCAACAAAACAGGCAAAAACCATCTTAGGTGAGTTTACATTCATCTGTTTTTCAAAGTCACGGGCCTATGTCAGGTGGCTCTAAATCTTAAAGGTTATTTGGGACCAGGAGGAAGAGCACATGAGAAACGTTTTTACAATCCACATAAGTAGATTATCTCTGTCATCCCTGATTATATTCCTCCTTCCAGAGGGACTTTCATAGCCTACCTGCCCACTTGGAACATTTCCCTTGTTAGGACACTAGAAGTAAAGGAACACCTTTCCTAACCCATCAGTCTCTCACTCTTTAGCCAGATATTCTCAGGTCCACCTCCAGATCTGGGCATCTGTCACCAGCTCTTTTTCCTTCTTGTACTCGCCCTTTACTCTTCCTCATCTTACTGTTTTAACCACTGGATCTCATCGTAATGTTTTTCTAAGCCTGGAAATAACAGAAGATGAGAGAAGAGATAAAAACAGTGATTCCCAGGAGTGTGGCTGTATGTATGTGGGCACAGAATGAAATTTTCAGGGGATGGGAGGCTCTTCAAACTGTATCCCAACCCGTGACTCTCATACCACCCCTGGCTGGCTTGTTTTCACTCTGAGAATCACAGTGTACAAGGCAAGACATCATTGACGGGAGCACTGAAGTTGAAAAGAAGTAATAAGAATTGGAGAAGGAGTAAAAGTAACAATTCTGGAACCAATTTCACTGTACCAAATGGGCAAACAATTCTAAAATTAATACTTTCCCCAAGTGCCTGATTTATAACCTGCGTCTATTCACTGCACTCAGGAACACACTCTAAGGTAGGCAAAAACAAAGGCAAAACAAACAGTAAAACCAACAGTAAACCGATCTAGATCTATCAGTAGCCAACGTCTGGGCTGGCAACCCTGGTGAGAGGTAAGAGGAACAGGTCAGGAAGTTGGGAGATAGGTTTCTGTCCTGGAGTCAATCATTTGTCTCATTTTCTGTTTAACTCCTAAAAATATTTTAAGTCTCTCCACCCTTTCCATCTCCAATCCTCATCCCAGCCCAAGCCACCATCTTCTTTCCCTGGACCACTGGTGAAAATGTTGGTTCACCCTGTCTCCTTCCATTTCCCTTGTCCTTCCTCATCCATTCCTCTATTGCACTTAGAATGAGGTATCAAACATGAAAATTTTGCAGTACTGTTTCCTTTCAGTGGTTTGTCAATACCTTTAGGAATGAGATCAGAATCCTTAATAATACCCTTCATCCTAAGGTCCCTGCCTCTCAGAAAACTCCTTTGGGCTCAAACAGTATTATATTTTCCCACTTCTCCAAATATGCACCATTCTCCTTTTCCTGCTGTGGACCTGTGCATATTCCTAGAATGTGATTCCCTTCTCATATTTGTCTGATAAAATCTCACTCTGTTCTAAGGGCACTCCAAAACTCAAGTCAAAATACTCTGGATTACCAAGCTACAAAGGGCTTTGTATTTGATTCATATCCAATAAAAATGTGGCTTCCCATTACAAGGAATGAAGTCCTTTCAAACCAAAGTGTGTCTCTCATGTGGTCTTTTATAAAGCTGAATCAGTGAAAAATAAACATTGTAATTAGTGTCCAATCACTTGCAAATAACAGAAATTATTTTAAACTAAAGAAAGACAAAAAGAATACCTAATAAGGAATCACAGAACAGCAAAACTATAAGGGAGAAAGCACTGCATGTTTTCCATTGAGACTGGAGCCAATAAGTTGGAACCTGTGTGCCCTGCGCCAGTGCTGTCCAGCTGCACCCCCAATGGGTAGTGGGCTTCATTCTCTGCACAGAAGCCTTCTGTATCCCTGTTCTGCAGAATCTGGCTACTCCTGTCCTCAAGCCGCATCCCAGTTCTGATATTATAAACTAGGTCACAAGATTCCCAGTATCCCAGTTTCTGATGATAGGAAGAGAGGGTGTGATTTGCTCAGCTCAAATTAGGTTTCCTGACTTGCCCAATCATGTCCAGGAAGTAGAGTCATCAGGAACAAACATGGCCACTTGTGGGGGATGAGGCAGTTCTCAAAGAAGTAGGGAAGTGCAGATAATGGGATCTACTCCCATTATCTACTCCATATAAACATAGGAACCATAATCATCGTAAGTAAACACATTTAACCAATATCATGTCAATAGACGATCTATAATAGACATAGATATAGATATAAATATGTATAATTCCGTGCCCCTACAGGGTACACGGTGTCATGGTGAACACTTGTGATGCCCATTAAACAATAAAAAAAAAAAAAATCTATCCCCAAGGAGCATATGTGTGATATGCAAGGGAAAAGGATGTATCAGTCCATTGTAGAATGGATCAAATAAATGGATACACTTTGTATTTCCATCTACTATTTGGTGAGTGCTTTTGAGGTGCATTATACTTTTATGGACTCATTAATTAGCAGAAGTTATTGCGCTAGAGATCAGAAAATGAGTGAAATTAATAAGGAAGGCTTCCTGCAGGAAGCAGATCTTGAGCTGCATTTGAAATGCCAAATGCTTTAACAGCTGGCGTACTGTGATCTGCATGAATAACAAATAATTAATGCAAAACGAAGCAAACCTGATTGAAGGAAAACACAGGTTGGCTTTCCCCTCATGTGAAATTTACCTGGCAACTAGTGAACCATCGGGACTTTGCTCAAGTCACTTTCTCAAGTATTCTGGACGGCCTGCCTAGAATGGGTCCTGCAAAGATCGGTTTATGGCTTGGATATTTGTTACATTTTAATAAGGCTTGGAAACTTAGATGTTATCCACTGCAGCTGCCAATCAAGTACCTGCGTAAAAAGCAAGACAAACATAACAATAAATGCTAAGCACTCCAGTGTTCAGCAACTCTGGCAGGATGCACGGCAGGCTTTATGAATGTGTGAGAGTGAATATACAGAAGCTTGGGGAAAAGGTCATTGGTATTTTTGGAGCAATAAATCAAGTATGGAAAGATTTGCATGTTGGCTGTATAACATACAGGACTGGATTAGAGGGAGAGAATACTTTGAAGTAATATTTCTCTGCTGACTTGTTTTATTAGCTTCCTTTAAACATGTTACATTATTGCTTATAGAATTTCATTTACTCGGATTGGCAGCTTGATAAATACGTCTATTGGCGATGATTTGGATTGCTCTGGGCATTAATATTATTAAAACCTGTCACAAGGAAATGTCTGAAAGATGACTTACTGTAAAGATTACAGCATGAAATAAATCATCCAGTGGTATTTGTTACCATTTATGGCCTCTTGGAGCTGAGTCAATCCCTTTTTATGTTGCATTATTTTTCAAGTTTTTATAGCCTTACATTATATATTGCTGTCAGAAATGAACAGATGGGGTGTCGAACATGAGCTTTCTGAATAATTCCCACCCTCCAGTTATTTGTATGAAGGACAAGTGCAAAACTGTGCGTTCTCGAGCAAAAAGGGGAGAGAAAGAGGTGGAGAAGCTGCTGTTGAGGAAAAGGGATCCCTTTTGTCAGATTGTGCAGGCCAATTCCACCAGCTGGTTGGAATCCCTGACTGGCAGTCACCCTGTTTGGGTTTCAAGCAAGAGATGAGGTGGCCGTATTTGGCTCCAGCAAGCCAACAAATGCCATTTTCAAATGCATTTTCTCAGAGTGCCTCTCGCTGAGACACTTCCATGTTTGGAGGTGAATGTGTCATACTCTTACCCTAAAAAGCTGAGAAACTTGAAACACACACACAAACACACAGAACAAGAAGACGCATTGGAAGGATTTACTGTTCTTTGAGCGAGTGACAAATATGCGAGCATCCTGTGGGGTGCACAAAGGATTCAAAGGATTCCGTGCAGTCTGAATTGTTCAGCAGGGCCCTTGGAACTCATATAAAAGAGATGAAAGTCTCCCCAAGGGGGTTTTCGGCCGCTGATGGAGGATGCAGGAACAGAGGTCTCGAAGGCCTTGGACACCGTGAGGCAAGGTGTGCCCTTGGGAGTTTTTAGCTGTCCCTCTCTGATGGGACCAGGCAGCTGCCTAATTGTCACATGAGCCCCTCTGCAGAGTCCTGAGGCCTTGCCACCCTTGGAGACAAGAGAAAAAAACAACCCGCTAAAAAGCCAAGCAGTGGGGGGAAGTACGTGTTAATTTTTCTCACTTCCCTACTTACCACCACATCAGTTCTGTCAAGTACCGGCATGTTGTAGAGGAGCATGTAATAGACACGGAGTCCAGGTGTTGGGAATCCAAGTTGTTGCTTAACGTCTTAGCTTAAGACACTCACAGCTTAACTGTGAGTGAGTCGCCTAATTTCTCATCATCATAAAAAGTGGATGAGAATATTTTTACTATTTACCTCATGGTGTTGCTGTGAAGTCAAATCATACAACACACACCCACCCCCCCCCCACACACACACACAATTGATTGGCTCCAACACCTGTCAGCAAGACCCTTACCTTCTCTCTGATAAAGCTCTACATTTTCCTGAGTTTGTCAGTCATGCTCACTCATCTCTCCATCCCCAGATCCCTTAATGTCAGATCTCCCTCCATTCTCTCTTAAAATTTACAGTAGGTGACTTGTAGACACCTAATGTGAGCTTCGGCAGCCCCTTCCCCAAGACCAGACCCATTCTCTCATGTGGTACCACTGGCCCTCTTGTCCCCCATCTCTTCCTCTTTGTCACCTTCCCAAGGACCTTCCACCTTTGCTTATTTGTCACATTTGTGTGAAGATGCCATCTGGATACATCCGTGTCATTGTTGCCATTTGCCTTGCGTACCCAAAACCACCAGGGGCTGAGGGAGGAACTGCTTCAGGTCAAAGTTCACAGCTTTGCTGCCTTTCACTTGAGATCTCAGAAAGTTTTCTGCCCCTAACCCAAGGAGAGAGTACCAAAGGGTAAATTTCAAATAGCTACTGAGTTTATAAAGGCAGTCAGTTATGCAGAGTTGAATTTATGTACTCCTGTTAGAAATGAGCCTCTCTCCTTCCCTCCCACTACCCCTCTCTCTTCCTCACCCACAGTCTCTATTTTCCCCTTTGTCTCCACAAAGGAACATTTGCATAAGCCCCATCCCCAGTCCAGCTGATTGGCAATGCTGAAGGCCCTACAATCTAACTGATATGTAAATGTGTAACTCTTGAATCTTAGATCTGTCTCTGAAGTGTGCTTTTCTTTTTTTCTTCTTTTTTCATCTCCCACCTTCCCTTCTTTCCTTTTCCTATTCCTCCCTTCTTTTCTTTTTCTTTTACCTTTTAAATTTTATTTACTTTTGCTTTCCCAGACATGTGTCGATTGAATCATCAAAGTTCTCAGGCTCTTCTGAGTAAGCATCTTGATATCTCTGTTTCTATATAGTAATAGACTGTCTCAGATGAGACTATGATTCACCAAACTAAACCACCAGTAGATGACCTTTTACATACTCTGGAAACTTAGTATGGACCTGCCTTCAGTGTTCTTTCACCCAGTCCCGTGATGAGAAAACTGATGCTCACCAATTTCCCCATCAGTCTGTGTCCTCCCGCACTTTAGAGAAAAGAAGCATGACACTAAGCTCAAACCTGACTCTCTTGTTCACTGGCAACCACACGATGTCTCTAGGCTAAGTCCCCTGTCTGCAAATTAGAAAGGAGGTAGACATGGTCATCTAAAGGTCCTTTAAGCTTTAAGTTATCACTTGCTCCTGGTCCAGCTCCCATATCTTGAAACATCCTCATAGTAACTGATTTCTCCTTGTGGTATTTTGCCTTTTGTAGAGAGAAAGGATTCCCCTGATGATACTTATTAAATCTCTTTCTTTGACCAACTCCAAGATAATACCTCATGCAGAGTTTACAAATCCTTCTTTGTTTTGGCTCCCATTTTAAAAAGTTCTTATAAATCCACTAAAACTATTAAATATTAAGCCATTTTCTAAACTATTTCAAAGATTGTGTGTGTGTGTGTGTGTGTGTGTGTGTGTGTGTGTGTATTGTGTTGTATTGGATGTGGGGTCAGGAACAGAGACAGTATGACCCAGAGTGACCTGACATAATAAAGTTTCATAGTAATGTCTAATTACTGCTACTCACCTCTTTATTATTAATTCCACAATTCCGGCACATAAAATAACTTAATCATTTTCAGAATTTGCATGACTAATGGAGTGAGTTCTGATAGAATAAGGATAAGTTTCATAATTAGGTTTTGCCTGGAACTTGTGCAAACCAGTCTATTTATAATTTGGTCAGCTCCTGATTTTTAATGAGGGCACTGAGAGTGACTGAAGCCTCTGGCAGCATTCACTTCATATTTTAATTACCCACAGTAATTCTGACAATTACACACATGTCATAAATCACACCATAATGACCCATGAAGAAAGTATATTTAATTACTGAAGAGGGAGTTCTCAGATTAAACAGGTAGATGGGATGTGCTAAGATATGAACCATATTTGAAAACTGAGCTGGTTCTGTGACCTGGAAGAACCAGCCTCTGAAACTTGCATTATGGAGAAGAAGGAAAGCCATTGCCAAATTTCCAGTTTTAGCTCCAACATGTAAAGAGCTTGGAAGTCATCACTCCTGTCCTTACAACAGGAAAACTAAAACTATTCAAACTGAAAATTAAAGACTTTTCTTCACCCATCCGAGAGCTGAGGTTTACAGGACAAACCATCACCCTGAAATCTGGAGAGTCACGGCAGAGATACACCTACCTGGGGAGAGACCCAATGGACCCAGACACTGGTGTGAGCTTAAATGGTAATTTTGATGAATTGACAGATGTTGAGTGTGGATTAGGTGAAGAGTGAGAAACTCCTGGGGGCTGCACATTTATAGGAACATCCACACTTTTGGGGGTTTTACCTTCAGGAACTCTACCAAATTCTCACAGTAAAGAGCCAGAAAAAAACACTTCCACAACTCCGACAGCAGAAAGGGAAGAGTAACTGTAGTGAAATACACCCCCGGGGTTCACCATAACACAGGCTTACTCCCTAGGGGAAAAGGTTTTACCAGTGCCTGCCTCAGGTCAGGGAATGGCATTTCTCCCACTTGAGCCCTGCATAGCCTTCTTTCTCACGTGTGGGGAGCAGGGTGGAGCTAAGATACACTTGTGAAGATCACAGGACTACTAAAAACAGATTTAATCACAAAATTATGTAATCTTCCCCTCTCCTGTACATTACTACCACACCAACAGGTCTCAGCTATAATGACAGTGGATTATAGTTGAAAATGTTGCAAAGGGCAGACTATGCAAGAAACAGGTCTTAGAGAAACCCAAAGACAGATGAGACAAAAGCAAGGACGCTAGAGAGGAATTTGAAGCCTCTGGGAACTTCAGCCACAGAGAGTATTAAACATAGTGCAACTGCTAGCCAGATTAACATAAAGCCTCACACTCACATCTATTTACTTTAGTTGTTACTACTTAATACATCATATCCCATTATAAAAACAAAGCAAAACAAAAAGCATGCTAAACGGCAAGAAATAACACTATTTAAAGAGACAAAGCAAGAATTAGAACAAAACTCAGATGTAATTATCAGACAGGAGATTTAAAATGAGTATGATTATGGGGCTCAGTCAGCTAAGCATCGGACTTTTGACATTGGCGCGGGTCATGATCTCACAAGCCATGACATCGAGCCCTGCATTGGGCTCTGTGCTGATAGCAAAGAGCCTGCTTGCAATTCTCTCTCTCTTCCTCTCTCTCTGCCCACCCCCCTTCAAAATAAATAAGTAAACATTAAAAAAAAAATAAAATGAGTATGATTAGGAGTGTCTGAGTGGCTCAGTTAGTTAAGCGTCCAACTCTTGATTTTGGCTTAGGTCATGATCTCAGAATCTGTGAGTTCCAGCTCAGTTGCTAGCATGGAGCCTGCTTGGGATTCTCTGTCTCCCCCTCTCTCTCTCTGCCCCGCCTCCACTCACTCTCTCTCTCTCAAAATAAATAAATAAACTTAAAAAAAAACTAAACAAAAATAAATACAATGAGTATGATTAATATGTTAAGGGCTCTAATGAAAAGAGTAAGCAACATAGAAGAACAAATGAGTAATATAAGCAGAGGGATGGAAATTCTAAGAATCAAAAGGAAATGCTAGAAATTAAAAACACTATAACAGAAATTTTGAAAAAGATGCCTTGATGGGCTCACTAGTAGACTGGGCAAAGCAGAAGAGAGAATGAGTGAGCTTAAAGATATGTCATCAGAAATTTCCCCAAGTGATATGTAAGAAAAAGGAAAGAAGAATGAAGAATCAGAGAAATACTGAAGAAATATGACACAATTTGAAATTGTGTAGCACATCCATTTTTGAATAAAAAGGGAGAAGGGAGCAGAAGAAATATTTGAAGTAATACTGGCTGAGAAATTTCCAAAATTAATGACACCAAATCACAGATCCAGAAAGTTCAGAGAACACCAAATATGATAAATATGAAAATATCTACAATTATGCATATCATACTCAAACCGCTAAAAAACAAAAACGAAAACAAAGTGAAACTTGTGAAGGAAAGCAGAGGGGAAAAAACAGACTATTTGTGGAGGAACAAGGATAAGAATTACAGTGGTCTTTTTGTCAGAAACTATGGTAAGAAAGAGAGTGAAGTGAAATATTTAAAGTATTGGTAGGGAAAAGCCCATCAACCTAAAATTTTATATGCAGTGAAATTTTCCTTCAGAAGTAAAGAGAAAAATACTTTTTTGGATGGACAGAAACATAGGGAATTCATCACCAGAAGGCCTGCCTTCTAAGAAGAATCAAAAGAAGGTAAGAAAGTAAGAAGGTCTTTTCAGGAAGAAGGAAAATGATATAGGTCAGAAACTCAGATCTACATTAAAGAGCATTAGAGAAGGAATGAATGAAGGTAAAATAAAATACTTCATTTTTGTTTTCAGTTTCTCGTTTAAAGTACTGATAGTAAAATTGTATCAGTGTTAATGGCGTATACATACATGAAATGAATAAAAGCAATGTCATAAGAGAGGGGATGGAAGAATCAGGAATACTCTGTCATAAGCTACCAGCACAAAGCATTATAGTGTTATCTGAAGATGGGCTTAGATTAGTCAACAATGTATATTGCAAATTTAAAGGCAATTTAAAATTTTTTTTAATTTGTTTTGTCTCTCAAAACAGATGAACGTAAGGGAAGGGAAACAAAAATACTATAAAAACAGGGAGGGGGAAAAAACAGAAAAGACTCATAAATACGGAGAACAAACTGAGAGTGGCTGGAGGGGTTGTGGGAGGGAGGATGGGCTAAATGGGTAAGGGGCATTAAGGAATCTACTCCTGAAATCATTGTTTCACTATATGCTAACTAATTAGAATGTAAATTTTAAAAAATAAAAATAAATAAAAAATAAATTAAAAAAAAACTTTAATTAAAAAAAAAGAAGTACAAGCAATATCCTAAAGGAGGAGTTAACATGAATTAATATAAAATGCCCAGTTGAAACCAGAGAAGACAGAAAAAAAAAGGTATGAGAGAAGAATAAATGCAACAAATAGCAACAATTACAAACATGGTAGATAATCCAACTATATCAGTGATCACTTTAAATTTTAATTTTTAAAACTTTTCTAAATTAAGTTTATTTGTTTTGAGAGAGGGAGAGAGAGGGTGAGCAGTTGAGGGGCAGAGAGAGAATCCCAAGCAGGCTCTGCACGGTCAGCACGGAGCTGGATGAGGGGCTCGAATTCAAGAACTGTGGGATCATGACCTGAGCGGAAAACAAGAGTTGGATGCCTAACCAGGCACCCCTCGGTTATCACTTTTAATAAGAATGGTATAAATAAAACAAGTAAAAGACATATCTCAGTGTGAATAAGGAAACAGAACCTAAATGTATGCTAACTATAAGAAACTCAGTTTAAATATAAATATTTGGACCAGTTAAAAATGAAAAGATGGAGAAAGATAACCCATGCTAATACTAATGAAAAAGAAAGCTTGAATTTTATCAAAGAAGATTCAGAACAAGGAGAATGGATAAAGAGGGACATTACTTAATGATAAAGAGGTCAATCCTTCAAGAAGATATAATGATCCTAAATGTGTATGTACCTAAAAACAGATCATCAGAATACATGGAATAAAAAATTGATAGAACTGAAAGAGGAAATAAACAAATCCACTCTTAAAGTTGGAGATTTAATGACCCCTTTTTCAGTAATTGATCAAGTTAGCAGAAAATCAGTAAGAATATAGTTGCTCTAAACAGGATTATCAATCAACTTGATCTAATTGACATTTGTAGGATACTTCAACAATAGCAATATGCACATTCTTAAGTATACAAAATAAACTACATTCTTCAGGGCCATCCAACATTCTGGGCCAATACATTAAGAAATTTAAAGGAATCATAATCATACAAAATCTGTTTTCAGAACTCAATGGAATTAAATTGGAAATCAACTACAGAAAGAGCTAGAAACCGCCCCCCCCCCATATGTGGAAATAAACAAATTTTAAATAACATATAGGTCAAAGAATAAGTCTAAAGGAAATGTTAAAATGTTTTCAAGAAAAATGAAAATACAAATTCTCAAAATTAGTGACATGAAAAAAGGCAGTGCCTAAAGGGAATTTTATGACACTGAATGAATTATGTTTAGAAAAGAGAGAACTAAAGTTAATAATCTAAGCTTCTACCTTAAAAAAATTAACTAAACAGAAGAAAAGTAATAATGAAATTAGAGGATAGGTCAATTAAAATTAAAACAAAAAACCAAAATGGAATCAACAAAACCCAAAGGTAGTTCTTTGAAAATACCAGTACAATTTATAAACTTCTAGCCAGACTAAATGAAAAGGGGGCATTAACTACTGATTCCATGAACATTAAAAGGATAATTTAGAAATTCTATTAAATCTCTGCAGAGAATTTGATTTAGATGATATGGAACAATTCCTTGAAAGACACAAAGTACTAGGGCATCTGGGTGGCTCAGTAGGTTGTGTCTGACTTTGGCTTAGGTCATGATCTCATGGTTCTTGAGTTCAAGCCCTGCACTGGATTCTGTGCTGACAACTCAGAGCCCCGAGCCTGCTTCAGATTCTGTCTCCCTCTCTCTTTGCTCCTCCCCTGCTCATACTCTGCACTTCTCTCTCTCTCTGTCTCTCTCAAAAATAAATAAGCATTATTTTTTTTTTTAAAAGAAGGATACAAAGTACCCAAACTCACACAAAACTCTTTGAATAGACCTATCTGTATAAATAAATATAGCCGATGATTAATAGCCCCCAGAAGTTTTTACTGGTGAATTCTACCAAGCATTTAAGTAATGATAATAATTCTCCACAATCTCTTTCACAAAATAGAAATAAACTGTATACTTCCTAACTCAGGACCAACATTATCCTAACCAGATATAGATATTATAAGAAAGGAAAACTATAGGCCAGTATCTCATAGGAACATGTGCAAAAATCCACAACAAAATAAAGGCAATTGAAATGTAATAATATGTAAAAAGAATTTTTATTATGACCATTTAGGATTTATTCCAAATGTAAGGCTGGTTGAACATTGAAAAATCAATCAATGTAATTGTCTATATAGCAGACCAAAGAAGAAAAATCATATAATCATTTCAATCAATGCATAAAAAGCATTTGGCCCAATAATAACATTCACTCATGATTGAAAAGGAAAAACTCCGCAAACTAGGTGAAGAGAGGCTAGCTTCCTCCACTTGATAAAGAATATCTATGAAAAGCATATGGATAACATCGTATTTAATGACCAGAAACTGGATGCTTTCCCCTTAAGGTCATATACAAGGCAAGGATATACCCTCTTATCATTCCTACTTACCAACATACTGGATGTTCTAGCAAGTGAAATAAGGCAAAAAAAGGGAAAATAAAAGTTACACAAATTGAAAAGAAAGAAGTAAAATTATCTTTCTTCTCAGATGACTATCTCTGTAAAAATCCCAGAGATTCTACAAAAATATACTTGCAACTATTATGTGAGTATAGCAAAGTCTTATAAGACTAATATACAAAAACCAATTGTTTTCTCATATCCAAGCCACAAACAACTGGAATTTGAAATTTTAAAAATACGATTTACAATAGCATCAAAAGAAAATTACATATCTCACAACATATGTATAGGATCTACATACAAAAAAATAAAACTCTGATGAAAGAAATTGAAGAAGAGCTAAATAATGCAGAATGATTCCATATTCATAAATTGGAACACTCGGTATTCTTAAGATGTCAGTTCCTTCCAATTTGATCTATAGCTGCAACACAATTCCAATCAAAATTCCAGTGAGCTGTTTTGTAGATATTTACAAAATGATTCTAAAATTCATTTGGAAAGGAAAAGGTCTGCAATAACCAACACAGTATTGAAGAAGAACAAGGTTGGAGGACTCATGCTTCCCAATTGCAAGGCTTACTAGACAGCTACATTAACCAAGACATCATGGTACTGGTAAAAGAATATACATGTTAATCAATATAACACATAAACTCAAAAATAGGTCCACACAAATGTGATAAATTGATGTTTGATAAAGGAGCAAAGGCAATTAAATGGAAAAAGGATGGTGTTCTCAACAAGTGGAAATGGAACCATTCAATGTCCACATGCAAAAACCAAAACCAAACAAACCTAGATGTACACGTAAATTATACCTTTAACAAAAATTGGATCAAAATGTATATCTAAATGTAAAATGCAAAACTATATATCTTCTAGAAGAAAACATAAGAGAATGGCTAGGGGGAGTCGGGTTTGTAGATGAGTTTTTAGATAAAACACCAAAAGTACAATCTAGGAAAGGAAATAGTATAAGGTCAATAAATTGGAATTGATTAAACTCAAAAGCTTCTGTTCTTTGAAAGACACTGTTAAGAAAATGAAAAGATAAGCCACAGGAAATATTTGCAAGCCACGTATTTTGTATAGGACTTGTGTCCAAAATAAACAAAAAAACTCAATAAGAAAAACAACCTAATTAAAAATGGGCAAATAGCTCAAAAGTCACCTCAATAAAAAAAAAGGATATACAGCTGGAAAATAAACATATGAAAAGATGCTCAAGTCATTTGTCATTATAGAATAAAACATTGATGAGATACCATCATATAACTTTTCATTTGACTAAAATTCAACAAAACCAACAAAACCAATTCCTCCAACTGTGTAACAACAGGAACTCTCATTCATTGTTTTGGTAATGTAAAATGGCAGTCACTTGGGAAGAGAGCTTGGAGATTTCTTACAAAACTAAACATAGTCTTACCATACAATCCACTAATTGTGCTCTTAAGTATTTACCCAACTTCTTTGAAAATGTATATACACATGAAAACCTGCATGTGAATGTTATAGCCACTTATTCATAAACATCAAAAAGTACAAGCAATGAAGATACCTTTTAATAGGGGAATGGATAACAAACTATGCTGTTCAAAGAATGGAATTTTATTCCATAATTAAAAAATATAAACTATCAAGACACAGAAAGACAACAAAGAATCTTAAATGATTATTGCTAAGAAAAAGAAGTCAGTCTGAAAAGGCTACATATCTTATGATTCAAATTATATGAAATTCTGGAAAAGGCAAAACTGTGATAGTAAAACCAAAAGCCATTACCTACCCATTTAACTCAGGCTACATGGTTGCCTATAAACAAGATAAAATTTGTTTAAAACAAAATACGTTTTGAAACATAGCATGGTATTTCTTCTCTCATGAAATCATTATGCTGCAGAAACGCTTTTTTTTTTTTCAAAGAATTTCCAATACTTTTGCCTTTGTGAATGCTGATATCAGTGTTTAAGTGGGAGAAACTGGCAATATTTGCTTGCTTTCAAGGCCTCTCATAGGTTGGTATTCTTATCATATTGGTTATTTGCCATTCAATGGAGTCTGTTTTTCAGTTTGATCGGCTTTAATTCGGCCTTCTAGGAAAGGATGTATGCCAACCAAATGGTCATATGTTACTTTACAATACTCAAGGTACATAAATACTCAAGTTGGCATGGCCAGTCTATCTCTCCTTATTCACAGAACAACAGTGGGATCTTGATCAAGTTACCTAGCTTCCTAAAATTCCTCATTTGAAAATAAGGTTATTGCAGGATTAGCAATAATCAACGTGAATCGCCTAGCACAGTGCCTTCCAAATAGTGCTTACTCAATATGTGGTACCTATTATAAAACAGAGTATAATCTGAAATTTGTTTGAAAAACGTGAAATTTTAGCAGAATGAGTTAGTTGAATGATTCTTAGGCTAATCACAGCCGGTTGCATCTACATGTCAGGACCAGAGCTTCCTTTCCAACCTATTGCCAAATGAGTTTGAGCCCAAGAGGGAAGGAAACATTTCCTATGGGAAGAGTTTAGATAAGTGATTGGCTCCAGCTGCTCTTCATTTCCTAGGCTAAAGGGACTTTATTTAGAGAATATTTCTTTAGAAATGGTATTTATTAAATCCATTTACTAAATTATAATCTTATTCAACCTGCTATCTTGAACATTTTCCCCTGGAATCTGGGGGTATTAGATAATCTCTTGGGTTTTTTTTTTCCTCTAATACATCCAATGGTATTCATCATGTGTGTATTTTATTACTTTAAATTTTACCTGTTAGTTTATGGTTTGGTGAGGGTGCCCATCTCACTGTAATCACCATGTACCTACAAATAGATTGGAATTTCCCTAACATCATGGAAAGTGAAAGCTATAAGGAAGTTGAATTCTATTTTGAGTTTAAATTCCTTAGTTGTAGGAGAGATGCTGGACTTATAACTCTTGAACCAATAAAATGTGGCAACACAACTGGCCAAGTTTGGAGATACAGTCAATGCCTGTCATCATTCAGTCTCTAAACACTAAGTCAACAAATATTTACTGGAAATTTAATAGATGCCCCCAGTAATTTTAATGTGGAAGACACTATGCTGAGTGCCTGGACACACATGTGATCTCTGTTCTCATGGAACTCAATCGAACATGTAAGGCCTTGGAGTGGAAATTTGAACAGTGTTTCATCTTCTATAAATGTCAACATTATATGAGATATTCATCACAAGATTTTCCAACCTCCATGAGTCAGAAGTCTCAGAATGAATCATTCTGGATAACTTTGCCTAGAAATTACTTATCATTTAATAACTTTACATGGAAATAACCCTAGAAACATAGGATTTGTGATTTTTTATGGAATTCCTGATTCTTTGTGGAAGAATGTGTTGACTATAACTGAACTTTTTCTAGGCTATTCAATTATCATTATGACTGTAGTCATCATATGTATTATGGCACACAGTACAGTTACAGTTTATTGAATTGGCGGAGAATTTGGCCCTCTAAGAAAATAAATAGAATACTATAGTAGTACTATAATACACTTAAAAATTAATGAAGAGTACAAAATAAATAAAATACTTTTTCCTTCTTGTGGCTACTTTGTATTTTTATTGAAACCGTTATTGAGATATAATTCACATACTTTAATCTCCACCCTTTAAACTGTATAACTCAGTGGTTTTAGTCACAGAGTTGTCAACTATCATAAATATCTAAATTCAGAACAGGTTCATCATTCTCAAGGGAAACTTCATAACCATTAGCAGTCACTTCCCATATACCCCTTATACCCTCTGGTAATCACTAATCTACTTTCTACTTTTCTGGATTTTCCTATTATAAATATTTCATAAAAATTGAATGATACAATATATGGCCTTTTGTATCTGGCTTCTTTTACTTAGCATAATGTTTTCAAGGTTTTTAGCATGTCAATCCTTCATTCTTTTTAGCACTGAATAATATTCCAATGTATCAGCCCACTATATTTTGTTTATCTATTTATCCATTGATAAATATTTGGGCTGTTTATTTCCTTGGCTCTTATGAGTAGCTGCAATGAACATTTGTGTCTAAGTTTTATATAAACACATATTTTCAATTCTGTTGGATATAGACTTAAAAGTATAGGATATAGCAATGCCTGAGAGTTTCAGTTTCTCTAACATTTGTTATTACGTGTCTTTCTTATTATAGCCATTCTAGTGGGTGTAAAGTATCTCATTGTTTTGATTTGAATATCTTGATGGCTAATGATTTTGAGCATCTTTTCATCTGCTTAGTGGTCATTTGCATGTTTTCTTTGTAGAAATGGTTATTCAAGCCTTTTTATCCATTTTTTGCCCAGATTGTCCTTTTGTTGTTGAATTGTAAAAGTTACTTATATGTTCCTGCTAAAGTTCCTTGTCAGATATATTATTTGCGTATATTTTCTCACATTTCATGAGTTGTCTTTTCACTTTCTTCACGGACTCCTTTGAACCACAAAGATTTCCAATTTAATGACATCCAACTTGTCTGTATTTTCTTTTATTGCCTGTGCTCTTTGGTATTATGTCTAAGAAACTATTGCCTAATCCAAGGCTTTGAAGATTTACACCTGTGTTCTTCTAAGAGTTTAAGCTTTTAGCTTTTACATTTAAGTCTTTGATCCAGTTTGAGTTAATTTTTGTATAAGGTATAAGAGAAGGACCTGGCTTTATTCTTCTACATGTGGATATCCATTTGTACCAGTAGTATTTATTGAGAATACTATTCTTTTCCCCCATTGAATTATGCTTGTTCTCTTTTTGAAAATGAATTGGCCACTAATGAAAGGGTTCATATCTGTATTATTAATTCTATTCCATTGATCTATATGTCTGTCCTTATGCCACTAACATAATGTCTTGATTAATATAATTTGCAGTGAGTTGTGAAATCAGGAAGTGTGATTCCCTTTGTTTTTTGTCTAGATTGCTTTGGTTATTCTAAGTTCCTCAATTTCCGTATGAATTTTAGTACCAGCTTGTCAAGTTATCCTAAAAAAAAATACAGCTAGATTTTTTTTAAGTTTTCTTTTTTATTTTATTTTATTTTATTTTATTTGAGAGAGAGAGAGAGAGAGAGAGAGCTCA
This sequence comes from Panthera onca, assembly GCF_046562875.1. Classification (NCBI taxonomy): domain Eukaryota; kingdom Metazoa; phylum Chordata; class Mammalia; order Carnivora; family Felidae; genus Panthera; species Panthera onca. The sequence continues at coordinate 159,349,017 of NC_138342.1, forward strand.
CACAACCAGGAGAGGGGCAGAGGGAGAGTGAGAGAAAGAATCTTAAGCAGGCTCCATGCCCAGAGCCCAATACAGGGCTTGATCTCACAACCAAGAGATCATGACCTGAGCCAAAATTAAGAGTCAGATGCTTAACTGACTGAGCCACCTAGCCACCCCTACACCTAGAATTTTGACACAAACTGAGTTAAAACTTCAGATCAATTTGAAGAGAATTGCCGTTTTTTGTTTTTTGTTTTTTAATTTTTTTTTTTAACGTTTATTTATTTTTGAGACAGAGACAGAGCATGAACGGGGGAGGGTCAGAGAGAGAGGGAGACACAGAATCTGAAACAGGCTCCAGGCTCTGAGTGGTCACACAGAGCCCGACGCGGGGCTCGAACTCACAGACTGTGAGATCGTGACCTGATCTGAAGTCGGCCGCTTAACCGACTGAGCCACCCAGGCGCCCCAAGAGAATTGCCGTTTTAATAATACTTAGTCTTTCAATCCATGAGCATGAGATGTCTTTCTATTTCTTTAGATCTTCTTTAATATCTTTCAACAAAATTTTTCAGTGTTCATTGTACAAATCCTGGATGTCTTTTATTAAATTTATTCCTGAATATTTAAATTTTTTGATGCTGTTGTAAATGGAATTGTTTTCTTAATTTATTATCAGATTGTTGATTGCTAGTGTATAGAAATACAATGTATCTTTGTTTATTGATATGTATCCTGAAAACTTGCTGAAGTTGGTAGTTTTAATAGATTTTTGTGTGTGTATTCCTTAGGATTTTACATATAAATGTAAGATTGTGTCATATGCAGATAGAGTTACTTTTACTTCTGTTTCTCTTATCTAGATGTCTTTCCTTTCTTCCTTCTTTTTCTTTTTCTTTTCTTTCCTTTTCTTTCTTTCTTTCTTTTCTTTCTCTTTCTTTCTTTCTTTCTTTCTCCCTTTCTTCCTTCCTTTCTTTCTCCCTTTCTTCCTTCCTTTCTTTCTCTCTTTCTCTCTTTCTCTCTTTCTTTCTTTCTCTCTTTCTTTCTTTCCCTGATTGCCCTACCTAGAACCTCCAGTACAATGTTGAAAAGAAACAGTGGGGTTTGTTGGGGCACCTGGGTAGCTCAGTCGGTTGAGAATCTGGCTTCGGCTCAGGTCATGATCTCACAGTTTGTGAGTGTGAGCCCTGCTGTGCTGACAGCTCAGAGCCTGAAGCCTCCTTCTGATTCTGTGTCTCCCTCTCTCTCTGCCCTCCCCCTCTCGCATTCTGTCTCTTTCTCTCAAAAATAAATAAATGTTTAAAAAATTAAAAAAAAAAAAAGAAACGGTGGGAGTTGGCAACTTTTGTCTTGTGCCAATCATACTGTTGTTGTTTTCTTTTTTCCTGGCATTCAAGATTCTTTCTTTGTCTTTGGTCTTCAAAGTTTGATTATAATGTAGCTATTATCCTACTTGGAGTATGATGAGATTTTTAGACATATAGTTTAAGGTTTTCATTTAATTTGGGAAGTGTTTGGTCATTATTCATTCAAATATTCTCTTTGCCCCTTTCTCTCCACTCTTTCTGAGGTTCTCATGTGTAAGTTGTTTTCTAGTTTTCTGAATCTCTGTTCATATTTCTTCATTTCCCCCCTATTCTTTATATTAAATAGTCTCCATTGACCTATATTCAAGTTTGTTGATTTATTTGTACCAGTTCAAATCTCTTGTTGAGCCCCTCTAGTATAAATATTTCCCTCCCCCCAAAAACAAATAATCCAATTAAAAATGGGCAGAAGACACAAACAGACATTTCTCCAAAGAAGACATACAGATGTCTAACAGACACACAAAAGGATGCTATACATTACTCATCATCATCAGGGAGATGCAAATCAAAACCATAATGAGATACTACTTCATACCTGTGAGATTGGTGAAAATCAAAAACATGAGGAACAACAAATGTTGGTGAAGATATGGGAAAAAAAGGAACCTTCATGCACTGGTGGTGGAAATGCAAACTGGTATAGCCACTGTGGAAAACAGTATGGAGTTTCCTCAAAAATGAAAAATAGAACTACCATTTGATCCAGTAATTACACAATGGGATATTTACCCAAAAACTATGAAAACACTAATTGAAGGGGAAATATGCACCCCTATGTTTATTGCAGAATTATTTATAATAGCTAAACTATGGAAGCAGCTCAAGTGTCTATCAATGGATGAGTAGATGAAGAAGATATGGTATATACACAATGGAATGTTACTCAGCCATAAAAAAGAATGAAATCTTTCCATTTGCAAGGACATAGATAGATCTGAAAGGTGTAACGCTAAGTGAAATAATCAGAGAAAGACAAGTACCATACAATTTCATTCATATGTGGAACTTAACAAACAAAACAAACGAAAAAGGGAAAAAAAGAGATAAACCAAAAAACAAACTTAACTATAGAGAACCAACTAGTGGTTACCAGAGGGGAAGTAGGTGCGGGAATGGGTTAAATAGGTGATGGGGATTGAGAGTACACTTACCATGATGAGCACTGAGTAACATATAGAATTGTTGAATCACTATGTTGTATACCTAAAACTACTATAACACTGTATGCTAACTATACTGGAATTAAAATTAAAAAAAAAACTTAAAAATATATTTTCAGTTATTATACTTTTCAACTCCAGAATTTCCATTTGGTTCTTATTTTCTATCTCTTTATTGATATTCTGTATTTGGTGAACATTGTTCTCATAATTTTCTTTAGTTCTTTAGACATGGTTTCCTCATTTTTTAAATTGTATTTATGATAGCTGTTTTAAAATCCTTGCGTAGTAAGTCCTGGGTCTTGGGCTTCCGCAGGGACAGTTTCTATTGACTGCTTTTTTGCTACTTTTTTTGCTATGTATGGGCCATACGTCATTGATATTGGTGTCTCATAATATCTTGTTAAAAACCACATGTTCTTAATAATAGAAAGCAGCAACTCTAGAAATTATTTCCCCCCTCACCCTAGAGTTTGCTGTTGTTCATGTTCCTGTTGTTTGTCACAAAACTTTTCTGAAATAATTTTTTAAAGTCTGTATTCTCTGTGGTATGTTGACACTGAAGACTTTACACACTCACTTTCTGGTTAGCTAATGATTGCACTGAGATTCCCTTAAATGCCTCGAACCAATAAATCTCTCCACCTTTGCCAAGGGGCTCTGTGTGCAGTTGGGGAGTGCCTTCAACACCCTAGCAGTTTACATCTCTGTGTAGACTCTCCAGGGCAGCCACAAATAAGAGATCAGGGATGTCTCAAGTCTCTTGGGCATCATGTGCACAGTCCTGTACATGCATGTGCTTCCTTTTAGATTCCTAGAATGAATAAATCAAAGCTTGTCGAGCTCCCATGGACTCCCCCTTCTCCACTTTTGCCATTTAAGGAATTTTTGGCTCTCCTTTTGTTTGTTACACTGTTATCTCTTCTTCAATATCTGCAATTTAAAGCAACTGCTACTCCCCAGTTTTGGAAAATTCTTCAGGAGTACTAGCTATTCCCACTGAGGAAAATCCGAATCAGGTCATATGAAGGCAGACCTTTATTTGTGGGTGGGTATCTCCAGGAAGCTTCCATAAAACTCAATGACATTTTATATGGGACTTTTGGGGAACCCAAGATCTGTCCTTCCCCCTCCAGTGGCTGCTAGACTGCTGATTTTGTGGATACTGAGATTGTGAGGCTGTTGGATTCTAAAGCTACGTCAGAGCTGGGAAGAGGGTAATGAGATTAAGGCAAGTTAAATGCACAAATTCACTGGGTTTTTTGTTTGTTTTGTTTGTGTTTTGTTTTGTTTTTTTGTTTGTTTGTTTTTTACCAAGACTCTGCCATTTTCCTTTAACTAAACACTCCTTAATTACTTGAAGCCTCTGGTTAATTTTCAGAATTCTGAAAAAAGTTGACTTTGGAAGTTTCTGTCCATATCTCTTGCTTTTATGAAAGAATAGATTTTTGGAGGTCCTTACAGCCATTCTAGAAGTACTTCACCATGGCTACTTTTTCTAGTTTTTCATCTTCATATTAAAATTGCCATGATCCTTTAAACTGATATAAACCATCTCTTTGCAGAAACTACTCTCTTCAACAATAATTTATCATTTCTAATCTACAAATTAAAAAACCCAAACATTTTAGAATTATAGATAAGCATGCACAAATTTAACATTAACAAACGCCATAGGGACTTTGTGATATCCTTGATCTGTGCAAAAGTTATTTTTAAATGATGCCAGGATGTGTTCTAGCTCAGGGGTCAGAAAATTATGGCCTGAGGGCCAAATCCAGCCTACCACTTATTTTAGTATGGCTTGAAATGGCAGGACAGTGTGTTTAATTTTCAGTGACAGTATAGCTGTGCTAAAAGAATGCAATATATGTTGATATTATCAGATTAGGTACTTATTACAGTATTCCTTATTACAGCAAAGCACTGGTTTAAAAAATTAGAAAATTTAAAAAGACTGTTTAATCACAGTAAATTTGCACCCAAAGTTTGTTTATGAGTAGCTTATTTGGTAACCAAGCAAGAGAAGTCATTTATTGATGGTAAGTCAATTAAATTGTTTTTGCAACAGCCAGCAAGGGTGTCCAGAGAAAATATAATGGTGTAATACTATTAGCCCTTCAGCAGAAACAGTTGCTTGAAGAGTTTACATTGGGAGCAATAACAATAGTTAATTAAAAAATAAGCCAAAAGATTTTGAGTGGTTTCCTTTGGCTCTTTGTGAGTCAACAAATGTTACTGATACTGTCCAGTTGTTCGTTATTAAGGGAGCCAATGCTGAATTTGAAGTAACTGAAAAATTAGCCTCTGTGAATAGTCTGCATGGCACAACTACCTGTGAAAATATCTTCAAAAAAGTTGAGAAAACACTAAGCCAGTACAATCTGAAGTGGAACCCACTAAGATGTATTACAACTGATAATGGTAAAAAATACGTGTAGAACAGAAAAAGAAAATCCTACTTAGAAAAATTTACAAAGCTTGTGAGTGCAAGGTGTGTAAACACTGTGGTTATTCATTATAATACCCATAGCAGGTGTTTTATGGGAAATACATGAATTTATCATATTTGTTTGGCCAAGAGTGTCAATGGTGAATTTCATTTGCTCTCATGGACACTATTATTAGTGCTGTGAATTTTTCTCAGAAATATAAACTCAGTATTTGATTTGCCCTACCACAAAGCAGTTCAAGAGCTTAGCATTGAAAAGATTTAATGTGATTTTTTGAGCTGTGGGTCAAAACAAATTTTTCTGGAGAACTGCCCTCAAGCACTATCATAGAACATTAAGTGGCTTCAAGACTTAGCATTCACTGTAGATTTTATAATGTTTCTTAATGAAACCAGCATCAAATTAAAAGACAAAACAAAGCTTATATGCAAAACTTATTCTGTCTAAAGTCTTTACAATTATCATTCTTTGAATCACAAATAATCCCATACTTCTTTCTATACTTTCCATCATGTCAGAAGTTACAAGAAGTGAGATCATTATCTCCACACACATTTGGAGTGGGCATATTTTCTGATCTCAGTTCCAGGAATGTTTTTTTGGTTTTGGTTTTGGTTTTGTGTTTTGTGTTGTTTGTTTGTTTGTTGTTGTTGTTGTTGTTGTTTTACCTTGATGCAAGTGCAAAGGAAATTTCTACGTTTTTAAGTTTATTTAACTATGCAGTTGAGGCATCGCCACCTAAACTTCCATTGTAAGTGATTGATCTGCCATATAATGACCTGCCAAAAGACAAATATTGAAAGAAGAGTTTAATATAATTCTGTAAATGCCTTCTAAGTGATGCATATGCTCAATTAGAATCATATGCTCATGGGGTACGATCAGTATTTGGTAGTACCTATCTGTGTAAACAGACATTTTCAAAGATTATATATGTTAAACCTTATTAGGGTCAGCATTAACATAAGAACATTTGCAATTAATTTTGATGACAGAGAACACTAACTATGAATGTCAATTAAGGAAGATCCCTTTAAAAATTTCTTTGTTTTGATTAGTAGATCCGTAATACAAAACTGTATTTAGTAGTAGTAGTAGTAGTAGCAATAGTAGTAGTATATTTTGAATACTATCAATGAGAGATTGTGAAAATTTAATTTCTCTCTTATATAGCTACCTGCAAAATACCACTTTTGCTTCTTGGCCTGCGATATTTCACATACTATCTCCCCAGCCACTTCACAGAAAAAAATTTGTCAATCCTTTTCTAGATAGATAGTTGACCAGTATTTTATTAGATGTCTGGAAATAATAGGTAAAGATTAATTTTAGGATAATTTCACAAAGGCAATAATTCTCATCCCAAACTTTTACTAAAAGTTTTGAAGTTAAAAGGGTATTGAAGAGCTTGGAAAAGTAGAGAGGCAAATAAGGAGTACCCACATAAAGAGCAATTTGACTCTACAATTATATAATCTCAATTTTCCACTGAAACAAACAAAATAATATGATGATGATGAAAATTTAAGAGATTATTTTGTTTCAGTAGAGTCAAATTGCTCTTTATGTGGGTACTCCTTATTTGCCTCTCTACTTTTCCAAGCTCTTCAATACCCTTTTAACTTCAAAACTTTTAGTAAAAGTTTGGGATGAGAATTATTGCCTTTGTGAAATTATCCTAAAATTAATCTTTACCTATTATTTCCAGACATCTAATTGAGGAGAGCACCTTTTAGGATGAGCACTGGGTGTTGTATGGAAACCAATTTGACAATAAACTTCATATATTGAAAATAATAATAATAATGATGATGATAATTTAAAAGATTAAAGAATCAAAGAGTAGAATAAAATAACCATTAAGACACCCGAAACCTGGTGTGGTTACTGTTAGACTTTTCCCAGCATCCTGAGTGAGAGAGAATAGGCTCCTTTCACATGCTCTAATGATTGAGATGGGGAGAAGATTTCACAGAGCATATAATTTCTTTTTTCTTTCACAGAGTGATGAGAGCTCAGATATAACTTGGAACCTATTTCCATGGAGATTTTGAGGTGGAGGAGAAAGAGATGATAGGAAGGCAGTTGCATTCTTTCAAAATAGTCAAGAAACTACTCATCAGGAAGGCAGATATCATTTACATTTATATTAACTGTCTATGTAATTGTATACAGATGCCAATTTATTCTAATGTATAAAAGCCAGAGTTTCTTAGCTGAAGCCTTTGACAGTGCACTATTTGGGGTCTTCCACTTGGTCTGCATGGGCAGCAAAGAGGGATAGGCATGCACTTCTGCCTGTTGGGTGACTAGTGTTGGACCATCGGGTGTTCTTGTCCCTAGTGTGAGATAGGGCAAGAAAGATACAAGGCAAAACTCACTTACCAACATGCACAGGTTCCATGGCACGGGGGACATTTAGGTGAGACATACAAAGGAATTTTATTGCCAAAATGTGTATATATGTGCGTATGTTTGGTGGTGATTTTTAAATTACAGCAAAGTTTCCAGAAAGTTTATAGGATCATTCTCTCCTCTCCTCTCCTCTCCTCTCCTCTCCTGTCTTCTCTTCTCTTCTCTTCTCTTCTCTTCTCTTCTCTTCTCTCTCTCTCTCTCCCCCTCCCCCCTTCTTCCCTCCCTCCTTCTCTCCCTCCTCTAAAAGGCTGGAACTAAGTAAAGAATATTGCAAAGTTCCTTCTGGAGCTTAAGCAGTAGAGGTAAGAGGTGGAGCATCCAGATGGTTTCTTGATGCAACAGGCCTTGGCTTCAGGAAATCCAGATGTGAATGTTACCTTTATAGTCACATATAAGAAAAGTTAAGGACTTGATGTGCTGCAGAAACTTAATTTCAAATTAGAGGTGAACAGAACAAGAGGAACATTCTACTTCTTTCCTCCTTCGTTCTCATTCATCTTTAACTTAAAGAGCTAAAACATAGGGAACCTCTAAGGAGAGTGCTTGTGACCCTCCTGCCTTGTTAAGGCCATATCACTCTGCAGATCCCCTTCTATGTCCCCCATGTGAGGGAATAAAAAAACCTGACTCTACCTTTCATCCCTAATAACAGCCCCGCTTTAATCACTTCTTCTTGTTAAAGAACACTAACCACAGCCCCACAGCCTTTTCCCTCTCCCACCCCCCAGAGGCTCCTACTTCTAACTTTTCACCTTTAATCAAGGCACACCACTTAAAAAAAATAGCCTTCATGTAGTCCATTGAGCAGAAGGAGGGCCCCATGTCATGAGTGATCCCAAGTGGCCTCCACCGCCATTATCTCCATTGCTTCTTGACAGGTCACTGGTGCTAAGTAAAATGTTACAACACTCAGGATGCCTTTATTCAACAGCCTTCCCTCCAGTGATGGCTTCCAGATGGGAGGAAATTTTAAAAGCCTGTGACCCTCAACACATCATTAGGTCCTTTCAGTGTTTCCAAAAACCTGTAGTCCCCAGCACACTAATAATCTCTCCTTGTTGACATTCAGCAACAAGAATGTCAGAGAAACTAAGGAATGTAGATAAGGAGACTTCACAAATAACTTCCTATTTAAAAAAGAAAATCCAGTAGCATTCATGTAACCTGCAATTATTTTTGTTTCCTCTGCACAGCTTGTATCTTTCAATGTGATAGCCCTCCCTCACCTCACACACACACACACACACACACCAGTAATATTTTGATGGATGCTATTTTTTCCTGTCCTAATTTCTTCAGTGGCGGGGGGAGGCTGTTATTATTATTGATAATTGCCCAGACCAAGCTTCTCACCCAATGCATGAGGAAATAATTTTTGTCATGCTAATCTCTGACCCAGGCTCAATCCCATAAAACCTCAGAAACTATAAATACAATGAAAAATTTGCTAGTTTGCAGATATTTCAAATTCCTACTTCCTACCTCCATATCCCACCAAAAAGGCAAAAGTCTTTTGCCTGAAATTCTCATTTGCTTCAATAATGTGTGTCAGGATCAAAAGTATCAGTAACTGACTTGATCTTTCCGTTGCTAGTCCACAGAGCAGAGAAGATTGTATCCCAAACTCTGGAAAATAGTTTTCATTTAGGTCAACCTCTGTGTTTAGAATGTCACTTGATATTTAGAAGGTGTTGGGGGGATAGAAAAGAGCACCCTAAAAGTATAGCCTCATGCTGAAAAGATGGGCTGTGGAGACTGTTCTCCTGAGATGTGAGGTTTGCTCTGAGCCCCAGGCTCCTCTACCCGCAGCACAAACTCCAGCCTTTATTAAAGGTACCTACTGCTTTGGGTCATGCCTCATTTGTGCTCAAATTGTAGGAAATCCCAAATGCAATATCCATAAAATATAAAGGGATTTAAATGAGGGTCTGTCTGGGGAGTGGGTGAGGAAGAGGGAAACTGTCTTTTTTTATCTTTCTCCTTGATCATCTGTCTGGTAACAATTTAAATTCTGAGGTGCCTACATGTATATTTTCACAGAAAATGCTCTGCAGAAAGCTGTCAGTTTATACCCATCAGAAATAAAGCAAAGCTTAACAGAGAGATGCTCAAGTGAAAGCTCAGATGTGGGTTTATCTACTAGAAGCACCATCTTATTATTGTCTTCACCTGGTCTGGGACCACTCTGACTTGTGTCTAATTTCTAAGCAAGATGGTGGGAAAAAACCGGCTTTGTGGAGATTTTAAATTGTAAACATTGAAATCAGAGGCCATAGATTTGATAGACTCCATCTGTAAAGCAGCATTTAAAGGCAAACTGAACACTCTATTCACAGCTGATTTGGTTTACATTAGAACACAGTCTACAGATTATGTAGACTGAAATAAGATTACACTGAATACAATGATGCCCTGAATTTTATCATGTCTCCTTTTTAAAATGCCATTCACAGATTTTTTTAAAACAAATCATACCTACAATCTTTACTATTAAAGTTTATAATACCACCATGATTTCTTATGCAAAGAATCAAGAGACAGGAACCAGAGGCAGGAAGTTGGAAGATAGAATTCACTGGAACCTACTTGTCTTAAAACATATGGGGCTCTGACCACCCAACTGTCTTTCCTTCCACTGAACATCAACCAAATCCGCCTACAAGCAAAGAGGCAGGTTTTCTGGGCATAGTGTTTCAAGTGTTTTATTCTCCCTTCCCTTTTCCTCCCTCCCTGGGAGCTTTTTCCCATTCTGGTAGTGGAGGGTCCAGTTTTAGTGCTGAAAGTCTCCTGTACTGGGAACCTCCAGTTCTGAACACACAGCAGCAGCCACTCCCGTCCTTTCCTAGGGTTTTCCACAAGGCAGAAGAGGGCATGATGATTTAGAGATAACCACCAGCCTGCTGCCAACATATGGATTATCCCCTGAGATTTCATGGCAGGTTTTCTTGCATTCTGCCTTGTGGTAACAGAGTCTCAGCAAGGATATCTGGTCAAGCTGGTCATTAAGGTGCAGAACCAGGTGCACACTTTGCCTTTCTCATGAAAAAGGAAGTGATCACCGAGGCCTTTCTAACAAGGACAGGGCTTGTGCTCTCCTCCTTCCTGAGATTCTTACCTGGTTTCTTGGTCCCAAAAGTGTCTGAGAACTCACGGGAACCCTCTCCATTTGCTCATCTATAGGTTCCTAGGGGAATGGATTGTAAAAAAATAACCCATGTTTTTAAACCTTAAGTTTCCCTCAAGGTAAAAAACAATGCCTTATTATGAATAAGTGGCAACAAGGTGAAACCCAGAAAAATGAAATCATAACATGGCCATAAAGGGTCATATTTGAAAATTTGACTATACACCTGTGTAGTATGTGTAAATGTGTGCAAGACAGAGAGAGAAAGAGACAGGAACAGGATAGAGTGGGAAGCACTGGTTATATAACTTGGCCCTCACATTCCCAAATTTTAGGTGATTGTCCTTTTCCTAGAACATGAAAGGTGGTAGTCAGAATTGACAAGCAATTAGTATTTTCAGATTAAGTGTAAACTGAATCACCTTGTCACTATACACGAAGTCATCAGAGAGAAGACAGCTGTAGCCTTCAAGATACAAAGTCCTTAGTAGTACCAAAGGGATCCTGGGACAGAAGATATTCCCTCCATTTTTGGTGGGAACTTGATCACTACCTTCAAGGTACAGTTTCAGTAGAGTTTTCCAAAGACTGAACCAAGAAGGACACTGAAACTCTTGGGCACACTGACACATTCCTCCCCACTCCTTCCCAACGCTCAGCCAAGGGGCTTGTCCTTTCTATGCTAAGCCTTTAAAACTTGTTACTTTAATTTAACTCAAGTCTTGAGCAAAAAATACATTGTTCTGCAACCAGGCCAGAAAACTCTCCTAAGAATTTACAAGCCACCTATGGAGTTTTAAAAGGGCTTCAGATAGAATGGTTACATGCCAGGGTTTCCTAACACATCCAAAAATGTGGCCTGCAAAAGAGTGAGAGAGAAAAAAGAAATGTTGGTGCCTTTTAAACTTTATAATAGATACCAATGAACAGTGGAGGATATCATCCACTAGTAGATCATCTTCAAGAACAATCTAAGTCAAGTCTGTAACTTTGAGGAAATAATGACAGCAGACTTAGAGTCTTGGAAACTGTATTTCCTGACCTGACACTGACGCCTACCCCACCTTAACAGAGGATTTCCTACATGGCTTGATCTCTCTCTTCCATCAGATGTCACCATTGGAAACTGAAGGCACATGGTCCTTCGCTTCTATTTTCCTTTAAGTGATAGGATTCATGTAGGATAAGTTGCTATGCACATGGAAGAATAAAAATACTCTTCGGAATGGTTCCAGGGAGCAGAGAGGAAAGAGCCTGCCTTCCTTAGCTGGGACGTGTTCACGCTTGTACTCAAAAGATAATTGGCTTCGTGCATATGAAAGCAGCTCCGAGGAAGGCAGTCATCAGCAAGGAAAGCTAGAGCCTTCATCCCCATGCTCTCTGGACATCCACCAGTGGACTGGCTACAAAAGCTGTTCTCACCCAACACACTAGACCTGTCAGCCTCTGAATATGGAAATCAGAGACCTGACTCTGAGAGGAATTCAGAATTTGATGCTTCCTGGATGCTCCCAGGTGGAAGTGTCCTACTTTGCTTGCACAAAGAGAAGCCCATCTTGTGACCAGTGAACTACCCTGCCTTCATCCTAAACATGTCCGCTGAGGGCCCTCTCAGGGAACTCCTACCATATTTCTTGCCAGTTTCTCCTATACAGAAAGGTCCTTCACCCTGGAAACTTCTACCTCTGGTTAGGGTGTGGCTTTTCCTTTTTGCCCTGAATGACCAGGATGGTGTTCTGTGGCACCTCTTGCCTCCAATAGCATCAGCCTTTATGTTCTAATCTTCATTTCCTAGTTATAAGACTGCTAGTGCTGCACATTCCCATAGGTGATTTATTATTCTCTTTAGGAAGGTATATTTCTGCAAGGATCATGTCATTTGCAAGGCATACGACAGAAGGGAGCTTTAGTTAAGAGATGGTGAAATAAGTTGCATCAGGTTTTGCTTGGCAAGGACACCAGATGGATGCCTTTATGATGAAGTGGGGCTCCTCCAGCCTTTTCTTTTATGCAGGTCTCCAACAGGTGTTTCCTCTAAGGCATATCTGTTTTCCATAACATCAGAATGAAGAAAGATGTTGTCTGTGACAGCTTGTGTACATAGATCATGCTTTTATTATGATAGAAAAGTGTACAGCGATTGATTTGGTATCCCGAGTCAAGCTAAAATGTGCTGGGGAGATTATTCTCCTTTTGCCTAAAAGACCAGGAGTCCTCGTTATGGCGATGGAGGAAGGGGCAGGAAGAGGGAGAAGGAGGGGAAAAGTGAAAAGGCTGAAGAAAGTGACCAGAAGGAAAACAGTAGCAGTTTTTGCACACTTGAATGAAGAGAGCGGAGAGCAGGAAGACACCTCCCTGAAGGTAACCTGGGTATATTATATCAGTATCTGAGGGATGGTGTCTAGGAATCTATCTACACGTGGAGAGAAAAGTAGGTTGTATGAATGAGTGCCATAGCCAGTTCTCCAGATCCTGATAAAAATCAAAAACAGACTCATCTTAGGTATGAACCCTGGTGAGTTTCTTTAACAAGCCTGGCATAAAGCCATCACCACGGTTCTATCTAGTACCATTAAGAGAGCCTGTATGGCTCTTAGAATTAGGAGTTAGAGCTCACGAGTTATGGAATTTGTACACAAATTCTAAGAGCCGTATTTAAACCACCAAAAGCCATGTTAATTTGAAAGAACAAGATAACCCATTTTGGTTAAACTGACCTTGAGGCTTGCGTTGCAACATTCTCTGGCTAGGTAAATGACTAGAATCCACCAGGTTTATAGGGAGTCTTAAATGGTGACGAAGATAAAGGATTGCACCTCAGTCTTGGCCAATCTCACTGGCAATAAGCTCTTAATTTCCAAACCCTTCTCCCATGGCAGCTTCTCTGTCTGGGTCTTCTGACACTTCTAAGCTGACAATCTTAAGTTTAAGTAAGTTCCTTTGTCTGAAAAATTATGACTTAAGATAGCAATTTAGAAACTGACTTGGTTAAAGACATCAAAATTGCTTGATAATTATCTTACAGTCTGAGCCTTTGGGCCAGGTGTTGAATAACAAGCTGTATTAATTCACAGAAAGAAAAAAAAACCTTCACTTGCAGCACAGAGTGCAATATGTTGTATTTCTCCCAGGATGTTTGATAAAATCTCACAGGAGAGTACTCTCATAATGTACTCATTACTGGGGCCGAACCTATCATGTGACATTGTACAGTATGTCCCAAAAGGTGTTTCAAGAGATAGTGACAGGAATTTTTAAATTGGTAAATGAATATATCAAATAAGTAAATGGTAAACGTGTGTGTGGTCTAACAAGTGTGTGAAACACTGGATTATATAAACTTTCAAGGATTTCTTTTTTGCGAGACTTTTCTGAACCTTTCATACGCTAAGGCACAGTGTGAATCTCAAAGAGAGGGCATCTTTCTCAAAGGTTATTTGACTGCAGAAAGCATTTCCTCAGGACTTCTCCAGTTACTACAATTCCGTGCAACATGTCTTTTAGAAAAGGCATTTCTGTCAGAAGAAGATGCATTTATGCTATGGTAACAACCACGAAATCTTAGTGGCTTAGCACCACAAAGGTGTATTTCTTTTTCCCGTGACACATCCAACACAGGTCAGTGAGGCTAGGGCCCTCTGCTCCACTTGGGTGTTCATATTGTCAGGCTGGCTGGTCATCACTTAAGCAGGTTACGAGAGAGCCTGAAGAATCACACAGGAGTGTGTCACTACCTGAGCCATCACTTCTCACATTTCATTGGTCAGAACTGGTCATGTGACTCCACAGCTGCCCATATACTAAGGAAGGAAAGGGAAATTGGGTATTCTGAGCACCAGTAATGTCAACCTTAGCAGTATATTGAAACACCAGCTTTACTGTTTGTTAGCACTTTGACTTTTATCCATAAAACAAGGAGTGGTCTTTAAAGTGTCTGGCAGAGACTACAATGATCATTAAGTATTTCAGTTACTCCCTATGCTCTGTTAAAGCTAGCAGGAGCCATCTGACTAGGTTTGGCCACTGGAATGTAAGCAAAAATGATGGCTTGTCACTTTGGGCCAATGAAATTAAAAGCCCGGTCTTGGGGTGCCTGCGTAGGTCAGTGGGTTAAGCGTCCAACTTTGGCTCAGGTGAGCCATCTCATGGCTTGTGAGTTCAAGCCCTGAATCGGGCTCTGTGCTGACAGCCCAGAGCCTGAAGCCTGCTTCAGATTCTGTGTCTGCCTCTCTCTCTCTGCCCCTCCCTGGCACATGCCCTGTCTCTCTCTCCTTCCAAAATAAATAAAACGTTAAAAAAATTTTTTAAAGCCCAGTCTTGATTCTCCAGTTCTTTTCCCTTGCCTTAACAACTGAGAAGGATGTGAGTTCCAGGTGTGTGAACCTAAGATGGTATAGCCTCTGTGCCCTTAAAGGTTGGGATGGCTGCATGGACTACAGGCACCTGCTTGCCTGAGGAAAATACATGGTGTGAGTGAGAACCCGGGTTATGTTCAGCCCCTGGAATTTTGAGGTTATTTCTGCAGACTAAGCCTTGATTCTCCTGACTCAGATAGTCTCTTTCAACTCCGAACTTTCTGTGCTTCCAGAAGGGTTTCCTCTCTTCTCTACTGAGCAAATATTCATTCCTTTGGATGCGAGGAGATTTTTCCAAAGATCATCTAACGCTTTCAGTGGTTGAGCATATCCATGACAAGCATTGTGCCCAACTCCAGTGTGGGGTGATCACGTGGAGGGCTTTGCCAAGACTTAAACCAAGATTAGAGCAGAGTTTAGTCAAATGCAGGCCAGGGATGGAAGCTGTAAAGAATGCAAAACACATGGAGTAAGTGAGGATGTTTCAACAGGGCCTCATATTCAACAGGGCCTCATACACAAAGATATAGAAAAGAGAGGGGAGGAAAACAGGCCAAGGAAAGAGACAGCATTCATGACTCAATCTCACAGCCTTTTAAATTCTATATTCAGGTGCCCAAAACACCTCCCATGATTTCTTCATCACTGCAGTAGCAAAATTAAGAGCAAAAATAACTACCTTTAAGGCAGTATAATGTAAGGTAAAAGGAGAGACTGATAGGTCTGTTAAATACACACACACAACAGGCTTAGTATGTCTTCAGCTGTGATACACTCATTGGTGTCCTTCAGACATGAATCTTTATTCGGGACTCTCACAGACTGAAGGTCACTTTCCTTGTGTTGTTTGCACTTTGAGTGCAAGGTTCTAATGAGTCTGACATCTTGGCTTTGTTACATTAGTGCCCCAAACGTTCTCAGCTAACTCTCCATTCTCCCTACTTAGGACTTTTCTGTATGAACCAGAACCGGGTTGTGACCAGCTTGATGAGAGCGGCATGTTTCACTGGTGCAGAGCAATTGCTTTGGACAGAGTGATTCTGGTAGGTGATCTTGCACCAAATCTCAAATAAAATAAAGCTAGTCATCTAGGGAAAGTAAGTCCTTACACTAGTTATAAGCGCCTGCCATTTCTCTTTGTACACTGTGAATTTCAAAGGAAGGACACATTCCTCTCCACCCATATGAATGGTATGCAGGGTAACAGATGTAGCATTTGACAAAGACGATGTGGGTAATATGCTGGGATTTGAAGCAATCAGATCAGATTGTTCAACTACTTTTTCCCTCCTTTCAGGGTTTAGCTGAGTCAGTTATTTAGAATAATGTTCTCCTGACACTTTGCTGTTTTGCTAGTAAATCTAATTAATTTCAGTGCACCAGGGAAACCATTTACAAGAACTCTGAAGCCTTTCTTTTTTAAAAAGTAAATAAACATTATCCTAATTATTGGTTTTAAAGTTTGGATTTTCTATAGTGGTTTTTCTTAAAGCCGGCTGTACTTAAGCGTAATACATTAGGCAAGAGTGTATCTCCCAGATGCATAACCTGGATGAATCCTAATAGATATTAGAATCCTGTCCCTGCCTCTGTTTTCTCAAGGAAATGAACTAACTCAATTTACTGAAATGCCAGCAACTAAGATGTAAAAAGTCTGTATCCTAATCCAGGCTCTGACACCTGCTTTCTGGATCCTCATCTATTCTCATTTTCCAGAGTTAGCATAATCTCAGTGGTTTACTTGCAAGCAGTTGTTGGTAAATATAACTGATAAAAGTGATTATATGTTGTATGAACCCTATATCATTTTTTCAACTATGACTAATTGATAATTATATCTTTTTCTTGCTTTCCAAAAGTAGTTCAGTTCACTTTTCTTCTGTTAGACACACACACACACACAGAGAGAGAGAGAGAGAGAGAGAGAGAGAGAGAGCTCTTGTGGCTTGGTACCAGTGTCCTGACAGAATATGTTCCAATTTTTGTAAAAGCCTGATCAGTCATTTGATCAGAAGCACAAAATTGTCAGAACTGTCATATCAACTAGAACACTATTAGGATTGCGGCTGAAATTCACCATTTCAGCAATGATGTCTTATTCTAAACTAAGCAAAATAAACTCCGTTGAGTAGGAAGATAAACATGTTTTCAGTGGGAGGGAAATCATTAGAAAGGTTGAGAAGTTGGTTGCAGATGGAGGTATCCAAGAGACCAAGAAATAGAAATGGCAGATGTTTTATCATACCTATTTCTTAAGCACAGAGACAGGTTGCCATGATAGATAGCTCCTTTCTGACGCTTGATGTAGAATATAGTTCAGAACACCAACTAAGTCTTTTGATAAGTTTAAAAGGGCTTCTAGTTTAAGAAATTCTAAGGTTTGAAACTTGTGACCATAGAGGAGAAATGTCCATACTGCAGAATTCAAGGGGTCTTCGAATTTGGTTTGGTTTGTGGAAGGGTCAAGTGGAAGTGGTTGGCTTAAGTTACTTTGAACAAATAGTGCACCCTCCACTTCCTCCCAAAGCTGCCATCTTTCTCAATTGGGAGACAGTTTTGTGCCACAGTTTGTTGGAGAAATTGCCTCTGTAGCTGTGCCCATTAATGCACTCTGCCATGCATCTTGTTTCTAATTGTTTAGTTCTACTCAGAAGAGCGATAGTTGGACTTCAGGCATATTACATTAAATACCGTTAGAGGCTTCATTATTCAAGTTACAACTAATCGGATTAGCGAGAGACAATTATTTAATAGATTTGGTTAAGATTCACATCACTCTCTAGGAAGGCTCTCCAGACAAGTAGCTTTATTTCCCCTCACAGGGCAATTCCCTCTGAAAAGAGAGTATATCCTCATATATGCTAATTTGACAAACTAATTGTGGAGATGTCAGATGTTACTTATTTATCTGGTTAGATTTTATCAGCCCGTGTTTCACAGAAGCTTGTCATTTAACCCAGCTAAGGACGGACGTGAGGGAGGATGATGTATCCATTTGAAGTATTCTGAGTCTTCATGAGCAGACGAATGTAGAACACACTCATACATGAAATGCTTTTAAATGCATTTAACTTGTTCTCTACCACCTTCCAAGAGTCCTCCTTTGAAACTCTAGGAATTCGATAAGATTCAGAGTTGATTAATAGGTATTGAACAACAGCTAATTAGTTGAGCATTACATTTTCAATATGGTATTTAATTTCTACAACAGAATTCACTCTTATTATTTTTTTTTTAAATTTTTTTTTTCAACGTTTTTTATTTATTTTTGGGACAGAGAGAGACAGAGCATGAACGGGGGAGGGGCAGAGAGAGAGGGAGACACAGAATCGGAAACAGGCTCCAGGCTCCGAGCCATCAGCCCAGAGCCTGACGCGGGGCTCGAACTCACAGACCGCGAGATCGTGACCTGGCTGAAGTCGGACGCTCAACCGACTGCGCCACCCAGGCGCCCCTCACTCTTATTTTTAAACCATTGAAACTTACAGAAATTGAGGGTGACAGGGTGAAACTAGTTTGTTCGTAGTCATACAAAAGAATACAGAATCAGGTCTTCCTCCAGATCCACTGCTCCTTCCAGCCCATCCCAGTGTCACTAGAGAGGACCTTGACTCATTCCCTGGAAGAAATCAGACAAAGGCTCAACATGAGTTTCCTACAGGAATATCATCTCTCTCTTTTTTTTAAAGTGACATTTATCATTCTTAAAAGTCTCTGTGAATGTGGGAGAAACCTAACCTAAATATTTTTCATGTACATTATTATTTTCAACTTAGAGATATTAAAGAAACGTTAACAACTGGTGCTGTTGATGATAGTGTGGGACATGTATAAATGCTTGATCTCAGATGGAATTTTTGTGACCTTTTTATTTCTTTTGTGCACTTTGCATAGGAATTTCTTCAACTTTGCAAAGCATCTGTTGAATCAGTTTGGTGTATTAGGTGGAACCATATAAAATGACCAATATTCAACCATTTTTGGCCCGTGAAAAGGCAATTTCACATGTTCCAAACTAATGGATATTTTCGTATATACAAAAATCCACTGAAAACTGAAGAATTTTGTACAACCTGACGTGATCTTCAGGGCTCACTAGAAAACATAAATTTAGCAAAGGAACTTGTAATGTTTTAGCTTTCCATCGAATCTCACTATAGCACATACAAGGCCAAAAACATGTAATGACAATAAAAGATGTGTTCCCCATTTGGTTCTATGATGTCACACCTCAAGGAATGACACTTATTTGAGTTTTAATTGATGTACTCCAGGCTAATAAAAGACTTTAAACAGTGGAGTCAGAAGGAACTCCACAAAAAGATAAAAAGTAGAATTGCCCCAAGGCAGATAAATTCCATTTTTATGAGCAATTTGCAGAATTACATTATCCTTGTGGAAGTACTCCTGTGGATGTACCTAGAAGTATTGGTATGAGGGGAAGGAGCCCTCTTTGAGAGACTCTCAGCTTGTTTCTAAAACTGACCAGACTCTGGCCTGCTTATGCTTAGAAACGAATGGACAAGTCAAAACATGAGTTTCGGAACCATGTGGTAGCATGTGTCTTTGGAGATGCCCACTCCACGCTGATGGGGCTTCGGAATTTTGTAATACCCTTGAGAGCTAGCAGCTATACCCGGCAGGAGCTGAAGGACATTGTATTCATCGGATCTTTGGATTACCTGAAGAGAGAATGGGTGTTTCTCCGGAATTTTCCCCAGATATACATTCTTCCTGTAAGTGTCACATAGAGTGAATATTTGTATTCACTAATGGTACTAGCATTAATAATAACAAAATAATAGCTTGTAGTTATATAGTGCTTACTGCTATCAAAAACTATTCTAAGCATCTTACGTAAAGTAACTCATTTAATCCTCAAAGTAATCCTATGGGGTAGATTGTGAAAGTGTTGAACTTTGGGCACAGAGAGAGTAAGTAAGCTGTCCAAGTTTACACCACTGGTAAGTAGCAGAACTAAGACCTAAATCTAGACATTTTGGCTCCTGGGTTTATGCTCAGGATCCACTGCATGTTATGTTTTATGTTTATTATTATGTTTTATGGTTTTTATATAACAGTTTCTCTGCATTTCTGAATCTGATTCTGACTTAATAGCTAAAGCTAATAGCTAAGCCTTTGTGTTCCAACTTTCTCGTCTTTTCTGGAGACACATCTAATCTGGAACACAATGCCACACAGTCCTTGATAGATGTATGAAAAGGAAGAATTCGGTTTACATTTATGAGAAATGGATCGGTTCTGCATATATGACATTGTGGTTGTAATTGTATTTGCTCTGAACCTTTATAGGTCTGTATGCCATTGTATCCCTCTCTTTCCCTGGATTAAAAAAAAAATATGGCAGTGTGAAATGCACCAAAGCATGTAATATTTTTCATGAAATGATGCTGGCAACGTGTAATATTTTTCAAATTTCAAAAATGGTTCCGTCAAGGAACAAATTTCATTTCCCTTTAAAAAAGGCACCACAAAGTTCTCTGCACTGCACCCTTTTATTAGGCCAGAGAAAGGAAGACAGGAAGAGAACCGGAAATCTCCAGATCCAGCTAGTGTTAGGAATTACCAGTATTCTAGTCTAAGCTTCCTGAGGGCGGGATCAGATCTATCCCTGTGTCTCCACCAAATTGGGAAAGAAGTAACCACCACTATGCTAGTTAACCCAGAGAGTAACAGGAAAGGTCAGCTACAAACAAAATTGTGGGGATGCAAAATTTGCCTTTAGATCCATAACTTCTCCTTTCTCTGAATGTTTCCTGTTATCCCTACTGTTATCCCTAATTTGCTTCTCCCACTTGAGTCATCTGAATGGATGTGGGCTCTTCTGTCTCCACCCTCCTTTGGCTCATCCAGACTTGCTCTCAAGAAAGGGCCTGTGAAATTTAGTCACACTAAGATATTAATGATCAATGAAGCTAAATGTGTTCAAATATCAGGTAGCTGAGTCTTGAAACCAAGTCAATGGAGGCTAGAGAGGCTTTGGCTGAAAAATTGGCATCACCCACAAAGAGCCATTACCCTGAGCCATGATATAAATTCCCTCCATCTGAGAAGTCCCTCCTCTACTGGGTTTTCTCTCATTAGGGATCTGCACTCTTTCCTGAAGACCTCCGCGCAGCCAACATAGAGGAATGTTCCATGTGCGCTGTTCTATCCTCCTCATCCAAGGCTTTGAGCAGCCCAGCTTTGGTAGACACAGAGACCATCATGGCTACCCTCAACATCGGATCACTGCGGGTTAGCTGCGCTCCCAATATGCCTGAAGAACCATGTAAGAACAACTCCCTGACAGGAGGAGGCTAGAGAGAATGGAACAAGGAAAGAGAATTAACTCCTCTCTGAAGTATTTTGATAATGGGGAGGAGGAGACATTGGGCCAGATAGCCTTGAAGTTCCCTTCCAACTCTGAGAATTCTATAATGGAAGTAGCAGACAGTTCAGTCCTTGGGGATCCTAAGTCAAATGAAAACTATGTCTGTATTCTAAATGGAATGCATGTAACACTATTTTCCAATTTTAAAAAAAATCACTGAATTTTAGTGCTGTTTTTGTTGCTGTTATTAAATATTAGTTAAGATAGAAATTGGCATATTATTATAATTAATAACATTTAGTAGTAGTAGCAGTAGTAGTATCAATCCTCATTGGATCTTAGAGTTGTTTCCATACTCTTCCTAGTTTCATGTTTGAGAGAATGAAGTATAACTCTCTCTTACTCTTTGAAGATGCTTTTAATATATGAATTGTACAAGATTATCTCTAAGGTCCCTTTCAACTTCTACAGACTAAAAATGTTGTATTGCAGCTTCAGATTGGAAAGAGATGGTGAGAAGCAGGATCTGTTCAGGATGGGGATCAAGTCTCTTCCTCCTTTGTATTCCTCTTAGTTCCTAGTACAACTATGGTCACTTAGATGCTTACCACATACACACTGAATTGCAACAAATAAGCCAGTAAGATGGACTCTTGAGCCCTTATATTATTTGACTGTACCCAAGTGTTCAAGGTAAATTCCCACTAAATATTGTGGTTTTCCTTCTCCTCCCAAATGGGAAAAGGCTTACTATTAATTTGTTTCCAAAACTGAGTACTAGACACTCAACCTAATATGAAAGTACTATTTCTGAAGAATTTTCTGTATCTAAAACAGATTTTCAACTCAACAAATAAAAGTAAATCATGGTTGGGGTTCCCTGAATCTAGCCATTTCCCTTGGGAATGTTGATCCTCTGTATCAGGATCAGGAACTTAGTCCTTTAGCCACATAGCTGTTGACCACTTTGCATGGAACTTGGAACAGTCAGACATCAACGGCATTGCAAGGCTTTCATGATTATTGTTTTGGATAAAAATGTTCATGAATCAAATTAGGAAACCAAAAGAACTCTCTCTGACTCCTAGGTGCTGTTGCTAGGTGAGAACATAAAAGGGTCTTGGGACAGAGGAATAAATGAGCAATCTAGCCTAATCTCTGGTAGGTGAACTGAGCCAGCTACCTGAGACACCCTCACTAAGCAATGAAAGCCCACTCAGCACCCAGAGTTTCAGGGTGTTTTGCAAAGCAGCCTAATAACAAAGCACTTTATGAATATCAAAGTGCCATGGAAATCCAGACTGAGGCTGTATGAACCATATCTCTGCTGAGCAAATCAAAAAATGCTGTTGTGCTCTGCACATAAAACCTTAGCTTAGCAATTAGGCTCACTCAGATTTACACACGATTTGTGTGTGATATATGTGTGAGTGGTGTGTGTGTGTGTACCCACCATGCTTATAACTTTCTATAATTGGACAAAGAAGAAGTATTCACTTTAAAGGCAAAGTCATCAGTATACAAATGAAAATGCCCACTTAAGCCTGGGATAAACTGACATTGGCCATTGAGTTAATCATCTCGGTGACTTGTCCTTCCTATCATTACTTTCACTTCATCTCACATCTTATATAGGCTAGAAAGAGAGAAACCTATGGATTTAATTCCACTTTCCTTTATTTCTAGTGATTTTTATCCCTTTGCTTATTCATTAATTCAACAAAACAATATTGATTTGGTATGATGTGCCATGTACTCTGTTACAGGCTAGAAGGATGCCCTCAAAGGAGAAAGATTAATTGGTAGAAGGAGGTAAAAGAGAGAAGGAAAAAGTTTTGGAAAGGAGGCAGAGAAAATGAAGACATATCAAAGTATTTCAATTGTTATGAAGTATGAGTACATGCTTTCCCCAAAGATAAAAGGAAAGGTTTAGAGAAAAATGTATTGTGGGAGCCTTGCAAGGTTTCTTTTAGGGATATCATCATACCCAACTGTGTGACCAGGAAATGGAGACCTAGACAGGCTCTACTGCGCCACCTAACGAAGGTCATTGAGTCTGCTTATCTGCTGGCTATAACATCAGTAAAGTCACGTTATGAGCACCCAAGAATAGTAAAGGATCATTACTCAGATTTTTCATCAATTACTCTGGCATTATAGAAATCTACTCGGAGTTTATATAGAGAAATTCTGAAGCCTTGAAGAAGCCTGTTTGGCTCTCTTAACCATTCTTCCCATTTCATGTGAATACCATTCTTGTACCATCACTAAGAGATAGAGATGAGAATATACACTTCCAAGAACTGACAGTATAAAGGACTATGAAATTCTGCCAGGAGTCAGAAAACATCTTGCATGCTGAGCACCAACATAAGACTAGCCAATGGGCAGTTTGCTCTCCTTTCCTCTAGGACAGGGGTTATCAACCAGGGGCAGTTCCCCTCTCCCCTGCCACCCTTCCACCCAGAGGTCATCCGACAATGCCTAGAGACAGTTTTGGTTGTCCCAACTTGATGGGATACTATTGGCATCTAGTGAGTAGAGGTCAGAGATGCTGGTAGACATCCTATAATGCACAGGGCAGCCCCGCATGATTTAAAATAATAATAACAACAAAACCTTTTTGGCCCCAAATGTCAATAGTACCAATCAGAAACCTTGCCCTAGCATATCTGGTGAGATTCTTGTGGGATAAGCAGACTTTTCCACATCTTCGCAGTCATGATAAACTTATATGTGAAGGCCATCTAAGACTACCAAGGCTATTCCATACAGTGATTCACCAAGGGATGTTGGGAGTTGGGGACAGCAGAGTGAGGACTTTCTTAAGGATCAGTAAGAACGCCAGGCCTCCTGGACATTTCTGTGGGAAACTTTAGGTTTTCCAGTGACGTTCTAATTATTGCCCTGTCACATCACAGGGAGAGCAGGTTGGCAAACCTAGGTATTGAACTAAATAATCTGTGGCATAATCTAAACATATAATGGTAATTAAGTCTGACAACTTAATATGCTACTGAAATTTAAATGTACAGTAGTAATCTACAATTAAGCAATCTTTTATAATAGCACCCTGCCAGATTGGAAGATTTCAGGTATAATACTATGTACTATTACATAGCAAAAATATTGACAATTAGTGAAATATATCCAGGCTATGATCTGACACATACTCAAATTAACCATTGCTCTACAAGACAAGAGGGAGTTAAGGCAGAAATTCAGTTGCTGTCCTTCAGCTGGTGTCCAAATCAGTTATTTCAACTGATAAGCATGTGTATGCACCTAGTAAGAACATTTGAGATCGAAGCCTCTGACTATATATACTTAATTCACAGATTTGATAGGACTGTGGTAAAATCCTGATTGCTCTATAGTTTCCACTGCTCACAGCAGCCAGAGGGATCTTTTATAAATATTTAACATATAATGTCAGTTCCCTACTTTACACCCTATAATGGTGACCCATGACAATTATAGGAAAATCACACAGGGTTTTGGAGGCCAATTGGGAGTTTGAATTTTCTCCTACTTCATCTTATTTATACTGACTCTTTCCTGCTTTGTATCCCTTATCCCATTCCCTCTGCCCATTCCCCTTCCATATCCCTCAGGACTCCATTCAAACATCCAAGAGACCTCTCTTCAAACCCTATCAAAGCATCACTTCTGATGAGATCATTGTGCGTGTGTTTCTTTTTTAAGTGGACCCCAGCTTCCCATCTCTCTCTTCCCTTTTCATCCTTTACATTTTTTTAGTGTGGCTCGGAGACCGAAACCCTGGTGTTCATCTGGGTTTTGAACCTTCCTGTTGTTCCCTGCAAGGTAGCACTGTGTTTCAGGCTGGTGCCATGCATTGCTGTGTTTTGGAGTCGAGGCCCACAGAGGAAGTGAGTCGAGGCTCACCTCCTAACACAGGAGGGAAATCTGTCTGTAAACTGAAAGCAAAGCTCAGAGGCCCCAAGTCACATCCTGCCCATCTTTAAGGAAGTCCCAAGGGATTTAGGATTGAGTCAAGCCAACCAGAGATGGGAGGCAGCCAGTTCTGCTAAAGAAGAAAGAAAACATGAGCATTGCCTCATGGGCACCCGGGTACCCAGAGAATATCACAAAGAAGCCAAGAGCACTAGGAGCCAGAAACTAGTGGTAGTATCTCCAGAAGCACTGGTGGGGAAGCACCACCATTTATTCATGGTTCCCTAAAAGTTCTGCAAGCAAATGGTTGTGGATTGAAGCACAGCCTGTCTGAGCCATTACCCAGCACTACCACTCCATGCAGAATAATCATATTTTACTTTGTCATCAATAAGCAACGACTAGGAGAGCTTCACTTTTTTGTAGTTCATTTGAAATGCCATTTAAAACACACACCACTTCTCAAAAGGAAATGCTGAGGAGGCCCCAATTTTCTTTCCCTTAACTTTGTTAAGATAAAGCATCAAGTAACATGGCATGCATTTACATCCTTGCCAAGTCTTAAAAGCCACTTTGTTTGCATTTATCAATCTCTTTTCTTTGTTGTGTGTGTTCACAAAAGGGACTTCAGAGTGTTTCACCAGATTTCCTGAGAAACTAAAATTCCGAAGAATCCCCATCCTCACTGAACTGAGTAAGTTGTGTTTCAAGGATAAAATTCAAGGGAGAAATCTTTGTGATCTAAGAATCCACAGTCAAAGGACAGAAGAATCAGAATGGGGCCCAGACAAACATTAAGTGTTTGGACATTACATTGGGCTTTTACACAGCTGGTGACATCATCAAGCAGAGCCTGTTGTATCTGGGTGTCAGGGTGCAGGAATAGCATCTGCCTTCTCCTTCTGTTCAGTGACCAGGAGGAGATCAGCCACTGGCTCAGTCTGTTTGGAGGAAATCTTTTGTGGGAGGGACCGTGGATTTGAAGACTTCTAGGAAGGATCTCCCAATACTCACTTACCTACCCATCATGGGACTTTAAATCAGGCATCTTCCTTTCCTGTAGTGACACCGGGGCCAGGATACCAGGGTGATGCAAATGAGGCACTTGGGGTACAGATTTTAAGGATGTGTCCACTCCTGGGGTTCTTAAATTTTGTGTCCCAGGTACCTCCCTTGGGTCATCTGAATCCTGGCTCTGAGTGATGCTCTTCTAAAATGAAAATACTTCATGCAGAAACACCAGAATAAGCTGTTATCTCTCACCAACACCATATGTAAAATGCACATACATGAGACGTTCCTGGATGTGAGGAGCTCTGAGGGTGGGAAGAGTAGGGAAGGCAGCGAAGGTACCTGTGCATTTGGGGATACGTTTTTAAGACAACAGGGGACACACTGGGATTTAATAATAGCAATAATTGATGATGAAAGGGGAAGATACGAAAGAGGGGCATGGTGTCTTTAGCACAGATTAGAACCTGAAGCTGTCAACTGCAGTTTTTACTTATATTTTATTTTTCTACCCTTTTGAACCATCTTTAACCCAAGGCGTAGATACACTAAGGACATTGATTAGAAGACTGTGATGTAAGTTGGAGTGGTTAGGAGAGGACCAGCAAGGTTTTCCCTGGCCCCAAAGTACATCTGGTCACCATCCAGGGACTTACAGCTTTGTTGAACTAAAGACTTTCTGGCATCAGGTAGCCCTTGTCAAATTAGTATAACAAATCACCTGTCAGCTCCCTCAGTTTTTTGTTCTTTGGCTGGCTGGAAAAGGTCAAAATGACATGAGAGCTGCAGGCCTGACTGTCAGCACTTTGGTACAGAATGTCCAGTGGCATACAGGAAAATGGCTAAGAAAGCAGAGGCCAGTAGTTTAAGAAGACACAGCGAGATTTGGACAAGGGCTCCTGGAGTATGTGTGTGTGTCGAGGGTTAGAATGCAAGGAGAAAAAAGTGTATGTGCATAAGAAAGGTGGGTAGATATTAGTCAGACATTGCTCATCTTTTATAAAACCATGGAGTGATTTGAAGAATTAAGGAATAATCCAGTCTTAGTTAGGAATGTATTCTGCATTGTATGCCCAGGAAGTTTGGTTTGATCTGTAATCTGACTGTCAAGAACTGTGAAGGATGTAAGTAAGACCTTATGTTACTTGCAAACCATTAAGTTGACCTGCCTCAGTTTCATGGATACTGGAAGAAGACACAAGACCCCTGGGACAGAGATAAAGAACAGTTTGTTACTCAAAGCAGTGGCAATAGCCAGAGTACCATCAATTTTGTGCTGCTTGCCCAAAGCCTCATTCCCACAGGGTGACATGACAAGGGCCAAATAATACCTGTACGAACAATGGATTGCTTTGTAGGAGAGAAACCATGGGCTTTGGGAACCAGAATCTTTTATAACAGGCAGTAAGCTTGATTCCCTTTGCTCTGGTGGGAGATATTATCTCTGTCATCCAAAGCTATTTGGTCTTCAAACATTTTTGAAACAATAATCTTGGAACAACGGCAATCAGGGCTTCTGTTTGTACTCCCAACAATGACCAGTTGCATTTCCTTCAGAGGCTTCCTACAAGGATCTGAGTTGCAGCTGGGGCAAGTATAGACATGCTAGTAGATAATTTGGCCACTTCTACAGGGGCCCCAGTTAGGAGGATTCTCTAAGCCCTATTACTCAAAGTATAGTCCATGAATCAGCAGCTGGAAACTAGAAGCTTGTTGGACACCTAGAATCCCGTTCTTACCCCCAGACTTAGTGAATCATAATCTGTGTTATAACAAGATCCCCAGGTGATTCATACACACATTAAATTTTGAGTGTTACTGCTTTAGCTTATCCTGGACCCAGATAACTCTAAAGACCCAAGTGAATACCAAGGTATCTATGATGTAGTGTTATGAAAAATGCCTTTAATTGGGGTGATCATATGTTCCCATTTATGCCTGTTGTCCCAGTGCAGTTATTGAGAGTGCCCCTTTTTACTTCCAAAAGTGTCCTGCTTTGAAAGGTAAATTATATAAAGGTGACATTGGAGGCATTTGTTTGGAGGAACTGGGTCAAGGATATACCCTTGATGATGAAGGTACCCAAGACGGATACATGTCTTTAGGGGAGGAAGATGCTTGGAAAGAAAAAAAAAATTTATATCTATATCTATATCTATATCTATATCTATATCTATATCTATATCTAATCTAGATTAGATATACTAAAGTAAGGGCAGATCCCACATTGGCCCCAGAGTAGACATCAGATCCTTTGATCAGTGGTCACCCCTTGGCCTGCTTTGTATGGCAGTCTCATATTCTTAAGCTTGTCTGCCTGCCTTTCTTTTTTTTCCTTCTTTGCTTTGCAGAAAATCCTTCCAATATCCACTATATTGAACAGCTGAGTGGACTGGATGAATCATTCTCAGGAACAAACCTGCATCTCAGCACATCCTTTTCCACTGGCACCGTCTTTTCTGGCAGCTTCTTGGATTCCCTCCTGGCCACAGTAAGTGCAGCTGAGCTGAACCTGTGAACCAAGCCCCTTGCAGAGGGTAGAAAGGATGGTTAGGGCTTAGAGAAATGATGAGAATTCCTCACAATTCTGAGTTCTCTTGGAATTTCACAAAAAATCTTGTTCAGATACATTATTTCATCTTTTTTCACAACTACCTGGCAACAGGAGCCAAATGTTCACATTTTCAAAATTACAAATGTCTTCTGGCCCTTAGAACGAGATCACTTGGTACCAGGAAGAATGAGCACCTAAAGAGGAGGGTACCTACCTTTGAGCTTCAAGTGCATCTTGGCAGACCAAGCTGTGGTGTCAGAACTTATGAGAGACTCCTTTCTCCTCTTTCTAAAATATCTTCAACAGCTTATGCAGGACTCAGCCATAAAGGGACAGGGGGACTAGGAAAAAAAGCTTTGGCCTTTGGCGATATGAGTTTTGTTCAGAGCTATGTTGACTCTCCCTCCATGTCACCCCTCTCCTGGGGTGCTTTGTTTTGTTTTGTTTTGTTAATGTTTGTTTATTTTTGAGAGAGAGACAGTGGGAGAGGGGCAGGAAGAGAGAGGGAGAGAGAGAATCCCAAGCAGCCCCATGCTGCCAGTGCAGAGCCCGATGCAGGGCTCAGACCCACAAACCGTGAGAACAGGACGTGAGGAGAAATCAGGAGTTGGATGTTTAAAGGACTGAGCCACCCGGGTGCCCCCTGGGCGCCTGACTATGTGGTTGGTCTTCAGCTCTCAATACTTCTTTAGCTTCTGAGCATGTCCCTTGCCTCCACTCCAGCATTTCCATAAGTAGAATTAAATGCACTGTGAGAAAACCTACTCTATGAAGGGCACACTGTTCTAGGTGCCAGGGGTACAACAGTGATGAAACAGACAGAAGTCTGTGTGCCCACGTAGAGCTTAGGGTAGTGGAGGAGATTAACGTAAACATGATAGTTGCGCCTGGGTGGCTCAGTCACTTAAGTGTCCAACTCTTGGTTTCGGCTCAGGTCGTGATCTCACGGTTCATGAGTTTCAGCCCCACATCGAGCTCTGTGTTGACAGTGCAGAGCCTGCTTGGGATTCTGTCTCTCTCCCTCTCTCTCTGCTCCTCCGCCACTTGTGCTCTCTCAAAATAAGTAAATAAAACTTAAAACAAAACAAAACCAAACACGAACCTGAAAAATAAGGGCCATATGTGACATGTCAGATATGAGGGCTAAGGCAATGTGAGATAAGAAATGTGAGGGTTAGGAAAGGAGTTGCAAGTCTCAATGGCGCGGCCAGAGAAGGAAGGCAGCACTGAAGTCGAGGCATGCAAGGCCAGCTCTGGGGAAGAAGGGAGTTGGTGTCATTCTGATCTTGGGAGAAGAAACACTGCAGGCAGAGAGGAGAAGGGAAAAGGCAGTGAGGTGCAAGTGCTCTTATGTTCAGGGAGTTGGACTAAAACACAAAATCTGTACGTCACCCTTTGTGAACAACTGCAAGAACCCCTCCACAGGAAACCTGGCTGCCTCACAGACTCCTCCCCAGAGTTTCCAAGGGAAGGGCTGCAGAGCAGCTGAATACCAGTGTATAGACGGACAGGGCTCTGGAGCCAGTTTGATAGGCTTGCAGCCTTCTGTAATTCCGTGTGGAAAGGGCATCATTCCTGAATTGTACAGGTGCCTCAAAGGCACAGATTGCATTTTTTAGGGGAGTGTGGCTGGGCCATAGGCACTGCCCTCATGGCAGCAGGGGATTATGTTGCCTTGGCCTCTGCTTCCCTAAGCCTTGTGGGGAGGGGGTGTCATAAATCCCATCCGGTTCTCAGAGAGAGAAAACGATGTCGGTGATAGCTTAACATTAAACAAGTTGATAGACTATGAATTTCCCAAAGGGTTAGGCAGCATTCAGCCTTGACTGAGCCAGGAGCCCAGTCAGGTGACCTTGCTGGGAAGATGGCTCTGTCAGAGAAAGGGTTTTATCACTGTCTGTCATTGATATGTCAGTTCCCTTGCCGGTAATTAATGACTTGAAGTGTCAGGCAGGAGGTGACTTTGGATGAACTGGACCGTCTGCAGGATACATTTTCAATGGGGTTAAGGTCCCAGGTCTCTTCAGAGATCCCTAGATGACAGGCACCTTTGTGCCTTAAATTCAACTGGAGCCTTAATTAAACTCCACTGGCCCACAGCAGCAGGAACAAAGTCACAGACTCTGCTTAGAACTGGTGGGAAGAATGGGATAGGCAGAGAAGGGCTAAGAGAATAGAAATAAAAACAAATGAACATACAATGTAAGCCAGCATAGGAAACACAAACTTGGTCATGAGAGCCAGCAGCTGGGCCTCTTACCACTTACCACAGGACCTGTGACCTCACTGAGAAGTACCACCTCCTCCCAGGCTACCTTCAGGTGTTGCACCATTGGGCTTCTCAGTGGGAAAGGACAAGTTCATCCTCCTGGAAAAGGAAATAAGCTATGTAAGAACTCAGGAGTCTTTTCTGAGGCCCTACAGTGAAGTCTGTGGAAGAGAGAAAAAGCCACACAACTGAGTCACATGAGGTCACAAGCCACACTGGACCCTCACTTTGTCTGCAAGGACAGGGGTGTCTGAGTGGCTCAGTTGGTTAAGCATCCCACTTCGGCTCAGGACATGATGTCACAGTTCGTGGGTTCAAGCCCTGCGTCGGGCTCTGTGCTGACAGCTCAGAGCCTGGAGCCTGCTTCAGATTCTCTGTCTCCCTCTCTCTCTGTCCCTCCCCTGCTTGCACTCTGTCTCTCTTTCTCTCTCTCAAAACTAAATAAAAATTAAAAAATAAAATTAAAAAGACTAGCACTTGGTCAACAGAACATAGGGTGAGCATAGCAATGGAGCTTTTATGTCAAAGGGGCTGGCTTGGATCTTGACCCTCTGCGTATCTACCTAGTGACCTTCCGCCCCAGCTCTTGAATCCTTAATGATGTACAACACAACAAAATGAACACACTTTAATACTATTTAGAGCTCCAACCCCAAATCTCTGGCCACGAGAAGCTGAACTAGACCTTTGAAAATAATCAGGTAACTGCCCACCCTTGTTTCCTTTGCCCTGACGTCTGGTGCTGCTGGGTCCACCTGGCTTTCTAAGGGTGGGGGTGACTTCCCATTGTCTAGCCACATAGAAAGAAAGAGGCCACAGGTCAGACCTGAGCCTCCAATTCTATCGTCTCCACTCTTCTGAGTACCATTTGATGTTGGCTGGCCTCCTGACCTGACCCTTGGTCTTGCGGAAATGAGAGCAGTGGCCTCTGAATATGTTCGTCACCACTCTGCTTTATTCTCCATTCTTATCAGAGCATCTTCTTACTCAGAGGCTGGGGAGAAAGGCAAAGATCTTGGTCTCCCCTTAAAGTTAGGATGGCAGTTGCAAGCTCCGTCCGTGGTTATCACTCCCTGTAAGCCATCCCCATGGCAGGCGCCACTAATGGTCAGTTTCTTTGCCTGCACATCACACCTGCGGCTCTTTCTCAGCACAGACCTCATGGCAACTTCTTCGAATAAGTTCTGTTGTTAGGGTAATATTAGGAATCAGGGCAATAACTGTGATAGGAATAATAATAACATCTCTGAAGCACTTACTTTGGGTCAAGGTCTTTGCTAAGCGCATTACCTGCAATACCATGTTTAATTCTTCTTTCAACCCAATTAGGAGAATATAATTATGAGCCTCATTTTACAGATAAAGAGTCTGAGGCTTAGAGGGATACATAAAGTGCCAAAGTCACAGCACTTACAGATGACAAGCTGGTTTTCAAACCCTACTTTCTGTGATTCCAGAGTCAGACCTTGCTGTCAAAGTCCTGTCCTTCCAGAAATCTTTGTGATTATGAGTAGCCTTCCAGTGCATTGACTTTCAAGTTTTGCCAAAAGGGATCTGCCTTCCAGCGTGCTCAGGAGCTGCTGAGCATATAAGCAGCGGGGGGGTCCCCCTGGGCACACTCACCCCATCAGGGCACCCCCACACACCTGTACCCCTCCCCCCAGTCAGAACAACTCAGCTTTCATCTGCACTGTGTGTGATGCTCTGCCGCCAATTTGATTCGAAGGAGGATTTCTGTTGTTAAGAAGATCTGGAAGGTCACTCCTAGAAGTTAGAATATGGGACCCATAGAGAGAGGCATGAAACGGAAGGAACAGAATCCCATCTGCTGTTCTGAGACAAGATATCCAGTTTCCGGTCCTGAGTCCTGTGTGAGGGACAGGGGTCCACCACCCCACCCCATTTAGCATGTGCCTTTTGCCTCATAATGCCCCTTCCCAAGAAACACCTTCCAAGCGGTTCTTTGGACCTGCCGCCCAGCTCAGGGCACCAAGAGATCTGTTTCCTGCTGCTGCATGGTCAGAGGTCACAAGTCAGAGCTTGTTCCCCTGATGCCCATACTACCCAGAAGGGCAAAGGGGAAAACAGATGCATTCAGAACAGATTCCCCTCAGGACACGCCGCACCCATGTCTGAAACAAGATTAGATCACCAGTCTGGACTTCTCCACCTTTTCCTCTGCCCTCCCTTAATAAACACAAAGGAATGAAGGTGTGGGTCCCAAGGATGGAACAAAGCCTGAATAACGTGCTGTGAAGTCGTCACTGCTTAAACTGAAGTTTTGTTTTGGATTTCATGTCCTTTTTCATTCTATCCCCTGATACACCGGTGATTTTTTTCTTTCCAATGTAAAATAATAGTGTTTCCTTCCAAATCGGACACAGCTGACACTACGGCTTCAAGTAGCCTCTGGTATACTACTGTAAACTGCCCCAGATGGGAAAACAGTCCGGTGAAACATAATTCATATTCACATTTAATCCTCTCTCAGCTCAATACTGTAAAAAAAATAACGAATGTGGAGGGGCACCTGGGTAGCTCAGTCAGTTGAGTGTCCGACTTTTGGTTTCTGCTCAGGTCATGACCTCACAGTTCATGAGTTCAAGCCCCACATCAGGCTCTGCGCTGACAGTGCGGAAGCCTGCTTGGGATTGTCTCTCTCCCTCTCTCTCTCTCTCTGCCCCTCACCCCTGCACGTGCACACTCATGCTCTTTCTCTCTCTTTCTCCCCGCCCCCCTCAAAATAAATAAATAAACTTTAAAAAAATATATGGAGAGACACTCAGATCCATAAGCAGGACTCCTGTATGGCTTTATAACAATTGGACTTCAGAACTGGACATGAACGTAGGCAGCAATTTCCTTACTTGTAAGAAAATTGTGGCTCACAGAAGGTATGTGACTCCCTTAAGGTCCCTCTGCTGGTTACTCGCAGTTTTCCTACCATGTAGCCTCATTTTCAATTAGAAATATTTGATAAGAATGGTTGGTCTTAAAGCCTTTGGAGATGGATTTTCAGAATAAAAAGCAGCAAGTATCTAGGGTGTTACTATCTATGTTATTAAGAAATGTTGTAGGTTATGAGAGAGACCTCAAGCTTCATTGTAGCTAAAAGTGAAAACACTTTGTGCCTCAACATTTTCTAACGCTGGAAGTCCAAATTCTACTAAATCTGATTATATCAGAAGCACTATCCAAGTTTAAAATATGTGAAGCACATTTCAACTTTCATATTTTCTTGAGAAAGAAAAAAAAGAAAGGAAGAAGGAAGAGTGGGAGTGAGGGGGGTGGGGAAGAGGCCAATAGGAGAGAACCCAGGATAATAAGAATACTAGATGAGCTCTCAGAATAAGGGTGACATGTAAATCCCATTATTTTCCCCAACATAGAATTGCAATCCTTTTGAAGTCAAAACTGAAGAAATGACATATTCAACAGCTAAGCCTCTCTCTGTTAAATATGCAAAGCACATGTTTCCCGAGAGCCCTTGACACCAGAACAGCCCTAGAATTTAGACCTTTGCTTTCATCAGTGGAGAATTATTCTAACAGCATTATGTTTGATCAGTGTACACTACGGCCAGTTGTTCTTAAACGGATTGTGGCTCAACCTGGATTTACGTCCCCTGTTCACCCCTGGATTTCCGTGAGCCAATTCTGGAAGCTCCCTTCTAGGTGGTAGCAACATGGAACAAAGAAGAAATGTAAGGAGAAGACCGTCAGTCAGGGGATCCCCTCAGTCAGGACATTTGAAGTCATCTTTTAGTCTGAAAACTACTTTAGAACTTATTTTCCTTTTATTCTCTCTTAAATCATATAGCTTGTATTATTTCCTTGGCCCTCTTGTCCCAATGACCTCTACGTTTTGCTAGAAATATTTGTTTATTTGTTAAAAATCAACAGCCAATTGCAGTCAATATTCGTACAGCTTTGAACACCTGCTTTGTTCAATGCACCCCCGAGAACATGAATGTTAAGGAGACAAAGTCCGTCCTCGGAAAGAGCACATCATTTAAGTAAATGTTGCCCAGAGTGATCTGAGCACCAACCAGTGGCAGAACCACTAGAGGTGGCCTTTAAATTTCTGATTCCCACTCCTGTCC
This sequence comes from Panthera onca, assembly GCF_046562875.1. NCBI lineage: Eukaryota > Metazoa > Chordata > Mammalia > Carnivora > Felidae > Panthera > Panthera onca. The sequence continues at coordinate 159,384,061 of NC_138342.1, forward strand.
ATAAATTCTGATCCAGTAAATCTTGGATTCCAGAAACCCACACTCATGAATATCCTTCCAGGTGATCCAGATACATGAGAACCAATGTTGAAGAGAACAGAACTTAATGTGTGCAGTAGATCTATTTCATCCCACAAACAATATTCAAAGGTGGTATTATCATGTCAACTGTAAAGGTTTTGAAACTGGTTTCTGAGAAGGAGCACATGAATTTTCCAAAAGTATTCAGCTAGAACATACCAGTCCAAGATTCAAAGTCAAGTATGTTTCAGAAAAACTACCAACCTTATAATACAGAAAGATGAAATGAAGCAAAAGCCAGTGGCTGTGGGATCACAAAGAAAGGAAAACTTCATTCTGATGAAGAGATCCCCAAGTTGAGCGATCAGATGTTCTAAAGCAAAGGCATGAAGGAGTAAATATGTAGCTTCAACAACAGATAGACTATTGAGCACTGGAGGGCACCATTCACAGAGGAGATGAGCTTGGTTTTACAGCAAGGGTTATGACACTGAAAGTTTTAGGAGGTGGATGGCATGATTTGATTTGTGTTCAAGAGAATTTCTCTGGAAACAGTTCGAACAAGGATTCCAAGTGAGAAGAAAAACAAGACGGGAAGACAGGTAAACAGGTTGCTATCATAATTCAGTCTGCAGAAGATGAGTCCTTGAATCTGAGAGTAGAGAAAGTGAATGGCAACATTTCTAAGACAGTAACAATTGAGTTCATTACTATTATTTTTTTTAAGTTCTTATTTGCTTATTTGGGGGTGGGGGTCAGGAGGGGCAGAGAAGAAAGAGAATCCCAAGCAAGTAAGATCATGACCTGAGCTAAAATCACAAGTCGGATGCTTTAACCAACTGAGCCACCGGGTGCCCCATTGTTTTTAATAAAAAAAATTACTAGCTTTTCTATAGGTACTATGTAAACCTTTGAATTATCATGTCTACTGGAGTAAAAGCCTAATTTCGATAAAACAAAAAGCATAACACTTAAAACTCTATGTATTCAGATTTGAGAAAATCTGATGGGTAATGTATTCCAGTGCTCTTTACGTGTATGCCAATGGCCAGTTTACACTGAATATGGTAGGAATCCTTTGGAAAAGAAGTTTAAGAAAATAGCTAGGGCCAGGGGCTCCCTGGGTGGCTCAGTCAGTTAAGCGTTTGCGAAACTCTTGGTTTCGGCTCAGGTCATGATCTCACGGTTCGTGAGTTCGAGCCCTGCATCGGGCTCTGTGCTGTGTCAGCATGGAACCTGCTTGGAAGTCTCTCTGCCTCTTTCTCTGTCCCTACCCCACGTGTGCTCTCCCTCTCTCTGTCTCTGTCTCTCTCTCTCTCTCTCCCCCAAAATAGGTAAACTTAAAAACAAATTAAAAATAATAAAATAGCTAGAGTTATTCGGACTCCAGGTGGTTTCAAAATAAGCAGTTGTCCCACATGTCTTCCTTTGGTTTTATTTTGATGCCAGAGATTCCAAAAATTCCATCCATTTATTCAACCCTTACAATTTTGTGTTCTAGCTCCACACAAGAACTGTGGGAGATCTAAATATCAGTAAGGCCCAAGGCAATACCTGTCCTCAAGTGGGTCACAATCAAAAGGAATATAAGTAGATTCACATCCAGAAGATTCAATTATAGATGACAGTAATCATGTCAGTAGTCCCTAGGGAGGAATCTATGGAAGTCTCATTAAATACATAGTTTTAAATGTCTGTTGATGATTATTAGGGTATCTGTGGCCTGACATACTCCTCTGCTATTTTTGGAAGACATCCTTGGTGTCAGTATCATTTCCCATTTTGTTCTTCTGCTACAGTGTAAGCCCTGAGGGAGCAAGAACTGGGTCACTCTGCACCTGGCCTAACCCAGTGCCCTACCTGAACTGCCAGTTTTTAGTTGATTTTAATAATGGTAATGAGGGACACCTGGGTGACTCAGTCCGTTAAGCGTCCAACTTCGGCTCAGGTCATGATCTCGCGGTTCATGACTTTGAGCCCCGAGTCGGGCTCTGTGCCGACAGCTCGGAGCCTAGAGCCTGTTTCGGATTCTGTGTCTCCCTCTCTCTCTGCCCCTCCCCCACTCATGCTCTGTCTTTCCCTCTCTCAAAAATAAGATAAAAAATAAAAATAAAAATAATGATAATGAGAGACCCTGTTTTGTGTCATTTGATCCATTTCAAACAGTGATACCCCCCCTAAATTTCCAAGGCTATACACGTCCACAGTTTCTATGCTGGTTCTTCTGACTTTGCACGTGGCTTTGTCATTGCTTTCCAGGCCTTCTACAATTATCACGTCCTGGAATTACTTCAGATGCTGGTGACAGGAGGGATAAGTTCCCAGCTGGAACAATTTTTGGATAAGAGTTTCTGTGGGCTGATCCACAGCTGCACTTCGGTTGTGTCTGGAAGAGCGCGGTGTAAGCTGGGGCTTCTGTCCTTAAACCAAACCATTCTGTCCAACATTGAAGTGAGTCTACTCCTACCTTAATAAAGGTTCCCCCTTCCTTACCATTCTGGGTTTCTGAAAATGACTCAGGCTATTTGGGTTCCTAGATAGCCTATAGCATAAAAATAATAATGAGCAATAATACAACCTTATACTCATACTTTATAATTTGCAGTGCATTTTCATGTGCTATCTTTATTTTTTACAACAATTGCAAAAGGTATATAAGGCAGTCGTTTTCATGCCCATCTTCCAGATAAAAAATCCAAGTCTGCAGGAAGCATCTGAGAGGTCTAATAACTTTGTACCTTAGCAAGGGTATTAATAATAACTCTAATAGTTAATATTTACTGAACATTTTCTCTGTGCCTGTCTGCTTTGTTTTTCTTGTTATTGTTGTTTATTTAATCTGTCCAAGGATTTACATGGTAGGTATTAATAACAATACCTACCTTGCATTGAACAGATCAAGAAGCTGAGACCCAGAGAAACAAGGACTTACCTGAGATCACATTTTGTCCCACTGGAAAAGCAGGGTTCCCTCCAAGGCAGTCTGACCCAGGGTCTGCCCACTCTTCCTATGTCTGAGCTGATAAAGAAATCTGATCATGCCAGCTGAAATCAGGCAGAAGGATTCTGTGTTTGAGTCTAAGACTCTGATTGGGCTAAGTAGTGGGAAATGCTTGAATTTTCCTAGCCCACTGAGCTGGTGAGCAGTAGATTATGGCAAGGGGAAAAGCTAATGAAGGAAGATTCCAGGGAGGCATCTGGGTATTTGTTGATCAGATTGGGGTCTAGCCTGGGAATGAGTAATCAACTTATCAGTGCCTTTTGGTTTAGCTTTAACTGACATTACATTGAGCTCCCCACCAGTTAGCAGGGGCAGGAATTTATAAGGAAATATTTTTCGTTTTTTCAGAGGACATCAGTAGAAAGAGAAACCCCTTCACAAGAAGCAATTTCTTCTAGGTGTCTATACTTGATATGTCTTAATAGATACTGCCAAAAAGGGAAAGCCCATGCTCTGTACATCTGAATTCCAGGTGCAAACAACATTGCCAAGTTCCCTTAGCATAGTCTGGTCCTTGGCATTTCTGTGGTCTTGGGTTCCTCACCTGGGAATGACTTACGAGTGACTATCAGCCCAGGATAACTGCCGCCAGCAACTGCCTGTTACTATCAGAGCTGACAGTGGACTGGTCAACACTCCTGTCCTTCCTTTCTCCACTTATATCTTGTCCTCATTTTGTTCTTTACCCCATAGCATCACATAATGAAACGAACTGTTCTCAAGTGACTTCACTGAATCCCCTTGCTGTTACTTTGACCATGTTGTCTCATGATGCCCTTGTTGGGTATAGCCTGAGAACAGTGTCAGGAGGAAGGCTCGGGACTGTGTGCTATTTGGGGAGTAGGATAAGAAAAACACCCTCTTGAGGTCACTTTACATCCCAACCCATTATATAGCTTGAAAACTGAATTTCCCAACCTGTTACTCATTGTTACTTCTTACTGGTTACCAAAACAGCGGTAGTAATAAAAACTAGCATAGCAACATGCTCCACCACACCCACGAGGGGCTCTGGAAGGCCACAGTGATAAAAACAATCACTGGGATTAGAGGCTCAAAACTATTCATAAACCTAATTTCCTACTTGACAATGCCACCATAAAAGATATTAGGAAATGGCTTTTGGGTCTTCCAAACTTTTACTGCAAAGAAAGATAATAACTTTCCAGTAAGTGCTTGTTATTGCTTAATTAAAGTGCCAACAGACACATGTTTTTCTCTTTTCTCCCCAGCCAAGAAAGACATTTGGGCAAGTGTTCTGTGGCTCATTAGATAATTTTGGAATCCTGTGCCTTGGCTTATACCGCATGATAGATGAAGAGGAGAACAACCCGGAAGAAAAAAGGGGAGTATGCTACCTTGGAAAGTGGTACCCATCTATCCAAGCATAGGAGCCAAAGCTACTTTATTTTATGTGAAAGAAAAGTCCAGAGCTGAGGGTCCATGCTTACAAAGAAGGGTCCAGGGGGAGTAGAGAGTGATGTAGGAATAAGGAAGCATGGGTCTGAATAACATGAATGAACTGATGATTGGGATACAATTACTACTGACTATGTAAGGAGAATGGTGTCTGTGTCCCTAGTGACAGCTAAAATGTAGACCCAGATTTTAAATCAGGGTTCTTTTGTAACTTACCCCTCATCCATCTCTATGCAACTTTTTAAAGCTAAAAGCCACTGGAAAGATTTACTTGTTTTCTGCTGGGCTCTTTGGGTAAATGTTTATGGACTGCCTCATTTCTAGCCCATTTGGCTTGGTATGTGTAAATTGTGGGAGTGTTATGTTCATATTTCAGTTAAAACTAAGATCCACTTGATAGCAGCATAGGAGAACATAAAGGAAATGTATGTGGAAGGCAGAAGGGGAAAAGAGAGGGTACAGTCTACCGACAATTCAATAATGTAGGTCCAAACTAAGATTCTCACAGTGGGAATGGACAGGATTCAGTCCATTTTAATTTCTCCAAGGAGAAATTAAAAACAATAGAGTGGAAGAAGATAGAACCTTGCTCTCGTTCATAGGGAGAAAGAAACCAACTTCCTCAAAGTGGAGTAGTCTTGAATGGAAAGAAAACTTTCTGCTCATCAGAGAAAGGAAGGAAAAGAATGGGTGCCAAGGCAAACATTGCCATACCATGTGCTTAAACGAATTTGTATGTAACACCAGGATCTCTCAGTGAAGCATAGCCATGGCCGTTGCTGAGAGAAAAGATGGAGGAAGTATTACAGGGAGTTGGAAAAGAGGTAAAAGTGTAGGTTAGCTACTGAGAGTAATAGAAGAACTTGGTTGTAGGTTTGTAGAAGCAATACCCAACTCGAAAATGAAAGGACAAAGGATTGAAAGTCCTGATGACGTTAAACAGTGGATGTACTTAGAGTGCAAGAATGAACGGGGACAGAATGATGGGAAGTGACAGCCAGAGAGTGATTTCTGGAAGCATGATATTTGAGAGGTGGGACATGTCAAGAAATGATGACTTCCAGTATGTGCTCAGGAAAGTGGTTTGGAGATAAGATTCTTGGGTAGTGGAAAGGCGCCTAGCTCTTGGAGTTGTAAGCCACATAAACATTGCAGGCACATGAAATGATAGTGGTCCTAGAGCTTGAAAGAAAAAGTATCCCAAGTGCAAGAGACCTATATAAACATGGAGGTCTATAGATGATACTGATGAATCAAGAGGGATGGTGATCTGGCTATAGAGTATTCATCACAAAGATGGTGGGGAGCAGTGATGTTCTGGAAGCAGCACTGGGAAGCATGAATGATGCTGGTTTCTCTCTTTCTCTGCCTGAACTCCATGCCCTTGCTCCAATACTTCTGGAAAACCCATGGAACATGGTAATAGGGAAAATGTGCAGCCCCTCTTTGAGAGGACATTCTGGAAGGAAATATTTCTGTTTCAAAGGGAATATGTGGCTATAGTAGATCTTATTTAAACTATTATAGATATCACAGGGAACTCAGTCGGAAAGGTAAAAAGGGGAAGATTGTTCAGTGAAAGGAGGTCAGAGGTGCACTGAGATGGGCGTTGAGGAAATACGAGGTGACTATTTGGGGCAGTGGTGAGGAAATACAGGATGAAAGACATGAAAAGTTATTCTGCCTTATTCTGCCTCAGTATTCTGACATGAATGCTCGTGTAGTAATTCATTTAACTCACATTTATTGAGGATTTGCTATGTAGCTGCTACTGTGCTAAGGCATCCTGCTGCCCTGTAAACAGGACCAGGCTGTGGGTGTTCTTTAAGACTCACTGACATTCACTATTTGCTTACTAGTCAAAATTTCCAATAAAACTGGTTTATTTTTTTTTTTTCCATTGGCCACACTACATTCTGTGTGAAAGATGGTGGTGTAAGTATTAGGGTAGGCCTAAGCCAGAATAGAAATAGCTGGAATGTATGTAATCTGCTTTTGATAAAGCTTGGCCAAGTGCTCACTATTGTGCCAACTGAGTTCATTAGTGTAGTGGATATTAAAAACAGGGAAACTTGGAGTCCAAAAGTCAATTAGAGATCAATCAGTCCACACCTCCATCCTATCCCTCTCCCATTAAAGAGGTGAAAAAAGCAAGGCCCAAAGAAGGGAGATGCCATGCCTAACAAAGGTCCGAGACACTTGGTTTCAGAGGCAGAAGTGAATGTTAGTCTCCTGATTCCTAGTCTGAGGCTTCAGTTATACTGTGCCAGGGGTATTCACTATTACTCAGAAACCAATGAGGCAAAGCAGAACAAAAACATTTCCTCCTCTGGCCCAGCAGAAAGACTTCCTTGTTTTGGCCATCACCCGTAGCCATGCCATCCTGGCTGCAGAGAGGCTCAGGAGTCATCTTTGGCTTTTCTTACAGGTTTGTGATTACCCGGCCACCCAATAACTTTAAGCTACTGCCCTCGGATCTTGTGTTTTGTGCCATCCCTTATGGCACTTCTTGTTACAAAATGGATGGTACTTCATCTCAGAGTCCGTATGAAATAATAAACATGGTGCCACTGGCATCAGAGACAGTTACAGAAATAAATGATTCTCCTATGGTTGACCCAGTTAACCAGACTACAAAACCACCTTTGACTACATCACTTCATCATTTGCAGCCAAAAACCATTTCCATTAGTGGTTCTAAGCAAACCGTCGTAGCTCACAGCAGTAAAATGCCACCCCAGCCACATTTAGGTGAAACTGAAACCGTGAAAGAAAATGAGAAAGGAAAAATGAAGGAAACCACAGAGGAGAATGCCCCTGCCTCTTCAAAATCAAACTAGGCCTGTTGATATTCTCCACAAGCCTTTAGCTTGCTACTTGTAAAGCATCTCCAGAGATGGTGACTTTGGACAGGAAAATAAAAATGGAAAGATGCCTTTTTTGTGCCCATTGCTTCGTGGTTGATGAGCAAGCCCACACGGGGGAGAGGCAAAAGTCTGATCCAATCCCACTGGGTCTGGAGTGATAAATAAAGAAATACATGACGAATGCTGTGTAAGAAAATTTCCTTTCTCTGTGTCCCTCGAACAGAAAATATGTTAGAATGAGCTGTGTTAAAGAGGCCCTTCAGGACTTGGGTTCCTCCAGTCAGGGGATAAAAAGTGAGCAAGATAAAAACAATGACGACCTAGACACAGGAGACAAGAAATAAAAGAGCCCTCAAATGAAGAATCTTACATTCTTTTTCCTCAAGCAGGCCAATAGCAAACCAGTATATTTTCTCCTTCTCTTTATTCCTCATGCTTTTTCTTTCTTCATCTCTGTCCATAGGAGGTGAGAAAAATCAGATGGGGAGACACCAGTTTGAATCAGAAACCAGTTTGTGTGTAACTAGGACCTAGGTATATGCCTGGCACAGGAATGAATATTAGCATATCCTGAGATAGGGTGCCAAGGTGAAATCACGCAGATAGAAATACATGACCTTCCACATTCTCTAATCTGAGAATAAAGACATCATTGCATAAAAAGCATACAAAACTTCCCCATGTTCCAAAATGAACCATTTACTCCCAATTGGTGGTCTCGTAACGATGACCTTTGTATGTAACACCTTCTTGTGTTCCAGATACAACACAGGTAAAAGAGAAGAGGAAAGAAAATAATAAACTGTATTTCTGATATATTATTTTAAATGATGTTTGTGATATCCTTGACATTCTTAACCCCTTTGCTAATTTGGTATTAGTACCTCCACTTTACAAAGGAAGCAGCTATGGCACAAGTAGGGTTGCTAGATCAAAGAAAAGATACCCAGTTAAATTTGAACTTTCAGATAACAAGTAAATTTTTAGTATGAGTGCATCCAAATTATTATACTTTGCTAGCAAGTGATCAAATCACCATTTGAACCTAATTGACTTGACTCCAGCACTTGCAGACATTCTGCATCCAAGCACACAAATCAAAGAAATGAAACAAACCAAAAAGAAAGAACATTCATCCACAGGAAATAAAATTTTATATTAGTTAAACTTAGTTTGTAATAAAATTAACTCAGTCTATGTGGGGGAAAAAAGGAGTAATTGTAAGGAAAGTTGTCAGAGACCAAGGAGATTCTTTTTCTTTTCTTTTCTTTTCTTTTCTTTTCTTTTCTTTTCTTTTCTTTTCTTTTCTTTTTTCTTTTCTTTTCTTTTCTTTTTTCTTGTTTAAGCTTACCTGAGTCATCTTTACCTTCACTTTTTACAGACTGGCTTTTTTTGTTGCCTTTCATTACACGTGGCAAAGTATATTTTCTTGCAATTCCACATTTATAGATAAGAGTTGTAGGTGCATCAGAGATTTAACTGGCCTGTCTCTGTCTCTCAAATCCTAATTTCTGAAAGACAGTATGTAGTGGGTTCAGCTTTGGCCACTCAACCACAGCTATCAATGGCTGAGCAGCAGGGCATCTCCAATGAAGGACTTTTCTCAGGGATGAAAGGGAAAATGGTTCATGGTCTGGGAAGACACTGCACCAAACATCTACTGCAAAGGCAGGATCATTCCTTCTCCCCATTCTCTGCGGGATCTTTTACACATAGATTTGGTAGGAAAAAATATTGCTGAGAAAGAAAAGTATAGATTAGTGCTTTCATATTTAAAATCCACAAATCTGCTCTACACATTATCAACCAATCTGTTCAGCATCTGAATCTCACTTCTCCAGAGTCAAAGCTGATCCCACAAATGAGCTCGTTTCCAACACAGCAGAGAATTTAGAATGAGAAACTCTTTATTTTTTAGTATTTTAGGGGAACAATTACCAGAAATATGGCTAAATAAACATTGAGGTATATGCACTACAGCCAACATTTGAGTGTTGTTACTGCCAGTCTTGATAAATAAAATTGTCAGAATACCCCTAGACTCCTGTGCAAAGTGATTCCATAGCTCTAGAGCAAAACCTTTTACTTATAAATGGCAACATTTATTTAATACAAATCATGACACTAGATCCTCTAGCAATATAGTAGATTCTTAATTGATAATGATTATTCAGACCTTTATTTCACTGAAGTATGGTTGACACACAATATTACAATACAGGTGTATATCATAGTAGTTCAACAACTCTAAATACTATACTATGCTCACCCACAAATGTGGCTTCCATGTGTCACCACACAACACTACCACAATACCGTTGTCTATATTCCCTATGCTGTACCTCTTATCCTCATGACTTACTCATTTTATAACTGGAAGCCTGTACCTTCCACTCACTTTCACCCCTTTTTCCTCCCTCTCCCTTATGGCAACCACCAATTTGTTCTCTGTATTTATGGGTTGTTTCTACTTGGTTCATTTGTTTTGTTTTTTCAGATTCCAATATAAGTGAAATCATACAGTATTTGTCTTTGACTTATTTTCACTTAGCATAATACTCTCTAGGTCCATCCGTCTTGTCACAAATGGCAAGATCTCATTCTTTTTTTTGTGGCTGAGTAATATTCCAGTGTGTGTGTGCATGTGTGTGTGTGTGTGTGTGTGTGTGTGTGCATGTTTGTACACATATATAACATACCTTCTTTATTCATTCATCTATTGATGGTCACCTAGGTTGTTTTCACATCTTGGCTATTTAAAAAGTGCTGCAATAAATATAAGGGTACATATACCTTTTTGAATTAGTGTTATGGTTTTCTTTGGGTAAATATCCAGTAGTGGAATTACTGGATGATAGAGTATTTCTATTTTTAATGTGTTGAGGAACCTCTATACTATTTTCCATAGTGGCTTCACTGATTTCCATTCCTACCAACAGTGGAAGAGGGTTCCTTTTTCTCCACATCTTTACTAACACTTGTTACTTCTTTTTCAAAATAATAATTCTCACTGGTGTGAGGAGATATCTCATTGTGGTTTTTATTTGCATTTCCTTGATGATTACTGATGTTGAGCATCTTTTTGTGTGTCGGCCATCTGTATGTTTTTGTGAAAATGCCTATTCAGGTCCTCTGCCCAGTTTTTAGTTGGATTATTTTGGGTTTGGGGGGGATGAGCTGCGTAGCTTGTATATTTTGAATATTAGCCCTTTTTATCAGATATGTCATTTGCAAATATTCTATGCAGTAGGTTGCCTTTTTGTTTTGTTGATGATTTCCTTCACTGTGCCTAAAATTTTTATTTTGATGTAGTCTTAATAGTTTACTTTTGTTTTTGTTTTCCTTGCCTGAGGAGACATATCTAGAAAGATGTTATGACCAGTATCAAAGAAATTGCCTGTGTTTTCTTCTAGGAGCTTTATGGTTTCATGTCTCACATTTGGTCTTTAGTTCATTTTGAATTTATTTTTGTGTATGGTAAAATAAAGTGTTTCAGTTTCATTCTTTTGCATGTAGGTGTCCAGTTTTCCCACCATCATTTATTGAAGGGACTTTTTGCCCCATAAATGAGAAGCTCTTTACCAATTCTAAAAAATTGTAAAAATGATGTGTTGTCATTATATTTTATCATAGATTGACCACATAAGTGTGGGTTTATTTCTGGGCTCTCTATTTTGTTCCTTTGATCCATTTGTCTATTTTTTGCCAGTACCATGCTGTTTTGATATTGTAGCTTTGTAGTATATGTTGAAATCTGGGATGGTGATACCTTCAGTTTTGTTCTTCTTTCTCAAGATTGCTTTGGCTATTCAGGGTCTTTTGTGGTTCCATACAAATTTTAGTGTTTGTTCTACTTCTGTGAAAAAATGCTATTGGTACTTTGATAGGGATTGCATTAAATCTGGAGATTACTTTGGGTAGTACAGACATTTTAACAATATTAATTCTTGGGGCGCCTGGGTGGCTCAGTCGGTTAAGCATCCAACTTCAGCCCGGGTCATGATCTCACAGTGAGTTCGAGCCCCGCCTCGGGCTCTGTGCTGACAGCTCAGAGCCTGGAGCCTGCTTCGGATTCTGTGTATCCCTCTCTTTCTGCCCCTCCCCTACTCATGGTCTGTCTCTCTCTGTCTCAGAAATAAATAAACATTAAAAAAAATTTTTTAATAAAATAAAAAAAGACAGTATTAATTCTTTCAATCCATGAGCATGGACTATCTTTCCATTTGTATCATCTTCACTTTATTTAGTCAATCTTTTCTAGTGTCTAGAATATAGGTCTTTCACTTCCTTAATGATTATTCAATTATTACTTATAGAAGAACTGATACAAAGACAAGAGAAAATATGCAAGGAACTTAATAGTTCATAAACAATATGTATGTAGGCCAGTAGTTGCTAAGATTTTTTGAAGCTTTGACTCTTTTGAAAATTGAATGAAAGGTACAGGCTTCTTCCTCAGAAAATTAATATGTGTGTATATTCCACAAAATTCATCATATAAGTGGGAGGGAGGTCATGGATCACCCTATAGCCTATTAATCCATTGTCTTTCTAAATCCCTGATCTGGGCCTTCTATAACCACTGGAGTGGTGACCAGAAAGAAAATAGGGCAGGGGAGTCAGGAGACAGGAATACTTGTTTCAGGTATCTAATTAAACACTTATGATCTTGGACAAGTGCTTAAACTTTTCTCAGCTACTTTCCCAGCTCATTTTATTTTTTTATAAAAGCAGAAAGTTAAACTACAGGATGCTGAACATTACTTCCATACTCTTTCATTGAACACATATATCCATTCACTGTCTACTGTGTATCAGGTACTGTGCTAGATGCTGAGGATAGAGCAAGACAAAGTTGCTTTCCCCATGGAGCATACACTCTATTTAGAGGCAGAAAATAAATAAGTAAATGGGCAAGATAACTATGTATTGTGTCAAATACTGGGAAGGAACTAAGCATATTGATGTGATTGAGAATATGATGATCCAGGACCACTGAAAGGTGGGAAGAATCCTGTGGAAACACTGTTTTAGGAGAGAGAACTTGGCATGTACAAGAAAAGAAAGCAAGCCAGTATGGTTACAGGATAAGGAACGAGCCACAGGAAGAGTTACATGATATGATACTGGGAGAATGGGTGGGACCTGATTAAGAAAGATTCTTAGACCATGAAAAACAGATTACATCTTATTCTAACATGTTATTCTATCAATGAGAAGCTCTTTAACAATTTTAAAACACTGTAAAAATGATGTGTCATCATTTATATTTTGAAAGCTCACTCTGGGCACTTATGGTTTCAACAGTATGACTAACTGAATTCAAGTGGATTTTCTTCCTGCTACAAATTCTCAGAAATGCTAGGTAAATTACAACACAAGAATTTTTAAACATATAGCAGTTTTTAAAGGAAGTAAAAGCGGGGCACCTGGGTGGCTCAGTCAGTTAAGTGGCCGGCTTCGGCTCAGGTCATGATCTCACGGCTTGTGAATTCGATCCCAGTGACGGCTTGTGAGTTTGAGCCCAGTGTCGGGCTCTGTACTGACAGCTCAGAACCTGGAGAATGCTTCAGATTCTGTGTCTCCCTCTCTCTCTGCGCCCCACCACCCACCCACGCTCCTTCTCTCAAAAATAAACAAACATTAAAAAAGTTTTTTTTTTTTAAGAAGTAGAAGCTTCCAGCCAGAAGCAAGAAGGAGGTCATAGTCAGAAAGAGTGTCTGTGAGAGATAGAAGACTCATCCATAGGACTATTTCGTCAATGGCTGTGACTGTAATGCCACGTGGAGCCAGGAAATACAGACAAGAACTGAGACCTAAGGTAACCATCACCAGGGAAAGCTCAGCTTATCTGTGTAAGAGGCCATCAACAGGCTCCTCATACTGACCCAAGAAAGGAACAAGAAAATTTATCTCTGCTTAGGGATGTTGGTGCGAAAAACACCTATCATGAGAAATGGAAGCCCCAAGCTCACATTATATGTAAATGTAGTATCCCCATTTATATGCCATGTGGCAGGAATTTAAAACTGAGAAAGGAATGGGAAAAAGAATCTGATTCCAGGCAAGCAACTTCTTGAGATAACTGGTAGAAAGAAATGAATAATGCTTTGCAGGAAAGAATTTTAAAACTCCATTGGTGTTTGGGGGGGGGGGGGGGGGAGGTGGTCATGAATTCAAAACTTTCTAAAAACTGACAATATGCCCACAATAAAAAATTAGAAATAAAATGAGAAATTATCCTCATAAATCAGAATCAGCAGACAAATCAAACAAGAGAGTTAGCATGACCCCAGACTTTGGATATTAGAACAATCTGAAAAAGGCCATACACTTAAAATGATGAAAAAGGTTAAAAAGATATAATTATAAATCATGATGAAAGAAAAGGATACTATGGGGAAAAAATGAGCAGGCAGGGTTGAAAAAGAATCAGAACTTCTAGACATGTTGATTACATTAAAATTCAGTATGTGACTTAAGCAATGTTACATATAGATAAATCTGAATCATTTGCATAAAATGTAAAATAAAGATATAACAAATGGAAAATATGAAAGAGAAGTTAGGGAACATGGAGGAGAGAATGAGAAAGGCTAATATATAAAGAACTCAATTTCCAGACAGGGAGATAATGGGGAAGATGCAAAAAAAAAAAAAAGTCACAAAATTTTTAGAATTGATACAATACAAGAATCCTGAGATATCAGAAGTCCAGTGAGTCATGAGCAAGAAGTCTATATGTAAAATGAGTCTACATATAGACATAGCTATACTTAGACAGAAAAGCAGATTCCCTATAAAGGGATTTCCCTTGAGAAATTGAAGGGGGAAAAAAAAAGGTTATGGACCAGTAACATCAAAATGCTGAGAAAAAAAATAGCAAAAGTGAATTTATAACCTTATACACATATGCGTATAGATAAATACACATAGTGTAATAGATAAAAATTACCTAAAAATTCATGACATAACTTGCTCAATTTAGCAAATTAAACAAATAACAGTAAACTAATAAAAATCTAAAGAGATTTCACATCATCTTTGGCACTTCCCAGTGGACTTGTCTGGAACAGGAAAGCAGAACACCAGTTCACAGTCTGCTAATTTCATCTTGAGAAACAGCAAAAAATGCCCTCTATCAAGTGGACTGTTAGCCTTAAAGAAATACCAGAGCGACATTTGCACAGAACTGAGGAGTAGGGCAGTTAGGTTTAAGATGACGCTGGAGGAGAATATGCAAAGATCTCTCTAAGATTTGCTCTCCAAAATGTGGTCCCCAAACCAGCAACACCTACATTACCCGAAAGTAGGCTCTGTCCCAGACCTCCTGGATCAGAGTCTGCATTTTAATAAGATCCATAAGTGACCCATACATTACAGTTTGGATTAATATATATGTATATGTACTATGTAATATATGTCTGTAATATATGTTACATACCCACACATACACACATATACATGTATATATACACACACACATAGATTACATGTATTTTATATGTGTACATAATAGTATATCTAATATATATTAAATATCCTCATATTCACATACGTACAATTCACATACAAACATACATATGCAGACATATGTAACTATACCCACATCCACATATTTCTGGAAGATAAAAAGATTGGAGATTTGGTTTTAATGAAAGCTGCCTCCTTCAACATTTAGCTCTTTGGCATATTAGCTTCTATTTAAGACCCATAGTACATTCCAAACACCTACAATGAACTATAAAATCCTCAAGCTGAGTACCTTCAAACTGTAAAGGAGTCAATGGAGGTTGGAGTTCAGTGAAGTTGGTGCATAGTTTCCTGGAGGGACAGTAGCCTACAGCTCAAAGCCATGAGTTGTTTCTTGCAGGCCAAGAGACAAAAGAGCCCAACCTCTGTAAGTAATCCTCAGTTTCTCGATTGGCATGCTTAGAGAGACATGGAAAGTGAGGAGGAGGAGGGGGGACAGTAAGAAGAAGGAGGCTTCCAGGGATGGGAGGGAGAAAGAGAAAAGGCCCCTAATGCTAATTAGGTTTGAAAGAATACAGGATGAGTCTAGCCACTGCGTGCTGAGAAGAAAGCTACCTGAGCAGCTGATGGTAAGTTCAGACTAAACTAACTACAAGTCCCCTGGGGACGTCACAAGGTAAACCTGATCGTCTCTGTCATTTACAATCATTATCAGGCAGGCTGCTTCTGTAATTTTACTGGGGAGCCAATTAACAGATCCCTGCAGCTAGGGGGAAATGTCCCAGCCCTCCTCTTGTTTTTGAAAAGGAAAAAAAGCAGCTTTTGTGTGGCTGTCTCCTGACTGTTTCTTGTAAAAGCAGGAGAGAGGGCAACTTCAGACAAAGCAGTGACTCCTCAGGTCAGGTGGATGGTTGAAGTCAGCCTGTTCTCTGCCTTAATTTACTCTTTTCTGTAGCAACCTAAATCAGCCTCCAGATAGCCCAGCGAGCCTTGTTTCTTTCTTTCTGAGGTATGGAAATGCTGTCCATCTTTCACTCTTTCTTGCCTTCAAGAAAATATCTTAGCAGCATTTCATCTTTCAGGAAAGCAGGGAAAGGCTGGCTAATGGTACTGAGAAGAAGGCAGTAAAGAAAGGCCATTCTTATCTTCAATTTATTATTCAACCCCATCTTTCCCCTGATACATCCTTTTTCTTGTCCTCTTGTCACAGGCAGTCTTTTTTAACTAGCTGTCTACATTCGCTACTTTATTTCCACATCTCTGTTTCCCTACTTAAGCCACCCCAACCTAGCTGTCATCTCCATTATTTACTAAAAATACTCTTTCAAGATCACTAATTACACGTAAGTCACTCAATATAGAGAATTAGAACAGTTAATCACACTTTTCTCCCTCCATCCTGAAACTGTCTTCCCTTGACTTTCGTGTAAGACAATCTTCTAATTTTCCTTTTGCTTTTTTGAATATGCATTCTCATGGTACCTCCAGCTTGCCTTTTATACAACATAATTAGGTATTAGCATTACTCAAAGCTTGATTATGGACCTCCTTCTTTTTTTACTCGCGGGAATCACTAAGCAATCCAGATAATTAAAGAAAATTGGAGAGCATATACTGATCAGTATACTGATCTACTGAAAAAAAAAAAAATTTCCAGATTATTTTTTCAGAGAAATTGAGAATTCTGCTGGGGAGGGGAAAATTGGCATTCAAGGCCTGGCAAGAGGATGGGCCTAGAAAAACAACCTTTGCTTTCAGCTGACGTTCTTGAAAGGTCCTACTTTGGGATTACTTCAAACTAGAAATAGAATAGTTCTCATAAAGCCTGAAGTCAGATTCAGTGCCTCTCCTTCCCTGATTACATCAAGGTGATCAATCCCTATTGTAACTACCTGTAAGTAAAAAATAAATAAACCCTCTCTGCTGGAAGTTAGTATTATTCAGAGTTTCTACACAGTATCTAGCACTCTATAAAAATGATTATAGTCAGTCTTATCTCTGCCTTAATTTATGCTTTTTTCTAGCAACCCAAATTAGCCTCCAGATAGGCTCCCGAGCCTTGCTTCCTTCTAGTTGCTGAAATATGGCAACACTGATAGTCTCTTTTATTCCTTTTCTACCTTCAAGAAATAAATAATAATCTAAATTATTACCATGAATGACAATACAGAGACTCAAATGACCAAAAACCCAAAGGAAAGAAACAGGTAATGGAGACAAAATACAGATGATCTAGATAGAATAGAGAAGACATACTTTAAAGTAACTGTGATGAATATGTCCAAGAAATTGGGTGACACTTAGATGGGGTCCAAGAAAATGGGTGATGCTTCTTCCTCGCTGGGGGCAGTGAGGATGGGTAACTCTAGTGTGACAGGTACAGGGATTTCACCTGGTTTATAACCACCAATGAGACAGATCAGGAAGCTATTGAAGCAGTCCAAAGGGATGCTGGGATGCTTCAGTGCCCAGAACCAGCTGGACAAAGTGGAGCAAGATAGCAGAAAAGAGGCCCAGAAAAAGGCCTCCACAGAGGCCAGATGGAAGGACACTATCTATTTGTGGTTGGATGGGGTGCTGTACAGGCCTGAACCAGCTCCACAAGGCATGGAACGATGTCAAACACATCCAGAAGTCCTTTGCCAATGTCAGCAAAGACTGAAGACAGAGCCTCAGTGCCACTCAAGGACATGAAGTATTCAGAGACCCTCAAGAACATCTCAGGCCCCCAGATTGTGAGGGAGACCCATGATCTCATTGAACAAGGGGCTTTTCTTCAAGCCTCCCAGAAGCTGATCGACCTGGAGTGCTCACTCTCAAGAACGGTTGACATTCAAGCAGTCCCACATGGACAGTGGGAACATGCACAACATGACCTTCACCCATGGCTACTTTGGGAGCATGCAGGGGCTCTCAGATGAGCTGGTCAGGCAGATGTTGATGGTGCTGCAGAATTTGCTGGTCATCATCTCCTGTGACCCCACTTGCTAGTCTCAGTCGTCAGGATTATCAAAAGGAAGAAAAATTGACCAATGTGTATCTGACCAAAAAAGGCAAACTAGCTTTATATCTCCCTAGGGGCCCAAGAATTGCAAGGAGAAATTGGAAACTTGGATGGAAACTTGACTGCTAGAATTGAGGACACACAGGAAGACCCCAGGGAGTCCAAAAAGATGTGGTTCATCTGCCATCTGGAAATCATAAGGAAGTATGTCCTGGATGACCCATCATTGCCACAAACCTAATGGTTGAGTGTTTCCCTCCCCAGTGTGAGATTTTCGGAAGCCATCTGAACATGTACAACCAGACCCTGAGAACATGGATGCAGGAGCTCAAGTCAGAAGACCTAGAAGCAAATGAGAGCAAGAGCCTTGTTGACATGGGTCTCAAATACCTACACAAGCACAGAGGTGATGGAGAATATGGAGCTGGCCCCGAAGTAGATGTCAATGCCCTGGAACCTTTACTTTCTCCAAACGTGGTCTCTGAGCTGCTCCACAGGTACATGTCAACTCTCACTTCAGACATTATTACCTGGCTGCAAAAAGCACTAGAAACAAACAAGAAGACTACATAAAAGAGACTGATCCTGAAGCTGACCAAAGTGGGTACCACCAGGTGCTTCGAGATGTTTGAACAGATTCTTTTTTTTTTTTTTTTTAATATATGAAATTTATTGTCAAATTGGTTTCCATACAACACCCAGTGCTCATCCCAAAAGGTGCCCTCCTCAATACCCATCCCCCACCCTCCCCTCCCTCCCACCCCCCATCAACCCTCAGTTTGTTCTCAGTTTTTAACAGTCTCTTATGCTTTGGATCTCTCCGACTCTAACCTCTTTTTTTTTTTTTTCCTTCCCCTCCCCCATGGGTTTCTGTTAAGTTTCTCAGGATCCACATAAGAGTGAAACCATATGGTATCTGTCTTTCTCTGTATGGCTTATTTCACTTAGCATCACACTCTCCAGTTCCATCCACGTTGCTACAAAAGGCCATATTTCATTTTTTCTCATTGCCACATAGTATTCCATTGTGTATATAAACCACAATTTCTTTATCCATTCATCAGTTGATGGACATTTAGGCTCTTTCCATAATTTGGCTATTGTAGAGAGTGCTGCTATAAACATTGGGGTACAAGTGCCCCTATGCATCAGTACTCCTGTATCCCTTGGATAAATTCCTAGCAGTGCTATTGCTGGGTCATAGGGTAGGTCTATTTTTAATTTTCTGAGGAACCTCCACACTGCTTTCCAGAGCGGCTGCACCAATTTGCATTCCCACCAACAGTGCAAGAGGGTTCCCGTTTTTCCACATCCTCTCCAGCATCTATAGTCTCCTGATTTGTTCATTTTGGCCACTCTGACTGGCGTGAGGTGATATCTGAGTGTGGTTTTGATTTGTATTTCCCTGATGAGGAGCGACATTGAACATCTTTTCATGTGCCTGTTGGCCATCCGGATGTCTTCTTTAGAGAAGTGTCTATTCATGTTTTCTGCCCATTTCTTCACTGGGTTATTTGTTTTTTGGGTGTGGAGTTTGGTGAGCTCTTTATAGATTTTGAATACTAGCCCTTTGTCCGATATGTCATTTGCAAATATCTTTTCCCATTTCGTTGGTTGCCTTTTAGTTTTGTTGGTTGTTTCCTTTGCTGTGCAGAAGCTTTTTATCTTCATAAGGTCCTAGTAATTCACTTTTGCTTTTAATTCCCTTGCCTTTGGGGATGTGCCGAGTAAGAGATTGCTACGGCTGAGGTCAGAGAGGTCTTTTCCTGCTTTCTCCTCTAAGGTTTTGATGGTTTCCTGTCTCACATTCAGGTCCTTTATCCATTTTGAGTTTATTTTTGTGAATGGTGTGAGAAAGTGGTCTAGTTTCAACCTTCTGCATGTTGCTGTCCAGTTCTCCCAGCACCATTTGTTAAAGAGACTGTCTTTTTTCCATTGGATGTTCTTTCCTGCTTTGTCAAAGATGAGTTGGCCATACGTTTGTGGGTCTAGTTCTGGGGTTTCTATTCTATTCCATTGGTCTATGTGTCTGTTTTTGTGCCAATACCATGCTGTCTTGATGATGACAGCTTTGTAGTAGAGGCTAAAGTCTGGGATTGTGATGCCTCCTGCTTTGGTCTTCTTCTTCAAAATTACTTTGGCTATTCGGGGCCTTTTGTGGTTCCATATGAATTTTAGGATTGCTTGTTCTAGTTTCGAGAAGAATGCTGGTGCAATTTTGATTGGGATTGCATTGAATGTGTAGATAGCTTTGGGTAGTATTGACATTTTGACAATATTTATTCTTCCAATCCATGAGCAGGGAATGTCTTTCCATTTCTTTATATCTTCTTCAATTTCCTTCATAAGCTTTCTATAGTTTTCAGCATACAGATCTTTTACATCTTTGGTTAGATTTATTCCTAGGTATTTTATGCTTCTTGGTGTAGTTGTGAATGGGATCAGTTTCTTTATTTGTCTTTCTGTTGCTTCATTGTTAGTGTATAAGAATGCAACTGATTTCTGTACACTGATTTTGTATCCTGCAACTTTGCTGAATTCATGTATCAGTTCTAGCAGACTTTTGGTGGAGTCTATCGGATTTTCCATGTATAATATCATGTCATCTGCAAAAAGTGAAAGCTTGACTTCATCTTTGCCAATTTTGATGCCTTTGATTTCCTTTTGTTGTCTGATTGCTGATGCTAGAACTTCCAGCACTATGTTAAACAACAGCGGTGAGAGTGGGCATCCCTGTCGTGTTCCTGATCTCAGGGAAAAAGCTCTCAGTTTTTCCCTGTTGAGGATGATGTTAGCTGTGGGCTTTTCATAAATGGCTTTTATGATCTTTAAGTATGTTCCTTCTATCCCGACTTTCTCAAGGGTTTTTATTAAGAAAGGGTGCTGGATTTTGTCAAAGGCCTTTTCTGCATCGATTGACAGGATCATATGGTTCTTCTCTTTTTTTTTGTTAATGTGATGTATCACGTTGATTGATTTGCGAATGTTGAACCAGCCCTGCATCCCAGGAATGAATCCCACTTGATCATGGTGAATAATTCTTTTTATATGCTGTTGAATTCGATTTGCTAGTATCTTATTGAGAATTTTTGCATCCATATTCATCAGGGATATTGGCCTGTAGTTCTCTTTTTTTACTGGGTCTCTGTCTGGTTTAGGAATCAAAGTAATACTGGCTTCATAGAATGAGTCTGGAAGTTTTCCTTCCCTTTCTATTTCTTGGAATAGCTTGAGAAGGATAGGTATTATCTCTGCTTTAAATGTCTGGTAGAACTCCCCTGGGAAGCCATCTGGTCCTGGACTCTTATTTGTTGGGAGATTTTTGATAACCGATTCAATTTCTTCGCTGATTATGGGTCTGTTCAAGCTTTCTATTTCCTCCTGATTGAGTTTTGGAAGAGTGTGGGTGTTTAGGAATTTGTCCATTTCTTCCAGGTTGTCCAATTTGTTGGTATATAATTTTTCATAGTATTCCCTGATAATTGTTTGTATCTCTGAGGGATTGGTTGTAATAATTCCATTTTCATTCATGATTTTATCTATTTGGGTCATCTCCCTTTTCTTTTTGAGAAGCCTGGCTAGAGGTTTGTCAATTTTGTTTATTTTTTCAAAAAACCAACTCTTGGTTTCGTTGATCTGCTCTACCGTTTTTTTAGATTCTATATTGTTTATTTCTGCTCTGATCTTTATTATTTCTCTTCTTCTGCTGGGTTTAGGCTGCCTTTGCTGTTCTGCTTCTATTTCCTTTAGGTGTGCTGTTAGATTTTGTATTTGGGATTTTTCTTGTTTCTTGAGATAGGCCTGGATTGCAATGTATTTTCCTCTCAGGACTGCCTTCGCTGCGTCCCAAAGCGTTTGGATTGTTGTATTTTCATTTTCGTTTGTTTCCATATATGTTTTAATTTCTTCTCTAATTGCCTGGTTGACCCACTCATTCGTTAGTAGGGTGTTCTTTAACCTCCATGCTTTTGGAGGTTTTCCAGACTTTTTCCTGTGGTTGATTTCAAGCTTCATAGCATTGTGGTCTGAAAGTATGCATGGTATAATTTCAATTCTTGTAAACTTATGAAGGGCTGTTTTGTGACCCAGTATATGATCTATCTTGGAGAATGTTCCATGTGCACTCGAGAAGAAGGTATATTCTGTTGCTTTGGGATGCAGAGTTCTAAATATATCTGTCAAGTCTATCTGATCCAATGTATCCTTCAGGGCCCTTGTTTCTTTATTGACCGTGTGTCTAGATGATCTATCCATTTCTGTAAGTGGGGTGTTAAAGTCCCCTGCAATTACCACATTCTTATCAATAAGGTTGCTTATGTTTATGAGTAATTGTTTTATATATTTGGGGGCTCCTGTATTCGGCGCATAGACATTTATAATTGTTAGCTCTTCCTGATGGATAGACCCTGTAGTTATTATATAATGCCCTTCTTCATCTCTTGTTACAGACTTTAATTTAAAGTCTAGTTTGTCTGATATAAGTATGGCTACTCCAGCTTTCTTTTGGCTTCCAGTAGCATGATAAATAGTTCTCCATCCCCTCACTCTCAATCTAAAGGTGTCCTCAGATCTAAAATGAGTCTCTTGTAGACAGCAAATAGATGGGTCTTGTTTTTTTATCCATTCTGATACCCTATGTTTTTTGGTTGGCGCATTTAATCCATTTACGTTCAGTGTTATTATAGAAAGATACGGGTTTAGAGTCATTGTGATGTCTGTATGTTTTATGCTTGTAGTGATGTCTCTGGTACTTTGTCTCACACGATCCCCCTTAGGATCTCTTGTAGGGCTGGTTTAATGGTGACAAATTCCTTCAGTTTTTGTTTGTTTGGGAAGACCTTTATCTCTCCTTCTATTCTAAATGACAGACTTGCTGGATAAAGGATTCTCGGCTGCATATTTTTCCTGTTTAGCACACTGAAGATATCGTGCCAAGCCTTTCTGGCCTGCCAAGTTTCAAAAGAGAGATCAGTCACGAGTCTTATAGGTCTCCCTTTATATGTGAGGGCACGTTTATCCCTTGCTGCTTTCAGAATTTTCTCTTTATCCTTGTATTTTGCCAGTTTCACTATGATATTTCGTGCAGAAGATCGATTCAAGTTACGTCTGAAGGGAGTTCTCTGTGCCTCTTGGATTTCAATGCCTTTTTCCTTCCCCAGTTCAGGGAAGTTCTCAGCTATAATTTCTTCAAGTACCCCTTCAGCACCTTTCCCTCTCTCTTCCTCCTCTGGGATACCAATTATGCGTATATTATTTCTTTTTAGTGTATCACTTAGTTCTGTAATTTTCCCCTCATCTCCTGGATTTTTTTTATCTGTCTTTCTCTCAGCTTCCTCTTTTTCCATAACTTTATCTTCTAGTTCACCTATTCTCTCCTCTGCCTCTTCAATCCGAGCTGTCGTCGTTTCCATTTTGTTTTGCATTTCGTTTAAAGTGCTTTTCAGCTCCTCGTGACTGTTCCTTAGTCCCTTGATCTCTGTAGCAAGAGATTCTCTGCTGTCCTCTATACTGTTTTCAAGCCTAGCAATTAATTTTATGACTATTATTCTAAATTCACTTTCTGTTATATTATTTAAATCCTTTTTGATCAGCTCATTAGCTGTTGTTATTTCCTGGAGATTCTTCTGAGGGGAATTCTTCCGTTTGGTCATTTTGGATAGTCCCTGGAGTGGTGAGGACCTGCAGGGCACTTCCCCTGTGCTGTGGTGTATAACTGGAGTTGGTGGGCGGGGCCGCAGTCTGACCTGATGTCTGTCTCCAGCCCACCACTGGGGCCACAGTCAGACTGGTGTGTGCCTTCTCTTCCCCTCTCCTAGGGGTGGGATTCCCTGTGGTTTGGCGTGGCCCGTCTGGGCTACTTGCACACTGGCAGGCTTGTGGTGCTGGGGATCTGGCGTATTAGCTGGGGTGGGTAGGCGAGGTGCACGGGGGCAGGAGGGGCAGGCTTAGCTCGCTTCTCCTTAGGTGATCCACTTCAGCAGGGGCCCTGTGGCAGTGAGGGAGTCAGATCCGCTGCCGGAGGTTTGGCTCCGCAGGAGCACAGAGTTGGGTGTTTGCACAGAGCGAGCAAGTTCCCTGGCAGGAACTGGTTCTCTTTGGGATTTTGGCTGGGGGATGGGCGGGGGAGATGGCGCTGGCGAGCGCCTTTGTTCCCCACCAAACTGAGCTCTGTCGTCCGGGGGCTCAGCAGCTCTCCCTCCCTTTGTCCTGCAGCCTTCCCGCTTTCTGAGCAGAGCTGTTAACTTATGACCTCCCAGACGCTAAGTCGCGCTTGCTGTCGGAACACAGTCCATCAGGCCCCTCCACTTTTGCCAGCCAGACTCGGGGGCTCTGCTTGGCCGGTGAGCCGCCCCTCTGCCCCGGCTCCCTCCCGTTAGTCTGTGGAGCGCGCACCGCCTCGCCGCCCTTCCTACCCTCTTCCGTGGGCCTCTCGTCTGTGCTTGGCTCCGGAGACTCCGTTCTGCTAATCCTCTGGCGGCTTTCTGGGTTATTTATGCAGGTGTAGGTGGAATCTAAGTCATCAGCAGGACGCGCGGTGAGCCCAGCGTCCTCCTACGCCGCCATTTTCCCCTAAGTCCTGAGCAGATTCTTGAAGTTGCTGCTCAGATAAGTGAAGACTTGAAAATAAAAGTTTGTTACACAAACTAGTCTGTGCCTTTAGCAAATGGATTCATTTTTAAGTAAATCCAAAGATGAAGTTCAGTTGTATCGAGAATGGCCAAGAAGTCAGCAGTGCCCACATTATGTTCAGTTTATGAGAGCCATGAACAACTACTGTCAGAGCTTTAATTTATAGTTGGTTTTAAAAGGAAGTATTTCAAAGAATGAAGTGCAAGAGGGCAGATCTCTGAGCCAACCAAACATGGGTGGAATTCAGACACCGTTGCAAAGGAGGGCTGCAGGAGCCTGCTTCGGGAGGTCTTCCTGGATTTAGAACAACCTCTCAGTGAACTGATGGGAAAAAAGTGGCTGTTAGGTTCAAACACTGGAATATCATCTGTCTCACTGTGGAAGAATATCTCAATGATTTTTCCAAAAATTAAAAGCCATGTAAAAAGAGGAGGATGACAAGTGGGATCCCCGTGGGCCATCATGCCGAAGCGCATCACATTCTGGAGCATCAGGGAGCATAGGGAGGGTGCCAAGAGGGTGGTCAGGGAGGCTGGGCAGTTCCACTTCCTGTTTGGGAACGTGGCTTCTGGATTTGGTAAAGATACAGGTGAGTACGGTGACACCATCATAGCCACTGCAGAAGTTACTAAGCTCACTGACCCTTCTCTGCTTCATCTGGATGTCTTGACTGGTTAGCAACACCCAGATTTCACAGATGACCAGGTCAGCATGCTGCTGGTAGTGAGGGGACACTGGCCTGGCAGGACATGAAGCAGACCATCTCAAGACCCTGGAACAGAATCCGATGCAGGTGAATCCAAACCACATGCCCATCTTCGAGGAAATCACAGTTGCTGGTAGAACATGACAAAGCTTTTCAAGTAACCTTTGGTTTTTAGCTTTATGTACATTGTTTGCACTCATCATCCCCACCCTCAGAAATATATTAAAGCAAAAGTGACTCTCCAGGGGTCACATTAGATGTTTTAGTCCCTTGTACCTGTCTCTGGTAAGCATATTTGTGAAGTGCCCAGGGACATGGTTTCTTGAAGAACAAGTACTCTTCTGTTCTTCAAGCATTCTCATTTTTGTTGTAAACATCTTTATGAGGCAAGATTCTGATGTGAAATGCCTTGTGGTTGATTGTTTATCACAGTGGTGAAAATATATGTGGAGGGGAAAGAGCCCCTGCCTGCATTCACCTCTTGGCCTTTGCTCATTTTTTCATGTAAGACTTCTAAAAACTCTGCTGCTTAATAAAAGAGTCTGAAGTCATTCAGAGAAATGAAAAAGACAAGGAAAGAAAAGCCAGCCATGTATATGTGCTGATAAGAAACAATCCCCAAATAATGTCAAAATTGGTATTAAACTGTATCTATAATCTTTTATATTAACTTCTACCATTTACTATTATTATATTATGATATTTTTATGTCAATGAATATTATTGGAAAACAAAGAATATTTGAATTTCTATAAAAATGTTTACACACACACACACACACACAGGAAAAATTGGGTGACAAGATGGAGAAAGTTACCAGAAAATGATGATCCGTCAAAAATTATTTAAGAAGTATATGAAGTAAAATTGTATGTAAAAGATGGGTTTAACAGATGTTTGAGTAAAGAAGAAGGTAAAATTAGTGACCTGGAAAATCAGTTAGTAGAGAGTTAGGAGGTACTGATGAAATTGGCTACAAAGTCCCCCATTGGGTTAAGTGGGAATATAACATATATCACCACCCCTACCTTGTTCCAGTCTTTTATTGTGGTATTAGTTTCTACAGTTCACTAAGGGATGAGGTATTATTCTTAGTTTACTATCTTGGTAATGAGGGGAATTTCCAGAGGTTTCCATTTAGTGCTTTCTGCCTTAATGACACTCACCTCCATGGGTCTAGAGTGCCAATGTGTGGATCTTGCCTATTCTCAAGTTTGTCTGTTCCAACCATGTATAAAGGAACTGTGGGGAGAGAAAAGCACAGGTTGAATCAAGTTACTAACTAGGCCTGTTGAGAGTTGGGCTCAAGTTAAGAATCCATTACCTGATCATAGTAAGCCTCCACTATGGGCCACAATGGCATTTTTGGTAGGCCTGAGTATTTCCTTTTTCCCAGAATATAGTCACCCTAGTAAATAGCCTCTTCATGTCCAGAATTAAAGTTTAACTAAAAAAAAAGTGAAACAAGCTTCCATATAAATGGAGATATTTAGAGATTTTAAGAATAACTTCTTTCCCAACTTTATTGAGATATATTTGATATATAAAATTGTATGAGTTTAAAGTATATGTGCGCATATATATACATATATATATTGATGTACATATGTATTGCAACATGATTACCATAATAAGGTTAATTAACACATGCATCACCTTACAGAGTTACCTTCTTTTTTGTGTGTGGGAATATTTAAGACTTACTCTCTCATGCTCTCTCAGCAACTTTCACCTGTATGTTACGCTATGTTTAACTAGAGTCACCATAGTGTACATTAGATCCCCAGAACTTACTTATTCTGGAAGTTTGTACCCTGTGACCACAATCACCCATTTCCCCCATCCCATAGCCCCTGGCAACCACCAATTCACTCCTTGTTTTTATGATTTCTTTTTTAAGTTTCTGCATAATAGTGAGGTCGTCCAGTGTTTGTCTTTGCTGAACTTATTTCACTTAGCATAATGCCCTCATATATGTTGTTACAAATGGCAGGATTTCCTTCTTTCTTATGACCAAATAAGATTCCATTGTATATGTGTACCACATTTTACTTATCCACTCATCTGTCGATGGGCATTTAGGTTGTTTCCATGTCTTGGCTCTCATAAAATGATGCAACAAACAAGGGGAAGTGCAAATATCTCTCCACTAATCCCTAATCACTAATAAGATAGTGATTTCATTTCCTTTGGCTATATATCCAGAATTGGGATTGCTGAATCATATGGCATTCTATGTTTAAATAGAATTTATCTATTTTGGGGAACCTCCAAACTGTTTTCCATAGTGGCTTCACTAATCTACATCCTTTTATGGTTCCATACAAATGCTAGGATTGTTTCTTCTACTTCTGTAAAAAATGCCATTGGAATTCTGATAAGGACCTTTAGATGGCATGGAAATTTTAACAGTATTAATTATTTCTATTCATGAATATGGAATATCTTCTCATTTATTCATGTCTTCTGCAATTTCTTTCATCAATGTCTTATAGTTTTCAGTCCATTTTTTGAGGCTATTGTAAGTGGGATTGTTTTCTTCATTTCTCGTTCAGATGTTAAATTGTTGGTGTAAAGAAATGCAGCTGATTTTTTCCATGTTGATTTTATAACCTGCGATTTTACTGCACTTATTAGCTCTAATAGTTTTTTAGTGGAGTCTTTAGGGATTTTTATATATCAGGTCATGTTGTCTACATACAGGGTCAGTTTTATTTCTTCTTTTTCTTATTTGGATGCCTTTTATTTCTTTGGTTTGCCCATTTGATATAGCTAGGACTTCCAGTACTATGTTGAATAGGAGTGGTGAGAATAGGCTCTCTTGTCTTTTCCTGATCTCAAGAAAAGATTTCAACCTTTCACACTGTTTTGTAGCCTTCAGCCTACAGATCTTTCATCTCTTAGGTTAGACTTATTCCAAGGTATTTTACTGTTTCTGATGCTATCATTAATTAGTTTGTTTTCTTAACTTCCTGTTCAGACTGTTCATTGTTAGTGTATAGAAATGCAACTGACTTTCACATGTTGATTTTGTATCCCACAACTTTACTGATTTTATTATTAGTTCCAACAGGCTTCTCTACATGTCAGATCATTTCATCTGCAAACAAAGATAACTTTATTTCTAATTTGGATGTCTTTTCTTTCTTTTACCTGTCTAGTTGTTCTGGTTAGCACTTCCAGTACTATGTTGAATAGAAAGTGAGAATGAGCATCTTTGCCTTTTCCTGAGCTTTCCTGAAAACTTTCAGTTTTTCACCATAGAGTATGATGTATGCTATGGACCTTGCATATATAGCTTTCATTACAGTTAGGTAATTTTCTTCTATTCCTTGTTCGTTCTGACAGTTTTTATCATGAAAGGATGTTGAATTTTGTCAAATGCTTTTTCTGCATCTATTGAAATGATCATGTGGTTTTAATCTTTTATTCTGTTAATGTGGTATATCACATTAATTGATTTGTGTATGTTAAACCATTCTTGTATCCCAAGATAAATCCACTTAGTCATGGTGTATGATGCTTTTAATGTGCTGCTGAATTTGGTTTGCTAGTATTTCATTGAGGATTTTTTCATCCATGTTCACTGGAGATGTTGGTCTAAAGTTTTCTTTTCTTGCAGTGTCTTTAAGTCTGCCTTTGGTATCAAGGTAATACTGGCCCCAAAAAACAAGTTTGGAAGTGTTCTGTCCTCTTCAGTTCTTTGGAAGAGATTGAGAAGTATTGACACTAATTCTTTTTTCTTTCTTTTGCCTTTCGTTTTTGTTTGTTTGTTTGTTTTTGTTGTTGTTGTTATTGTTTTGGAGTTGTTTTGTTTGTTTTGTTTTGTTTTTGTCATTTTGGTTTTTAGGGTTTTCTGGGCGGTTTTTGTAGTTGTTGTTGTTCGTTTTTTGTTTCTTCGTTGTTGCTGGTAGAATTTATCAGTGAAGCCATCTGGCCCTGCACTTTTCTTTGTTGGAATTTTTTTGATTACTAATTAAATCTCCCCACCAGTTTTAGGTCTGTTCACATTTTCTATTTCTTTGACTTAGTCTTAGTTGTATGTTTCTAGGAATTTATCTATTTTATCTAGGTTATCTGTACCACATCATCTTGCATTTCAAAATGTTCTTCCATAATCATTTTTCTTGTTCTAGATGTATACCTTAAGAAATTCTTTTAGCAAGTGTATGGTGATAAGCTCTCAAAGTTTTTTATGTCTCTTTAAATATCTATATCTCATCTTCATTATGGAAAAAACTTTCTTAGGTGTAAAATTCTTTGTTGAAAGTTATTTTCTCTAAATACTTTGAAGTTATTATTCCATTGTCTTCTGGCTTACACTGTTATTTTTAAGGAGTGTGATGTAATTCCAAATATCTGCTCTTGACGTCTTTCTTAAGACCTTTTATTTGTCTTTGTTTATTCTATTATGGCCCCAGATATGAATTGCTTTTTATTTATTTTGCCTGGAATGCATTGTTCTAGTGAGATTTTTGTTTATAATAGGAAATTTATAGCCATTGTTTCTTTAGATATTACCCTTCTTCCCTGTTATTATCTATTTCTGGCCCTTACACTAAGACATGGCTTCTATATATTATAATGTGTCTTTCATTTTGTTCATTCTATGCAGTACCCTGAGTAGTTCTTTGACTGTATTTTTCACTTTACTAATTGTCTCTTCACCTATTAATAGCCTCTATTTAATTCTTCTACTCAGACTTTTAAAAAGCCAGCTATTAATGTTTGATTTCTACACATTATAGTTGTTTTCTTTTTCAATTCTGTGCATTTAATTTTGATAGTATCCTTTTTACTGTGCATATTTGTGGTTGTATCCTTTAATTTTAGGTTAACATTTTATACATACAATGCCTGACAATGTTTTGTCAATGTTTTAGTCCTTAGAAATCTAATTTTTGTTTTTTGTTTCTTCTGACTTTCATCATCACCTGAATTCTCTGGTCTTGCTGATATTTCATTCAAGCTTATTATTGATCTTAGTCTGTGGAATCATTTGGATCTAATTGTGAAACTTTCTTCGAGAAAGAATTTGTTTCTAACATTTCCAGTATTTAGAAAGCACCACTGACTGGAATCACTTCAATCCTATCAACCACTCTTCTCTCCCAACACACACACACATACACACACACACACACACACACACACACACACACACACAACAATTAGTGCATAATTCCAAGCTCAGCTTTCTACCTCCTGATAGCACCTTTGTAACAGTCATCTATTTAGGTCAATTGCATCCATGCAGGATGTCCAGTATTTGGTCTCAACAACCTGCTGCATTCCTGAATGTAACATACAGATTTTTATTTGTATGTTTGTGTCTCTGTTTTAAGGTGTGGTCTGTGGAGAACTCCTCTATCTCTTATGCAGCCAGCAATGCCTCAACGCATAGTTCCTATGCAAGGTGTATTGGTTTTTGCAGTGAAAGGGCCCTTCAGGAACACCTATCAACTGTAATGACAGAAGCAAGAGTTCTAGTTTATTTTGGCTAAAAAGCAAATGAGTTGTTTTCATGAGTAGCTCTGATAGACTCTGGCCAAAAGCAGTGCTATGGAGGGGTCAGGTGAAAGTATGACACAGGGATGGTGTGGGTTGAGGCCAGTGAATTCAGTTATCTGTGAATTTCAAAACTATCTGGCATTATGAGGAGTGACAGTTTGAGAGACTAGGAAAGAAAAAAACACTCTTGGCATCTACATGGACCTTCTTATAGAAGGCTTTTGTAGCACAGATAGTGGCTTAGTGACTTCGCTAGTCAGATTGAATACTGACTTTGTAAAGGGAGCACATACAGCTTATGCCATAAAGTTGTTTATTTGCATCTATAACTCTGTACATATATAATTCTCACATTGCTGTGTGTTCCAGGTTATTGGTCTCTCCACCATGACTTGAGTGGAATTGATATTGGAGGAGCAAACTAGTGCCTTTGCAGCTAGGAAGAGGCTAAGTTCATGGCACCCTATATCTGGCTGTCTTCCACCACAGCAAGAACTGTTCTGTTATTTTGAATTTTTGTTGTCCTGGCTTCTTGGCCTTGCCATAAGTTTCACTTCAATTGTAAAGCTAGAAAACACATGCCCAATAAGCCCTGGAGTTTCCTGAAGGGACCAGAGGCTTGATCTGGGGCAAAAGAAGAAACTCTGACTCCTAACGGGGCCTGTGTAGTTAGAGATTTGATGTAAAAGTCTCCACTGAGAGACATTCAGAAAGTAACATACACTGAAACAGACTTGTCTCTACAAAATTATCAATACTTAGTATTGCTACTGGCATTTGAAATCATGGATCTAAGCAGTAATGTTATCTAAAAAATGTAGATTACAGACACCAAAAATCATATCAGATGTTGTCTACATAGAGGGAGCAGGGCCCTTGATCACAGACATTGCTAGTGGTTACATCATTATTATATTTTGAATAGGTCTAGAAGGCTGGGTCACTTGGTATGGTGGAAGGGGAATGGGGTTACTTAAGGTAATGACTGTTTACCAACCACCATGGAAGTATTGTACCAAACAGTATCGCCAGACAAGTACATACTAGCCACATATCAGATCTGGTTCTAAGAAATCTAAGGTACTTGCCATTCATTTAGAACAAAACTTTCCAATCTGTTAAACACTAGACCAGTTCTTTTTTTTTTTTTTTTTTTTTTGAGAGGCTTCTCTAGAAGTCTCTATCACTTTCCAGATGACATATGGGATATTTATTTCATCATGTGGCTGAGATTTTTGAGAGTCCTCATAATTTTTTCCGTCAAAGTAATTACTAGTTGTTTGACTTATTTCCTTACTCCCAGTCATTTCTTCAACTCATTCCAGTTGGCCTTCCTGCCAGATGACACCCTAGAAACGATTCTTCTCAAGGTCCCAAGTGACCTGCATGTTATTCAGTAGAGGGGCTAACTTCCTGTTTCATTTCATAAGATCTCTCAGCATCATTTTACATAGATTATCATTGTCTTCTGAAAACCCCTTCTTCACTTTTATGACACCTCACTCCCTGGGCTTTCTGCCTTTTCCACTGGTCACTCCTTCCAGTCATATTGAATAGGTCCCATTATCTACTCCTTCGTGTAGGAAAGTTCCAGCGCTCAAACCTAAGCTGCTTCATCTTCCCTATGTTTATTACCTTCTTTAGTAACCTCATTCAAGTCTCTAACTTTAAAGATCTTGATAACTTTAAAATTTGTATCTTCAACCCGTTTGTATGTCTTGAGTCCCATGCATCTATTAATTTCAACACCAGGATGTCTGATAGTATGTGAATTTTAATATGATCAAGAGAAAACTACTGATTCTACCATTCCCTTGGCCCCAGTCCTTTCTTTTTCCATGGGACTGCAACTCAGTTCACTCCACCCACATGTACCCAGTTGCTCAGGCCAAATGAGGAAGGCCTTATCCTCACCTCTCCTTTCCTCCAATCTATATCCAATCCATCAGCAAGTTCTGTCACTTCTACCTCTAAAACATGTCTTGGTTTCATCTACTTGTTGCCCCCCTGTTGCCACCACCTAGGTCCTCACTTCACAGTGTTTCCTGGCCTCCTAAGAGATCTTATTTTAAGTAAATTTGTTTTAAGTGAGATCTTTTTAAAAGACTCATTGCCCCATTCACTGCTTTGTTTTCAACACTTAGACTAGCGGTTCATACACATTAGGTGCTGAATGGATATTAGATGGAGAAATTAATAATAAACATGAGATTTCATACCAAAGGAATAACTTTCCCTAGCTTTACAGAAATCTCACTTCATTCACAAATAAATTTATAATTTGTTGTTGGAACATATGTCCTGAAGTTTGATGCCACTAAAGGCATGAGCAAAAGCAGTTCAGAAGAATAGAGACTCATTGTTTTGTTGTTGCCAAAGATGTTCTGGGTCTGGGCATCTGCACACATGGGCTTCTAACCTGAGACTCAGAGGAAGTCTTCGTAACTCGGTGCTTGAAGTTCATACCCCAAGAAGTCTGGAAAGAATTGTTTTTTTAAAAATGTTCTTCTGGGGGCGCCTGGGTGGCTCAGTCAGTTAAACGTCCCACTTCAGCTCAGGCCATGATCACACAGCTGGTGAGTTGGAGCCCCACGTCGGGCTCTGCACTGACAGCTCAGAGCCTGGAACCTGTGTCAGATTCTGTGTCCCCCTCTCTCTCTGCCCCTCCCCCGCTCATGCTCTGTCTCTCTCTGTCTCTCTCTCTCTCTCAAAAATAAACATTATAAATAAATAAATAAATAAATAAATAAATAAATGTTTTCAAGAAGTGTGTCCTTTTGTAATCCATACATTTAGAGTAGATTACTAAAAGCTCTACAGTTAAGAGAACCTACCGCTTTCTTAAGTCACTCCAGCATTTCCCAGATGCCCTTCTCACTGCATTCTCATCTTATTCTTGCCTCTTAATAACCCACCAAACAAAATAACCTCATAAACCCTCGTTAGGCAAACGTTGTCTTCCTCCTGGAGTGAAAGAAAGTCTGAGCACCAGTTATGTGTGAAATGCAGGATGAAGAAAATCTGGTTTTAAAGGTAGAGAGGCCAGTCTCCAGGTCTGGCTCTGCTGATTTGTCTGGTATGAATTTGGAGAAGTGGCCTAACTTCTCAGAACATTTTTTGACCCAAGAGAGGTTGCTAATAATGACTCCCTGACAAGGTGCTTGTGAAGTATAGGCATATTCTCTCTGGGACGGTGTCCATAGGTAAAGTGCAGGCCCCGTGCCTGGAGGTGGTTGGTATTTGGAGGCTGCTTTGTTCTGGATCTTCCCTCAAGGGCTCTATTTTGCTGTCTGTCAATCAACTGTTACTCGAGCCCAGTAGCAGAACATGCCCCCTCCCAGGATTCAGACAACGTGAGGACAGTAAGAACTGGAGGAATCCTGAGAAAGTTGTAAAAAGGCTCACTCGTTAAATGAAACGTGGCTGAGCGGAGTAAGTCACACCGGAGATAATTAACATTTCAGAATGAATTAATAGACGGAGGTGGATGGTTTTTCTTCATCATTTACCTACTAGATAAATCTGGCCACATCTTTCATTAGTTTGCTGTACTTTGCCAGGGAGACACTCTTGGATTTGCAGGATAGTGCACAGACGTGTGCTGCACAGACACGTGCTGCAATGCCAAAGGAGTAGAAAGCAAGCAGGGATGGGGGTCAAGGGGAGGAGTCGTGAGTTTGGGGAAAGCAGAGATTTGATTCTGAAGAGCAAACCGTTACTGGGTCAGGGCGGCTTTTGCATAATTCTATTATCGCCAGGGAGAGGAGAAATAATCATATTAGGTGTGTGCGATACTGCTCAGCGTGGCTTGTCTTACCTTACTTTTGAAGTCAGACAGGTTTAAATGCTTTGTGTGAGTTGTTCAGAAGGCACCCAATCTAAAAGGCAGGTGCTGCCAGAGCAGAGCAGGGAAGTTTTTGATGTTGACAACGACATACATTCTTGTGCAGAAAGGAGTAATCCATTCGGTCACGGTTACAAAAAAGTTCCATGTGTGCTGCTTTGGGGAACAGAGGCAGTGCCATCTGGGAAGGTGGCTTTCAGGCAGGCCAGCTGCAGGGCGTCAGCATGTGGTGAGCCAGTCCATGAGCAAGGGCATCCCTTTATCCAGTCCCCCCGTCCTCCATGTCGAGAAGTGGGCATTCCCATGAGCAGCTGCATGGCGTTGCTGTGGGCATCAGCTCCACCTCACCTTCTGTTTATGGAGTCTGGGCATCTCGTCAGTTTGCATTTGGTTTCTGCATGCCATTGCTCCTCTCTGAGGTCCAGCACAGTCTGTAGCAAGGTGAGGCTTGTCAGAGGCCTCCCCCACAATGGGCCAGACATGGGCAGGGAAGCATTTTCACTTGCTCCCCACCATAGAGTGTGGGAAGGAAACAAGAGCTGTGGTCTTGTGAAATGTAGTGGTGAACATTTCTTCCCAGCTCCAGGGATGTTCGTAGCTTGAAACCGGCCATAGTGGGAGTACTTGCACCATGGAAATCATCAAACTCTGCAAATAGGGGTTTTTGTTTTTACCGTTTGAGGGCTGGTTGGTAAACACTTGCCAGCACAATGCTGGATGAGGTACAAGGAGCAGAACGTGGGAGCCTGGATTTCAAAGTCCTTAATTACCCCTCTATCCCCTATCATAGAGCCTTGCTCAAATGTCTCAGCCGAACCTCTCCTGTATAGTTTGACAACTGCTTCCGGCAGTGGCCAGCCACAGAAGGTTTTGTGTGTGTTTTTATTTTCAATCATATTTGTATCTTAGAAAGGTAACCCTGACTACAGTGTGTTGGGTAGACTGAAAGGGTATAAAATCAGAGATAACATCTTTTGCAGAGGCAAAAGAATCCGATGGTAATCTAATTGCCTTTGTCCATATAAAAGATGATGAGACCTGAACTAAGGCAGGAGCAGTGAATAGGAGAAGCGAGGACAGATATAATGAATAAATCGTAGAGAAACGGAGTCGGCAGGACTTATCGATCGATTGGGTGTCGGGATGAGAAAAAGAAGAGTAGACGACAACATCCAGGTTGCACACGATCTCACCATTCACTAAGACAGACTTTGGTGGAAAACCGAAGACTTATGTTTAGAACCAGCAGAGATGCCTGGGAGGCAGGTAGAGGGGGCCGAAGCTCAGAGGAGCAGAGTTGACCAGAATGCGTTTTGACAGTCAGCAGATGGTGTCAGGTGACAGGGGTGATCAGGGGCCATTTAGGGATAGTATGAAGTGAGAAGAGGCCCAAGGATTAACAAATGGGAAACACAACATTTAAGGTACACACAGTGAAGTAAGAGTCAACAGAGGACAGGAGAGGGATTGGTCAGTGGAGTAGTGGAGAGAGGACAGAAGCAAAGAAGGAAAAGAGAGAACTGGATAGTCATTAATGTGAAATTTGGGGTCAAGATAAAGAAATATGACATCAGATGAAGAATGCATCAGGTTTAGCTGGGAAGATTGTTAGAGCCTTTTGCCACAACAGCGTCTGGGCATGCAGGGACAGAGGAAGCCAGACCGCAGGTGTTTGAAGAACAAGGGAGAAGAGGATGGAAATAATAGAAAACAAGCGAAGAAGCAAGCATTCTGGGCTTGGGAGGTAAGAAAGGGCAAGGAGATGCAGGATCAAGGGAGGACTTTATTTTTAAGATAGACAACAGACTTGATCATAATTTTACACTATGCAGAAGGGACCAGTTGAGATGAAGTCACCGATCTGGGAAGGAGGAAGGGAGTCCCAGATGCAGGAAGGTCCCAGCTGAGACAGGAGGGTCGGGCAAGAGCACAGGTGGAGGGAAGGACCTTAATGAGAGAAATAACATCTCTTCCTGCAAGACCAGGAGGATGGGTTCAAGAATAAATGCAAACATAGCTTTCCGATTGCTGGAACTTGAGGGGGCTTGTACCTAATATTCTGTTTTCTCTTGTTCGGAATAAGCACTGTGCGGAATGGGGGATTTTAAGCATACATTACACTTTAATGCTTTAATACAGAGGTATAATTACATTCCAGAGTTTTTGTTTGTTTTTGGTGCAGTTTGTGCCTCCAGAGCATCTGCACTCTGGCAGACATAATAGCACATCTCACACCACGTCACTGTTGCTCATTTGATCACCTGCCTTTCCATGTTGCAATAAACCTAGACGGGAGGAGGAACAGTACTTGTAGCCTAGCAGAGTGCCTGAAGTATAATGGGTTATTAACAAATATTTGTTCACGGGTGAATGAGTAAATGAGTACTTATCGGCATTAGCCCAATATTCTCAACTGAACTGTAAACTCCGCTGGGTCATAAATTTGGGCGGGCCTCAGCATTTTCAGTATACAGGAGCTGCACAATCAGGATGAATTGAAATGAACTGGGCTGCTTCAAAACCAAAGTGTCGATGTGAAAGTGAGTGAAGAAGGTCATTCCAAGGGAGAAGCTCGCAATGAAATAACGGAGGAGGAATGGAATGCAAACCTAACTAAACCTATAGAAGAAAGTATCACTTCCTCCTCCTAACAGCTTCCAGTTATTCGCTTTTTTCCAGTTCTAGGGGAAGTATCCTTTGAGCATCCCAGTGTGTAATGTCTTCTATTTCTTGAGGGGATCAGTGGGTCATACAGGATTACCATGATCTCTCACCCATCCTGTTCTCTGGCTTCTTGGACCTAAATCCCCATAGTCTAGAAACTGACGCCCAGAGAAGGTAACCAATTAGTGTCAGATATGTCCCTGAGTTGTGGTTTTTCTGGTTCTAAAGCTGTGCTCCCCTGCACTGATGGAGAGAAACCCTTCAGACAGGCAGTAAGAGGCAACTCCTTTCCGCGCTGCTCGGAGGTGTCCCGTAGCAAATGATTGTGGCAGGGAAATGTCTTAATATAGCGTGGTGTTTAGCATAATTGATGTTCAGATGCACTGTTGGTAGAAACAAGCCCAGTTAATTGGTCTCTCAACCTACATTAGCTCTTGCATTGCAGCCAATTAGGCGGGGGCCAGAGGGCCCTTTGCTTGGCCATTAGAGCCCTCCAGGCCGAGGCTGGGAAGGTGCTGGCAGTTGGGCGGCAGAGACGGTATAAATGACCGTGATGAACTGTGTGTACATCTGCACCACAGCCGGAGCCATCTGTCTGCTTAGGAATGCAAGACCTTAACAACCAATCTTAAAGGTGAAAAAGAAGGAAGATAGCATCCAGGAGAGGAAAACCGGGGCTCTCCCAAGGGGTGCGTGCCAGAAGACTCTCTGAAGCGCATAGACTGAAGGGTATAAACCTAATACTACTCCTACAGCAATATTCCTAATGAGCTAAATGCCCGTCTCCGTTCTCAGAGCCTGTGTTGTTGGAAATAGCCTGGATGCATTTCAAGGAGACACTGGAGGACTGCCGCTCAAAGTGAGGTTTGCAGACCAGCGGCATCACTGCCATTCGGTCGGGTGTTAGGGATGCAGATCGAGGGCCCGCTCCCGACCGGCTGGACTGAAATCTGTATTGTAACAAGATGCCCAGGTGTTCTGTAGGCCCGTTAAAGTCTGAGAAGCTGTAGGCCAGGGGTCAGCCAACACGTTTTATTGGAACACAGGGCGTCCATTCATTTGCCTCTTGATTATTCTGCTTTCACCCAACGACAAGGTCGAGTGGTTGCAACAGAGACCTAATGTCCCGCAAGCCTAAAGCATTTACCCTCCGGCTCTTTACGGAAAGAGCCGGCAGACCCCTGCTCTAGGCAGGAATCTCTGTAACCAGCCCATGTGGCTAACATGCCTGTCAGCCCTTGGAGGGCAAGTTAGTACCAGATATTAATTTGCTGTTTAAATACTGTGGTGGACGTTATAGGCAGACGGAGCGATATATGTTAGATGACATTGATCTCAATTCTGGGAGCTTAGGAGTTTTCTAAGTTTACACAGACACTTCAGCAAAAGTTGGCAAAAACTTTAAACTTTCTGCTACCTTGACGGAGTCAGATGGCTCTTTCACTCCCTCACTCACCCAGAGAATAAAGGAAGAAAATGATAATCTGGTACTTGTAATAAAACAGTCACCACATTTCTCTGTTGCATCCTTGATAGCATATTCATTGTGACTGGAAGTATTAACTTTTTTCCAAATACACCAAGATGTAGCTTTGCCTTTATGCCAGTGTTTGGGGATCATTTTATACCCAACGAATTACCCAAAGAGACAGCATTCTCCCCGTCTTGATTTTCACCAGGGCAAAATGTTAAAACAGGTGTGACTGCTCTGCTTTATATATAGCAAAAGGATTGCTGAAAATGTGCATTCCTTAGTGCATGCCATAAAAGAGCTTATGCAAAGACCCACAGAGGACTTCAGTGACTAATGGGGAGGAAGAGGCCTGCTAAGCCAACATTACTGGAATTGCCAAGGTATTTTGATAGGAGATCCTGGCCAGGAGCTTCTAGACTTGCACTTGCAAGAGTATTAAAGAAGCACCTCATTGTGTGTTTTAAACCCTTGGGGTTTTCCCGAACTTGTGCTTTCCAAGTCTGTCCCCGTCTCTGTCCCTGTCTCTGTCTCTCTCCTACACACGCACGCGTGCGCACACATCCCGATAAATGCTGGGCTGCAGCCCCAGACTCCAGACGCATGCATCCATCATAATTGCAGCACTGCCAGCAGTCATGTAACTGCTTAAAGACCTCAACAGCCTTCTGGCACTTAAAGGGGAAAAAAAAAAAAAAAAAAAACCCATCTAATTAATCACAGGTGAAACAGCTTGGACTGTCTCCAAAAGCCCCAGAATTTACTGCCAAGCTTTGATGCTAATTTTCTTTCTAAGTAACCCCCTAAAGAAATTTACGATTAGGTAATTAAAGTAATGAATAAAGAGATACTTAGGTGGAGAGAAAGGAGGAGAGGGAAAAGTCTATTATTTCCATCCTGCAATAAACGCATCTGGGCATGCATCATTTGTGAACCCCAGCGTAAAGGTCCCCGAGTGGCTTTCTCCTGAAGAATATTTTGAAAATCAATATTTGAAAGACCAAAATGAGGCGTATAAATGAATTTGGGTCAGGTCACTCTTGCTAGGGCCCGTAAGATAGAGAAGGGAAGGAGGAAGGAGGAGGGCTGCCTTTCTCCCAGATACTCTTGACTCTTTTTAATGCCACAGCTTATACCCTACGGGGAGGTTGGTGATGCTTTCTCCCTGTGAGCCAATTGGCTATAGCATCACTGGGTTGGATTTAGGGATCTCACTGTCCTCATGTCCCCCATGCCTCCGCTGGGACAGATCTGGATTTCTGGGTTTAATTGGTTGGAAAGAAATTGCTCCAATCTTTTGTTCAGCAAGTATTCAGAGGAGGGCTTTGGATTTTATCACCCCAGCCCTGATCCTTTCGTCTGTCTCTGACACTCAATATTGGAACACCCCAGGAATGGGAGTTTTAGTTAATTGGCTACTTAGGTTTCGGAATTAAACAGAAATACTCCTTATTGAAACGATGAATTAAACAAGTTTCTGCTAAACTCCAAAGTGCCTAAAGCTTCAATCCTTGGTGTAAAACCTTGCTATCAACTATTTTTCTGTGTTAATAAATATAGTGTAATAAGCATAATGCTTCTTTAAATAATTCAGGATCTTGAATTTTTGATTGAAAAACTCTATGCTCTGATTTATGTCTACCTTCAAGATAGTTTATAAGCTTCTTGCAAGCAAAGATCTAAGGAGACCCCCATTTTGTCTCCTCCCCAAGTCTAGGAAAGAGTGAGTACTAATTGTACCATAGGTTTATATAAAGAAGGTATTGGGGCGCCCGGGGTGGCTCAATCGGTTAAGTGACCGACTCTAAGGTCATGATCTCCCAGTTCATGGGTCTGAGCCCCGCATTGGAGCCTCCATGGGATTCTCTCTCATTCCCTTTCTCTCTGCCCCTCCCCCACTCACTCTTTCTCTCAAAATAAACTAAACAAAAAAAAAAAAAAAAAAAAAAAAAAAGGAAAAGAAAAGGTATAGGAGATTGTACTGAGTAAATACTGACTCAAAGATACACCCTGGAAATTTAGTTCTTGTTTTTTTAACGAAGTTACCATATGAATTTATTTGTTTATTTTTTCCCCTCCTGAAAGGGGAACGCTGAAAATAATGGAATCTGAAGTTTGATTTGAAAGTGAGGTTAGAGATTTTATGGTCTTAAGCTTCACTTCAGAGCTGAGAGGACTGAGGCTCAGAGAGGTGACTTGGTTTGGCAAAGATGCACAGCCACCTCGTGGGTGGGTGTTTGTAATTACGGACTCAGACTCAGAAGCAGGATATATTTGCATTTGTAAACTGCTCTGCTACTTTCCAACCGTGGACCAGGAGGAACGGCTTGCTTTCTGGGCTTCCTTTTCTGACCTACAAAATGAAAACAGTAACATTCTTGAGTTACAATAAGGAGTAAATGAGCTGTTAATATAAGTAAGATGCTTAACATCATGCAAACACTAGAAACTACTTAGCTCTTCTTCGATTGATTGATTGATTGATTTTAATTGTTACATATTTAATTGCAATTTTATTTTTATCGAATGGATTACTTTTCATTATTCACAACGCCTTGCTGCCTTCCAAGGGAGGTAGAGTCATGGTCTAAGGTGGCTCTTTGTTGTCTCAAGGCTAGATGGGGGTGTATGTTTCTGTTTCGGGGGAACTGGACCACAGCTCAGTTGCTTTGTGTAAGAAAGAGCCACACATTTGAGAGCCCTCCAGTTCAGAGCGCCATCTTCTTCCCAGCCAATAAGTTCTGAGCTTCATTCCTAATGGAGGAGTGGGAGATCTCTCCCCCCCGAGAAAGCACTTTCAGGACATGAGTGAACCAGAGAAGAGAGGTGGAGGGCAGGACTGGAGATTATCCTGGGATTTGGGTTTCTTCCTGGTCCTCCTGATTCAGCCAAGGATCGAAGGTCACCATCTACTCACACGCCCATCTCCCTGTTGTGTCCCCCAAGCCCTCAGAGGCCCAGGGCCCCATTTTCCTCTGAGCATCTACCTACAAGGCCAGGGAAGTGGGGGAATCCCGCCAAATGGGAATTAAAAATGACAAAACAGCTGATTAGATCTGAGGTGACAAGAATGAGAAATAAAAGCCATTAGAGCCCATTTGCAACGTGCCCTCCTAGAGTCAAGTTTCAAGGTGTTCCTCGGAAGATTATTAATGGCATGACAGTGTTTTCCGTGCAGGGATCTGATACGTGAAATAACACCAATGTACGCACATCGCATTCTAGATGGTAAGAGGGGCCTGCCCTCATTTATTTAGTTGCACAGATTTGAAGAGACACCGTAATTTGGCTGTCAGGACCAGGGCTAGTGTAAGCCCCCAGTGCTTGGAGACACAGATTTCCACAGCAAATGGCTTTCTTCTATAGCAGGGCTGGGCAAACTATGGCCCATGGGCTAAACCTGGTCGGCTGCCTAATTTTTTTAAGGGCAATGAGCAAGGAATGGTTTTTACAGTTTAAAATGGTTTTAAAATATCTAAAGAAGAATACATTATGACCTATGGAAACTTTATGAAGTTCAACTGCGAGTGTCCATAAGTGAAGGGTATTTTGGAATATAGTCACACTCATTCAATCTACGCATAATCTATGGTTGCTTTTGGGCTGTAATGGCAGAGCTGAGTAGTTGTGACACAGACTCTGTGGCCTGGAAGCCTAAATTAGTTACTGTCTAGGCCTTTCTAGAAAAGTTTTCCAACCCTTATTCTATAGGATTTCTTGGCCAAACTCCTTTACTTTGGAAACACAAAAAGAGTCATCACTTAGCAAAATACTATAAATGTTTTCTTTAGAAGAATATAGCTTCACTTTCTGAATGTTCATTTATTTATTTTGAGAGAGAGAGAGAGAGCGCAAGGAAGGGGCAGAGAGAAGGGGGAGAGAGATAGATTCCCAAGCAGGCTCCACACTGTCAGGGTAGAGCCTGACTTGGGGCTCCATCTCACGAACCATGAGATCATGACCTGAGCTGAAACCAAGAATCAGACACTTAACCAACTGTGCCCCTACAAAACTAGGTGCCCCTATAAAGCTTCGCTTTAGAGTCACAGCATGGAAATCAGTTTATCCACCCCTCCCAGAAACAACCACCCAACCCTGAGAGCAAGAAGTTTCAGGTTCCTTTAAAAGTTGCTGGGGTTGGGGCGTCTGGGTGGCGCAGTCGGTTAAGCGTCCGACTTCAGCCGGGTCACGATCTCGCGGTCCGTGAGTTCGAGCCCCGCGTCAGGCTCTGGGCTGATGGCTCGGAGCCTGGAGCCTGTTTCCGATTCTGTGTCTCCCTCTCTCTCTGCCCCTCCCCCGTTCATGTTCTGTCTCTCTCTGTCCCAAAAATAAATTAAAAAACGTTGAAAAAAAAATTAAAAAAAAAAAAGTTGCTGGGGTTGAGGCTCACCAGGCCTGTGGCCATTCAGACACACAGGAAGGCAGCAGTCCCAAAAGGCAATGGAGACATCCTTCAGAAGTCCTCTCCAAGCTGTTGATCAGGAATTTCCTGTAACTGGAGCCCTCCCTTGTTTTACTTTCATTTGTCGAAGGTAAGTGGGGGCCCAGAGAAGACGTAAATCCTAACAAGCTGTGCGTCCATCTTCGGGTCGTCATGCTTTCCTATCTCATTCCTATGCCTGGACTCTTTTGCAAGGGCATTTCTCTCCTCAAAAACAATGACGGCCCTCAAATGGCACCACCAAGGCACTTGTCATCCTACGGTCTCAGAGAGCTTACAAAATCTTTTCCCAGTCAGTTTTCATTAGTGAGAGCAAACGTGGTGATCCTGAGGTGGAGAAAGACATTGCTGTTGTTTGGAGGACAGAACGGATGAAGATCGACAGTGAAGAGCATGAGCAACACCAGCCCCTGCGCCTCCGACACCACATCTCCACAGGGTCAGTCCCGAAGCCCTTCCGTCAAAGACATGTTCGGCAGAGCTGGCAGCTGCCAGTGACCAGTGAGCTGATCGTCCGAGAAGACAGATGTGTTTAGTGTTCCTAAATACTACAGGGGAAAAGATAGGACATGTCAAAAAGGAGGGGCACACAAAACAAAGGGGACTTGCGAGGGCACACTGCCTGGGCAACTTAATGGATTGGGATTGGAACTGAGTGAAAAATGGGGGTTAAATTGCACTCAGAGAGGGGAATTGATGGAACTTTTGTGGTGAGAAAATCCTGAAAAACTGAGTTATTTAATACCTTCATGATCGTGAATTGGTGGCAGACCCCATCCCCTGACTTCCTAAAGGAATGCTCCTTCAAGAAAATAAAGAATAGACAAAGGACCTTTAGCCAGTGCCTCAGTTGCTTGAGGTGAGAAGTTTTGTACTTTATGATTGTTGAAACATAAAGTGCTTCCGAGGTAGCCCTGTCTTTGGTGAACTGGAGGGAGGAAAAAGAGAGGGATTTTGAAGGCTGCTCTTTTATCAGGAGAGACAAAATTTGGACAATCTCACCCTCAGACTAAGGGAACCACGACAGCTTTGGTTGTTAAGGCTCCTCTGCAGGATAAACAGTCTTTAGATTGAATTGTGGAAGGCAGGCCAAGTGCCACCCAAGAGGACCCTGCACCTAATGCAGGAGCTGGATCATCAAAATT
The DNA here is from genome assembly GCF_046562875.1 of Panthera onca. Classification (NCBI taxonomy): domain Eukaryota; kingdom Metazoa; phylum Chordata; class Mammalia; order Carnivora; family Felidae; genus Panthera; species Panthera onca. The sequence continues at coordinate 159,428,258 of NC_138342.1, forward strand.
ACTTTTCTTCCTCTTTAGTTTTTAGAAATGCTTGCCTGTAGATCATCCCAGTAATTTTTCTTCTTCTTTCCATAGTGCAGCATCTCTTCTCGATGGATGCTGAAGTTTCTTTCCATCAAATCTAGAAGGACAAAAAAAAACACCCAACTTGTTTTGAACGGTGACCTCATAAAAGTAGATGGGAGAGAAAGTGTGGGATTAATTTAAATGACTTCAAAGCATCTTTTGTGTTTTCTCTCGATTTCCATCTTTTTAAAATGCATCCCTCAGTGATAAGCAGGTGCTGTCACATCCAACTGGATAGGAATTGTGAGACACTCAAATTAATGGTCTTGCAAAAAAAGTAGGTCATATAGGAAGCTGGCAGAAATGGCATCTGAAAGCAGGAACCGTGACATAATGTACCCAACTCACGAATAATATCACAGTTGCCTCAGAGCATCACAGGGAGACAGAGGCCCTCTGAGCAGGGGCTTCACTGTAAATAGTGCTCCCCATGTCTCCCTCTGGGGGTTGCCAATAGATAACCTACTGGAGGCTGGAATGTCACCTGAGGAGGTCCCTGCCTCAGGTGCTCTGTACAGTTCTGCAGATGCCGTCAAGTTCCCGTCCTCTGAATAATGCTGAGGATCCTTCATGTCAGTGGGTTATGTCCAGAGCTTCAAGGCAAGTTTCCTAATAATTGAGACCCCTGCCGGTTCTTCCACCTGGTCATCCGGCCAATAGAAGGGCAGCTGCACCAGAGGCTTGGTAGTAGGCATGCCGTTCTGCTTATTGCCCTCCAAATGGCCAGAATGAATCTTCCAAGAGGCACAAGACCATCTCTAGCCCAGAAAATATCAACAGATGCATCAAGGTGAGAACAATTGCTCTACTTAGGCATTAATGTATACTTCTGTATATGGAAGGCAGCTACCCTTCCTCATGGAGCCATGAATGTGTACATGTTGTATAGGGTAGCTACCCTTCAGGAGAAAAAAAAAAAAAAACAACAAACCAACCACTAATTGGCAGTGTGCAATTGTTATAATTAAAAGCCTCTTTGACTAGAACAAAGTTTATTCCTGTTGAAACTCAGAAGAGGAAAAGGTGGCTGCGAGTTTCACCCGAGAAATGTCAGCAGGTTCCAACTCGCCTTCCTTCTCTGTTCTATTCTGACAGTCTCGGGAAGCCTGAAACCCCTTTGACACTCACCACAATGATGACAGATCCTCCCTGAAGACTCTACAGCCGCAAACAAACGCATTGTTCTCCTTGTCAACCCACTATTGAAAGGTGATGCACAGCCGAGCTGCGATTGGCCTCATTTGTTAGTGTTAGCAAGTGTGAGGCTGAAGCTCATTACCCTGAGAAAAGCGAAAGCCAAGAACAAGTTCCTGAAATCAGGCTGCAGGATCAGGGACCTGTCAGCAAGCCTGGAGTATGAATGTGCCACCCTGGCTAGTGACTGAGGCCTGCTTGTCCCTCCCCGCACTCCTTCCCACTCCCACCTTCAACAGCCCGTCTCCAGAAAGTGCCATGGCAGGGGTGTTTTTGATCCAGAACATGGATATTCAGCTTTTCAGCCCAGTTTTCTTTTTCATCGTATATCCTGCCTCCCCACGGAGCAAGGAGACCCAGTAACTGTAACTTTCAGGAGCACTTTGGACCTGTGGCCTTCTCAGGAGTCATCCTGGTCCCTTTGCGGCAAAGTCTTACCCATGTCAGCATCACACACACGATGGCATTCTATAGTGTGCACTGGCAGTCACTCTTTATTAGACTTTGACCCCCTTGAAGACCGGGGCTTTGAGGATGGGTGTGGGCCAGTGGGGAGCCTGGGCTTTGGCCTGGATTCTACCAAATGCTCAAGGTCAACTCCTGAGCCTTTCCAAGACTCAGTGTCCCCACCTACACAATGAGGGAAAGAAGTGGGGAATTTTCTGAACTGAACTGTGTCCTCTCCTAAACTTCTATGTTGAATTTCTAACCCCATTATTTCAGAATGTGATTATATGTAGAGATAGGGTCTTCAAAAAGGAAGTAAGATTAAATGAGGTCATTAGTTTAGTGTCCTTATAAGAATAGGAGATTAGGACACAGACATGCACAGAGGGAAACAGGGGGAAATTTATGTAAGATACAAGGAGGAGAAGAAGGCCATGTACAAGTCAAGGAGAGAGGCTTTAGAGTAAACCAAGCCTAAGTCCGTTTCTGCTGCTGTATATATAAAAAAAATGTCATGAGCTGGGTGGATTCTAAACAACAGAAATTTATTTCTTGTACTATTGGAGGCTGGAAATCCAAGATTAGGGTGGCAACATGGTGCCCTCTTCTGGGCAGCAGACTTCTGGTGTCCTCATGTGGTGGAAAGGATAAGGATTTCTCTGGGACCTTTTCTAAGAGCACTAATCCCGATCACGAGGGCTCCACCCTCCTGGCTTAACACCTCCCAAAGGCCCCACTTCCTAATACATCACCTTAGGGGTTAGGGTTTCAACATATGAGTTTTGGAGGGCAGAGGAGACACAAACATTCAGACTATACTACATCTTGATCTTGGAATTCTAGCCTCCAGAATTTTAAGAAAATAACTTTCTACTGTTTAAGCAACCCAAATTGTGGTACTTTATATGGCAGCTGAGATAATTGTGATCTATAAGAAATATTTTTTCAGATGACCAAAACGTATTTCTGATATATATTTGTTGTTCATCCACAGTTCCTGGCTCACAGCTCCTGAACCCTTGGAATTTCCTAAAAAATAAGGACAATGGAAGCATTTTTTAATATAATATCTGGTGTCTTTTTCTCAGATTCTGAAATCTTCAGAGCCATAAAGGTGAAATTGATGTCTTGTTATTCATAACAGACCCTTTCCACCGCAACTGGGTTTATGTTAATGAGATGATTTGGGGAAAGTACCTATTGGGGGCTGGTTGCCAGGGGAAGCAACCATGAATAGAGAGGGTTGGAACTTTCAGTCCTACCTCCTGACTTCAGTGAATTGGAGAAGGGCTGGAGATTAAGTTCAATCACCAATAGTCAACGATTTTTAATCAAGTATGTCTGTGTAACGAAGCTCCCAGAAGGAAGTGGTTCAGAGAGTTTCCGGGCTGGGAAACCAGAATATTTCCATGTGCCACCATGCCAGACCCCAAGCTCCACAAGGACAGAAGCTCTTTGTCCAGGACCTTGCTCTATGTGTCTCTTCATCTGGCTGTTGATTTGTATCCTTTAATATCCTTTGTAATAGACCAGTAATCTAGTGAGTGAGTGGGTTTTCTGAGTTTTGTGAGCTGCTCTAGCAAATTAACTGAACCCAAGGAGGGGGTCACAGGAACCTCTGATTTATAGCCAGTCGGTCAGAAGCACAGATAACAACCTGGGCTTGCAACTGCCATCTGACGTGGGGGCAGTCTTGTGAGCATCTGATGCCGGCTCTAGGTAGATAGTGTCAGAATTGAGTTAAATGTAGGACACACAACTGGTGTCCTGAGTACAGCTTGGTTGTGTGTGTGGAGAACCTGCCCTCCACAAGCTGGAATTGAGTCCAGAACCCAAAATAGCAGCCCCTAGCAAACTAATACAAGGAGGTCTGAGCTAGAGTTCTTTTAGCCCCTTTGAGAAGGTGCTGAAAGCTAAAGACTCTCTGGGAAAATGTGAAATATACAGAAATTTATAAACCATTCAGGGCCTCAGTGACCTACCTATGGGTTCTCACTGTCCTGAGGCCTTCTGGAAGCTTAGTTGATTACTTGATTTTTCATGAGGCAGAAACAGAAAGGCAATAAAATCTCAGATGATAGTGAGACATTTCTGTGGAAATGCCTTTAGGAAAAGTTAAAATCTGAAAATAAAGGAAGCCACGTTCCCTGAAAGTAACTTCAGTCCCTTAACTTAGGAGAAAAAAAATTAATCTTTGTGTTTTTTTTATCTTTGCAAACATCAGAATACTCCCCCCCCTTAGAGCATTCTCCTTACTTTTCCAGTTTTGCTTGAAAACACAAATAAATGAGGCAATCTTAATATGCTATGATATTCAGGAAAATTTCCCTTTTCTACCCAGATCTAAAGGATGAAAACATTCAACCATCTTACTTTAAAGGAAAATGGTGTGTGGTGGGCAAGTAAGGGAGTGATTCAGTTTCCAGCTCTAAAATGTTTAGCCCTTTAGGGGTGCCTGGGTGGCTCAGTCGGTTAAGCATCTGACTTCAGCTCAGGTCATGATCTCCCGGTTTGTGAGTCTGAGCCCCGCATCGGGCTCTATGCTGACAGCTCAGAGCCTGGAGCCTGCTTTGGATTCTGTGTCTCCCTCTCTCTCTGCCCCTCCCATGCTCATGCTCTGTCTCTCTCTGTTCCTCAATAATAAATAAACGTTTAAAAAAATTAAAAAATAAAATAAAATAAAATGTTTACCCTCTCCATCACAGAACCTTCATGAACGACTAAGCGCTCAGACTTTAGCTAGAAAATTCCTATACTTGGCATGTTTATCCTTCTTCTTCCCAACCTGGTCTCCCACCCCATGGTCCACAACTTATCACCACTAGGACTGAATATTTCTGGTTCTAAGATTCCCTCCACTCTCTTTTTTGTACCCACCTCCATTTCCCTATTCTGTAAAATCAGCAGGTTGATAAGACCTCTATGGTCCCTTCCAACTGGGAAAAAAAAAAAAAAAAGCTATGATTTTATGATTCTCTGAATCCCAGTGCTGTGGTAGCTCTAATTTCGGGCTTGTCTTTAATTCTTTGCTTTGCTTCACAGAGCAGGAGAATAGCTTATGTAGCAAAATGCATCCCAGAGAGGAGGGCCCCAGAGACCAGGAACAGGGTGAAGGCAGGCGGGGCTAACATGGAGCACAGCAGCCTGACCCTGTGTAGGAGGAGGGAGGGGCCTTGAATGAGGGTTGTAGAAAACCTTGCTTGGCAATTTGGCTGTGCTGATAATTACAGGGCAGGGAAGTTGGGAGTGAAGGGACAGTGATGGACATTTGGATTAAGAGAGCTGTTCCAGGGGTAACTTGGCTCTGTTGGAGAATTGGGAGAGCTGGCAGAGAGCCAAGGATAAACCTTGAACAGAGTTTTAGGAGATAATCCACATGTCCTGTGCACATTGCTTTTTTTTTTTTTTTTTTTTTTTTTTTTTTTTTTTTTAATAGTGGAAGGGAGTTTTTCTTGACATAAAATGGAAGGTCACTGGCTTACTCTTGCACTTAATGTAACAGGTCTCAGATGCTCCTATCAGACAGAACCCAGGATAAGTAATGCATAACTAAAGAACTTCTGTAAGAATTAAATTAGATAAAATGGGCAAATGCAATTTGGAAGTTGTCATGTGTTAATCCAGTGAGGCAGGTGTGTCACAGAAAAGCACTGGTTCTGTAAACAAAACAAAACAAAACAAAACAAAAAGATCTAAGATTTAGCTTTGCACTTGGCATATAGTGAGACCTTGTAACCCAACCTCACACTTGAAAGGTGAATGGAGGTTGTAACTGTAATAACAATTACAGGATGAATTGGTAATAATAAAAATAAATCTCCTGTCAAAAAGGAACTACATTCTCCAGCAACTTCAGCTTTCTTCTTGACTCTGAAGAATTTTCTCCCATAAGTTCCCTTTCCATGATGGACTTGGCTGGGTCAGTGTTCCGTTCACACTAGCTACAAATGGCACTTTCAGATGTCAGAGTTCTGAACCAAACTCTACTGCATCCTTTAAAATTGTCCAGTGAAGAGTCACTCACTCTGGTTCATTTACCATTTTTTTTTAGGGTCTCTAGAGGGCGTCAGAAAAGTTTTGAAAGAAACTGGGCAGTCTTTTATGAGACTACCACAAAAATGATTTCCATTGTAGCATTGGTTTAAATATTATATTTATAAAAAAAGAGGTTAGAGTGGGAGAGAGCCAAAGCATAAGAGACTGTTAAAAACTGAGAACAAACTGAGGGTTGATGGGGGGTGGGAGGGAGGGGAGGGTGGTTGATGGGTATTGAGGAGGGCACTTTTTGGGATGAACACTGGGTGTTGTATGGAAACCAATTTGACAATAAATTTCATATATTAAAAAAAAATAAAAAATAAAAGTAAATAAATAAATAAATAAATAAATATTATATTTGTAAGTGTTATGGCCGTACAACATACAATACATGTTGTAGAGACACAATGGGTATCTCTGGCGATGGAATTATGGGTGATTTTTGGCACTATATATATATATATATATATATATATATATATACACACACACATATATATGTAAATAAATATGTATATGTAATTTTTTTGTAAGTGTTCTTCAATGAGCATGTATTTTTCTTTTGAATTATATTAAAAAAACATTACAATTGGGGACGCCTGGGTGGCTCAGTTGGTTAGGTGTCCGATATCAGCTCAGGTCTGATCTCACCATTAGTGAGTTCGAGCCCCATGTCAGGCTCTGTGCTGACAGCTCAGAGCCTGGAGCCTGCTTCAGATTCTGTGTCTCCCCCTGTCTCTGACCCTTCCCCACTCACACTCTGTCTCTCTCTCTCTCTCTCTGTCTCAAAAATAAACTTAAAAAAAATATTAAAAACAAAAAAAATTGTCCCTAGCTGTGGTTGAGTTAGGCCCATATCTTGTCCAAGGATAGGCTCTTCTCTCCATTACAATTATGTCTCTTTTTTAACTCAAAGGCTTCAGTGGCCCTTTAACCCAAAGGAGAGTCTTTTCCTGAGGTGTCCATTTCCTTAAAGATATCTGGGAAATGCCAGTTGAGAGAGCCACTCACTTCTTCCAGAACCCGTAATAGTTTTGTATTTCCCCTTCCTTTACAGATCTTTAGCCAAAGAGTAAGGGCCTATTTTATATCAATGTAAAATCAGGCACAAAATCAGAAGTGCTTGGAGTACAGATAAAGTAGAACCGCCTCAGGGTTGGGTGTTGCTGGGTTAATATTATGAAGAGAGAGAAGGCAAGGGCATTAAGGGTGCATACAAGAAAGTAATTGCAGTGATGGACCCTGGAATCTAAGCTGGTAACAGTAAAATGAGTTTACTGTGGGTCGTGGGCTCTAAAGAATTAGTGAAGGGGCGCTTGGTTGGCTCAGTCTGTTGAGTGTCCGACTTTGGCTCAGATCATGATCTCACAGTCCCTGAGTTCGAGTCCCCCGTCAGGCTCTGTGCTGACATCTTGGAGCCTGGAGCCTGCTTCGGATTCTGTGTCTGCCTCTCTCTCTGCCCCTCCCCCGCTCATGCTTCTGTCTCTCTCTCTCTGTCAAAAATAAATAAATATTAAAAAAAAAAAGAATTAGTGAAAAGAGCACTGGGCTCAGTAAATTGGCAATCCTCATTAACCCAAAGACTTGTTGGAATTAAGTTGCTTAGAAGAAACAAGCAGAAGTGGAAGGAAGTGGTGATCAAAGGGTGGGAGGCTGGATGCCAAGATTGGGGGATAGTACTATCCTTGATCATGATAAAGACTAAGCCATGACCAAGGGAGTGTGTGGCTGAAAGGGAGTAGAGATGCCTCCATATTGAGGAGGATGATAAGGAACCGAGAGGCCAGGGTTCTAGATGGATATTCATACCTTAAAGTTGAAGTGACCAAGAATGAAAACAAAAGCAGTGGGGGAGGGGAGCCCCCCCTGGTGGGGGAGGGGCAGGGAGGAAGCAGTGCTAAATCTTCAGAAATGAAAATGGAAACTCCAGAGCACAGTCTGTAACTGAAGGGCAGATGGTGTGTGCTTCCAAGGGCAGGTAAAAACAAATGCCTGCAAGTTGCAAAGTGGGGAAGGTGGCTCGTAGTCAAGCCCAAGGCTCTGCTGGGAGGAAAAAAGCAGCCCCCACTTAAGAGCACCGTGCCCTGTGGGCAGCCAGTCTTCAGCTAGCACAGGAAATTGAAGAAATCAGAGAAGAATATGAACACATACCAGTTTCCTAATGGCAAGCACACTAGGAAAGGATTTTTTTTCCTTTTTTTTCCCCTTTCAGTTTCTTTTTTATTTATAAATAAATTTATTTATTTAAATTCAAGTGAGTAGGATTTGAAGGGATTGAGAAGGGTGAAAGCCTGAGGTGTGTTGGAGGGTAAACTGAGGCATATGAAACATTTTAAGAGTTTATTTGAGCAAAAATCATTTTGAATCGGATAAGGCAAAGTGGAAATGGTGGGAAGTGCTCTAAAGATAGGAACTAGGGGAAAGATTTTATAATGAAGATGTGGAAGCAAAGCAAGGAAATGATCTGATTTGGTTACAGCTTAAGCATTTGCCTTATTTGGAAAAGTCTGGTTGGCTGTTTGTGACTGGCAGCCCTTAGGTTTTGATTTCTTAATCTTGAGGCATTTCAGGCTTAGGCGTTGATTTACTCTTGTGGGCTCTTAAGGCACAAAAGCCATCTCAGTCTAATGGCTTCCTTGTTTAATTAAACAGGTGGGTTAGTTAATGTACAGAACCAGAGCCCTATGGGATGAGAGTATTGGCGTCCAGGGAGGCTTAGAACTTTTCTGAAGAATGATCTACAGAGGAACGTTGAACAGAACCCCTGGTCCCTTGTAATCAGCTGAGTAAATCTTCCTTGGTGTTGATCTCTCCAGAAGCCTGAAGGGAAGAGATGGGACCATGTCAAGGGGTGACAGATGAGTAGGAGAATAATGCGTGTGGCACTCTCTCTCGATCACTTCTATGGATTGTTTCAAAGTCTGGGTGAAGGTCATGAGGAAGACTGGTGTTCTTTGGAAGGGACCTGCCATGATGTAAGGGCAAAGTGTTTTTGTCTTCCCCATTAAGAAAAAAAATTAAGAAGACTCAACCACAAGAAGCCCGCTCGCATGCTCACATGCCCATGGAAACAAATCGAAAAACCTACAGCTGATTGAGGAAGCTTGCCTACTGCCTAATCTCTTAACCTTCCCACAGCAGGCAGGCCAGGGAGGTGGGGGGAGGAGGACTAAAAGCCCCACATCCCAGGCAGCTAATGGCTTTTCCTTTTATGCCATGCTTTTCTAGTGATTTTATTTATTCTTTGGGTTAAGAAAAGAGTGAGAACTGGAAAAAGGAAGAGGTCTGCAACAATGCCCAGGCCAGCTGCAAGGGGAAATGGGACCCCTGTTAGCAGAAGAGGTACATCCATGTCCAATCTTCCTGAAAGCCAGCCCTGTTTTCTGTTGCCTTGTGGCAGACACATGAGTGATTTATTGCTTCTAACGTCTCTTAGTTTGTAATAAAGTTTTCAGCAGCTCTTTTTAGTTGCTGCAACCCCTGCCCCTGCACACACACACACATACACACACACACATACACACACAGACTTCACTTTGTTCTTTTTTCACAATGTCAACTCATAAAGCTTTCATCAAGTCAACCAGGTGGAAAACTCCCCTCGCTGAAAGAAGCATTCACTCAGGGTGGTGGAGGCGAGCTATTGGGCAGAAGAGGGGAGTGGTTGACAAGGTGGGGGAAAGAAGAAAGTGTGCTTCTAGGAAGTTTTAGGTGAGGGGAAGTGAGTATAAGCTGCCCTGGGGTGTGCCTTCACAATGAAAGTTCTCTTCTTTGCATGCCCCGCCCGTAAACATTCACAGAAGCTGACACATCGGTCACGACAACAATGGGGGATAAAATTCATAATATGCATATTGAAAGAAATAGAACTTTGGACCCAATACCCAATGCTGATATGAAGACTTAAGCAAAGTCAATAAGCCCCCCTGGGCTACAGGCCAGCATCTTGTGAGGAGGTTGGTTTCTGCTTCCTTCTGGCCCCACTCACCCCCTGGTTCCCATCTCCAGCTCTGCTACACTCTGCCATGGTCATGCCAGTCACTGGGCCCTCTCTGGCCCCTCAGGGCCTTTTCAGCCCACTCAGTGTCAGCCATTAAGTACCATACAGCCATATGGGAAGGAAAAGTGTTGCTAGAATTATAAAGAATTTGGAGAATGAAAGGCCTGGAGCGATGAAGAAAACAAGGAAAGGCAGAGTAAGATTTATGATGTCATTGTGGCTTAGGAGTTGGGGAAAGGTTGAGTATGGCCAGACCCCATATTTCCTGGTTCTCCTCACAAGAGGTTAATTTGACGGACACTCCCTGAATTCCTAGGATCCAGATGAAAGCCCCATGATAAATTGAGGATTTCCAGGGATCCTGTGAAACACCTGGATGTTAACCTCGTTCTTGCAGAGATCAGACAGGGAAGACGTCATGACGTCTCTGAATTCTGGTATTTTCCCCCCTTACTTATGATAATTGATGAGAACAGACTACCTATTGGATGTAGCAAATTGACTTTGTCCCAGAGCCATGTTGTAAACCGGAGAACAAGAAGCGGTGAAGTAGGAATCGGAGAGAATACCAAGAGAGACACACAACTGCATCCATACTCTTAGCAGCTGTGTTCGCCCTTCCCTTTCAGCTCTGATACCCAAAATCTGAGTTTCCAAAAAGTAACGTGCTGATACAGACGAATAATGGTACTACCTCAACGACATTTCCTCTTTTCTTTTGGTTTTAGGCATTTTGAATACAGCATATGGTTATTTTTACTTATTTTGATTTGGTATTTATCCTGCTTGGAGTTCATGGAGTTTCCTGATCTTTAAAGTTATGTCTTTCACCAAACTGGGCAAATTTTCGACCATTATTTCTTCACATATATTTTTTTTCTGCTCCGTTATCTCTCTTCTCCTTCTCCTCTCTCTTCTCTTCTTCTTCTAAGAAGGTGAGACCTCTTAATGCTGCATTGGTTCACACATCACTAAGTTTCTGCTAGGGGAGGGTTGTTTTGTTTTGTTTTCACTGTCTTATTCAGATTGGATATTGTCTACAGCTCTTTTTGTTTGTTCATTTATTTATTTTGAGAGAGGGGGGATGGAGGGGAAAAGAGAGAGGGAGAGAGAGAATCTCTCTCACACTGTCAGCGTGGAGCCCGGGGCAGGGCTTGAACCCATGAACTGTGAGATCATGACTTGAACCAAAATCAAGTCAGATGCTTAACCAACTGAGGCACTCAGGCTCCCCTATTGCTCTATCTTTAATAGACACCATCTCCAATTTGTTAAGTCTCGCCAGTGGATTTTTTTCCTTCTAAAAAATAGGTATTATGTTGCGACTGACATATACAAATAATATATGCCATAAATAGCATTGAAGTACTAATGCACACAAACAAAATGAACATCCTGGACTGACCACCCATGTTAAGAATTAGAACATTATTAAGACTGTTGCTTCCATCTGTATCTTCCCTTCTTTCCCATACTCCCAGCATCCCTGCCCTAGAGGCAGCCATTGTCCTCCATTATGTGTTGATGGCTATCTAACATTATTTTCACTACATCTTTATCACATATATGTTCTCCAAACAGCATATTGTTTGCTCCTGCTTGTTTTTGAGCTTTATAAAAATGGTTGCAAATTGTAGGTCATCTCTGATTTTAATTTTTCCGCTCAATATTTTAAGATTTATCCATTGTCTTTTTCGCAGCTCTCGTTTATTCATATCTGTGGATATAATACTCTATTGTAGGACAAGAAGTCAAATGATTGTGATGGATATTTGACCATCTCTAATTATGTAGTTTTTCGGGGGAGCTATTATAATTTTTTGAAGTGTAATTGACAAACAATGTTACATTAGCTTCAGATGTACAGCATAGTGATTCAACAACTCTATATACTATATGCTGTGCTCACCGCAAGTGTAGCTACCATCTGTCACCATACAACACTCTAAGAATTTATTTTCAGGGGTGAGCCCTGGGTGGCTCAGTCGGTTGAGCGTCCGACTTTGGCTCAGGTCATGATCTCACGGTTTGTGAGTTCGAGCCCCGCGTCGGGCTCTATGCTGACAGCTCAGAGCCTGGAGCCTGTTTTGGATTCTGTGTCTCCCTCTCTCTCTGCTCCTCCCCTGCTCGTGCTCTCTCTCTCTCTCTCTCTCAAAAATAAAATAAAATATTTAAAAAAAAAATTAAAGAATTTATTTTCAACATCAATAAATAAAATTTATTGAGAATGTATTGCTCTTTTGGCCCTATACTCGTCATCTGCCTTCAGGGAGGATATAGTCCATTTGGACAAATAAGTCTTAACCATAACAGATAAACCACAGTATGCAACAATATAAATAAATATTGACCAAGTGATATGATCACAAATCCTGAGCAGGATGTGGTCCTACCAGACTGACAGTTTAGAAAGTCTTCCTAGGAGTAAACATTGAGCTGATCTTGATGGAAGAAGAAAGAAAGAAGTAGATAAAAAATGAGAGAATTTGTGGGTAGGGAAATAAATATGTGAACAAAAATAACAGTTTGATGAAGGGACAATACGTAGCCCAGTTAAGCTAACCCAGAGAGTTCAAGTAGACCAGATGGTAGACCAGGACTCCAAAGCAAAGTTATGTGGATTCTAATTTCTTATGAGCAATGGAACTAAAATCCATTATTTGGGTTACATGGTGAGCTCAGGACGACATGTAATGGAAATAACCTGTGGTTCTACTTTTGGCTGTGTTCTGACATGACAATTGTAAAATATAGGGAGTAGCCTTTGGTTGAGGGTGGGTCTCTACCTGAGTCAAGTAGACTTTCTGAATGTCAAGTTATCAGTGTAAGAGGCAGATTTAGCAAGCAAAAGGGGGGGGGGCACCTGGGTGGTTCACTCTGTTGGGCGCCTGACCCTTGATTTTGGCTCAGGTCATGATTTCAGCTCAGGTCGTGATGTCACAGTTTGTGAGATCAAGACCCCCATCGGGCTGTGTGCTGACAGCGTGGCAACCTGCTGAGGATTCTCTCTCCCTCTCTCTGCCTCTTCCCTGATATCTCTCTCTCTTTCTCTCAAAATAAATAAATAAGTAAATATTTTTTTAAAAAATCTAAAAAAATCAAAAATAAAAAGAAAGCAAACCGGAACCTGTCTGAAACTACTGAGAAAGGAAATTTCCTTCCCCTGTCCTTCATTCTCTTCAGTCTCTACTTGTATTGTATTTCCAGAAGGTAGGAAAATGATGATCCCTCCCACAAAGGACAGGTTGAAAATGAGATAGGGAGACAATCAGAGCATAAGCTCCATAAGATCAAAGATTTGTACATCCATGAGCTTTAGCAGCCAAGGACTTCACACCGTGTCTGGCAACTGGTGGACACTGAACAAGTATGGGCAAGTGTATGAAGACAGACAAGCTAGACCATACGAGGTAATTGCACGTTATTTTTTATGCTACATTCCCCCCTCCTCTTTTATTTGGTTGTTTAAAAATATTTTAGCCTATGAGTTTAGGCTTAAGCATTAATTAAAAGTGAGTAGTGGTGGTGGCAGTAGAAATTAGTGATAAATCCTTAAGGAGAAAACACATCTCCAGAGGCACAAATGTTATCAACATGGAGTCTCTGGGTCTTGCTCACATTAAGGAAGCTGAAAAAAATTCCTTAATCAGTAATTCAAAATGTTTTTTAGTTTATATTTACACCAACCCTGTGAACGTGGTATAATTATTTGCACATGAAAAATGAGGAGAAAGAGATCCAAGGAGGTTAAATACCTCATCCAAAGACACAAAGCTAGGAGCTAAAAGCCAGCATTTAAAACTAGATACCTCTAGGGGGACCTGGGCGGCTCAGTTGGTTGACTGTCCAACTTTGGCTCAGGTCATCATCTTGCAGTTCCTGGGTTTGAACCCCACATTGGGCTCTGTGCTGACAACTCTGAGCCTGGAGCCTGCTTCAGATACTGTGTCTCCCTCTCTCTCTGCCCTGCCCCTGCTTGCACTCTGTCTCTCTGTCTCTCTCTGTCTCTGTCTCTCTCTCAAAAACAAACATAAAATAAAATAAAATAAAATAAAATAAAATAAAATAAAAACCAGATATCTCTCAACTAGCCTACCAGTTAGAACTAAAGATTTGGGCTCACAATCTTGGCACAGTGTCACATCAATGAAGGAATTTCCAAATGAAGGGAAATTCACCCTAAAAAGGGATGGAGAGAGAGGAATGGGCTAATGACAAAGTTCCACAATGGGGTTGGCTTAGGTGGGGTTAAGGATGAGACGAATAATATCAAAATGTCTTTTTCTTCTTGACACAATCCACAATAAAAAAAAAGTGAAAGAGTAGCATCTGACTAAACAAGTAAAATTTAGACCAAATCTTCTGGAAACATCTCAATTACCAGAGCTTACTACAGGCAAAACTAAGACAAAAAAGAGATCCTCAACTGTTATGATAATAAAATTACCAGATCCATTCTCTTGGAAATTCTGCATTTCCTATTATTTCTTTCTCCTCTTCCCCAGTACTCCAAATTAAAATTAAGTTAAGGCTAAAACTGTTTAGAAAGTCACCAGAATTCATCTCTTTTTGATTTATCTGACTGAAATTGATTGACTGAATTTGGCCCTAGTTCTCTCTCTCTCTTTTTTTTAATGTTCATTTATTTATTTTTGACAGAGAGAAAGCATGTGAGCGGGTAGAGGGGTAGAGAGAGGCAGAGAGAATCCCAAGCAGGCTCCTTGCTGTCTGCCCAGAGCCCCTGAGGAGCTCTAACCCATGAACCGTGAGATCATGACCTGAACCAAAACCAAGAGTTGGATGCTTAACTGACTGAGCCACTCAGGTGCCCTTGGTTCTAATTCTGTCTTATTTAATGAACTCATTTAACAAAATTTATTGAAGACATACTATCTCCCAAGCATTTTTTATAGGCATGCAAGACATAAGACACAATCCTTACCCCCAAGGAGCTTATAGTACAGTTACGTCATCTCAAAAAAAGTTACTAAAATGTCCTCAGCCTTGATTTGTTCATCTGTTAGTCAAAACAACTGTCATCCTTTTTTGAGAAACTAAATATTCCCGTATGTGTCAAGGCAACCTGTGCTGCATTGCAGAATGAAAAGTAACCTATGAGGAAATTATTTTTACTTTTATCCACTGCTTCATTTAACAGTCAATAAGCTAAACCCAAACTGTATGGATGAATTAGACAATTTTCTGCCAAATGCTCTGCATTCCTGTGAGACAACTAGCAAAGTAATATGAAATCACCTCCTCTTTTTTAAGGACTGGGGAAGCAGAAGTACAAGAAGGGGCATTGTTTTGCACATTCATATTTGTCTATAAGTAACAGGGACCCAGAAAAGAGTAATTCCAATAAGGTAGAGGTGTATTTCTCTGTCACGTATGAGAAGCTGGAGGTAGGTTAAGTCCAAGACCCATACCATAGTTCCAAAGTTGTTTGGATGGGACCAAGTTCTTTCCTACTTACAGTTCCTCCAAAACCCCGGATATAGTCTTTGTCCACTTGGTCCAAGAGAGTTGCCATATTTCTAGCCATCACATTCATTTCCAAGTAGCAGGATAGACAAAGAGAGTTGGAAAAGCATGCTCTCTTCCACATGATCCATCTACTTGCTGACCTTTGGTCAAAACTGAGATGACAATTCTTAGCTGCAAAGGATATCAGGAAATGTCGTCTTTAGTCAGGGAACAGTGTCTCTAGCTAAAGGTCAAATTTACTGTGAGAAATTATGGAAGATAGAGGGAAAGATTAAAACAAATATTTGGAAGGCAACTAACAGTCTCCACCACAGGCAATATCAGAAAGTCCATTGATAAATATTCATTGATACCTTCAGGCAGGCTTCCTTTCCTGAGAGTTACGATCTTCTACTGCCTAGGATAACCCCAGTTCCCAGCCAGTGGTTTTCCAACTTTAGCAGGCATCTGAATCACCTGGAGGACTTATTAAGACACAGGCTGCTGAGACCCAGCCCCAGAGTTTCTTATTCAGTAAGTCTGATGTGGGGCCAGATAATTTGCATTGGTGATGCTGATGCTGCTGGTCTGGAAACCAGACTTGGGAATTACCACTCTAGGCAAATGTACAAGCAGAAACAAATAGGAAAAGGGGGAAAGCAAGAGATAATGAGTATTAATAAGGAGCGAGCAATTGAAAGGAGAACTGATAAATAATAATAACAGCAAGCCATGAAGATGGGAATATGTCAGCACCTCTAACTCATCTACTGAGCCTCAGAAGGGTTCCACTGTTCCAGGACATTTGAGCACATAACATATCCCGGATGTTGTTGCTCAAGAGATCTTCGGTGTGACTGCCCTGACCTGTTCAACCTGCCTATTTTAGCAGAGGCCACACTTTATTGCTCCAAATTGTTGAAATCTGATTTCTTCCTCACTTCTGACACATCATCTTCAGCTCCATTGGAATTGCTGCCCTATGACCTTCCTGGGATATTTAAGTCAAGTCTTGCCTGGAAGGGTAGAAGGCGAACACCAAAATAGCCATAATCGGATTCCCCCTCCCACAATCTCAGGAATCAGTCACTGGGGAGCTCCTACTTTCCTTATCATCTCTCCAGAGCCCCCTGATAATGACCTTGTCCATTTGAGGGGGTCCCAGAAATACTGAGACAGAAACTTGTAGCCACTGATCAGGAAGGACAATGACATTCTCTGGTTGGGTGGGGAACCCTACTTCATCACCGGAGACTTGTTTTTCTATTTGTTTTGCATATTTTCTTCCCCAGAACGTAATTTCACTTATGGCTACATACACATACATCTGATGAGACTTTACCTCATACATGCTATTTACAGGCTGTAGTTCCTTGTATATCCTCTCTCCTCTAGCCAGTGCGGGCACCTGAAGCCTCAGCATAGTGGCTGTTGATAGGCAATCTGTAAGTGGTGAATGGTGGACCCTGAGCCTGAGGTTTTTCCACACGCAGTTTGTCCATGGGGCTTTGAGATTCTCTGCTGGCTGCGCCATCAGAAGCTCCAGGCCTTATCTCCACGTGTGAGCATCACCAGTTTGTGGTCTCATTCACCCCCTCCCTCATCTGAGAAAAGATCGTGCTCAACACCCTGGGCACACAATTTCTGAAGAGTGCCAGATCCTAATGCAGGCCTTTGGCTGGGACAGACAAAGAAAGGCCGAATGTATATTCCCAAATATTTTCTGTGCAAGAGTAGCAGGTGCCTGCGAACTACCAAAGGGATCCCAAAGCCAGTAGCAGTAATCTTAGGATTGGTCCTGACTCATCAGGTCACTGAGAAGTTGGTTTACACTGTTGCTCTCGTGCGTGTGTGTGTTGCAAATAGAGTATAGAGTTATGTTCACCATCTCTATTCCCTCTCTGACTGATCTTGCTATGAATCATCAGCTCCCTCGGGGCCATCACATTGAAAAACCCCTAGAAATGATTTATTGAGAGATCTTTGAGTGAGGTATAGGAAATCAGAAAAGTATTAATACTTGAAAAAATGTTGCTTCTTCCTTATTCTTTGCCGTTACTCAATTTGGCATTAGAAACCTGAAGCTGAGCCAGAAAGCAAAAACATATGAGGTTTTAAAGTCACCCATACCTCAGGTGCCGGGCTGTCTATGGAAAATAAAATTGATCTGTTGTAAAGACTTGATGGGGCCTAGGAAGATAGTTCCCTGGGCTCTGTTCATCTGCCCTAATCAGCTGCATTTTTTTTTTCAGTCTCATTTAACTTTTCTTGCCACAGGGATAAAATGAGTGAGAACAATAAAAAGCAAAGGCGTGATGAAGGGGTAGAAGAAATTAAGGGGCTCCTGAGTGAATAGGTAATTTGATTCACTGTTTACATTGCTGGTGGAGATATTTAAACAGTTGACCTGAGGATGACCCTTTAAATTGAGATTTCAGAGAAAATTTTAAAACCAAATAAACTTTGGAGCAATGAAGACTATTTTCTAGACACTGAACTCATCCAGGTGGTCAGATTAAGAAGAGTTGAGCAAGGGTCATTACTGGAGAGGGATCTGAAAAGACAGTTTTTCTTTTACCTGCTCAAAAGCTGTTTCTTAGGAAGCATCAAAAATTTATCTCAACCTATTATGTGCAAAGCATTATGGTGGGCAATTAAAATATAGCTGGGAGACAGTAGAGAGCACACAGAAAGATATTATACCTTTGTATGTTCCAGGCACACACGATTATAACGTAAGATGTTGGAGGGGGGAGAAATGAACACAAGATGTGGGGTTCAAGAAAGATTTCACCTAGTAAGCGAGACTCTGTTAGGGTCTTGTGTGACATGTGAAATGTGGAGACATAGAAGGGAGGCAGTTGTTAGTCAAGGGAAAGGAAAAGGCATTGAGTTTCAGTTAAGAGAAGAGAGAAGGCGCTAGAGATTATTGTGTTAATAGCTGATTAGCAAAGCAATGAGCAGGGACTCCTGGGTGGATCAGTCTGTTAAGTGTCAGGCTCTTGATTTCAGCTCAGGTCATGACCTCAAGGTTCGTGAGTTTGAGCCCTGTGTCAGGCTCTGGGCTGACAGCATGGATCCTGCTTGGGATTCTCTCTGTCCCTCTCTCTGCCCCTCTCTCTGCCCCTCCACTGCTCTCTCTCTCTCTCTTTCTCAAAAATAAATAAATAAATAAATAAATAAATAAATAAACAAACATTAGAAAAAATAGGGGCACCTGGGTGGCTCAGTCAGTTAAGCATTGGGTTCTTGACTTTGGCTCAGGTCATAACCTCAAGGTTCGTGAGTCTGAGCCCCACATTGGGCTCCATGCTGACTGTGCGAAGCCTGCCTGAGATTCTCTCTCTCTCCCTCTCTCTCTTTCCCTCCACCACACATGCTATCTTTCTCTCTCAAAATAAATAAATAAACTTTAAAAAAGAGTAATGAGCAAAATCCCATGGAGAATTTTTGGCAAAGATGGTAACGTAAATGAAGGTTCACAAAACCTCCTCCCGTATACTGCCCCCCAAAAACAAAAAGAAGCAAAGTAGAGAAAAATACTTTATTACTGCTACACCAAAGAAATGATCCCTACTTTATATTATGAAGCCCTGAGAAATATGTGTTAGATACAATCTGGTCCAAATTGCAATAAATCATCAGAGGCTGACAACCCACCCCCTTGGGTGTTGACAAGATCTCTCTTGCCAAGAGATCTATGAAGTGTTGTGGGAAGATGAGGAGATTCTATATAATAATTTTTTATTTTATTTTTTAAATGTTTATTTAATTTGGGAGAGAAAGACAGCATGAGCAGGGGAGGGAAAGAGAGTGGGGAGAGAGAGAATCCCAAGCAATCTCCATGTTGCTAGCACAGAGCCTGAAACGGGGCTTGAACTCACAACCCAGAAGATCATGACCTGAGCCAAAATCAAGAGTTGGATGTTTAACCAACTGAGACACCCAGGCGCCCCTATAATAATTTTGTAAAGTCTCAAACCCCCAATTTATTAAAACGAAGATTGAACTGGCCATAGGCAAAAAACTAAACACACAGATTTTCTTTTCTGACTGAGGTCAAATGTACCCTATAAACCCAACAGTTAGGTTACAAGATTGCACAATCATACCAGATGTTTTTCTCTCTAACATGACTTTGTAGGCTGACTCTGCAACCCAGACAAGCCTTCTAATATGGATAAATACAGTTTGAAGCAAAAACAACCCTGGGACGGTTATTCAGATACTACAGTCCGAATTTACACACCAAGCTCTTTAGCTGCCCATGGTTTGATTTCCTCACCCATGGACTCCTGAACAGCTAAACCTATCATTTCAAGCCAACACACAGGACCCCAGATTAAATATAAAGGGAAGGTTAAAATGGTGTGCTAGTACACTGAAAATGGAAACAAGAGAAACTCACTTTAGTTGGGCAAATAGCAAGGCCAGAAATTTCTCACATTAAAAAATGTTGACCAGTAAAACGAATCAAACTAGCAAACACAAGACCCATGTAAAAATCCCGCGGTGGTAAATGCACACCCCAGAAATGAAAATGAAATTAATAAGAAACTGTAAGAAAAAGACAGACTGCATCACACTTTCAAGGAAAAGGAAAATAAACTATGTAACAAATTAAAAGGGAGATGATTAGTAGATTAGTAGATGATTAGTAGATTCAGTTTTTTAAAGAGAGTGTTATTAGAAATAATAAAAGGTATGGGGCACCTGGGTGGCTCAGTTGGTTGAGCGTCCGACTTCGGCTCAGGTCACGATCTCGTGGTCCGTGAGTTCGAGCCCCGAGTCGGGCTCTGGGCTGATGGCTCAGAGCCTGGAGCCTGCTTCCGATTCTGTGTCTCCCTCTCTCTCTGACCCTCCCCCGTTCATGCTGTGTCTCTCTCTGTCTCAAAAATAAACTTAAAAAAAAAAAAAAGAAATAATAAAAGGTAATATGATAATGCCATTGCATTTAAATAGCATAAGATCCAGGAAAGGTAGGAATTAATAATACAGCAATGGAACCAAGGATATGGAGGGTAGGCCTGCAAAACAAAACAAAACAAAACAAAAACAAAAACACCTAAACTATAGAGGAAAATCACAAAACACTATAAAACAGAAATATATGTGGAGAATAGACAGAAAATAATCATGCAAGTGACAAGTGGACTTGAAGAGGTCAACAGAAGAAATGGGACAATCAAAGACATAACAGAAGAAAACATCCCTGGAGTTTATGAAGATTTCAATCTACAGACTGAAAGAATTTACCGTAATTTATTGAAATTTTCACTAAGCTTCAAGACATGTGCTAAAGAATCTTTCGCATTTCAAAAATAAAGGAAAAAAAAAGCTACAAGGAATGAGGCAAAAATAACTTACAAAGGAAAACAATCAGACTGACCTCAAAGCCAAACCTCAAAAACAAAATATTCCAGAAGGAAACGGTACAATATCTGTAGAGTTTTAAAGCGGTGGGAGAATGGAAACCAAGAATTTTTATATGCAGCCAATTTTCTATTCATGGGTGTTGACAACAGAAAGAAAAACCCAAAGACTGAAGCATAGCACTTCCTGAGAAACCTTCCTGAGGAAAGAGTCTAACCAATTAAGAGACTAATCAAAATAAAGAGGTCATGAATAAAGAATATTTGGGAAAAGCTAATGCTGGACATCTAATGTATGGAAACACTAGTTGGGCTCAAGTAATTTTGCCAGATATATTGAAGGAGAAGACTGGGTATCTAATTCTTCATAAGAGAAAATAATAACTGAAATATAATTTAATAATTTAATGTAGCAATAATAATTTTGCTAAGAGAACCACACAGGAATATAATGACAAAACCCAGACAGCAAAGTCTAAAAGGTTGAATTTCTGCACCTTTAATAGGGAAAATATCAATGTTATTCACTGTCTCAATTCCATTAGAAGTTTGGGCACATTAGTTAAACACATCAAATATTCACAACCAGAAGAAAGAGCATACAGTCCTTAAAAAAAAAAAAAAAAGACCCAACAAGGATCATGAATATATAGCAAAAGATACACAAGCAAATGCAAATCATGGGGAACGGTAAATATATTTTTTAATAGGCAGGAAGGAAGGAATAGCACAACATAGAAAAGAGAAGAGAAGAGAGCAGAAACATAAGATAACAGAATAATATCAAACATATATTTTATAAACCTAAATGTAAACTGATAATTTACCTATTCAAAGAAAAATTCCCAGATTGGGGTTAAAAAAAGACATAACTTCAGTCTACAAAACACATGCTGAGAAAACAGGTATTTATTAAGGCTGAAACCAAATGATGTGCAAATACATCACAGATAAGTGAAAAGTGAAACAAAACCATATACAACTAAAACAGGAGGAACCAGAGGTTCAAGAGTTACATCTTGGAAAGCGGAATTCAAAATTCAAGGATTAGGGGCACCTGGGTGGCTTTGGCGGTTAAGCGTCTGACTCTTGACTTTGGCTCAGGCCATGATCTCATGGTTCGGTTTGCAAGACTGAGCCCCATATTGGGCTCTGCGCTGAGAGTGGAGCCTGCTTGGAATTCTCTCTCTCCCCCTCTGTCTGACCCTTCTCTGCTCACATGCATCCATGTGCTCTCTCTCTCAAAATAAATAGACATTTAAAAAAAAACCCACAAAATCCAAGGATTAAATAGGACAGAGAGATTCCTATTTTAACGATGAAGACATGACACACTGTGTGTGTATCAATCTTCTATATGCATAAAATAAACTATATAAAATAAAAATTTGTTTAAAAGGCAAGGAAAATTTTACTGAACCTCAATGGGAATGAGAACTTTAAATACTGTTTCAAGTCAAATATGAAAAACTAATGTTCTCCGGAGAATATACCTATTCTGAATGATATAATCAATAGAGTTATGTGTATCATTTCAAGTTCTATATATCAAACTCCATATCTGATAAAAATATATATACTTGTTATGTGTAAACACTCCATTTTTAAAAAAGCTGATTATATAAAATGTGAAGAAAATTCTAATTAAATGCCAAAGAACTCCACATCCTCTTTGACCACAAGGCTCCAAGAAGAGAAATAACACAGGTACAAATAATTCACAAACTGAAATATTTTAACTCTAATAAACACGTCAGGTCAAATAGAATGTCAATATCTTAATTAAAACATTAAATAACAATAAAGGAAACTTTCGCATTTAAACTTACTGAACAGCCACAAAATTGTACTCAGAGAAAGATTTATATATATAGCCTTAAACAACACCATTACTTAACAAAAGCTGATATAAATAATTAGTATTTAATTCAAAAAGTTGTAAGAATAAGTAGGAAAATCTCAAGAAAATATATAAATTAAAAGCTCAGTGAATTAGGGTTTTATAAGATCTATACAGCAAAGCAGATGAATCTACTAACTTGTCTATCAAGAAATTAAAAAAGAAAAGACAAATATACAATACTGGACAAAATAAAGGAGGTATATTCACAGATTTAATGGAAATTGGAAGACGTTTTGAAAAATGATACGACACTAGTAAAATTTAAGAATGGATGAAAATAAAGATTTTATTGAGAAATGTAAATTACACAAATTAGTTCAAGAAAGTAAGAACATTTAAATTGATTAATAACCCCTGGGGGAAAAAATCAAGAGTATTGCAAAAATGAAAATAATACACACACGCCCTCAAAAAAAGACAGAGCTCAGACAGTTCCAAATGTGATTCATAGGAGCTCAGTAGTTTTTGAATGAAAATAACTAATTCTGAAAAAAAAAAAAAAAAAAATGAGGATTCTTTCTAATGTTTTCCCGAGGCTGTAGCACTGGGAATAGCCTGGACTCATGGCCAGCTAAATCAGAAATAAATTTTAAAACCTTTATTTTTCTAGGCAGTATCAGGAGCCAAGAGAAGGTGGACAGTTAAATAAAACATCAGTTCACACCTATTAAAAGCAGTAGAGGCAGGTTCCGTGCCAAATTGGCTTGGAGAAATAGTGTGGCAGGTATGCTTTTAATGAAGATCATTTCTCCACCTTCCTGTTTTAATTTGATTTCCCTGGCAGAGTTGTGCTTCTCTGGCTTGGAGGAAATCTGCTTAACTACCACCATCTCACTCGGGAGCCAGACAGAACTGGATTCCTTCAACACTAGTGCAGTTTGGCTTTTTTCTTCCACAGGGATAACAGCGTTGCCTCTACCAAAGCCCTGGAGAGCATCCAGCAGGAAAGGAGAGGCTGCCCCATTTGGCTAAGACAGGCCACACGATGTCAGTGGCAGAGACTTTGCCCACTTTGAGCTAAATTATGAACTATGTCCCCTTCCCAGATTTGCAGTGGCTACATAAGACTCTCTTTGTAAAGCGCTCGGAAACTACCAAGTGCCCCTTGTGCCAGGGGAACAGCTAAGGTCTGTAGCCTCTTTAGAGAAAGCTGGGCTGCCTGCATCCTTAGCCTCTGGGGCTCTCGTAGGCAACCACCCTTTCCTTATAGATTACATGAAAATTTCACATCCATTTCATTGCTTTCCAAATAGATTTAAACTGCATATCAGCCTGCAGACTGTCCCACAAGGCTTTAATCCAGGCAGACAAGTGTTTGCTGAGCATGTCTGTATTTGTTTTCCTATTGCTGCTGTAGCAAATTGCCACACACTTAATGACTTAAAACAACACACATTTTTTATCTTATACTTCAGGAAGTCAGAAGTCCAAAATGGACCCTATGGGCTGAAATTAAGGTGTCAACAGAGCTGCATTCCTTCTGGAGGTCTAGAAAATCTGTTTCCTTGCCTTTCCCAGTTTCTTGAGGCACCTATATCCCTGGTTCCTGGCCTTTTCTTCCATCTTTAAAGCTCGTTACTTCCATTGCCCCATCTTGTCTCCTGACTTCATCCCTTTGCCTCCCTCTTAGAATGACCCGTGCGATTACTTGGAGCCAACACAGATAAGCTAGGATAATCTCGCCATCTCTACCATAATCTTTACCATAATCTTTATCATAATCTTTACCATAATCATAATCCACAAAGACCATCTGTCATGTAAGGCTCTAGGGAAGAGGACCGGGACACCAGTGGCGGTCACCCTTCTGTCTGCTTCAGTGTCCTGAGTGGGTAGCCCCCTTGGCCAGTATGATTCAACCAGGCAAACGCTGCCACGAGGTTGTCTGTGATTAAGATCTAGTGAAAGACCAAGAGGTGTAGCAAATGCTAAGACGTCAGGGGAGGGAGAGAACACCTTGTGTGGAAGCGCTGAGATGAGCAATCACAAAAGAAGAGCCAGCAAACTGAACTGGATCTGGAAGGATGGGGGAGAAGTTGGCTTCCTTGGGTCCCAGATGGAGCTTGATGAGAAGTCATCAGTTAAAAACATGAAATACCAGCACTTCCATTGCACTCCTTGAAGAGGCATCCCCAGACATACAAACACCAAGTAAATGGCTCTTGAGGGAGAAGGGAGTCAGAGTTGGTCTTTGGAGCCACCCCCTTCACTCCCATCTACACCCCTCATTAACACCTCCGAGAAATAGTTCTTTATCCCTCAGAATTCACTGGAGGAAGCTGGGTCAGGGCATGCCCAAACAGAGCCTCTACTCCTCCTGGAAGAAGCCTCATCAATGCCTCTATTCCACAGGAAGGAGATGTGCTCTAGTTTCCTCAGCTGGGACTCAGAATCCCTTTCTCGCTGAAACAGTGTTTATAATGAATGTAAGATACGATTGGAAAGGACTTGAGTGGAAAGGCCTTCAGAAAGCATCCAGTCCCACCTCCCTCAAAAAGCCAGCCGGTGGTGCAAGACTGGATGTTCCCATCTATGCCAAAGTGTGTGAAACCTCTGTTCTGCCCTCATTTTCGCGGACTTTTTAAAGTATACATAATTTTTAGTTTAGTTCAAGGCCATTTGAACTCTACCATTCATTCAACAAATATTTATCAGGTCAAGCACACTCCCAGTCATAGGTTTAAGAGGACACGGCCAGGAGGAATGTGTTTCTCCCACTAGTAAATGCAGGCAAACCAAGCTTGTCCCTTAGCAAGCTGCCCCCCACACAGTCTCACTGATGTGCAGTGACGCTGCTCCTCCTAAGCTCTAACTGAGATCGCCAATTCCCTGCAAGGTCATCATCTGACACATTAATTCTATATCCCATGAAATCTTCCTCCAGATTTGCCTATCAACACCTACATCGATTCACTCTTGGATCCTGGATCACCCCTTCTAAGTTTTTTTATATCAAAGCTCAGAGTTCAGAATGCGAGTGGACAAAAAAGACCAAAGGACACCTGGACCACGGCCGCCTTGCTGTCAAGGACCAGCACGCCTTGAGACCAGAACAATGCTGCTGCGTATACAGAAGAGAAAAAGCCAAGCATGATCTCATGCTTAGAGCATGTTTCCATGGTCTCATGGAGCTCATAGTACAGTTTAAGAGCTACAAATCAAATAATAATGCAAATGAACACATATAGTAATTCCACATTTTCATCAGTGTTATGAAGAAAGCATGTGGTATGAGGTAGAATAGGCAGGCGGCATGGTTTTTATTGGAGTATCTGAATTGGCGGCATTGTAAGCTGAGGAATGAGTGTTGGTTAGAGGCTGGCCAAAAACCTACTGGGGTGGGATGGGGGGAAGAGGAACTCGCCTGGCAGAAGGAGTTGGTGCATATGTGAGGATCGTGTGGTAGGAAAGGGCTTGGGTGTTTAAAGACTTGAACAAGGACCAGCGTGACCCCTAGTAATGCATCTGCCAACCCTCTCATACTTCCTTCCAAAGGGGAATTCATTTATGTTTCTCAGCCCCACATGAAAGGTCTGTTCTCTGCAGAGTTCCAAATAAACAGACGGCTTGTATAAACCATAAGGGTTCCTTTCTCATAATCTGCTTTCCTGGTTCACAAGCTCTACGGTCTCATGTGAACTTGCCGTCAGAGGTAAAAGGCTCTTATCCTTTACATGAAAGACGGAAAACCAGCCGGAGTCTTAGCCCAGATCAGAGCTTCCCCCCACTGTGCTAGGCAACGAAACACCAGCCCTCACTTAGATGGGGTTTTGCATCACTCTACCCCTTCGTTGTCTGAAAGGTAGGGACCGGGGAACAGAGCACATGGGGAGAGCTGGTTCAAAGACAGAGTAAGCCACGGCCAGGATAGGAGAGCCTCTAGGAGAGGAAGAAGAGAAGAAGGGGACAAGAAAGCTATACCGGCTATGTGTAAGCCCCTTTACACCTGTTTACCTCATTAAATCCCAGACAGTTTGCATTTCCACATTGATCCTTGTTTTACAGATCCAAGGGCCTAACGGTAAGAGTGAATGGGTAACTTATTTAAGCTCTCGGTTCATAAATTGTTGTGATTTTGAACCCAGGCCTGTTTCCAAAATTCTCACTCTTTCCATTACATTAGATACAGTGGATCCCGTCCACACTAAGTCACCATGCCCAAATCGGATTCGTTTCTGCTCCCTGGTAGTTCCTGACATGGTTGCTCTCTTCAGGTGGGGATAGCATATCAGGATAGATGCTTCTAGGCTTTGGTAGGCTTGTGTATCAGGAAGCTATCAGGATGACATGTCCAGGGAAAATTGTCCAAGTTAATGTGGGGTTTGGCTGCTGAATAGCCAGGGACTTTAACCCTTAAAAGCAAGAGATGGAAGTTGTCAGGCAGAGATCAAACTCACTGGCTGAGCAGGGAAGTTTCATTTCCCACAGGAACCAGGATCTGGTCATTCTGTTGACACACAGTGATGGTTAGGGGGTTATAGCCCCATGCTCGGCAAGCTTCTCGGGTAAGGTTCAACTGCGGACACTGTTTAGCCCTTCACTCTGGTGGACAAGATGCTCCCAGGGAAACACCAGGTCTGGCTTTCACTGCTTCAGAGGAAGGGATTTGTTCTATCCAGCCACTGGGCAGGGCCACACAGATAGTGACTCCAACTGTGAGCAACATCTGTATCTAGAATCAGTCATGTCTTTGTCTTTCCTCCTGCATAGGGCTCTATTTTCTAATCCAGGTACCGCTGCTCAGATATTGTGAGAAATACCTCCCTCAGCAAAGAGCTGAAGAGATTCACACAACAGAAGTACCTGTCCGGGTATGTGGGACCAGGGCAAACTGAGAGCTGCACTGAGCCGCATTCATGGGCGACATTCTGAAATGTCTGAGAAGTCCTCAAGTCTCCCCAGAAGGTGAAGGCCATTTCACATGAGTTCTCTTTGTCTTCATCCTCCCAGTTTGAAGAAAATACCTATCCTATCAAGGCACTTTGATCATACTTCAGAACTTTCTGTGATGGTGGAAATACCTGTGGTGTCAAATATGGCAGCCGCTTAACTACATATGGTGGTTGAACACTGTAAATATAACTAGTATGACTGAGGAAATGCCTTTTAAATTTTACTTTACTTTAATTAATTGAAATGTAAATGCAAATAACCATATATGGTGAATGGCCACTGCACTGCACAGCACAGTTCTAGATATTCAAGCGGAATAAGAACAGCAGCCATGATTATTCATTATCTGTTCCCAGTGCTATCACAGTGTCTGGTGCATATTTTGCACTAAATAAATATTTCCCGTTTGGCTGAATGAAGAGAGGAAAAAAGGAATATTAATTAAATGATCCTACTGTGCTAACATGGAAAGAGGGCAACAATTCCTTGTTTGGATTGTCTTTACCTCTCACTGGTTGTGTGAATTTTGGCAAGCTATCATTTAAAATGGCATCATCCAGGTACCTGGGTGGCTCAGTCGGTTAAGCATCCGAGTCTTGATTTTGGCTCAGGTCATGATTTCGTGGTTCGTGAGATTGAGCCCCGCACTGGGCTCTGTGCTGGGATTCTCTCTTTCTCCCTTTTTCTCTGCCCCTCTCCCGCTCACTCCATCTCTCTCTCAAAATCAATAAACTTTAAAAAGTAAATGCGTAAAAATGGCATCCTTGTAATAATTGCTGACAAGTATTAAATGCTCACTTTGTGTCATCCTTTCTGAGCATTAGTTTGTTTGGCGAAATAAGCCTATTTTTCCTTGAGGAAACTGAAACGAATGAGATCCAGTCAATTGTTTCAGATGAAGGTCATGACCAATCACCAGGCATAAAGTCAATTACGTCGACTCCACCAGGTCTATATGCATTACAGCATATATATACATTTACACACATGTATTTATGTATACTCATATATACATACACATGTATATGTTTTAAGTATATATACGGTATATATATATATATATATATATATATATATATATATGTATGTGTGTATGCATATCCAATAGTGTTTGAAAGCCACTAGATTAAGTAACTTTATCAAGGCTATTCAGCTGGTTAATGGTGATTTGGGATTTTCACGAGGCTATCTGACTCCAAGTCTCCTACGTTAACTGATACACTCTACAACTTACTCTGGTTTTATACGAAATGTGTTTACATTTTAAACTGACTTATATACGCATAAATCCTAAGAACCTCACCTGTCCATTAGGTATGGAATATGTATGTGCGTGTGTCCACACACATACACTTGCTTTGAGTAATGCCTAATACCTTTTAGACTTAGTCTATTGTCTCTGGCTGTGCACCAGGGAAAAGTGACCCTAATTTAAATATCTTTAAATCATCCTAAAGGATTCCATTCTGGCCGAGACTGCTAGGGCTCACCAATATACGTATTTCTCTTTTTCCCGCTGGGTACATCACTGGGCTATGTTTCCCATTTGCTTTAAAGTGAGATGAGGCCATGTACTTGAGTTCTGGCCTGTGGGGTGCAGGTAGAAGTGATGTCCCTCATCCCTAGGATGGACCTCTAAATCGTCCCATATAGTCTTCTAGACTCTCTCCTTCGCTCATCAGCAGGCTGGATGCATAGAATAAACTGGAGGATTCTGAGGTCTGAGGGTGTGGCAGAGCCACGGGATGGAAGCAGTCATAGCCCCTGCCTTCTTTCCCCACCCTGCATCAGACTGTGACACGAGAAAGAAATAGTCCTTTGTTCTGTATGCCTGACTGACATACCACTTTAGTTGGTGAGATGCACAAAAGAAAACAAATCTTGGGTGTGTCCTTTTGCCATGTCCACTGTCATGCTGAGTAAAGGAGGGGTATGGCACCAACTATGAGCTCCTGGGGCCAGCATGGGTAAGAGGTCTATATCCCTTGGCTTGTCTCAATTCTTTGGGCATCAGAAGAGAAGGAGGATGGGCATTCAGTCATCTTAATAACATGAACTTCAACCTGCATAGTGCTTTGTAATTTCATAAAGGGCCTTTTCCACACATGATTTTATGTGGTTAAATTGGAGAAGGATGAGAATCCCTATTCTACTGAAGAAAAAGCTGAAGTTCAAATATAGTCATATTCACCTGCAGTTTCACGCACACTTTAAGAGCAAGGATTCATATCCTTGCCTGCAGACTCCAAATCTAATGACCGACTGAGGAAAAAGTGGATAGGAGGCATCAGGCATCCCAAGGCCAAAGTGGAGGTTGGTCTATATGAAGCAAGCCCAAGCTCCTGTCTGCTTGCTAGAAGGAAGACACACATCATATGTGGTGTTTTCAAAGCATTCTTACATCTGTCATTTGAGTCTCACCATAACCCTGTGGGGCAAGCAAGGCTGACATCAGTAACCCCATTTTCCAGATGGGTCACCTAAGGTCCAGAAAGAGACAGCAACTTTATCACGTATATAACTCACTGGTGAGAGAATTAAGATTAGAACCCAGGTCTCTTGATGCTGGGTGTAAATTGTTGTTGCTGGATTGTGCTTCTCCTCAATCCCTGATCTTAGAGAACTTCTTGCCTACCTTGAGAATTCTTCACTGGCCAAGGTTTTATTTTCTAAGACCTGATAGCTCTGCATGAACTAGACATTTGTTACACGTTGTGTCTAATGCATTTTAGTTCAGGGGAAATCATTGGCTTTAAGGAAGATAAAAGTGGTCTTTAATATATTTGTTGCTTCTTTTCCTAATCTTTCTTGATGTTCCTCCTCTGGGACCAAGGATATTTTGGGTTAGTACTGCAGTATTTCGTATTGTCTGGATGGTGTTGCCATGGAAAATGGCCATTTCTCTTGCAGGGCAAAGGATGGGATGGATCAGTGAAGGGGAGATACAGTATATCACAGCCCTATGGGTGTGGGACCATAGGCTCTGATTTTGCATTTTGGAATGCAACATCTGATTGACAAGAAAGAAAAACAAACAGATGAAGAGACTGAGGGTGGCCACCACTGTCAGGCACACATGTGCTCCATTGCCCCCTGGAGCAGTAGATCGTAAATCACTCAACAATGGGGCTCAAGAAGGAGCAGACGTGCCACGCTGCAAGGATTGATGGCGGGAGGTGGGGATAATGCAAGAAGCAGAGATGGTGTGGTAGGCTGAATGGTGGCCCCCAGAGCCGAAGAATATTACCTAATATGGCAAAAGATGTGATTACACTTAGGATCTTTAGAGGAGAAGCATTTCCTGTTTGTTTTTTTTTTTTGGCGGGGGGGGGGGAGGGTCGGGGAGGGGAGTGGACCCTAAATGTAATCACGGGTATCCTCCTAGGTGAGAGGCAGAGGAGGTTTTGAGACAGATGCACAGAGGAGAGGTGAACGAAGATGGAACAAAGAGAGATTCAGCACAAGCCAAGAACTGCCACCAGCCACCGGAAGCTGGAAGAGGCAAGGAAAGGCTCCCCCCTAGAGACTCTGGAGGAAGTATGACCGTGCTGACACCTTGGTTTCAGACTCTTGGCCTCCAGAACTGTGAGGGGATAGATTTCTCTGGCTTTAAGATGCCAAGCTTGTAGTGTTTTTTATAGCAGCTCTAGGAAAGTCATACAGATGGGTGAGATTAGCATGTGAGTCAAGTACCAAAAGTCTGCAGAGAGGGAGACTCTGGAGGATCTAACCCTTGCCCAAATCCAGAATGTGTAGATCATGAGAACATCCGATATGCAACACCAAATACCTTCAGATTTACACTAGTTGACTCAGAAAGCAATTCCAAATTGAGTTCTCCTGGGACACTAGAATGAAAGCAAAGCATGGGAACTAAAATTCTGGGGTACTTTGGAAGCAGAGGATTATAACCATGATGGGACTATGATCTCTACACCTCCCTCGAAGGCACACCCCTTTGATATCTTCTCCTGCAGCCAGGGGAGAAATCTAGGGATTTGGGGGAACTCAGACTAATGAAAAATGATTGTGAAATGTCATTCAGAGTTGTGTGTGTCTGTGTGCCTGTGCATGCGTGCACGTGTGCATTCCCTTTGCAGAAGCGGGTGGCCGAGGCAGTATCTGGAACAGGGACAGGGTGAACCCCTCCAGAGTCTATGGAGGGAGGGGGTGTCTACCCACAAAGGTCAATCCAGTGGGACAATCCATAGCATTGGTCCTTCCACTTTCTCTCCCCAGAAAACAACATAAAAAGGGCGGTTACACAGATTACCTAAAAAGCAAAGTATTTATTAAAACCCGTCACATCACCCCTTGCCCTTTGGGAAGTGTAGTGAAAAAGGACTAAGTTTTGTAATCAGACAAATTAAGTCCCAGCTCCAGTACTTTTCTGTGTTACTTAATCTCTCTGAGCCCAACCTTTCTCTTCTATAAGAATGGCCTGTGTCTACTTACACAGTTTCAGAACTAAGTAAATGATGTATATATTTCATTTCATATACACACTCAATCAACGTTAGAGCTCCTGGAAAGCAATATTAGCTTCAGCATCACGTGGAACCCAAGTAATATCTGAGATGGCCTTCTGTAAATGACCTTGCTCTCCTTAATCAACAGCGATTACCTCCTTCAAACCTCTTGCTCCTTGTTCCAAATCTAAACTGATCCTTTCACCTCCTAAACCAGACCTCATAGAACAGATTTTCTTACTGCCAAGAAAACTCAGATTTAAAACTGGACTTTCTATTTTTCTCATTTGATGTCTTCATTAAATTTTACATTTGCAGGGACCCACTAATCATTTATAGCCATTTTCCTTTATTACCTGGGGCTGCCACAGGGCAGTGGAAACCTCCTGTTCAGGGACTAGCAGCCAATGAAGGGAAGAAAAAGCAAGAGAACTCAGAGCCCAGAATTTCACCCCATGACTGCTCCCAGCGGCCCCCTCCCAGTCCTCTCACTGCCAAGGGAACAGGCAAAGGCCTCAGACCTCAGCTCTCTGCCACAGAGACAAAAACACAAACAAAATCGCCAGCCTTTGCCTACTGTCCCTTTCCATTTTGTCAGGTCAGTGAAAAGCAAAGCCAGCGAAAACAATTTTTTCTTTTAATTTTAATATTGTCAATTGCAATAAACTCAACGAAGTTTTACTAGCAAACTGTTTTCTGTTTGTTCAGGGGAATTAAGCTGTAGTCTTCGAATCCTGCTGTAACTAGATATTTGGTTCTGGAAAAAGACTGCAACCTCTCCCTGAGCTAATGAATTCTTCTGGCTGCTATAGATCTGGAGCCCAGGCTGAGCTTGTGGGGCTATTTGATTCATTTATAGCTAGTGACTCAATGCGATATGTACACAAAAGGGGAAATACTTTCTGTGGCATTGGAAGCACTTAATGGCAGCAGATAAAATGGTCACAGCCAGTTTGTTGACTGTCTCCCTTCCTTAAACAGTGGCCCAGTTATATCTTTGCATAAACATGCAGCAGAGACTTGAAAACAGAAGAAAGAAAGAAAGAAAGAAAGAAAGAAAGAAAGAAAGAAAGAAAGAAAGAAAGAAGAAAGTGGGGTGCCTGGGCGACTCAGTCGGTTAAGTGTCTGACTCTGGATTTCAGCTCAAGTCATGATTTCAAGGTTCATGGGATAGAGCCCCACGTGAGGCCCTGCGCTGAAACTGTGGATCCTGCTTGGAATTCTCTCTCTCTACCTCTCTTTGACCCTCCCCACCTCTCCCTCTTTCTCTCAAAATAAGTAAAGTTAAAAAAAAAAAAAAAAAGCCATGCAGCAGAGACTTAAGTGTTATGTAAGCAGTTGAGATGAATAAAACTTGATTAAGTTGGGGCTGAGCGCTGGGTGACTCTGGACAGCTGAGTATCATGTGGAAAGTAGCCAAACCCCAAGGAAGGGACTTCTTTTCTCCAAGGGGAGCCCCTGACCTGAGAGTGCTTTCTGGGCTGGCAGCCATCTTGGTCTGGCAGCCATTGGTGAGTGTCCTGTTCACACCTGGGTCAGAATGACAGCAAAACCACAACCACTGCTCTCAACATTTGTCATTTTTCAGGTTGGGACAAAGAAGGAAGTATAGCAGAATCTGAACTCAAACCACAAAGCCACAAGCTTAGTAAATATCTGAAACATGAGAAAGAATAGTAGGAACATGTGGGCTGGTTAAGACTTCATAGATCGTCTCTAATCTATTCATCTAATTCATAGATGAATTTCTGACCTTGCTTCCAGGTTAGAGAGTCT
Source organism: Panthera onca (assembly GCF_046562875.1). Lineage (NCBI taxonomy): Eukaryota > Metazoa > Chordata > Mammalia > Carnivora > Felidae > Panthera > Panthera onca. The sequence goes on from NC_138342.1 coordinate 159,461,882, forward strand.
CAAAGCTGTCATCTGAGATGAATATGTTGATAAACTGTCCTATACAACTGGCAGGTTATGATTAGATTTTTGCTGGTTTCTTCCACTCTGCTCTCACTATTGCCAGTTCTGGTTCAGAACCCACTGGAGGGCTCTCTGTCCCCACAGCCCCCAGGCACCCTTTTCTGAAGGGTCTTCAATAGCCGTTCTCTCTGCCAGGACATCGTTCTGCTGAATAATTCCTATTCATTCCAGCCTCAGGGGTTTCCCTCTCTCAGTCCTTGTCCTGCCCAAGTCTGAGCGAGATTCTCTTCCATCAGCAGGACCTCGATATGCTCAGTTTTCTGCTTACTTGTCAGTACACCCCTGACTCTAGTCTGAGTTTCATCAAGGGCACCACATCTACCTCATCTGTCTCTATAGCTCTGGTACCTCCCAAGACTTACGGCACATGCCTGGTAAATACTTGCAGTCTGAGTGGAAAATGGGCAAACTGTGTCTATAAGTAGATACGTGTTTGAGCCCAGTGGTAGGGAGAGGGCATAGGGAGGAAGAGAAAGACTCCAAATCCAAACTGCTGACGGTTTTCTTTCCTGAGCACAGGCCATTTCTCCCCTTGTCAGGAGGCATTTGAACACTTGATAATAAAAACGAAAGCAACTCTCTGGTTGTTGTAACTATCCTCAAAAAAATGAGACTTGGTCAGTATGCCTTCAATCCCTCTAACTTCTAAAACACTTAGGTGTCCCGAACACATCTGTCTGGGCTCAGGGTATCCCTTGCAATATACCACTGTACCTCCCTCTATGCTGGGTCATTTCATCTGTCCAGTTAGCTTGATTCGCTCATTAGGCTCAGCTCCTGAGTTTTGGACCTGGGCTCTATTCTTTGGCTCAGGCTGAACATGCAAGATTTTCCCTTCATCAGGCTAATGAAGTAAGAGTCTTATGTCATCATTAGTGCTGGTGTTAATCCAAGCAGAACTAATATTGGTGTTGTTCCAAGTAGAATTAACCAAGCCCAGCCCCCAACAAGCCAGATGTTAGTCAAGCATTTCTTACTGGCATTAATGAATAACTCCCTTGGGCTTCAAAAACAGCTGAGTCCACCAAATGAACTTCAGGGACCCAGAAGCAAGCTGCCTGCCTAATGGAGACTTGTCCCAGGAGGATACTAAGGACTTAGAAGTTCTGGGCTAAAAGCAAGAGAGAGTTCTCTTTTCTTGGTAGCAAATGACCATACCACTCCTAGCTGTCCAAAGATCAAAGAGAGGGCCATATGAGACAGCCCCAGAGGCTTTGTAGGCAGTGTTTCTTTGCGGATTGCTCTCTTCTTCTGTGCCTATCCCCAAAAGGGATGCACGTTTGTGTTGATTTCTCCACTGGACTGTGAAAGCAAGGTCTGTATCTTTTCACCTCCACATCCCTGGTACCAGGTAGAGAGATCAGCTAACTGCTGTATGGAAATAAATTATGGTAGCATGTCTTCCTGAGATGGTTTGCCTCAATGCCCAAGTCCACTTGGCTTTTCTCTTACTCACCCTCAAGTAAAACATATCAGCTCTAGACTTGCCATTTGTACTTGATGACTGCTGTCACAGGAATGTGATAATAAGAATAGAAACCATTTCTAGGAAGAGCCAAACACTGCTAAGAAATTTGTATGCATTTTTCAACAACCCGCGAAAGCAGTATATCAGGATTTTAAAATACGTGACCGAAGCTTGGTATCTGGGGAGGGTGCAGGGAGAGGGGTGATTGGTTAAATGATTGGCTTAAGGTCATAGGCCTAGTCCAGAGAAGGTTAAGGATGGCTGGTGACATATCTACCTTTCCACTAGCTGTTGGGTGACCTGTTCAGCAGCATGTTACCCGTCTATGCCACCAAGAAAATAACAGGGCAGACGTCTGTAGTTTTTCCTCCCCAAGCCATAAAATCTCTATAGTAAGAGAATTTGTAAATGAGAGGCTTAAAATATTATGAGAAAAATAGAAGGGACAAGGAAGATAATGGAGGCCTTTTTTAAGACTATTTTTAGATTTGCTAAAATAACAAAGACAATAGACTAAAGAAACTATCAAAAAAATTTTGCAGATGTTTAATTATTATGATTGGCTACTTTACAGTTGATTTCCATTTACTCTACCATTCCCTCCACCCCCAACTACCCCAAGCTGGAATATTTTCAGGTTCTCTGTTTCAGTGGGATGCATATAAATGTCTTCTAATTAGTCACAGATAATACAGATATCAACAGGATTTTTCTCTCTGTGGCTCCTCCTCTATCCAGATGGTCAAGGTCCCATCTATTATGACTCAGATATTGACTCCCTCACCATTGACCTAGAGATGCAGAGGAACTTGGACTCTTGCACTGGAAAAAGTCAGGCTTTATCAGTCCACCCCCTTGCTCCCCAGTGGGGCTTTATTCCATCCTTGCTAACTTCACACATGAGCACGAGAGGGACACCCTGACCTACTCCCGCCCATCCTATCCTCTCTCCCGAGTCTCAGACCCCGCCTTCCTCGGAGGACAAGAATGTGCTCCAAAGGCCAGGTTTAGTTCAGCTACACTTTCTTTCCGTCTCTTAAAGCAGCAGTTTAGAAATCCCTATGCCTATTCTTTTGCTGATTCTTCTGCTTTATGCCCTTTGTGCCCAGCCTTCAGTTTCCTCTCTTTCTAATTATCCTTGTCAAGAGTGCCTAAAACTTTCTGTATACTTAAATATTCAGCTGGAGGAAGAATATAGATAACAAATCTATTGAAGTAGGCTTTCCCTAAGGGACATTTGAGGTTGGGGACACAATCTATGCTACATACAGATTCTTTCCTTGGGTCAATGCCCAGTCCAACTGTGCAAACCCGTTTCTGAGAGTCAGACGATGGCCATAGTAATAGATCCTTTTTTCAAACACCCTGTGCTCCAAGCACTGTACTAGACCGGGCACTTTCCATGGAATATATCTAATTTAATGACTCTCCAAAGAAAATATGATCACCTCTATGTTACCAGTGAAGAAACTCAGGCCCTTCAGTGTTAACTGATTGGCTTTAAAGTTAAGTAGTTGGAGATGAGTTCACTGTTCTTCCCTTTAAGGAATGCTAGGGATGTTCCTTGAGCATCTACTACGCACCAGCATTTTAATGATGTGATTTACATATATTTTCACATTTAATCTTTGCAACTCAAAAAACTAATTATAATTATCCTTACTTTACTGATAAGCACATTGAACATTGGACGGCTAAAAAGTGGCAGGGCTGACATTAGAACCCAGGACTGTCAGACAACAAAGCCAACAAATGGGGTGGTGTAGATGTTCTAAATCCTCATGACAAAAACATAAACTCTTCATCCCAAAAGAATTCTTTGTCACCGGTATTGCACTCAGCTTGGTAGTTGACATCAACTTCTTGACTGGCCAACTCTTGGTCTAATGCCTGTTAATGCAGGCACCAGATGTCTCCGACCAGCCTGCTCATTGGAGTCAGGAGTACATGACCCCTCCTTAGAGTGGAAGGCTGCTGTTACGATACAATTACTCATGTTAGATCTTTATCCTCACCTAAGCCCTCTCTTTAAGACTAAATCGAACCACAACATGTCTACCTTGTAGCATCTTTGCCCTCTGTTTCCATGCCATCTGTATATTCTTAGGGGGTATAAATGACCCTCTCACCTCTCCATGATCCTCCAGGGTCAAGGCCTAGAGCTGACAACTCCTTGGAGATTCTGGCAAATGCACAGCAAATGAGCAGAAACCCATACACCTCCTTCCAGGAAAGGAGGAAGGCTCAGGAAGAGGAAGAGCAGCTGATGGTTGGGCTGGAGGTTGACGCTGGGCCCATTTGAGCTTCAGGCTGTGTCCCGTCCATGGTTCCTGAACCAGGGGACAGGGCTTTGCTGCCCTGCCAAGGAGGGTGGCCTGGGCTGCGGCCACCCCATGTGTGGGACCGTCCAGGAAAAGGTATGATGTGCCTGCATGGCAGGCATAGATAAAGAGAACAACACAAGGACTGGAAGTTTTTTGAGTTATTAATCTAAAGCAAATGATGCATTTTAGCTGTTGGATTCAAAAGCAGATGTCTTTGGAAGTAGCCAAGTATGAGGCATTCAAGAGCGTAGCATTGGGAATGAGGGTTATAAATATGCATTGCAGTGATCGCACTTAACAATACTATATCCTATACATGCGACTTGCTAAGACAGTAAATCTTCAATGTTCTCACTACAAAAACGAAATGGTAATTTTGTCACGTGATGGAGGTATAGATCTAGCACGATGGAGGTAATCACTTGGCAATACATGAGCACCTCAAGTCAACACATTGTACACTTTATTTTTTACCTTACGTATTTTTTTAGGTAGGCTTCATGCCCAGCACAGAGCCCATGGCGGGGCTTGAACTCACGACCCTGAGATCAAGACCTGAGCTCAGATCGAGAGTCAAATAACTGACTGAGCCACCCAGGCGCCCCTGTACACTTTAAACTTACACAGTGTTCTATGTCAGTTATAGCCCGATAAAGCTGGGAAAATTAATTAGTTTTTAATTAATTACTTAATTACTATGCATTGCTGTAACCTCTTAGTTATATCTTTTATTCCCCTCCCTCCTGTGTCCTACTCGAGGTCACAGGAATGACACCTGGAGTGTGAGAAACGTGTGCGGTGGAATTGGTGATCCCCCGCCCATCTCCACACTCATGCACATCCTCACGCCTGTGAAAGTGTAATCCACAGGTCCACCCAGTGGTTTAATCAAGGCAATTAGGGGAATTAGTTGCACTCGTTATCCAGCACTACCTGTGTGCTGGACGGCAGCGCCACCAATATTTTGCTGAAGTCCCAATTCGGGGCACTTCCCTAGTTTTGGAAATAAATGAAACTTTCTCCACACATACGGGTAAAATCCCATTCCAAGCACGCCAGTATATTTTCCATTTCCATCTTTTCTCGGCAGGAATGCAAACATTCATCTCGATAAAATGATGAACACCTGCCGAATGCAACTGCAAAGCCCCAGAGATCCAGGGTCTGCCCAGACCTCAGGGACACCCACCGCAAGCGCACCCATGTGCACCGCCCACACGGCAGCGGCCACCGTCCCCTCATCCGGCGATCCCTGGACTCACATGCCCTCGGCTCCCGCCCTTGTCTTTACAGACTGTCAAACCGCCAGCCTCCTCTGATCCCTGCCCTCCTTTTCCTCCAAATTAAATTTCAACTTTTTGTAAACCTCTGTGAAAATGACAAGCCAGTGCCAGGGCTGTCTTTTAATACACAAAAGCATAAATAATGCCATCCATCAGGTCTGTCACTCAGAAAGATAGATTGCTAGTTGTCCAGACCCCCGAATGACACCAAAGCCAAAGTTAGAAAGTGTCTCTTTTCTTTTCTGTAGTCAGTCTCTCTCACTCACATGCTCTCTTGCTCACTCTCTTTTTTATTTGCTGGACTGCTTGATTCTGATTAATGGTCCTGTCAGGGTGGGATTCCACTTGCTCGGATAATGAGTCAAGAATGTATTCCCTGTCACAGGCGCAGCAGATGTCAGGGGCAGAAGGGCTCAGGGATGCCAGAAACAATATACAGTTTCTTCCTAGTCCCCTGACAGGCCAATATGCTGCACAAGGTCTAATTTATGTAGACAAAATGCAGGCGGGGCTGCAGCCACCGGAAAACTGCCCCCGAAAGCCCGGGCTTCAGTGCAGTTCACAAGCCGGCCCTGCTCGACGGCCCGGCGGGCGGCAGCGGGCTGCAAATGAACACCGCACATCCAATAGCGCTGCCTCCCAAGGCCTGACCGCGCCGAGAGGCCCAGGACCCCCTCTGACTTCATTAAACCGCACTTTATATCATTATGGGAAGAAATCAAACAGGGCAGAGGGCTTCTGTTCCCTGTAACGGCTTGATTAGGTTATTCGCTGCTGGGCTTGGGCATTACCAGACCGGAGCTGCCGAAGGGTGCTGAGCCGAGTCAGCTCGCAGAGCCGCTCCATCCAGACACCCTCTTGGCTTCCATGGGGCTAATTTGATCTCAGAAGTCTCTGTCCCAACAGAGACGGCCAGGCTGCCGTCATTCCGCGGGCACTCCAGGAAACGAGAGCTGTTCCTTGGCCAGAGGGAGACGGAGACGCTTGGTCTCAGCCCAAAGGTGGACACCCTTGCTACAATCAACCTGTCCAGATAGATTTCACGCATACTTCCTTCTTGAGAAAAGTCTCTAGGGCTCTTTCTGGAGGTGTAACATTAAATCAATGTATATTGCCCTTGGAAATTAAAAAATGACCACACTCCTCTGACAAACAACTCAAGCAGTTAAACGTTAAGGACACGACTGGAATTCAATAGATCAAAATCAGGCAGGGGGACTGTCACATCACCAAGCCTGAGAAGATAAAACTCATGTCCACCAACCTCCATTTTCATCTTAACGGGGTTGCAAACATCCTCCAGTAAATCAAACCAACAATTCCAAAGAGTTGCTAAGACTCCATGAAGTAAATAAGTATTGAGCTTTGCATGGCTTCTACACTTGATTTCTGGGGGGCTAATGGACTCTTCCGATTGGGTCTCTGGTTTCAGGTGCTAGGTTGTGGGCCTTGCTGGTTAAACGGAAACAGGCAACAAGACTGAATTTAACCCAAATGTTATATGTTCACTTGATGTTCTTTTTTCTAATGGTGTTTTTCTTCCTATTTTACTAACATGCCTCGGTCCTTCTCAAAGATTTTTTTTTTTTAATTCAAAAAGGATATCACCATTATGGTAGTCAATGTGATGGGACAGAAAGAGTGTGGATTCCAGGGATGGACAAGTCGGTGTCTGAGCAAGGTTCTACCTCATGCAAGGTTCCAGGCTGTGAGCAAATTGTACAAGCTCTCTGCATCTCGTTCCTTTTAACTCTAAAATGTGGCTGATGTCATCTACCTGGTGGCATTTGAGGTCATGCGCACACAGAGCAGAATATAGAGTAGGCCTTGTATAAGCATTTTCTGAAAACCAGGTGGCCAGTAAATGGTAGCAATTATTATTATATATTTTGTCCCACTGCCTCACATGGTACCATGCAAAAGCTATTACTATGCAGATATGATACCTTTCTCACTATTTAGTGGGGGAAAAAAGGAAAATAGAATGGGGCCCCTGTGGTCATTGCCCACTTCAGCGAAGTTCAGATACACCAATCTTGAGTGGATCAGTACCAGTCTCACCCCCGTTCATACCCTCCAGAGCCCATCCTGGTTCCAAACACATTTCCCGACATCTGCCTCTTGGCCTGCAAATGTAACCCTGTTCCTTCCAAAGCCTGAGTGCTGATCGGGTCTCTCTTAATTCCATCCACCCGAGTTCCACCCCTAGAGACCACTTGGGATTTTCACACGAGATAGCAATGGGAAAAGAAGGCAAGAGAAAAATTCTGAAGTATTTTGCTTCCACTAAAATGAAGACATGTACTGTTGAAAGGGAAGAAAAGCCAAGCTGCAAAAGAGTATGTAGAGTAAAACCCAATGTATGTTAAATACGTCTGCATTTATTTACATTTATTTAATTTCTGGAAGGATGCATAAGAGACTTAACCATACTTACCTCTGGGTAGTAGGTGGGAGGTCAAACTTTTGATCACGACTGTGTGTTGCTTTTATATTAAGAACCAAATTCAAAACAAAGAAAAAGAAGTGGGAAGGCCAAATTAAGGAAACCTACTTTCTGATCTCCCTCAACTTAACACACTGACCTCTCTCTAATGGTCCAGACTTTACTAGAGAACCATCAGGCCAAAGCAAATATCGCAATATAAGTGAGTCCCACTTTGTGAAAATCCAGTGTTAAAAAATCCAAACATCAGGCAGTGCTCCAGCAGGAAGACACAACAGCAAAGAACCTGGCTTTGAAGTGGCCATGAGGGCAGGTCACGTGGCGGGAAACGCAGCTGACAGCGGACACGGGCAGCCTTGACTAACAGATCTACGTGCTGAGGACCCGCCAAGGAGAGGTCGCAAAAGAGTGGTGAGCGCGGAATGTTTTATAATCATTAGAGAATTTTCATGTTGCAGGTGACTCTTTCAATGGTAAGCTCCGGCAATCTGTTTGCAGGTTTGGAACCATCGCTAAGGAGCTGGAGCAGAGCTGGGAAATTAACATTTACGGGGATTAGAGGCCATCTTACCAAATGGTGAACAAGCAGATGGGTAGGGTGGTGGAAAGTGGCTGCCTCCTCCAAAAAAATAAGCCAAAAGAAGTCATTTCCAGGCGATGTGTAAGAAACCTGGTGTGTAAGATTAGCTACATTTGCACCAGCTCGACCTTCAAAACATGCTGGTTTTGATTTATCCGAGTGCAGGTCATTCATTACAGAAGAAAAAATCCCAGAGCTGAGGCATGAAGGAAGGTCACCAGAAAGAGGCCAGGGTGAGCACACTGGAAACCAAACTGAGAAGAATAGTGGAATGGAAAATTAATTTTAGATCCCAGTTACTGAACTGTTTCCAAAGGCCTGCCTGTTCCGGGGTACCCAAAAGTGTGGAATGGAACCGGCCCTAGCTGGTTCTGTGTGCCTTTCTAGGGCCTTGCTCACGGGACCGGGAAACAGAGGGCCAGTCAGACCAGCGTTGGAAATAGTAATGTCATTGGCTGCGAAGGGTTAGGAGTTGCAGAGATGAAGGGCATTTCTGCTATTAAGCCATTGGCCTCCAGGAATTTCCTCAAATGTCCCTATACAGCCCTGATGAGGGGGAAGAGCTGGAGTTGATAACTGGTTTGTCTCTGGCCCCACGCGCATGGCATGCCCTGCCTTGGTGTCAACACTCCAGTGTTCCCACTTACCTGAGGCTCTCAGTTTTCCCTTCCACCTCAGTAAGTCACCCAGGCTGCCTTCTAGGACAACTCGGATCCAACCTTCTCTGCCTTTCATATTGTTTAGATGCCCCAAACCCTTTCTTTGGAAGCACACTGAGATGTCAAATATAAAGCCATGCCAGGAGCCTTCCTTGGCTGTCCTTGGGGACATTCTTTCTGGCGACACTCTGTGCAAGGGATGGTTCTTGACGTCTCTCTGGTCAAGAAAGCAGCATCATCTTTGACAGGTGCCATAGTGCCCAATGGGATGTGTACACTGGATGATACTGGTATTTGGTGACGGTAGTGGTTGGAGAGTAGTAATTAACCCAAATCTACACATTACTGTCATAGTTATCTCCCCAAACCCAAAACACATGGGTCCCTGATGACTGTTTAAGCAGGTCTCCTTCATGGAAGAGGCTGGTGATGAACCCAATTTGCTTCTCATCTCTTCAGGGAAGCTTCTCTAGTTAGAGTAGTTCCCTCCCAACTCCCTGTCACTACCTGTATTTAATTTCCTTCATCACGTGCATCTGAAAGTCTGAGATTTTTCAAAAGCAGAATCTGAGGCAAGGACTTGGGTTGGTGGGTCATTTATCTGGTAGCTGATCCCAGGAGGCAGGGATAGGGAAGGGAGCAAAGAAGAAAGCCAATATGAACATATATTATCATAGTCTGTGGTGTAGGCAAAGGATGCCTGATTCCAATCACACTCCCAAGAAGACAAGGCTTCAGAACACAGCCCGACACTGTCCACCTTAAAGGTTGGGAGCCTGCAGTATTTACCCACCAATTCCTAGTACTCCCTGTTAGTCGAGTGTTGTCCCTGGAAGCATGAATTGTCCCTCACTACTGCCTGATGCTGGCCAAGGATATCTGGAGAGGCATCTGAGAAAACCCTGAGGCAGAATGCAGGAGACACGGGAGGCTAGAAGTGGGACACTGGAAGCTCCTGGAAAATCTGAGCTCACATAGGAGTGTCCACCAAGGGTACAGGCTGCAACCAGAGGTGGGCCAAAGGGATTGGGCATGGACACTCGAGGCATCTCTTATGACACTTGCTATAAAATTCTGTTATGTATGAGATGTTTACTCATTCAGGGTCTCTCTCATGGAGGGAGCAGATATCTCTCCACGAGAGCAGAGACCTCCAAGTGTCCATAACAAAGCTTTGGGAGAACTAGAAACTGGCACTGCCCCACCCCCACACAGGTTACAACTTCTCAGGCATAAGAGTCAGCCACAGGAGCTCATCTGAAATGTAGGTGGCATTTAAACCATCCCGCTCTGCCTTGTTTTGTAATGATAACTCATATTAACTGAGAGTGAATGGTCCACCCTCAACTTATAACACTGTTGCCTAAAAAAAAAAAAAAAAAAAAAAATTGAACTCTTTTCCCGACCACAGAGTAGAGACCATGGGATGGTTTTGTGGTCAGGGTAAAAGTTGGATTTCATCTCCCACAAAAGCAAAGCCCGTATATTCTCTACTTTTGTTTATGGCTTTTCCTTGAAATTTTTTAAACCTAAAAAGTGGGCAAGGGCTGCAGATAGTGTCCTGGTATCTGAAAGACACAGGAAATAGTTGCTAAGCTTGGAGCATCACTATGGCTGCCCTTGACGCACCCAGGTTTCTTGACCTCACAGACCTATGTGTATACACATAACCTCACAAAGAAATCACCAGGGGTCAGCATGTTTGCTTATATACCGTGAGTTGAAATTCAAGTCACACATTCAGGCAGAAATCTGGGTCCATACTCTGACCCAAAATGATCATACGATGTCTAGAACCAAACCTTTTAGATACATTTATTTGAAAACACATGAAAGGCTATTTTTAGTTTTGTGAAAGACTTCTGGGTTATCAATACCCACCTCAGCCTGATTTTAAAAGATGCTCACTAATAAAAAAAAAAAGGCAGCTCAGTTTATAGTTGTGTAATGAATTCTGATCTTCCCAGAAAAAGCAAAAAGGGTATTAGGGACTGTTATGGGTTGAATTGTGTCCCTCAGAAAGATATTATGAATCCCTATCCCCAGTACTTCAGAATGTGACCTTATTTGGAACTAGGGTCATTGAAGATATAATTAGTGAAGATGATGTCATACTAGAATGGGGGGGGCCTTAATTCAATATGACTGGGACACCTACAAGAAAGGAGAACACCACATGAAAATATAGAGACATACAGGAAGAAGGTGGTCAATGACAACTGAGGCAAAGGTTGGAATGATACATTTACAAGTCAAGGATTGCAACGGATTGCCAAGAACTGCCAGAAGCTAAGAATATGGAAGGAAAGATGCTCCCATTAAAGCCACCAGAGAGAGCATAGCCCTACCAACACCTTGATTTCAGACTTCTAGCCTCTAGAACTACTGCTGTTGTTTTCAGCCATGTGGTTTGTGATACTTTGTTAGAGTGCTAGGATATGAATACAGGAAGCAAACTAGACTGACAGCTTAGGAAGTAGATCCCATTAGAGCTCCAGAAGTGTGAACATCACCACCACCCCCAACCCCCACCTAGCCATGGCATGTACTGAGCCCTGCTACAGTGAGCAAAGAGGATCTTCTGGGAAATTCTGTTCAGTGGCCATTTTGGCTACATCAATAGTCGGCTTGTAGCTGAAGAGTGTGGTTCTTTGGATATGAAGTAGGATTCCTAAGGAACTGGGAAATGCAGCCCTCCATTATCCTGAGGTTGTGTAAATCACTGGGGAAAATGAAATGTGTATTAGATGTCATTGGAACTTGGAGTAAGGAGGAAGAGAGGGGGCGTAGGAGGTGGAGGGCCAGAGCAAGGGAGAAGAGAGGAGAGAGAGAAGGGGAGGAAGAAGAACAGTACAAGACAAGATTTCCAAAAAGACAGAAACAAGACTTTCAGCTTTCTGCTTCATCTTCAACCTCCAGTTTGCCCCCAGATATGCATTTTGGAAATTATTAACTTTCTCCCTTCCCTCGACCCAGCTCTCATTCAGAACCTCGCACTCTCTCATCTCGATTACTGCTTTAACTTTTTACCAGCCCCTTAACTCACCTCTACATGGTTACCAGAGCAAGCATGGGACTCTCTGCTCACAACCCTTCCCCAGCTTCCTATTACTTACCTATAGAATCAAGATGGAACTCCTTAACGTAGTACCCCAGGACCTCCAAAATCATACCTTCAATCCACACTCCCTGTACAATCTTGTACCCACATGGAGAGTATCTTTGACTCCAGGCCAATTAAATTATACACGTTGATTTTTCAGAAGTGTCTGCTTTTTCTCCTGCTTGAAATGTCCTTCCTCCTTTTTACCTTATGAGCTTCTACTCATTCTTTTAGATCCAGCACAGATATCACCTCCTTTATAAAGATTTCCGTTGTCCCCTCCCCCAGCAGTGGCAGAATGAATTTTGCCCTCTCCTGTATTCCCACAGAACTTAAGAGATGACATCTGCCACAATAAATTGTAGTTATCTGGCTATGGAATGGTTTGCCCCATCAATCTGTATGTTCCAAGAGCACCTTATTCAACTACAGTATCCCAAGGCCTGGCATCATGTCTGAAATGTGGAAAGTTCTCAGTAAAAATGAAGGATGCGTGAATGAGAATGGCATACTTCAAACACCATGCTTCACCCCCATAGCCCCCCAAAACTGGTCAAATGTCCTCCATCTGGCATCATTTCCCAACCCATAAGAGAGATTCACCAAAATTTCAGATATCACTACCTTCCCCTCCCCTGCATCTCAGCACAGGGCTCTCATCAACTTCAAGGTTGGCTTCAGTCTAGGAAAATAAATAGGCCTCCCCTTAGATACAATAGAGCCAGCTAATTTATATGAGAAGTCGACTCCAGGCCCCCTGCCTCCTGGACTGAGCAGAAAGAACAAAATGAAGAGTTCCACCATGAGTTACTGCGCTCAGCCCGGCCTCTCTCTAACATCAGGGCCTTCTGCTCCTGTGACAGAGGTTTATGTTCTAAGTCATTAAGTTTTCCTGCCAAAACACCACGTGTTTCTTTTTGAAGGCCCTTGTTCCCGCTCAGAACTTTCTTAATCAGAAACAGTGACTAGCCGTTAAACTCCAAATAAAGGAAATAAAATTAAATGTCCCAATTGCTTTGTGCTGATTTGGCCTTTGGTTTCATTTTATTAGTTTCTTTATAAGCCTTAGGCTTATGGGGGAACTCCCCAATGCCCAAATCCCAATTCTGTTGTGGAGGGAGAGAGGTGTAATGCCAGTGTGACATTTGAGTTACAGCTTCTCTAAACCACACGCAAACCTTGATGAATAGAAATGTAAAGTGCCAATGCTGAAAACTAGCCTTGCTGGCCTGTGGTTGGAAGGCTGCTGTGGACCCTTGCCTGTGTAAGCATTAGGACATTTCCAGAGCCAGAGAGACAATGGTTCAGGAGGAAAGAAGAGGGTTCTGCCAACTTATGCCTCTTAGATTGGATTCCTGCTGCCTTTCCTATTTATGAAAGGCCACTGCAGTTGGCACCCTTGGTTCAATAATGGAAACACCTGGAATGTAGCCATCCGGGGACATTCTGGAGAAAAGTCCAGAAAAGAGGGAGCAAGGTCCAGAGAAGAAAAAAAAAAAAAAAACTGTAAGAATTAAGGGAACTGTGTAGAGATATTGGGAATCATTGTTAGAACCAGAGAACGCCTATTTCATTGCCTGCATTGGACAAATAAAGAGTGAGGCCTCAAGAAACCCGGACTCCCAAAAGGGGATAAAAGTTGTTCCATGTCATGTTCACTCTACTGGATGAAAGAAAGCGTAGAGGAACAGGGCGTGTCAAAGTCTAAAACTTAGCACAGTTCCTGGCACAAAGTAGGCAATAAATACTTGATAAAATAATATGAAATAATAGTTCACGCAGAGGATGAAATAACCTAATATTTGCATTGTCCCTCAGGCAACTTCCCACAAGTAAAGTCTGGATTTACTAAACTTATTTTGAAATTGCTCCAAACTTACAGAAGTTGCAGGACTATACAAAGGATCTCCATATACCCCTCATCCAGTGTCATCAGTTTTTTAATGTTTGCCACATTGCGTTCTCTATCTATCCACCTATGTACACACACAGATTATTTGTTCTGAAACATTTGGAGGAGATTTCTTTGGGCCTGTTTCCCCTGATTACTTCAATGTGTGTTTCCTAAGAACAAGGACATTCCCTTAGAGTTATCAAATCCAGGAAACTTCACATTCACACTATACTTTAATCCATGCTTCATTTTCAAATGTCAACATTGTCTTCTTAATGTCCTTTATGTCATTTTTCCCACACAAGACCCAATCCAGGACCACGGCTTGCATTTAATTGTCATGCCTCTTTAGTCCACGCTAATCTGCATAGCACCTCAACCTTTCTTTGTCCTTCATGAAATTGACATGGTTGAAAAGTACCACCATTTGGATGGAGCACCGCATGGGAAATGTGTTCTCCTCAGGGTATCACATCTGGAGGCACACGAAGACTGTCCCTTATTGATAATGTTAATTTTGTGGTGCCTGGTTGGCTCAGTCGGTTAAGCATCCAATTTGGCTCAGGTCATGAACTCACGGTTTGTGAGGTCAAGCCCCGCATTGGACTCTCTGCTATCAGCTCAGAGCCCACTTCAGATCCTTTGTCCCCCTCTCTCTGCCCCTCCCCCAAGGGCGCTCATGCTCTCTCTCTCTCAAACAAATAAACGTTTAAAAAAGAAAAAAAGATAATGTTAATTTTGATAAGTGGCTTCTCCGTTGTAGAGTTACTAGTTTTCCTTTTGAAATTAATCAGTAATTTGCAAGAAGTACTTTCAGAACATGTAAATATTCTATTCTCCATCAATTCCTGCAATGAGTTTAGCAACAAGTAATTGTTTGCCTTTTACTCATTGGGTTATAATCCATTGCTGACATTATTAGGTTTGGTGCTCAAGTTATCCCAGATTTGTCCAAAGGAACCTGTTCAATCTCTCTTTTATCCTTTTGGCATGTGCCCCCCCTCCCCAATCTTTTTTTAACTTGAGCTCTTTTTAAATTTTTGGCAATACAGGATGTTCTAAGATCCTTTGTGTCTTTTCTGCCTTGTCCCCGAAATCAGCCTTTATCCAGGCGTCCCTGGTCCCTTTGAATGAGGAGTGGTATTTAAAAATCAAGACCTAGACGTCAGGTATGGTCAATGCTATTGCGATGTCATTGGTTTAAGGTCCTATCAACAGAGAGAGCAGATAATACATATTTTTGAAATTATCTGCTTATGTTCCAATCCAAACCAATTATTTGTGAATATTTCTTGCCTTTTCCTATTTTTTTCTTAAGTTTATTTATTTATTTTGAGAGAGAGAGAGAGAGAGAGAGAGAGAGAGCACACACCACGGGAGGGGCAGAGAGAGCGGGGAGAGAGAATCCCAAGCAGGCTTTGCACTGTCAGCACAGGGCCCGAGGCAGGGCTTGATCCCATGAACCATGAGATCATGACATGAACCAAAACCAGAGAGTCAGACACCTAAGTTATTGAGTCACCCAGGCACCCCTACATGTTTTTCTTTAGATGAAGATATATATAGTCAAACTACATATAGTTGGAACTGTGTTCGAAAGTTACTTACATGAGCTTTTATCCCTACCTTTGGTGTGGTTATATTATTCCAGTGAAATAAAGGAGGGTTTATTTATTTATTTTTCCAAACAGTTTTAGGGCTTTATCCCCATCCTCATTGGCTTACTTTTTTTTTTTTTCATTTATACAAAAATAATATTATCCCCCAAATCAAAACTATATGAAAAGGTATACCCCCAAAAGTGTTAACCCCTCCCCTACCTTGTTTTCCCCCACTTCTACCTCAGGTAGGGAAGCAACTTCATTCGTCTCTGGTTTATACTTTCTGAATATTCTTTTTCCAAACTAAACTGGCAAAATGTAAACTACTTAAAAATAAAAATAAAAACCAGATATGTATATATTTTCTTATGTCTCCTTCCTTAACACAAAACAATGTATAATATACACATTCTTTTTGTACTTTCTTTTTCCACTTAATATATTTAAGTTGATTTCATATTAAATCATAGAAATCTTTCCAATTCTTTTTACAGCTCCTTAGTCCTCCCATGAGTGCATATAGCACTTTGTTCAACCAATTTTCTATATTTGGGCACTTGGGTTATTTCTGACATTTTGCAGTTGCAAACAATGCTGCCGTGATTAACCTCATGCATATGTTTTTTGTATCATTGGAAATATATCTTTAGGATAAATTGTTAGGTCAAAGGGTAAGTATATATGTAGTTTTCTTGATAATCTTAGAGAGGTTACACTATCTCAGTACTCACCAACAATATGTGTGAGTTTGGTTTTTCCCACAGTCCTACCAATAAAGTGTGCCTGATGGCTGAGAAAATGTCCATATTTCACTACAGTCTTGGGAGTGAGGTTGAACATCTTTTCCTATGTTTGGTCTGTGCATGTGTACACATGCTTGCATTAATTGTCTTTTCAATCTTTTTTTGAATTTTTTTAATGTTTATTTTTGAGAGACAGAGAGACAGAGCACAAGAGGGGAAGGAACAGAGAGAGGGAGACACAGAATCCGAAGCAGGCTCCAGGTTCTGAGCTGTCAGCACAGAGCCCAACGTGGGGCTTGAACTCACAAGCCATGAGATCATGACCTGAGCTGAAGTCAGTGGCTTAACCAACTGAGCCACCCAGGCACCCCATGAATTGTCTTTTCAAGTCTTCATCTCTTTTACAGGATTTAAATTTTTTTTAAGTTTATTTATTTTGAGAGGGAGAGGGAAAGAGAGGGAGAAAGAGAGAGAGAGAGAGAGAAAGAGAGAGAGTTAGGGAGGGGCAGAGAAAGAGAGGGACAGAAAGAATCCTAAGCAGGCTCTGTGCTATCAGCACAGACCCCGACATGGGACTCGTTCCCACAAGTCATGAGATCATGACCTGAGGTGAAATCAAGAGTCAGACACTCAACTGACTGAATCAGTCAGGCACCTCTTTCATAGGATTTTTGATCTTTTTTCCCCTCAGTTTTAAGAGTTGTTGGTATATTAATCCATTATTTGTTATACATTTCCAGCACTTTCTGCCAGTTTGCATTTGTCTTTTGACTTTGTTCATGGTGTTTTTTTGTCATGCATTTTTTTAAAATATAGGCAAACATATAAAATTTTTTGTGCATCTTGATTTTGAATTATAGTTACAAAGCAGTTTCCTATACCCAAATGGAAGTAAAATCCATCCATTAAGAAATCCTTATATAATTTCATTTTTATGTTTACGTCTCTAATCCATTTGAAGTTTTTGTAATGTATGGCATGAGAAATGGAATAATTTTATCTTTGTCTAAATGACTATCCAGTTATCCCTAATATTTGTTAAAAAGTCCATATTAGCTTCAATGATTTGATATGCCACCTGATCATATACTAAATTTCCAGATGTCCTTGGGATTTATTTTTTTACTTTGAATTCCATTCCATTTCTCTTTATATCACTTGCTAGTACTGCCCCACGTTAACTACAGAGACTTTGTAGTCTCTCTTCATATCTGGAGGGCTAGTTCTCCTCATGGATCTCCCATCTGTTGTTTTTTAGATATTCTTGCATGCTTATTTTCTGTAAGAATGTTAGGAACAACTTGAATGACGCCAGAGAAACAGGGTATTGATATTTTTATTGGGAGAACTATTATCTTGGTGTTGAAATAGTCTATCCAAAATCAAGGGATCCTTTCCATTTGCTTAAGTTGAGAAGTCTGTGTGTGTGTGTGTGTGTGTGTGTGTGTGTGTGTGTCAAAATTTTTTCCTCTTGTGTTTCATACCTTTAACTTTAAAATAAAACCACACAAAACAAACGTAAAGCTCAGGGAATTACAAAGCAATCAGCCTTGTTAGCAGGTCAAGAAATAGAACTCTGCCACCCTAAAAGCCCCTCCACTTTCTCCACCAGTCACAGTTCCATCCCTCTCTCCAAACATAGAAATATCCAGAATTTTATAAGAATCGTGCTCTTGCTTTTCTTTATATTTCAACCTTAGACACTAAGGTTTAATCTTGATGAAAAAAATTTTGATGTGGCTTCAGGCTCATTTAATCTGCAGATTTCTCCTCTATTCCTTTCTTTTCTGTGCACTTCATCTGGCTGAAGTTCCCGGACTATCAGGCCTATAAAGTTGTCATAGTCTGGCGTGTTCCCAATTGCAAACTCAAGATGCAGGATTATGTTCCTTCTGGAAATTTGCATTTCCTAAAAATTCTAAGCTGAACCCAGAGGATGGATTAGACTCAGGTTTGATCCCCTTGGCAAGAGTATAGGTGGTATTGCATTATTTTATCAGAGAACAGAGAATGCAGAGCATTTAATCTTTTTGATATTAGCATCCCCTGACGCTCAACGCCTCCAGTCTTTTTGTCAGTCCTTTTGATTGTGTGAAACTCATTCTTTAATATATTCTTCAGAATATATAGATGTGGATTTTATACCTTTTATAAGAATCAGAAGTCAGCTCTGCTCCCTTCTCTTTCCCTTTACCCTCTTCTCCTGTAATACCAAGGAGATGGCTTTAACAAACTTGATGGCAGGGAATGAACACTACCTATAACACCTCTTAGCAGAGGAAAGAGTTCCATAGCCAATGTCCCCAGAGAGCAGGTATCCTCACTTAATGAGTTCTAGATATAAAGGAAGCCTAGGGACTTGGAGCAGGTAAATAGTTCTGTTTGCTTATTTGTTTTAATTTATTAACATTTATTGAAATACAGAAGAATGCTTGACTCTGAGCAGAGAATCAGCCCTAGGTTTATTGCTCCAAAGTGTATTACAGAGCTGAAAGTTTCCCCAGGTGCTCCAAAGGAGGTGCTCCATACACCTCCTTGACCCAGAAAAGATCTTATCTAATGGTGACTTCTCTAAGGTCATAGTCAGAACTAGAACCCAGTCCCCTATTGCCTAGCTCATCCTAATGTATAAGAGTTCTATCTTTGTTGTCATATCTTCCTCGCTTCCCTCCTTCCTCACCAAGCGTATAAAACTAGACTACACAAGGTCTTGTGGGAAGTGGTATCAGGGCAGCCTTTTATTTTATTTAATTTTTTATTTTTTTAAATCTTTTATTTATTTTTGACAGAGAGACAGAGACAGAGACAGAGACAGAGCATGAGCAGGGGAGGGGCAGAGAGAGGGAGACACAGAATCCGAAGCAGGCTCCAGGCTCTGAGCTGTTAGCACAGAGCCCGACGCGGGGCTCCAACTCACGAACTGTGAGATCATGACCTGAGCCGAAGTCAGACATTTATCCAACCGACCCACCCAGGCGCCCCAAAGGGCAGCCTTTTAAATAGGAGTTTTCGTTACTCATTAATTTTTTTTTAATTAGACACCTACTATGTATGAGGCACCTTGCCTAGCTATGGTTATAGAGTAATAAACACACAGAGTCCAGCCTTCATGGGGTTTACTATAACCCACCGAGGGAGAAGAACAATATGTAAGTGGTTACCTAAATAAACATGGACAGTGAAATAAAGTATCTCTGATGGGTGGGTCATTTATACTCTTCATGGAAGATGCAATGGCTCATGGGAAAAAGCAGGCACCTTCCTCTACCTGAATGTCATTCCTTGATTTCTTTAACGAACTCTTATTAAGCATGTTCTTATGCACAAATCATACTGTGCTAGGTTCTAAGGATATACGAAGTTGAAATGGTATGGTCCTTGTCCTAATAAGACTTGCAGACTGGTAGAAGAAATACATAAATATAGAGATAACGAGATAGAGTAACTACAAAGCAAAGAAGAAGGACTGAAGCCTGGCTGAGGTTGGGAATGACCAGCTTCAGGATTCCAGATTAATGCTGCAGAGACAAGGAGATCTTTTAAATTCAATTCCAGTAGCATCATTGGTAAACAATTAATAAAACAAAACAAAAAACCATTAAGCTGTAGGGGCAACAAATGGTCCAGTGGGAAATCTCATCTCAGCAGATGATAACAGAGAATTCAGGTACTACATGTTAGTTCAGTTTTGTTAGATAGAATAAGGATCTTTTACCCCATCGTCCAAGAAAAAGCTGACTGAATAGAGATGAGGCAAAGCACTATGTTCTGATCCAACAAGCCGTTTCTCATACAGGGATGGATACAAACTGGCCGGTGCTAGTCTACAAGCTCTCTTTCCTTCTCTATCTTTGGGTTCAGACTGGCATTTGAAAAATATTGTACTGAATATTGAAAAGGACTGCAGTTACCTAAAAACAGCAAGAATGGATGCAGATAACTTGAGAGACAAAGTTTCCACCTCCACAAGCTTGCCTTTCCCCAAGTCGTTCATCTTTCCAACACTACCAGAAATCCCTTTGCCCCCCTCCCTGTTCTTCCTGGAGGGCCTCCCCAACGAGGTCTGCTCCTGGGTCATGGTGAGTATGAGCCCTCTCTTTCCTTCCACCACATGGGTCGCTGAACCAACACCTCCAGGAAGTATTAGACTGAACTTGCCAGCACCAACACACCAGCCATCGCAACAGCAATCAGAGTCTCTATGAGCCCCACTGACCAGGGTGTTGGTGGTAGAACTGAGGAAACACAATGAATTAAAAGGAAGCTGTTCTCCTTTCATCCTTCCCCACCTACATCTACCACCCCGGCACCCCCTATCCTTACTTGGAAGGCATGGTAGCTAAGGAAGAATAAAAAAGTGAAATTAACAACTTAAAGAGGAAGTTCTATTCACTAAGTGGTGTGTTAGATGTTTCCTATGTGTAGTTTCATGTAATTTTCAAATAAATAAGGTCAACCTTTTACTTCTATTTTATAGATGAAGGAATGGAGGCTTGAAGAGTTCAAGTGAGGGTCTGATTTGGATGAGTACAAATCTGGCAATTAGGCAGTACGTGCTCTTTCAATGGCCTTGGGCTGCCCATAGAAAACATACTCGGGGTTGTTTTCTATGGTCATTATTCTTTTGAAAACCTAACACAAACCAGCAGGGCTCACTGAAAACTCATTGTCTAGCCCGGGTACCATTAGATCCAGGTGAAGTTTCCTGAAGCTTGAAAGCCAGAACTCCTCTTCACTGCCAAAAGATGTATCTGAGAACGACAGAGAAATCAGCTTTGGCTGAGCCCAGCCCAGGCTCCCAGGGCTCCCTGCCTGCATGTCCGAGTGTGAGTGAGCGCCTAGGTGGAGCATATGACTAATGTAAGCCAGAATAGCATAAAGAGCAGCCCCATCTCTGCTTGTGTGCAAATCAGAAATGCCAGAGAATTTTTCCATAGTCTTCTATAATGTTCATTACAAAAGAGTCCCCAGATGGCAGATGGCTATTAGCTCACCGTGACCTATATAAATGTCAAACATAAAACTATTGCCCCAGCAAAAATCTCAAAATAAATAACAACAGGAGGGATGAGATTCTGTTGTCATCAGTATTTACAGTTTTGTGCATTTGGGCTCTTCTGTTCTCAAGCCAGCACAAAAATGCTTTCATCCCGCTGGGGAATTCAATTAGCCAGAGCAATACAGGGAGTAGAGTCCCGCAAGAATAACACATGAGGAATGGGCTACCCTAAAAAGGCAAGCCAGTGGCTGGGAAGAGTGCAATGGCTTTGGGGCATTGCTTAGCACACATTTTAAAGGCTTGGTCTCTGGATCTTTATCTTCAGGACCAGGCTTACAAAGACAAAAGGAAGGTTGTCTTCCCCAGCTTCACACTCGGATAGCCCAGAGAAGGGGCATGCTTTACCATCAAAGAGAAGATTCCAGATCTTCAGAAATATAGAATAAGTTATTTTTATATGGGACTTACAGGATCAACTTCTTCCTTATTTGAAATTCACAGGTTCTCTGCCTGCCAACTGCCAAACCTACAGAGAACTGCTCTCCACCACTATGTGTGGATGTGTGTGTGTGTGTGTGTGTGTATACACACAACTTATATATATATATATATATATATATATATATATATATATGTATATATCTTTATATATATGTGTGTGTATATATATATATATATTCATTTTTTTACATATCAGTGTTTCTAACACAACACAATTTAAATCTGGTTCTCCAGATGAACAACTGGAAAAATTCTCAGTCAATCTGTTCAGTGAACTAAAATCAGCCTGCATTGCCTTGTTGGCTTCGTGGTATAACGATTATGTTTGGATTTTTTTCCTCCTGCATTTCTGATGATCTAGATGGTTCTAGAAGCTAAGCAGTTAATCTGAAAAACAAAAGCAAGCCAACAAACAAACAAACAAAGTAATCCTTTGTGCTTGGGCAAAGGATTCACCAGGAAGAGACTGGATAAGCAGTGTGATCTACCAGTTCAAAGAGAGGGTGACCATATAATTTACTTTCCAGACTGAAACAATTCTGAGAGTGAAAGGCAGTGTTATTAATAATTTTACCAAGGCAATAGCCATAAAGCAGGGGTGTTCAGGGCAAACCAAGACGTAAGGTCACCTTATTCCAAGATGATTTATAAACACCACAAAAAAAGCTTATTTAAACAGTGCATGTATCTGCAGAATAAAAAGTGTTCATTATAAGAAATAACCAAGACAAAAAGGCAGCAGTGTGTAGTAGGAAGAACTTTGTAATTTGACAGCACTTTGTTTTAGAACTGGCTTTTTTTTTTTTCTTAACTAGCTATGTGACCTTAAGCCGCTAATTTCTCATTTGGAAAGTGAGAATAAAATACCTTGAAAAGCTGTTGTCAGAATTAAACGAGATAAAAAATGTGAAGCGTTTGGATAGAAATAGCGCATAATAATTTTTATTCCTCATTCTTAGGAACATGCAGATCCTGCTTCAAATCTGTTTCATCCCATTATTCCTTGGTTTTAAATCAGCAACTATTAAAAATGCACTTGAAAACTCATGTCCAGCAAAGCTTGTTCTAACAATTGACAGCTGGCAGGTTGCAGCCTGGCTACACATATATTTCTGTGAGTCCTATTGTGAAATAGAAATCTTTGATCCAAATGCCTTTGTTTTTACTTTTAAAAACATGTGTGATTATACAAAGAACACCCCAAGCCTTGGTGTCAAGCCAAGGGTTAGACTGGAAGGAGAGATCTCCATTCCTAAAGAAACCTCCCTCTTGGGGAGCCTGGGTGGCTCAGTCGGTTGTGCATCCAACTTCGGCTCACGTCATGATCTCATGGTTCGTGGGTTTGAGCCCCCTGTTGGGCTCTGTGCTGACAGCTCAGAGCCTGGAGCCTGCCTCAGATTCTGTCTCCCTCTCTCTCTCTGTCCCTCTCCCGCTCACACTCTGTCTCTCTCTCCCAAAAATAAATAAACATTAAAAAAAATTAACGAAACCTCCCTCCCAGTTCAGGGAAAATTATCCAGTGTGCAGATTATGACCCATGAATGTCATGATTCAGCTCTTAACATGGGATAATTTCTGGCAGCCTGGGACTGAGCAGTATCCCACATACATATTGTATATGAAGTAGAAAGTATGTTTTTATAGCAAAAAGTCAATTTATATTAGTTTATTTAAGTTCAAAAGAACTCCACAAATGGCCAACGAATCTTAAACAGTGAATGGCCCATCTTCCATGTCAACACAGTGCCTCCTACTAGCTCCCATTTTCCCAGCTCAAAGAACTTGCTGATGGAACATTTATGTGCAAACCTCTCATAAAAGCAAACCTTGCAGTTGATCCATGGGGGTCATATTCCATACTCGCCCTCGGTGGAACATCTAGGGGAAATTTTGGCCCTGAGCATTTTGTTGCTCAAGTTAGGCTCACACTCTGAACACTACTCACATTCTGAAGTGAGTTGTGAAGTTAAAACTCACTTATTTATTATTCAGTAAGTGCTTATAAAACACTTGTTGCATGCCAGCATCAAAGTAGGTCCTGAGGAGACAAGATAAAACCGGCTCAGTCTAGACATTCAAGTTGCTTAACAACTTAGGGGACAAAGCAACAATCGATTGCAATGCATCAAGCAGTCGCTTTGATGGGGTTATGAACAAACTAAACTTAAGCATAGAAGAAGAAGCATCCAAATAGACCAAGGAAATATTTCAAAGGAAGAGTTTGAAAAGACCTAGGGACCAAGGAAATGTTTCAAAGGAAGAGTTTGAAATCCCAACACTTGAGCTGGGATTTAAAGGTTGACTTTGCAAAGGTCTACAAAGAGTAAAGAAAGATCTAGAAAGAGGAAACAGCTCATGCAAAGGCTCCAGCCTAGAGAGAAGGTGGTGGGCCCTGGGCACAGCAGGCATCACCACAGCTCGTGCAGCATGGCGCATTTCACAACAAGGCTGGGCATGCGGTGGGGACCCGGTCAGGAGGAACTCTCTAGGCTTTGCAGAGGCATGTACGAGTTTATCTTCCAGACCCCCAGTTTTTAAATAGTGTTCTGGATCTGCACTGCATAACACAGTCTGTAGTAGAGAACTTGTCTTATATCTAACCATGTCTCCCCCTTCTTCTCCTAGTTAAGCCACCACCATCCCTCACCTGATGTTTGGGAATACCTTTCTCTATGATCTTTCCGATTCTGCCTTGACCTCCCCAGAGCCTACCATCAATATAACTGTTTGACTTTCAAAACCTAAATTGCATTATGTGGATCTTCTGCTGAAAATTCTCAGGAGGCTCCCCACGTCACTCAGAGGACAGGTTGATCCAACTCAACAGGTATGGCCTACCACACCTGATGTGACCTCGCCTGCTACCCACTATACCTCTCTGATCTCATGCCTAACCCCGTCCCCTCACCCACTCATCTGCAGCCACACTGGTCTCGGGGGCTCTGGACTTTAGCACCCCATTTCCCAGGCATGGAGGGCTTTTTACTAACACATTCAGGACCCTCTGTGTCACCTCCTTCAGATCTCTGACCAAATATCAAGCTGTTAGAGAAGCCATCCTTGGCTACCCTGTTTGATGAGACAAACTGACATCCACTTCAGCTTTTCCTAATCTGTTACCATGTGTAAGTTTTCCTATTACCCTCTGACATATCACATACATGTTTTTTCATTTGTTTCTCGCCTATCTCCTCATTTGCTACCATAGCTAGAATGTGAGCCGGGGACTTAGGTTTCCCTTTGCTCACTGGTTTATGCCCAGTGCCTGGAAGGGAGCTGACACATAGTTAGCACTCAGTAAATAAGCACTGACCAATCAGGGAACAAAGCCCATTAAGGGAAGAAGGAGAAGGTCAAACATAAAACGTTAGTGCTTTCTCTTGCTTTTACCAGTCATACTTTCTAGGGCTTAGCATTAGTTTTAAATGCATATAGGACGCCTCTGCTTAAAAAACATTTTAAGGTGGGGCACTTAGGAGTCTCAGGAGGTTGAACATCTGACGTTGGCCCAGGTCATGATCTCGCAGTTTGTGAGTTCGAGCCCCGCGTTGGGCTCTGTGCTGATGGCTCGGAGCCTGGAGTCTGCTTCGAATTCTGTGTCTCCCTGTCTCTCTGCTCCTCCCCTGTCCTCTCTCTCTCTCTCAAAATAAACATTAATTTTTT
Organism: Panthera onca; assembly: GCF_046562875.1. Taxonomy (NCBI): domain Eukaryota; kingdom Metazoa; phylum Chordata; class Mammalia; order Carnivora; family Felidae; genus Panthera; species Panthera onca. Next base: position 159,487,209 of record NC_138342.1, read on the forward strand.
TTTAATTTAAGGAAACCCCTGTGACAGCCCTGATGCATTCAGTGTGGTCTGATCAGTCTTGATGTTGAAAATATCACAATGTGCAGATTCGATGGAGGTCCTCTAGCTCAGCGGTAGGAGGGTCTGAGAGAAGCAGTGAGGAGAAGGGAAGGGACATGACAGGGAGAGATTTGTGAGGAAGGACCCTGGGGCTTAGATGTGAGCAGGTAAAGGGAGGGCTCTAAGAACTCCCAGTTACTGCTCCAACAGTCATATGAAAGGTGACAGCAACAAAAGCGACAGGGTGAGGAGGGTAGATGGGGACAGCCTGGAGCGTGTTCAGGGTGAAGGCTCCAGAGGACATCTAGGGGACAATGAGCATCTAGATACTTGGACATAGATTCTAATGCTCAAGAAGCCATCTACATTTAGGATGTCGATGAAAGCATAACCTTGAGCAGAGCTACTCAAGGAAAGTGTGTATTTAGAGGCGAGAACAAAAGACATGAGTAGACACAGGAATCCCAGCCAGCATGGAACCAGAGCCTGGCAGACCTCAGGGGTTTTTTAAGTTTATTTCTTATTTTGAGAGAGAGAGAGAGAATGCAAGTGGGGAAGGGTCAGATAGAGAGGGAGAGAGAGAGAAACCCGAGCAGACAGTGCACTGTCAATGCAGAGCCCGATGTGGGGCTCAAACTCATGAATCCTGAAATCATGACCTGAGCTGAAGTCACAGGTTTAGCCAGCTGAGCCACCCAGGCACCCCAGACCTCAATTTTTGTCCTGACTCTGCAATTCAGGGACTGTGCCACTTTATCCAACTTACAAAACCATTCACAGTCCCTCTTTCTGCTCTGCTCAACAGTGCTGATAATAATAATAATAATACCTACCTCATAGAGCAGCTGTGAAATTTCAACGGGAGACAAGGTGCGATGCGTAGAACATAGGGAGCATTTAATAGACACTGCTACAAATATTATTATCTGTTATAATTATATCAGATAAAGTGAAGTCAAAGAGGTAGATACTTAATAGGAAGAACACACTTCCTATTGTTTGAAGTGTTTGTTTGAAGAACAAACTTCAGGAAGAAAGGAGTTTCAGGAAAGGAGTGAGGGAGGGGTCAACAGCGTGAAATACGACTGACAAAACAAGCAAAATGTTCAGTAATGCTCACCAGTTTGGGCAACTGAGATTTTCGGTGGCTCCAGCCAAAGCAGTACGTAGGGAGAGGTGAGCATCAAAGCCAGAAGGGTTGAGTGGAACAAGGACAGAGGATGAAAGACAGCGAAAATAAACCTGGTTTTAAATTGGGTTTCCACCTCTCTGTAGCTGTGCAATCTTGGAGAAGTTACTTAACCTCCCTGTGCCTCATGCCCTTACCTATAAAGTGAAGAATCAGGCGCTTTTGACACTCTGGCCAATGATAGGTGAGTAAACTGAGTGTTCCCTCTCTTCCGTTGTCTCTTCTCTCTTCCCAGATAGTAACAACGCACATAGGACCAGACATTGTGTTCGCTGCTGCCTCACACGCTTCGGCACAGAGATGCATCCGTTGTGTAAAAGGCAGGTGCACTTGAAGGGAACGTCAAGTAACTTAATTGTGATTGGCATGTGATATCCAGGTAATTACGGAAATCATCATATCCCATCAATGTTCTACTTTTCCCTGTCCTTAGAGCAGCGTTCCTCACCCAACAACTGCTCTGGCTGTGACCACATGTAATCGTGCAGGGACTGGATAATGCCACTCATCAGTGGGGCTACCTGTGGGCTCACAGCCTTCACTGAAATTTAACTCCTGTTGACTTCAAAGGACCCTGTTACAAGTTTGGCCATAAACCGCTGGGTTGCCCTAATGAGGAAGTATTTACAAGGTTTCTGGGTCCTGCTATTAAATGACCAGTCTGCTGGTTTTCTTGCTTAAATGACCTCATTTTCTTAGAGCCACAAAAAGGCTCAGCGGCCGCCTTTTCCTTCTTCAGTATCCTGCTCCAGGGAACTGAAAGCAGGAGAGCACGAGGCTGTATTTCCGCAACTCCAGAACAGAATCTCAGAGTATCCGTCTCCTCCCCAGACTCCTTTTGGAGACGCGGAATCTCCTTGTTCTTCTGCTGGTCAGGACAGAGTTAACGTGGCCCCGAAGAGACAGAATCGAGGCTTTCCCCTCTCGTTATTCTGGCGTGCCTACTCTTTGCTTGGATGTCTATTTGCGCGCTCATAAATTCTGAACTCAGGAGGACAAGCCCAGCCAAAGTCTACATGTGCCGGATACCGTAATGTAAACTGCATATGTTGCGAGAGGCTGTTAAATGGAACCAGCGAATGAAAACATGGCCAGTTCGATGTTTGGGCTCCTGGATTTCCTCTCCTCTGTAAACCAGGGCCTCACCCCTCAATTCTAACTTTCTGACATGCCCATAAATAAAAGGACTTTGGGCTACCAATGAGATGCCCAGACACAGCCTCAATCCCAGAGTTAAAGCTCAGTACTGCTCAAGAGCACAAATGGCCAAGCCTGCAGCCCCTCTCCACCTGGTCCGTGAGCAGACGGTCCGCACCACAAACAGCACTGCAAAAATGGCTGTAGTTCTGGGCTTCGCACAGCCCTCCCCACCGTCTTCTCTCCTCCAGCTCTGCCCTCATTCGAATGGGAAAGTGGTCCAGCCGATGGGTAGACTGGTTCAGCACACGTGAATCCAATACACGGGATCAGCATAATAACAATCTGAGCCCCCGTTCAGCTAGAGAAATTCAACTAAGTCGCTCCAGTCCTCCTGTCTCCCACCTGCCTGGGGTTGTGGGCAAATTGGAGGCTGGTAAGCCATGCCAATGCATCCAGGCAGACTTGTGGACTTTGATGTCCTCTGAGCGTCCACTGAAGTGTGAATCTCCCCTTCCTGGTCCTCCGCTACCGGTCTACGCAAGGTGATACATCTCTATCTCCATATGGCCCCTTCTGTTTCCGCCCCATTCTCTTAGCTGCATTTCTGCTATGATATCTGTGATCTCTTCTGCTATTTCCAGGCCCTGCTGGGTTCTCAGACTTTCTGTAGAAATTACCTTTATAGACTTGTGCTGCCTCTTCATACTTCCACCCAGGAAGCAGGGTTCAGGTGCTCTGTGACCCGCTTGTTTCTATACTCTCGTTCCTTCCCCTTGGAGCCCAGTGTTCAGTTCTGCTGTTACTGCAAAACGCTGCTCTATAGATCAGTACAAGTTTTGCTTAAGACAGAAGGAAAAATCACACTCCTGGAGGCCAAATGTAGATGTCTCTTAGAGCAGGTAGTCTGTGTCTGTGACACGCTATCCCAGGAACCATCGTTTCTTGTGGCATGCTCTCTTTTGCAACACAGAGTCTGAAACTGACTCTGCTTTATGTACCTGAGGCAGAGAAGACTGAGATCTGCCTCATGCTCTGAGCGCTGGGTTTTCCATGGTTAGTTTTCACTGTTTAGGGACAGGCAAACTTGAAAGGTTGCATTCGCTGGGCATGCCACAAAATACAAAAAAGAAACAAAGAGAAATATAATGATAATGATAATTTTAAATACTTTATTCAATATGCATATAGATCTTAACTTATTAATATTTTGTTAGAGAAATGAGTCGCTGCAGGTCAGACAGCCAGTGGACGTGAACGTATACACAAAGAGAAGAGAATAGGAACAAATCTGGGTTCAGAATGCTGGTGGTCCATTAGGACGAATTCTAGAATCATGTTCCGCAGCACTAGGAAGCCAGCATGGTTCCTCCAGGGCTTCACGAAGCACAGCTCCAGAGAGGCAGTATCTGCCACGAACCCGAAGTCCAAACACAGGTGATACCTGGCTGTCCCATGATCAGTTTAGCATAAAAAACTAAGTCACTCTCTGTTCTCTCCTCTATGAAGACTGCCTAACTCAGCTCATCCCTAAATGTTAAGTAATTCAGTGATCAGGACCTCGGTATAATGGGGATCGTAGCATTAAAAGAAAGTACAACTAGTTCCTTGCAAAAAGATATGGGAAAATGTTTCAATACGAAAAGGAAAATAAAAATCACTCAACCTCAGGGATATCCACTCCTAACGTTACGGGGTGTGCACTTCCAATTTCATGTGGGGATATATGTATTTATTGGTTTCCAGGTGTATTTAACAAGACTGGAACCATATGGTTTGGTTCCCTGCTTCGCATGCTAGCGTGCTGCATAGTCTTCAATAAATGATTTTTCATGTATGCTCAGCATACCGCACCTTTATTAAAAAAAATTCCAAACATTCAGGTTGCTTACACTGTTTAACTCTTATAAACTGTACTATAATAACATTATGATAATCACCTTTGTGCACAGCTTTCTTTATCTCCATTTGAAAAATATCAAAAAGTGGAAAAGCTTGAACGCTCTTAAGTAGCTCGGTGTATATTGCCCAACTGGGCCTCTAAAACAACATACCAATATTCTATCATCCAGCCCTTTTACAAACACTGGTTTTGTGATCTTTCACCCCTACATAAATGAACATAACGCATAACAGTTTTAAAATTATTTGATTACTAGTTAGATGTAGTAGGCTGTGTGATGAGCCCCCAATATACCAGGCTTTGATCCCTGGGGCATGTAAACGTACCTTATTTGGAAGACGGATCATCACAGGTGGAACTTAAGAAGAGGATCTTGAGATGGAGAAAGTATACTGGGTTATTGCGTGGCCCTTAAGTGCCATCACAAGCGTTCTCGTAAAAGAGGGAGAGGAAGTTCAGACACACGGAAGAGGGGCATTGTGACCACAGAACCAGACCCTTTAGTGATACAACCCCACACTGAAACTGCTGGCAGCCTTAGAAGCTGGAAGAAGGAGGGAATGGGCTGTCCCCTAGAGCCTCCAGAGGGAGCGCAGCCTTGATGTTGGCCCAATGAAACCAATTTCAACTCTCTAGACTCTAAAACTGTGAGAAATAATTTTTTGTTGTTTGAAGCAATCAAGTGTGTGGTGATTTGTTACAACACCTACAGCAAACGAATATACCAGGTTCTTACTATCATCCATATTTATTGACCACTGTATTTCCTCCCGTATTGCAAATGCCTATATATTGTTTCTTGCCCATTTTCTACGATGGAATTTAATTTCTTTTCTTCTGGATTTTCCAAGTACATTCATAGCTTTGTTTTCATATGTTTGTGTTTCTACATTTATACCTTTGTCTTTATACGTGGTGTGAGTTCCCCAATTTATCATAAAGCTTTTAACTTGGTTAATAGGGGTTTTTTTTGGTAAATATGGGTTTTAATTATTTGATGTTTTAAAATCTATCAGTAAGTTTCTTCATGCTTTCTTCTTTTGCTGTTATGTGATATCAGATAGGTGCCTATCAACACTCCCGTCTAGGTCATCAGTGGTTGCGTCTTTTACATTTAGCTTTTTAATCCCTCTAAAACTTTCTTTGACAAGTGATACGAGGCAGGTATCTAGCTGTTTTCTCCCATAGTTAGCCAATTGCCCCAGTGCCATTTATTCGATAATTATCTTTAGTCACTGATTTAAAGTACTAACTTTATCATTTGATTCGTTGCACACCGTGGTCCACTCCAGGGTCTTTTATTCTTATTCCATTATCATCTCCGCTTCATGACAGCAGCTGCATAAAATCTTCTAAAATCTAGAAAAGCAAGTCTCTACGTGTATTATCCTTCTTCAAACATTTCAAAACCTTCCAGATGAACTTTCTGATTACTGTCAAGTTAAAAAAAAAATCCATTTAGAATTTTGATTAGAATTACATGAAACTTATCGACTGATCTCAAAACCCAAGCAATTGAGTTCCACGTGCACATTTTCAATGTTGCTATTTTTAAATAGGAACACGGGGCATCCAGATCCTGGTAGGGTGATACACCTAGATGTAAATAGAGGAAACTATTCTTAGACACTGGATCCCATAAAAATGTTTAGGCAATATTTTCATGCATTGCTTTTAGTACCTGGTGAACGCTCTCAAGAAACTTTGCTTCTGTTGTTTTTTCTGTCTTGTGCGCTCCCTGCTACGAATATGCTGTTTCCCAGATCATGTCTTTTCACACTTCTCTCGACGCTTTCAATTATTGTTTTTCCCTTTGCGTGCTGGGAGAGTTTGTAGGATTTGCCTTCATTTTTCAGAGACTCGGTTTGTTGGCCGTATCCATTCAGCTGTTCTAAGCTTGCCTTTTAACATTGTCACTTGATTGTTCATGGTTTCGTAGTGTTACCTATGATATTTCTCAAACTGCAGAAGTGTAATATCTACTTGAGTATTATAAAGAGCATACTTTGGAAATGCCCAACAGCTTCTCCTTTTATTGCAGCCATTTGAGCTTTATAGGAGGAATTTTGCTCTGATTCCACCAAATAGTTTCTTTTTAAGCTGCAGAATATTTCTGTGTTAGTGGTTTTTCTCCATCTGGACATTTTAAAATGGGATGTATATGCTTGTTGAGCATTGAAGAGATTGAGGTGTTGACCAACACCATTGACGTGGTTTCCATTATAGAGTTCCTGGTTCTTTGACAACAAACAAACAGAACTTTTGGACCTTGAAAAGAAAAGAGATAGGCATAGATTTACATTGGTTTGACTTTACCAGTGCAGGGATTTGCCAGCATTAGAGAAATATGGAGGTGCTGGGCTGGAGGTAACTTCCACGTGACCTGGCCTTCTTGTTGGTGCATTTGTCTAGGTGTAGTGACACAGTCAGAAATGGTTGGACGTGATTCTCCATTCCCTTTGTTTACGCCAGGATTAACAACTGCCACCAGCCACCTGCTCGGTGCAGCCTCTGGAACCCAAAAGGTGCCAAGGACAAACTGATGGGATGCAGATGGCCTACATGGCCCCCCACACCGCATGTCCATTCTCAAACCACTGCTCCAAACTATGGTGGGTGGAAGGTTGAAGGGATTTGTTTGGATCTCTTTGGTTAATTCCCCAACTGTTCTTTATTATATGCAGGAAAATGCAGATCTTGTCCGACAGATATGATAGATTTCTATCTCCATTGTATCCAGGAAAATGTCCTCCATGTTTCTGAAGTTTGTCTTGCATTCTTCCCTGGCTTCTAGTCAGAATAACCCCATTAATATCTGTAGGTAATTTTTGAGGACTCTGGAGGCAAGAGGTTACATGTATGTGTTTAAATTGTTATCCTCCTTAAAAGTTTGGAAACACATTTTAGAAGTTGGAAAGCACGGGGGCACCTGGGTGTTCAGTCGGTTAAACATCCAACTTCGACTCAAGTTTATGACCTCGTGTTCTATGAGTTCAAGTCCCAGGTCAGGCTCTGTGCTGACAGCTCAGAGCCTGGAGCCTGCCTTGGATTCTATGTCTCCCTGTCTCTCTCTGCCCCTCCCACACTCGTGTTCTGTCTCTGTCTCTCTTTCAAAAATAAACATTAAAAAATTAAAAAAAAAGAAATTAGAAAGCACTGATATCCTATTTCTGCCAGTGTTGACACCCTTCTAACAGTCACTCAGGGTTGAAATTACTGTAGTCACGATGACTCCTTCCTATTCCTCCCTATCTCGAAGCAGCCTTCAAGTGTTTGAAATACTACTTGCAGATCAACCTTTCTTTTCCAGTTCCACTGTGACTGATGCTGGCCCTTTTCTCGAATGGAACCTCATGGTCCAGTTCACCCCCATCCCAATCTATCCCACATGTCCCTAAGGTTAAATCTCTTAAAACATCTGAAAACACCAGTGACTCCCACTTTGAATTGAATAAAATTAAAATGCTTTTAGGTTTCTGATGATCAGATTTCTTCACATATATAAACAACCTGATTTCACTCACTCCCCGACACGAATCATTCTCACCTCCTGGCATATCAGGGACACACGATGCTTGATTGTAATTCCAAGCTGCCACCCATGCTCTGTGGCCACTAGCTTACAGTGAGACTGTAAGGACCTGGAAGTAGGTAGGGGTCATGGGACCCCCAGCATCTAGCATAATACCTGGGTCATCATATTAAACAAGTGCTTATCGAAGCATACTGATTTCTATCTTTTAAATTTTTTCTAGTCCAGCAAAACACCATCATCTGTGACATCTGCTACAAATACGCAAGGTTTATCCATTGATCCAAGTTCCTGCTCTTTGTAATTATTTTTTAAGTTTTTCTTTGGGACATAATGTAGATCGATATTTCATAAATGTTTTATTGATGATGAAAATAAAGAATATTCTCTGCAGGATATGAAGATCAATATATACACATTTACACATATAGCTTTATTAATGATATTATTCAGGACTTACATAACTCTATTTTTTTTCTATTTCATCTACAAAAGATGTCAAGATACATGTTATAGACTTCTACCACCATTGCAAATCTGTTAATTTATCCCTTACTTTCTGAAACCCTTTTCTTTGTCTATCTCAACGGTATCTATGCCAATCAGCTTTCAGTCAGATAAGCAGAAAACCCGTGAGTTATAGGATAACAGATTTATTACAGCAGTTAGACATTGCACAATTATAGGAGGGGCTGGGGAGTGCATGTCTGACAGGGGATTTGGAGGATCAAAGAAGTCAATAACAAGCTACTTTGAGAAACTTCATATGCTCAGCCATAAAAGCGAGGCCGTGGAGGGAAGAAATCTGGAGAAGACATCTGTAGGTCACAGTCCAGTGTCTGCCTATGGACCAGTCAGAAAGAAGTTAGACATGGAAGAACTGGAACTCTCTGGCCCCTCTGAGTCTGTCAGCACAATTAAGCCACCAGAGCCTTCTACTCCCAAATCTCTTGGGAGTACCTCCTTTGGCCACATCTAATTGGGAAGGAGATTCTAGGAAATCTCAACAACGTTGATGTTAAAACCATATAGTGCAGTTCAAGCCTCTTCAATGTGGCATCCGTACGCAAGTCTTTCAACGACACTTACCTTCTAAGTAAAGACAATATGGAAGTCATACTTCACCTAATATGATGCAAATATATCTCCCATAGAATCTTCCCAGAAGAAGACACCAAAGTTCTTACTTTGTGACGTTCCATCCATTTTAGGGTGATGGGTGTGTGTGTGTGCGTGTGTGTGTGTTTATATCTATATAAAATGATCCAAGAAGGAAGTAAGGAAAAAGTGATTCTATTTTATACAACTGGTTATGTCATCATTGCTAGTCTTTTTAACTCCTTTTTTCTCTATTCACTTCACATTCTCTTTCCCTCAGCTAATTACGCATCCTTGCCCAGCCTCAAGTCTTGACTTCTGACCCATCTGATCATTAACAGCCCTGTATATTAAACAATTGCTATTGGTTATCTGTCACTACCAAATTTTGGTGGTGGTATGAGTTTCTAAAAAATATTATTCTATACCTTAATCAATATTTTAGTAAGGGGTATTTTAGTAAGAGGCTCCACGCAGAGCCTTAAGCCAAATGCTACTTTGAATCAGAACTGATATTTACTTATGCAGACAAATATAACCAAAACCAAACCAGACTGAAAATATTTATTTAAATCTGTCTCCCAACAACTTTTCTTGGCTTGGGAAACACTGAAATGTTCCCCCAAAGAGCTTAGGTTCAGTAGAAGTCATGTGCAGAATAAAGCAGTGATTTCAGGGGAGTGGAATCTATTGTAATCCGTGGAAGTGCAAAGCTGAAATAGTGGGGTCTGTGGGAAAACATCGCAGAAGGACAGGCATTGTAGCTGCATCTTTGAAAGTGAGGAGATTCCCAGACAGACATGTTGGGGAAAAGCAATCAAGCACAAAGCAGCAAATGCACAGGTAAGAAAAAGTAAAATATCAGGTTGAAGCATCAGCCTTGATGATGTGAAATTAAAGGTATACCAGATGCCAGTTAAGGGGTAGAAGAGGGTATAGAAATGGAGAGAATGGGGAGAGTAAATATCACAAACATGGGGAGTCAAGAGAATTGTCCTTACAAACACAGTATGAAGGTTTGAGCCTGATGTTTCAAGTCACAGATGAGACAGAAGAAGAAACTTGAAATTCTTACTTAACTGTATTGGGAGAGGGCGGGGGAGGTATGAGCTGTGCCAATCTCTAGAAAGATGGGGAGTCAGTGGACTATATGTCACAATGATAAAGAAAATAGAGATATGATCATATTATTGATATAGTTGGCAATAACACGAAAGATGAAAGGCATGGCTGAAATTAGGTTGACCAAAACATGCATGATCTAAACCAAGACACTTGTGAGAGTAGAAGCAGATGCTATTAAGAACTGTGCTAGGAAGTGAGACATAAACCCCGACAGAACGGGCAGACTGGGAAGGGTCACCAGATAGGGAAGGAAGCGGTTGCTTGACCTTTCTGTACCATATGAGTTTTTTCTAACTATGTGCATACCTTTGCTTGAAAAAAAAAACTGCCTCATTACTTTGCCTTTGGACTTTTTTATATGCCCAAATGATACACCTCTCTTGCTATCTGTCCAGTGTGGTTCTACGCTCCCAGAGAAGCAGATTCACGTCTGACTCACAAGAGCAGGGCTCATGATTGAAGTTGGCTCACTTGTTGAATTAGCAGATAGACCTCTTCCTTCTGAGTTCCTTATTTGGTTTTCACATTTTACTGTATATTTTTCTTCAGTCACAATTGTCTAATAGGGATTGGCCCTAAGGATGGGAAACAAGCGATCCCCCAAACAATTCTGACCATCACACGAAAGGAAGTTCGCTTTCCTGTTGTCCAAAGCACGAGGACATAGGCTGTCACCTTTCCTCTGCCCGAGAACTTCACTCAGGGAGTTGTCCTATATTTGTCTTACAGATGAGGAAGATGAAGTTCAGAGAGAGGTCTAGCACTTCTCAGGAGTCACACAGATTTTGCATGGGCGAGTTAAGCCCGGATCTCAGGAATTTTAATTACCACCCCTGATCTCAGCCCATTGCCAACATTGCCTTGCTAACGAATCATTTGTCTGTCTCCCACTGAAGAGCTCTGGCAAGAGAATTTCTGCCTGCCGACAACAAACTCTGCCTGTTCCCCTTTTCTTTTCTCCTCTAGCGCTGGCTCCTTCTCATTCTCCACTGCCAGTTTCCTATGATTGAAATTTGAAAGCATGTAACTGTTAATCTAGGAGTGATTAAAGAGTTTCATTTCTCGGAAGAGTCGGTACTCATCATCAGCTGTGATGAATGAGCCCCTAACATCCCCTGATCCCATTATATTGTGATTAATTGTGCCAGTTTAAGTCAATAATTCATTTGTTAAAAATAGGCCTGCAAAGTATCATTTGTCTCAGGGGAGATATCAGAATAAAAAAAATTCATTTGATACTTCTCATTAAATTAGTGTTGGAAGTTACATTGAAGAGCCCTGTTCATCAAATACTTATTGCAGGCTTATTTGATAAGAAGTTGTATTTGTCTAAAATTATGTCTGCTGTCATAATGGTCTCCATTTTCCCTGTGTTAATGAAGGAATAAAAAGTCTAAATACGTGCATGACTGGAGAAAAGGACGGGGCTTGGACCTGTGAGATTAGAGTAATTCCTAAACGGTCTGGTTTTCACCGCATTAAAATTAAAACAAAGAAAGAGAGAAATTGAGTAGCGTCCCTTTTCCTGGGCTTAGAGACTGTCCCTGGAGGTGCCAAACTGGCTCCCTCAGAGATGGATCTTCCCCATTGTCCTTTATCTGGAAATTATTATAAATGTTACACTCAGACTCGTTGGGCCATCAAGACATTTTCAGCTGTAAGCGATTCTAAAAGAAGACAGAAGCGAAGAACAGCTTCACTGCAAATGATAATGGCCACCATCCAGTGAGATACAGGCGTAATACCTCAGTATTTCCAAAGCAACATCTTAGTAACGGTGGAAAGACTCCCCACATGCTCCTGAAACATTTGGGTAAAAGAAGGGAGACAAGGACTTGCAAGAAGCTTAGATAGATGCCTAGATAGATGCCTTAGAAGACCAGGCTGTTTCTTGGCAACTTGGGGAATTGGGGCTGGGCAGAGGCAAAGGAGGACCGCAGCGGGGTATCTGACCCAATGCTGCAAAGCATTGAGAGTATGAGACCAAGTACCCGGTACATATGGGAGACTTACTATTTGATGGAGGCAAAGGAAAAGACATAGTAAAACACAGAAGGGAGAGAGGAGGCAACATATAGTTGGGGAAAGGGAGGGAACAAAGGGACAGAGAAAACAGAACTGCCGGTAGGGGGCACTGTGCCTTATGGCAGCAGCTCCCTATGGCCAGCCCTAAGACCACTTGCCTAAGCATAGCATGTGAGGAGTTCTTGAATGTCGCCATCTTGGGCTCTGAACCGAATCTACCTCTCTTCCTCAAACTCTTCTTCTTAAATTTGAGATAGGTACCCAAAAGAATGCATTTTTTAAATGCCCCTCAGGTGACTCCGCAGTGCAATCACATTTGTGGTGGCAAGGGGAATGTTTGCATGACTGAAAACATATCTAGAGCTGTGTGCATGGGCGGTGCAGGCCAGCTGGTGCTGAAATGTGACCCACGCCACTTTGGAGGACCGATAAACGAGTCCTTGTGAAGACAGCAAAATGCTCTACAAACACAAGGGGTTATCTAGCCATTGTGTCAAGTTAGAGGAAGATGCAATTTTAGAGAAGAAATTACAGAAACCCTTTCTTCTGTAGGGGAGGTGCTGGTTACTCTTGGCCTCTCTGGACAGTTCCGATTACGCAAAAATAGTACTAGTCTAATCAGTAAGCCAAATCAAAACCAGAAAAGTTTTGGTGGTATTCTCTTTGCTGCTACCGAAGAGAATGGGGATCCTGAAATGGAGAACAAGGGAAAAAAGGAAATGGGAGAAAATTCTAGAGCCATGGTGCAAAGTGGCCCCAATCGCTGGCAGTGGTAGATGGCCGAAGGACCAAGGTATTTTCTGAAAACATTTGTATGGCAAGAAGGCTGGCAAGCATGGTTTCAGATTGTATGTTATTTTGTGCTACACTGTAGTGCCCTCCATTTCACCCCAGACATTACTAAGTCTATTACACGCAATCGCATCGGGCTAGTGTTGTTTGATGAATAAAGAAGGAAAGGTATGTCCGCAGATGGGGGAAAGTGCTGCGAACAAGGGACAACAGCTGGGGGATGTTAAAGAGAAAGTAGAAACTGGGACAAAGATGATAACACAAATAAGCCTTACCTTGTATTTCCCTTTAATCCTAGAACCTTCTGGATTCTTTAAAAATATTTGAGAGAGGGTGGCAGCCAATCCATAAGGAGGTTTCTGTTATGATTCAAGAAAAGCATTTTACTTCTTTTACTCAAAGATTTTTTTTTTCAATTGGAGACGGCAGTGGGATCAGGATATTATCTGAGACCTAGAATCTCTCTTGCTATGTCTCACCTCTTTCCAAGGCCTTTCGGTAGCCACCTCGTCTTCCCTTATAATTTGCTCAAAAGCTCTTCTTTTCTTGATCCTAAGAAGGCACGTAAAAAAAAAAAAAAAAAAAAAAAAAGCAATACACCAATCCAATATTCCCGTTTAAAGGTTACCATTTATACTTAACCACATTTCATCCGTTTTTAATACTTGATGGAGGTGAGGAGCATTGCCAGTGTTTATACCTCCCTTTCCTCAATTTAAGCCCCAGGCACGGAATTATTAATGCATGAATTAACAATGCAATTTTCACCACCCAGAATGGAGAAAAGGTGCTCTAATTCCCAATGAGCTTCAGAAATGCTGTGGACCTAACTTATTCTAAATATTCCTTGAGACAAGCCTGTAATTCCAGAAGTTCCCTTGTGTGTTCATCAAATTTGGGCAAAACCTAATCCTAACCCCAGGCATCTTGAAATGAGAAAAAGTGCTCCCAAATGTTTGCACGAAGAGGAACTTCAAAAATCATCTGGTGAAAGCCCTTTTATTTTTGAGACATGGAATTCGAAGCTCATCGATGTGAATTTGACTGAGGTTATATGTTTCTTTGGTGTCACATCTGAAATCAGAATACATCAATCTCATTCATTCATTGATAAATGTTTGTTAAGGAAATTTCACGTGCCAGACTCTGAACTCCGATTTAAAAAAAAAAAAGAAAGAAAGAAACGATACAGTCCTTTGGCTCAAGATGCTTATAGATGCTCAGTTGCTTACAGAGAAGAGAAAAATATGCAAATAATTACATTTTCAGAAGCATAATTTTCAACAATATGAGGTTCAAGAATTTAATATGCCAAGGGAGGATGAGGAAGGGGGAAAGGTGAGAACATTGTGACTTTTGGATCACCATGGTCAGGACTCCTGACTCTTAAATCACAATAAAAATGGCATGTTTTGGAAACCAACAGTCGTGATGGCAGCTTACTCATATTCCAAACCTCTTTTGGGTGTCTGTGTTAGTAATTTGGAAATGTACAGTAATGTGGAAACATAAACTTCTCACCACATCCAGAAAACCATCCCGGTGGCATGTCAATGGCATCATGACTCCCCTCAACGTGATAAAGAGCATTGGCAATAGTTTCATTCCCAAGGCCACGAAGGTGTCATTTTGACCTCAGTCTCAGAGCAATGAGTTCAAAGAAAACAATGGGTCAGCGGGGTCCTAAGCTCAGAACTTCTGTCGGTGGGTAAAGGTGTAATGAGAGAATAGGAACTCAAAAAGCAACCGCGAAAAAGCCATGCAGGTTACGATTACCCTGAAAACACCACTAAGATGGAGAAGAATATATATCCTAAAACAGGGAGGGAAATTAGAAACCCAGCCATGCTCCTACAGAGCAAGTCCGCAAACCCAGGTATTTGCATCTCTCTCTGAATCCTGGAGTCTGCTGGCACATAATTGACATCACAATGGTTCTGTGGTACCTGGAAGATATTGCACACCTCCTAAATTAAACTACCTGGGATGTGCCCAGGCAGGCACTCTTCTGCACAGTAGCCTCATTGTCTGGAGAGAATCTACCTGCATATTGACAGAAGCCTCTTCTCCTTCCCCGGCGTCCCCTCAAAAAACTCATAATGCAGCAAATCTCGGGCCAGAAATCTATTAGTGCCCAAGAGGGGTTACAGGAAAGAGCTTTTTTTTTGTTAATGTAAAGGCAACTTCCATCTCTCAGTAGTGGGACAGTAGAAATACATTGCTGTAAAGTCATGGGAAGGCATGAGTGGTCACTTACCCAATGTGAGAAGGCAAAAAAAAAAAAACCTTGATTTTGGCTATCTGGTCAACTATCTGAAGGCATTCAGCCAAACGACCCTAGTTTCTTGCTCCTGTGCCAGAGCAGAGATGGTCCGAGGTTTCTAGATGTTTCTTGAGGTTATAGATTGCATTAGCTGGTAGGTCATGTTCAACAAACTTCATGTCCAAAGGAATGTTGGGATAATAATCGTCATGTTTGAAATAAGAAGTAGGTGTGGGGATAAGTGAGCCAGTTGTTTTCTCTCCTAAAAACAATCTTTCCCCGAATGGTAAAGATTTGGAGAAACAGTAGAAAATGTGTGCTACAGAATGTATATTTTGTTATGTTTGCAGACAGTTGTGCATTGCTCCTTTAAAATCTATGATAGAAGAATTTACAATGATAATTTCAAAAGAATTAAAGGTGAACTCTGCACATTTCACATGGGTATCTTCTAGGAGATCTGAGAGACTTGACTACTGCTCCAGAGACAGTCTATCTCTTGGACAGAAGACAGAGGAATGTTCTCTCAAGTGGATATCAAGTCTGTTTTCATTAGGGAAAAGTACACACGTGTTAAAGTGCCTGAAGGGTTTCTTTTTGTTCATGGCCTTGGATCAGGATGCAGGGTGTCCTGCTTTCCTTAAATATCTATCCTTTCTCTGTCATTTTACCAAGGAAATAGAAGCCAAGAGGACAGATCTGACCTCAAAGGTGGCATAGGCAGAGCTAGAACAACAATCCAGGCCCCTAGAACCTAGTCCAAAGGTTTCATTTCACACAGTGATGCATTTAGGGGCATGACTGGGTGGGTAGTCAGCTCCACGTTCAACTACATTGCTGAAAAGCTTAACAAAGAGGGAGATAAACAATATAGAAAAATGTTGATAGTAGTATTCCATACATGGTTTAATTTAGGGCAAATGTTTTGTAGTCTTATAGAACCTTTACAGAATCAACTGTTACATGGGAAGGACAGGGCGTCGGGAGGTAGGGTTATAAGTGCATATGTGTGTGCACATGCCAGGGTGGCTGGGAAACAATAGACAGAATTGGAGGCAGACCAAGGTCACAAAAGAGGTCTTTCCCCCTAGATTCTGATTTCCTCAGCTTCCCAAAGACCCTTGGAGCCAGAAAGAAGGTCTGCACCTTTGCTGTGTGTTTAGTTTCCACTGAGCTATTTTACTGCTTCCTGTTTTCTCACCCTCTATTTATTCAGGTTGGGTCCATGTTTGGGAGACGAGGGTGGGAGGAAATTCAGAGCCACATTCTGGGGTCTCAGTGCCTCCCCTGAGACTTCCAGGCTGGGCTGGACATCTTCCTGTTTGCCTGGCTTTCCAACAATGCTGTTGAGGAGGGAGATAGCTACAGATCCAAACGTGTCCCTGCACACACGCTCATCAAGCGCTCATGCTTCTTTGTGTTGAGATGAGGCTTACACGGTGCCTTTAACAAAGGTGGCACAAGGCGGGGGGGGAGGGGAGGATTTTAAAAGCTAGCATAGAAAGAATGCTCCACTGATATGTCTTGACCACAGACAAAGGATGATCTGTACATGAGCCTGCCCTCACGTTTTCCACTTGTACACAGGATGCTTCTAGCTCTCCGTGACCATTGAGTACACTGTCTTTTCTGCCTCTAGGAAAATAACCAGTGTACCTTCTTGTAGCCAAGGCATTTGGAAAGAAACATGTCAGTAGTGAGTACTTTTCATGTGCCGAGGTTTGTCCTTAACACTTCATATATATCACTTCATTTTGTTCTCATAGAAATTCTATGAGATATTAACTCCATTGAGGCTCAGAGTCCATGCTTGAATCCATATGTGTTTGTGCATTCTGTACCCATAAAATGTCATCCATTCAGTATGAGTGACACAAGACAGTGTGATTGAGTGAGAGAGTCCAGCATCCCCACATACCAGAGAGGTGACCTAAAGCAAGTCACTTGCTCTCTATGTCAATTTCCTCCTCAAATAATAAGGAAGAATAACAATGGCCAGTACCTACCTCATGGGATAGCTTTAAGAACCACATGGAATATTTTATTTTATTTTATTTTATTTTATTTTATTTAACATTTATCTATTTGAGAGAGAGACACGCACACACAGAGCATGAGGGGGGAGGGGTAGAGAGAGAGGGAGACACAGAATCCGAAGCAGGCTCCAGGCTCCAAGCCATCAACACAGAGCCTGAAGCAGGGCTTGAACCCAGGAACCATGAGATCATGACCTGAGCCGAAGTCAGATGCTCAACTGACTGAGCCACCCAGGTGTCCCCAGATGGAATATTTATTTATTTATTTATTTATTTATTTACTTTTAATGTTTATTTCTTTTTGACAGAGACAGAGACAGAGCACGAGTGCAGGAGGGGCAGAGAGAGAGAGGGACACACAGAATCCCAGGCAGGCTTCAAGCTCTGAGCTGTCAGCACAGAGCCCGATGCGGGGCTCAAACTCCTGAACTGTGATATCATGACCTGAGCCGAAGTCAGACGTTTAACCGACTGAGCCACCCAGGAGCCCTCCAAATGGAATATTTTTTTTTAATTTTTTTTTAACGTTTATTTATTTTTGAGACAGAGAGAGACAGAGCATGAACAGGGGAGGGGCAGAGAGAGAGGGAGACACAGAATCTGAAACAGGCTCCAGGCTCTGAGCTGTCAGCACAAAGCCCGACGCGGGGCTTGAACTCACAGACCGTGAGATCATGACCTGAGCCGAAGTCGGACGCTCAAACGACCAAGCCACCCAGGCGCCCCCAAATGGAATATTTTAAATGAAAACGTTCAGTGACCCAAAAAACATTAAGCAAATATTAATTATTAGGAGAAAGGCTTTTGGTTTTGTTTAATAGATGTGAGGATATTAGAAACATGTGAGCTACATATAGTTATATTTTTTCAAATCCATATGACAGAATGAAAGACTAACATTGTCCCAATATGAATTCAAATAGATTCGAGGTGATCTTTTACAACCAGCCTCGCGTGGACTCCTGGTTTCTTCACATCAGAATTCTTAGCCCAGTAATATCTAATGTCCCTTTTATAGCCAGTATTCAGATGACTCCATTTATTATTCTGAAGTGAAATTCACAAATAATATAACCTACACATACATATGTTTTAAAATATATATATATATAATTTAAAAAATCATATAATGCCCTACTTGTAATATATAAATAGTTAATATATAAATATTCAATATGTAAACACTCAAACATAACTACCTTAGAAGACATGTAGTATTTAGAAGCCAGCTCTTTTTTAATGTTTATTTACTTATTATGAGAGAGAGGGAGAAAGAATCCTAGGCAGTCTCCATGCTCAGCGAGGAGTCCAACACAGGGCTTGATCTCAGGACCATGAGATCATGATCTGAGCTGAAATCAAGAGACAGAAGCTTAACCAACTGACACCCACGGGCCCCTGGAATCCTGCTCTTTTACTTGAAATCAACAGCGATATACCAGCCACAAATGATACTGATACATTTTGTTGTGATTCAAACAATGTAACGGCATTGCTTTAGTGATGTACTTTCTAAAAACATGAACAGTTTTTGATGAAGTTCCAGATAAAATAAAGTATTTTTTTTTATTTACATAATGGATGCTCTGTATGTACTGGAAATTTTAGTGAGTTTTAAAAGAGTGCAAAAACTGTTCTGGTGTTTGTACATAATATAGATTTAGGCTGAGATGATTCTAAACAGGTCTTTCGCCCAACCATATGTCCAGTGGGACGTTTGAAAATTACACATGAAACAAGTTAATTCTTTGATGTGTGGGGTTGTCCTGTGCTTTGCAGGATGTTGGCTGCCTTGGCCCCATCCATTAAATCCTCATTATTAGGATGATCAAATACACTCTTGTGAGTTCCCAGCTCCCTCAGGACTGGCAGCCCCCGCCCCCTATCTTCCCCAGTCATGTTGAAACCACTGTTTCATGAGCTTCTTTGAGCTGCGGGTGTTCACCATTCTGCCTGTGCACAGCTTCTCTCCCCAGACTATCCAGCATCTCTCTCCTTTGTTCTTTCCACCTCTGCCTCTTATAATCTGATGCTGCAACTTGACTAAACGTATCTTTCTCTTTACCTAACTTCTTTACTCTAGCCTGGCAAACTGGGCTCTCTGAACTACTTTGCTCTCAACCCAGAGCCCTGGGAGTGTTCCTAGAGGAATCCGCAAGGCATAGAACTAACTCGTCAAACTAGAAAGTGACAGACAAGTCATTTCGTTCAACCTTTATTTTATAGGTAATCAAACTGCAGCTTATATGTGTGCCCTGACTTGCCTGAGGTCCCACACCTAGTGCATGGTAGATTTAGGACGAGAGCCCGAGTCCCTCTCACTATCCCTATACCATGCTCAGTCTTTATTGATTAACAAAGAAACCAAGAAACAGACACGTGCTAAGCTCATAAGGGACATAGGGTACTCTATTAGAAATGTCTCAGACTTCCGAGTTTAAGGTATGATAGGAGACATAAGAAATGACATGGAAAACAAGGATTCAGCTTAACAAAGCATATGTTTTGCATTCCAGTTTTGTCCAAGACATGTTTCAGGAGATACAAAAAGCAGCAGCAGCTTCAGCCTACCACTTCCTGTTGAGCACATGGTCTGGTAAAGAGATAAGACCCCGTTGTAATACAAGGCAGGATGAAAAATGGACCACACAGAGAGGTACAAAGGCTTTAAGAAAGGGGAAGACTTCATGACTGCGTTTGAGACAGGTCTGTAAGGAATGCTGGGACTTGGCCACGTGGCAGAGAAGTGAGCTCATGGAGAAATTCACAAAGACCCAGTGGGGGGAAAAAAGCCCAAGGAATGCTTTGGAACAAGCAGTTGCATTTGGAACACAGGGGATTTCTAGAGGAGTTAAACTGAGCAAGGTCTCTTGGGGCCGACATTGGGAATTTCTTGAAAATCAAGCTCAAATCCCGCTCTTACATCTGTGGGCAACGGGTGCATTATATTTTAATCGTCAGTTTATTCGACTGCCCTACCAAACCCTCCTTGCTCTCCAAAATGGGCTGCTGGGGCTCATCTATAGCCCTGCTTCTCCTTTTCTTTTGTCCTAAATCCCTAGACCACATTTTCCAGTCCTACACAGTCCTGTCATTGAAATGTGGTAGCTGTAACGTGCACCACCTCCGGGCCTCCAAGTCTTCTTGTGCGTTCCATATGTACTCCTTTGCATGTTGACCAAATGAAAAGGATCCAGGGAAGGTCTCCAGAGCTGTAGAAGATGATGAAGCCACCAGATGGAAGGGCTGGGCATCAAAAGTCTGTGTGAAACAGAGCACACCCTCCCTGCTGCCCCAAATCTGCACTGAGCTGTGATTCTATTGTGATGGGCCACTGAGATTTTGGAGTCGTACATTATAGCAGGTAGCTATTAACTCTATGTAAACAACACTGTCTGATTTTATCTCCCTATCTGCAGGGCCTTGTGCAAAGTAGGAACTCAATAGGTTTTGATTTTTTATAAATCTTTTTATGTTTATTACTTATTTTGAGAGAGAGTGTGTGTGAACTTGAGCAGGGAAGGGGCAGAGGGAGGGGGAGAGAAAGAGAATCCCCAGCAGGTTCTGCATTGTCAGCATGGAGCCCGATGTGGAGCTCGAAGTCATGGACCATAAGATCATGACCTGAGCCGAAATCAAGAGTCACACACAGATGCCTGAATCACCCAGGCACCGCTCAAGAAATTTTAGAAACGAATAAATGGCTGGATAATTTATTGAATGAAGGAATGAGCCATGAACATAGTTGACTTTAGAAAACAACACAAGAACAACAGTATAAAGGTAGAATGTATCAGAATAAAGAGAATCTGGAAGTGAAGAGATTACTTAGTCCAAGAAGATGGACTGAATCAAGTGAGAGGCAGTGGAAGTGTGAAGACATAAAAGCCATCCTAAAGACACACTCTAAGGACAATGGCAGCTTATTGGATGTGATGGTTACGGTGAACTCTCAGCATCGACTCCAAAGTTTCAAGTCTGTGGGAAAAGGAGAAGAGTGGTCCTATGGACAGAAATAGAGAAGTTAGAAAGATAGCTGTTGGTGGAGTGGGAGATATATAGGATGGGATATGATAACACGAATGATAGCTCAACTCAGAGGAGAATTGAATACATGAATGTTGTGCCCAGCAGGGAGCTGGAGACGTGCACTGGGATCCTCAGCACACAGTCACTTTCACAGAGGGGAAGTGCAGACCCTCTTGCCTGTGAGAAGAATCAGGAGCAAGATGGTGGATAAAACAACAAAGAAAAAGCAGAGGTGGTTGGTGGAGAGGCAAGGCTTGGAAGGATCTCAGGTAGGAGAACTTAGTTTTCTCAGGTGACTGAGGAAAGGAGAACCCACTGAGGGTGAAGGAGGCTGAGAGGGGGAGGCCTGAGAGGAGGGAGGCCATGAGATGTAGAAGGCAGAATGAAATAGGAAGCCAACGAGAAATGAATGGTGGGCAAGATCTGGAGGAGATTTCAATGTGGCTCTAGTAAAATGAGGGGTTAAGACAGGTAAAGCAGGGAGGAAGGTATGGTCTCAGAAAATTTAAGAGATGAAGATCTAAGTAGTGGAGGAACTCTCAGTAATGAAGAAGAAGAAGGAGGAAGGGGGAGGAGGGGGAAGAGGGAGAATAGGGGGAGGAGGGGGAAGAGGGGGAATAGAGGGAGGAGGGGGAAGAGGGGGAATAGAGGGAGGAGGGGGAGAAGGGGGAGTAGGGGGAGGAGGAGAATGGCTAAGATTATGACATCAAAGTACCAGATAGCATGCTAAATAGTGTCTATGTGTTGTCACATAAAATATTTGCAACATCCCAGGAGCACCTGGGTGGCTCAGTTGGTTGATCATCCTACTCTTGACTTTGGCTCAGGTTGTGATCTCACAGTTGTGTGATCAAGCCCTGCATCAGGATCTGTGCAGGGTGTGGAGCCTACTTGAGATTCTTTCTCTACATCTCCCTCTGCCCCTCCCCCACTCCTTCCTTTTCTCTCTGTTTCTCTCTCTCTCTCAAAAAAAAAAAAAAAAAAAAAAAGAATTTTACAACATCCCAGTGAGTAGGGTATTTATTACTAGCCCACTTTACATGTGAATAAGTTAAGGAACACGACGGATAAACCATTTGCTCAGAGGCACGCAATGACTGGCCTAGAATTCAAACTTCGTTTCATTAGCTCCAGAGAAGTTAATGCCGATCTGCCCAAGGTGATCATTCGCGTCACCCAAGTGAGCCACTCTGTGGAAGCAAGACAGAACTCCCTGAGGATACGGAACTTGATCTGTGCCTGAGTGCGGAGTCGGGAGAATGATCAGTTTTTATGTCGGAGTTCCTTGAACTTTAGCAAGGGAAGGAAGTCTGTGAGCCAAGTGCTAGGGTCACTAAGGCAAGCAAGAAAGTGTTATAAACACTGGTATGTGAATTTCAGCTTGGCAAGCTTATTGATAAATGTGACAAAACGATGGTGGGCAGAAGTCTCTGGAAGATGGTGAGTGCCATCCCCACCGTTTGTTCAGTGAAGGCAAAGGACTAAGAGAAAGATACGTTGGAGAGGATTAGAAGAGAAATGGTATCTTCAGAGAAGAGGTTGCCAAATCCAGAGATGGAAGGATGTACAAAGAATTATATGGAGAGGCCTGTGAGGTCTTTGTTTTTTGTTTTGTTTTGTTTTTGTTTTTGCTTTTAAGTTGTTTGTTTATTTGTTTTTAAATATAAAGCTCCCCAAGGGATAGGGTGAACTGCTTGAAATCAGATAAATACAAGAGTTTAGGGCCTCTCTGGATAGAGATGAAAATAAGGGCTAAGGTGGAGAGATGATGAAATTTGGGACTGAAGACTCTAAGGGCCAGACTCTGGGAAGAAGAGATTGGGTAGGGACTGGATGCAACAATGGAAGAGGGGAGGCAATTAGGCAGAAATCAATCACTGTAGGAACGGTTGATTTCACAGGATGACCACTAGGGGGAGCTCCAGCCTCTTCCTCACCTAACAGTAAAGAAGTTAGGAGCACAGGTTCAAATTCTGAATCCATATGGCAGATGTGTGACTTATAAGCCACTATTCTTTCTCTTAAATGTAGGTAATGAGATGGAGATAATGATAGTCGTTCATAGGATAGTTGTGAGAATTAAATGAGATAGTACATGTAATGCATTTTACACAGTAGGCCCTGAGGATGTGTGATCAGTGCAGTCCGAGTGGAGGGAATTTTTCTGGGCATCAGAAACAAGACTATAGTCACTATGGGGCAATGGCGCCAAGGGCTCTGGTGTTCAATATGGCAAGAGAAACTGTTAGCAGTTGTCGACTCTTCCCTTTAGGGCATGCTCTTTAAGGACTGCCATTCTCTCCAGCATGGCCATGTGGCTCATGTGGTGAAACAAGCGAAGCTCTATTAAGCTTGAGATGAAGCCATTGACAGGAAGTCTTTTCAGGTCTTCAGATGAAACCTCCTCTGTCTTTGGAGGCATGTTCGGCCTTCCCCCGCCTCTTCTACACGGCTGAGAGATGAGATGTCAGGGGTGGGGTGAAAATCTGGGGGCAGGGCCAGCGAGGCTTAACAGCCTTCTTATACCAAAAAGATGGCCCATGGCTCATGCATGGTCCGGTTCAGCAGTCCCAGAGCACAGCAGGCATGCACACCTGGAAGCAGGCTGTGAAGACACTCCGGTTACACCAAAGAGAGGAGGAGAAAAGCCACTTCCACTGTTTCCATTTCTAAGCCTACCTCTCAGCACACTTTTCTCTCAGGCTCTGAGGGGGCTGCATCCACACGCTTTGGTTTGGCATCAACAAATCCAACAAGGACTGGAGAAGCAGCAGGAAACTTCCTTGAAGTAACTACTTATAGCAACAGTCCCTTTGTGAGGGTCCTGGGCCCCCTCATTATCATTTTATTACAGTTCTCTCCTCTGCTCCCTGAGGACTTTCTCTGGAATAAACACAAGACCCGTTACTTTAGAAATAAAATGTGTTTTTCATTAAACCCTATTCTGGCCCCTCCAGTCCCAACAAAGCATTTCCTTCCTGGTCTAATTGGTTTCAAGTTATCAATGATACGGTTTCTCCACAAGGAGGTAAGACACCCCTGTGTCCTTCTAAAAGCCCCCCTACCACCAGTAGTGAATGAAACTTCCCTTTGGGGAGGTATAAGGAAGATGCAAGAGGAAGGCTTGTTCAGAATGTGGAGAGGAAGCTTCCATTATCTTTGTAGGACTCTTGGTCCAAATTGCTTCCTCTTGACCCCATTCCCCTCCCCAGCCAGGTACTCCCCCAATCCTATTAGCCAAGGGATATGGGGGCTATGGAAAGACCCCATACATCCAAGGCTATGAAAAACATGGCCTGTTAGTCTGCCCAAACCAGAGGCATCTAGAATTTGTTTCAAGAGCAAACTTACTGGGGTTCTCAACAGAGAAAATCCAAATGGATATACGACAAAGCAGGCCAGCCTCCATCTCACTCCTGTCCAGCAAGAAGAGAGCCATGATTGACATAGTTCTCATGCAGCCAAAGCCCTGCCTGCCCTTGAGCAGCGGTCCTCAACCCTGCTGCACATTACAATCACCTAAGGAACTCTTCCAGCTTCTGATGCCAGGTCCCACACCAGAAACTGGGATTGGTATGCAATGGGGTCCAGTCACTGACATCTTTTAAAGCTCCCCCCGGGGATTCCAATGTGCAGCCTGAGTTGAGACCCACTTCTCTAGAGCTGTGCTGTTCAATACGGTAGCTGTTAGCCACATACCCACCTGTGACTCCTTCAAGTTCAATTCATTAAAATCAAATAAAATTAAAAATCAGTTCCCAGGTCACCCTAGCCACATTCAAGTGCTAATGGCTAGTGGCTTCTCTATAGGAGAACGCAGACACAGAACATTTCCATCACCATAGAAAGCTCTATTGAACAAAGCTTTCCTAAAGTGTCAAAACATCACAGGTCAAAACCTTCTGGTTCTTCTACTGACCCATGAAGATTGCTTGTGCCTACTGTCTCACCCTCCCCCTGAGCTACAAACCTCATGGCAAAGTTCAGCTGTCTGGGCCTCCTTTGCCACGAGCCCTTCTTTGCTCCTTATAGTGATAAGAATTCCGACCTATGGGACAGGAGCTTTCCACCTATCACCACCCAGGAAACAGGATACACAGAGACTCCCTGACCTGCCCCAAGCCACACCATTAGCAAATGGCAGAGTCAGGATTTTCAACCAATTGGTTTTTATCAAAACTCAAGCTCGCTTACTCAGCTCAACCGCTCCACCCCTGGGACAACTAACCACATCAGAGCTTTCTCCTCCAAAAGGAAAGTCCCTAAAGTGTTCTCTGCTGACCACAGAGTTTCCTCATTGTCAAGTCTCCCCGACCTCAGCTCATTCTGACCCCTTATCTACTGCCGCCTTCCAGATCAGTATCTCAAAAAGTTTACATGGACTCACTGCGGTAAGCTTGCTTCACAATGGCCAAGGGACAAAGGAAAGGGTCATCCTCTGCTTTAAGAGGTGTTTTTGAGTGGCAGGCAAGACTTGTGGGCGGGCACCTTCGGATCAACAACACTGTAAGAACCTTACAAGCAATATTCCTTACAGGAATACAAAAAAAGGAACCAGCTTATGCCGTGGGAGGAGAGCTCGGGCAGCTTTGAGATAGGAGCTTCCAGGAGAAAGGACACAGGTTTGGGGTGCCAGGGCTGTCCAACCGACCACCTGAATCATATTAGTTTACTTTGCATCTTTAGTATCTGGCGGAAAGACAACTGAGCTCTGTTTGTTTGCTATCCACTTAATTTAAACTTAAAAATGTGTGCAAGCAAGAGTAAGTTATCTCTCACTCAGGCAAGTGAGTTCTCTCTCACATAGACATGCACGAATGAGTGTGCATGTGTGTGTGTGCGTGTGTGAAGGATTGAGAAAGGAGGAAACAGGAGTTAAGAATATTTCTAAACACAACAAACATCTACATTTTCATTATTGCCAATTACGCCCTTGCACACCATCAAAAAAAAGTTACAAGAAGATATTTAAGAGGTAGATCTGGTGTAAACTGATCCTAGTCCAGAACAAAATTAACTCACATCGTAATGGGCTCAGACGACTGAGGAATACGTATGGATTTTGTCCAATATTCTCCATGTTGTCATATTTACTTTCTTAACTTAAATGTATTTATTTCCACCTGAAGTAACTACTCTCTTCTTTTATTCGGTTCCCCTTCCTGGCTTGGTGTTGCTCAGACTATGAGTCCTGGGCCAGTAAATCTTCCAGTGGCCATAAGATAGGGTGGTTAGCTTTTGTGCATCACGGATTCGGGCCTCAGGCTGGCGAGAACTTCTGCCTCTGGACACAAAACTCTACTCCTCACACAGAAGCCCATCAATTATGCATGATATTTTCCTGTCTTAATGTCAAAATTATAATCTATATTACTATTTTATAATTTGAGGCCTTTTATCTTACTAATGCTGTTACCCAGTCCATGTTTTGGTGGTGGTTATTTACCCTAATGGACCCACCTAGCCACAATCATGATATAAATAGATAAATGCACTTT
Organism: Panthera onca; assembly: GCF_046562875.1. Lineage (NCBI taxonomy): Eukaryota > Metazoa > Chordata > Mammalia > Carnivora > Felidae > Panthera > Panthera onca. The sequence continues at coordinate 159,513,875 of NC_138342.1, forward strand.
GTGAATTTCCTCAGTCCTGCAAAAGACAGGACACCAAACAGGAACAACTATTTGATAGAGAGACACTGTATTTACTTAGGCCCCACGCCAGGGTCTTTTTAAAAGCATAAATCAGAGTGTAAATACCAAGTTTAAGGCTCATTTTGCTATTGGTGTGATTACCCGCAACCCCACCTTTGTCGAGGAAAGGCTTCAATCACGAGGGTCAGCATGTGGTGAAGCTACACACAGCTTTTCTTTTGACTGAGATCTCTCTTTCCGAGATCATCTAGAAAGAAATGAGGGGGCCCACTCTTCAACCGGGGTTCACCCATAAATCCAGCACCCTATTTCAGGGGTGAGTTGGTAGGTAAGTACCAGCTACATTCCCCATCCGGCAGCTTCCTGCCTCCTTTTTCTTCATCGCTGCTGCCTCAGACTTCTCCTTAATCCTGTAAAAGCAGAAAACTCTGCCACCTGCTGTGAGTCGCGAAAATGCCCAGAGTCCATTGCCACTTCCAACCCAATGGAGTGCGCGGGATAAGGGTGCCTTTTAGACCACATGTGCGACTGGCCAAACCCGGAGACGTTTCTTGGTGCCTTATCTGCAGGGACGGGGCTATCGTGGGTCAGAACGACATGAGGGCTGTGGCTGAGCTTATTTGGGGTTGATTCCTGATTATAATGCCAGCTGCCCAGGGGACAAACGATTCACATACAGATGATCTGATCTGATTTTTAAGAAGTGGTCTGATTAGTTCGCTTGTTTTAACAACCCAACCAGATTGACTAAGTGGCAATGCATCGATTTTGTGGCGCTGCTCGAATCAATCTGAATAAAACTATTTAGTGCTACATATAAACACAGCTGAATTCAGACAAGTGGGATGAGATCTTTCCTTTAAGCTCTTGAGTCATAGAAAATAAAACTCCCTCAATGGGGTCGTCACTGAGGAGATTATGTATATCAGCCTAAATGGACTCTGGTTTTAGTTCTGTCCCCTTGATGCCCTAACTTCCGGAACAGAGTTCTACTTCTTTCCTTATTTCATTCAACAGGATCCCCCCCCCCTTTTTTTTTTGCATACAAGGAGCTCCCAACATGGTATTTGTGATTGTGATAAAGACAGCGGGCCAAAGGCACATGCACATACCATCAAAAAGTTTCTTTCCATCTGATTATGAAATCCCTGACCTCTGACCCAGGGGTCAAAGTAGATTGATTATTAGCCAAAATAAAATTGATCCAACAGGATTTATGCTGAATGGGGATTCCAAGGGATTCTTGGCTAGCGCTGTTTGACGAACAACTACTTCCTAGCCTCATTCATAGTCATTCTGCTTTCTAGCTGACAAAAGAGAGACCCAGGGGAGGTTTAGGATGATTTGGGGCTTTTCCCTTGACGATCCCCTATGGAAATGTCCAGTTCTATGTTTCACTACTCCTCAGCACTCCTTAGACTTCGCCCAAACCAAGAGTTGATTATAACGCTCACCGTCAGGGTTTACCAGGGTATTTCTAATGACTTTTCTTTTTCCTTGCATCTTCGCCTCCCTCTTTCCTCATCTGTAAAAGTGAGAACAGTTGAACTGGGGCATCTTTTGTCTCTCTTCCAGCACAGCATTGTGTGATTTTAATAATATCTTCTGCTGGTATTTCCACAGCCCATTAACATCTTGTAAAGCAATTTTGTATCTATAATCTCTGTTGCTTCTTCTCTGTTGTGCCAGAAAAACATAGCCATCAAGTTCCTTCAGAAGTGTCACCCTGTCCAGGGCTCCTGGGAGGCTCAGTTGGTTAGGTGTCCGACTTCGGCCTAGGTCATGATCTCAATGTTCCTGAGTTCAAGCCCCTTGTCAGGCTCTGTGCTGCCAGCTCAGAGCCTGGAGCCTGTTTCGGATTCTGCATCTCCCTCTCTCTCTGCTCTTCCCCCACTCACGTTCTGTCTCTCTCTCTCTCTCTCTCAAAAATAAATAAATAAATGAATAAATAAATAAAAAAGAAAAAAAGAAATGCTGCCCTCTTAGATCAGATACCCTGAGTCCATCAGCCTTAATATGCTCATGAATTAAGTGAATATGGTTGCTGCCATGCTGACCATTGGATATTCATTCAGCCAATTGTAGATTCCCTGTGCATGATAATGCCCTGTTTGTGTAAGAGTTAACACCACCTGTCAGCATTCAATGTGGAAAAGACTGTGGCATGAGACAATGGGCTTTAACCGTCTTGTGTTGAAAGAGAGAACTTTCCTTCTTCACAGTTCAGCTTTTATCAAGGCCTTAAAATGCAGCCAGAGCATTAAAGGGAAAGGGAAAAAAAAAAACCTTGGAAGGTTTTTTGTACTTTTTGTAAAAAAAAAAAAGAATTCTCTCTCTCTCTCTCTTTTTTTTTTTTTACCATTACCAAAATCTCCTCCAAACACACAGACCCTACAGTATCCCTATTAAATTATATAGAGCGAGTCCAGCCCTTGACTGTCAGCGGGGCCCATCAGTCCTAATTTATCGCCCCAGGAAACACAGTACAATTATGGTAATAAATAATAATAGGATTCAGTACATGACAACATGAATGATGGAGCCTCTCAGAATTCATTTACATTGCTTTGTGTTGCAATCATCATGCCTCTAATGTAATGCCAAGCAAATGAGCCCCTTTGAATATTGTGCAATCTATTGCAAGTCAACTGGCACAAAACTCACTCTATAAATCATGTTCAAACACATGCCTGTAATGACAGGTAAATCAACAATGAAGTAATTGCATTTAATGTATTGAAATACTGGACAAAAAACAGTGACCTCAAAGTGACTTTTTGTAAAAGGTATGATATAGTTGCAACAGAGAGTGAGGTCCTTCTTAAGAGGCACTTCGTGCTTAGAGGCACTTCGTGCTTAGATGCACACGCCAGCAGTGACAATGCCGGTCCCTGCACAGACCTCGGTTTACCACCATCTCCCTGCAGGAATCATGGGACCGGGCTGCCAGAGGCTTCAAGAGGATGTTCATGAGGCTGAACATCAGAGTCGCAGGAGAGGGTGGAAATCAGCCTCTGGCCTACCAACCGCTCCTCTGCCTGAGATGTCAGCAGACTCGGATTTCTGCAGCTGACCCGAAAGACAGGCCGCTGTGGAGGAAAGAGCCCTGGGCCAGGAGGCAGAAGGGCCGTGGCCCTAACCCCGGCTCCGGGATGAACTAAATTGCTGTATGACTCTAGCCAAGTCACTTGGCCTCTCAGCCCTTTTTCTGTAAAACAAAGTAGTAGTGGGCCTGTCGTTTCCAAAATTCACTGCGATTCTAATATTCGAGGAAGGGCTGATTCTAATTAGAGCTCTTCGCTTTTAAGCAGGCAGAAAAGGTCTCCCCCCACGCACCCCCGCTCCAGAGTGTCGAAGGCACTGGTTTGAACCAGCATGCATCTCTTCATCATTTCTGTTGGTTGGGCCAAGTGTGTGTGCTTCTAATTTCTGTGAAGCTCGGGCCTGCCCCTTTCTGGGCAGGCAGACAAGTCTGAAAATAGGGCCCCAGGGGCCATGTGGATGGATAACAGACAACATCGAAATGACAACCTTCCCCACATTCCTCATTGCCTCCACCCCAGCTCCCCTCTTCCCAGGGAAAACGTCAAGAAGGGATGGAAGCAGAGCCCCTGCGAAGCCAAAGGCCACTTAAGGAACTTTCCTGCTCTCATGAAAAATTCGCTCTTGGCTCCGTGGCCTTCCCCAGCGGACATACACTCTTTATTCTTAGCCCTCAGTCTCTGACTGTTGTCAAAGTAGATCTCACGGACCCCATAATCTTCAGATGTAGAGAAGTGGCGAGGTATGGAGGAAATCACACTAGATTCGGAGTAAGAAGATCTGGCTCTAAGTCCTGGCTCGAGAGTTTATCGGACACGTGACTTTGTGCAAATCCCTAGCTCTCCGAGCTCCGATTGCTTCATCTGTAGCAAAGGGATAATAATAATATTTGTGTGCCCGCGGTGAGGTTGTGGTGAGGACGTCATAACACAGATGGGAAAAGCCTTTGCTAGTCACAAAGCGTGATGCAAAAATGTCATTTCTGTGACGAGCCGGGATAAAAGAAGTCTGAGTCTACCGTGCCGAGTTCTGCACTCAGTGCTCCTCGTCACAAAATCACCTTGTTTATCTGTGTGTTATTGTTGTCTGACTCTCCTCCTGATGGAGTGAGGCTCAAGGGAAGAGGGCCTTTGAGGGTCTCGTCCTTATTTTGTGCATATTCCCAGTGCTGAGAACAATGCTAACAACTATTTGTTAAACGGATGAATGAGTGAAAGCTACTTTTTCTCTCCTATGGGGGGATCACAATGTAACACTGATCGTGAAGGTATCTTGAGAACAAACTTTTTTGATATTGCCCTTCCCCAAACCTATAAGCACAGCCTCTTGCTTTGTTCTCTTTTCCTGCTAAGCTGTTGCAGTTTGAGTGGAAGCTGGTTTCTTTAGCAATGGCTCTACTGGAAGGATGGTAATGGGAAAGGCTGTGAAGCCCACTGAGATGCCTTTTAAGGCCAAAGCTGCCACAGTTTCCCAGGCAACAACAATCCAGGAAAAGACAGCCCATGTCAAAGCAGGAAGGGATCTGGGAAGCTGGAAAAAGCCACAAACATGTCCACATTAGAGGGACGTGGGGCGTCATGGTTAAGACAAGCATCATAAGCCTTTGAGTGAAAGCTAACAGGTTTCTCTTCTAAGCATCCCTTGTCCATAGGCCCTATCCACCCTCTCCTGGATGCCAGTCTGTCACAGAACCGCAAAAGCTTGCTCAGATTTTGCCTGCTTTCTCCTTCCTAAACCAGGCCCTGACTGTCTTGATAGCTCCCATATGATATACCCTGATTAGCAAGGCAGCAAGCAGCAGGCAGAACAAAAAAGCCATTAACCAGGGCGCCTGGGCGGGAAGGCAAAACTAGGGGCTGTGCAAGGGGAGAGAAAGAAACAGAAAAACTCTAATTTTAGAAGATTGTTACCAGTTGTAGGATGTTAAAAGTGTTCCCCAAAGATGGGAACATGAGGGATGGAGGGACGCAGCTTTTCCACCTGACCTGATGATTAACGGGCCAGAGGTTTGGATCCCTGATGGCAAATACTTACTGCGTTGCTCTTGGGGTTTCTCAACACTGGGCTGGATTCAAATTGTTCACTGTTCCTGGAAGCAGGGCAAGTATTTGGCAGCAATGGGGAGCAACAGCTCAAAGACTATGCCCCCCACCTCTGGGACTCAAAGGTCCCTTCAGGAAAAAAGGCCAGCAGCCAAGGGAGTCCAGGGTTAAGGAGGAGGGAGATGACAAGGTTAAGGAGGAGGGACACAGCAGCCTGTGTCACAAGATCACCTCAGGCTAAGAAAACAGTGGAGTCCTTTTCACCGAACACATTGTGAACTTTCTTCATGACTCGGACTCATCAGTATGAATCATTCATAAATACCCTGAAACGGCCGCCATTAAAAGATGGCTCCATCCCCATTCAGCTTCCCCAAAGTCTGTGTTCTTTTTCCTTTTTTCCACTCCCAGCTCCTGCCCCAGCCTTCCTCCACCCCATCATCCCATTCCTCTCCAGAACTCAGGGACAGGAAAGAAATTCCTGCCACTTGGCATTTTATTAGGCAGTTCCCAAGAGCCAGTGAGCTGCAGCCTTGGCCATGAAATGGCTCAGCCAGCTTGATTAATGACTGGGGGTCAACAACCATCACCTCTCCCACTGACTCCCCAAAGTGCACACGCAGCCCAGCTGGAAATGAAGAAGAGAGAAAGGGACACCAGAGAGCCCTGGAGGAACACAAGTCCCAGGGACAAAGCCAGACGAGCAAAACCAGCCTTCCCTGAGAAACCACATCTACCCCTGACAGGAAGGGCCTCAACCAGCTTTCCTCATTTTTCTTTCAGAGAGTGAGCAGGCAGATAAACAAGGAAGAAGGGAAACGTTTTAATCCAGAACTTTCCACACGTTGCTAGAAAAAGTGATAGGATCACAAGAGGACTCCTCTTCTTGAGGCATACCTATATCAAATATGCAGACTGGGACAGGAACTGCCCTGAATTCTCTCTTACTTCACCACCATTGGTGCTTGGTAAGGAGGAATCAGGACCCATGGTGGCCTAGAAGCCATAAGGCCCTGGGTGAGTACCATAAAACATTTGCCCTGGAAGTTGACAAGTGAAAATCTGTAAACCAAGAGGAATGAAAGCAAGCAACTTGCTAACTTAACTGACCATAAAAAGCCTGAGCTGACTCCTGACAAATATTTCCCAAAGTGTGTTTTAGAGAAATTGTAAATTTTGAAATGCTGTGCCAAAAAAGTTAGCGTATTAAAGAGAGACATTTTGCTTCAAAGAAACAAACCCTGTTTTAGGGCGCCTTGGTGGCTCAGTAGGTTAAGCATCCAACTTCAACTCAGGTCACGATCTCACGGTTCGTGGGTTCAAATCCCACATCAGGCTCTGTGCTGACAGCTCAGAGCCTAGAACCTGCTTCTGTTTCTGTGTCTCCCTCTCTCTCTGCCCCTCCCCTGCTTGTGCTCTTTCTCTCTCTCAAAAATAAAATAAACATTAAAAAATAAAGGAAACAGAAAAAAGAAACCTGTTTCCTTGAGCCTAATCCAACATTTTCTAAACTTTTTTAATCAAGGGTATCTCCTTCCCCCCATGTCTTCCCCTCCCACACCTTTTGCATAAAATATCATTAACATACTGTAGAACTTATATTATCCCACAGAAGAACAAACTTGGAGATGTGCTGGTGAAGGGGATTACATTTGGGTCCCAGAATTTAATTATGCTACCAGTCAGTTCCGAAACTGAACCACTCTTGTAAGTCCTCTGGGTCTGCTTCCTAATCTCTGAAATGGTGGTGGTAAGGAGGGTGATATTGGGCAAGATAAGCCCTACACGTCCTTCTAATTCAAAATTTGGGGGATTACCTGAGGCCAGGAGACTTGTACCTGATGCTTTCCTGCCCCAGCTAGAGGTAAAGAAAGGAAGACCAAAGAGCAGAGGATTCACTAAGTAAATGAACTTACCCAGGGCCTCAGGAGGCACTATTTTGAGCCTGGCCATTGCCAAGGTAACGTCATCCTGTTGCGGAACTAAACTGACCAAGTAAGTCTCTTATTTTTTAAAATCAACTTTGCGGCGCCTGGGTGGCTCAGTCGGTTAAGCGTCTGACTTCAGCTCAGGTCACGATCTCGCCGTCCGTGAGTTCGAGCCCCGCGTCAGGCTCTGGGCTGATGGCTCAGAGCCTGGAGCCTGCTTCTAATTCTGTGTCTCCCTCTCTCTCTGCCCCTCCCCCGTTCATGCTCTGTCTCTCTCTGTCCCAAAAATAAATAAACGTCAAAAAAAAAAAAAATTAAAAAAAAAAAAGAAAAGAAATGCATCACTCCCCATGATGAGGTCAACAAAACATCTAACTCCCTTATTGAATACCCTCCCTCCTCCCCTATTTCCCAATACTGAAATAACCCACAGATGCACCCGACAGGGGAGATGTTACCTGGCTTTACACGGAGCTCAGAAAGAGCCTCTCCTTTCAAATCACATGAGACTCTGAAGCTTTTCCTTTTGTTTTGTCAATACTGATTAACCTTTCCTTCCCTTCTCTTCCCTTCCCTTCCCTTCTTCTTCCTTCCTACCACCAGCCCCCTGCCACCCACAGGCCTCTGCCCCCCACAGGCCCTCTCTGCTGCAGGCCAGCAGCCTGGCTAAGTGTCTGGGTCATCACCAGCAAGTGCTCTGTGCTCTTTTTAAAAACATGCACACATGTTCTGCCTCTTATTTCCTGAGTGGTCCCCCCACACCTGGAGTGATCAGAGTCCAGAAGAGTCAGGCCAGGAAATTGAGTTCTTCTCCACTCCTGGCTGGGTCGGTGAGACACTGGGGGATGCGTGTCCTCTGCAGGAGAGACCAGGGCCTGCCAAGGATTCACGAGACCCTAGAGCAGGCAAAGAAGGGGGAGGGGAGAAGCCCCGCAGAATGATCGGATGGGAAGCTGGGCAACTTGTGACTTCACCTCGAATTTTTCCTTGTCTTCTACCAAGCAAAAGAAAACCAAAACTCACTCTCCCTCCTGCATACACATACACAAAGGGAAAAATTTTTTAAAAAGAGGGGGAAGAAAAAAAAAGCCTGGAAGCATTTTTGAAGGCAAAAGGGCTGTTTATTGCTGCCAAAGTGCTGATTTTTTTTTTTTTCTGCCTCTGGCAACTATATGAGAATTGGAGACTTGAGTGGAGAAGAAATCCATTCACTTGTCATCACATAAAACCTCTGTGTTCCACAGAGGAAATGGCAAAATCTCACCCTTAACTGGATCTGTGAATTCTTACTGGGGGTTGGGGGGGGGGGTGCGGTGTGCAAAGAGTAGAGAAGGTCAAGTTGCCCTGTGTCCTGGGACACTTGGTGACCTCACTCTGCCACGTGACCAAACGACGGATCCTCCGAGGCCTCATGTCAGCAGGAGACAAAGGCGGAGAGAAAGAGGAAAGAGTCAGGACGGGACAACCACGAGGCCCCACCTAGCCAAGATGGCGCCATTCCATCCTGCATCACCCAGAGGGTTCCACTGAAACTCGTTCTAAACAACTAGAGCCTTCCCCCTGGAGCATATCCCATAGCCTTTTTAATAATGACTGGAACAATTTTGCTTGTTATTAAGCTTAGCACATTCTGTATTCAGACACTGTGCTAAGCACAGGGTTCATTTCTTCCTGCTCGCCTTTCCTGCATGCGAGTTTTATACTGCCCCTCTACCCCCTGCCCTACCAGACTCATCCCCTTCAACAGAGACCAGGACAAGGGCAGAGGGAGACTACACGTCATCCAGTCCAACCCCTCCTGCTTATCAGGTCAGATATCCATACTGACCCTTGACAAGAGACTCTTCCAGTTCTTTCCACAAGTTCTCTTTCGTCCACTCTATCTTCCAGTTTGATGGTAAAGTCCAAGTGCCACAGCTACCCCGTGCCTAAGAATCCCTGTATCAAGTTCCCTCGAATGTCGAAGTGCTGAGGTCAAGATCCAGAAAACTGGAAACCAGAGGAAACTAGGTTGCTAGGATGCTGGGATTGTTTATTATGCTCTCAGCCTTAATTAGGTGTAAGTAACATCTTGTCAGTGTTGTGCCACATATGCTAAAGCTGTCGGGGCAATTTTACCGAGTCTGACAGTTTAAATCAGAAACAAGAGAGTCGACATGTCAATGATGGGGCTGGACATGATGGATATATTAAGAGGAGTCTGGAAAATTCTGGACTTCATTATATCGACTCCACTTCTCAAAAGTTTCTGTCCAAAGAATCACAGCCTCATTGGAAAACTTCCTCTGGGATCCGATTACACCCAATTATAGGGCCTCCCACAGCCACCTGGATACAGGAGGATTTCTACAAGCGGATTCATTGGCGGGGTGATGAGGGAAGATGAGAGCAGGGAAATTGCTGATTTTGGTATAATTTCTACAAATAGATCTATTGAGATTTAAGAGGTGCAATAACTTGACATTTTTGGTAAGCTAAAAACTGCTTAAAAATTGGTTTGCAGGTTGTTTCTTTTTCCATCTTGGCCCCAGGCTGTTTTTGAAATGAAAAGAATGGGATCAAGTGTTAAAAACCGAGGCGGAATTGAAGGCAATAATAAAACTTTAAAGATGACAAAGAGGAAAGTGATAATCTTTGGAAAGTGTTGGAGGCGCACTTGACTTAGGATGGCAAGTTTCTCAGGGGGAAGAAATGAGGCCACAGAGGAGGAACATTTTGCTAAGGAGACTGGCCCATTAGCAGGTTGGTCTGAACGCAGGGCTCTCCTGCCCAGTCCCCAAGGGGCCGCTCCCTGGAGGTAAGTGCAGCCGAAACCCCACGTACAGACACATCACGAACTGCCACGGGCCTGTCATTTTAAGTGGAGGAGAATGTTTGCTCCCTCGGCCAAAAAGAAAGGAGGTGCAGCAACCAGGGGCGTACCTGAGCCTGCTGACCCGGCACCACGTTCCTGGCAAATCAAGTATCTAAACAACAAGGCTGGGCTCAGGCTCATGGCCTATCTGCAGGGTGTAGGGCTCAGATCCAAAACTACAGCCTCGAGAGTGCCTTTACGAAAGACGACCTCCCCACCATGGCCCCTTTTAAGGGGAAGATGAGCTGTCAATCAACAGCATGTGCTTACCTTGCTGAACTACAGGATTTTAAACCGCAGACCTGCTGTAAAGACTCTCGTCTACGCAGTACTGTGAGTGGAAGACTCACAAGAAGGAAAATCTCCATGGATTTCAACAGATTGAGAACTTCCAGCTTCTCAATGGGCCTTCTATCTAGCCATCTGGGCTGAGGGTCCACGTGCACTTTTTGTGACCTCGGGCAGAATCCACGTGTCCTCACAATGTGGATGTTGCTCTGGAAGTTTACCGCTGTTGCCTGAGTTTTGAAGCAACAAATAAACTTCAGTGAAATGGCTTAGAGACAGACAGTGGGGAGGGAAAAGTACTCGTAGATTACTTAGTAAGGAAATAATCATGTCTTTAGGTTTGTTTTGTTTTGTTTTATGAAAAAAAAAAAAGCACGCTACAGTCAGCTGAAAGGCTACGGGTCATTTTTCTTGTTTTTTTTTTTTTTTTTTTTTTTTTTTCTTTCTCAGTGTGTTAATGCTAATTGTTTTTCCCTCTGTCTCATACTGAATTGGATTGAAAACCTCTTTCCCAAATCAATTTGGAGGCAATGAATCATCAGCCCTGGTGACTAAACTGCTCTTTTATCAACCCAGCAGGTGTATAACAATCTTTCTCCAAATGGCCTTCCCTCCTGTGCCTCTTACAATCCCAGTGAAAGAAATCAGAAATATATGAGAGCTCAGAGTGTCTCATTCTGGATTCCCTGTCCCAATTTCCCTTTTAGAGAAAACGTGAGGTTCCCATGGCCATGGAAACTCACATTTCAGGTTCTGTAGGAGCGCTATAAACCAAGATTATGTCCTATTAAAATTCCCCAGTACTTTTCTGGTCTCCATCACTTGGGCAAAGCATAATGATTTCACCCAGAACAACATGATTTTTCTGTTGTCTAACTCAAGAAATACCCACTGAGCTCAAAATCCATGTCATGGCCCATGCTAGATTCTGGGGAGAATGTAAACTGATATAATAGCTAACATCGATGGAGCGTTTTCTTTGTCCTCAGCACTGTTCTAAGTGCCGTACAACCCACTTGATCCTTGTATCAAGAGGTAAGTACTATTATGATCGTGTCCATTTAATAGATGAGAAAACTAAGGCATAGAGAAATTGAGTAACTTGCTCGAAGTTTTACAGCTTTAGGTAGAGGAGAGGGTTCTACCCAGGCAGGGTGGCTCCAGAGTCTATACTCTTGGCCACAAAGCTATCCCACTCTGCCCTGTCTCCAACAGAGGCACACAGTCCCTGCTGTCAAAGGAATCACACTGTCTGGATGTTATCTAATCATGTAATAGAGCAGGTATCTAAATATAAATGAATCCTGCTGTAAAATATCCAGGCATAAAAAAGCTCATCAGACATTTGTTGAAGCCACATCTCAGCCAGGTCAGGTCTGCGCTGGTTAATATATGAAACATTAAGCTCCCGGAACCCCCATCACCTTCTTCTCAGGAAAGTTGCCATTAGCGAACTATCACCTGCTCAGGAGCTGCCATGGTTTGGATTATGTGGATTTCTGTTCTGGCTCCAAACAACAAGACCAGAAAGCACATCTGTATTTGTTTCCTAGGGCTCCCGTAATAAAGTACCACACACTGCATGGCTTACAACAAGAGAAATCGACTGTCTCATAGTTATGAAGGCCAGAAATCTAAAGTCAAAGGGTCTATCTATCTATCTATCTTACACACACATATGCATACGTATATATCTTCTACCTCATTCCAATTAGGATCTGTGGTGATTGCGTTTATGAACATAGGTCCTTGCAAGTAAATTACAAATCTGTGGTATGTCCCTTTGGTATCATAAATAATAACAGTAATACCCTTTATTCAGCGTTTAACATGTGCAAGACACTTTGTTAAGGACATGTATTATCTGCTTTAGTCTTTGCAACAATCTGGACAGGAAGGAATTATTATGTCCCTTTTACAGATGAATAAACTAAGGCTCAGAGAGTTCAAGTAACTTGCCCTGCATGACATAGCTAGTATGTGGAAGGTCTGAAGAGATTGAAACCCATGGGGCTACCGTAGAACTAATCACCTTGTAGTCCCTGTGCCTTAACCAATGTGGTCTCGTGGAAACCTAGAGCTAAAGGGGACGCTTCGGATTATTTGATCCGGCAGCTTCATTTTGTTTATGGGAACACTGAGTCACTGAGGGGTGAATCGTGGGGTTCGATGGTTCAGTTGTTGGCAGAGCTGGAAATGGAGTCCTGGTCATCCACTTTCAAAGCTAATGCTTTTCTACTTCAATTCCAGCCCTTCTGTGCTGTATCAAGATGAAATTTCTTCAAGTGTTTCCCACACTTCCCTCCTCTGTTTCCTGCACTGGAACAGCGTTTTCCTATTTTTAGATTATGCTGGTCATTTCAATTAAAATCAGAGCGAGCGAGAGGGAGTTAGACACCTATGCCAAGGGTCGCATTCTCTCCAGAAAATTTGAGCAAGATTTTCAGAAGAGTTGAAACAAAAATCATCATGGTTCGTAAAGGGTTCACGAGGAGCTCACCTAAAAACCTAAGTCATCAGAGCATATATGTCTCAAGCATTCAAGATATTCGAAGGTTTCCTGGGCTTTCTTTCTATTGCCATCTCCCAGTTTCCATGCAGCATTCAGCTTTAACTGGGTACTCATTTGATATTTTTGACTGACAAAAGCAATTAAAAGCATAATACGGGTTCCTCGCAAACCTTGTTATTATTGTGAAGGTGTTTCACATCTGTAAGGCAGTTTGAACAATCCTTTTGATTAGTCATTCATGTAACTATTTGAATAAACATTTCAAAGCAAGTCAAAATAATCACAGAGGATAATAGCACTTATGGCATTGCTTAGAGAAATTGTGGCCACAGTGTGTCTTTCCTTTCTTTTCTTTTCTTTTTTTTTTTTGAACGGAGTAAATAATTGTAACTCCCTTGCCTACTTTTTAGTTTCAAAATGCAAAATAACTTGATGTGTTTCCTCTGGGCAATGATGCTTTCTAGTTGGCTATAATAGGAAGGTTGAACACAACGCCTTTAACGTATGTGGCTTCACCAAGAGAAGGTCAAATTTCTGCAACAGCAGAGATGAAAAGCCGCGATTTCCAAGGATCTCTTGTTCACTAACGCGAAACCCATGGAACGTGGGAGAAAGCCAAATGGGCATATAGATGCTTGGGCACTGCACACCACATGGTCTCCTGGGCAGTCATCCCTAGTCACTCCTACTTTCTCCTGAATATTTTTATCAGTAACCATCATCAGTGATCTCATACCTTACCACAAGGTCTATTAACTAACCTGTTTGACCTCCCCAGAGTATTTGACACGAACTCTTTCTCTCTTGCCTTCCTTGACGCCAGCCCTCCCAAGTTTCTCCCTGACCCTGGACTTCTATTTTCTACCTGTACGTCTTCCTTGGCGTGCCCACATGCACTGATGAACCCCAAGCCAGTCCTTGGGTCCCATTTTCACATTCCTGGGTCACCTTGGAAGCCAGCAACTGCTAAATATCCACAAACCCTACCTGACAGACCCCCCAGGTCCCTCTCACCTGCCTGAGACCCTCCCTACTGCCATCAGGCTGCTTTCCACACCGTCTCCACCACGGCCCTGCTCCACTGGGAATCTGAGGCCTCAGTCCACTTCTGACGATGTCTCCAGCGTCTTCTTCGTCTTCAGAAGAGAATTCAAAATCCTTGGAATGTTGTTCAATCCTTCACCATCTAGCCCTTGTTCACCATCCCAGCCCTGTCTCATCACCACTCCCTCCACAAATGCTCCCTCCACCAATGTTCCCATGAACCTGCCTGCAGGTTCGTGACCACATCAGGCCTTCCTGGTCTCTTTGACCGTTTGTGTGATCTTCAGCCTGTTTGATTCCTGCCTCCCTGCTCCCCACACCACCTTGCTAAGGTCTGCTGGCTCTTCGAAGACGACGTTCAAATACCACCTTCCGGGGAATCTTCCCTGACCAGCCTCCGCTCCAATCCAGGCTTCACGGTCTTTAACACCTGCAGCTTCTGGTACATATTTCTGCTTGTTCTGTTTGCTCTTATCAGAACACATGGCTAGCTCACATTGTACTTATTTCTCTACCACTGTGCGTGCACACACACACACACACACACACACCCCACAGGGCACAGCACATGGCACATACCTACTAAGTATCTGAGGAACAAATGATGTGTACAGTCACTCTGTAAGTTGTGAACCAGCCACTCGAACCCAAATAATTCCAAACCTATGATTTTTTTTTTATTACAAAATGTATCACTAGACAAAAATGGAGATACAATATGCGCCAGCAGACCGACCTCAGTAGAAATTTTATACACATAATAATGGGAGGCTCAGGAGTTTCTACCATTAACAATTTTATTGACATTTTCTATGGCTTCATCTCACAAGTGACAAGTTCTTTCAAGAGACACAGTTTTTTAAACCTATTTCCCCCTGTACACAGTACAAAATTCCCTTTCAAGGCCAACTGCTTTCTTCTTGCCAGTGGGTTTATGAAGGTTGGGACTTGCTGAGGGAAGTGTGAATAAGGACGCGGAGGCTAAGGATCCTAAGATTTCTTCCACACCCCCCGCGTCCCCTGCTTTATTTCCGTCGCTGGTACTAAGTGTTGAAAGACCAACGAAATCAGAAGGCATCTTTAGGAGGCAGTAATAGGTGGCATAAACCTCTTTTCCTGCGTGACACCCGCCATCTTTTGCTTGCCTGTTGATTGACTTCCAGGCTAGAGGAGGAAAAAACGTTGTTTCCTAATCTAGGCTGGTTGCCTTGGCACTATCCTCTGAATCTGCAGGGTAATAGGACATAAAAGCACAAATACTGGATGATTTGACCCATCCACGGAATTAAGAAGATGTTATTCATGTCTGTGCTTAAACGTTAGTCAAGAACAGTTTCATAATTATTGAAAAACCTTAGATTCCATAATACTTCCCATTCCAATGAATGATTTTTTTTTTTTTTCTTACCTGCTTGTAGGTAGATGTGTCTCACCTAGGCCTGGCTTATATCTTTCTTAAAGAAGGAAAATACATTTTGGAGTGAGCGACCAACTAAATGTTCTCCTATCTCACATTTTAACCACAGCAACAACAAAAATAATCATCATTGCAAGTATCTCTATAGCCTTGACCATGTTCCTTTCTACCCCCTTTCCTCCCTGCCCCATCAACAAGCCAGGAGATAACACATTAAAGAAAAAAGACAAAGTTGTCTAAGAAATCCTTTCTTTGAACCTAGAAATAAAGATATGATTTGAGCTTGGAATTACAATCAAACATAAAGGAGAGATAAAAAAAATTATTTGGTGCGAATAATATGGCAGGTCTCTCAAAAAGAATTTTGTTTACATTTTCTCATTTAATCTCCAAAATAACCCTACAGGATAGTCGTTACCCTCCGTGTTTACAGATATGGGAACAAATTCTAATCAAGAAGAAAACAGACTTTAACCCAGCTTTGATTTCTGAAGTCGAAAATGTTCCCAGGGGTGTCTGGGTGGCTCAGTCGGTTGAGCATCCGACTTCGGCTCAGGTCATGACCTCACCTTCCGTGGGTTCAAGCCCCGCATCAGGCTCTGTGCTGACAGCTCAGAGTCTGGAGCCTGATTCAGATTCTGGGTCTCCCTCTCTCTCTGCCCCTCCCCCATTTGTGCTCTGTCTCTCTCTCAGAAATAAAAATAAAAGCATAAAAAAATATATATTTAAAATGTTCCCATACACCATGCTACCTCCAAAAATAAAAGTAATTTTTAAATGGTACTCATCAAAGAATAATTATGTTTTGATAAATTTGCTTTATTTGGAGAAAAGCCCTAAAATATGAACACATAAGATTGGGGATTTTTCTATTGGACTCAACCAAGACTGAGTGGAGAAATTTCCAGAGCTACCCTTGCTCTACACTGAAATACTGACGTATTTTGAGTTACTTCTTTATAAATAGTGACGACACTCCGCCCTGATTTTTCCTGGTCTTCCACCCCTGGGCCGGGTGCACCAAGGGCAGACACTGAATGCAGGAAAGAGGACAGAGGACCAACTTTTGCAAGTTGCCCTTCGCTTATTAACAGCTTTTTCTAAACAACTGCGGTGGCCAAAAGGAGCAACTTAACAGGATTCAAACAGCGACGTAATAGGATTCAAAATTGTAATGGGTGCCCATGAATATTTGCACTAAAATCTGCTGAAGACCAAAACAAAACGAGACTGTCTTTGTGTGATGTATCACTAGGCTAGGCAGTGAACCCAAAGCTTGTCCACACTGCCTCCAAACAGCAGAGGGCACTAAATGGCATGAAGATTAGCCAAAGGAAGAAGGAAATAGTATTTAGGGTCTGTACTCGGTAGTTCTGATGTTAACAACTGCTGTTCAAGTTACATTTACTTCCCTGAAAAAGAAGTAATATCATAGTTTAATTCTCAACATCCCCTACACAACAAAGAACACTTGAAATATGAGACCAAAAATGCTTTAGGGTTTGACATAATTAAATATGCAGCCATTTGTTCTGAGTAATACATTTTATTCCCTGTAGTAAGAGCCGCTGTAAAAGAAGAGAAATACTAAAGGCATTTTCATGGCTCGGTGATTTACACAGCCCCCCACCTTCAGTCCAATCCAGAAATTCTATCGTGGAGCTGTTTACCACGAAGGAAAAAAGGAGCGAGTTAGCACCTGTGTTGAAATTTGGAAGGTAGGAACACTTGATAAGAAAGAAAATGTGAAAGAAAATTACATCATAGTTTTGTAAGCTGTTCTATTAAATTTCTCCAGGAAAAAAAAAAATTTCTCGGAGACTGGCTGTGATTCAGTTCAGCTATTTCCTGATACGCTTCTGGGTTTAGTTTATGTAATAACACCCCATTTCCACAGCGTGCCTTTTGTTTAAAGACCTCAGAGCGCTTTTAAATGCATCATCTCCGTCCTTCCAATATTTTCCATGAAGTGGGCGGGCGGCTGCAGGTGGGCTCATATCTCTTTCCTAGATGAGCCTAGATCAGCCCCACGCTTCTGCATTTTTAAACCTACGTTGTCCCCCAGATAAACCCAAAGGTATTAAATCCCCAGGGATCCCCACGCTTCCCAGACAGGAACATCCACGAAAACCAGATACAAAGGAGAATAAGTTTCCATTCATTCAGGAAGATATATCCAGCACCCAGTGTGTGCCACACACTGTTTTAGGCACTGGGCGGGGACAAAAGGGAAACAAACAAAAAATCCCTGCTCTTTTGGAGCGAACATTCTCCTGGAGAGATAGACAATATGCATAGAAAGTAAGGTAATTACATGGTAGGCCAGAAGGTGATAATTGCTATGGAAGGAAATAGAACAAAGTAAGGAAAATGGAGAAGGAAGGTGATTTGGAGGGGGAGGAGTCATCTCTGGCTTCCCCAAGAAGGTGACATCTGAGCAGAGAAGCCACAGCAAATAAAAGAGGCAGCCTCATCAAAAAGAGGGAGATTTATGAGACTGAGCAGTGAGCTAGGAGGAGACTTGGGGCAGAACTTGCCAGGCAGGAAGAATACTCTTGGAAGAGCAGTGGGATGAGACTCACCTGGCGTGTCTGAGGAGAAAGGGGCGGGGGGGGGGGGGGGGGGGGGAGGCGGTGTGGCTGGAGGGGAACAAGCAAAGGAGAGAGAAGTAGGACATGAGGTCAGAGAGGCACCAGGGGTGCCTCTTAACATACTTTGCTCCCTGCCCTGAATCTGGAGGGAGAATAGCAGGATCTCTCTAAAAAGTCAGCCCTTCTAGGGGCAGCTGGGTGGCTCAGTCGGTTGGACATCCGACTTCGGCTCAGGTCATGATCTCGCAGTTTGCGAGTTCGAGCCCCGCATCGGGCTCTGTGTTGACAGCTCAGAGCTTGGAGCCTGCTTTGGATTCTGTGTGTCCCTCTCTCTCTGCCCCTCCCCCGCTTGTGCTCTGTCTCTCTCTGTCTCTCAAAAATGAATAAATGTTAAAAATTTTTTTTTAAAAAGTCAGTCCTTCTAAACTCACAGCCCCAGTGATCATTTGAAACGCCCGGGTGCCTGGGTGGCTTGGTCAGTTGAGCCCGTCTTCGGCTCAGGTCATGAGCTCACAGTTCGTGAGTTCAAGCCTCATGCGGGCTCTCTGCTGTCAGCGCAGAGCCTGCTTCAGATTCTCTGTCCCCCTCTCTCTTTGCCCCTCTCCCACTGTCTCTCTCAAAAAGTAAATAAATACATAAAAGTGAGGCACAAGGGGTAGGGCAGGCAGGCCTCAGAGGCCACATGAGGACTTCAGCTTCCAGGCCAGGGAAATAAAGAAACATGGGAGGCTTTGGGCATACCACCTAGAAGAATGTGTGGTGCTTTACTTTTGGTGCTTGTCCATTGCAAAACAAGACAGTTTTGTTTTGATTTTCAAAATATAAAACTATAGTAAAATATCGAATACATCTTTTTTTTTTTTTTTTTTCAGATTTGTCTCTGAACCAGTTTCCCAGGGCTGCACCAAGTGCCACAGACTGGTTTGCTTAAAACAATAGAACTTTTTCTACAACAGGAATTTGTTGTCTCACAATTCTTGAGGCTCAAAGCCCCAAATCAAGGTGTCAGCAGGGCCTCGATGGTTCTAAACCGCATAGGGGTGTCCTTCTTGGCTCCCCCTTGGTTTCCGGGGGTCTGCTGGTACTCCCCGAGGTTCCTCAGCCTGGAGATGCAGCCACCAGTCAGTGCCTCTGTCATCACATGGCACTGTCCCTGTGTTACTCTCTCTTCTTCTTGTAAGGACACTGGTCATAACTGTGTTAGGGTCCCACCTGACTTAAGTGTGACCCCATCTTAGCATAACTATATTTGCAATGACCCGATTTCTCAATTAAGATCACGTTTTGAGGCACTGGAGCTTAGGACTTCAACATTTAGAAGGGGACACTCTCTAAATGAGAGGACTACCCTCTCCCCCTAACAATTCCGAGTCTGACCCGTGGGTTGCCCACCTGCCTACTGAGGATCAGGTCCTGATCCGGTGAATGAAAACATAGTTAGTGAGCGTCCACAGTGGAAAACTAGTGCTGAGAATCGCAGCAAAGGATTAGGGATAGTACCAAGCACCTGATCGCAAGAAACTTACCCTTCCAGCGTGGACTGCTGAGGAAGTCCAGTTGTGTTTCTCTTCTAGATTGGTACCTTGCTCTGTGTGTGTGTGTGTGTGTGTGTGTGTTTATGTTTGTATATGTGGCTGTGAGGGGATGTATATGTATGTCTGTGTGTGACTCAATGGGCATAACCATGTGCATCTTGATAAGTCTGGGTGTCAGTATATGTGACCAAGTACATGTGATTGAATGCATCCCCATGGGTATAGGTTTGTATATGTGTGTCTGTGTCTGTCAGTTTATATGAACGTGTTTACAGTAAAGGCACAAGGCCCCAGTTGAAATCCTAGATGCTGAATTAAGCAAACTGAAATACAAACAGTTATGGATTAGCTGGGCCCATCAACTCCAAAGAGCTGCTTCAACTTTCCAGAACCCAGGGGTAGTTACATTCACTTGCCACGGAGAAGAGAGCAACCCACTTACTTTGCCCCCTCTCTTGAATCTGGAGGGAAAACAGCAGGACCTCTCTAAAAAGTCACTCCTTCTAAACTCACAGCCCCAGTGATCATTTGAAACAATATGGTAGCAGGAAAAATAAATGGCTTGGGCAGATGTTTCCAGCTTTCCAGAAGAACCCAGAAACTTCCCCATCAAGGCTAGCTAATAGGAAAAGGAAAGAGAAGGATGACTGGCCTGGGTTAATCGAAGCTCTCGTGAAACAAAATGATAATTTTTGAGAAGGTATTTGAGAAAGGGAGAAGTACTATATAAAAGTGGGATATTTTTGAATGTTGGACACCATATCCTCAGGGAGGTAGCTTAGTAAGGGAAGAATACAGAGCAGTGCTCCAAGATTGATGTGGGAAGATGATATTCTTTTCATCATAGCACCTGCCAGAGTGCAGGAGGCCAGGTGGCCTGGGTGGCCTGTGCCAGCACCCTTAGCCTCATGTTTGGTATCATGGAGAGTTCCTCCTACCAACTTTAAGTTGTAACTGGAAGAGCCAGAGCACCCTCTTAGATCTGTGGAGCCAACAAGGAGTTTATGGGCGTGATGGAAAGTCAACCCCACAAGAACATTAACTGACACTTACAGTGAACTATGTAGTAGGCATAGTTCACAAAACTCATATGATCTGCATGACAATTTATGAGGTCAAGTGATTGGTATTCCCCTTTACAGATGAAGAAACCAACATTGAGAAAGATTAAGTAACTAGCTCAAGGTCAACAGCTAATCAGTCACAAAGAAACCATTAACCATTTCCATCCTCCAGAGGTTGGCTTTATTGTAAGTTCTCTTCATTAGCTTGAATACTAGACCGGGTTACCATTCTTCATTCCTGGCAGCTAGAGAGCGTTAAGTCTTTGCTTTAAAAAATGTTCAGCTCTAGGGGCACCTGGGTGGCTCAGTCGGTTAAACGTCCGACTCTTGGTTTGGGCTCAGGTCATGATCTCGAGGTTTGTGAATTTGAGCCCTGCCTCGGGCTCAGATCCTGCTTGGGATTCTCTCTCTCTCTCTCTCTCTCTCCCTCTCTCTCTCCCTGTCTCTCTACCCCTCCTCTGCTCATGTTATCTCTGTCTCTCTCAAAAATAAATAAACAAAATTTTAAAAAATTTTTAATAAAAAAATGTTCAGCTCTAGATAGTTGCTGTGCATCTGGGTTAGGTTGGGTTGGAAACAACCCAAAGTTACCCAACCCAAGCACACCCTAATATCAGAGCTGGAGAGCTTAGAGATGAGGTATGTCCTCTGAGGCAGAGCTGAGAAGATTAGCAGCTGGTTCTCGGGAATTCGACAGGTAGGCCATCAGTTTACCATCAGTTTAGTGATACCCCACGAATCATTTAACCCTCCTGGCCTAACTTTCCTTATGGGAACACTGAGGAGTTTGGGATAGACTGCATTCTGACTACCCTCTCGGATTCTATTGTCGTATTTTAAGAAGATATGTCATTAAAAAAATATATCCAGGGGTGAGGACCCAGGATTCTCACAGTGCTTTGTAAACAAAACACAGTCAACAGTTGTCAGGCATTATGATAATTTTATGGTACTTATAAACCATAGCCAGGAAGCACTTACAAATTTAACAGAAGCAGCATCAAAGCCCTGCTTGGGTAAATCTTACCGCAGTCTTTGGTAATAAAGAATTCTATTTCCCTGGGGGAGTAAAGGAACAAGCCAGCAATGCTAACTCCCATGGCCTCAGCGCATGCCCATGTTGCGGCCATTAAGAAAGGATCCATAGGCCCTGCCAGTGGCTAAAGGGGGCTGCGTGTCCCTCCCTTTCTCCTTCCTGCTGATCTCAGGACCACTTCTTTCCCCCCAGGCCACTTGGGTTCAGCCTACAGTTTCCTGTTTAGGCTCCTGAGCCTATGATCTCAGAGTACAGAAACAGACAGACATGAGGCCACGTGAGGATTCCAGCCTCGACAGGAAGGCGTAAACAGGGGCTCTTCTGCGTCTTTTTCCCAAACTGCCATTCCCTCAGATCTTGTGAACACTACCGGAAAAAAAGAAAAAGAAGCCACAGCAAATAAAAGAGGCAGCCTCATCAAAAAGAGGGAGATTTATGAGACTGGCGCCTGCAGAGGCTCTCCCTCCTCTTTCTGTGGAACCATCAATATTCCCTGGGCTGTGCCCTGGAACATCCAGAGCTGAACTCTGTGTTCTGAGGAGCTCCTGTCACTGCTCTGCCTTTTCCCAGACTCCCTCCCCAGCCTGTCTTCCCAGACCCCTCCTCTCCTAGCTGTTGTTTACAAGGAGCTACCCCTCTCTGTAAATTAAGCCCTCAGCAGTCTCCCACACTTAGAGGCCATGTGTTGAGCCCCATGAGCCGACTTGTGGCATTTATTAGCGCAAGAAGGAAAGTGCTTGCCTCATCAGAGAGAGCAGCTGGAGACGAGCACTTTTCAAAGGCATGTAACTGACCTCTAGCTCAGCTGCTGGATGCCTGGGTATTGCAGACTCAGATGATTCTCTCCCTCTCTTCATCTCCCTCTCTCTCTCTCTCTCCCTCTCTCCCTTCTTCCCTCCCTCCAGCCTCCACCCACTCTTTTCAGTGGAGTCCTGACCTTGTGCGGCCCGAATCCCGCCCCCCCCCCACCCATCCATCTCCCTACATTGTGTCTCTCCGGTGAACTCAGGCTGGGAGATTAATTGCCGCTATCACCCCTAATCCATCACACTTCCCAAAGATTGTTTTGACATCTAGTTAATTTTTGGCTGATGATTTATCAAATTCTTATTACCGTGCTCTGAAGGGGCTCATTTATTGTGTTGATTCATGGTAATGATAAAGGGGAAGCATTTTGAATTTTAACTACATTTCCCTCATGCTTCTTCTACCCAGTGTAGTTAAAAAAAGGGGGCGGGGGGGAGAGGAGGGGAGCCAACTGTAGCCAGGAAACTCTTAAACAATTCAAAATGTGAAAGAAAAGGCAAAGAGGAGAAAATTCCTCCATTATGTGAGCAAAAGCCAAAAGTCCAAAAAAGGCTACATATGAGTGTGTGTGTGTGTGTGTGTGTGTGTGTGTGTGTGCATAGATGTAGATGTAGATATACTACATATAAAGCCTTTTTGGCATCTGGGTCTGAACTACCTTTGGAGAAAGCTTGCACCCCAAAGGCTCTTAAACATTTATTGCCCTGTAATATTACCTAAATGTCTACTACCATTTTATTCAAAGAGAACTTAATGGTAAATTATTTCAGTCATGTACCAGTAGAAATGTAAAAGGAGTGTCTTTGCCAGGCCAGATGGCCATCCACCTTTTAAAAGTGCAGAGAGGTTTTCCTCTGCCACTCAGGTCACTCCCCAGACCTCACAAAGGCCTCATTTGCCACTCAGCTTTATTTTATAAATCCAGATGGTAGGAAGGAGTCCAGTGCCGATGTCCACCCTCTTCTCGGCATGAGAAGAGCTTGGGTCTCTGGGATTGAGCCGAGAGGTGACAGAGGGCCCCAAGCGAAAGGTACTCAGCTATAGTCATGGGGGTGGCTGTAGGGGACACAATTAATCTAGACAGAGAGACTAGGGAAGGCCCTGCGACCACCCTCCTGCAGGACAGACTCTAGGCCATGTGCTTGCAAAAATAGGAACAAGATTTCTGACCAAAGAAAAGGGAAACATGTGAGAGAAGTAAAAACTGGAATAACCCTTTGCATCAGGAGTCTCCAACAAGAAGGACCCAGCTTATGGATGTGCTCACATCACCCTTTCTGCACATCCCTCCCACGATGTGCCCTGAGTCCCTGCCCGGCCTGCCTTCCTTCTGGAAGTGTTGCAAAACCCCGGTCATCACTGTAGGAAGTCAGGATCACCCCCAAAACCTTTAACCCAAGCGTAGACATTGCTGGCCTGTGCAGAGGCATGAAGGAGTTGTACGGGTAAAAAAAAAAGATTTGATGTTTAAGACAGCGAGGAGAGAAGCAAATATTAAACTACCCTCCCTCCACCCTTACAAATAAATTGGGCGGTTTTCTTTCATTCTCCACTTTTTGAAAAACTGGGTAAAATCATTTGTCTTTTGAAAGGAGTAAAAGTCATAAAGAAAAGAATCCAGGCCTAGAAATAGATTTAATTGCGTATCCATTATATATACATTTACATGTATGTATAAACATACATATATATGTGAGGAAATGATGGACATTATTTCAATTTTTAAAGTAGTTACTACTTTTTTGTCTCATTTTAATTTACATTTTACCAATTTCACATTCTTTTCTTAACATTTTTCATTTTACCTTACTTTACTAATATATTAACTTATAGTTGCTTAAATTTTTCTTCTAACACTTAAAAAACCTGTTTTGCTTGTATCTCTCACTTAACTTTGTATTGTGTGTGTTCACATCTTCTCTATGTTTCTTGATCAGTCTGGCTAGAGATTCATCTACCTTATTAACCTTTTCCTGTCTCAGTAATGCCCCCCGCCCATCCAATTACATACTCATTCTGGAATCTTCTGCACCATCCTGGTCTCATCTGAGACCTCACAAGGGTCCATCTTGTACAATGCATCTGACTTACCACCGCCCTTTACTGCCCTAGACATGCCTTCCCTGGACCTTTGTCACCCCCTTCCATAGGATCCGACCTCATGGGATCTGTCACCCCACTTTACACCCTTCTTACCACCCTGTGGCCACCCTGACCTCCTTGCCACTCTTCCTACAAGCCAGCAAATCCCTCTCTCAGAGCCCTTGCCACTGAATCACTTCACCCAGATAATAAAATTGGTGTTTAGTATTTAAAATTTTGTTTTAATGTTTATTTATTTGAGAGAGACAGAGACAGAGAGAGAGAGAGAGAGAGAGACAGAGCATGAGTGGGGGAGGGGCAGAGAGAGAGGGAGACACAGAATCTGAAACAGGCTCCAGGCTCCCAGCTGTCAGCACAGAGCCCAACGCGGGGTTCGAACTCACGGACTGCGAGATCATGACCTGAGCCGAAGTCGGACTCTCAACCGACTGAGCCACTCGGACGCCCGTGTGTTTAGTATTTGAAATCTTCTCAAATTCCATAGCACACCCCATCTTCTGTCTCAGTAAACTACTTCAGCTCCTACTTCACAATGAAATTAGAAGTCAATATAGTCATGATACAACACAGAGTAGGAGAGGGAAAACCTTAAAGGGTGCCACAGTTGGGTGTGGAAGAGGGACAGCAAGGTTGTGGTCCATGCTCAGGATGGGCACCGCTGGGGGGCAGGAGGGTGGGCACACCAAGTGCTGCCACCCTTTGTCTTTAAGAATCTCTTGATCTGGTAGCCTTACCAATGGTTGACCCTGGCTTTCATGACACGTCTTTCAAAAACACTTTATCTTTTAAAAGGCAGCAACCACATATGGAGACTGTGCTGTAGGAGCAACTGCTCTGTCCCCCTTCCCCAGATAAGACCACTGCTCAGCCACCCCCACCCCCAACACACACACACACACACACACACACACACACACACACACACACACAGCTTCCCTCCATCACATCTGACATAAAGCATATCCCACCCGGGCATAGAATTTCCTCACTTCTCTTTCCCTGAGGAAGTTCACCTCTGGGCTCCCCACTGTCGCCCCCAACACCTCTCCCCACAGGCCTTTTCTCTCATCAGCATTAAGCAAGGTCAAGCTGGATGCAGCATAGACATAAAAAATAGCTCCTCGGGCCCCATAGCTTCCCCACTCTCTGCCCATGCCCTATTCACAGCCAAGATTCTCCAAAGAGGTATCTCACTGGTTGTCTGTGCTCCCTCACC
The DNA here is from genome assembly GCF_046562875.1 of Panthera onca. NCBI lineage: Eukaryota > Metazoa > Chordata > Mammalia > Carnivora > Felidae > Panthera > Panthera onca. Next base: position 159,539,375 of record NC_138342.1, read on the forward strand.
TCGGTCTCACTCCTCCATCTACCCCGATCAGGCTTCCCCTCCCACTCCATCTAACCAGCTCCTGCCCAAACCCTGACCACCTTCACCTTCCTGTCTTCTTGGCAGCATTTGGCATGATCAACCCTGCCCTCTTGCCTGACACGCACACCCTCAACCTGGCCTCCTTTTCTCAGAGGCCAACAGTAGCATCTTTCAGAGTTCACTGCTCTTACCCCCTAAATGTTTCTCCTCCCCTGGATTCCATGACTGCACTCTCTCGATTTTCTTCTTACCTCTCAGACTTGTTCATAGTCTCCTCTTCCTCAGCCTGCCTTCAGCATCCCTTAAATATAAATGTTCCTCCAAGCTCTGGGATCAGCCTTCTTCTTTGTAAAATCTCCCTGGGTGACCCCATCCTGGCTCCAGTAGTCATTATACATTGATGTCTTCCAGAGAGAGAGAGAGAGAGAGAGAAGGGGGGGGCGGGGAGAGAGAGCGACAGAGAGAGATTGAGAGACAGATGAAAGAGAAAGAGCTCTTCTTCGGATCTTTCTTCCAAATTGCAACCTCTTTCCAGGTAGAGGGCCAATAGGTACTTCAAACTCAACATATCAACATCTTCCTTCCACCAACAACCCAAGCCTGGTCCTTCTGATTCTGCCTCAGTGAGCAACACCACCATTCTACCCAGTGGCCCAAACTGAGCTGGGAACCCCTTCTTGGTTCCTTATTTTCCCTTTCCTCCCCTTCCCCTGCCACCCACCATTGGTGACTTTAGTATTTCTGAAATAAATGAGTTCCTTTCAATCTCCACTGCTTTTGCCTCTCCGGTTTTGTTTCACCTCTCCGGTCTTTATGACTGCAACAGCCTTTGTCCACTTTTGGCTTTTGGGTTATACTTTTATTATTTATTTATTTATTTATTTATCTTTTTTTTTTTTTAAGTGGGCTCCATGCCCAATGTGGGGCTCAAACTCATGATGCTGAGGTCAAGAGTCACATGCTCTACTGACTAAGCCAGGCAGACACTTCTGGCTTATACTTTTAAAATTCATTCTTGGGGCGCCTGGATGGCTCAGTCGGTTAAGCGTCCAACTTTGGCTCAGGTCATGATCTCGCAGTTCGTGGGTTCGAGCCCCGCATCGGGCTCTGTGCTGACAGCTCAGAGCCTGGAGCCTACCTCAGATTCTGTGTCTTCCTCTCTCTCTGCCCCTCCCCTGCTCATTCTCTGTCTCTCAAAAATAAAATAACGTTTAAAAAAATGTTTTAAAATTCATTCTCTACATATGCCCATGTTGATTTTTTAAATATTTTTTTTTCTGATTATAGTCACACGTACCTATTGCAGAAAATGTTAAAACCACAGAAAGACACTGAGGTAAAAACTAAAATGGCCCATAATTCGGCTTTCTAGAGGCAATCACTGTTACTATTTCACAACATATGTGCATGTGTCTATACATATATGCATGTGTGTGTTGCACACTTTAAAATAAAATTGAGTTCCTATATTACACAAATTTTGATACTACTATTCTCCACTAAATAATATATATATAAAACTTTTGCATGTTAAGTATTTTTTTCTTTTGCCAATTTCATAGGTAAGACAAAATATCATTATTTTAATTTGCATTTCCTTGGTGACAGCTTAATTTAAACATAACTTCATATGCGTGTTAGTTTTTTGAATATTCTTTCCTTAATGATTGATTCATTAAGACATTCTTAGACATTCTGCTTCTGAGGTTTATTTACTATTGATTCATTTTGCAGAAAAGTTAATATGGATATTATGTGTGTCTCAAATATTTTCTAAGAATTATAAACTTCCTTTTAATTTTATATACTGCATTTTAGAAAATTCCTAAATTTAATGTAATGATATCTGGCAACCTTTTCCCTTGGAGTCTTTCCCTTGCTTTAATGCTTTACCATCACTCTTTCATGTGCCCTACATTTCTATTGAAGTTTTGATTGTAATCACATTAGGGTTATAAATTAATATTCTTTCTATCAACTGAGGAACATGACATGCATCCGTACTAATTAAAGTCATCTTTCAAGTCTTTCAGTAACACTGTGACATTTTCTTCATGTAAATTTTCCGTTTGATTATTTCCCTGAAATCGAATGTGCTCCTGATGCTATAGGAGTGTGAGTTTTCTTAAAATATTTGCTGATAGGTTATTAGTGTAGAGTAAACCTAGGAATGCTTGTATATTTATTTTGTAACTAGCCATCTTATTAAATACTCTAATGCTAACAGTTTTCCAAATCCTTCTTAAAAATTTTCCCAGTTATCAAGAATATAATCTATATATTACATCATTTTTCTTCTCCTTTCCAACATATAAGCTTCAGGTGTTCTTGTCCTATTTCGGGGACTCTCAGAATACTCTTAAATGATAATGCTGGGAGCCAGTATGTTTCATTGGCTTAGACTTATATGAGACGGTCTATAATGTTTTACTATTTAAATATAATTATGGCTTTTTATTTAGTATACCTGTCATTCATCATGTTAAAGTACTTCATACATCAAGTTTAGTACGAATTGTGTTTGTAATTAATCAGGAATGAAAATTAAATTAAATGAAATTAAATTCTAAAATCTTTTAGGGCATCCTAAATATTTAAAATAGATTAATGCCAAAGTATCTTTGTATCTCTAAAATAATCCTTTCTTAGACATCCATAATCATCCTTCAGCATTCTGTTGGATACAATTTGCTAATATTTGAAGGATTTTTGAACTTCTACTCCAAAATAAGATTGACCTATAGCTTTTATATCTAATGCATTCATTGCCATGTTGGGTTCAACACTATGACCAGTTGAGAAGATTTCCATCTTATCCTGTGCTCTGAAATGGACTTAAATAGCATAAGAAGTATTTCCTCCTTGGGTATTTTCTTACAAAATATTTTGGGGAGGTAATTTCTTTTATTATTTTTTCAAATGTATCCATACTTATTGGTTGATTTCTAAATGGTCTGTATTTGTAGATTCTATTTGTTTTTCATTTAATTCTAAACAAAAGTTGTTTTTCTTTTTTCGTCTAATGTCCAGGTGATTTATTATTTGTGTATATACTTTTATTAGAATTTTTTATTTTTGCATCATGATTAGACAGTGGGGCCTGTAAAATTTCTAGTCTTTGAAATTTATTGAAGATTTCTTTGTAGCCAGAGGTAGGATTAATTCTCATAAACACAGCATGGATGTTTCAAAAGAAGATGTGTTTCTATTTAGAGAGTACATGATTCTGTATATATTAAGAGATACGATATATGTTTCATTAGACCCAATGTCATTATTTACTCAAATTTTGTTGAACTTACATGCTGGATTGTAGACAACACCCTTGAGTGTACCTGGCACATCTATGTGTTTTTCTTATTTAAAAAAAAATTGTATTGGTCATTTTCACAGGATTCCAGGAGGCAAAAATTAGACCTCCAGAAGTACAACTCCATTTTATCCAGAAGTTCCCAGATAAATTTTTCCAAAATGCAAATATCATAACAGATTTTTGTCTAAATATGTTTTTTTAAATATTCCATTTCCACTCCCCACTCCCCATCCCTTCCCCTGTCATCCTGGGGATAAAACACAGACTCCTGAAAATGACCAATAAAACCCTTCAAGTTCCGCATCCTGCCGGCCTCTCCCTCTTGCTTTCTTGCCCCTCCTCGTAGATTGATCAGTTCATCCATCATGGTGAACCTGTTGGCTTTTCTCTCTTCTTTGTTTCAGGGCTTTTATACCTGCTATTCACAAAGCTCAGAACATATTCCCCACCCTCTGTGTTTACTTACTTGGATTCAACGTATCCTTTAGGACTCCACTTAAATCTGCTTCCCACCCTGGGCCTGAAATGAAGCTTCTAGAACTCCCTCTGTATTCCAACTTGCCCCTTGTTGCTCTGGTTCCTATGTCTTGTGATTGCGTCTTTTTCTAATTAGGCTGTGCCCAAAGACTGGGTGAATCGTTCAGTGCCTAGTGTAGTGCCTGTCACGAAATCCATACTCCACAGAACTGTGGACAGAGTCAGGGCTACTAAATGAGTTCTGGTCTCACTGTTTGTGAGTCTGTCTTATCACCAAGGACTTGGCAGAACTGAGCTTTCAAGTGGAATGTTTTGTAAAAATAATTGTAACTGACATTTTTGAGTACGTACTACGTTTCAGGCACCAAACATAGGTGCCATTATTCAGTGCTGGCTTTGTGGGTGTGTGACCAGTGCAGATGCACAGGACACCAGGCTCAGTAGGGGTCCCCATGTTTATACTGCTCTGTGGTCAACACCTTGAAATTTGTGTCTTATGAGTATGTACTGGTGGTTGTTGGAGCCTTAGCTCACGCATGGTCAACACCTCCTTCTGTTCCCACACCTCTCCAGAATGGGGAGGGGTCTCAGCCACCTGTTCCCCCACTTACCCAGCAAATGCTGCCATCCTGGGTGGAATCCTGGGAACAGGCAGGGTTGGGGTCAAGTACCTGAACCCTGCATGCCAAGTCATGGGGCAGGGCACTGAGCACCTGTGAGGGTTTATGTCGATCCATGAGACTCTCTGTTGTCTTAGGGACAACAACATTAAATGTCTAATGAAAAACACTATGACAGGTTGATAGACAAAGGAGGGAAAAGAAGGGGCTTTTTTTCCTTGTTTTTTTTTTTTTTTTTCAAAAAGGGCCTTGCATTTTCATTTTGCACAGGGGCTCTATGAATTATGTAGCCAGCCATGCTGTTATTTTTCTTATTTCAAGGATAAGGAAATCAGAGCCACTGAGAGTCTTACATGGTGATTCTGTGAAAATGAGAAAGACATCTTCTCTGGGCAGACAAATTATAACACACCATGTGAGGCACAAAATATACAATCATCTGTCTGTAATGACCCTGAGGAAATTGGGGATAAAACCTATGCAAGGTAACAGGGTTCCAGGAGAGTGCATCAATATTCACACCCATACATTCTGGCCTCAGGATCTGTGCTCCCAGATAATATGCTAGTTCCCCAATTTTGCCTGATGAAAAAAAAATATTTATCTAAGGTATCTTTGAAGATTCAAATTTCAAGGCTTTCCCAAATACTCTGGAAATCAGAATGTCTAGAAGAGAGGTCTGGAAAGCAAACTATATTTTAAGCAAGTACCACAGGTGTTTCTTACCATCTCAGAAGCCAGAGGAAATACTCTGACACTATACAAATTCTATAGCAACTGAGTCTTTAATTTGCGAAGGACACAACAAAAAAGTAAACAGCAGATCCTGACTGACAGCAATGTGATAGAGAAAAAATCCCAGCCAGAGGCAACATTATGTTCAAATTGACAACAAGTTTTGTGATTGTTGCTGTTGTTTTCAATGTACTCTATATTTACTTTATTTTTGACAAAAATCCCATCCTTATATCCATAACACAGTAATTTTGACCCAAATGGAAAGGAATTAGAAAAGGATGAGAGAGCTTCTCCTTCTGTCCATAATTGAGTTTTTGGTATGAAATTGGTCCTATCACCATTAAATACTAGAAAACTGGACAAAGTAAGTGAAATAACTATTTTCAGGAAAGTAAGACAGGTAGTGGTGGACTACGAATCCTAACATTTGAGATGAACCATGCTCTGATCCTGACAGTTTTCACGGAGGCATTTATCAGACCCTGACCAAGCGAACTAAACAGAACAAGCAGAATGTGTCCTGAGGAGACCAAGACTGGAGTTCAGAGAGGCTGAGGCAGCTTGCGTTTACGAGGAGGCATTCCAAGAAATTACAGAGAAATCAACATACGGGAACCAAGGAGTCTTTGGCTGATTCCAAATTGCACACATGTGATGTGAGTATTGTAAAAGGCAAGGCAAAGAATAGCTACTTGCAAAATAAAACCTGAACAACTACCAAAGGTCACAAAGAGGAGACTTTTGAGTTATAAACAACCAGAATAGAAGAAGCTTCATTGAACACCCAGATAATTCATTTAAGATGTCAAAAGACCATTGCTTACAGGTAGGATTACATTAGCCTTAGTATAAAGCCTGCTTTAGACATACCATAAAAGATACAGATGATGATAGATATAGATATAGATTAGATATAGATATAGATGACATAGATATAGATATAGATATAGATATAGATATAGATATGGATATAGATAGATATAAATAATATAAGCAAGTTTCAAAAGGAGCAAAATGATCTACAAGTAAAATTAACTGCTTGTTAAAACAAAACTCAGCATTCATTAAAAGAAAACACACTCAGGCATTAAACAGTGCAATAATTACTCTGTCCAGCACCTGATCAAAATTACTGACAATTAAGAAAGAAAAGTGACCCATTTTAATGAGAAAAATTAATTCACAGAATGTTACAAATCAACAGAAGCATACCTAGAAATACAGAGAGGATGAAATTAAGAGACAATTGCTTGAAAACAACTATTAGAAGTGTGTTTAAGGATTTAAAGGAAAACATGGACACAATGAGGAATTAAATGGAGACTGTAAATGATCCCAATGGATATTCCAATGTCAAAAGTACTATATCTGAAATTTAGAATTCACTGGAATTTAACTTGATTAGGTAAAGAATAAAAGATAAATACATCTAAAGACATAGCAATAAAGACTATCAAAACTGAAGCATTTAGAAAAAAAAAAAACACTCAAAAAATGTTATTAGAACTTCAATGTCTTTGAAAAGATACCAAGTGGCCTGTGTATGTGTGATTGGATTTCCAGAAGAGATGGGAGAAGGAAGCAAAAAAAAATATTTATAGAAATAACTAAATGATTTCTTCATTTTATGAAGAAGGAAAGCTAACAGATCAAAGTTTCTGAAGAAATCCCAAGAGAATATACACAAAGAAAGCCATCCCACAGTACGTCATTAAAAATGCTGGAAAGTGTTTAAGAGAAAATTCTTTAAAAGAACCAAACAACTAAGAAGGAAGAAAAGATGAGAATACCAACAGATTTATAATAAGATATTTGATAAGGACAAACAACACCAAAAACAAAATAAATTAACAAACAAACAAATCTTGTCAATCTAGAAATCTCGGTTCAATGAAAATATACTTTAAAAATGAAGGTAAAAATTATAGACTAAGAAAAACTAACTCCTTAACAGAAGAATTACACTACAAAAAATATTAAAGGTAATCCTGTATATTGAAGGAAAATAATTCCAGGTGGAAATTCATATTTAACACAAAAGAATACAATCTTCTAGAAATGGTAAATACGTGGGTGGATATGAAAGACATTTCCTCATTGCATATTTTTCAAAGATAATTGTTGAAAATTATAAAAATAACAACACTGTGGTATTTATAGCATACAGAGAGGTAAAATATATGACAAAAATAAGACAAAGAATGGGTAATATGGGAATATGCTGTTTTTGGTAACAGCTTTATTGAGATATAATTTACATAACATACAATTCACCTATATGAAGTGCACAATTCAATCCTTTTTAGTATATGCATACGGCTGTGCAAACTGCACCACAATCAATTTTTAAACATTTTCATTACCTCAAAAAGAAACGTACTTTGCAGTTACCCTCTTCCCCTCACCCAGCCCTAAGCAACCACTAATCTACTTTCTGCCCCCATGGATCTCCCTATTGTGGACTTTCACATGAGTGAAATCAGATAGTATGTTGCCTGTTTTGAGCAGTCTCGTTTCCTTAGAACAATGTTTTTGGGATTCATTCACGATGTAGCATGTATCAGTACTTCATTTATCTTTATCACCGAATATTCCATCGTCTAGATAGACCGCAGTTCGCTTATCCGTTCATCAGTCGACGGAAATTTGGCGTGCTCTGCTAAGAACGTTTCGTCTGTCTTACGCAAACGTATGTTTTCAATTCTTGTAGCTCTATAAGCATTGACACAACATATGCTAATTCTATGTTTGACCTTTTGGGGAACTGCCAGATTATTTTCCAAAGTAATTGTACCGTTTTACTTTCCTGCCAGGAACATATGACAGTTCCAAAGACTCCCTAACCTCATGAAATCTTGTTATTGTCTGTCTTCTTGATTTTAGCCATCTGATAGGTGTGAAGTGGTGTCTCAATGTAGTTTTGATTTGACTTTCTCTGATGGCTAATGACGTTGAACACCTTTTAATGTACTTAACAGTCATTTTTTAAGTTTTAAGGAATGCCTAGTCAGATCATTTGCCCATTTTTTAACTGAATTATTTCTCTTTTTATTATTGAGTAGTAAGCGTTCTTTTGGAGGTATATTTTTTTGATATCTTGGCATTGTACACGAAAGGGTATGGTGCTATTTGAAAATAAAATGAGATAAGTTAAAGATGCATATTGCAAACTACAGAGTAAACATAAAACGAAGCTGTATAGCTAGTAAGCCAATAAAAGAACCATCAAACATAATCAATTAGCTCAAAAGAAAGCATAAAAAGGGTAAACAATCAACAAAGTACATATGGAACAAACAGAAGGAAAAAGGAAGATGGCAGACTTCAACAACTTTGAACTTAAATTCAACTTTAAGGAGCACCTGGGTGGCTGGGTTGGTTAAGCGTCCGACTTGGATTCAGGTCTGGATCTCGCAGTTTGTGGGTTTGAGTCCTGAGCTGGGCTCCGTGCTGATTGCTCAGAGCCTGGAGCCTGCTTCAGATTCTGTGTCTCCCTCTCTTTCTGCCCCTCCCCCACATGCACTCTGTCTCTTTCTCTCAAAAATAAAAAACATTATAAAAATTTAAATAAATAAAACAAGATAATTAAGTCAACTTTTATGTTGATAAATATATTAAATGGAAAAGTTCTAAACGTTGCAATTGAGAGCTAAAGACTGATGGAATGCATAAAAACGATGCAAGAGTTAAATAGATATTGTCTAAAAGAACCATAATTTAGAAATAAAGCATTGGATAGACTAAAAGAAAAATGATTGAAAAGAATATTTAAACACTGACCACAGTAATACTGAAATGTATAAAAGTAGTCTCCAGGGAAAAAGAACATTCCCAGAGATCAAGCTAAAAGAGCAATTTCATAAAGGTGAGATAATAATAATCCTAAACTTGTATGCCCTGATAACAGAGCTTCAAAATGTATAAAGAAAAAACTGACAGAACTGCAAAGAAAAATAGACAAATCTATAATTATCATTGGATGGTCAATAATTCTCTATCACTAACCAGAAGAACTAGTAGAAAGAAGGGCTAAAAGACTTAAACTATACTATCAATCAACTTTCTAGAACATTCCACCTAACGATAACAGAATAAACATTCTTTTCAAGAGCACAAGAAAGTTTCATCCAGGTAGACCCTTTGGTAGGCCACACAAACATCTCAGAAAATATAAAAGTGCTGAAATCCTATGGAGCATTCTCTGACCATAAGGGAGATAATTAAAAATCAGTAACAGGTACAACCGGAAATGCACGAATACTTGAAAATCAAAGGACACACATTAAAAAATAGATGAAATAAAAAATTGCAAGGACTATTGGAAATATTTTAATTGAATTCAATTGAATGAAAATGCATTCTCACAGCACAGGTATTGATATTAGTAACAGAGGATGCTTACTTCTGACATGCAAAGAGGTTGTAAGTCATAATTCCCTTCCCTATAACAAGAAAGAACTGGAAAAACTGCAAATGAATGACTTTTCTTGGACCCATCAGAGAACTGAGGTTGCAGGGCAAAGTGCCACCCCCAAATTTAGAGTGACAGGAGAATTCAGAGACTCACAGCTGAGATCTACTTACCTTGAGCAGAAGCCACTGGAGCCATTAACTAGTAGAAACACTTACACAGTAATTTTGACAAATTGTTGGAAACTGAGTGTAGACTAGCATAAATACCAATTCTTAGGGGCTACGGTCTTAGGCCCCCACACTTTTGTGGCTTTTTACCTCCTTGAATTCCTCCAGGTTCTCATAGTCACGTGGCTCTGCTTGGAAAAGAGGACCAATAATCACTGTGAAATCTTTTGGGGAGGCATCCAGAACAAAGACTCTGCCCCAGGTGGAAAGACCTTGCCACAGCTTATCCCCCCTGGAGGAAGGATGCTCCTTTTACTTCAGGCTGATTCTTAGCAGATTAGCATAAAACCTCACGCTAACTGCCTGTTTACCTCAGTCCCTATTACCTGATACAGTATGTTCCATTTTCTGAAATTTTTTAAGTTCATTTATTTATTTTGAGAGAGACAGAGACAGCATGAGTGGGAGAGGGGCAGAAAGCGAGGGAGAGAGAGAGAGAGAGAGAGAGAGAGAGAGAGAGAGAATCCCAAGCAGGCTCCACACTGTCAGCACAGAGCCCCTGCGTGGGGCTCAAAACCACGAGACAGTGAGATCATGACCTGAGCCAAAATCAAGATTTGGGTGCTTAACCGACTGAGCCGCCCAGGTACCCATTTTCAACCCATCATGTTCCATTTTCAACCCCAAATTCAAAGCATGCTAACAGCAAGAAAAAACACAGTCTGAAGAAACAAAGTAAATGTCAGAACCCCACTCAGCTATAATTGAATTAGGATTGACAACAAGGAATTTAAAATAACTATGATTACTATGTTAAGGGTGAATGAAAACAAACAAACAAACGTTTAGTAGACAACATGCGAGAATAGATGGGTAATGTAAGCATAGAAATGGAAACTCCAAAGGAAAAATCCAAAGGAAATGCTAGAAATCAAAAACACTGTAACAGATATGAAAAAATCCCTTGGAGGGTTTATTGACAAGACATGGCTAAGGCACGATTCAGTGGGCTTGATCAATGATAACCTCACAAACCGAAATGCAAAGAGAAAACAAAGAGGGAAAAACCAGAAATCCAGAAACTGTGGGACAATTTCAAAAGGTATAATATATGCATAATTGGAACATGAGAGGAAGTGAAACAGAGTAGAATATTTGAAGTAATAATGTCTGGGAACTTTCCAAGATTAAAGACAGACACCAAAGCAAAGACTAAAACAAAGCACAGAGAACACAAAGCAGGATACATACAAAACAAAACAAAACAAAACAAAACAAAACAAAACCCCACCCAGGCAGATTACATTCAAATTCCAGAAAACCAAAGACAAAGAGAGAAATCTTGAAAGATGCCAGATGGAAGCAAACATCTTATGTATAGAAGGATAAAGTACAAATTTCAGTAGACTTCTTTTCAGAAAGCATGCAAGCAAGAAGACAGTAGAGTGAAGTATTTTAACTGTTTGGGAAGAAAACTCTAGAATTCTTTGTCTAATAGAAATATACTTTAAAAATGAAGCAGAAATAAAGAATTTCTCAGACAAATAAAAAATGAGGGGGGCACCTGGGTGGCTCCATTGGTTAAGTATCTGACTCTTGATCCCAGCTCCGGTCATAATCTCCTGGTTCATGGGATTGACCCCTTCATTGGGCTCTGAGCTGACAGCTGGGAGCCTGCTTGGGATTCTCTCTCTCCCTTTCTCTCTGCCCCTTCCCCACTTGTACACACAATTTCTCTCTCTCAAAATAAATAAATTCATTAAAAACAAAACAAAACAAAACAAACCTGAGGGAATTCATCACAAGCAGACTTGCCCTGTAAGAAATGTAAAGAAGTTCTTCAGGGAGGAGGAAAATGATATAGGTCAGAAACTTGGATGTACATAGTCCATTCAGGCTGTGTAACAAAATACCGCAGACTGGGTGCCTTATAGACAACAGAGATTTATTGCTCACAGTTCTGGAGGCTGGAAGGCTAGGATCAGGATGCCAGCATCATGGGCTCTGGATATTGGACAAATGGTGTTGCAACAATTGGATATCCGTGTGCAAAATAAGTGAATGAATGAATGAATGAATGAATGAATGAATAAAGGAACCTGTATGAATGAATGAATAAATAAAGGAACCTGTACAGACACCCAAATCTTCACAAAAACAAACTTGAATGAATTATAGATTTAAATATAGAATGAAAGGGGCTCCTGGGTGGCCCAGTCAGTTAAGCATCTGCCTCTTGATTTTGGCCCAGGTCATGATCTTAGGTCATAAGATCAAGCCCCCACATCAGGCTCCATGCTGAGTGTGGAGCCTACTTGGGATTCTCTCTCTCTCTCTCTCTCTCTCTCTCTCTCTCTTTCTGTCCCTCTCCACTGCTCATATTCAACTAATTAATTAATCAATTAGTGTTTAACTTAATTTTACTAAAAATTAAAAATTTCTCAGGGTTCCTGGCTGGCTCAGTCAGTTAAGCATCCAATGCTTGATTTTGGCTCATGTCATGATCTCACAGTTATAGGATCAAGCCTGGTGTTGAGCTCTGTGCTGAGCATGGACCCTGCTTGGAATTCTCTCTCTCCCCCTCTCTGCCTACACTCCCCTCAAAAGTAAATAAGTTAACGTTTTTAAAAATTTTTTAATTTCTCTATGAAATATATGGAGTAAAGTTACTCAGTTAAGAAACTACACAGTTAAGAAAATCATAAACAAGCCATAGAATGAGAAAAACTATTTGCAAAACACTTATCAGATAACAGATTTTTCTTCAAAATAGGCAAAAACACATAAAACTGAGCAATACGGAAAAGAATTAAAAATGGGCAAAAGATCTGAGCAGACAACTCACCAAAGAAATATACATATGGAAATTAAGCATATAAAAAGAAGTTCCACATTATTTGTCATCAAGGAATTGCTAATGAAAACAATAATGTGATGCCATTGCATACTAATTGGAATGGCTAAAATGGATCAAATAAAACTGATAAATACCAAATGCTGATGATACTGAGGAACAATAAGGACCTCATTAACTGCTGGTGGGAATGCAAAATGGGACAGCCACTTTGGAAGACTCTTTGGAAGTTTCTCACAAAAGTAAACATACTCAGGGCACCTGGGTGGCTCAGTGGGTTAAGCATCCAACTCTTGATTTCGGCTCAGGTCATGATCTCACTGTTCATGAGTTCGAAGCCCCTCATTGGGCTTTGCACTGATGGTGCAGGGCCTGCTTAGGATTCTGCCTTGCTTTCTGTGTCCCTCCCCTGCTTGCTCTCTATCTCTCTCAAAGTAAATAAAAATAAATAAAAATAAACTTAAAAAAAAAACCATACTCTTACCATATGATCTAGCAATCGTGCACCTAGGTATTTACTCAAGTGATTTGAAAACTTATGTCCATACAAAATCTGCACACAGAAGTTCATAATGCATAAACAAACTGGAAAAATTCACAAATGGAGTATTGTTCGGTGATAAAAAGAAAAGAGCTATCAAACCATGAAAAGACGTGGAGTAGTCTTAAATGCATGTTGCTAAGTGAACGTATCGGTCTGAAAAAGCTACATACTGCCTGGTTCAGTGATGTGATACTCTAGAAAAGCCAAATCTATAGCAATGATAAAAATATGAGTTGTTGCTGGGGTTTCTGGCGAGGGGAGTGTTGAGTAGTTTTCACTCACAAGGGAGTTTTCAGGGTAACAACATGATTCTACATGATACTTTAATCACGGATACATGGCACTATGCAATTTTCAAAACCCAGAGAACTTCACAGCACAAAGAGGGAACCTTGTAAACTTAAAAAATAATAATAATAAATTAGGAAGTCAGAGGATCCCAGGATGAAATGCAGACTGTGACAAGACAACACAACTGTATTGCAAATATGTGTAACAATCTTGATTGAAGGGATAGTGGGAAGGGCACTGACATAAGTAACTTTGGAAATGTGTGAAGTTTGTAAAACCAAAGGCAAAAGGAGGTGTACATAAGTGCTTACTCTAGTTATAAAGTTTTCCCTTGGAGACATGGGTTAAAATTCTGATACTGCTTATCCATGTAGAGTGAAACTGGACAAGTAAGTAAATGGGTGGCAGATGGAGGGATTTAGGTCTCTCATTGCTGTTGTTGGAGTCTTCAGATAAGCAAGGAAAGGAGGCTAGATCAACCCATGTCAAAATGGATTAGAGTTGGAGACATCAGTATGAACTCATGTTTAGCTTAATATCGATACAGATGGTTACATAGGGAAATATTTATATTTATGTGTGTATGTAATGGCTTGATGAGTATCTCCCCTAATCCTGAAAATGCGACCTTATTTGGAAATAGGGGCTTTGCAGACATAATTCACTAAGGATCTCATGATGAAATCATCCTGGATTTAGGATGAGTCCTAAATCCAGTGGCTGGTGTTTTTATAAGGAGAGAGGGCACAGAGAACAAGAGAAGGCAATGTGAAGACAGAGGCAGAGATTGAAATTGTGCTTCCACAAGCCGTAGGGTAGCCAAAGGCACCAGAAGCTGGAAGATACCAGGAAGAATGCTTCCCTACAGCCTTCAGGGGCAGGGTGACCCCACTGACACCTTAATTTTGGACTTCAAGCTTCCAGACCTATGAGAGAATAGATTTCTGTTGTTTTAAGCCACACATTTCGTGGTATTTTGTTATGACAACTCTTGGAAACTAATATAGTGTGTATATGCAAGTGTTAGTATATACACATATATATCCTTGCTCTGTCAGCGCGAGGTGGTGGTGGGGTGGCTAGATGCAACAGCATGCTAACAGCAACAAACACACGAATGCTTAGGTCTTGGTTCCTAATACCGTTCCCCAATAAAAAGAAGCAGAACTCCTGCAGGAATGGCTCATTCTAGGACAAGGATGAAAAATTTATAAGATGAGCCTAAAGCATCTTGCAGTGCCAGAAATTAAAGAAGTACTCAAAAATCTAAAAACCAAAGCAAACCAAACAAACAAAAAAACCCAACACATCGATGGAGGGAAAGGGACACTGGATCCAAATGAAGTAGCTCCCAATGGTCAGTGATGGAACAATTTGACAAACAAACAAGTAATTACCAGATTATAACGCAAGGTATAAAATAAATATCTCTGAGCCCATACTGATATAAAGAAAGGACTGATTGAGTGAATAAATGAATAAATGAATAGATAAATAAATAAATAAATAAATAAATAAATAAATAAATAAATGGAGGGAAAGAGAGAAATCTCCCTATTGGAGAATTCCAAATATTTATGCAGACAGTCTGTCTTCAAGGAGGTGGGACCTAGTTCCCTATCCTTAAGTGTGGGCTGTGCACAGAATGAAAACGGGGGAAAGAGTGACATCACAGTGGAGAAAGCTGGCAAACCCTACCTCAGCCAGGTGATCAAGATCAGTATCAGCAGTGGTAAGCCATGCTGATGGTAGGGACCCTTGGTGTAATGTGCTGAAGATGACCCTTCACCTCTGTGGTCTTCCTTCCAATAACACATAATTCCAGTCTAACCCCAAGGAAAACATCAGACAAATCCAAGTTGAGACAAGGTCTACAAAATACTTGACTGGCGTGCTTCAAAACTCTCAAGGTCATCAAAAACAAGGAAAGTCTGAGAAACTCACAGACAAGAGGAGCCTTAAGGAGACACAATGGCTAAATATGAAACGGTATCTTGGATGGGGTCCTGGAAGAAAGAAAAAGGGCATTAGGAAAAAATTAAGAACTCTGAATAAAGTATAGACTTAACTCATTAATTTTAACAAATGTATCATACTAATGTGAGATGTTAAAAATAAAGGAAACTGGGTACGGGATATATGGAGGAATCTATGCACTATCTTTACAATTTTTCTTCAAATTGCAAGCTGTTCTAAAATTTAAAGATTTATCTAAAAAATAAGTTATAAAAACATGCACTGTGCATCTATAGCAGCGTTCAGAGGAAAATGTGTAGCTTTAAATGCCCATATTTAAAATTTTTTTAACATTTATTCATTTTTGAGCAAAAGAGAGAAAGACAGAGTGCAAGTGGGGGAGGGGCAGAGAGTGAGGGGGAGACACAGAATCTGGAGCAGGCTCTAGGCTCTGCACTGTCAGCACAGAGCCCGATGCTGGGCTTGAACTCACAAACTGGGAGATCATGACTGAGCCAAAGTTGGACACTCAACCAACTGAGCCACCCAGGCACCCCTAAATGCCCATATATTTAAAAGTTTAAGATCAATGTAGCTGGAAAAAAAAGAGCCTATTAAACACACAGTATGTAGAATAAAGAAAAAAGAAATAAGAAAGAATAGGATAGGAAATATTAGAGAAAAATCAATGAAACCAAAATGTGTTTCCTTGAAAGAGCAATAAAATTGTACACTAATCAATAAACAAAAGAAAATATAAATTCTAAATGTAAACAATGAAAGCTACTATCCTCTTAAGAGATAATAAGGGAATAAACAAAGAATTTTATGAAAGAGTGCCAGTCTAGACTCCAGTAAGTGGGAAAATTACTTGAAAGTTACAAATTACCAGAATGGAGGCAAGAAGAGATAGGAATTTGAAATAGCAGTATATCTAATAAAGAAATTGACCTAATAACTAAAAATCTTCTTAAAAAAACTCTCAGATGACTTCATCAGTGAATTCTACCAAGTAGAGTCTAGGGAATAAATGATAGAATATCATTTAATATATAATATCTCCCAGAAAATAGGAAGTAACACTTCCCAACGCATTTTAAGAGATCAGCATTACCCTGATAATAAAATCAAGAACAGTAAAATCAGAAAAGAATACTACTAATTTTCTTCATGAATATAGACACAAAATTTTTTAACAAAATATTAGTAAACCTAATTCAGCAATATAGAGAAATATAATGCAGGATAACAAAGTAGCTTCATACCAAGAATACAAAGTTTTCTCAACATTCAGAAATCAGTGTGATTCATCACATTAAAAGAATAAAGATGAAAAATCGTAAAATTATCTTGATAAATACCGGAAAAATATTTGACAGAATTCAACACGCATTTATGTTAAAAGCCTCTAAGGAAAGTGGAAATTGAAAGAAACTTCCACAATACAATAAAGGATGTCTATAAACAACTTGTGGCTAAAGTCACTTGAACATTGATCATTCCTTGGTGAAGAAAAAAATGTTGGGGCACCTGGGTGGCTCAACCCATTAAGCATCTGATTTCATCTAAGGTCATGATCTTACCTCACGGCTCATGAGTTCGAGCCCCACATCAGGCTCTCTGCTGTCAACACAGGGCCTGCTTCGGATCTTCTGTCTCCCCCTCTCTCTCTGCCCCTCCCCTGCTTGTTCTCTCTCTCTCAAAATAAATAAACTTAAAAAAAATAGACAAAAATGTTAAACATGGTAATTTTCTTAATTAAGAAAAGAGACAGGCAACGAAGTTGATTTTGAAACTATTACCGATTAGCTGGCTGACATTAAAGCCAGAAAAATGAAATTACAATAAATTCCAGTTTGGGTATAAATAAAATTTTAAAACAGAAAGTAAGTTGGTTAGTTTTAAAAAATCTTTGAGTTTTTCAATATTTCCATTACTTTAGTGCTCTGGGGGGAAAAAAAACAAGAGTTAAAAAATGTGTTAGAAGAGATCATTGCTTCAGGTGATTCATTCTCTGGCACAGGTTCTTTTTTGGGTGTTTTCTTGCCCACATGCCCTGACCAGCCCTCAGGTGACTATTTAAGGAGCCCTTGCACTGCACCTCTCTCTGTGCCCCTCTATTCTCTCCCTCAGCTTCCTTGGCCTCTCTGGACCCCGCTTTGTGTCTTCAACTCAGGAGACCACTGAGCTCTGCCTGGGTTCCCCCTCCTTGCTGAACAGCCTGGAAATGGTCTCCTGGGATAATGGGATAATGATAGGACGCCCCTCCTTCACTCCCTGTCTCTCGCGGATCACCCTCCTTCCTTTCCTGATGCTCAGCACCCCGAGGCCTGCTCTGGCATCCATTCCAGGTGATTTCTCACCTGCTTCAGGTGTGAGGGTAAGCCCAGTCCTTGTTACTCCACAACCTTACTCTTGATATAATCAAATTTACTAAGATTTTGCTGAGTAATAGGTGCCTTTTGACTAAGAAATATATTTCCACCTAAAGAGCCTAAATGTCCATCAACTGATGAATGGATAAAGAAGCTGTGGTTTATATATACAGCGGAATACTACTTGGCAATGAGAAAGAAGGAAATCTGGCCTTTTGTAGCAATGTGGATGGAACTGGAGGGTATTATGCTAAATGAAAGAAGTCATACAGAGAAAGACAGATGCCATGTTTTCACTCTTATATGGATCCTGAGAAACTTAACAGAAGACCATGGGGGAGGGGAAGGGGAAAAAAAAGTTAGAGAGGGAGGGAGGCAAACGATAAGAGACTCTTAAAAACTGAGAATAAACTGAGGGTTGATGGGGGGTGGGAGGGAGGGGTAAGTGGGTGATGGGCATTGAGGAGGGCACCTGTTGGGATGAGCACTGGGTATTGTATGGAAACCAATCTGACAATAAATTTCATATTTTAAAAAAGAGAAAGAAATATATTTCCATCTAAGTCATTTCATTTATCTCACTTATTCTACCAGGAATTTCTATGTCTGGTGTGAAATAGATTGTTGTTTTTTTTTTTTTCTTTTGAGCGAGAGAAAGAGAGCACAAGCTCAAGTGAGAGAACAGGGGAGGGGCAGAGGGAGTGGGAGGGAGAGAATTTTAAGCAGGCTCGATGCTCCGTGTGGAGCCCGATGCAGGCCTTGACCTCACGACTGTGAGATCACTACCTGAGTCAAAATCAAGAGTCGGATGCTTACCCGACTGAGCTACCCCCGTGCCCCTGATGAAAGTAGATGTCTAATTTTGCAAGCAGGTTTTAGATTAAATACAACTGGATACCATTCTAGTTCTGCCTCTAGTTCTGCCACGTGACCCTGGGAAAAGTGTTTCCTTTCTCTAAGCCTCAGTGTTCCCGCCTGTAGAAAGGGCATAGGAGTAACACTCATGTCATGACGTTCTTATTTACATAAAGTGCTAGTGCTATCTGTCATCCCCTGAGCACAGTGCATGCTTCAAGCAGATGCTCAGAAGTGCGCTCAGGAGTGATGCTCTCTTTTCTACCCTCCTCCTAACAACATGAGTTATTTTCTGTGACTTATTTCTTATATGATCATTTGTTTAATGTTTGTCTTCTTAATACACTGTGAGATCCATTTTGTTTGGTTTTCTGATCCATCTTCAGAACAAAGAGCCCAGCCCACTGTAAGTCTCTCTATAAATATTTGTTGACGAGCTGGATGAGTACTTCCTCTTCCCACCCCCTAGCACTCATCTGTGTCAGCTAATGGATGCCTTGTTAATTCATGATTACTAAATACAGTCTTAGGTGTAGGACTGACATAATTTTATGCACAATTTCTGGAGGAATCAGCAAGGGCCAAAGTTATAAAGAAACTTCCAAAGTCCCTGACACAGAAAATACCCTAATACCACAGCTACTCTCTCACATGCACCACCCGTGGTATCTGAATGATCAAACACCATCTGTCCCCCGGGGATCCCTTCCCGATTCTAGAACTCAACAGAGTAGCAAGTCAAGTTACCTTGGCTAAGGTCTTCATGGGACTGAGTGTCGTAGCCATGTCTTTTAGGGAGACAGTTGTGTGTTTATTGCATCAGGGCGGCAGTGGGAAAAGTATAAAAGAAATATAAACTGGTTAACACTTCCCCTCATTCCACAGAGGCAGGATTATAGGAGTGCCCGAGCCCTCACTACCACATGGAAACCAGTCAATCCCAAATAAGGAGTAACTCAGAAATCAAGGAGAACATGGGGGATGATGGTAAATGTTTCTTTCATAGTTAAATATCAGCTACGAAGCTGGATTGGACTTCTGCCTATCTCTCAACACTAAACCAGAGAAAGAAATTTTTGAAAAAAGAGCGAGAGAGAAAGGCAAAACACCACCAACAGCGCTACTTTGGGCTTGGACTGGCTGTAGCATGAGTCATTAGTTTTCCCGAGGAATGATCAAGAGTGTCATTAGGATGCATTAAGCATCATCTAACGGGGCATGGGGAGTGCAGGGGGAGGACAGGCTCTCTCTGCTATTGCATAATCGATGCAGATTACTCCAACTTGCTCACCGAACAGCCTCAGCCCATTAGCGCCAGACCTGTCTCTCACATTCAGTGCTTCACCTCCTTCCTCACTCAGTTCCTTCCTCTGGGGATGGAGACCTATTCTCAGAGTGGAGAGGGAGCCCCAGGCTTCCCAGGGCAACCGCATCGTATTCCTGGGCGCTTCTGACTTAGGGACGATTGGGGGCGGGGGGAGGCAAAAGAGCACTGAAGGACCTTTCTAGCACTTATTTTACCAGCAAATTATTGGGGACCTGGATGTCAGGCTTGGCTTTCGCATCCGGCCGCCCCTTTCTTTCATCCTCCTGTTTAAATCCCGCCCCACAGCGCCCCCTGCCGTCCTCAAGCTGCCTAGTCCCTGCCACCCCTCAGCTCAGGCCCCTTGGCTCCCCCTCTCTCCCCCATCTCCCTATCTCATTTTCTGTCCCTTTAAATGAGGTCACCCTGACGGAATGAAGGACACGAGGCTCAGAAGAGGTCAGACATTAGCACTGCTCTAACTGCACTACTGCTGGAACTGGGCACACCCATCCATCACCGGCTCCACTACTCCATTAGGCCTCCCATGAAATATGCCCTCCTCTGAATCGCAGAGCCATACATCTCCCGGTCTAGACACCTTCCTGTTGTGTGAAGATCAATGCCGCTCGGTCATGCATCATGTGTCATCCAGTAGCCCTCACTCTAATAACCGTGTCTATTCTCTGGTCTGCAGTATAAATTATGGCACTGAGAAAGTACTATATTATTCAGCAACCTTGGTCACTAATGGATTATTGGGTTTATTGGTTGATAATGTGAGCTCCCTTTCTTTCTTGCTTGCTTCCCCCCCCCCCCTCCTTTTCCCATTTTTGGCTGAATCTCACTTTTACGTATTTCTTTCTATTTTTATGTTATTTGGCTCAGCTTTGAGTGATGGCTGTTTTCCACCTCTGTCAACATACTCCTGGATGAAACCCCTAAAATGACGGTCCTCTAAGAGAAGCCCAATTAGAAGGAATTCTCTATGGTCACCTATTAAATAATGGACCGCGTCCAGTGGCAATCGTCTAGGCTTCTATCTCCTGAGGTTTCGGTTAAGGTGTCTTTTTACTGAAGGGCAGTTTTTGAGATTCAAGTTCAGGATGGGCACGCAGGCTGGGGCTCAGTGTCACAGGCCTTGTCCCCCCTGTGTTTCTACACCTTTGATTACTTTCATCTGCTACTGCCAGGTGCTGACAGTTACTACCATAACACTGGCTCTCAGTGTTTCCTCCTTGGATAACGGGTAAGGGAGGCAGAGCTCAAGTAGACAGAAAGGAGGAAAACCCAATTCTAGCAAAAAATTCTGAACGCAAAAGTTGACCATCTGAGACATATTAGCTCAAGGTAAAGAGCTGGTTTTCAACTCTCCAGCTTTTTGAGGGCATTAAAACTCTATGTTAAAAAGTGGTAACATTTCATGAAAGAAGTTTTCACTCGAGAGCTGTCCACAGATAGGCTTGGCTTCCCAGAAAAAGAAAGAATTCCTTGTCACCAGAATTCGAGCAGAGGGCGGCCATATGCCAAGCATAGCATGAGCAGGACACTCACACATCTGAGGACAGGGTAGAGGAGATGGTGCTTCAAATCTCATCCAGATTTTGGGTTTGGTATTTGTATGGAAAGTGGCATTATTTTGATAAATAACTAAGGAGAAATCATCTTAAGTCATAATAAATACTGGGGAGATTAGGTCAACCATAGAGATCGTGAAGACCTCCTTTTGGCACATTACTTCATCTCTGGGCTACGGGAAGTCTACCTGGGAAATACTTGTCCTATCGCCAGTTTCCTTCATCTTCTGCTTGCTTGGGCTTGTGAACATGCCCACCAATTCTGAGTTAAGACTTGCGTGGCCTTCCCTCAAAACTTGAATGACCTGGCCGTATTTCCCAGGCTCACCTGAAGCCCGAGTCCCCTTGACAAACCCTTTTTCTGACCTCAGAGCTTTTTCTAGCCCTTTCAGTCCCCACCCCCCTCACCCTCCCCCCGCTGGGGTCTGAGGAGCCCAGGAACGGAGAGCTAGCTAAGGGCTCCACACCACGTCAGGGCCTGAGACCCTAGACGTGTTTGATTTTTATGTTGCTGGCCTTGTGTTTTTTGTTTGTTTGTTTGTTTGTTGTTTTTAGTACGCTTTTTTTTAAGAGCAGTTTTAGATTCACAGAAAATTTGAGCGGAAAGTACAGAGACTTCCCATTTACCTCCTTCCTCCCCCCCCACCCCTCTTTCCCCTATTATTAACTTCTTGTATTAGTTTGGTGCATCTGTCATGATTAATGAGCCAATATTGATACATTATTATTAAGCAGAGTGGATAGTTTACATTAGGTTTCACTCTGTGTTGTACATTCTATGGGTTTTGACAAATATATCAACTGACCATTACAGTGTAGCACATAATACCAAGAAGCACCATTTCTGGGTCATGTGGTAAGAGTCTGTTTAGTTTTGGAAGAAACCAACAAACTATCTCCCAAAGTGGCTGTTCATTTGCACTGCCACCAGCAGTGAACGAGGGTTCCCTTTGCTCCACATCCTTGCCAGCATTTGGTGTTATCACTGCTTTGGATTTTAGCCATTCTACTAGGTGTGCCGTGAGATCACATTGTCATTTTTAATTTGCAGTTTCCTAATGATGTATGATGCTGAGTGTGTTCTCATGGGCTTCCTTGTCATGGTTGTTTGTCTTTTTACGATCATGATCCACGTTACTACCCTTCTGATCAGGCCCAGGTCTTACCTTGGGGAAGCTAGCACATGAAGCTGAGAGAGGATGTTGGTGGGAGAGGGGCAGGGAGAGGACAAGGAAGAATGCACGGGTACCTAACACAGGCAGGACAACTCGATATGCCTTTTATTTAGTGTTCCTTTTTCAGTGTCACAACAACGCTGCTGGGGAGATAGTGCTATCCTCTTCTTATAAATCAGGAATCTTGGGGCGCCTGGGTGGTTCAATCGGTGAAGCGCCTGACCCTTGTTTTTGGATCAGGTCACGATCTCACGGTCCGTGAGTTCCAGCCCTGCACTGGGTTCTGTGCTAACGACGTGGAGTCCGCTTGGGATTCTCTCTTTCTCCCCCTCTCTCTCTGCCCTTCCCCTCTTGCTCTCTCTGTCTCTGTCTCTGTCTCTCTCGCTCTCAAAATAAATAAACTTAAAAAAATAATAATAAGTAAGTAATCTTAAGTTCAAGTTGAGTAGTTTACCTGAATTACAGTGTCTAAGTACTAAGGCTGGCCTTTGGACTCACGTTTATCTTTCTAGGCCCATCTGCCCTCCCCTATAAGCTGTGCTGCCCCAGCACATCTGTCCTCGCGTCCTTGCTTCCCCTCACACCCCCTTCAGGGTGCCGCAGGTGCCAGTGAGAAGGTGGCAGACGCAGACGGATGGTACAGAACCCGCAATGTGGGGCACACAGGGCCGGCAGATTCCCGCGCTGGAAGGGGGAAGGGAAGCCATTCAACCTGTAGCTTCTCTATCCCATCTCTGAGCAATTAGCCCCTAGAGCCTGGTCCAAAGGGCTCCGGGCTAGGGTGAAGGGGTAAGCTGGAAAAGAGCATTTTCCCCATGCTTTGCCCCACGCTCCTCCCCCAAGAAAGCCAGTGCTCAGGTAGAGTCCATGCTGCTGCCTTGCGTGGCCCAGCCCTCCAGGAACATGATGCCAGCCCACCCCCAATCAGCCCTGAAGTCACAGGGGCAAAATACCATTGCCCAAAGAAGAATCAACAGGGGCTGTCTTTGGTCGCCCAGGCACCCTCCTCAGCTGGAAAAGGAATGGTTTGGAAATACCCCAAAAGACTCCTGAAAGAGGAAGGCAGCCTGCCAGACTGGCCTGGGAACCAACCACAGCACCCAGTGCTCCCCAGGGAAGACCGTCTCCCCATTCGTTCCTGCTGCCTCATGGAGCCTGGCACTGATTTGTTGTTTTTGCTGACACTGTGTTTCCTTAATTAGAAGATGTCAGAGTTCCTCAGTCTGCAGCTTGGAGTTGGGATTTCCTAAAGAAGGACAGGTAGGCCTACCTGGTGGGAGGACCTCAGGGTGAGGGGAGGAAGAGAGGGGCCCTGAGGCGACACGTCCTAGGGGCCCACTCAGGCATCCCAGAGGTCTGATCGTGGTCCTCAGGCCTTTCCGTGCCTCGGCTTCCCCTCCTATAAAAGTCAGGAAACCAGCCCCACCTAAGTCCGCCTCCGGCTCTCCCACCAGAACCACACGTGTCACACTGCTTGCACTTCTCAGAGGTGACAAACAATGTCAGTGGAAACTACTTCCTACAGGGGAGCAATTTCTGTTTACATATGTGATGCCCACCCCCTGCTGAAATACCGGCCGCCCTGTGGCCTGGCTGGATTATCAGGAGAATGTCACAAGGTATGGTTTCCACCCTCTGCCAAGGCAACAGATTTGCCGCCTGCTCTGAGGACAAATCCTTTACCACAGGTAAGCCCTGGCATGGGTTCTTGGAGGGAAAGAAAAAAAAAAAAAAAGGAGGGGGTGGCTGGCCCTAAATCAGAGCCTGAGAAGCAGCGTTAAGCAATTAAAGCAAAACAACCTGGTTACAAGCTATGGAGTGATGGGTCAACACGAAACCTCTATATTCTCCTTAATCTCCGCCCCTGAAGGAAGCAAATGAACAGAATCATGTTCCAGTAGAAGCATAGGAGAAATCGATGACAAAGTGTCCCTGCTACACTTAAGCCACAAAACAAACTAGGCATCTAGTCCTGAAACAGCGCTGCTGGAGGAGGTCCGGGAAAAACCAGGGCCAGAGAGTGACGCTCCCTTTCACACACCCGTGCCACCTGCTTCTAAGGGGGCCAGAGCTGTAGCTCCCCCTCGCAGAGCCCCGAGATGACTACAAGGAGAAAAGAGGTGTAGCTGTCGGGGCTCTGTCGCAGGATTCCTCAGCAGCTGTCTGCTCCGGCAGACGGAAGCAGACAGGATGGACAATGGGCTGGCAGGAGCTGTGGGCTGCACCCCTTCCTCTGAGACATACCTCACCCCACCTCTCCTGCCCCCTTGCGAGGCACGGTTTGAGGGTCCTTTAGTCCCACCTGCCGCCGGGTGCATCTGTCTTGCCTCCTCACCACCCATCTCCCAACACCGCCCTTCACGTGCATCAACGACTGGGGGGCAGAAACCAAGCAGGCCTTGGAAGAAGACAGATGAAGCTTTAGGGAACCAAGGGCCTGACCAGACAATGTGGGTTCCTCAGTACATTCTACACTACTCAGGAATGAGCTAGACTCATGGAATTAGGAGCATGTGGTAGAAAGGAGCTGGACCTGGGGAGAATGAACAGTAACTCTGGGTGGGGGCAGGGTGGGTAAGTGAGGGGATGAAGGGATGAAATCCACTTGGAGGGTGTATGTTTTTTATTAATGTCTCCAAAGGAAGGGAGCAAATTCATCTACGGAACGAGCCTCTTCACCTTCAACCTGACAGGTTGTACTTGACCATGTGGTCCACCCAGCTCGCCTTGGCCCACAATGTGGCCTACATGACACACGTGAGGTATTGACTGCAGCGCTAGGAAGGAAGAAAAATGAGCCACCTCCACTCCTCCCGCCTCCACCCAGAGCACAGTTTTTTCAGGCCCGCACGCAGTCAGTTCACATCTACACCAGAAAGCCAGGGGCAAACTATTCACTGAGCACTCTGGGTTCAAAACCCTGGTTCTAAACATTCCCAGCTTCGTTCCAGATCACATTTTCCCTTTAATTGAACTTTCTCAGGGCGACTGGGTGGCTCAGTCGGTTCAGCATCCGACTTCAGCTCAGCTCATGATCGCGCGGTTTGTGGGTTCGAGCCCCGCGTGGGGCTCTGTGCTGACAGCTCGGAGCCGGGAGCCTGCTTCGGATTCTGTGTCTCCCTCTCTCTCTGCCCCTCCCCTGCTCGTGCTCTGTCTCTCTCTCTCTCTCCCACTCTGAAAAATAAATAAACATTTAAAAATATTAATTGAACTCTCTCTCCTACAAATTCCCACACTAAAAGGTGCTATTTCTGCCATGTGTCTCAGAGAAAAAGAGTCAGGCCACTGGATGGACAAAAGTGTGTGTTGGGTTCATATCTCCCGCGGACTTCATGTTGTCCCCTTTGCCAGGTTACCGTCAATACCCCAGGACTAAATAAATAATAGAAGTAAATAATATTTGGGTAAGTCCTAAGCCTAAAATAGTAAATGCATGCACACACACACACACACACACACACACACACACACAAAACCTCTTCTTCCAGAAGAGAACATAATAATAAAGACAGGTATTTCAAGAAAACTATCCTGGCAACCTTGCAGCCTTAGGTTATAAAATGAATCAGGAATGTAAACTGGAGGTGTGATTGCCTCTGAGAGGTATGTTGTACAACCAAACACTTAGTCTTGTCATCCATTCCTGTCCCCGAGTTAGACAGACTCATGGTGCTCTGGAAAGCATGGAATTCTGGAAGCTCTGGCCAAGGCTGGCCTGGATTCCAATCCCAGATCTTATCATTACTAATTGTGTTCCCTTGGGCAAAAACCTCGAAGACCTTCAGCTTCCACAATTGTGAAACAAGGATAGCAATGTCTACAATTAAGCTATAATGCTAAATAGATGGTTGTTGTGGGGATAATAATGTTAATTATCACTATCATCATTAATAGCATCATTGTCTGCTATGACACTCTTTCAAACGAGAGACAAGGAGCCTCGCGATTGAGATTTTAAAGAAATGGCACAGAAAATAGAATCTCTTCTCAGAGCTTGGACTTGCCTCCGTTCAGTCCCAGCTCTCGGAAATAAACCCCAGGATGGGAGGAATGAGAGCCCCATAAAGAATGTTAATAAACAGAACTACAATTGCAAAATTCACACAAATTAGACCAAAAAATGCAAAAAGACATAGAAATACAGAGGATCTCCCTTAGTCAATGCTGCCAAAAATGCTATTATGTATTCACCCAACTGGAGTTCCTTCTAACAAACTGCCACTGAGCATATGGCTACCTTGGGCATTTTTTCATTATCCCAGAGTGTGTCTGCAGTCCCATGTCGGTAAACTCCATCTGTATCTCTGTCAATGGAAGAAATTTCCATCAGGAAATATCAGCAGGAATCAGGGGAAAGACCTTTCCAATTTACTGAGATCGAAGGAAGTGACTGCAGGGTTCCCCCTCTCCCGCCTCCTCTTTTCCCCAACCCCAGCCAAAAAATGTCTTGTTTTCCTTCCCAAAGATTATCCCATCACCCTCCACTGCCTGCTCAGGGGGAGTCTCTGGATGGTCCCCAGGCACGTGGTGCTCCACATGATGGACAAGCTGTATTCTGGGTCACCGAGGCCCTTCCACTCCCACGTGACCGGAATAAAGGGCAGAGCAGGTAAAAACGGACCCCTCCGCCTCGTGGAAAGTGACCCAAGGGAACGCACGAGAAATTGCTCTGCATGTGTAGTTGTTGCAGCCGGTGTCATTTTAACCTCTTCATTCTGCATAGCACCCATTGGGGACAAAATTGGAGCAGGTCTGAACATCAAAGGCAGCAATGGCTATGCCTCTGCGGGCAGGGCAGGCACGCTTGCTTGGGGGGTGGGCTCCTGGGCCAGGCAGGTGGGGCGAGAGAGATAACAGGAATGCCATCTTGAGCTCACTCCTGTGTGCCGCTCAGTCTGCCCACTGATATGTCGGCTGCATTGTTGAATGGTGTGACCCTTGCGCCCATGCTGCTTCCTCTAATATTCTAACTATAGACTTAAACAACCAACATGTCAACCGACCAGCTCAAAGTCAAGTATTGAATAGACGCTACTTTTAGAAAATAGACTCGGAATGCAGAACTGCCTCCCTCCCGGCTCCCCTCACTCTCTATACACCGAACAGGCGGAGAGTGGGGACAGAGGCCAAATGGATTGTATATCGACATTTCCGGAGATGGTTTCTCTGTATACACATATGTCAATTTATATGATGTATTTATTTTAAAATTTACTTACAGGCGGATTTGTATGAAGGATCTACTTAAGACCCCAATTAACCATGTCAGCATTACAGCTTTCCATCTACCTGAGAAAAATGCTGCGGAAAAACTCTCACCATTTTAACAACCCCATTAATAACACAGGCCTCATTTGGGTAGTATTTGCGAAGAGAGTCTCATTGATTAAAGGCCCTCCAACCAATTATCTTTGGACTTCATAGAACCCATGAGTAAGTGAAAACTGATTGCAATTCTCTCTGAGCCAATACAACGGAAAGAAGACACTTGGAGTTGGCTTTTGCAAGCTTATCTCTTTGAAAAATATGGAGCCCGGAGACAAAGTGACCTAGTCAGTGACAGTGCGCATTTATGTATCACATTGGTAAGTTCCCAGCGACAAACGATGTCACAGGGGTCAGCCCCCACCTTGGGCGGCGTCTAGCCTATGGATGGGGGTGGAAGGCAGGAAGAACATCAAACCAAACCACAGTGAAGACACAGCTTCTGCTATCAGCTCAGCCTGCACAGAGGCACAGACTGGAACACTGACTCAAAGCAGAACCTATCTTTTTTCCCCACTCCCTCCGCCATTTTGGCTGAATAACGTGAAACCGGTCTACCTACCTAGCTACCCATCTATGTACCTGCCCTATCTATAAGATGATAGATATAAATGCATTTCATTTTTATTTGTTCAAATCCTGCTCCCTTTATGAGGTCTGGCTGTCCTGTTTTGGAAATAACTTCACCTTCCTCTGAACAACCCCAGTACCCTCTGTCTGCAGCCTTTGATACATGAATTTATCTTTCTATCTTATGTTACATTCGCTGATATTCATGTCTTACTTCCGTCGGTAGAATATACCATTTCTTGAGGATAAAGATCTGTATTCCTTCTCTCTGTCTCACTCTCTCTCCACAGCACCTAATTTTGTTTATCTAGAAGGTGCCCAATAAATGGTGAATGAATGATGGATGAATAAATAACTTAGACTACATAAATACAAGGTTTCACTTATAATATGGAAAAACCCATGTTCCATTCATTCAGGTAAGATGTGCGGTCTGATAGAGAGAGGTTGGCCGGGGCGTGCGTGGAAAAACAAGTATCAGGAGCTCAGAGAGAAGAAACTGCAAAATTCCAAGCTCTCTTCTATCTGCAGATTCCCCTTCTCCTGAAATTACTTCTTGCCACAATGATATAAGGCTCACCCTGCTCACTGGGATACACAATCCATCTTCAGAAGCCCGTAGTCACAGGAAACAGGGGAGAGGAGGAAAAACAATTCCCAAGTACATTTCACCGTTGGTTTTGATCCCCGGCCAAGGCCTTCCACCTGCAGAGATCTCCCAACTATCACATTCCTACTGCTCTGGCCGATAACGAAGATAATTGTTTCATCCACTTTGTCAAAGCTGAAATGAAAAGAGGGCAAAGCAAAATGATGCCGTCGTAAATCACGGGGCTGAGACAGGAAAAGAGGGACAAGATAGCGACTTCATTAAGGGTTATGTATTGTGCCATTAAGTTGGCGGGGGGTCACCTTTCATGTCACACTGGCCTCCGTGATGCATTGCCAGCTCTTCTTTCCAATAAAATTAAACGGAGATGTAAAACTGATTAGGGCCATGTTTGCTTCAGCCCGTGGCAAAGGGAATGGTACAGGGAATAATTGATATAAGATTGCAACTGATGCATAATGGCAGCAATTTCTCTTCCTGGTCATTTCATTGCTGACCTTGCCCATTAAAATAAGCCCAGCTGCCTCAGAGAAAGAGATGCTTCATTTCCCATCACCCTACAACCCTACGGCAGCCCCGGTCCCCCTGACCACTGGCCCTCACCAAAACAACAGAACTAGAAATTCTGTGAGCTAGAGTTTGGGGGAGGGGGGCAGGTAGCTGGTTTACACGGTTATGCATCATGGAGCCTCGATGCCAATGTTAACACTTGTCTGAAGTCCTTGACTTCCCAACGGGCTGCAGGCAATTCTCCACCAGCTTTTAGACACCGCCATGCTGAAAACCAGATTGTTGGCCTGCTCGGTCTGAGCCTCAGACTCACAACACCAGGACTCCTCTGTGTGTTCTCTGTCACTGCTGAGATACTGAAGCTGCTATAGACTTAAGATGGACTGACTTTATCTTCGCAATCCCAAATTCTGTGTTATGAATGCTTTATGAACTCAACAATGTAGACAACCTCCATGGGACCGAACTCTACCCATCGGTCAGTCAACAAACCATTATTGGGGTCCATTAGGCACCAGGCACTGTGCTATAAACACTGAGAAAAGGGTGGTGAGCCAGGCAGCCATGCTCCTGCCTTCACAGGGCTCACAGTCAGGTGGTACTTTCGAATGGACTAATGGCAATAGTTCCCCTTGGGTTGAATGTTTACCGTGAGGCAAGCGTGTTCTGTGTAATTTACATATATTAACTCACGAGATCTTCGTAACAACAAGAGAACAGTTTTTACTTTATCTTCATTTTACAGATGAAGAAACAAGGGAATACAGAGGCTACATACTATGCCCTGGGGCACATGGGGGCATAAGTACTGGAAGCAGGATTTCAGATGCTGTGAGCTGAAGCCAGGATCGAAGCCGGAAGGAAAATACCTTCTTACTATTTCCCGTTTTTTCTCTAGCCTCGCCCCACCCCTACCAAGTCGCTGGTATGTTTTATTCAGCCTTGAGAAGAAAGAATATGTCTTTATCAAATGGAACTCCCTGCTCGGTTTCTGTGATCCTACAGATTAGGACTGCCAATGAAACAATGCCATTTCTATCCCAGTTAATAAGCATTTTATATCTAGGATCCTATAGGGTTTTCTTTCTATTTATTTCACTTGATGGCTGAAGTTGGGATGTTGTGGCACATATAGGAAAATGGGCAATGCTTATCTCTCCAGCACTCAAGCTGTATATCCAAACCTACTGTTGGGATCAAGATGATGGCAAGTAGTAGAGAAAAAAATACTGGCAAAAGGGGCCTCAGGAAACAGCTTCAGCCATGGCTGTGATCTTCCCGGCGTTACTGGCTGCCTCCATAGTCTCAGCCTAGCAGAAGGGGAGGAGACAGCAGGATTCTATGATTCTCTCGCCATTGTCTTGAGCCAACGAAACACACATGAAAAACACACAATGTTTTTGTCTTGAGGCAATGAAAAACACACATAGCAATGAAACACACATGTCAATATGACTTCATTTTCATATTCACTAATACACATATGACCTCATTGTCCCAGCAACCTCCCCAAGCAGGGGAGCGAGATCTCTTTTTCCCAGACTCATTTACCAGGCTTTTGCAACCTTGATCTCTCTGTTTATCTGTCTGTCTGTCTTTGCTGCACCACTTCCTCAACTCTGATGGGGTCCAGGAATTGCAGCAACTCTGAGTGGGAAGACTGAAAGTGACAAACAACAGACCCTCTGCCAAAAAAAAGTGATTAGACCAGAAATGGACTAAGTTAAACCAGACTAGTTCCACCTACCACATCTAACCATGACCCTACACCTCAGGAAGGAGGCAAAGGCTTTGTATAAAGGAAGACGGCGACGGTGCACATTCCCCACTTGATGACTCAGGCAATGTGGAATGAGAGACCCCAGCCACCCACCCACAAACAACAGATGAAAAACACACGCTAAGCAAGTAGAGGCCTGTCATTTCACTCCTCCTCTTCCTCTCCTGCCCACCCCCTCCGTCTCCTGTGCTGAACCCCAGGTCCCTTTGCCGGACAGCCCAGTGGTCAACTTTGTCAATGTCGGTGAGGAAAGCAAGACGTGACGCCTGCCGCAATGGGACACCACTGGATGTGAACTTCCCTGTGGCTCCGGTTTCTCCACACCCGGAGACAGCGAGAGGAAAACCTTTTCTTCGCCTCAGCCACTTCAGTAAATAATTTTTCATTTACACGGCACATCATAGCTTACACAGCCCTGCAGTCATTAAGGATGGATGATCCCTGTGACACTTTCACGAGGTGAGTGCCGTGATTCCCACTTTCCAAACGAGAAAACCCAGGCTCAGGAGGTACCCGAGGCCGTTCGGCACTTAGGTCACAGAGCTGCCCTGGAGGGATGAAGAGAATTCCCATTACCCTAGGGGAGAAAAAGCAAATTTGCCGAAATGCAGTTTGTGCGGTAGCAATCATGTGACACCAGCTTCCCCGACCCTGTAACTGGCCAAGGAGACAGGCGCGAGCCTCTACCTCTCACCCCCGCCCCACACCTGCCTTCAATGTTCTCAGGAAGCTGGGACCTGGCTGTCCTTCTTTCTGTGCAGGCTGGCAGGACCCACCTGAGGCAGCCCCCGACGGCAATGCCCACGGCCAGAAGCTGCTGGGGGCCAATGGCTTCCACTACTCCCTTAGAAGAAATAAGATGAGTGGGAGACACCAATTGTTAATATCCTCATTAAGGAAATAGTAATTATCCTTACCTTGAATCAGGTCCTGCACAAAGCAGGTGGGGACTGGGCTCACGGACTCACTTTTCTTGGAGCAGTGGTGCCAAAGGATGGCGGCCAGGCTTCCCCTGTCTCTCTACTCCAGTCCAATTGATACATGTGTGAACAAAGGGTGGCCTCGTGGCAAAAAAGACAAAAACAAAAACAAAACAACAACAAAACAACAACAACAACAAACAGTTTAAGGAAGAAAATAGTAAGAAAATGCCTAAAATTGGAGAATTCATCTGAACAAAACAGATGGGAGTTTCATGACAAGCAATGCCTTAAAGGAAAACAAACTTTTATTATTCAGTCAACAAACACAAGCTTTTACTCCTAGCAATGTTCTAGGCTGGAGGGAATGGAAAGGTGACTGAGATGCTCCTCTTGTCCTGAAAGAGTCCTACTCAGTGTCCCTTGACACCTGCCGGGAGAGAGTTACTGTACCTCCGTCGTGAGCAGACGCCTGCCCCGTGCCTCCTTGTGAGAGCTGGGGCCAGAAAGAATGTGGAGAAACAACTGGAATCTTCACAAGGCCTTTCTCACCAGTATTCCCTGAGCCAACATGGTGCCCAATCCTGGGCCTTCTCCGGGGCCTTGTTTAATTTGCCTAAAATGATCGTGATCCATGAGGCCAGAGTCGTACCTGAAACCAGGCGTTGCATTATCCAGCTGTGTGCTGTCCACAGGCCACCTCTCCTCCCCAGCCCTCAGTTTCCCCTCAGGGCTGGACCTCGATCAAGGGTTTCAGGTTACATTCCGAATTGCCCTAAGATTCTGTTGAGGCACAGCAACACCCACCACGGCTTGTGAGCAGGCTGAGGGGTGGCCTCCGAACCTCCCAGACACTCACTCTGTTCGTCACCCTGGCTAGAGTGTGGCTTGCATTTGGAGAAAGGGATTTTTTTTTTTTTTTTTTTTTTTTTTTGGGTAACACTGAAACAACTTTTGAAAACCACTGAGGAGGTTATCTGAGGTACTTTCCAGCACCTAGCTTTTGTGACATGATTATTTTCTGTGATTAAATGTTGACATATAGGATTCACTCTAACGGCCAGTCAGATCTCTCCAAACTTCCCTTACCTTCTTCCTGGGAGTGTCCTTCAAGGAAAATAGCAGAGGCAAGCCTTTCAGCCTCCCGGGCCATGTAATTAACCACTATTTACCCATTTGGCAAATATTTACTAAGTAACTACTATGTGCCCCTGCACCAAGCCCGGTGCCAGCTATTGAGTTAGCTTCCTCCCAGGAATTGGGTGATGAGGAAACTCCCCACGGCCTGGACTTCAGGTCAGACTGACCCAGGCTCCAGCTCTGGCTCATTATCGCTGTAACCACAGGAGGTGGCTCAACTCTTTCCGAACCTTAGTGTCTTTAAAAATAACGTTGTGACATTATTGCTAAAAGTACAGCATGGAGTGTGTGAAAACACTTAACACATAGTAAGTGCTCACAGAATGTCAATGATTAGTGCTTTTATTGAGTTGAATGGCTCATTGTCTCTCACCTGACACCAAAGTTACCCTCCCCTCCATCCTTTCCTTCTACCAGAGGGATCTTGCTTCATCCCCTGATTTCCTATTCATGCTTTAAGGCAAAATTCAAATGCCATCTTCCCTGTGAAGATTTTCTTAATTCTCAGAAGCAGAAGGAAGTTTCCATATCCCAGTGCATACTTCTATTTTCCCAAGGTAGCCCTTAATGCCTTGTATTCATTCATTATTCAACAAATATTTGTCCAGTGACAACCAGGTGCCAACCCTGTCCTTACATGCACTCAATTGCTTGCTTGCAAATCCCTCCACACCCAGAGAATTGGGGAGAGCAGGATCCCTAAAGCATTTAGCGTCCCAAGGGGTTCATCCAAGGTGCTTACTATGAGGTTTCTCAAAGAATGGCTAACAGGTGAATCTGTAGCTATGCTTAGATCTCAGATCGACCGGATTGGAGGTCCAAGAGCCTTCTTCAAAACGTGGGCTGAGAATCCACAAAGAGAGGCTGGCGGAATCGTGGGTTGACTCTCACAATCTGTCTGCTGTATCACCCCAGCCCTCGGCTCTGTGCTCTCTACTACCTATATCTGCCGTTAGAAACCAAGGCAAAAATAAGGGAAAAGCAGAAAAGAGAAAAGAAGACACGGCTGTATTGTAAAAGTTAATAAAATGTTTAAAGTCGAAAATTCAACGACTGCTAGAGGCCCATGGAGACTTAGAGAACCCTGGGAAAACATCACATACACACACTTGGGCCCTGTGGCCACCTCAGCCGCTTGGATCAGGCCCATGGACAAGCCCTCAGGAGAGGCTGCGGCTCCAGACTTTTTCCAAGAGGATATTAGCAAGGATTTATGTTTCTGCTCAAGCCCCTCTCACCTTGTAGCATTTGGAAAAGACGTCAGAGGAGCCAGCCCAGGCCACAAGGGAATAGCAGCAAAAGTGGGGAAGGAACAAAGAGAGCTCACTGACAGGCGACAGGCCTTCTCCCAGGAGGGCTTCCTCCTCTCATGCTCCTCTGCCATTTATGGCAGAGCCAAGGAACAAAAGAAACGCGAATGGATTAAATGGCTGAAGTGTTAAAATCGCAGAATCACATCATCAGCTTGTGGCCTTGTCCAGAAGTTGGTGCTTATAGGCAGAGACATAGGGAGAGCATCCAGCGGGATCATGAGGCTGGTGCAGGCCCCAGGTCAAAGGTCAGCTCTTTCCGAGGGCTACGGTCCACAGGGAAGTATGCACACACGTTGCTGGTGGTCGTGGGTGTCCACAGTCCTGTAGACCCGTGCAGCCAGACTACTGTTCCAGGTTTGCTAGGTTTCCAGAGTCCTTCTTAGCTGAATGACACCTGGTGGTGAGTTAGGGAGAGCCAAAAAGGGGAAGAGGGATAAACCCAACGTTCCCAAGGTGGCTTGAAGCTGAGCAAACCCGGAACCCCCAGAGCAGCTCCCCTTTGCCCAAGAGAGATGTCTTAGAAGAGCAGCCATCGAGTGTGACATTGGAGAGCCGTTCTGAGTGTGCAGAGGAGTGGGTGCAAAGAGCTCTGTACCCATGCTTTCTAAGGGGAAGCGCTGCTCAGCAGAAGATTCTTGCCAAATCCTTCAAATCAGGGATGGCATCCGTACTTCTCATCCAGCCAGAGCCAGTGCTACACAGGGACTTGAATGAATGAATGAATGAATGAGTGAATGAGTGGGTAGATGCATGAAATCAGAGTGAAAGATGTTCTGGTAAAAAGCATGAGGGCAGGGGTGTTTGGGTGGCTCAGTCAGTTAAGCAGCCAACTCTGGCTCGAGTCACGATGTCACAGTTCATGAGTTCGAGCCCCTGGTTGGGCTCTGTGCTGACAGCTCGGAGCCTGGAGCCTGCTTCGGATTCTGTGTCTCCCTCTCTCTCTGCCCCTCCCCGACTCATGCTCTGTCTCTCTCTCTCAAAACTAAATAAACATAAAAAAAATTAAAAAAAAAAAAACAAAACATGACTGCTGAGTAGGGAATGGAGAAAATGGGAGGTAGAAGGAGCCAGAGGAGCTGGATCCCCTGAGCTGAAATGGTACATTTACAGTCACTTACTGATTTGCAAGACCCCTGGGCGCTCAAGAGACCTAAGACAGGCCTGTCTTCAGGGAGCATCAGACCCGCAGCAGAGGGACAACACGTATACAAATCATGGTGAACAGAAACAGCGGTCACAGCACAGATAAAACGCTAGCAAGGGGACCCCAGTAAAGGAACAGCTCGGGACAGAATGTAGGCATCAGCAGGAAATCTCCCCCAGTTGTGAGGGCTTTTTGATTTCAGGCTCCAGCAGCAGGGCAAGGAGGTGCAATGAAGATCAGCCATCCCCGTGGCCCCGGCAAGAAGCCTTCTTCCCCTCAGGCTGCAGGAGGGGAGCTGGAACCTGCCGTTTCCCCCATCAGTCCGCCTCTCCCTGGGCTCCCCTCGCCCGTCTGTCGACTCAGAGAGAGCCGGGCAGGGATAGTAGAGGGATTTTTCTTAATGTCTTTCTATAGATGAGTTAATGTAAAGGCTTTCCAACATAAGCATGTTTTTCTGTTCCTTCTCTCTGACCTTGGCATTTTCTTTCTCCATTCCAGGCTCAGTGCTGTCCTGTGGCCAGGTTTGCCTCTCATTTGTCAATGTTATTATTGAATTTTCAAATGCCAGTAGTACACATAAATCAATGGCTTTCTTCTCCCTACTGGCATCTCCCTGCCACATGTGGTCATTCATTTTTTTAATAAGTCCTCCTCTCCTTTCACCCATTTATAAAAATGCATCTTGTTCCCTCACCACCGTCCATCACTCGGGGAGCCTGGCTATTTGTTGCCCCTGAGTGCTTATTCATCAACGTTTTCAAAAGCAAAATCACTCTTCGCCTCCTGCTCTTATTGTGCCATCAATCTTGACCAGGAGATCAATAAACTTCGCTTCTGCAATTTCCACCCCCCCCCCCCAACTTTCCTGAGCTGACTCTCTCCAAAGTGCAGTCTTTTTATTTACATTTTTAACTGATCATCAGCAGAGGGGGGACGGTGGTGTCAGGGAGGCGAAGGGCTTTCATTTGCTCCCGAGGCAGCAATAACCATCCATGCATCGGTCATTTAACACGGTAACCCAGCGAAATTGATACTCGACTCTTCCCTGCCCGGGGTCCACCCGCATAAATCATAACCTGGGGAAACAAACAAAAGCCCTGCCTGAGCAGTGTGTCTTGTAGGCAGGCGACAGGGGACTAGGTGGAGGGAGTCACCCGCCCCAGCCTCACTGGAGGAGAGGCACACTGGTTTCCAGGAATTTCTTAGCATCATTTTATACGTGTTAAGGGACAATTAAAATGGAAGGATCTAAAGGGGTGAGAAAAGGGCAGAAAGCTGAATTTAAAATGGGCAGACGTATCAGACCAGGCTGACGAAGGGGCCTTGACTTGACTGGCCCATTGAATTTCCTCTAAGTTTGTAGACTCACCAAGCTCCTCGGGCTCCTGCCCGCTCTGTTCACGCTTGTATGGAAATAACGATCCTCAAATTTGAGGGCCGCATGGGGGCAAGGGAGCTGTTTGGGAAGTCAGAGGCTATTTTTGACCCCACTCTAAAAAGACTTCCTCAAGTCTTAATTAAAACAGGTAAGGGGCGGGGGGGTGCGCCTGGGTCACTCAGTAGGTTAAGCGTCGGACTCTTGGTTTCAGCTCATGATCTCACATGATCATGATCTCACGATCTTGAGCCTTCTACTGGGCTCTACGCTGACAACGTGGAGCCTGCCTGGGATTCTCTCTCTCTCTGCCCCTTCCCCATTCACACTGTCTCTGTCTCTCTCAAAATAAATAACTAAACTTAAAAAAAATTTTTTTAACACACGTAAGATAAGGATTACACAACCCAATATTCAATGAAGACTCAAGCATGGTGTCCATCCTGCGTTGGTTTTCCCACTGCTGTTTCAACTATCAGTCTGCCCTGGGGCTTCTGGGGAATGTGGCTAGTGGGCCTCATCAGGAAGCTTGCAAGGTAACCACTGAGATCTATACGGTGTTCACAGGGCCCTTCCTCCTGCACCTAGTTTCTGGGCCTAATGAGGAATAGCACGGGCTAAAGGAAGTTGGAGAAGAGAATTTCTACTCTTCATGTCTGCTCTGATTCAGTGCTTTCCACACACTATCACGTGAATCCTGAAAACAGCTTGCCAGGTAAGTTTTGTGTCCATCTTTCAAGGACAGGACAGGTCAATGGCTATTACTTAGCTACTGGCCCAAGCCGTGAAATTTGAATACAGATCTGTGACTTCAAACCCAGGCCTTTGCAGTACCTAATACTAACCGAGTCCCCAGGGGTCATCTGACTCTCCAAGGGACGACCTCAACGGGGCACTTTGGGGACCACCTGCGTGTGATCACAGGGCTGGTTCGCAGAAAGTGCAGGGTCCCTGAGGACAGCAGTCCCTGGGGCCCAGCATCTAGGACCCAGCAGGGCTACCGGAGAGAGCAATTTATCGGATGCCAGACGTCGAACCCCACGCTGAGGTGGGGTGGGCATTGTTCTTGGGGAAGCCCTTCCCCTTTCTGAGCCTTAGCCTCAGCCTCAGCCTCAGGAAGAGGACTTGATAACGCCTCACATCTCTTCGAGATGAGAAATTTCTGTAATTCTTTCAGTGCTTTCCCTGGGATCCTCCGGGCCAGCCAGCAGCCTGCGATACACGGTGCCGACCAGAATGTGGTACCGCTAGAAACCAAGTCCTAACTCTTCTGCTCCGCGGGATCCAAGGGGCCTAGTGATCAGATTTTGTAACGGGCACTTGACAAGTGAGTGCTGACTTCTTCCTTCAGTCTCCTCAGCTATAATAGGGGAACAATAAGTTTGGTGAAGGCCCTGATTTGGGGGCTTTAGATTTGTGAATTCGGGGTTGTTGTTGTTATTGTTGTTTAATTTCTGGGAGCAGTAAAATTTTAAAATAAAAATCTGCAACAGATAAAATCCTCTGCACCTCATGTCACATTGTCAACTTCCTATTTGGCGACATCTAAACCCTGAAATGACTACCATAGGCTTTTACCCTGATGTCACAAGGAAAGGACCTTTTAACTCCCCAAAGTTTAAAAAGAATATAATTCACTGTGGACAGGCTCCAGTACCACAGATTACTCTGTGGAACCACCGAAACAGCCTATCCACCTACCAAAAAAGACATATTGTCCCTGAGGAGAAAGACTGGGTAGTAGTGATTACACTACCCACTGATGAGCCCCATCTATGCAGTGTGGACAGCTTGGTAATTGAATACATGTGCATTGACCAGTGTTCCTTTTTTTATTGTTATGTGCCTAAATTTCCATCCCTTCGATGAGAGTATGCATTCCGTAAGTAGTGGGGTCCTTTCGTACCTTGGGTTTTCCCTCCCCAAGTGGAATTAGTCTGGCTACTTGGGCTGTGCCTATCTGAGATCTGAGGGTGAGCTCATTCCCATGGCTGAACTGAGACAGATGGTAAGAGCGAGCTGAGGTGGAAGTAAGTGATGGGCTCTTGGGGTCACGTCCATGGAACCAATGGGATGTACGGGGCAGCCAGATCCAGAGCTCTGGGCACAGCCCCTGGAAGCTTGCTCAGCCACTTCCTGGTCACCCTGGAGCCCACAGCTGCAGAACGTCTAGACACAGCTGGGGGGGTGGGGAGGGGTAAGGTGGGGGGGGTTGGCGGCGCTGAGGGCCCTGGAGAAAATAGAGGTTCTGACCAGAGAATTCTAGAAACACCACCGCCTGTCCCTTGCTCACCTCGTGAGGGTGACGTAACAATAAACAAGGCTTTCAAACAATTAATGCAGGCTCCAAAATGGCTGACCTTAGCGAACACAGTGGAAGATGCTGGCTCATCAGCTCTGTGGTGTTCTAAGTTAAGCCCAGAAAAGGCACTATACAAATACACAACTTTGCCTGAACGCTCTCCAAGCCGTCAATCTCAGGGCTGCTCCAGGGCCGGGCACCAGGCTTATGTAACTTCAACTGTTTTGCTAATAGGCCAGAAATAAACAATGAGTGGCTGGTCATTTTTAAAAGCCAGCTCCCCTGCAAGGGGAAGGGAGGCGAAGCCAAGGGGCTGAGGGAGGAAGTGCCTGCCAAGTTAATAAATACAACCCCAAATCTCCAACATTTTGTGGTTTGACACTTAATTGATTAACTAATTTGAGGCAACAAGATTTAGTGTTCCTGCAGATTAGTGTCGAAGGGGTAATTATAGCGAAAGCTCCCCTCTCTGAAGAGCGTGGCGGCGGCAACTCCACACGGGCCAAACCTGCATTAAAGCCCACATATTGCAGCCGATAGACACAAAAGGTTTTTTGGAACACGTCCCTCTTCGGCTCTGCGTGCTGGGATTGCTCTGGAAAGGTCATTTGGCGCCTTATCAGCATAGACAAAATCCCCTGCCTGTAATGTATGTGTTTATTCTCAAATTAAATATATTAATGTATTATTTGTTCTTAAAATGTCATGGAATAGATAGCGAGCTTAGCCCTCCTGGCAGACCTTTGAAGCTTAAAGAGTAATGTAATAATAGTACATTAATCCATAGGCCGTTCAGTCATCTCCCGGCGGAGGTCCCAGGCGCTGGTACATACGCTCCACAACACGGGATTTGCTGCCCGTGATTGTTAAGAGTCTGTTTCTTGAACAAGGGGAGGCTTCGTGGAGGGGGCTCTGCGGAAGCCGGAAAGGCACGGCCCCTGCATTACTTAGGGGGAGTAGTCAGTCCTACCTTGGACTTGTAAACCGGCAGTGGCCTCCATACCCCGGGGGTTACAAAGAATTTCAGGGAAATTGGAGAGTAAGCGTTCAGGAAAGGGAACTCTATTTTTCTGTCCATCGCCTCTGGCCAAGTCTTCCTAGGAAATGGTTTCCGGGCATGTCTGAATGTGCCCCCCGCCCCTAGCTCAGGGAGAGCCCCAGGAGTGGTAAATGCAACCACAGTTGCTGCAAGCACACACAGTGCGTAGGTGGGGACTTGAGGCAATGGGTGCTGCCAGCTGCCCGTTGACGGGTGTGGGGGGAAGGAGGGTGGAGGAGACTTCTAAACCCACCCACACCCACATGTGCTCCAGCAAACAAACAAACAAACATACGAGAAAGAAGTTCGGCTTAAGTACTGCTGAAGCGATTTCACTTACATCCTTAGCCCACTCTGGTCTACTTAGTTCTGGCATTCGTGGCCCCAGGCCTACTGGACATTGGACTTGATTCTGGTTTCATCCCAGCTCCCGCCTAATCCAAGCCTGGTATCTCTCTTTATGTATCTGCCTCCAGCCCTGACCTTGGCCTCTTGGCTTGTTTTTTCATGAGTGCTCCTGGCTAAATACTGCTCTTCCTTCCTTCTCTAGTTTAACTATCAGCCGTATCCACAGTATAGTTGTGTTCCTTAGATGGGGCTCCCTGAAAAGTGACTCTGAGATGCATGTACTTATAGGCTGTGGTCTCTGGATGTCTCCAGAGACAAGGAGGTCAGGAAGGCATGATTGGATAGAGGGAAAAACTGATCCACAGTTAAGGTCTCAACCAGTCCTGGAGCTCTGGATCTTGGACGACCCTTGAGAATTGTGCCAAACTGAGGCAAAGAAACCAGGCCTTTCTATTGCTGCACTAGTGAGTCATTAGTTACCCCCCGCCCTGGAGAAGGCGTGACTTTGGGCCAAGCAGTTCCTTGCTGCCCAGGGTAATTCTCAGGGACTACGCACCCACCGCTGTGAGCTGTCAGCAGCTGTGCTCCAGCAGCTGAGGGATGGATGCATTGGGCCTGAGGGAGGGCACTTCCTGGGAGAAGCTTCTCGGCATTCGCTACATGTGGTGATCCGTTGGGTCTCTCTGGACTATGCTTTCACCCTTTCTTGAGAAATTCACCTCCTTTCTATGCTAACCAACGGGTCCAGCCTTCTGCTGCCCTCTAGTGGCTACACATCCAACTACCCCGACCCAAATGGCCCAGTGTGGGTCCCCATTGACCACTGTGTCCTGCGAGTTGGTGAGCGCCAAGCTCTTCTCGCAAGAAAGTTGGCACTAGCAAGACACTGAAATGTTACTGGCACCAAATAAAAAGTGTCATTTTACACTTTTTTGTCCTTCTACTCTGTCTGCCACTAGGCCTTCACTTGCTTCACTCTGGAGGGCTTTGTGGGCTTTAAGCAGCTTCTGATTAAAATAAAAATACCCCTAAGACTCTTGGCAACATCTTCCATTATTAAATCACTCTTTGGTAGTATTCATTGAAAGCAAGGTCTCTCAGGGAATAGAATGTGAGATACAAGGGAAGGATGAAATATAGACATTCACCATCTCGGTATTGCCAAGAGCTGCCCAAGCCCACGGGATGACATTCCTTGCTTTGTGAGCTATGGGAATACAGTTCCTCAGGATAGAAGGAGTGCGAGGTTTGGAGTTCCTGGATCTTGCCTCCCAAGTCCTGACTCTGCCGTTCACTATGTAGTATTGACTGAATCACTTATCTAGGATCAGTTTCTGCATCTGCAAAATATGATCATGCCAACCCAACAAGTTGTTTGCAAGAGATTAAATTAGATACACATGTCACAGGACTTTGCAAAGCATTGTGTCATTGCTAGTTTCTGCCAGAGACCAATTTTATGAGGTTTTCTGATGCACCCCACAAGGTTCCACGTTCATTGAATACTACAGATCCAAAACCATTATTCTAGTCGCTCTCCTCCAGTGAGGAGAAAAAAAAAAAATGATTTTTTGACAGCAGTGATTAAAATGCCTGAAGAACAAACAGTTATGAAGATAACTGAGTAGAAAGATACAAACTTTACAATGAGCCTTACCATATCTTTGTATATTCACAAAGTTACTTCCTGGTACAGAGGCAAGAGGGAGTGATTTGGGGACCGGTGGGGTGTTCTACCGGATTCCGGCAAGTAAGTCAGCTGGAGCTGGAACCAGTGCACTCACATCAGAGAGGCTCGCTCTCCTCGGCATTTGCTTCCGAAATGGAAGGCCAACGGCACTTTTACTCTTTTTAATGCAGGAGAGATTCTAGAACACAACTGAATCATCAGACTACTGAGACATATTGAGAGAATGTTTTCAATCAATAATGGATTTCAAACAAGTGAAGTCAGTGATCAAATTAGGTGCTAAGAACTGGGTGTCTGGAGGCAGAGTCATTATTGAGACTTCCTAAGGAAAAACCAAAGCCACAGTGGCATTATCTCTCTCTGACAGAGTCAAGACACTAAGGACATATGGTAACCCCCATACATCATCTTCGTAAGAAATTTTGTAAATTAATTTCTAAACTACCTCTCGAGTTTTTGAATGCATGTATAAACTTATATGTCCGCACATACATGTACACTACCTCACATATATCATATATATGCTGAATACTTAACTGATAGCAACATACGTTAGGAGTGCAGGCAAGAATCAGGGAGCGGGTAGAAAAATACCTCAGTGAAACTAAAATACATATCACAGAATCAAGCTTTTAATGGGACTACATGGTGTCTTACTTGGTCTAGATATTAGAAAGTTGGAGGGAAAATACAGTGAAAAGCAAACAAGAAACTGACAAATATGTGTGTACATGTACACGCGCATGCGTGTATGTGACAGAAAGGAAGAGAGAGAGAGAGACCCCAGAGTGCTACTTTTACTGAAGAAATGAAGAAATAGCTTACAGCTAGAACTGAGGTGCACATCTTGTACAGAAATGAATGAAAGACTAAATGCTGAAAGCCGTCTGCCCCAAAGTCCACTCTATGGTCATTGAGGTTCTTAGAATTCCCCAGGATAAGCAGTCACAGAGGTGGAGCAGACCCAGGAAATGGCATTATTCGTTGAGAGATAAGAAGCCATTTTTGTTGATTTCACAGATCATGGAGTCAGACTACTTGGGTTTGCCTTCCTAGGCATCGTCTACATTTCAGT
The DNA here is from genome assembly GCF_046562875.1 of Panthera onca. Lineage (NCBI taxonomy): Eukaryota > Metazoa > Chordata > Mammalia > Carnivora > Felidae > Panthera > Panthera onca. Next base: position 159,583,136 of record NC_138342.1, read on the forward strand.
TTTCTTTCACAGCCAATGGGAAGTTATGTGGGCACGTGTCAAGTATCTTGAGACAATGGTGAAAGGCACTATCTTAATGGATTATCTCCTTTCTAATGTTGAGAGCATGGGGACCACCTGGAACACCAGAGTTTCCATCTGCATGGCAATAAGCAAAGCTGATTGTTGTAAAAGGTTCTGGGGGACATCCGCCCATGTTTCCCCTCGTCACCTCCACAGCTGTGGGGACTCCAGGGGGCTGGACTGAACTCCAGCGGGTGCGGGCCAACTGGAAAGTGGGCCTTATTAAAAACCAGAGAACAGAGCAGCATTATAAGAGGGGAAAAAAATGATAATGTTTTCTTTTTCCCTTTAGCAGGCCTTTCTGAACCTGGAGTCTGCATAATAATAGAGACTCCAGGGTAATCTAAACCAAGGGCGATCATCCAAGTCACCTTGCCAGCCAAGCTTGAAAAAGAGCTGTCCAGAAATAGCAAGATGGCAGCGCCATAGCTGGCAGTGAGCAAGTCTGCGTGATGGCCCAGGGTGGGAGAGGAGTCCTTCCCTCCATAACCCTTGTTCGTGGAACCATAAAGGTCACAGAGAAAACAGGATCCTTTCCTCCTGTTCCTGTAATGGTATTAGCAACGACTCTTTCTTACTCAATCGCACTCCCAAAGGATTTTCAATAAACTTTTTATGTGCCATAACTGTTACATTAAATAAAGCTGAAAGTATTGAGTAAACCGACTGTAAATCACTTTAGATGCCTTGGAATTACATTAAGTGTGAGAATTATGGATCTTTTGCTGCTTGCAGAAACAGAGAAACGACAGAGCCAGGGAGTTTTATGCTGCCAGCCTTTTGAAGATTTTTTTAATTATTTCTTTATGCGCCACGACAGCCATCTCTCGTAAATGACTTGTTCAGGGGAAAAGTGGGAGTGAGGAGGAACAGGGGGACAAGTTGGGGGTGCAAGGAACACAGAGAGAGCCCTGGCTCTTCTCTTCTTTTGGTCACTACAGGCTTCCACTTTTCTTTCTTTCTTTTTTTTTTTCGATTTTTCAGGTTTGTACATTTTTAATTAAATGGAGACAGACGTGGTCCAAACAGATTTTGCAGGGTGCATGTGCGCGGTTGCGAACATGTTCTTTTCCTGGATTTCCAAGGCCTTTTCCATTCAAGTCTCACGGCTGTTATTCTTATGAAGTTAAAACCCCTGCTTTTATGGCATTCGTGTTCAACAGTCTTCCCAAGGCCCCTACAGGGTCAGATCTGTGTTTTAAAAGGACTTGTCAGACTCATGAAAGCAGAGGAAGTTTGGAGAGCTTGTTGATAAAAACAGAAACCTCTCACACTGATATTCCCCAGCACCCCTTTTGATGTCAAAGCAGGTTTGGTTTTGTTTGGAAAAAACTGTTAAGGCTGCTGTCCAACTGGCCTGAGTGGTTTCTCCCAATGACCAGCTCCAGCGACAAGATTATAATCCAGGGCTTGTGACATCAAGGACTATTGCTGTAGTAATCAACGTGGTGTCGGGAACTTAGAGGCAACTTCCTGTCAGGAAGCGCAGAGGCTAAAAGAAGTCATCGTACCTCCAGGCCAGAAGTAGGTGTGGCTGATGAATCATTCATGGAAATTCACACAAAGACTAGAGGAGGGGTGTACAGAGAAGTCTGAATTTACACTCCCAGATTTAACAGTATGAAGCATTAGAAGCCAGAGGATGACAGAACACGAGGCTAACCTACAACTAATTATCTCACCTGGACTGCTAAAGACCATGTTAATATCGTGTAACCTGTTACTTAAAAAATTAACAGATAAAAACCTCTGCTTCAGCCAGTTAATTGATAGGCACTTATTAGGAATGAGGATGATACTCCCACGATCCGGTCTTATAATCTGTCAGCGGGACAAGATAGCCACACATTCGGTAATGGAGAACAGCTGGAAAGGCTACATTGGAGGTGAGGAGTGGGGATCCTAAGTCATCACGGTGGTAGGAAATTTGGAGAGGGAGACCAGAGAGGGAGCAGAAGTACTTGTAGGTGATGCCGAGTCTGCGCTCAAAGGATGGACTGTAGTGCAGTTGGGGGAAGAGCGTTCTGGGCAGCGGAGGAATCCTGTGCACGACCACAGGACGGTGTGAGACACAGCCAGGGGAAGGAATGGGGCCAATATGGTGGAGCCGGTTGAGGGTGTGCCTGGGGCAGGTCCCATAAGCCTAAATGAATGGGGCTTCCTACAGCAGAAACAATCTTCTATCACAACCTCGCCACTGACCATGGCACCATTTGCTCTAGCTTCAGGAGTGGCATCTGGCCCCAGAGGGAGGGTAAGGTGAAAGCCAAGGGTGCATGTGGGACAAGCTGAGAGGGAACGCAGTGCTAGGAGGTTGGAGAGCAAGGAGGTGAACAGAGGGGGTGACATTGCCCTCCAGGGTGTGCTCCACAGCCCATATCCCCCTGGAGGCTGTGCAGTGACACCCCAGTTAGGTCATGAAGAGTCATGTGCCTGGGAACCCCAAGACGTGGGGTTTGACTTTGACCTTGACACTGGTTGATTATGTGACTTTGAGCAAATTATTTCACCTCCCCTAGGCCCTCATCTAGGCACTGGATGATTTGGAAAGTCATTTCCAACACTGAATCCCCCCCGCCCCCCGCCCCCGGATGGCTACGGCCACTCTGCCTTGCTCTGTCCTTAAATAACAGGCCAGAGAGAGGATAGCAGAGCCCTCGTCTTCGGCTCTGTGAGCAAAGGCCACACTGAGGCCTACTAGCAAAATCCATCCATACTGAATCAGGGAAAGTGCTTCCTCATTGTGGTTTCTCCACTGCTCATCAGCTGGGCATGTGAGCTGCTTAATCCCCCAGAGCCTTGACTTCTACTCCTGTGAAATGGAGATGCGGACAATGGATGGAAGTGTGAGATGCGTGAGGATAGTCATCTCCAGTGGAGCACACAGTTTACTCACCTCCAGGGGCAGCGAGGGGTTGGGTGCAGGGAGGGCACTTACCGTAACTGGCTCTGAGGGGCCACAAAGCCTCCTCGCAGCTTCTGTCTATCCCCAGACGGTGCTCTCAAACCTGCCGAATTCTGAGCTACAAGGTAACTGTTAGCAACTTCATCACAAAGCGCACATGGATATGTTCACATTTCTAGGAACAAACGAATGAGTGAATACGAGCAAATTGATGATGGCTCCTTAAATGCGGTGGATTTGAGTCCGATACCCAATGCTGTCCACGCCCAGCACCCATAATTTCTCTTTAGGTGTGGAGACAACATATGTGAAAACTGGACACATACTTATTGGGGCTGACTCTGGGCCAGGCACTGAATTGGCTTTGGGGACAAAAGGGTGACAGTAACAGCGTGGGGTTACATTGAATCTGGAGTGATGGCTCCTGGATCATTTTAACACATTCATATACAACCATCACAGAGGATAACGAGGATAGCTGGAGGACAAGCCCAGGGAGGTGGGAGGGTGGTGACAGGGTGGCAGGACAGTGCAGCACAGGTAGTCAAGGAAAACCCCCGGGCAGGAGGCCACATCCAAGCTGAGATCTCAGTGATGAGCAGATAACATACCCAACAATCTAGTTGATATTTAGGTCCTCATCTCCCTTTCTAGGAAAGCATCCCAAATATTTGTTTTAGTTCTGTCGACTCTGTATATGAATAACATATTTCACATCCGGCTCTTACTTTAAATACGTTACGTAATAATTATAAGAAACAAAAACTATTTTTTTTCCCAGAGGAAGCATCTCTCTGGGCATCTCCACTTGCCCACAGGAGCACCCCCAAACCCCTCAGCTGTCTTAGAGAAGCAGTGGGAGGGGGAGAGCCAAGCCCTAACCCCCCAACAGGCAGTAAGCCTGGGCAAAACACCACACTTCGCTGAGCCACATTCTGATGAGGAAATCGTTAGCAGAAAAAACTCCCAATGGGAGCCTCTTCTGTTTTGCTGATCTTGTAAATCGTCTGCATTCAACGTGTCACAGGCATGTCTTACAATCCACAAGATAATGCCCAGATTTTGTAGTGCAAAAGCGTATTAACCTTTGTGTACTCTAGCAGGGTTCCCACAAAGAATGTCTGGTAAAAACTGCAGGGCTCATGGTAATTGCTTGCCATGTGGGTAAATGATCCAGTGCTGTGTGAAGATAAGGAGAAACTGCTGTAGGCAAATCACCTGGGTTTTATTATGCTCGCCCTAAAAAATAATTAGCATGGCCTATGAAATCATACTGTGAGGGGTTGCTGGTGCTTTTTCTTTCATTCGTTCGTTCTTTTTTTCGTTTTTCTTTTTTACAGAGGGAAACTATAACCTACCCAGCTTCTCTCCTTACAAGGCGATTTGGAGTGTGTGTGTACGTGTGTGTATGGGTGTGGGTGGGGAGGGGGTTCTGATAGTCAAAAAGAAATGAAAATGCTGAGGTTAAAGGAAACACCACGTCCAAAGTAACAAGGAGGACTTGGTATGGATATCCTGCGCCAACAGCTGTCCCACTCACCCGTTCCAAGCCAGGGCAAAGCCGTCCCCTCAACAGGCATGGGCTCTAGGCTGGGGATGCTTGGCCCCGCCCCCCTCCACTACCATTTGCCAGCAATGGCTCACATGAGTGAGGGCATTCTTCCCAACACTCCAGTCAGTTTTCCACTGACCAGAGCAGGGTCACCAGAGCTTCGGCAGGAGTCCTGAGGGTCCTGTGGGGAGCCTGTCACACTTCAGTCCCCTTGGGCTGGCCAGGGCCAGGAAGCCACCTGACAGGTCAGCATCCGGGCGCACTTCTTTTTGGAAGTAGGCACTGGAGAGTTAGAAAATATTTTTAATTAGTTCTTTTTCCAATCCAAAAAGGGGACATAATATGCATATTCTAAAGCATGAGCATAAGCTTTTAGAAGTTGATTTGTTCATTTTGAGAGAGAGACAGAGAGCAAGCTGGGGAAGGGCAGAGAGAGAGAATCCCAAGCAGGCTCTGCACTGTCAGCACAAAGCCCAACGTGGGGCTGGAACCCACAGACTGTGAGCTCATGACTGGAGCTGAAACCAGGAGATGGACGCTCAACGGACTGAGCCACCCAGGAACCCCTAATTTTTTTTTTAAGTAGGCTTCATGCCCAGCGTGGATCCCAACTCTCTCAATATCAGGCCTGAACTCACGACCCTGAGCTCAAGACCTGAGCTAAGATCTAGAGTCAGACGTTTGACTGAGCCACTCAGGTGCCCCTAAACATAATTTTTAATTAAGTAGAAATAACTTTTCTCCAAGATTCTACCCTTACAGAAACATTTTCCTTTTTAGGCACATAGATAGATTATCCCTGCAGGTCAGCAGGTTTGAGTTCAAAAACGTGATAAGTAAAAGTCATGTTTTGATTGTTCCCTAAAATGTCTGGACACAAAAATCTCAGGAGGAGAGAGTTGGCAAAGTAGCACAGAGTGTCCCGTCCTGCTGATTTTGCAGGGAAGGAAGGAAGCTGAACTTGGTTTCTAGCACAGCAGGAGTGTGAGGCAAGGGAGGTCTGTCAGTGCTCCTTGGGGTGGCCACAGGCCGGAACAGCATATTGTCCAAAACAATACCCAGAGCTGGCCAACTTCGAGTCCCTTAACACCCCTTGGCCTCAGATTCCTCACATGCCATGTGGCATAGTGATGTTTGACATTTTTATAGAGCACAGGAACTTGCAAAGTGTCTCCCCCACACTTTCCCCCACCTCTATTCCCTCTACTTGTTGCTTTCAAGCACCCCAGGAGATGATGTCAGTCAGCTCGGCTGCCATCACAAAATACCACAGATTGGCCCATGTCAACAACAGAAGTGCACTTTCTCCAGTTCTGGAAGCCAGAAGCCCAAGATCAAGGTGCCAGCCAGTCCTGGTGAGGGCTCCCTTCCTGGCTTGTAGACAACCACCTTTCTCCATGTCCTCATGTGGCCTTTCCACTGAGCATGCACAGAGAGAGCAAAAGATCTCTTCTCATTCTTCTTGAAAATCCACCAGCTTTATCACGTTAGGGTCCCCCTCTGCCACCTTAATGACCTCACTTAACCTTAATTACCCCCTAAAAGCTCTATAGCCAAATACAGTCACACTGGGAGCTATCCCTCTAACATAGGAATTGGGCGGGGAGAGGGGAGACAGAATTCAGTTTATAGCAGAGATTAATGTTCCTACTATTATCCCATTTTTCAAGATAAAGCCAAGTTCAGAATGGTTACCTGACTCACCAGAGATCAGCCAGCAAGAAGCTGGTGAAGCAGGGCCCGTGCTCAGCTCACTATACCACCGTGCTTTGTTCTAGCTCAACAATCACATGATCCTGAGTGGCCTCCAATGGTAAAAATTTGGCCACTTTGTCCTTTGGGCCAACGCAAAGCAGCCCCAGGTTACCTCTGTTCCAGCCCCAGGACAGCAAGGTGACAGGGCAGCTCAGTACTCCCCTCTCTCACAGCTGACCCCCTGTAGAGGCCCCCCCTCCTCACCTCCTCCCAGTGGGTGACCTGAGCTCCAGAGTTTGTCTTTATGGCTTCGAGCCTTCCCTCCATAACCCAGTGAGAGCATCTCTTCATGGCCGGGCTGATAATTTATTTAGTTTTGCTAAGTGTTCCCTTACAGGGAAAGGGAAAGGGGGAGGGGTGAAAAGGAAGATGAGTCGCTGTCTTTGAAAAGCCGACTCATAAATGTTCAGGTACGTTCCTTTTTCTGTCGGCTAAGCAGCTTTCCCAGCCAAAAAAATAATCACACTGCAAGCATCTACCAGGTCTTAAGAGAGCAGACGTATTTTATCTCTCCTTGGTGACGGCTCTGAGCAGCTAATGCTCTTGCATTTTAAGCTTGAATGGATTTTTGTCCAAGGCAGCTATAGTTTGTTGCTCCTCCTGTAAAGGTCTTTGTAGCCTTAGAAAACAATCTTTCAAGTAAGGTGAAGTCTTCTTCTGTCTCAGACACTTCACTGGGTGTGGAAGATACTATTATCTGGCTACCCAGAAGACATTCTCAAGAATCTGCTCCTTTGCCCTTGCCCAGCTTCCCCTGCAGACAGGGGTAGCCCCACGTCTCAGTTCTGACCAAAGGTGATGTCTGCTGGGCCATTATAGGAAAAGCAGAACTGTCTTAAAAAAGAGAACCTTATGAGGAGAAAGCCTGTTGCCTGATTTTGAGTATGGTTGGAATGCTTGGATGGCGGCAGCCATCTTGCAACTATAAGGAACCAAACACAAAAACGAAAAGCCATATTCTCAGCATGGCAGAGTAGAAAGAAAGAGCCTGGGTTTTTTGTTTTTGTTTTTTAATGACAAACTTACACTGCTGAATTAACTATGAGGCAGCTGTCTTTGGATCTCCCTGTTAAGTAAACAATAAATGTGTTTGTGTCATAAAGCCACTGTTAAATGGGATTCTGGTTACTAGAAGCCAAAAGTATTCCTAACTAATACGCTAGAGCACAGAATTGGTAACTGATGTCAGGGAGAGTTCACCTCAATAAAAAAAAAAAAAAAAAAAGAATTGATTCTTTTCGTGAGGAATCTAATGCCAGTTAGTGCCTGTAAGGGAAGCAGACAGCTCCTTACCCCTGGATCAAGACAAGGCAGCAGAACTCATCCTCTCTGGTCCATTTTGTGATGACATCAATAAAACTCTTGAACTGAATGGTTCTTTGGGATGACATCATCAGCTCACCTTGATGGGTTTTAGAAGGAAATTCCCGATGACCTTCATCATCATGTCTATTATAGGGCTGTTGCTGAGGATGTTATATCACAGCATCTTCTGTGTTGATGGTCTCGTATAATTCCTTTTCTGGTCTTAGTAATAGGAACGGTTGCTCCTCTGCCCAGCTGAAGAATATGGTTTATTGGGTCTCCAGTCATCAGGCCACCCTCACTGCTCTTCTGTTGGGCTATAGCTTAAACCCTGTAAGAGGAAATTCAATCTAAATTATTCTTCCAGGAGCCAGCTTTGGTTAAATGTGGGTGACACAGGTCTCTCAAGGCTGAACTGAGAACCTTCAACACATTTCAGTACCGAGGTGGCTGTAAGGAACATCTTCGGTGATGGTGACATTTTGAGTTAAAGTGGCAGGGTGCCAACAAGGAAGGAGACTGATTGCGCACGTCTCTTTGGGGAAGCAGGCAAGGGAAAGGCTTTCAGTGACAGAACACATGGAGATCCTCATTGTGCTCAGAAAGCACTGGGTGCTAGGAATGTGACCAGATGCTAGACAAGCGGACACCAGAGCACGTTCTGAGACTGGGTCTAGTAACTCCTCTTGCTGGGTTGGGCTCCAAAGTTGTCAGTTACCTGTGGCTCATTTGAATAACAGTAATGCTTTATTTGTCACCAGTATTTTCTTTGCGTTTGCTTTAGGTTCACCATAGGGCACATGGAAGAATTAGGGCCCCTCTGAGCTTTAGAACTGGGAGAACGCACTCACTTGACAGATGAGGAAACCGAAACCCAAGATAGGGAGGTGACTAAAATAGGGTGGCAGAGAGTCCACGTCCCTGACTCCCAGTCCAGTGTTCCTTCCACTGATGGGCTGGGCTGAAAAGTCTCACTGGAAACAAATTCATGAAGAGGGGGTGTTCTGAACACTTTCTCCACTCACCTCTCCAAGCCAGAGGCTATAGGCAGTGAAGGGTGCTCCCCCTTTATGGAGTGAAAGGCCTTCCTCTTCCCATTCTTCCCTACTCCCTAATGTCCTGTTTTTCAGCAATCCAGACTCTGTTAATGTCAAAAACGCTTCTCCCGTGTTGTCCCTGTTTTGTCCCATTGCTTTCTCGATGCATTATACGAAGGACATGGTGGGGGCACCTGGGTGGCTCAGTCATTAAGCTTCTGACTCTTGATTTTGGCTCAAGTCATGACGTTATGGTTGGTGAGATTGAGCCCCATGTGGGGTTCTGGACTGACAGCATGGAGCCTGCTTGGAATTCTCTCTCTCTCTCTCTCTCTCTCTCTCTCTCTCAAAATAAATAACTAAACTTCAAAAAATAAATAAATAAAGGTCAAGGAGACTGATAAGAATCACAAGATATCATATCCAAAAGACTACATTCCTGGTAGGGATAGGAAGGTTTCTTGATGACAGGAGAGAAAGTTTTTGCAGATATGACAAGCACTCTGTGCTCGCGGAACAAGGAAATGTTGCTGGAAGCAGTTTACCCAGAGACAAAGTTTTCATGCAATCAGTAATCCTCATGATAATCACTATAATAAGAGCAATATGCTTCCTTATAACTTCCTTATTAAATATTAACAAAAGGATCACTGAATAAGTCATCTGAATCAGGTCCGGGCTTCGTGGCCTCTCTCCTGCCGTATACAGCCTCTCCTCCTCCCAAATCCGCTGTCACGAGCAAGGGCACCAACATTCCCTCAGCTGCACATGCCATAAGCCTGGGGGTCATTGTGTTTCTGCCTTCTTCCTTCATTCCTTTCCCAATTTTGTTCCCGAAATGCCCTCCCTTCTCTTCTTCCAGTACCACCAGCCTACTTCAGGTGTTGATCAACTCCTATCTTGAGCCATTTCAGGGTCTTCTCCTGGTCTCCTGCTTTTGGGGATGTCTCCTTTTTCCTCCTCTGCTTGAAAGTCCTCGAGGGGCTTGCCATCCTCACGGTGAGACCAGCGATTCTCAAAATTCTCCACTAGGATGCCCCAAAGCCAGAGGGGTGTATACGAGTTGTCCCAGACAGAGGTGCACCCCATTTTTAGGAGCATACCATAAATCTTAGACTGGCATTTTACAATGGTACTTAAAAACTCCACCTTTCTTTCCAGACAGCATGGGTCTGCTTCTGGTACAAAGTATGACCATGAAGATAGTATAGGACCTATTGCTATGAGAGGGGCTTTAGGATTAACACCAAGGCAAGTATAATGAATAAATATCAAGTGAATAAAGATATCCCTACAACACCTTCTCCTAACAAAAGATACACAGAAGAAAAAAGTTGCAATCAGCACAGTGAATTAAATGTAAGAGAAGACCGTCCATCAAAGGCCACACAAAAATGCCACCAGCTACAGTGTCAACATGGACTTGCAGAGAAATTTATGGTTGGTCACAGAATGTTATGTCCCATACTCTCAACCAGCGTTAGAAACACATTTCCAGGGGCCGAGCCTGAATAGCTCAGTCGGTTAAGCGTCCGACTCTTGACTTTGGCTCAAGTCATGATCTCACGGTTCAGGAGGTCAATTCCCATATCGGGCTCTCTGCTGTCAGCACAGAGCCTGACTGCTTCAGATCTTCTGTCCCCCTTTCCCTCTACCCCTCCCCCACTCTCACATTCTCTCTCTCTCTCTCTCTCTCTCTCTCTCAAAAATAAATAAACATTTAAAAAAAACAGAAACACATTCTCTAAGAAGGTAGAGATGGGCTTAAATAGACTTGACTCTGTGGGCCAGTTTCAGAATGCAGGCACTGCACGGAAGAGAATGGCAAGGAACATCTCCAACCGCACAGGCCCCACCTGCAGACCTATTCTCTTCTTCTTTCCTACCAGCTCTTGTTCTTATTCCTTCCTCTACCTGTTTCTCCAATGCAACAGGAGAAAAAGCTCTGCTTGCCTGAGTGGCAGTCTAAAAGGAGCAGAAATGAAAGAGTTCTGGGCTAGATGGACACTGGGTCACATTCGTTCTGGACACGTTACTAAAAAAAAAGAGCCAGAAATAGCATCTGAACCTCCAGTTCCGCCAGAGAAACTGGTAGAGAAGAAAAAAGAACTTTCGGGGAAACTGACCCACCCTGGGAGACATCATGGTAAGAAGCGACCACTCAACTAGACCCTGGGTTTCGGCAAATGGATCCTCAGCTTCTACTGTAAAATAACAGCGAAGGCTCATGTGGCACTCGTTACATGCTATAACTTCTTCTGTGAGGTTCACACCTGCTAGAACAGTTAATCTGCCTAAAACCTTTTGAGGTTTTAAGGTTTTAAGAAACCCTGTTTCTTTATTATCCCTATTTTATAAATTGGGCGACTGAGGCACACGGATTTTTTTAAATAACTTACCCATGACCTCACAGTCAGTGGTGGATTCAAGATTCAAAGCCAAACTGTGCGGCTCCAGAATCTCTCCTCTTAACCAGTAGATAAATCTGTCTCTGAAAACGAGAAGCTTACATAGGGCCAAGTATACTCCATCAACCATATGTACTGGTAAACATTAAAAATAAATAAATAAATAAAACTACCGGAGAATAGAAAAATCATAGACCAGAGAGACCTGGAGGTTATTCTTAAAACTAATTACACAGTATAAACATAGTGGTTGTGAATTTGGTTTCAAGTGTTAATCAAATATACACAAACTGTTATTGACACAGATTTATATGACTAACAAATTAACAAACATGGGAAAGTGGGAAGGGGCAAGGGAAATAGAGCGCTGCATGCCTATTTTACTAGAAGAAGTCAGAAGCTATTTTTAGCTTCGATGAGTTTATTTGTGGACTCGACAAGTTTAAATGTGTACTTGATTACACTAACAACAACCAATATCCAAGACTCTTAACAAAATAACAATCAGTGTACAGAATCTGGAAAAGCAAGCTACACACAAAAAGCTTGCATAACCACAGAATCACAGAGAGCTATATAAAGAGAAAGTAGACAATTTTGCAATATTAGTTGCCCAGAGAATTTTGCAAACAGTCAAAAGTAGAATCTTCTATCTACAGTAATCTGTCTTAAAGGTTATCCCATGGGGGCTCCTGGGTGGCTCAGTCAATTGAGCGTCCACCTCTTGGTTTCGGCTCAGGTCATGATCTCATGGTTTGTGGGTTACAGCCCCATGTTGGGCTCTGCTGACAGGGCGAAGCCTGCCTTGGATTCTCTCTCTCCCTCTCCCTGCCCCTCCCCCTCCGACTCACACTCTTTCTCTCTCTCTCAAAATACATAAAAAACATTTTTAAAAAATCTTTTAAAGGTTATCCTATGAAAACTCCCCAAATTAGCTTCTTAAGAATTACACTACACGTGTATGCTCTGCTCCCCATTCAGTTGGACTGTTTGGTTCTCACTGCACAGATTTGCCCCATACCCAGGGCTCTCCGGGCGGGCAAGTTAGGAATGACCCATCCCTTCTGTTCTTCTGCTTTCTGCAGAATGAGTTCCCCCATCAAGTGCAAGCAGCTCTGGAGGTGAGGACCCTTGTAAAGCGGATTACAGCCAAGACATCTTGTTATTGACTCCCTCCTCTGATTCTAGGTATTATTGAGGGTTCCAGGGAATTTGGGAGAAGCGAAAGTAAACACCATGATCTGACTTCCCTTAAGCACACCTCCCACTTTTCATTTCTGAAATCAAGCTCCACGGCAAATCTAGTCAGTATCAGGAAGTGATTTTGGCTTCCAGGGAGAGAGGCCTCCAAATTACTAAAATAACAAAAACATGTTTATATAGCAGAAGAACACAAACAAAGAAATTAGCAAAGCAGCACAGATCAAAAAGCACAAAACTAGATAATAGAGTAAGGCGATACTATCGTAGAGAAATGATAGAAAAACAGCACAAACCCGAGGAGTATAATACTAGATAATAGAATGCGGAAACGCTCTTGATTACAAAAATGAGAAGTTACTCAGTTGGAGGAAAAAGAGTCTCAAGTCGATTTGAGTGACAAAATCTACTTAATTTGACATCTCTCAGTGCGTTCTTTGAGATTACAAAGACTCTCGCCTTCAGATATACAGGGTCTTTTCCAAATACACACGGCAACTTGAAGGGATGAGAAGTTGCCTGTTGTACGCCAGTTACTCTGGATCTGTGCGTTTCCAGATTTCAGGGAAAAACAGTCTAGCAACTGCGAGATCAAGAGACACAATTTACAATACACAATGAATTAATAAACAGTCAGGAAATTGTGTCGCTCAAGTGAAAAAGCATCAAACCATGCAAATTAAAGCAACAACCACAACAACGAAAATCTGCTAGAAATACCAGCAGAGATGATGAGAAATCCAATGCTGATGTGAGCTGCACACATAGACATTGTCCTAGGGTGGAGACAGAGGATACAACATAAATAAGGACCAAAAGGATTTTTCATAAGTAAAATTGCTAGACATCATACCAATTTTCTTGAAAAACTGATTCTAAAGTGCATCTGAAACAAACCCTCTAAAATAGCTAAGAATTTTGTAGAAGAGCAATGAGAAGAAGCAAGCACTACAAATGTTAAAACAAATCCTAGAGCTACAGTCATCTAAAGAGTGTGGAATCAATGGAAAAAAGTCAAAGAAACGTTTGTGAAATAAAGAAATGGCACCCCAAATACCATATTTATTTCCTTATTTTAAATTTACTTACAATTAAAAGTCATAAACATATCCATTTAGTGTAACAATTAACAGATTGATTTGATATTTAATAAAAATGTACAATATATAAGCATACATATTCATGGTATAAAACACTAGCAGCTGCATTTTAATATTTAAAAAAAATTTTTTTAATGTTTATTATTTTTGAGACAAAGGGAGGGTCAGAGAGAGGGAGACACAGAATCTGAAGCAGGCTCCAGGCTCTGAGCTGTCAGCACAGAGCCTGACGTGGGGCTCGAATTCATAGGCTGTGAGATCATGACCTGAGCTGAAGTCAGTTGCTTAACTGACTGAGCCACCCAGGCGCCCCTGAATTTTAATATTTAATCAATTCAACAGAAATTAATAAAAGGTAATAAAGGAAGTGGTAGAGAATACAACGAATGGTAATGGAGAAAAATAATTAAGTCGGTCACGGAAAATAGCAAATTAAAGTCCCATTTCACATTAAGTGCCTGATGCACAGTTAGGACACGATAAATACTTGTTAGAAGAAGAAAGGAATAGATGAATGAATAATATATTAAGTTCTAGATGGATTAAATACTTGACAAACAAACCATCATATACCACAAGAAATCGCAGACATACATTGTACCCATCTCGAGTTGGGAAAGGCTTTCCTAAATGTAGGCATGATGGTGGAGGTGACCAAGGAAACATTGCACAGGGGGAATTCCTTAATACTTTCAGATGTCTCTCTGAACAGCCACCTAGCTTGGAAAATCGTCACACAAATATGGCATACAAAAGATCAGCATCCTTCATATGGAAAAGTCTCTTAGAAATCAGAAAGAGGAAGACAAATACTCCAGTAGAAGATGAACAAGAACAGAAAGACAAGTGGCCAACACACATACGAAGAAATGTTCGACCTCACTGATGACCCAAGACATGAAGAATTAAATAAACACACAAGAATAATCCAATTCTTAAACATTCTGCCATCAAGACCACTCTCCTCATAAAAATGTATATACACACAAAATTTAGCATAAAATTTTAGGATTTTCTCAGACCTCTGGATGCCATGCAAAGATCCATGGGAACCTAGATTCAGAAGTTCTATAATTTCATGATAATGAATGAATAATAAGGTTGAAGTAGGATGGATATTTTATATACTGCTTGGGTTCATATGTCCATATTTTAAAAAAGTGTTTGGCAATATGCATTAAAGATGTCAAAATACTTATAACCTATTCTTGGTATAAGTATTTTTAAGAAAATCTCTTAAGAAGGGGCTCCTGGGTGGCTTAGTCGGTTCAGTGTCTGACTCTTGATTGCAGCTTAGATCATGATCTCACAGTCATAAGATTCAGCCCCACATTGGGCTCTGTGATGACAGCACAGAGCCTGCATGGGATTCTCTCTCCCCCTCTCTCCCTGTCCCTCCCCTGCTCTCTCTCTCTCTCCCAAAATAAATAAAAAAACATTTTATATATATATATATTTTTTAACGTTTATTTATTTTTGAGACAGAGAGAGACAGAGCATGAATGGGGGAGGGTCAGAGAGAGAGGGAGACACAGAATCTGAAACAGGCTCCAGGCTCTGAGCTGTCCGCACAGAGCCCGATGCAGGGCATGAACTCACAGACTGTGAGATCATGACCTGAGCTGAAGTCAGACACTCAACCGACTGAGCCACCCAGGCGCCCCTAAAATAACATTTTATTTTATTTATTTATTTTTTTTTTTATTTATTTTTGGGACAGAGAGAGACAGAGCATGAACGGGGGAGGGGCAGAGAGAGAGGGAGACACAGAATCGGAAACAGGCTCCAGGCTCTGAGCCATCAGCCCAGAGCCTGACGCGGGGCTCGAACTCACGGACCGCGAGATCGTGACCTGGCTGAAGTCGGACGCTTAACCGACTGCGCCACCCAGGCGCCCCTAAAATAACATTTTAAAAAAAGAAAGTCTCTTAAGGAAATCAGGTAAGAGCACAGTGATATATATGCAAGGATGTTCATCATGACATTATTTATATTAGCATAGCATTTAAATTTAGCTGCTTAAATTCTCCAAATAAGGAACTGTTTAAATAAATTATGTTATATGCTTGAGATAGATTATTATTCCACTGTTATAATGTTTTTCAAGAATATTTAATGAGGGGCACCTGGGTGGCTCAGTTGGTTAAGCGTCTGACTCTTGATTTCAGCTCAGGTCATGATCTTACAATTATAAGATTCAGACCTGCATTGGGCTCTGTGATGACAGCACAGAGCCTGCATGGGATTCTCTCTTTCTCTGCCACTCCCTGCTTGTGCACTCTGTCTCTGTCTCTCTCTCTCTCTCTCAAAATAAATAAACATTAAAACAAAAAAAGTGGGGTGCCAGGTGGCTCAGTCGTTTAAGCGTTCAGCTTCGGTTCAGGACATGATCTCGTAGTTCATGAGTTGAGCTTCACATTGGGCTCTGTGCTGAGAACTCAGAGCCTGGAGCCTGCTTCAGATTCTGTGTGTCCCTCTCTCTCTCTGCCCCTCCACCACTCTTCTCTCTCTCTCTCTCAAAAATAAATAAACATGAAAAAAAATTAAAAAAAAAAAAAGCTTTGGAGAGCCCAGGTGGTTCAGTCAGTTAAACGTCTGACTTCAGTTTAGGTCATGATCTTGCAGTTTGTGGATTCGAGCTATGCTGTCAGCACAGAGCCTCCTCCAGATCCTCTGTCTCCCTCTGTCTGCCCTCCCCCATTTGTCCTTTCTGACTCTCTCAAAATAAATTTAAAAAAAAAAGAATATTTAATGACATGGGATAAGAAAAAGAACGTAATTTGAAAAAGATAATGTTGTATATCTGAATATACATGATATAAGAATAACCACATTGGGTGCCTGGGTGACTCAGTCAGTTGGGCATCTGACCTGATTTCTGCTCAGGTCATGATCCCAAGGTCATGGTATTGAGCCCCAGGTCAGGCTCCTTACTGGGCATGGAGCCTGCTTAAGATTCTCTCTCTCTCCCTCTGCCCCAGTCCCCTACTCATGCTCTGTCTCTCTCTAAAAATAATAAAAGAAAGAATAACCACATTATATATACATACATCAGGAAAGCTACAAGGAAATAACGTAGAAGGTTAATAATTATTATTTCTGTGTGATGAAGTTATGACAGTATTTTTCATCACTCTTTTCTACAATGAAATATATTTTATTTTCAAAACTCCCCCCCCCAATTGCTTTTTAATACCAAAAAAAAAAAAATGGCTAAGGAAGTTTGGTTTCGATAAAAAAAATTAAAAAAAAATCTAGAACCAGAAACTCGAACTATAGAACCATGGCTTTAGCAAGTCCTAGTAAAAGTGAACCAACCTCTCAAGTCTTTCTTCAGGAAGACATTTCATAAAAATGTTCAGCTCTCAGGGCTCTGAGGCACCACACCATGTCGGTCAGTTACAAATGATGGTCTACTTACATCCAGGGCAAGAATGACTGCCTATTCCCTCTGAGACAACCTAACATGGACTTCTTTTGTGATTTGCCCTTTTGTGGTAAAAAGACATCCCTCTCCAAGTTTTCTTGGATTCATATCTGAGCGAATTCACATAAAGCAATCAGTAAGTCAACATTTTTGAGGCCTCTACCAAGTACTATACTAGTCACTTAGGAACCCTCAGAGAAAGAGCGTGTATCTGGCCTCCGGGGTTTAAAACATCACGGGAAGCCAAACCAGGTTGGAATCTTTGGTGACACAAAATACGGTAACTACATTCTCAGGCTTTGGAATGAACATGCCCAGATTGGAATCTGTTTCATCACTGCCGATTATACAAAGGCGGACAATTGGCTGAAATTCTCTAAGCCTCGGGCATATGAGGTCAAAACAGTGCTGACCTCATTGGGCTGTAGGTACCATGAATGTGAGATAATGTGCCTGAAGAAGGCATGCACATGTGTTTACTTCGTCTTCTTGATCCTATCTGAGCTCCCTAATTTCAACCGAAGGTGTTGAAACATACCCCCTACTTTTGGGGTCCAGTTGTTGTCCAACTGGTGTCATTGACTTAGGTCTTGTATTGGTGGAGCTAACATTCATTGAGTACCTGCTTTTTACCACACACTGTGCTATAATTTTACAACGGTCATGCAGATAGACCATGTTGCACGGTACTTCTTATATACCCAGAGTAATTACAGTTGCTGATAACATAGCAACTCACAAATCTCAGTGGCTTCAATTTAATATTTGAATTTATTTTTCATTTGCATTACAGTCCAATGAGGAATTCAGCGGAAAGCCTTCCATGTGGCTATTTGGGGACCCAGGGCCATCTAATTTGTGCCACCGTCTTGTAGGCTCCCCAAAGTCCTCCATGGGGACCTCTGTATTCAGCCAGCCAACAACTGGTGAAATAAAGCAAGAGGGCCAGAAACGGAGGAAAAGGTGTACATTTTCATGCGCATTCTGCTGGCCAGAACCTGGTCACGTGGACTCTCCCTGCCTTTGGGGAAGGCTGGGTACTGTGGTCCCACTGTGAGTCCAGAAAGAAGAAAAGCATTAGGGTTATTCTGGCCAATCTCTGCCACACCTCTCAACCCACTAAGCAACAATCTCTGTTCCAGATATCGTGGCCTGGCTTCAAAACAGCTGTGTGTTTTCTTAGGCTCCTAGTAAGATGTTTTTTTCTTGCAACTCTTATTTGAGCAATAAATATTTCTCTTTTGTATACTTAATCATACAAGTTTTCCTTTGTGTGCAAAAGGTATAAAGTTTTATTGTAAGGCATGGTGTAGAGAGAATAGAGGCAATGATGCCAGGGCAACATTCCTGCATTTTAAAAGGAACATAGGTGCTAAAAGAAAGCAGAAATAATTTGGGAGGACCAGACCCAGAATTAGAGACTTCCTGGCTCCACAGGAAGTAATGGGTTTGGAGAGGGTGGGACAAGATGGCATAAAGCACCAATGGAACTCTAGGAGTAAGGCTCAAGGAGAGTCACATCCACTGTGGACTGTCTAATTAATTTCTTATTCCAATCTTTCTTGGGTCCTCCTCGAATTGTTGAGGTTGACAGCCGAAAGAAAATTTACATTTCCCAAACTCCCTTACCTTTAGGGTTCCAGATGTGACTTAGGTTTTGTGCGAGCAAGTGCACTCTCATATGACGAGGGAAGTGAGATAGGGCAAGAGAACACAATGTGGCCTCAGAGTCAGACCCTGAGAACTTGGGCTGCGTGGCGAGCCTCCCAGCAGAGGCCACCACGTTGTCGGAGACAGCTGTGAGCGTAGAATGTTAAGTAGCACCAGTACCAGACCCAGAACAGTCCCTCTGCCACCCATGTTCCTTCCACTGCTCTGTATTATTCTCAATTGTTAAAAGCAAACAGTTTTTAAATCTCAGGTTATTGATGAATGGGCCTCATTTGGCTTTTGAAAGTCACTATCGTTTTGTATATGAACTAGACTGTCAGAAGAAAGTTCCGCAAAGTTTTGACCCCAGTCCTCAAGCTTGATCCCTGGCTCTCAAGCCCAAGTTGCTGTAAAACATTTATTGGCATAATCAATACACCCATGGGATGGGAGAGAGGGCAGGCGCTTGTTGTCGGCAATTTGAAGAAAGAACTTCTGGAGGGATAGGACCTCTGACCTAGCAGTTTAGGAGCAGAAGAGGAGGATATAACAGATTAGAAGCAGAGCCAATTAGCGTGGTTTGGGAGAGTGCTGAAAACATCAAACGTATATCCATAAACCATAAAACTGTAAGGCTCTCAAGATGTTAATTAGCTCTTTCTGTTAGTGAGCGATATGTGGGGGAAAACAAGTCTTCCTGGGTCAATTGGGATTGGGAAACCCTGGGTCAGACAAAATAAAACAGAGTTCCAGTACCGTAGATCTTGAACAAATTGGGTATACTGATAATATTCAAGAGGTAAATGACACAGTATTTTCCTATCAGATCATCTCTTGGGGCTGCTAGACCACACGGGTCTCCATGGTGTCCAGGCAGGGCCATGCCCCCAGCTTCTGCAGATGAGTAAGGAAAAACCCAGAGATTTTGCCCTGCTTGTACCAGCGAAGCAGAAATGATAAAGATCTCAGGCTCCCCCCTGGGAAATACAAGCCAAGAAAACCTGGATAAATACTTAACCGCTTTCAGAGAAATCACAATCCAGTCTGGGCCCCCCACTGAGTAGGTCTGCACCAATTCAGGACTTGAAATGCTTTGAGCAGTCCACTCTGCCTTTCTTTCAAGCAAATCGCTGTTACTTCAGTCAGGTATAGTCATCACAGTAAGTTCAGCTAATTAGCCACACAACTAATTTACCCCATGCATTTTTTAAGATCTGCTTAATTTTTCTCTCTTTCGTTAGAGAGAGAAAAAAAATAGAACCCAGTTACACAGCACCGTTGTGTCTGTTATAATTAAAAGGTAAATTGACGTGCAAGTATTATGATATGATACTGCAATTTTGAATCTGTGAATTTTTGCTATCCAATAAAAGGTACATAGTCATCGTGAGCCCACATTGTCTGTCAGCTCTTGAATGATAGTTCCTGTTCTGTGGCAATGTATGCCTTCTATGAATGCCAGATTTTCCTATCCTGAAGTTGAATCTTACGTGTGTAATTTGTTCTACAGACTCTGTTGTTTGGTCTGGTTGTCCAATCTACCAAACTCATTACCACATCCCCTCAGAAGGCTCTATAGATGAAAACAAACAGATAAAAACCTACTTCCGTCTAAGAATGGAGAGCCGCAGTGAAAGGGAGAAATGCAATTGATTTCTGGGTTTTCCTCCCACAGGACATGAGAGGTGTGCAGGGGTGGTTTGTAAATATCCATCAAAGGTCTTGAGCCCCATTCCACAATGTCTAGAAGATTTCTGGAACTGGACGTTCTTCTCTGCTCAGATTTCCTGGAAGCCTTTGTTCTGGGGGGTCAGGAGAGAAAGACGTGTAAATTCTGCATATTCCGAAAAGCAAGACCCACTTGCATGTTGAATTATGTGGGTGCTATCAGCTCACCCAAGAGCACGCACATAATTCAACATTCAAACGGTGAGCTGAATCCTGCTGGCCCTCACCTCTCTGAAGACCGATCGAGGCTAGAAAATTGTCAACTGCACTTCCAGGCCACGTGGTGGCAAGAGAACATTTGGAAGTGATTCGTCAACAACACTCAGCTGAAAGAGGATTTCTAGAGTCGGTGAAATCCCACAGGTGTATCTATGCACTGAAGTCTCTCACAGGGGCCATGCCGGGAGCCACAGAGGCTAGGGAAGGCGAGGGGGAGTGAGACATCACCCTGGTCTTGAGGCACTTGCAATCTAGTTGAGGGAACGGGGCTCAGCATAAGGAGTAATGGGACCTCAACACAGACTGTGTAAAAGCAAACGCTCAGGATTGTGGAACAGACCAATGCTAGCAGGGAAGAAGGAGCAGTCCAGGGGCGTGAGGTATGAAGGAGCTTTCTGGAGGGCAGAGCTTGGCAGAAATGAGGAGTAACGGTGTTCCAGTGAGCACTAGCTGGTAGGCAAGGAAGAGCAGGAGGTAATCCTACTCTACCACAGACTGGTAGACCTCCATAATCCCCGCTAGATGCACAAATGCCACAAGATACCCTGTCAACCCACAAGTGGGCAGCTCAAGCCATATTTGCAAAGGCTGAAATAAAGGAGGGCGTTCTCCATATTCCTTAGGAAAAAAGTTTATGGATCCTCTGTAAAATACAGGTGGAATGAAGGGCGCCTGGGGTGCTCAGTCAACTTTAGCTCAGGTCATGATCTCATGGTTTGCGGGCTTGAGCCCCTCATCAGGCTCTGTGCTGACAGCTCAGAGCCTGGAGCCTGTTTCCAATTCTGTGTCTCCTTCTCTCTCTGCCCCTCCCCTGCTCACACTCTGTCTCTCTCAAAAATGAATAAATGTTAAAAAAAAAAAATACAGGTGGAATGAGATGCCAATCAATCCAGTGGTCTCTGCTTCTAGTGATTTCTATAGCACCGTTTTACCTGGATCATAACCCCTTAGGGAAGGGATTCCCAGTGAACAGGCAGAACCCCCTGCTCAGATGGAAAGACAGGACTTCTGGGACGAGCAGGTGAAGACGATCCCAGGAAATTCCCTCCCATCTGACAATATGCCAGCAACAGAGGGCCAACCAGGCTCTGCTGGCCATGACTGATAATTGAGTTTGTGACTGAGTGCATGAGCCAGTGAACAAACAAATCAACGCAAAATGGCTGCATCCTCCCCTGAGAGTGAGGGCATTTGCAGAACGCTGCCTCACCACAGCGGCCAGACACGTGGGCTAGAATTTGGTCAGAGAAGTGAGCCTCCCCACGTGATCTTCTTCCAGAATCTTCTTCCTCTCATCCCTCCTTCATTCAAACTCATTTTTAAGGGAGCAAACCTAAAGAACACCACATAATCTAAAGCTTCCAAATGTGGTATCAGCGGCCACACTCAGACCAAGTTCTTCTTGAAGTTTATTTGCTTCCTTTGGTCTCTTAATGGCTGCTCTCCCCTTTGAAAGGAGTAGGTGGAAAACACCTCAGGATGGTGGGGCGGGGTTCTGACTTTCAGCTGGTGTGAGGGAAGCAACAGATTGCTGAGCCTCCTGAGTGGGGTGGCCAAGGAAAGGAGTGAGGATAGAAACTTAGGAAGGCCTCGAGTCTTTTCTCAGCCTCCTGTCTCTCTCTTTCTCTCCCCCTCCCATAGCCAGGCCATGCAGCAGCGGTCACGGTCACCAGGGGAGGAACCCAGCTCAGCAATCCCACAAGACATGGCAGGCAGATGGCCGGGCTCCCCTGTCCCTGTGTCTTCAGGCAGGCACCAGGCCAGCCCACACCCCATCTTGCCTCCCCCTCCTGTCAGAAAAGAGACAGTGAAAAGAATCTGGGAGAGATTCTCCCAGAATGAGGATGAGGTAAGATGGGGTGCTCCGAGCCCGAGGAGGCACCCGGACCTTAAGTGTAAACTAACCAGAGAGAAATAAAAACAGGTCCTCAGCCCTAAGTTGGGTACTTTAACTTCTGTGCCCCGGCCACCTGCTCCTGCGTGGTTTCCTCTCAGCCCAGCCAGCTGCCCCTGAGACGATGTTCCCCTTGGATGAGGGCCCCAGCTGCGGGAGTCAGGCACAAAAGAGCTGGGAGGGCCCTCAGAGGCCATCGTCAGTGGGTGATCTGGGCCCTGGGTTCGTGAGGGTCTCAGGAGCTTCCGAGACAGGAGACGGCAGTCCCCTGAGTGTGCCACGTTCCCACCAGACATCTCTACTTTATTTGTCTTAATTTGGGAACTCCTAAGATTTATAGTTTTGAGCTTCCTGCTGCTTAAACAAAACAGAAAACATTTCAAAAGCGCTGTGCCTCGGGGCGCCTGGGTGGCTCAGTCGGTTAAGCGGCCGACCTCGGCTCAGGTCATGATCTCGCGGTCCGTGAGTTCGAGTCCCGCGTCGGGCTCTGTGCTGACAGCTCAGAGCCTGGAGCCTGTTTCAGATTCTGTGTCTCCCTCTGTCTGACCCTCCCCCGTTCATGCTTTGTCTCTCTCTGTCTCAAAAATAAATAAATGTTAAAAAAATAAAAAATAAATAAAGCACTGTGCCTCTAGCCCAACTATTTGTATGTGTGGATAAAGTTTCAGACAGACCAAGCGTCCTGGCCACAGTCAACCAGCCAGTGTGGGCCAGCTGGCCAGTCACGCGGGGCCATCTCTGGAGAGAATCGTAAAGGACGGTGGCCCAGGAAACGCAGAGAGCAGCAGAGAGCCAGGCTAGTGGCTTCTGGACCCCTCTGAGCTTGCACCCGGCCTACGCTCTCAGAGCCCTCCCCCTACTTTCTTTGTGCACACAGTGAGCAAACTCATATTTTCCAGCTCTTGAGTCAGGGGGGAGCCCTGCAGCTTCTGTATAAAAGCAAATCCAAACATGGGGCACCTGGGTGGTGTAGTGGGTTAAGCATCTGTCTCTTGATCTCTGCTCCAGTCATGATCTCATGGCTTGTGGGATCGAGCCCGCATCGAGCTCTGCACTGATTGGGATTCTGCTTGGGATTCTCTATTACCCTCGCTCTCTGCCCCTCCCCCACTCATGCTCAATCTCTCTCTCTCTCTCTCTCAAAAATAAATAAATACACTTTAAAAAAACTTAAACAAACAAACAAAAAACACAAGCAGACAATCACTGTGGACACGGTGCTAAATGTTCATGGAAAGTTTTAAGAGAAATGGTAACTACTTGCTTTACCAGGAACTCAGCTGCTGGAAGCCCCAGTGAGATGAGTTCCAATGAGTTCCAATGAGTTCCAAGGCACATTACTTTCTCTTACTGAAGCACAACTTTCTATCCATTTCCTTCTTCTTATGTATATAGTAGAATAAAAAAAAGGGGGGGGGGGAGGAGGGCAAGGAGAAATGGGGGTGGGGGGAGAAGGGAAAAGAAAACACTTAGACTTGTAATGGAGGCTCATTTTGGTAAAGTACCCCAGTGTCCCCGTGGGCCCAGAGAATTAAATGCTGTCACTCAGGTCTGAAAGCAGAGTCGTCCAGTTTGCAGACACCTGTCATAATTAAACTAATGGCTCTGAAAATGTGCCTTGATATTAAATCTATCTTCCACTGAGGAGCAGGGCTGATTAAACCACCGTTTGACAGTTAATGATGAACCTCTTGCTTGCTGAGCTCTGTGACTGGAACTGGCCAGTTTAGGCTGGCCTCTCTCCCCTCCCTCCTTCTCCCTCCGCTCAACACCCACACAGATCCTGTGCCCTTTCCACCCTCTCTCCTACAGATCTCCGTCCCCTCTGCCCCTTCACCTCTCACCACCTTCACCGCTAGTGAGAGAACTGGTCTTCTCAGCAGGGAAGGATCACCTTCTAAGTCAACACCAACTCATCAACACCAACTCATTCCTGGTCATCAGGAATCATCGCTGGCCCGGCAAATTGATGCTGGTGGGAGCAGCAGTGGGTAAAGCCCCTGGCCAGCCTCTCTGGATCTTCTCTGGAAGACTGCATTTCCAATCCCGTCTTGGGAGAGATTAAACTCTGCCCTGTTGTGAAGCCGAAGAAATTCCGAAGTTACAAGACCGCTGAGTTGACTATGTTCCCTCCAATCAGGTTCTGTGGCTGATGCACAGACAGACTGGTCTGCAAATAGCGTTGTCCTTTGGGACAGCGACATACTCTCAACCGATTATCGGAAAGTCTAAAGATGCTCGCCATTTACACACAGCTACTTGCTCAGTGAGGTGCCGTTGGCACCAGACCCCTCAGAGGGAGAAGTCAGGTGACGGCAGATCAAAGATGTTCTGCCCTCTGGGCTGCACCTTCTCCAACATGGAGGGGTCATGAATTTGCCTTGAAGGGCTCTTGTGCACCCGATAGTCCAGAATTTTGCCCCCAGAGGAGGCTGACATTATTTCCTGATTAGGTATCTTTCATATTCTAGGTTATTTACCATCCCCAGAGGGCACTCAGTGTATAGCCTTCCTCCTCTCAGCACACGTGGAGATTCAAAGAGCCACTGACTGACCTCAGGATTTCCTTATATGACTCCACACCTGAATGACCAAATAGAAATTAGCAAGATAAATCTGTGGAAAGACAAGACACTCTTATCTCCCAGCCTTCTCCCGTCGTGACATTCAAGATCCCTCGACATTCAAGTTGGGCTCCTTCGTCCCGGTCTCTTCCACACTGCCATCAAAATCTATGTTTATCTTCTTTTTTTTTTAAGTTTATTTATTCATTTTGAGAGAGACAGAGACAGCACAAGTCTGGGAGAGGCAGAGAGAGAGAGAGAGAGAGAGGATCTCAAGCAGGCTCCACACTGTCAGCGCAAAACCCAGTGCAGGGCTTGAACTCGAGAACCATGAGATCATGACCTG
This sequence comes from Panthera onca, assembly GCF_046562875.1. Taxonomy (NCBI): domain Eukaryota; kingdom Metazoa; phylum Chordata; class Mammalia; order Carnivora; family Felidae; genus Panthera; species Panthera onca. Next base: position 159,608,289 of record NC_138342.1, read on the forward strand.
GGTGGAGACCAAGAGTTGAATGCTGAACTGACTGAGCCATGTAGGTATCCTATCCATGTTTACCTTTTAACATCCTCCCTCCTCAAGCTAAGGGCGTCTCTGCTTGGGGCTCTGCAAGTGTTTGCTACGTCTCAGGGGCCCCATGAGATCCCAAGGGTGACAGGAGGAATATTGAGGAAGGCATCTAGTTCCAACCCCTTCAGGCCACTCTGTTCAAAGGAGTAGCAAGCCTACTAAGCATCGGTTTCTGCCTAAGCCGGCAGCAACTATGATCTCAGTAATTACGGCAAGTTGTAAGCCCCCCCAATTATCTGTGCATTGCGCATTAATCTCTGTTGATGGCTTGCTTAATTGTCTGATTGACTGATTTATAGTGTTTTATTCTTTTCAGAGCACTCTCACACATTTCCTTTGATTCTTACAACACCCCTGTCAGCTAAGTACTTCCCCATTTTACAAATGAATAAAATGGCTTCTCCAAAGTGACAGGATGAGTGGGTGATAGACCTGGGGCTGGAACACACGTTGGCCAACCCCCTATGGAGGGCCACTTCTCAGATCACTGAAACTTCAAGTGAAGATTGAGCTGGGTTCCAAGTTCTTTATTAGGAGTGTATGTTAACAAAGTATTTCCTTGGACAGCCACTGATCTCTGCAAGGCAATTTTCCTTTCACACATGCTGCCATCACAGATCTGCATGTCAGAGACATCTTTTTTTCCCAACTTGTTTCTATGTGAATTTGATTTTGGGGCTCTTTTAAATTCCTGTAGAGTTTGGGGGGTATTACTGGGGGTTTTATTTTCTTCTTCCTTACATTTTTCAACACAATTTTCTGCTTCTATAAAAATTCATGATGGTTGTAGTAGATGCCAATTAAATAGATTAGTCAGAGAGAGAGAGAGAAAGAATGGGGGGGGGGAGAGAGAGAGAGAGAGAGAGAGAGAGAGATTGATTCAGAAACAGAAAAAATTAGGTCAAAGAGAATCAGAGAGAGGAGAGATTGAATGCCACAAAGATAGACAAGGATGAAAACATTAGGAAGAAAGCTCTGTCTCTTTTCCCCCAAACACCCTGAGGTCAGACTCCATCCTCTGGGCGTGTGAGCATGCATGCTCACACACACATGCACACACACACACACACACACAAGGCTGTCACATTTTAGAACCCCATTAAGAAAGTGACACCCAGCTGAAGGAGTCCCCCGTCCAGTGACCCAGGCTGACACTCCTGTATGACCCCTCCCCTCCAAGGGCCAATCCTCTCTCTTAAGTGACAGAGGCCTTGTCTCTCACACAGAAGTGGGGCCTCTAATTGTGCCCAGCAGCGGTGCCACAGACGCCCGGGCAGCCTCCAGTCTCCCACTATCATTAGCTTTCCTCCCGGGCTCCGAAGCCTTCCGCTGCCACAACAGTAATTACCAAGAGATTAGGCAGGCATTAAGCACTCCTTAATTTGACACATTGCAATGATCTCCATTCAGCCTTTCTGCTCGAATAACTCTCAACAAATATTTCGGAGGCTACCAAAATAAACAGAAGCACAGTGTTTGCACAGCTGAGGCCCCCAGTCCTGCTTCTCTAATGCCATCAATTCCAGGTAGGGGTGGGGTGGGGGCGGGGAGGGGAAGGGTGGCTGCAGGCGGGGTTGGGGACGGTGGCACCACCTGCAGGGCCCGCAGACAGCCTGAGAACCCAAGTCAAGTCCATACAGTGGGAAGATATCAGTAAAACACTAACATATGGCATGCTACTGTTGATGGCGATTTAATAGGGCCCATTATTTAAGCAAGTAGTTATACAAGAACCTAGTAAAGAGACATCAGTATTCATATAAAAACCACCACATTAGGAAAAAATAATAATTACAGCGAATGGGAGTTATGTTGTTGTTTGCTGGGGTTTTTTGGTGGGTTATTAGCTCAGACATTATTCATTAAGTAATGCAATGGGAAAACCACTGTTAATATGACAATAAATCCCACGGGGGCCCATCACAGGCAACACAGGATCGTTTGGTTAATTACAATGCATTAGAAGTTCAATATTCCCTTTCATGTATTTATTTCATTTCCACACTCCCACCTCGATATTCATGCATAGACCCCTCTCTCAACTAACCCGAATCAGGGGTAGCTGGAGAGGCAGAGGAGAATGACCCATGTCTTCAAAGGCACAGCATTTGGGAACTCTCTATGCAAGATACAAGAGACAGAAACTAGAAATCCATGAAAAAGACAGATAAACTTTCAAAAAAAAAAATGAGCAAAAGTCTGAATGGCCAGGAATTGAGTCGCCGATATAAATATTTATGGGAGGGGATTGGGCTGGTTAACAATATTACTCCATAAGAAATAAAGCCCAAGGAACAAAGAAGGAAATCACTGGATCTTCCTTCACAGAAGACAGGAAAGGCTATTCTGGAGTCAGAGATTGAAATCAAAGTAATTTTAGTTGGGCATCTTCCACCCCTGAGAGATACGCCTCCAACCACACAGCTTTTACAAGCAGTGGCCTTGTTTCTGAGCTCATCCAGAGGTCCCGGTGAGCATCTGGGCCCAGGAGGCCCCCATGGCTGGGGTTGCCTACAATGCCAGTAATTTACTTGCTATAAAAAGAGAGTTGTGAGTCAGGGTGACCTAAGGTCTTCCTTCCTCACTGGATAGACCTCAGCCTTAAACTTCTTTACAGATGAAGAGGGGAGTTATCAGGGTAGATAGGGCCAACGGCTCCATTTGTAACCGTAAGGAGTCATCTCAGCTCTTACACGTGCCTCTTGTCCAGTGCTCTCTCATCCAGGGATGATGTTATTGACCACTCAACTACTGCCACAGTGTGAAGAGTAACACGATAGATCAAGGATTGGCAAACCATAGCCTGCAGACCAAATCCAGTTCATAGTTTTGGGGTTGTTTTTTTTTTAATCACGTTTTATCGGGATGCAGCCATGCCCATTGTCCTATCTGTGATTGGCTTGCACTCCAACAACAGTTTAGTAGCTGCAACAGAGACCGTATGGCCCATAACGCCCAAGATATGTACTATCTTGTCTTTTACAGAAAAGGTCTGCTGATCTATAGATGGATGCGTGAATGAATTAATGAATGAAAAAATGAACAAATACCAGATGGGGATGGATTCAGAACCAGGGGAAAGATTTTACCAAATAGTGTTGGATGGCATCTGAAAGTTTCAAAGGCAGATCGTAGGGCTTTGTTCTCAGTCCTGTCCTTTTTAGTACATTTCCAGTGACTTCTACCAAGACGGAGATGGGAAGTTTACCAGATTTTCAAATGAAGGGAAGATAAGACAGATAATAAGTATATTGAATGACAGATCCAATATTCAAAACAATCTTGACAGGCTGGAACAAAGGACTGAGTCTAATTAAATGAAACATTAAGGGACACATGTAAGGTCCTGAGATTGAGCCCAAAATACTGACTTCTCAAATGTAGAATAGGGCAAAAGTGGGAGGGAAAAAAATGTGCAGCAAGCATGGAAATGACTTTGGAGTTTGACAGACACATCACCTCCATAGTGATTAAGGCTGCCTCCAAAATAAAGATTATTCTCGAGCTAAGATGGTTGTTACACAGAACAGGGAAGATAAACGTTCCATCCTACTCTGGGTCCTCAGGCCATGCCAGAAGTATCTATTCCTGCACCAATACTGATAATAAAATTGTTTAAAATTGCTGAGTATTTACCTCATGTGCAATAGCATGTTTAACTTAGTGTCTTTTTAAATGTTGCATGTTTTAAGTTTGTACTAGGAATGCAACTCTTGTTGTCCTAATTTCATAGATGAGGAAATGTAGAAACGTCAGGTCACGTGGCTGGCCATGGAGAGACCAAGAATCAAATCTAGATGATGAAGGCCTAGAGCCCAAACTCTCAACCACCAGTGCATTACCCCATGGCCCCACTCTGCAGTTGCATTGTGGGTGGTCTTTGGAGCACAGACGTGCCTCCGGAGGTGAGCTACCCATGTGGGCAGGAAAGCTGAGAACTTTTGATATCCAGAAAGGTCAAAGGAGGTGAGCGGTTAGCTTGGAGGAAGCTTGGGTCATCCTTCAGGAGAATGAAAAGGCCCTGTTGAGTTTCACTCGTAGCCCCTCCCTTCCACAGAGCCTGTACCTTCCAGCTTATTCACACACATCCACATACCATTGCTAGTGTGGCTGGTCCATGCATCGGGGCAGGAGAACTGCTTTCTAAACCACATCAACTTTTTTGGAATTCACACCGTGAGAGTTTATTCCTCCTGTAGTTCAGAACCACTGTGAGGTGGTGGTGGAGCCCCTAACACATGGAGCTCTTCAGAGGCCCAGGTGACTTTTTTTCTGCAGCTTTACTTTTCTGTTCAGAACCAACATGTCCAAGTCCTTGGAGCTTTCTGCATTCCATACAGTGGAAGAGAGGCTCATATGAAGGAGGTTATTAGGGGCAGGCCTGAAAGTCGACTCATCACTTCTACTCACATCCTATTGGCCAGTCCACAACCACTGGATTGCTGGAAGAATGGACCAGCTACACATGCCCCCAAAGACGAAGAGGGTATGGATATTGCCTAGCACAAGCCTCTCTCTTACTGTCAGAGCTCCAGGGTATTAATTGGCCCCAACTAGCACCAATACCTACCCATCAAGTCCTAATCATTGGTACCTACCATGTAGAAGGCACTCTGTTGTGTCCTCCAGGGACATAATGACCAATGAGTTATATATAGTCTTTCCTTTCAGTGATCTAGCAAAGATATGCAAAACAATCACAATATTCAGCAGGGTGAATTAAATGTTCTAGAAGATATATCCACAGAGTAGGAGTACAAAAGGCATTCTGATGAGAGGAATCAAGAAAGGGCAGAGTCTCAGCTAATGAATAGGAGTTTAACAGGCAAAAAGACAAGGAGAAGAGCTAGTCAAGGCGAGAAAATAGCAGGAAGGAAGGCACAAAGGCATGAGTGTGGTTGGCATGTTCAGGGCCCAGCAACTGGTTTACTGAGACCTTATCACAGGGTGTCTGAGTCTCGGGATGGGACATAAAGTTAGGGCAAACCATGCTGAATCGTGAATGCCATGGTGGAGAACTTTGACCTTATTCTGAATGCCATAAGAATGGAAGAGAGTGACATAATCCAACTCTGCAGGTGTGAGGCAGTCAGATGGCAAGTTGAAAGACTGAAGGACAAGAAGATGGTGAGTGTAGAAATTGTTCTGACGGACGGTGGTAATGGTCCAGCCTAGGGCAGTGAACATCAGTCTTTGTCCTTGTCTGGCCCCTTTATGGCTTTCCAATATGTAATCAGATCATCTGCAGTCAGTGGAATCCTTCGCTTCCAGTTGGTTTGGAAGACAATGTGTCAATATATCCACGTGTTCAAAACCAGCATTCAAACCATGGCTTACTAACTCTGAAACAGTGCCTCCATAGACCATTCATAGGCAGCTTCCACTAGGCCCTCACCTGGGAATAATTTCTCCTCAAAAATCTGCTTCTCTGCCACTTCTACTCATTATTTCTGGTCCCACTCATTGCCTCTCAATTGTCCCAGCGGGGTTCATAAAAGCCACTTCTACTCTGTGTCCAAGGATAGAAGTGTTAGCAGCAACTTTTAAAATCCCTTGGGTAGCTGGGATTTTCCATGATCTTCTTCTGTCTAGAGACTGCACATATCTAGGACTTTTCTACTCTCCCCCCCCACCGCCCCACGCCCTGCCATATCTCAAAGGCCCAGATGTCCAGAAAAGAGGTTCACATTAAATTTCCAGCCAGGCAGCTGGACTCCACTCCATGCTCTGCTCCTGGCAGCTCCCGGTCCTTTAGAGTGGAGCTCAGGCAGCGGTGAAGCCCAACACAGAGCCCTTGCCTTAGTCTCCCCAGGCACATCCCAAACTCCATTCCAATCTTATCCCCAACATATGAATCTGCCCTCAACCTCCAGGGCTTAGCAGAGACCTTGGCTGGTCCAGCTATCACCCTGCTCTGCCTTTGTTTTAGACTCTTGGCCCTGTAAGAGGATGTGTCAACAAGCTGTTACCACTTTCTCTTATGGGCAAGTAAGTAGAAGGGAGAGAGAAAATGGACAGAGCTTGGTCACAGTTTGAATGAGCTTGGTGCTGGGGGTAATAGTGCTGCATGGGGAGGCAGATGAGTCAAAGATTTTTGTTGAAAGAGTAGAAAATAGTGATCCAGAGGCAATTCTAGGGAAAAAAATAAAATAACTACTTTTTGAGAACCAGAGTGATCACAATACATAAGCAGTGTGTTACTCCTTGGAAATGAATTATATTGTTCAGGGAGATAATAAGGGAAAGAAAATCGGGCCAGACCTTCTGCACGACAGGAGACGAGACAGGGCTGCAGAAAGAGCAGGGAATTCCAGCACACCCGGATCCCAGCTCTGTGTCCTGGAGCAAATTACTTAAGTTCTCAAAGCTTTAATTTTCCCATCTGTAAAATGGGAATGGGGGTAGGGGGATGGCTTCGTGAGGAGTTACTGCCAGGATAAGAGATGAAGAATGCTAAGTGCCAAGTTAGTATCTCTAGAATATGGACGGAGCTACAGAAAACCCAACTAGGAGCAAGTAGGAGAAGCTCCGGGAAAATGGATCTCAGCCCTGGAGACAGAGACCTTTCCGACTACTGCAGCCGGAATGCCGTATAAAGACCTGCAGTGGTTCTTGGGGTGGCAGGTTCCATGCCACGGAAGGTGTCCAACCAACTGCGGGGTAGCCGCATTCAGCGGATGTCGGCATAGGAGCTCCTACAGTGAATAGAAAATTGGAGCAGATGAATTCTAAAATCCCAAATCCCTCCACCCTGAAAGCCTGTGAGTGTTGATTTTGCCTTTGTTCGGGGAGAGCAAAGGATCCCAAACCCTCTCAGACAGACACGCTGCCAGCGAGGCTCTAACCAAAGGCCTAAATGCCATGGTCAAGGCCTCCCATTGTTGAATCCTCTGTCCACCCCTTGCTTACATTCAGTTCCATCATCCTATGGTTCTTCTTATGCGGGTGAGGGGGAGGACAAATCACTCAGGGTTTATTTCGCCAGGCTCTGTAAGTGGGAAGTCTTGATATAAGCAAGCCCCGTGGGCTGCCAGAAAAGCCTCTGCCCTTAAATAGTAATGAGATCTATCGGTCTCCTTAACAAATGCATCTTCCCTGAGCGCTAAGTAAACTGTCTCCATTTACAGTGTCAATATCAACGCGGGGCCCTCCCTGCCTCTCAAGCAGCCTGAACGGATTGCAATTGGCTGCCATTCCTGATTCCTGTGCTCAGTGAGAGCTGTCAATGGGCATGTCAATACGATACCAGGACTATTGATCAGCATAGGCATTTAGGGGTCACTGGTCGATGAGAACTCTTGCCAAGAGATGTAGAAAATGATAGCTTTCAGATAAAGGCAGCAAAGTAAGTTTCCCGAAGGAGAAATAATATAGCTCAATTTCCCCTGTCCTGCTGCTTGTCAATTTCCCTTGGTTTTCTTGAGGGGGGAAGGCACAAGGAGGGAGAGACAAGGAGGGAGAGAAGTGGAGAAAGCAAGTGAGCAACTCAAGTGCTTGACTGAAAACATCTCAGAGAATAGAAAACCAACAGCCAATAAAACCACACGGCATCCCTGAGGCCACTATCTGCATCAAAAGAACAAAGGGAAAGACAGAAAGGGGCAGTGTTGCTGAAAGAGGTGAGCTCAGAGGACAAAAACCAAGATGATGTGCATTCTTTAGAAACGAATTTTGATGGGATCACAAAAACCACTTCGATAGCTGTTTGCTGGCCTCGCCCGTTAAGTGTTCAATTGGAGTGGGCCAATTTTTCATCAAGTTATTTGCTGTCCCAGATTGATCTACACTCTGAGTGGAGGGAGAAGGAAGATCCCCTTTGAAGCAAGGCGACTTGTAATAGCTCATCACGGAAATAAAATGTGTTAAAGTAACATTTTATGTGGGGGTGAAGGGAGGTGGCAAGAGAGGCTGATTATCAATTTTCGCATTCTGTGCCCCCAGAATTTTCACATTATGAAAGGATCGTCCATTTTGTCAGTTTCAACAGTGAGTTGCCTTAATGCAATTAAATTACTCAATTTACCGATAATTGATTGCATGGGAATATCCAGTGCTCAGGAGCACAAAACTTTTTTAACTGTTTTCTGGTTTATTGAGTCCTAGGTTTCATAGATAATTCTGGACACAGAAACATTTCCTTCAGGGAAATAATAAACAAACTGATAAAAATCAACTTAAAGGCCAGTTATCTATGGTCAGAGCCCTGTTATAAAGTCTTCCAACTTTTTAAATGGAATACACCCCCCACACACAAGGATAACTAACATGCCACATACTGGCTTCCATTTTTTCCCCATCCTTTCCTTTCTGAATCTAGCTCTTTTGTGACCTTATACACTACCTCTTTGGGAATGGTTCATTCCCTTAATTCAAAGCCACATCTCAGCTTGCCTCTGAGACAGTGAAATTCATCTCAAGCCCTGCCCGTCAGACCTTGTACTTTAATTAAACCCTGAAAGTTGCTTAAGGCGATAATTCAGCGTCTGACATCTGAAACTTTTAGGAGATGTTTATATGAACAACAAGATGGAGATGTATTTCAGGGAGGCTTAGCAGGGCCACGTTTAATCCCTCATGACTGTATTCTTCACTGTGTGTCAAAGTTCATCCATCCATCACTGTGGAAGATATTTATTGCCAGGTGAGAGCTGATGGTGGCTTAAAAGTAAGGCAGAGGGACGGCTGCTTGAGCACATGTATTTCATTCTGCTTGGTTCTGACTAATGCTAAAAGGACAAAAAGAAAAAAAAAAGGAACAAAAGACCAAAAGTTCGGCAACTTCACAAAGGGAGCAAATGAGGTCACAACCAACAGGACATGCAAACGAAATTTTGAAAGGAGGGAAGTAGAGAGAACAATGATAGCTTAAATAACAGACCAGAGACAGCTAACATCAACACGGGCAGCGAGAACGAAGCCTCAAGAACCAGCCAGTTCACAACATAACCACAAAAGCCTCAGCAGTTAGAAGCACCAAATACATCCGAAGCAGGGGTGCAGGACAGGACTAAACATATCAGTGTTGGTTAACACTGTTTACAAGAAGCAGTCAGGCTCATAGATGACTTATTCTACCCACGTCACCAGGTGGCTCCTTTGCTACCCAAGGAGTCTGAAAGGTTACTCTATAGCAGTGGTTCTCCTTTCTGTGTGACCCTGGGACCAGCAGCAGCAGCATCGCCTAAGAACTTGTTAAAAATGCAAATTATTGGACCCCATCTCACACCTACTCAATGAGAAGCTCTGGGACGGTGCTCAGAAATATATGTGTTTTTTTATTAAATGTTTTTATTATGTTTATTTATTTTTAAGAGAGAGAGAGAGAGAGAGAGAGAGAGAGAGAGAGACCCAATGGGGGAGGGGCAAAGAGAGGGAGACAGATACTATCAAGCAGGTTCCTCAATGTCAGTGCAGAGCCTGATGCGGGTCTCAAACTCATGAACCATGAGTTCGTGACCTGAGCCAAAATCAAGGGTCAGGCACTTAACTGACGGAGCCACCCAAGCGCCCCAGTCATCTACATTTCAGTAAGTACTCTAGATGATTCTGATACAGGCTGAAGTCTGAGAACTACTGTTCTATGTAGAGACTGAGCCAGACAGGGTCTGACATCAAGGACAACAGCAGTAGCTGAAAATAGTAGTTAACTACTGAAGGCTTAGGTGAAGTTGACATACAGAACATTGAACCCTCAACACACATCTCAGCTCCCAAAAACTTGTCAGCCAAGCTGCTACATCCTAGGCAGGATATTTACGTATTCTTCCTTGGTAAACGATGGGCCAAAGAGAAAATATCTGCAGTTGGTAACGTTAACAGTGGGGGGAATCCCAGATGAAATGGCTGAGTCACAGCCCAATCAGCTTATTGAAAACCACCCCAGCCCGTAAGCTTCATTCAGGCTTCCCATGGGGACGTCTTCCCATCAACCTTCCCCTTAGATGATAAACAGACATTCAGTGATTACCAGACGTGCGAGGAGATCCTCAAACATGAAAGAAGGTCCAACACTAAAACAAGCAAACAAAACAGAAATAAGAAACTTGGAAGTAACGTACACAATGTAGGAAGTAGGGAAGAGGAGAAAATAAGAAGGAAATAGAAGACAAAGATTCCTGGGCTCCAGCCCCAGGAGGTCTGTCAGCAGGATGATGTCAGGACAGAGCCAAAGTACTCTGGGGGTGAGAAGCGAGGAAAGTAGGTACACACAGCAGCTTTCCTTGGACATTTACTCTCCACTCCAGCATGCTTTATTCTAAAAATTTAAAGGAAAAATGCTGAACAGAGAAGCTACAATATGGGGGTTGGGAGCACTGATCTCCTGAACAATAAAAAATCTACATATGACATTTGACTCCCCCCAAATTTAACTATTTTTTAATGTTTTTATTTATTTTTGAGACACAGAGAGACAGAGCATGAGCGAGGGAGGGGCAGAGAGAGAGGGAGATGCAGAATCTGAAGCAGGCTCCAGGCTCTGAGCTGTCAGCCCAGAGCCTGACACAGGGCTCAAACTCATGGACCGTGAGATTATGACCTGAGCTGAAGTCGGACACTTAACCAACTGAGTCATCCAGGCGCCCCCCACATTTAACTGTTAATAGCTTACTGTTAGCCAGAGGTTGTACTGATAGTCACTTAACACATATTTTGTATATGTATTATATACTGTATTCTTAAAGCCTAAAGTAAGCGAGAGAAAAGAAATGTTATTAAGAAAATCACAAAGGATTAATATCTAAAATACTTAAAAACTGATCCAACTCAATATCCAAAAAACAAATAATTCAATTGAAAAGTGGGCAGGAGACATGAACAGACATTTCTCCAAAGAAGACATCCAGATGGCCAGCAGACACATGAAAAGATGCTCAACATCACCCATTATTAGGGAAATGCAAATCAAAGCTACAGTGAGAGAGGCACCTGGGTGGCTCAGTTGGTTAAGCATCTAACTTCAGCTCAGGTCACAGTTTGTGAGTTTGAGCCCCCTGTCGAGCTGTCAGCTCGGAGCCTGGAGCCTGCCTCAGATACTGTGTCTCCCTCTCCTTCTGCCCCTCCCCTGCTCATGTTCTGTCTCTATTTCTCTCAAAAATTAATAAACATTAAAAAATTTTTTTTAAAAAAACTGCAATGAGATATCACCTCACATTTGTCAGAATGGCTAAAATCAAAAACAAGGAATAACAAGTGTTGGTGAAGGAACACCCTTGCACTGTTGCTGGGAATGCAAACTGATGCAGCCATTGTAGAAAACGGTATGGAGGTTCCTCAAAAAATTAAAAATAGAACCACCCTACAATCGAGGCATTGCACAACTGGGTATTTACTCAACACAAAAACACTAATTTAAAGGGTTACATGCACCCCTATGTTTATAGCAACATTATTTACAATAGTCAAACTATGGAAGCAGTTCATGTGTCCACCAATAGATAAATGGATAAAGATGAAAGATGTGGTGTGTCAGAGAAAGACAGAGAAGCCAGTCAGAGAAAGACAAATACCATATGATCTCACTCATATGTGAAATTTAAGAGACAAAGCAAATGAGCAAAGGAAAAGAAAGAGTCAAACCAAGAAACAGACTCTTAACCACATAGAACAAACCAATGGTTACCAGAGGGGAGGTAGGTACGATGGGGGAAATAAGGGGTAGGGATTAAAGAGTACACTTAATACGATGAAAAATAAAATAAAATAATGATTAGTGATAAAAAATAAAATCACAAGAAAGAGAAAATACATTTACAGTACCATACTGTATTAATTTTTAAAAATATGTGTATCAGTTCAAACCCACGTTGTTCAAGGGTCAACTGCACTGAAGGATATAAGAGAAACTATAAGCATTGTGAAACAAGAACAAGGAATCATAAAAAAAGAACCACGTAGAAATATTGTATATGAAAATATGATAGTAGAAATAAAGGATCAATGACATGGCATAATGTCTATGATGGATACATCTGAAAAATGAATCAAGGAGTTGAGAGGCCTAAGGGAAGAAATTTTCCAGAAAGTAGCAAGAGATGGAAACAAATTTTTAAGCAAACAAATACATCTTAAGGAAGTATTAATAACTGCAGAAAGGAGTGGAGGAGAGTACAGAAAGAAAAAAAGTTTGAAGCAGTATTGAAAATATGAACCAAATTAAAAATTCTGAAAGTGCCAAGTATTGCTGAGAAGAGAGAGGAACAGGGGCTCACGTCTGCTGCTGATGGGACATAAACTGGTACAACCATTTTGGAAAACACATTGGCATCAGACATGCTAAAGTAAAGTTAAACACACATAATAATTTACATCCTAGCAATTCCACCACTAGACATATCTTCGAAAAATTCTCAAACACATGTGCCAGGAAGTATGTAAAATAACGTTTATGGCAGCATTCTCACAGGAAAAACCTGGGGAGAAAACAAATGTTCACCATGAGCATAATGAATAAATTGTGGCATTTTCATACAATGGAATACAGAAAAGTGAAAAGGAATGAACTATAGCCTGAATTATTAGCATCTGTAGATCTCAAACACATAATAACCAACATAAGTATATAATTTAAAGAAAATGATACAGCATTATTCCATTTATATCAAAGTAAAAGTCATGAAAAGCTAAATAATATGTTGTTGAGGAATACATGTTTAGGTGGTAAAAAAAAAAAACTATAAAAATGAATAATTAGAACAAAATTGAGGATGCTAGTCATTTCTAGGTGGTAGAGAGGAGAGGTAATGGGGAAATGCATTCAGGGTGCTTCTGGGTAGTTGGTGATGTTCTTGATTTCGTGATCCTGTAGTGAGTACCTGGGTGGGTTTTTAAAACTGGATTCAAACTCTACATAAATGTTTTCCATAAACTCATATGCTATGTCTTACAATAAAAAGTAAAACAAATCATTAAGATACATCTTCCAAGGGCGCCTGGGTGGCTCAGTCAGTTGAGTGTCCGACTTTGGCTCAGGTCATGATCTCGCGGTCAGGGAGTTCGAACCCCACGTCAGGCTCTGTACTGACAGCTCAGAGCCTGGAGCCTGCTTTGGATTCTGTGTCTCCCTCTCTCTCTCTGCTCCTCCCCAACTCATGCTCTGTTCTGTCTCTTAAAAATGAATAAACGTTAAAAAAACTTTTTTATTAAAAAGATACATCTTCCAGAACTGAAGAAAGATAAGACACTGAACTGACAGCAGGAAAGGGGTGGGGCATTATAGCAGAGCAAACAAAAAATACAAAACAAGATTTAATGAATTGTAATATAATCGTCATTACTGTAAATAGAAAACGGTCAATCTCATGGACTGAACTGTGTTGTCTCAAGATGCATATGCTGAAGCTCTCAGCCTTACTACCTCAGAATGTGACTCTATTTGGGGGTAGAGCCTTTAAAGAGGTGATTAAGTTAAAATGAAGCAGTTAAGGCGGGGCCCTAATGCAATCTGACTGTTGTCCTTATAAAAAGAGGAGAGGCCTCTACCAGGGAGGCCCAGGCACAGAAGAAAGGCCATGTGAGGAGGCAGCCATCTGCAAGGCAAGCAGAAGGGCCTCAGAAGAAACCAGACCTGCCAGCACCTTGGTCTTGGACTTCCAGCCTCCCGAGCTGTGAGAAAATAAATGTCTGCTGTTTAAAAGCCACCAAGTGCATGGTATTTGGTTACAGCAGCTGGAGAAAGTCACTCATCAGAAGAAAATTTTTCAGATTTGATGTTCAAAATGGCCCCATAATGCCATATCTATAAGAAACATGTTTAGAACAACAATAACAACCACCACCACCAAAACCGGAAAGGTTGAAAATGTATAAACTGACAAAAAAAAATACCTCAAAGGCATTAACAAAAGTAAATCTGGGTTAGCTCTGTTAATATTAGGCAAAATAGAATTTAAAGCTAAAGCAAAAACCAACAAACAAACAGAAAGACAAAAAAAAAAAAAAAAAAAAAAAAACCCTAAGACCTAAGAAAGGTGTCACATGCTGGGGAAGGTACTATTCAGCAAAAAGATATGGACATTTTAAACATGAACACACTTAACAATACAGTCTCAAAACATTAAAAGCAACAACTGACATTATAGGCAATGGAGACAAATCAACAATAATGAACCCGGACCACTTTCTGACACCACACACAAAAATAAACTAAATGATTACCAAATAATCATTGAATAGGTACCATGAATGAAATAAATATTAGAGCTAAGTAAAAATGAAAACACAGGTCAAAATTTATGGTACAGAACTAATAGCATTTAAAAGACAATTTCTAAGTTTAAATACAATTATTAGAAATCAAGAGAGATCAAAAACAAATAAAGCTAAGGATTCAACATAAGATACTAGAAAGAAGGACCAGATGAAGCCCAAAGAAACAAGGGAGGAAATAGTAAAAATAAGTATATTAATCATGAGCCAGTCAGAAAAACAAAAACAGTAATTTGGACAAGCAATGTTTAATAGAAATAATTATTAACTATTAGCAAGGAATTACCTACTATGGTGGGGATAAAAAGAGAACTCTAAAGAATGCCCAAAGTCTGAGCGAGAGTACCCAAGGAACAAAAGGAATGGAAGGAGGTCCTTCTTCAAGGCTGGAATTCAGACATCATTTGAGAAAGGGTGGTGGCAGGACCACTGGATACCAGAGAAGTTCTCTGGACTTCCTTGGACCAGAGTGTGTCCCCATTTGGCAGGCCAAAGTTGGCAGGCATGGAATCGTAGGCCTGTATTAGCAAACAGGAAGCCCCCAACAGGAGGGGCCAAAGAGCTGAGGTTGGCTGGCAGAAAACTGGCCAATGGGGTGACAATGAAACTTGCAAAGAAGCTGCCCCTGGGGGTGCTGCTAAACCACCTCTAGTTTGCCTGTGTCTTAGGAAGGCATCTAAAACGCTCACTACTTTCCTGCTTATCATCCACACACTATAATCCCATCAATGAAGTGTGATGTTTTGTGGAACGTCAGGACAGGCCAGATCTCTGCTGACTATATAATGGCAGAGGACACGAGAACTGACACGGCACTGAGGCAGCACCGTGCAGATACACTGTTGGCACTGCAGGGTACAAGCAAACTGCTATTGATGGTCCTTTCAAATTGGTACGGAGAAAAAAGTGTTAGCCACATCAGTAACTACGCATCCAACGCCAGGAATTCCACTGATTTGTTCTCGTAGTGGTACAACACGGACAGCAGTCACATTCGGAATTACCACCTGATTCTGTTTTTTATAGTTCACAGTCATTTTCCAATATCCATCCAATGTCTGCAACAGGCCAAACGGGGTAAGTTCAATGGGCGTATGATAGGTTATCACTACTCCTTCTTCTGTCAGTGCTTCGATGAAGGCATCAAGCTCTGAAATTTCCCCATAGATGTAATATTGCTTCTGATTTATTACCTTGGTATGGAGGAGAAGTTTCAAGCGTTTCTATTTAGCCTTTCCTTTCATAATGGCTCATATCTCATGGATGCAAGAGTCGATGTGGGGGATATACCAGTTTCCAAGTACATACAGTATGGTTATACATTCAAAATCTGGAGAAATAACCCAGAAAGTGTCTGCAGAAGCACCACCAAAACTTGCTGGGACTGAGCTCCACTGTGTGCCCTGCACAACACTCAGAAGAAATACATACCGGAGCCGGGAAGAGAAGCCCCTTCTTCCTGCGATGTCCTCTAGCGCCCTCTACTGATAAAGCTTAACCTTGTAGCAGCTGATGAGGAAGAATGTTCCAGAATTGCAAGCAGGGCAATCAAAGGTAGATTTGG
The DNA here is from genome assembly GCF_046562875.1 of Panthera onca. Classification (NCBI taxonomy): domain Eukaryota; kingdom Metazoa; phylum Chordata; class Mammalia; order Carnivora; family Felidae; genus Panthera; species Panthera onca. The sequence goes on from NC_138342.1 coordinate 159,624,133, forward strand.
AGCTAAGAGGCCATAAAGTTGAAGTGCCAAATGAGAAAAGTACTAAACGAAATCGAGAAAATTAACAAACCAAAATATTGCTGTTTGAAAGATTAGTAGATAGAGACCTCTTAAGCAAGATTAATTAAGGCAAAAGAGAGAAGATATATTGAAAAGAATATGTTCTGAGAATAGAGAGGTCTTATACATTTTAACTATAGCAGCAGAGATTCAAAAATTTAACTGAAGTGTTGAGCCTAAACTCAAAGAAATTTCCTAGAAAACAGAACAACAGTGACCAACCCCCAGCCCAAAAAAACAAAAAACAAAAAACAAACAAACAAAAAAAACAACCAGAGATGTGGAAAATGGCTGAGGGGAGGTTATAAATTATTCCTAGCTCTGTTTGGGCTCCAGAAATTGTTCTGCCCACTCCTTTCTCGTGCTTCTCCTCTGCATCGCATAGTTTCTTTCCACACATGTGCAGAGCAGTACTCAGCCAGACATCTCTAATGGCTCACACCAGAACTTTCCTCCAGGGCATTTCCTATGCTTTTCAGGAGGGATGGCCTGTGGCCAGTGATGAACTCTAAGGGGAATAAGTGCCCAGTCTTTCCTGCCTCTGCGTGAAACAACCTCTTTGATGCAATTTATGCTCCGGAGCTCCCCGTGCAATTAGTGTGAGGCTAGATCTCAGCCTATCTTCTTCCCTTGTGTTGTTTTGGGTTTTTTCCTTCCCTTATTCCCTAGGAGGTTTTGCTTGAGGGCACTCCCTCAGTAAATCACTTGGACCAGAATTCCTGTCTCTACCTCTGCATCGGGAAAATCCAACCTAAGGCAAAAGGGAGATGATAAAAGCCACACAACAGGGAAATGAATCCCTGTGTAGAATAGATTAGAGTAGGGAGTTAAGAAAAGTCAGTTATGGGGTGCCTGGGTGGCTCAGTCGGTTGAGCTTCTGACTTTGGCTCAGGTCATGATCTCACAGTTTGTGAGTTCGAGCCCCATGTCACGCTCTTTGCTGACAGCTCAGAGCCTGGAGCCTGTTTTGGATTCTGTGTCTCCCTCTCTCTCTCTCTGCTCCTCCCCTGCTCACACTGTGTCTCTCTCTCAAAAATAAATAAAGCTTATAAATAAATAAATAAATAAATAAACATTAAAAAAAAGAAAAAGAAAAGTCAGTTAGAAGCTAAGTTTTAGGGAAGAGATGAGAGGTAAGAAGGGGCTGAAACTGAGGAAAAGCAAAGAAGATAAAAAGGGAGAGGCAGACAAGTGATTCTCCCTGGACAGACTCCTCAGTGGTGATGCAACGTGGCAGATGAGAGGAAGGAAGAAGAGAAATAGAATGACAGCATCTCAGTCTGGGTGGTTAAGAGGATGGCAGCCTCACCCACATACAAACATCAGGTAACCAGAGAATAATCCTATTGGGAGTAAGCATCCCCATGTAGAACTGTCACACAAGACTTAACATCTGTGCAACACTCTGCAGTTTACAGAGCTCTCAAACACATCATCCCCTTTTCTCAAAAGGTCTCTGTGAGATGGAGTGGGAGGTATTCCCAATTCTTTACCCTTTCCTTCTTTCTTGCGACCTTGAAGTGCTTCCAGTGGAGAAGGGGGAGAATACATCCTCATGCCCATTAACTTAGAGCTTGGCCATGTGACTTATTTTGGCCAATGTAATGCAAGGAAACATGACGCGAGCAGAACCTTTCTATATGCTCCTGTAATTCAGCTTGGTTCTCATATTGTTGCCTTCAGAAGAACATGCCCCAGGGAGCTGCTGATCCAAGGAGAATTAGAAGACATGTAGAACATGACTCAAATCCAACCCACAGCTTAGAGCCACATGCAGCTGATGCTGTCCAATTCCAGCAGAACACATAGTTACAGACCCGTAAATGAGAAATAAACGCTTGTAGTTGGAAGCCACTGCATTTTAGGAATGTTTGTTAGGCAGCACTGTTGCAACAATAACTAACACAGTTAGGTAAATAGGTATTCTTCAGATGCCCATTGAGCAGATGAAACAACTGAGATTACAAGAGAGGTTAAGAATGTGTCCAAGTTCACCTCTCAAGGGAGTGTGTTAACTATTTCTTAACTACCTACTCAACAGAAAGGCTCTGTACATGGTGACACATTTCACAGCTTAGAAGCCCAGCATTCAAAAGAAGAGTTGTTAAATGCTTTAAAAAAAAAATAAAGTACTGAGTCTGCTAATAACCTAAGAAATGCATGTTTTCATATGTGCTGCCTATTAAGTCTGTTCATATCGTATCAGCAAACATCATGTCGTCTTGGAGAGGTTCCTAGTTTTTCCTGTGAAATGTTTTTCAACGCCTGAGTGAATCAAAATGAATGTAAATGAGGTTTATTAAGTCAACCCCACATGGTGCTGTATTGTCAGCATTTGTAGGGCTGTGACAGGTTAGTTATTGCAGTTTGAAGGAAATGTCACCAACACAGCAGTCTGCAGAATTAACTTTTATATATATATATATATATATATACATATATATATATATATATATAACATCTCAGGATTTTCCACCCTTTTGAGAATAGTCTCCTCAGAAGGTGACAGGGGGCTGAGAGAGGCTAAGGTTTGCTCATTCTTTTTCATCAAGAATCACTCTCTGGCTATATGATTCCTGAGGCCAAGGGTCAGGGGCTACAGGTAACCACCCAGGCTTCCAAGAGCTGCTGTTAATGGACTGTGGAAAGGAAACAAAATGAGGGTGATTGGAGTTGACAAGGAGTGACAGGAGCCGGTGGCAGCAGCACCAGGTGCCCTCTGCACCCAGAATAAGTGTCAGACTGGTTTGGGGGATGGGTTGGGAGAAGAAGCAAGAAAAGAAAGAAGGCAAATGAAGTCCCGGATGCTGAGCTGTCAAACAACAGGCTTTATTAACTCCAAGGAGGCTGAGGATCCAGCAGTGATGATATCACCCCCTTCATGAGTACGTTTCTTGCACTCAACCAAGAGCCAGCCTTAGGTATAGGCCAGACAGGTAGTCAGTCACTCGAGTCAGGTGACTCGATTTGAGAAGAGTCCTCCAAATGATTGTGCTCACTATTCCTGACTTTGGGTTAACTATTCCTTCATTTCCAAGAGCCTTCTCCTTTATAGGAGGCCTCCTCTTACATGGAAGCACCTCACAGGAAAGATATAATTCATCTATCAACACCTTGGTAAAAATAGTCTTTAACAGAAACCTCAAATCCCTCATTTCGGGGACACTTGTCACTTAGAATGTGAATGGAGTCGTCCAGGGGAAGGAAAAGGTACTGAAGGAAAACAGGCAACTCAACCAAAAATATATGCTCTGACTTCTCAGTTTTCTAAACTAACACCTGTGTTTAACACTTGTGTTTAAACCTTGTGCCCCTGCTGTACAATCCATCGCAGCTGGGAATTACACAGAGCCCTTCTCTCAGCAACATGCAGAACGGCCACTCTCCTTCCTCCACCCTTCTTTATATACAGCGTAATAACCACCGAGTTTGGGGGAATCTTCTCATTTAACTCCTTTCTTTTGCTGTAGGGAAACAAAATGTCAGAAAAAGAATGGGGGGGATTCCTACTCTCACCTAGCTGAGCAGAACATCAACAAGTCTTCTTTTCAAAAATTCTATCTTCCAAAAAACCACCCTACACAGTGTTGTTTGTATAGGCTCCTGAGTCCAAGGCCTAAATTTACCTTGAGCACCGCTAAAATCAGAAGCATTCACTAAGTTATATGGATGGGTGACATGTGGTTGTGTGCTTTTCTGTGCCAAGTGATTTTAAAAGATTCATCCATTTGGCAAACATTTGTTGACTGCCTATTGTCCCTGACCTCTGGGACTTCATACTCTAAGAAGCCCACATTGGGCAAAAAAAATCCTTGAAGGTTTAAATATAAATAACATCACAGAAGTGGAAGGAACAAGCAGTCACATTCAGGACTCATTTTATTATGTAGGGAGTGAAGGTAACATGGAGGACCTCGCTGGACACGGCAGAGTTGGAGAGGAATCACCCTTCTCCCCAACGGCCCATTTTTGCATTTCTAAGTTCTCTAGGAACGTCCCATATTCCATCATTATATATAACAAACCAAACAAGCACTTCAGAACTCTGGAAGGCCAAGAGTCTATAAAGCTGTCAGTTCTTGAAGTTCACTGGAGTTGACAGAATATGAACAGCCCCTGCACCAAAGAGAGAATCAGAGTGCGTGTTTCTGCAAGGACTGAATTCGGGCCAAGCAGCATGCATATTCAGGGACTTGGAATGATTGCACTCAAGGACAGAGTTTCTCCCTCTAGGGATGGGATTCCAGATAAAATGCCCAGCAAGCAGGATGTCCTTGGGGACTAAACTCAAGGGGGACCCTGAGGCTACACGCAGATTTGGACTCTTCTGAAAGTCCAAAAGAAGGTCCACTTTCTGGGAAAGAAAGTTAATGAGAAAAAGGGGATCATGCCAAGGGCTGAGAGGCATCAGACATAAGCAGCCACTAGAGGAGGAATCAGTAGCGGAGTCCAAGAGAAGCAGGGTGATCCAGGAGAGTTTCCTATAGTGAAGCCAAGGAAACCACAGATGGTGCGGAAAAACCTCACTTAAGCCATTCGTTTCAACTCCTTCCCCACCAAACATGTTTAGCAGCTTTCCTAATGGTGGAAAATGATTGATTTGAATTTCACTCCTCTTTCAACAAAGACAGCCGTGTTGTGGAAAAAGCCATGAACCTGGGTCAGAAACCTCAGGGCTGAACTCTGCCATGACTATGTGTCAGAGCCCTGCTGTATGACCTGGAGGAAGTATCCTAATACATAGGGGTCAAGTTTCTCTCATTTAAAATCACAAGTTGCTCTGTTTTGATGAAGTGATGGATATAGAAGCATATGTAAAGTACTATATAAACCACATGATTTAATTTATTATTATTCTTAAAGAACTGACAAATGTGGACACAAAAAACAAAAAGACTGGTGTGCATAGTCTTGGACGCCGTAAGTTTCCCATGCAACACTTGAGGGGCTAATTTGTCACTCACTACCAAAAACACCTCTTTGCTAGTATTTACTATAAATTCTCTGCCTATGTAGTGTATTTAACCCATTAGTGACATTTGAAAGGCATGATGTCATGGATGAAATGGAACTGCATAGATGGAAAGACCATCAGAACAGCAGGGACTTTGGAACTGCCATTTGACCTACTCCTACCTCCTTCTCCAGCTCTGCCTTTGCCTTGAAAACCAGCTGCCTCCCGACTACCAGAGGTAGTTTGGAGACCGGGTTAGAGCTCCTCAAAAAGTCCCATCCCCAGAGCACTGTCATTACTTCATCTGTCAGCTTCTTGAAAAAGCCCCATAATTATTTACCCTAATTCAGGACTCACTTTGAAGAAAACCTCTATTCCCAGAGTGTTTTCAAAATCATCATCTTCAGCAGCAGCAACAGTTTAAAATTGCAGCTGTTTCAGGATATAATAGCAGACGGTGCAAACAGGAACCTGATTAAAAAAATTAAAACAAACAAACAAAAACTTAAAAAGAAGATCTAGGGGATGAGATGTCCAAAGAGTTATTTGTAAAGCTCTGACATATTCCGAAAATCTAGAAGGCCATGAGCATATGCAGGGCTATGCATATACCTGGGAAAGACAAGAGAGGGCTGCAGACCTCCCCCTCTGGTGTCCTTGAGGCTCTGCACAAGGAGAAAGTTACAGCTAAGACAGAGTTGTAAGCTTCCTGAACATGCATACCTCAAAGCACACAAAGCCACTCAACTTATTAATTCAAGGTACTTCAGGAAATATGTGACCAACATTAGCCAACCACTAAGATAATCTTACAAAGATTTCAGTGACTACACACTACAGGGAATACATGTTTCAGAGAATTTGTCTAGGTAAGTTATTAAGCGAACAAACAGCAATAACTACAAAAACAAAAACAACATAAAAAAATCAACAACAGGGGCAACTGGGTGGTTCAGTCGGTTAAGCGTCCAACTTCAGCTCAGGTCGTGATCTCGCGGTCCATGAGTTCAAGCCCTGCGTCGGGCTCTGTGCTGACAGCTCAGAGCCTGGAGGCTGTTTCAGATTCTGTGTCTCCCTCTCTCCGACCCTCCCCCGTTCATGCTCTGTTTCTCTCTGTCTCAAAAATAAATAAACGTTAAAAAAAAAAAATCACCAACAAAAATAAACTCTCATGGAGGGCGATCTAATTTCCAGAACTGTCACATTATATTATCTAAAATGCCCAGTTTGTAAGAAAAATATATAAAATTATAAGACATTCAAAGAAAACAGGAAAGCATGACCTCCAGATAGGTAAAAAAGCAGTCATGAGAAACTCCACTAGTGCGGGAGGTGGGGAGGACACTCAGATGTTGGACTTAGCAGACAAATATTTTGAATTAGTCCTTATACATATACTCAAAAGACTAAACGAAACCATCTAAAGAATTAAAGTTTGACAACAATGCCTCATGAAATAAAGAATACAAAAAAGGCATAAAAAAAGGAGAAGAAGAAAGAAGGAGGAGAAAGAAAGAAAGAAAGAAAGAAAGAAAGAAAGAAATTCTATAATAACTGAAATGAAAAATTCACCAAAACTCAACAGCAGATCTAAACTGACAGAAAAGGGACACAACAAACTTAAAGATAGGTGAAATGAAATTATCCAATCTGAGAAATAGAAAAAAGAATGGGGGAAAAATGAACAGTGCCTCCAAGCCCTGTGAGACACAGCAAAGAACACCAATATGCACATAATGGGAATCTCAGGAGGAGAGAAGAGAAAGAAGGGACAAAAAACAAACAGTCTTATGTAATAATTAAGCTGAATACTTCATAAATCTGATGAAAAACAAAATACACATTCAAGAATCTCGATGAACTCCAAATAGTATAAACTCAAAGAGATCCACATATAGACACATCATAGTCAAACTGCTGTTAGCCAAAGGCAAAAAGAGAATCAGGAGAGCACCAAGGGAAAAATGACTCATCAAATATGAAAGATCCTCAATAATATTAACCATTGACTCCTCACTGTAAATCATGGACGCCAAAAGGCAACATATTTAAAATGTTGAAGGAAAGAGCTGTCAATCAAGAATTCTATTTCCAGCAAAACTATTATTCAAAAACAATGGAGAAATTAAGACATCCATAGATTAAAAACTGAGAAAATCAGTTACTAGCATACAAGTGCTACAGAAAATACTAAAGGGACTCCTTCAGGCTACAATGAAGGACACTAGATCATAACTTTAGTCCCATGAAGAAATAAATAGCACTGGTAAAGGTAGCTACATGAGAAAAAATGAAAGACAGTATAAATGCATCTTTTGTAATATTTTACTTTTCCAATCTAATTTAAAAGACAACTAACCACATAAAGCAATAGTTACAACACTGTGTGGATGGGTCTGATAAGGTATAAAGATTAAATTTGTATGACAAAAATAGCACAAAATAGGAGACAAGGAGTGGATCCATATTGAAGCAAAGTTTCTGTATAATATTGAAAGTAAGTTTGTATTAACTCAAACCAGTTTATTGGAAGTTTGATGCTAATTGTAATCCCTAGAACAACCACAAAAAAAAAAAAAAATCCAAAAAATATAGTAAATAAGATAACAAAGAAACTAAATAGTATGCTAGACAATAACTAGAAGGAGTCCTAGAGGAACAAAGGCATGAGGTATATGGTAAACAATAGCAAAATGGCAGTTGTAAGTCGTACTTCATCAGTGATGACATTAAATTAATGAAGCAATAAAAAAGAGAAAGTAGCAAAATGGATTTAAGATAAGCCCTAATAAGTACAAAAGGATTGAAATCATACAAATATATTCTCTGACCACAATGGAATCAAATTAGAAATCAACAACAAAAGAAAATTTGGGAAATTCAAAGTTAAGTGGAAATTAAACAACACATTTGTAAATAATTAATGGGTTAAAAAATAAATCACAAAGGAAATTAGAGAATACTTTGAAATTGAGGTGCTTCAGTCGGTTGAGCACCGGACTTGGTCTCAGGTCATGATCTTGTGGTTCATTAGTTAGAGCCCTGCATTGGGCTTGTTGCTCTCAGCACAGAGCCTGCTTTGGATCTTCTGTCCCCCTCTTTCTCTGCCCCTCGCCCTCTCATTCTCTCTCTCTCTCTCTCTCTCTCTCTCAAAAATAAACATTAAAAAAAAAAGACAGTACTTTGAAATAAATAAAAGCAGAAACAAAAACACACCAAACTTTATCAAATGCTGCTAAAGCAATGTTTAGATGATGTTTCTTACTTGTAAATACCTATTATTTTTAAAAAAGAAAGACTAAAAACCTAACCTCCAACTTAGCAAATTAAAAAAGAAGAAAAAATTAAAGACACACAAATAGAAGATAGAAAAAATTTAAGAGTAGATTAGAAATAAGTAAAATAGAGAATAGAAAACAATTTAGAAAGTTAGGAAACCGAGAATTGATTCTTTGAAAAAAATTACCAAAATCAACAAACTTCTCAATAAACCAATTAAAAAAAACAAACAAACAGATGCTAGGGGTGTCTGAGTAGCTCAGTCAGTTAAGCATCAGACCCTTGATTTGAGTTCAGGTCATGATCTCAAGGTTCATGGGATCGAGCCCCACATTGGGCTCCATGCTGACAGCATGGAGCCTCCTTGGGAGTCTCTCTCTCTCTCTCTGTCCCTAAAAAAATAAATAGATAAATAAACTTTATTTATAAAGTTTTAAATAAAAAATAAACTTTAAATAATAAATAAATTAAATAAATTAATAAACTTAAAAAAATTTAATTAAAAAAAAACAGATGCTAGAATTAGCAAAAAATCATGAATAAAAGAGGGGACATTAATACTGACTTGACAAAAATAAAAGGAGTATAAGGGAATACTATTTAGATTATTTAGATGGAATGAACAAATTCCTATAATAACACAAGCTACTGAAACTAACTCAATGAAAAAAATAGAAAATCTGAGTATATCTATAAGAAGTAATTGAATTAATAGTTATGAAACTTCTCACGAAGAAAATCCGAGACATTGACACCTTCACTGATGAATTCTACCAAATATTTAAAGAATTGATATTGATTCTTTTTTTTAAATATTTATTTATTTTGGGGGGAGTGCAAGTGGAGGAGGGGCAGAGGGAGAGGAGCCAGAGTATCCAAAGCAGGCTCTGCGCTGACAGCAGTGAGCCCTATGTGAGGCTCAAACCCACGAACCATGATATCATGTCCCAAGCTGAAGTCAGACACTCAACCAACTGAGCCACCCAGGTACCCTAAAGAATTGATATCAATTCTTTACAAATTCGTCCTGCAAACAGAACAGAATACTTTCCAACTCATTTTTAAGAGACCCATATTACCCTGCTACCAAAACCGAAGACCATGAGAAAATTATCGGCCAGTATTCCCTATGAATACAGATACAAAAATCCTCAATAAAATCCAGCAACATAATAAGGATTATACACCATAGCCCGAGCCATCTATTTCAGAAATTAAAGGTTGGTTTAACATCTGAAAATTAATCAATGTAATGTACCATATTAATACAATAAAAAACAAAACCACATGATCATCACAATAGACACAGAAAAAGCATTTGACAAAATCCAACACTATTTCATAATAAAAATATATATCTATGCACAAAACTAGGGCTAACAGGAAACTTTCTCAACCCAATTAAGAGGCACCTACAAAAAACCACAGCTACTACAGCACTTAATGGAAAAAGACTGAATACTTTCCCCCTAAAAACAGAAACAAGATAAGCATTTTGCCACTTCTACTCAACATTGTACTGGAGGTCTCAGCCAGGGCAATTAGCAAGAAAGTGAAATAAAAGTAATTCAGATTGGAAAGGAAGAAATAAAATTATTTCTAATGCAGATGACACGATCTTACATAGAGAAGATTCCATAGAATTCAATGAAAAAATTTTAGAAGTAATAGATAAATTCAGTAAGGTCACAAAAACAAGATTACATATAAAAATCATATTTCTATGCACTAACAATGCACAACATGAGGACAAAATTAAGAAAACGATTTTATCTGTAGTAGCAGCAAAAAGAATAAAATGTCTAGGAATGAATTTAACAGAGCTTCAAGACTTGTATACTAAAAACTACAAAACACTTCTTAAGTAAGTTAAAGGTCTAAATAAATGGAAAGGCATTCCATTCACAGTTTGGAAGGCTAATATTGTTAAAACGGCATTATTCTCCAAATTGATCTACAGTTTCAGTGGAATCTCTCTGAAAACTCTCAGCTTGCCTTTGGGCAGAAATTGACAGGCTGATCCTAAAATTCACATGAAATTCCAAGAGACATACAATAGCCAAAACAATCTTTAAAAGGAAGAATAAAGTTGCAGGACTGGAGCTTCTTGATTTCAAAACTTTACTACCTACAAAACTAAACTAATCAAGATAATGTGGTACTAGCCTAAGGACTGACATATACAGATAAATGGAATGGAATTGAGATAAGCCCTTACTTTTATGGTCAACTGATTTTCAACAAGGGTGCCGTGATATTTCAATGGAGAAAGAGTAGTGTTTTCAACTGTCCTATTTGATGTCAGGACAACTGGATGTGCACATCCAGTTGAAAGGAATTGGAACCCTACCCCACATGATATAAAAAATTAACTCAAAATGGATTATACACTTTATTGTAAGAGCCGAAACTATGAAACTTAGAAAACATAGGAATAAATCTCTTCATGACCTTGATTTAGGCACCGGTGTCTTAGATATGACACCAAAATACAAGCATTGAAAAAAAAATGTGTGCGTGTGCTACAAATGATACCAATAAGTAAGTAAAAAGAACTCACAGGGCAAAATATTCACAATTCATGCATCTGATAAGAGACTTGTATCCCCTGACCACCTGAAATTAAAAAGACAAAAAAAATCCAGTTTTAAAATGAGTAAAGCATTTGAATAAGCATCCATCAAAAGAATATAAACAAATGGTCAATGAGCATACAAAAAGATACTCAACACCATTAGTCATTAGGGAGATGCATCTTAAAAACACAATGAGATTACCCCTCACACCACTAGGATGGCTATAAATAAAAGTCAGATAAGGGTGCCTGGGTGGCTCAGTCAGTCAAGCATCCAACTCTTGATTTCAGCTCATTATGATCTCACAGTTCATGGGATCGAGCCCCGTATTGAGTCTTGTGTAGACAGTGTGGAGCCTGTTTGGGATTCTCTCTCTGCCCCTTCCCCTACTCACACACACACGTGTGTTGCCGCTCTCTCTCTTTCTCTCTCTCAAAATAAATAAATAAGCATTTAAAAGAGACAGCAAATCTGGGTCCCAAAGGGATTTACTAAGGTGTGATATTTTCTTTCTATAAAAAAGAATTTCAGCTTTACAGAATTATTCTCAACAAGGTAGTGTTCTTGACCTTTGCATACTTGTGTGCCGTTGAACAGCCATTAGGGTGGCCTCCTCCAGCCCAGCCCTTTAGCTCACAGATGACTGCTTCTGACTGACTGTTCTGGATTTCTTTCTATGATATGACAAGAGCCCCATGTTGATCAGTCCAACATCTTGATCTAGAACTTTTCCCAAACTCAAATTGGGATCTAGAGAGGGCCCAGGGGTAGGTAAGAAAGGCATGGGGTGGGGGGGAAGGGCTGTGATGTGGGTGTTCCAGAATATAAATGTATACATAACACAAGGTCCTGGGTAAGGTGAACTGGATGTGAGGGCTGGCTGAGAAGAGACCAGTCAGGAACTCTAACAGGTACAAGAGAGTGGTAATGAACTTGGAGGAGAATAGTCAGAAGGGAAAGAAGGACCCCCACTGGCAGCTATCAGGTGTGTAACAAGAGAAGAACACTCAGCAGTGAATTCCAAATTGCCTCATATTCTAATTTCACTAAGGAAAATGTCTTTCTCAAGCATCATTTTCCAGAATGAATGATCCGTTTGTAAAGCAGATAATCAATTCCCATTCTGGTTTGTTTTTAATCTGTTAGGGTTACTTAAAGAAGGTCTTACTTGTGGTTAAGAGAGGACCGTATTGCCTGCATTTCTGAAGGAAGAAATCAAAGCATTGAGTGTTGGGTTCTCTCAGTTTCCATAGGACAAATAGGCAGGGCACCTGCCTGCAGGAGAAACTCGGCTTTCCAAGGCCACAAGTTGCCGTGTCGGAGCTGTGTGTGTCCTGTGGAAGCTGACGTCTCAGAAAATCAGGCTGGGGACTGGTCTGTCTCCCTTGGGACAAAGGCAGTAAGAGTAATAGAGAAAGAGACTTCACTACTCAGAGCCCTGACATAGAAATGGACTTAAGAGGGGGCGCCTGGGTGGCTCAGTCAGCTAAGCATTTGACTCTTGGTTTAGGCTCAGGTCATGATCTCACGGTTTTTGAGTTTGAGTGCCACGTCACCTCTGCAAGGACAGCATGAAGCCTGTTTAGGATTTCCTCTCTCCCTTTTTCACTGCCCCTCTTCTCTCTCTGTCTCTCTCTCTGTCTCTCTCTCTCTGTCTCAAAATAAATAAATAAACTTAAAAAATATATATGTCTGGTCCAAAATGAGATCTGTTCTGAGAGTAAAATAAACATTAGATTAAAAAAGAAGGAAGGAAGGAAGGAAGGAAGGAAGGAAGGAAGGAAGGAAGGAGGGAAGGAAGGAAGGGACCTAGGAGGTTATCAGGTTCAACCCCTCACTTTGCGGATGAAAAACTCAGCCCAGAGAGGATAAGTGACGTGTCTGGGATGGTCCAGCCGGATGGTGGCATATTTGGAGCACACAGCCTAGATTCTCTCCCTGCAGATGCACGGCCCCGGGCAGGCCAGCCTGTCACTGACAGACACATGGGCATCCTTGCACCTGCCCTGGTGTGCCTCACACTCAAATCAGAAAACCTTCTGCTGCAACCCTGATGAGGAAATTAAATTAGCTACTAATTGGTTAATTGGCAGCAAGCTCTGTAAGGCAGTGAGGAACAAATTAAGTCGGAGCGAGAAGCATGCATTTGTTTGATCTGATCATCTTCATTATCACCTCTGCGGCCCCACCAGCCATGCTGCGCGCCTCTCCCCTAGGAAAGCTCTTAGAAGGATCCTATAACCTTTTGGCTGCCAGATTAATTGTTCCTTTCTCTTCCCTTCTCTCTCCTGCTGCCACTACGCTCTCTTCTGAGTCCCTGTAACCCAGCATTTCCCAAGTCGCACCCTGCAGAACTCCAGTGTTGGCAACGTGCTGATAAACGCTTAATGTCTGGCTCCCTGGGGGGAAAGGGTCTTGATTTGTAACATTTAGCAATTTCCATGGTGTAAATACTCCTACTGTGGGCCAATTTCAAGGCACCAATATGACATCTACTGGCTTGAAAAATTCCTGAAAACTCAACCATCGGTTCTTGCAAGCTGGTGCAAGCAGACTCCGACACAACACTGATAAGCGTCTGCACAGGTTAACAGGCCCATAGCAAGGGCCCCTCAGTCAAGTAAATAAGTCGGCGATTCTGCATATCCTGCAGGCTCTGAGAAGTTCTGCAGGAAGGAAAGGTAGTTAGTTTAACTGAGCACTTGCCAAACATATTTGACCGGAGAACCCGTGTTTCCCAAAGCACATATGAAAAACTCCTGTAATACTAAGGATTCAGCAACTTGAAAACACTATTATCATACCGTTATTGTGTTTCTGGGTGCGGCACCAGGCTAAGTCTTTGCAATAAAACATTTAAGATACGGATCTTGCCCTTGAAGTAACCAAACCAAGGTAGCAAATTATCTAGTGTTAGGTGACCTTACTGACCACGAGTTCCATAAGATTTCAGAAAACGAACTCCATCATCAGGCCAGGCTTCAAACAAAGGGTTTCAACAAAGAGCTTTTCAGGCGGGAAGAGCCTCTTTGGCAACCAGGAAGAGAGGTGAATGCCTATTGTGTGTTCAGAGATACGCAAGAGACTAATGTGACTAGAGAGGAGCAAAGGTGAGGTGGGAAGGATGGGTAGAGGTCTGACTGGGAAAGAAGGCTGAAAGGTCAGGAGGGGGAGTTTGGCGGCCAGGCCAGGACATGGCATGGTGGTGAAGCAGAGGGCATATAAGTTTGGGACGACACAATTTCCTGAGACCTTAGAGTCATTCCATTTCTTGTTATTTGCCAGGTAGAAAGAGGTGGTCGTTGTTGATTTGAAGCTTGTAGAATGCCAGAGAAGCCTGCTTAGCTCTCTCAGTGGGGGAGGTGATTCTATCTTGACAAGGATACGTGTCCATATGGGGTGGTTACCTTCTACCAGCCCTATGTGTGGGGCACTTTGCTGGAATGCACATGGGATCCCCTCTGTCCCTCAAGGGTCTCCATCCACCCATCCATTCATTCACTCATCCATCCATCCATCCTTCCATCCATCCATCCATGTGAATGTGTATCTAGGGCAGAATGTTTAATATTGAACAAACATTTATTGAGCCCTTACTTTGTGCCAGGTGCTGCTAAGTACTGGAAGGTTTCTTTAAGTTTCGAATAGATGGTGACTGGTCCAGGAAACAGGAGGCTACGCAAGACAGCACGGTCATGATTAGTGTTGATGGTTCCCAAATCACCAGTGTAGTGCTTGGCCCCAACCCTACGTCCATCACAGTGTCTTCTGGGCTTCGGGTGAGCCATGCCAAGTGTGTACTTTCTGGGGTATCTTATGATCTCTAACTTCAGCACTGTCCCCAAAGGAGTCCTGATAAAGCTGCAAGGGGATGAACTTCATCTTAGTGCCCCCAGCCTGCTCCTCTGTACCCTTTTCCACCCCTCAGTAGGTAACCTGAACACATATTGCTCACACTTTCCACGTGCCCCCTTTCCAAGAAAAATCTCTCCAGAAAAAAAAATGTGAAACTTATTTTTCTGAAGTTGCAAATAAGTGGTAACAGCTTAAAGTAGTACCTTTCCAGAGTTATTTATACCTTTGCATCTTGGGGAAAAAAAAAAAAAAAAGCCTTACAGCTAAAGGATCCAAATACTTTGGGAATTTCAGGCAGCCCAGAAGACATGAGCAGTAGTGATTTCAGAGCCAGAGTGTCATGTCGGTGCCCTTGAGCACCGCAGAAATGGCCACCTGGTCCCTCTGTGTGTAAAGCTGGCCTTGATCTCCGCCTTCCAGGGCCTTCCATCATCCCACGAAGCTCCAGACTCCCTCTCCTTGTGCTACCAGATGAAAAGAGCGTGAGGCCAGGGCCTCTAAGTAGTCTGAGGATATAGAAAAGAGCAGCCAGAACCTTCCACAAGAGAGGAAGCAAACGTCCTGAGTTTGACCAGCAGGCCCAAGGTCTAATCTCAGCTACACCACTTTCCAGGTGCCTGCCTTCTCGGTTCAGCTTCTGACCTTTAAGGCAGGACTTAAAACACCCTCCTTGTAGGATGGTTGCAGGGCACTGCCCACCTGTGGCCATGACGGGTAACTCCCAATGATGGCGGTGATCAAGGCGGAAGTACCCAAGCCCCCATCTTTACAGGGAAACTCAGAACACCAGAGGCGACCTTTCTAAACCCCACAATCTTCCCTGTGGATGATCTCAGTTGCAGGCTATTATTTCTCTCTGGCAACACACCCAAGCTGCCGACCCACATGATATAACTCTGTAAGACACCAAAATGTAGGTGAGGGCCATGCTCCTCTCTAGAGGAAGCTGGACCAGTGGTTGATCGGTGCTGACAGCAGATGCGGGGGAGACATTTTTGCCAACCATCCAATATCCATGGTCCTCTGGTAATTCAAATTACTTTCCAAATGTCACTGCATCTGTCTGCGCCTGACAGCTCTTCAAACTGGGGCCCCTTCTCTGAGCCCGAAGACCTGGACATATTCCTGAAGGGACTTTTGATCTTCATTTCTTTCCAGATGGGAGGGTCCTTTGTCAGACAAAGTCCAGACTCATGAAACCTGCAGACACAAAACCTAGTGACAGGTAGTCTGGCAGGTGATGGCAGTAACACATCCAGTGCAGGGACCTGGCTAGTTGGATAAGACACATGACATTCCTGAAAATGAACAGTCAGGGGAAAACACTTATACTGCTCTTCAAACCCACTACAGCATCACCCCCACTTATCTTGAAGTCTGACTTCTAGTAACGTCCAACGTGTGCCAGCAGAGAAATCCTGGGCACCTAAAATAACCACCACACCGGCTCACATCAAATTCATGGACTGTATTGCTTAGAAGGACCAAAGCACTCTTTCAAAGCCTCTTCACTCTTGCTTAACATAAAAGTCTAACAATCTCAGATATTTGGTTTTCCGGGCCCTGCAAACTGGATGTAGCATATATAAGATGGGCTGGGGAAGAAGGAGGGAGGCACTGCAGACAGCTCCATAACAGCAATGAGAATTGGCAGGTGACAGCTTGGTGGCAGAGCAAACGGACAAAGCTAAAAGTGAGCACGAACGCGTGTGTGTTGGATGGTTATAGAAATCAGGCGGGGCCATCAAGAAAGGGTTAAACTCTCTTGTGTTTCTCCAAAGGTAAGAAGGTGTGGAAACCTTGGAGAAAGCCTTCCATCCAGAATACCTAAAGTAAATTACATTGGGGGCTTCGAAAGAACAAGCTTGGGAATTCAGGAAAATTCACTTAAGTGGAACGCAGTCCTCCCGTGACAGTGCAAGATAAATGAGGCGGTATTGTACCTGCAAAGGCTACCGTGACTGGGCTGGGGAAAGAAAACAGCCTCCTGGAACCTTTCCAGCAGCTCATAATGTTCTGAAATCCCCCGTCTTCCCAACACCAGCCTCGCTGTCGGAACCGCTATGTGTGCTCTGTGGCGTGAGGTAGACCCCCTCTCCCATGATGCCCACCTGGGGCACGGCGTGGGCCAGACGGCTTGAGAAGGAGAGATCTTGCCACACACATGGCTTCTGCCTCTCCTTGCCTTCTCTTCTGCTGTCCTTCCCACCTCCCACCTCCCACTTTTCAGGGCACGCAGAGCCCGGATGTGGATGTAGCTGACAGCTATCACCTATCAACAGAGCTTCAGCTTTCATTCATGAGATAAGCATCTGTCCAAATTCTGAGAGGTTCAACCAAATGCCTATTTGCGCCCTGTTCGCACCACCCCCCCTACACATTCAGCCTCCAATAAAAGCTCCAGATGCCCAGTGCCTCTCCCCTCCTCCAAACCCTGCCACCTGAGGATCAGTTCCAGTTGATCTGGGTGGCTGGGGGGTGGGAGGGGGGAGAGGCATTAGCATTTTTCAAGGGCTCCCCCCACTCCCTGCCCCATGATTCAAATGTGCAGCCAGAGCAGAGGACCACTGACTTACTCTGGAACAAAAACCAGCATAGATGCCATCGGGGAGCTCCAAGAAGGGCTGAGGCTGAGGCTGACTTTGCTGAGCTAAATAAAGCCCAAAGGCTGTCTTTAATGTTCAGTCACCGAGAAGAGGGTTAAGAAGGAAAGGAACGTGGGCCTGGTCTCCCGCGGGGCTGGTCTCAGAACCACAGTGACCCGTGCAGGAAAGGGAATGAGAGCACTGAGAGGCAGGGACTTACCTGCGAGGAGAACAGAAGACTCTGGAGGTTTGGGAGGGGGAGGAGGCTCGGACCGTCCACCAAGAAGCACTAAGAGCAGCTGAGTTCGTAAGCATGAGCACACAGGGAAGCCGTGTCGCAGGCAGCTTAAGTGGAGGCTGTGCACGTGTGACACTGCCACGCATCAGCGGGGTGATCTAGCCTGCAGCAGCCCCGGGGCCCTTTGTGGGCTTGCTGTTCCCCCCGGGGCAGGGGAAGGGGGGAGTGTGAACCACCCCTGTAAGGTTTCCCTTCTCCATTACCCGGGTCGCCTGGCCAGCCCCTCAGATGCGAGGGAGATGGTGGGATGCTCTCAGGGGCTCCCTCTCCTGGCCCTGGCCTGCTGGATGGCCACTAGTCTAGTGTATTAGCCTCACCAGAACCAGCCGCCTCTTACTGGACAGGGACTCGGGGGGCCAAAAGCTACCCTTTCCTCTCATGCATCAGAAAGCTGTGCTTGCATTCTGGCTGTCACTGAAGACCCTTGTGCTCACCCTACCTGTCCTAGCAGGTGGGTAAGAAGTCTGGGAGCGCTGGGGCACCTGGGTGCCCCAGTTGGTTAAGCGTCTGACTCTTGGTTTCGGCTCAGGTCACAATCTCAGCGTGGTGGGTTCCGTCCCTCTCTGAGCTGTCCGTGTGGAGCCTGCTTGGGATTCTTCTCTCTGTCCCCGCCCGCACGCTCCCCCCCCACCCCCCGCCACCACCCTTGCTCCCTCTGTCTCTTTCCAAATAAATAGATAAACTTAAAAATTTTTTAAATTAAAAAAAAAAAAAATCCAGAAGTGCTGTCTCAGCCCTGGTCAGTGTCTTGATTTACTTAAACCCCTGCCTAGTACCAATAAATGATAGAGGGTAGCTTAGAAAAAACCCCACATCGTTCCACAAAATAAAATACGTTTAAAATAAGAGAACTGAGGCATATATACATATATATGGAATGCAACACACCAGTGAGAGGCCACTAATTTGGCTCCGCATTTTCTAGTCCCCAACACAAAAGAAAATGGGATCATTTACACAATTCAGAGTTCATAACATAAAATCTAAACAGTTGTTCAAGATAAACATAACAGTTCCTGGAACTGAAACCAAACAGAAATGCCTCCCCTAGGCCCACGTGGAAAGGGTCCCGTGATTTAGTGAATAACATCCTCAAAGCAGCCTTTCTGTAAACATGGCAGTGAGCTTCACAGGTCTGTTTTTTAAAATATCCCTCAGTGCAGGTTGATGTCACAAAGCCAGATTGTGATCCAATTAAAATAACAATAATTTACAGGAGACCAGTACAAATGTCCAGAGTACCATCCGGCTTCATGGAAAAGTCGATTTTTGAGAGACCCGAAGAATGGGTAGACTGGATTATCTCCATTCCATGTGTAAGAAAATTGGGGCTCAAAATATTGTCCAGATGACTCCTATGTCAGAGTCTCCCATCTATTAAGCAAAAGAGCAAGAAGTCAAACAAAGGATTTTATTTGCATTTTTGGTTTTTCACCAAGCCTAGCTGTTTTCATCTCGACAATACAACTGGGCGGGGCCTAGTAAGACTGGAAGTCCCCACTAAGGGTTGCTACAAGGTAAGGGGAAGCCCAAAAGTTTACAGGCCCCTCCTGGCGTCCCAAGGCTCAGCTCTCCCTTCAGGTATGTGATACGTTGCCGTGCCCCCTGCCCAGCCCGGAATGGCCACCCCACTGCCCCCAGCTCCGACCTCAGCTGCATCCCGCACCCCCACTTTTGTTGCCCCTATGGGCCCAGGAGCTTCAAACGTGTAATGGACTCGGGTGTGGGAGGGGAGCTGCAGGAGGGAATCTGTCGGGGGAAGAGGAAGAAAGAGAAGAAAAACGGCCCCCTCTGAAAGCTTTCCAATCACTCCAGCCACCACCATCTCGAATTCTTTTCTTAAAGTATAAAATCATTCTTCCACTGATCTCACTCGTGGTCAGAGCTCAGTACAGGCCCATCCGTCACGGGGCTGATTTGGTTCAGCAGGTGTTGGCTGGGCAATCGCTCATTTCAGGCTAATCTGCTCGCGGCTGTCAGGGGTTATGGAGTATTTATTGAGTTTGTGTCAGGTCCGGATGACCAATAGCCAACAGCCGGTGGATGCGCACTGACATTGATGATATTGCTGAATTAAGCGAGGTGATGTATACTCAACTTGCTTAGAGCCAGGAATGGACCCTGGGATCATTTCATAACCCGATGCAGACGATCCCTGGGCTTTCCTTTTCAAAGAAAACATCACACACATGGCGTTTCTATTTAAAGAAAAAAAAATACATGGTCCTCAACAAACGTGGTCATGTCTGTATTGAAATGAACAAGAGCATTGCCTGGGGAGACAGGAGGGAACAAATGAGACCCAGACGTTTGGCAAACGGCCTCCCGTGCACTGCCAAGACCCGTTGGATTCACATTCATATGTTGGGCCTCACCAGAAAGAGACATTAATTGGTTGACCTGGTCTCGGGATTATGGATCTAAATCCAGTCAGAACCTACCTTTGGTGGCAACAAGATGTCACAGAGGAGAGCACTGGTCCTGGAATCCGACAGGAAGCAGTCAGGACAGTGACGATATCTGTGAAGTCGTCCAAGATGCCGTCCGTGCTGATACCTGGAGATGACTTCTTATACCTGTTCTCTCTCTCCTTTTCTTCTTCTAGAACCAGGCCTCTCCCCCAACCTCAGCCAACTCCAAAGCAGATGATGAAACTTCCCACTGCGGCGCCTGAGTGGATAGTGCTGGAGGGGTTATCACAAAACTCACAGAAGCACCACATTGAAATGAGCAGAATTGGGCCTAAGGGCTCTGGGTTAGCCTTCCTCCAAAAAGAGCTTAAACAATCCCATTGTCAGTCCTGTGGACTGGCCTTAAGGTCAAGTCTCTAACCCCATCACAGCAAACGAGCGCGGATGAGGGCTGGGCACGGTGAACGGGACCAGACGGGATACGCTGGCGTTCTAGGGTCTGCAGCTGTGTGCCATTAAGTAGGTCCCCTGCACTGTCCAAGTCTCAGAGTCTCGTTCTGGAAAACGCCCACATGGGAGTACTTGATCTCCAGTCCCAATGTCCATGATTTCGTGACTACTCGGGAAGAGTTTACTCTCTTACCCCACCGTTTCTTCCCTTCGGAGAAGCACTGGTCTCCAGTGACTGGAAGGTGGCATCCGCCTCTTGGAGGATAAATCAGCAGGGGGAGCCTCTCTGAAGGGACAAAACATAGAGGGAATTGTACTCCGGGTGTTCTGCTTTCTGACCTAAGAAGAGCTTTCGTTGTCGAACGCCTACTCAGGGTCAAGTACCAGGAGAATGATTTCCCCATTTTACAAACAGAGAAACGGAGGCTTCAGGGACAAAGCGAGCCAAGGAGGCCACACTTCTGAGAGGAGATACAGCCCAGATGTCACTCTTGAGCAACCATCTTGGTTGGCCATGCCCCACCCACTGTACTACCCAGCCCTAGAGAGGAGGATCACACAGAAGCCATCAGTGAGTCCCAAACTGAACGCTAGAGCTACGACTCCCTCCATCCCCAGGCTTTTTTGAGAACTGCTGAGAAGCATAATGGCGTGTTTTACACTTCCCCTCCCTCTCCAACACCCCTCCCCTGCCCGTCTGCCCCTCGCCACAGGGAAAGGAGAGAACTGAACACAGGCAGGAAAGGAGGAAAAAAAGGACAGGGCCCAGATAACCATCCCCAAATAATCAATGACTGCCTCTACAAATACATCACATGCGCATTAATCTATCACGTATCAAGAGGAACGACGGGTGCGTAGTGCATAGACACACACGCGTGCCCCTACATTGTTAGGTGCTCTTGGCAAGCGGGTGACTAGCTCTGTGATGCTTCCCGGTGATGGAAATTGAATTTAGGTTACAGAACATCATCTGGCCCAATTGCCACTGAATTATTCCACACAAAATATCAAAGTTAATTTTTGGGCCTGTCAGCCCGGTTGATGAGTTGGGCGGCTGTCAGCCCGGCTGCTCCTGCCTTCGGTGCCAGAGAGGAGTCTGAAAGTCACGCAATCCAAACAGCGACCTTGGCGGGGGACGGGGGTTAGATTACCAGGATGATTAAATGCCAAGGCGAAGGTTCCGGAGTCCGGATTTGAATACCTGTTTACATGTGGGATAACAGATAGCCGCCCACTGACTGCAAGGCTGTAACTCACTCCCCGGAGTGCCACCGACACCATAAAACATGAAGGCCCAGCCGGGGAAGTCTGCACCATGGCAGCAAGGCCTGGGGAGTGATTTAGAGCCTCGGATCCATTCAGAGACTATCTCATCCATTGTCTTTTATTACATGCACTACTCAGTCTCTCCCTCTTGCAACTTTTTTTTTTTTTCCTCCAAGAGGCACCAACGATCCAATCTCCCTTAAAGGAATGCTATTTGGAAGTGCTAGTTTGATTCAAAGATAGTGAGGGTTCTTTATGCCATAGTACAATAAAAAAAAAAAACGTAACCGCTACCACTGAATAAATATATATATATATATATATATATATATATATATATATATATATTTTTTTTTTTTTTTTCTCCTCAGATCAGCTGAGCCCTGTGTTGTCCTCCTCTTTCCATCCCAATGGGCAAATCTATCCTGGCTCCCACTTTTAACCCCTCCTAAAGCCTCCTCCTCGCCGGGGCCACTTCTTTGCTTCTCTTCTGGCTAATTGTCTTGGGCCATTTGATGTTGAAATAATCCATAATTGCTTAATCTATCCGCGTCTGTGTGGCAAGAAGCGGAAAAGCACTTTAGAAAGATCAATCATCTAAAATCATTGAGCAGCATATTGGAAGCAGGGTCGTCGCCTGCTCCCAGCTGAGAAAATGATGGTAGAAGGAGATAAAGCCTTGGTGAGGAGGCTGTCTCTGTCTCCATAGCTTTTTGATTCCGAGATAGATTACCAGGAGCGCTAACTGCTCGCGGTTTGTGCTAAACAAAGATAATAGCACTGAAAGTCACAGCCACATAAATGATACGACAATCAAATAAACGGCCCCCTGCCCCCCCCCCAACCGCCTCCTGCCGGCTCTAGCTCACTAATAGATTAGGCGGCACAGTGGGGTGGGGAGGGTGGGGGGCGGGACTCTTTGCTGTTGGGGACCTCCATCACCAGGGACCAAGTGGCAAAGATGAAGGAGAGTTCCTGAACACCTGGAGAGATCTAAAAGCCCCCCCGCCGCCCCCCCCCCATGTAAAATGGAAAAGGCTGTCTGTAAATAAGAGATGCCTGGGCTGGAGAAAGCTTGGTGGAGTAGGGTCAGATCTCCCCCTAGGAGTCAAAATAGCGGCTGCTCAACTGGCATTCTAGCCCATGAGGCCTCAGAGACCAGGCAAATGCCACTATTTTCAAGGTTACATGTCTCACTTCACCCTCCTTGTTCTCACAGATTTTTAGGGGCTGCCCTTTCTGCTGCTGCTGTGGTGGCAGTAGCTACCTCCTGGAGAGCCCTGGCCTTTCTGAAAACCCGCCCCTAACTGCGCCTTCCTCTGAAGGGGAAAAGTGGCCGGAAGGATGACAGTTGTCAAGGTGAGATAAGAGCTGGGTCCCCTCCTACTCCCTCCCTGCTGCTGGCCTGAGCGAGATGTGCAGAGATGCAGCTTTGGACACAGTGGACCAGGAGGGATTCCCAGAGGGCGAGAAATGCTCTAGAAGCAAGAGGTGCAGGCTCCAGCGTTCACCAGAAGTCACCAGAACCATGCAGCCTGGACATGTGGGAAAGTGGAAAGCGTGGAGGCCTGGAACCTGAGCCCACATCCTGCCTGTACCACTCCTCGCTGGCGGTCATCTAGCCCCTCTGAACCTCAGTCTTTTTTTTTTAATATGAAATTTATTGTCAAATTGGTTTCCATATGACACCCAGCGCTCGTCCCAACAGGTGCCCTCCTCAATACCCATCACCCACCCTCCCCTACCTCCCACCCCCCCTCAACCCTCAGTTTGTTCTCAGTTTTTAAGGTGAACCTCAGTCTTAAAGCTACTTTGCAGGGCACCTGGGTGGCCTAGTCGGTGGAGCGTCCAACTTCGGCTCAGGTCATGATCTCGTGGTTCACGGGTTCAAGCCCCACGTCGGGCTCTGGGCTGGCAGCTCAGAGCCTGGAGCCAGCTTTGGATTCTGTGTCTCCCTCTCTCTCTGCCCCTCCCCCTCTCGCACTCTGTCTTTCTGTCTCTCAAAAATAAATAAAACGTTAAAAAAATAAAATAAAATAAAGATACTTCACGATGACATTGTCAACTTCAGACCTAGCATTTCATTATTATTGTGTGTGGTTTCTTTTTTTTTTACTGAAGTACAATTAACATGCAGTGTTGTATTAGTTTCAGGTGTGCAATATAGTGACCCAGCAATCTATACATTTTTCAGTGCTCACGGCAATAAATGTGCTCTTCGTTCCCTTGATCGATTTCACCCCTCCCCTCCCCTCCCTGCCTCCCCTCTGGCATTTGTTCTCTGCATTTAAGGGTCTGGTTTTTTTGTCTCTTTCTTCTCTGTGTGCTAATTTGCTTTGTTTCCTAAATCTAGCTTCTTAGATTTAGCATTTTAAACGACTGACAAATTATAGACACTTCCATAAGTAGTTACTATTGTCATTATTTTATCCTCAAAATAACCATATGGGGCAAATATTATTATTTGTTCCAAGTTACAGATGAGAACACTGAGGCATAAAGAGGTGAAGTAACTCATCCAAGAACACACAAGTTTGCTTTCACGTTATAATTACCATAATCGGAGTGCTAAGTGCTAGCTACCTCCTCTCACAAAGACTGACTTGTTCTCTTTGTTGCTGGCTACTCAAGCCACATGAAGCATTGGAGAGCATTCCAGAAAATGTTGGAGGGCATCCTCTGCTGTTCACAGGGCTCTGACCTACAAGTGATGGTGGGCATGCTCAGAGGCCAGCTGTTACATAGTGACCACTTCTGCCCATTCCCAAGCCCATATCCCAGGTAGTTGGAATAAGTTTGCCTGCTTGAGTCCCTATCTAAGGGAGAATGTTTGAGCTACCCTAGAACTGTCAGTGTACAAAGAGTTGCCAATGACTAAACTGGTTTAAGTCACCCTCTTCCTGTATGACCTTTAACCTCTTCCTAGGGTTTACAGTAGGGTTTACGGTATTCACATGGGAAAGACATGTGCCACACCCCCACCCACCACACCCACATCCCCACCCACACTACGCTGTCCCTGTGGACTCAAACCCAGCAAACCCAGAATGCAGCCTGACTTGATGTACCTTGACTGGATGGGTAGGGAGCTCTTTACCTAGTAGCTTCCAGAAATTTCCCTTCTCTTATGAAACCAGTAAGTAAAGGTGAGGCAGGACCTGAGTTCGCAGGTGTACAGTAGGTGCAAGGTGTCTGAATAGGTGCTCAATAAATATGCTATGAATAAAATGAATGAATGGGTGTCAATTAACAAGGGTGCAGAAAGGAAAATAGAGGCTTCTGGAGGTGACTGAGCCTGGGGGGGGGGGGGCGGTCAAGAAAAAGATGACAGCAAAATGGATCCCAGAATCCCAGTGACTTGTATATGACCAAGGTCCAGGGCTGGGATTAGGAAGCAGGTAAGAGATTTGTGAGCAGTTCAACAATCAATGGGGAGCTGGATGGCCAAGAGTTTCAGTACCGGAGGATGTGTCCTGGGAAAAGACATAAAGACAAGCAGGGAGCGAAACCCACAGGATGGGGAAATGGGATGGGGTGAAGGAGTTTGTTTCCAAAACCTGGGAAACTACAGCAGAGTGGGGAAGGAGTCTGTGAACGTGGTCTCCACTCCCCACTTGGTTCTAGCCAAAAAATATAATTGGTAACAAAAGGAAAAATATTGCTGAGTCAAAGTAACTCTGGACAAGTTACTATGTCTTCTAAAATTATCTGAATATAAGAAAAGGTAAAAAGCAAATTGAGACCAATATATCTTGTTTTCAAGGGGATACGAATACTACTTTTTCTCTTTATTTATATATATATATATATATATATATACACACACACACATATATATATATATATATATATATATACATATATATTTTTTTTATCATTCGGATAAGGGAATCTGAAAACTCGAATTTAAATTAATGTTGTTTTCCAGACTTAATCCAAAGTTGCTAGGCAGGAGGAAACCCTCCCTTCTCCTTGCTCTGGAAATTCCATCTCACTTGTTTTGATCTTTGGTTAGCAACTAATGATATACTTTCTTGGGGCACCTTGGGTGGCTCAGTTGGTTAAGTGTCCAACTTCAGCCCAGGTCATGATCTCACAGCTCCTAGGCTTCAGCCCCACATCTGTCTCTCTGCTGTCATCATGGAGCCCTCTTCAGTTCCTGTCTCCCTCTCTCTCTGGTCCTCCCCAGCCAGTGCTTTCTCTCTGTCTCAAAAATAAATAAAAATAAAAATAAAATAAAATAAAATAAAATAAAATAAAATAATGACATAACTTCTTTGAAGAGAAAACCAGTCCTTGCCCTTCAAACCTATCAAATTCTCTCTTATTTGCATAGGCTGGCCACAACATAGTTAAATTTCAAATACAGAACTATGACAACCAAATGGACATAACCAAATATCTAGGCATTACACTAACAAAGACCACTCAAGATCTCAAAGAAAAAAACTTAAAACTCCATTAAAGGAGATGAACAATAATTTTAAAAATAGAGAGGGATGACATTTTTCATGGCTAACGTGACTTAATAGTACAAAGATGCCAGTTTTAACCAAATTAATGTATAAATGCAAAGTGATTCTAAATAATATTTCAGCAGGATCTGAAGGGAATGGACAAATATTTTAATACTCTATACGAAAATAAGGGTTCATAGGCAGCTAATTTTGAGAACAAAAGAAGTAATTGCAATAGGTAGTATGGTAGAAGGAACAGGAAGATAGAACTCTTGAAAACACTAAGAGCTCAAAAATATATTTATGTACAAAAGGAAACATGATATATGAGACAATGCCCCCACAAACCAGTAAGAAAACAGTGGATTTTTAAATAAAATAGAAGTTATTTGGAAACTGCATCACTATATAGGGGAAAAAAGCTTTTAGATCTCTGACTTGATTATATGTCACAAAATCTCTGGATGAGTTAAAGACCCAAATATGAAAGATGAAACTACAAATATAATTTTTAAATGTAGGAGAGGGGCGCCTGGGTGGCTCAGTTGGTTAAATATCTGACTTCAGCTCATGTCATGATCTCGTGATTCATAAGTTTGGGCCCAGCATCTGACTCTCTGCCGTCAGCGCAAAGCCCGCTTCAGATCCTCTGTCCCCCTCTCTCTCTCTGCCCCTCCCCTGCTCACACCCTCTTACTCAAAAATAAATAAACTAATAATAATAGAAGCGCCCAAGTGGCTCAGTTGGTTAAGTGTCAGACTCTTGATTTTGGCTCATGTTACAATCTTACAGTTCGTGAGTTCAAGCCCTATGTCGGGCTCTGTGCTGATAGTGGGGAGATGCTTGGGATTCTCTCTCCCTCTCTCTCTGCCCCTCTTCATGCTCTTGCTCATGCTCTCTCTCTCTCTCTCTCTCTCTCTCTCAAAATAAATAATTAAATTTAAAATAAGTAAATAAATAAATAAAAATGTACGAGAATAATTTTGTGATAGAAATAAAGGAGAATTTTGAAATATGATCCCAAACACACAAATCATAATACAAAAATGTTTTTTGGATGCAAGGGTAGTATTTCTATTCCATGAACGATATTATAGACAAAATAACAAATGGGTGGGACAGAGGATAAATTTGTTTTTGATATTTAAAACTAACAAATGAATTATTGTCTAGAATATGTAAGCAATTTTCACAAATAAACACAAGAAAATGGGAACCCGTTGTAAAAATGGGAAAGGGCTATAAGCTGGCAATTTACAGAAAGGAAAATCCAAGAAGCTAACATGCATAAAGAGATATGCCACCTTCATAACAATTAAATAACTGTCAATTTAAATATTAGTCAGATCCTACTTTTTGACCATCCGAGTGTCCAAAATTTAAAAACCAGGTAGATAACTTTTGGAAAGATCTGGAGAGACATGAACGCTTACGCATTATTGAACATATACCCTGGTATTTCCATTATGGAGAACAGCATGGTAGTACTTAGGAAAAGTGAGAATGTGTATGTGCTAGAATCCAGCAAGTTTGGAGGGTTTTAATCTCATGATTGATTGGAGCTGCAAGGAATTGAAGACAGCTTAAATAGTTTACCACTAAAGAAATGGAACAATTAACTATAGGAACATCCAGTAATATAGACAGATTTTTAAAACAAAGTGTTGACTCCGCCTTTTGAGTGGAATGGATTAACTAGGGGCCCAGAACACTCCCACAGGGAACAACTAGGGAAACTAAAATGGTAAAGACTGGGGCGCCTGGGTGGCTCAGTCGGTTGAGCGTCTGTCTGACTCTTGGTTTCAACTCAGGTCATGATCCCAGGGTCATGGGATCAAGACCTACATCAGGCTCCATGCTGAGCATGGAGACCGCTGGAGATTCTCTCTCTCGCTCTCTCTCTCCCTCTGCCCCCTCCCCCACTCACTCTCTCTCTGTCACTCTCTAAAATAAAAAATAAAATAAAGTAAAGTAAAACGATAAACACTGACAATGCCAAGCACCAGCAAGGAGCCTGAGCTCTCCACACAACCACTTTTGGTGGTACAACCACGTTGAAAACATCTTGGCAATATTTCCTAAAACTGAACATATTCTGAGACCCAGCAATTCCACTCCTAGCTATGTATTCCATAGACACGCATATATATTCATCACACGAATTTACAAGAATATTCATCAAAGCACCACCTATAATAGCAAGCTAGACCATCCTAAACTAGAAACAACCCAAATACCTATCCAGAGTAAAATGAATGAAAACATTTTGGTGTGTGCACACAAAGAAATCCTACACTGCAGTGAGAATAAATAAACAATGTGGACAATCTCACTGACGTGATGTTCAAAATGAACAATCTCACCAACGTGATGTTCAGTGAAAGAAGTCAAACAGAAGAGATAAGAAGTAAAATTCCACTTATGTACAACTCAAAAATGGCCCAAATTTCCCTCTGGTATTGAAACCCAGAATAGCGGTTACCCTTTGACAAGAGAAGGACTATGAGACGGAACGGGCACAAGGGGAGTCCTCCCGTGTTCAGGTCATGTTCTGTCCCTCTGTCTGGGTGCTCGTGAACTTTACTAACTTTGTGGAAATTCATTAAGCTGCACCTATACAACTTGTGCGATTTTCTGCATGTAGATTATATTTCAATAAAAATTTAGATAATAAAACTCAGAGTATTGAGTATCACAGTAAGATGCAGGCACAGGGGTTGACTACACTCATAGTGGGGAGCACTTCATTATGGATTACACTTGTCAAATCACCATGGTATATGCTTGAAACTAACCTAATGTTGTATGTCAACTATAGTTCAATTAAAAAAAAGAAACAGAATTAGTTCTTTTATAAAAAGAAGAAGAAGAAATAAAGTAAAAACAAAGGAGATTTTGAGGGGGAAAATGAGAGTAAAAAGAAAAAAAGAAGAGAGAGGAGGATCTATTTGGATTCTATATGTCAAATCAGTAGTTTACAGAGGGCACCAAGGTGATTGCAGTATAAAACAGTATTTACAGACATGAAAGCTTCGTAAGTATGGGGCCCTCTTGCTCCCACGACCATCAATCCCTTTCATTAATGAATGTGGTTTCACAGCTCGAGTGGGAGTATGATCATTACTGTGTGAGTGGTTTAAAAAAGTGAGAGAAAGAGGAGTAGGGAAAGGAAAAAGAAAAGAGGAAAGAAAGAAAGAAAGAAAGAAAAAGAGAGAAAGAAAGAGAGGAAGGAAGGAAGGAAGGAAGGAAGGAAGGAAGCAGGGAGGGAGGGAGAAAGAAGAAAAGAAGAAAAGAAAGTGGAAGATAGAGAGGAAGGGAGGGAGGAAGAAAGGGGGAAGGAAGGAAGGAAGGAAGGAAGGAAGGAAGGAAGGAAGGAAGAAGGAAGCAGGGAGGGAGGGAGAAAGGAAGGAAAGAAACAGGAAAAGACCTCAGTACATTAGACTTCTCCTGACCATTTTAGTCCAGAGAGCCTAGTGGCCCAGTGTTATCTGACCACATTTTTAAGCAGCAAGGGGATGGGGGAAGATTGGGTGGGGAGCACTACTCACTTTCTTCACAATCAGCACAGCACTGTGGACCTCATGGACTCCGTATTGGGTGCAGCCATACTGTTTTTCATCACAAACTTCGGATCCCTTTCCTAGTGGGAAACAGAGTCTCATTTGGTATGAAATGACTTGCCCCAGGCTAGAAAGACATTGATTCCCAGAAAATGCACTTCGTTTTGGGTGTTCAGTTTTTTGGTCACGGTTTTGCTTCATCCCTTTTGACCTGGAAGACTTAATTGAAATCAAAATGCCTCCCAGCCAGACTGAGGCTGCATTTTCAGAAGGTTGTTTTGAGCACGGGCTTTTAGGAGTGGGAGCTATATTGGTTTCAATCAGCTTTTGCTTCTTCCATTTTAATTTTCCTTTTCTCCTTCCATCGTCTATTTCCGCTCCGTGCCCAGCCTTTCCAGACTGCTTCAGTAAGGTCACAAGCACGAAGAAAACCCCCCTAGAAAAGTCTCATGCACGAGGATGGAAAACTTGAGGTTTGGGAACCGTAACTCTGACATAACTACATCTAACGTGGATCATAAGTCTTGTTTCTTTTCTCCAAGGAGGTCTTTAAAGTGTCCAAACTTATCCGATCACATTTCCTTCAGATATTCCCAACCATTTTCCCAGAAAGTAATTACTTACCTGATTTTTTTTTTTTTTTCAAAACTCTCCTTAGAGTTATTTCAAAACACTTCCTCTCTCCTCCCAGGTCAAATCCATTGCACGTCTGCACCATGTTTCTGCGCATATCCATCATTGCACACACATTGCACTACGTTAAAATGACACGCGTGCACAGCTGTCTCACTCCCAGATCAGGAGGTTTCTGAGGGCATAGCACCACTGCATTCACTTTTGTAAAATCTAGCTCCTACCACGATATCCAGCAGTTGATAAGTTTACTCATGAATATTTGCAACATCTTCGCTATTTGCTGAATGGATTGTGGAAGCGACAATTCATTCGTGTGGTCTATTTCAAATTTTAAGAATGGAGTTCAGGTTGGAGGTTAAAATAGTAGGAAGGCACATTATGGAGAGATTAGGAAAGATACCGCGTTGCCACTGAGGAACCTGCTCTGCAAGCTGCCTCAGTAAGATCCAGATCTTTCCTCATTTCCTATTCTCATATCTCTTGTTCTCTTCACCTCCAAACACTTGTTCAACTCTTTCTTATTTATTTTTAATATCTGATTTTTTTTTTAGAAAAAGACAATATTGCTGAGAATTTTACTCTCATTAAATCCCTGTCACTCAGCCAATAACTTTATACAACCCCGGTCCCAATATCAAAATTGCCTCCCTTCAGAGTCCAATTTCATAAAAACAGAGCCAAATGACACAGTAAAGTGCTGTTAGTTGTTCTAATGATTTGAGCAGTGGAACCTCTGTGAAGTCCTCTTACGTATTATCTTATGTCACCCTCATATCAACTCTGTGAAATAATTCCAACTTTATAAAAAAAAAAACAAACAAGCAAACTTGAGACTCAGAAGGCCTGAATGACAAGATCGTGGAGTTAATAAATAGCAGAGTCAAGACTTAAGCCCACCTTCTACTAACGTACCATATCGTAACTAATGACTAGGCTTCTAACACGACCACCATTCAGTCACCTGAGTGTGTCTGCCTAGCCATGCACTCAACCAAAGAATCTTTATGAAGGTTCTAGCACACCTCTTCATACTGCAGCAATGTGCTGGTATCACTGAGAACTATAAAAACCCAGCCCCTCATCATCGGATCCAACAACACCAAGCTGATCTCCTGAACCAGAGTATCTTCCTCTCTCTTCCACCCGACTCCCCAAGAGGAGAATCCAAGGCACCATCGCCTTTCTGGCAAAAACGTCCATCACACTCCTGAGTGATCATTTGGTCAAACTGATTTCAGGATAAGATCCTCTGGAAACAGCACCCAGTTTTGCAAGTCAGGATGGCAGATAAGCTTCCCTGTTGGGTACAAGGATTTTCCAGCTCCTCTCTCACTGGATTGTGCAGACACGCATCCTACCAAAAATACAGCTCTCAGATGCCAGTCTCAACAGGCGTGGGCGTGTTTGCTCGGAGCAGATGCTGAACACCATGTGGCAGAGGGAGGAAAGACTGGGTTGGATCAGGCTCCTCGTGTGGTGTTTACTGGGATCTAAACGCCCTCTCGAACCCTCCACCATTGGCCTGGGTGGTCTGGTGGCTGCTTTGCTCTTAGCTCCAGCAACAGTGATGTATGGCTTCCAACACTCCAGTAGAAGATGTAAGTCGATCAGTGGCAGACTGCCTTGCATCCGGGATGTGCCCTGCAGTTCAGGCCCATTCTTTGAGTACTAGAGAGGCTGCGACCACATCGAGCTTTCAGGGTTACTAACCACTCCATGAGACAATTTCATTTGCTTCTTTTGTTTTGTTATTTTTGAGTGAGGGGAGGAGCAGAGGGAGAGGAAGAGAATCTTATGCAGGCTACCCACCCATTACCATGTCAACAGTCTACTAGGAATTTTGCAGTCATCTCCCCAGTCTCTTCATTACCCAAGTATGAGAGATGAAAAATCTAAGGTTCCCACAGACAAAGAAATTTGCCCAAGTTAATACAACTAGTAAGGGCAGAGCCAGGATTCAACCCAGACCTGTCTGGTTCAAAAGCACATTGGGCTAGACAGAAATAATATGCATTATTTGGTGAAGGACACGACAGGGGGATCTGGCTGATGGGCCTACAAAACCAAGGACTCTCCTGTCACATAGACAAAAGGCATCCAATCCTCACTTCAGGACCCATGGGGTAAAAATAGAAGTGGCCCAGCTGAGGGTCCTGGACCAATAAGAAGCTGAGTGGCAGATTTGTTGGTGCCTAGGCTCAGTGGGCTGAGCAGAAGAAAGACCTGGCCCTCCCCAGGATTTACAGCGACAGGAGCTTTGATGTCTTTCTGTTAAAGGCAACTTTGTCTGAGTCATCTTCATATCCCACCCACCCCCCCGGCCCCACACACAGCACCGTGCACCAGGCTTTGCAAAACTGAGGTGCTAAATAAATATTTGCAGAAGGAAGAAAGGAATGGAAGAATAGAGAAAGTTAGTTATTTCTGGAATGGCACCCAAGAACAGCCGGGGGCGGGGGGTACGTAGGCTCACATGGTGGTTTATCACCCTTTCTTTGAAACCTTCACCAGCAGCCCCAGATCTCAGCACCTTTTCCTCTTCCAAACGGCTCAGAACTTTATTTTAGTGACACCTCGTCCATTAGCATATGCCAACGTGTTTTTATTAGAGTATTTAACAAATAATTGTCGTAGAAGACACAACAACTAGTTATGCTTTTATTTACGGCTCTCTGCCTCTGTCTCTCGGATTCACATAGAAGGTGATGAGGGAAGGGAAGCTTGTTTTATTCTGCTCTGTATTCCCACAAGCGCTCAGGGCAGTACCCCATCTCTAAGCGCCCATTCAATGTTGGTTTAACAAACACGCTTCCTTCTAGAGGGCGCTTTGCAAATCCACCTAAAGACCAAGTGCCCCGGTAGCCACAGCCTGGTTCAGACATCAGAGACAAATCAGCCCCACCTGACCCACCCATAGATGACTTCACCGGGCAGATTCTGGAGCCTCCCCTTTAAGGATCTCTTGAACCTGAGAAGGTAACTACAGGAACGCTCCCTACTCCTCACCCATGTGCCTCAATAGAGCCTCCTTGGGAGGGCCCCCCCCCCGGAGCCATAGCCTGTTTCCTTTAAGTGAGAGTGAAGCCCGGCTTTGAATGCAACAAGAGTTCCTTGAAGCTTGAAGTGTTCAATTTTACTTCGCCATGCCCCCAGTATAATCCATTGAAAGGGCACTGTCCTTCAGGCCTTTCAGCTGGGCTGACAGCTGCCCGCTGATTAATTGACAGGTTAAAAAGATTGATTCCACATGTCAGAGCTGTAACCCTGCCAGAACAATACAGCTGTCACTTGGGCTGTAAAACAGACGCTTACATTAGCAGTCCTGACAGAGCCGCGCACGGACACATGCACCTGCCTTTATGGAGAGCCTAAACACGCTGAGCCACGCTGAGATTAATCATCTTGAAAGCAACATTGGAAGATCAAAGAAATGTTTCCGTGATGGAAATAGTGGCAGCAACACTGCCTTGGCATGTTCTTGGTCTGCAGATGGTGCCCAGTGGGCATGCCAAGAATGGTGCAGCGGACAAGGTGGGGCTTCAACAGTTGTCTGCAGTCACCGCCCGCACCGCTAAGCCCCAGTCCCATCCATGTGCGTTTACAGTTCCCTGCATTCACAAAGCCCCATAACACGCCTAGGACCCTATGTCTCTGCAAGGGCTGTGTCTCCTCTGGCCAATAACACGCACACAACCTGGCCACCATATGCCAGCATGCCTATGGAATGATTACAAAAAATTGACACCGATGGTGGGTGACCCAACGCACCAAAAGACCGGAACCTTAAGCATAAGCAGGTCAAATGCGGGGAGAGA
The DNA here is from genome assembly GCF_046562875.1 of Panthera onca. NCBI lineage: Eukaryota > Metazoa > Chordata > Mammalia > Carnivora > Felidae > Panthera > Panthera onca. Next base: position 159,658,338 of record NC_138342.1, read on the forward strand.
ACCCACGACTATGTTCTCACCAGAAAACATCTGGGAAACACCTAGGACATCTGAACACACATGAGCTTTTCCAAAGGATTTCAAAGCGTTTTAATTGCCCAGGAGGAAGCTTCAAAAGAGAAAACGCCCAATGTATTTCTTATAAATTTCCATCTAAATAGCCTGGAATTCTCACTATAATTAGATAATTAGAGTAGTCAGGCTACATGACCCCCAGGAAGAATTCATCAGGAGGACGCTGAGTATCTCTGGGTTTAAAACACCAAACCAGATATCCCATTGTCCCCAGAGCCTCGTTCCTTTTCACCTCTTCCTGTCCCCATCCACATCCATCCATGGCTTCCCAGTGCAGGTAAATGAGCTTCCTTCCAGGTCAGCAGGGAGCTACAAGAACCCCACTGATCAGGTTAACATCTTCTGCTGCATCTGGCTAGGGCATCTAATCTAGAATATTATTTGCAAATTTCACATGCTCTAACTACACCAGAATTTCCCACCCTGCAAACAGTACTTCTGGAACCAGGAAAAGATTCCTGAATAAAGCTTTCAGTGAGATTCCTCTGAGTCCCACAGAGTAGTGGCCGCCAAGCTTAGCTGCATGATTGCAGTCCTCTGGGGGATTTTCAAAAAAAAAAAAAATCACACATTAGGATCCACAGTAAGGGCTAGTGAATCAGAATTTCTAGCTATAGGGTCTAGAAATCTGTATTTTTAATAAGCTCCCTATTTGAGTCTCTGCAGAGCATACCTACTTTCCAGTAGATTCTACAGATAGAAAGAATATGGAAGGAACACCATCCCTCCCTCTGCTTTGCATCAGGGCAGAGAGAAGATGATAAGGAAAGGAGAAAATCTGATTCGATCTTCAAGCATAACCAGCCAGTAACTAAACTGAAATAGGGAGCTAGGTTTGTAAACAGAGAAAACAGTATTTGTCATAATAAATACATGGTACCAGTTCAAGCCAGTGAGCTTCCTACAAGTCACAAAATAAATTACATCCATTACTTCCAATCCCATCTCATATGGGTAGCCACATCCTGTATAGTTACTCAGCGCAGGGCCCCATGCCACGTGCTGGGAGAAGGGGAATAGAATCTACTATTTACAGAACACAAACAAAGCAGATGCTAGTCAGTTCTGCTATTGATCTTTCTAAGTGATACATGAATAATATAGACGATACTATCGGCATGAGTCATCTATCACTGGCGTCCCTACAGAAGGAAATGGGGGTGCCATCTTTAACTCCAACTAACACTGACTGAGTGCCAATTATAGGCCTGGTACCAGAGGACAAAAAACCGACTCGCTTAAATCCACCCACCCAGGGGATCCACGATTGGGAGGGGGGCAAAACATAGACAAGTTGGATGCGTAGCAGAAATGGACGTCATGGAGGCGAATGAGGTCAGATGCCAGCCCTGGCTCTCGGCCATCATTTTGACAGCACGTTGCTCATGAGTCCAAGTGCAGTCAGATGAAATCTCCTTGGGTTCCTTCCCTTGGACTTCTTCGAATGGTATCTGTCTTCCCCACCTCACAGTCGTGGAGTTGTAGAACCCGTACCCTGTCACCTGGGACCCGAATCCTCTCACAGCAGGATTGTGCAGACGTCTTCAGAGACAGGGAATTTGATTACCTCCGCAAAGTAGCCCAGTCTATCTGTTCGTAATTTTGACTCTGGTGTGTAATGACATTTTGATGTACTGTCCAAAGTGGTTCATATTCCCAGGAATGTCTGTTATCTTGGGACCCTTCCCTTCTGTAGACAGCAGCCAAGGCTTTTGTGCATCCCTTTGCTTCAGGGAAGAGATGACCCAATAAGAGTCAAACTACAACTTTTAAGTTTCAAAAGCCAATGTCTAAACGAGAAGACAAAGATTTAAAGGAATATGAGATTAGCCCAACCCTGGTTACCCCCACCAAAAATAATTATAATAATAATTATAATTATAATTATTATTATATTTTCTTATGCTGAGACACACAAGACAGTAAGTCCAAAAGAAAAGAAAGAAACTGTAGAGGCAGAAGTGTCCCTAAGAAGGAACTTCCCCCTGGGCCTATCCTGGGAAATGATAATAGGCCTTCCAGAATAGAGTAGGAGCAGAAAGTCATTTGTCCACACCTCCACCCCCACACCCCCCCTCCCTATGATGGAGCCAAAGGACCCAGCAAGATCCCCAAGGTCCCACCAACTTCTGCCGATGCAGGGGGAAAAGTGGGGGCATTGGGTCCCAGGGACAGGCTTGGACCCCGGAGTTTCCTGGTCCAGAGAGCAGCGGGGTGTTCTCTATCCAGCTGCAGTGACACGAGTGTGCACAGGGAGCCAAAAAGTGATGGGGGCTCATGGTGGAGATAAGGAAGACACTGCAGAGAGCTGCCTGGACCACACCCCGACAGCCAGATGGAGACAAGAACATCTCAACAGATGCCCACGTGGACAGTGGATGGTAATCCAGGCAATCCAGACTCCTTCAGTCTCAGGCCAGCCTCCCCTCTCTGCAAGCTCTCCACAATTTCTACACTGCCCAGGGGAAGGTGGGTATGCAAAGCCTCCAACAGACTGAGATTCGGTCTCTTCCGCCAACCAAGAATGGCTTTGTTCATGGAAAAGTTTTAAAAATTAAATTGCTTGCACATCTGAGTTTCTGGAGTAAGATTTGTATCTGCTACAACTTTTGGGAACCTCTTTGTCCTATTGGGATAAACTAGGTCTCCTTTATTTCCATGCCTTGCTCCTAATTCCCTCCCCACCCTTGGAAGGTGGATAGAACCAGTCTTCCAGCAGCACGCGGTTCAATGCATGGTGAACGCATCGGTGCTGGTCCCCAAACTGCTGGGTATGTGGCCCCAATGGGTACAAAACTCAAAGGGTTTACAGAGTCTCAGGACAATTGGACATTGACATGACAGTAAGCATGTGACCAGTGGACATGTCTGGCTGCACACAGTAGAGACCAGTCCGATGTTCTCGAATTGGTATGTTGGGTTGCATGTCATGGGAGCATCACGCTAGCCATAAACAACAATGTATCAAAGGATTAGGAATTCAACAAGAGAGGAAAAACACCAGTCCTTTCCCAGGAATGACTTGGGAATCAAGAAGCATTGTCTTACGTAGCACTTGCTGAAAGTACTCAAAGAGAGTGACTTAGCCCCTTACCCCACCGTCCCTACCCTTTCCTGCTCCATAGTTCTTTCCTTATCTCACCTATGCCGAGTGAGCCCCCTACCACCCTGATCCTTTAGTTCAAGCTGCCATCCAGGAAATTGGGCTAGGGCCCCTACAGCCAGAAGACTCATCTTTCTTCCCTGCTTTTTGCAACCCGCAGGCCTGGAGTTCCTCTCTGGGAAGGTTCTAACCCTGGCTGGGTGGCCCCAGAGAAATGTGATTTGGGTCTGAACAGGCTTTGCCACAAGTCTCTTCAAAGCTTTTATGGTGAGATTCAATACAGATATACAGATCAATTATCTTAAAAGCAGCAAGGAGGCCCATCAAATATTTCTGCTTTAAACAGGTTTATTTCCATCTGCACTTATCTCTGCTATTTAAACTCCATTGCTTGCAGTTAATCTTATGTAATGCAGCATAAGAGGGCTTATTTACTTTCTAATGACATCAATTGGCCATAAATATTAGACATCCAAGGCTCGTTGAAGCTGTGGGGACAGTTTTCCATTCTTACTTGACATTTGACTATTTGCAGAGCTTTCTCTTCTGTTTGTTCTTGTGTGACTCACTTATCGGCTGTCATAGGCCCATGTTCGATTTATTTAAATTGAATGAATAAGTACATTAGGCAAGGCTGTCAGGAGGAGAGAGAATGGGAACTTATTGGGATGAGTGATAAGTCAACATGCTGCAATAGAGATTCTCAGCAAAGCTGCACAAATCAAAATGCTAAATGGAGGTGAAGAGACAGCCCAGGGCGACCCAAGGCAGGTGCACAGAAAGAGCAGGCCCCTTCGCTCTCAGGATGGAAAATCCCAGCATCTGAGATTACTGTGGGGCCTCGCTAGGTGGGTGGGAAAAGTCTCCCAGCAGACTGGACACTGAATCTAACGATGATTTTAAACCTCTAAAAACTTAAATTAGCTACTGTCCGAATAGTTGTGAGTTGAACATTGAATTTCACTCCACCTACTTAATCGTCATAACGGCACCTACAATTTGTCCCCCTCTTATGGCCCAGGATCCTGAGGCACAGAGGCCCTACAACGTGCCTGAGGCCCCACAGCCCTAGACCCTGTGCTCTCCGGCCCACTCCCCCACCCCTTTGCCCCCTTCCTGCCACCACCCCCCTGGGGAGCAGACCCCCTCTGCTGGCCGTTCTCCCGGGGAAGTTCCAATTACAGGATAGTGCATTTGTTCTCATTAAGTTTTCTCCCCTGCACACATTCACCAACCAGCTGATTTGGTGAATTCATAGTGAGGTCAGAGGCCCTTTCATTTGAAAGCTCCTGGATGTATGCCTACGGTTGGGCTTCTTCCTTTCTCCACCACCTGCCCCCATTTTTCTTTTATTTTTTTAAGTTTATTTATTTATTTTGAGAGAGACCAAGAAAATGTGAGTTGGGAAGGGGCAGAGAAAGAGAGAGAGAGAGAAAGAGAGAGAGAGAAAGAGAGAGAGAGAGAGAGAGAGAGAGAATCCCAAGCAGGCTCTGCACTGTCAGTGCAGAGTCCGACATGGGGCTCAAACCCATGAAACCGTGAGATCATGACCTGAGCCGAAATCAAGAGTCAGACGCTCAACTGACTGAGCCACCCAGGCACCCCAACCCCCATTTTTCATTACAGAATTCCCTGTCCTAAGGAAACCTCAACCCCTAAGGCAGCATGATCCCTCGGTAGGCTCTTGGCCTCAGCAAACACTTGTTTGGGATGTTAGAATGACATTCAGTATAAAATCGGCTTTCAACAAGTGTTTGTCGGCTACCCACTAGGTAGTTCAGATTATGTCTTCTAAACTGATTCATTTCCTCCTGGCTGTTAGAAAGTACATGGCTATATTGAGAATGTGCCAATAATGCAGGCCTCTAGAATTCCTTGAACTTCTTTTTAGAAAGAAACAATGGCGGGGCCCCTGGGTGGCTCTGTTGGTTAAGCATCTGGCTCCTGATTTGGCTCAAGTCATGATCTCATGGTTCGTGAGTTCGAGCCCCACATCAGGCTCCACGCTGACTGTGCAGAGCCTGCTTGGGATTCTCTCTCTCTCTCCCTCTCTCTGCCCCTCCCCCATTCGTGCACTCACTCTGTCTCAAAAATACATAAACTTTTTTTAAAAAGGAAGGAACAGTGGCAATTTGGGGGATGAATAATATTACCGTATCTCATGCAGGACAATGTATTTCCTTTTCATTCATTCATTCATTCATTCATCCATTTTTTGCTTCATGTGGTGCTCGGGCCCCGTGTTAGGCATTGGGAATTCAATGGTGAGGAAAAACAGCCAAGGTCCACATATTCAGGGAACTCACAGCCTAGTATGAGACACTGGCATGAACCCAGTCATCACACTAGTGAATGGATAGTCACAAACCACTCCTGTGCCATGGAAGCACCTGACTAAGGTGGGTGGAGGAGGGAGGACAGTATTTGGGCATATTTCTCCCTTTAGCTGAGATGCAATGAACTATGTGAAGAATTGAAAGTGTTTAATATATGAAGAGAGAGACAAAGATCCCCGAGAGACAAAAGAGCTTGTGCAAGGGTCCTGAGGTGGCCCAAACACGGCCTAGAGAATGAGGGGCAGTATTATAAAATGAGGCTGATAAGCTAAGCAGGGGCTTCACTGCCAAAGTATTTGTCCTGTATCTTAATTATTTGTCTTTATCTGAAGATCAGTGGGAAACCACAGAAGAGTTTCAGGCAGGACTGCCATGCAGATGTCATCAGATTTTCATTCTGAATAAAAGAAATCACTCAGGCTGCAGTGTGGACAATGAACAAAGGGCAAGTCAGAGAGGATTTGCAAAGACCTGGGAGAAGGTTTGTGGATTAGCTAGCCTGAGAATGATGGTGGCTGAGCCTCGGGCAGTGAGAGTGGCGATGGAGAGCATCAAACGGACCCAAGAGCTTGCTACTCAAGGTAGCGTGGTTAGAACTTGGTGATGGGCTGAGTGGGGGTGAGGCAAAGGCGTGTCTCAACTGCTACTCAGTGGGGTCCTTCCTCAAATAGGCACTAGGAAGCTCTAAAGACCTTCGGTGAGGTCTTCAAACAATGCAGTTCTACTGCTCTGAGTGTAAGCCCCACAAAGGCTGGGATCTCTCTTTTATTTTAAGTATCCAGAAGAACGCCTGGCACATAGCAGGTACTCAATAACCATTTGCCAAATCTCAGCTACTTCTGTTCCTCTCTGCTCCACACGGATCTCTGGAGCTGAAGAAACCTCCTTGGGTGTCGCTACACTCTGAAAACACTTCCTACAAAATTCCCTGTCTCGAGATGTTTGTGAATGCCTCCAGTGGCCCTGTGGAAACACTCCCTTGTCTGAAGGGGAGGAGATACATAGTCCCCCTCCTGGGTACCTCTCAGGATAGCTGCCCGGCCTCCTTTCTCTGGGGGGATATTACACACCCTGAGCCATTGCTGACTGATGAGGGGCCGACATCAAGCTCAGGCAGGCTCAGTACGGTTCTGTCTTCCAAGAATTTGAAGTTTGGAGAAAGACATGAAAACTGATAAGAGTTGAAATCGAATCCCTTCAACAGTAGCAGTTTGGACAGTAGTCCCTCGAAGTCATTTTGCCAGTGCTCAAAGCTGGTTTTGCTCAAGTCTTCTTTCAATGGTAAGGTAGCATATTGATTTCCAACTAATCAATTTTTTGGCTTAAGCTAGCCAAATTTGGGGTTGTTTGTCCCTGAAATCGGGATGGGAAATTTGGAAACACAAAACAGTGTTAAGTCAGCAGTGTCCGAAGACTCACCCAGAAGCACCTGCCACCATTTTTCCCACTTTCTTACCATCAGCGATCCCCTTGACTTCAGCCCTATTGCTGAGGTTTTGCTATGTAACTGTTTATTCCCCAATAAATGTGAGTTATAGAGGGACTGTCTTGCTATGGCTGGAGATGCTGAGAACAGAAAGATTTCCAGAGGGTTTTGGGGAGCACTGAACTAAGACCATGGTTTGCCTGGTTCATGTTGAAGGAAGCAACTCGTGTTGTCCAAATGGTGGATGGCCCCAACAACAGAGTGATAGCCTAGGTCCCAGAAATGCTTTGCTCTGGTCGTGCTTGCCCCTGTTTGCCACCCCTCCCCCAGCATTTAAGTTTTATCAGCTTATTAACACGAGTCTCATTTTCTCCTTGAGAGACCAGCAATCACATGAGAGCCTTGGTACCAGATGTAGACAAGGAGCCTGGAATTAGATCTAAGAGCCAAGGCTGACAGTCATCGTCGTGTGTGAGGATTATTTTAGGAGGAGACGCAGCCAAATATTTATCAGCTAATAATTCCTGGGGCTGGTAGGCTCTCTGCGTCAGAAGGAGAGCTGTCATCTTGGAGATGCAATGCTGATGGCCGTGCTTCTAGGCTCTGACCCCAGGGCGCACGGCAGCCAGCACCCCTAGCTACGGATCAAGCAGCCACCGCGGGGATGTGTTGGCATTGGCCAACCTGCGCACAGGTCACGTGCATGAAGCCCACCAACTCATATTCATGACGGAGAAGAGTGAAGGAGGGGAAGAGGAGAGAAGAAGCCATTCTGAGCAAATCAGCCCAGAGTAGACTGAATACAGACAACTACGGGGTCCCCCAAGCCATTCACGGTGGGCCAGGTCTAGAAAGTTCTCAGTAGACTGGAAAAGGGGTACAAAATTGGGCACTAGGAAGCACTGGTTGGGGAGGGGGTGAGCCCTGCGATCACGATCTGCCCCTTCCCAACTAAAGCGGGTAGACGTCGTACGAGATAGAGAGCCTTACTCCACGTCCCAATGGGTGACTAGAACAGGACCCCAGGTGGAAGGCGGAACCTGTGAGTCTGCGGATGGCAGGTGTTATGAGATCTTCACCTCCTCTCCCTGTTTCCTCATCAGCCCCTCTTGCCACCAGACGCTCAGACTCCCCCTGCTACAGATCCCTACTTTTCACCTTGCTGGCTGAATAGCTAGTGACATGAGCTGGCGGGCAGGTCCAACAAAGCCAGGAATTCCTCCAACCCTTCCTCACAGAGGGAGCTGGAGACAGGAAGCAAAGGAATCCACGTGTCTTGGGCAGCCCTCCCTGCACCACCTGGAAATGCTGGCGCCTCCCCAAAGGGCTGCCTTTCCAAGAGCCAAGGAAATCCCAAAAGCTGTGGCTTCAGGCCGCAAACAAGGCAGGAGATCTGGCTCTCCTCCCTCTGCCACCCGGCTGAAATGCCCACCCATGGCCTTGGAGCTACCGAAGCCAAGAAGTGACCCTGAGCTCCGCCCCCCACCCCCGGCGCTTTCCCTCTCCCACCTCCTCCCAGCAGAAAGGCCTCGGGGGACAAGGGGCTCTTTCCCCTCACCCCCTGGAGGCAGCCAGGCCGTGCAAGGATGCGCACCCCACCAAGGGAGGCTCAGGATCTGAGCCAGTCTAGTGCAGACGATCTTGGGAGACAGATGGCCAGGCGGATGGGCCGGCAGATAGAGGCTCCTGCTCCTTGTCAAGATGACACTCAAAAGTACATCCCCGTCATCACAGGTTGTCAGCGGTGTGTCAGCGAGCGATGCCGCGTGTGTTTTTGGACACTCTGTGAGTTTGGAAAGCTGAGCTTTTTCCCACTTCCATAGCAACGACAAAATTCCAGCCCCAGACGCAAGTCTCTGAGTTAGTGTCAGACAACGGGGGGGAGTGGCAGGCAGAGAGGGGTGTCGCTCCCAGCAGAGAGCGTGCTGGAGTGGCAAGGGTGGGCAGGAGGCAGGTTTCTGGATGTCTGTGGGGAGACCGTGTGTGGGCACGAAGTGACAGAAGGCTGCAGCTAATGGCTGAGCTCACGGGAAATGCAATCTGTCGGCTTGAGCCATCTGGGAGCAGGGCTTTCCTGAGCATGGGTCCATTCCAAGACCCCTGAGGGTGCTCTGGGTGTTCATAAGAAAATCCCTGTTGGTTTGAACTCTGTGAAGAGCAACGGACTAAAGGACTTGAAGTTCTAATGGCTCCTGGGAGGGGATCAGAAATAAAGGGGGAAAATATGAGATTCTCCAAGGACAGTAAGAAGACATAGGTCACAAAGTACACGTGCCCTCTGTGACTGAGGAAACTAGATTCATCATGACTCTGAAAATAGGCTCATCTGCATGTGACTGGCTGAGGCTTTGTGTGTCCAGAGAAAGAGGGTTTCTTCTCCTGTCCCGTTTTCTCTGGTCGATCACTAAGTCACCAAACCTTCCCATTCTAGATCAGGGAGTCTGTTCCTAAGCTGTGATCTGAAGTAAGTTACACTCTCTCCCTAGGTTTCAGTTTCCTCTGTAAAATGAAGAGGCCTTGAGATGGTGGGGGTGGGGTGGGGGGCTCGTGGAAGGGATCACCTGCTGCATGAACTTGACCATGGGGGTGGTGGCAGGGATCCTCTTTGATCAATGAAAGATCCGCCTGACCTTAGTCCTCCTGGTAGGCTGAGCTGTCACCTCCCAAAGATGTTCATGTCCCGGGGCCCAGAACCCATGAACACATTACATGACAACAGGGACTTTGCAGATAGGATTAATTTGGGGCTCTTCAGATGGGGAGACTATCCTGAATTACCTGGGTGGACCCAGTGTAATCACAAAGATGTTTACAAGTGAAAGAAAGAGGCAGGAAGGCCAGAGTCAGGGATATGGTGATAGAAGCCGAGGCTATATAATTTGATTGCTTGCACCCCGGATCCAGGAACGCAGGCAGCAGCAAGATACTAACAAAAGCAACACCCTAGCGTTTCCAGAAGCAACGCAGCCCTGACAACACCTAGATTTTAACTCCGTGAAATGCATTTTGGGTGTCTATGCTCCAGAACCGTGAGACAGTAAATGTATCTTGTGTTAGGCCATTAAGTTTGCTGCTGTTACAGCAGCAGCAGAAACTGATACTGTCCTCTGCACCATAATCCAACCCGAAAACCTTGCACTCCTGGCCTGTCACAAGTGCTGCAGGAGAAGGAAGGCGCAAAGTCGGGTGGAGTTCTTTGTGCCCCTCTGGAGCTCCTAGCAAAGTTTTTGGCACAGAGGAGTCATTCAATCAGTACTTGTTGGCTTGATTTGATTGGACAAGGAGGGAAGGAAATGGTTTGGTAGCCCGGCATCACCAAACCTTTTGAGCAAATCTGAGAGTGAATCCAGGACGAGAGGTCACCTGATGGGGAACTCCCGCTTGCTTAATGTATTAATTGTGGAGCAATGGGAGGCTGTTCTCCACCTCGGTGTGCACGTGTCATTAGCATCCAGGAAACAAAATTATAAATGTTTGTAAATGAAAGAACACTACCAAGAAAGTGAAAAGATAACCTAAATAGCGGGAGTAAATATTTACAAGTCATATGTCTAATGAAGGCTTGGTACCCAAAATATATAAAGAGCTCCTACAACTCAACAACAATGATAGCCCAATTAAAAGCTGGACAAAAGGCTTGACCAGACATTTCTCCAAAGAAGAAATTTTTTTTTTTTTTTAAAAAGGCTACTAAGCCCATGAAAAGATGCTGAACATCATTAGTCATTAGAGAAATGAAAATCAAAACCTGGACAAGATACCATTTCACGTCTACTAGGATGGCTAATCTTTAAAATGGAATATAACAGGGGCGCCTGGGTGGCTCAGTCAGTTAAGCGTCCGACTTCGGCTCAGGTCATGATCTCACAGTCCGTGAGTTCGAGCCCCACGTCGGGCTCTGGGCTGATGATGGCCCAGAGCCTGGAGCCTGCTTCCGATTCTGTGTCTCCCTCTCTCTCTGACCCTCCCCCGTTCATGCTCTGCCTCTCTCTGTCTCAAAAAAAATAAATAAATGTTAAAAAATATATATATATTAAAAAAAAAATGGAATATAACAAGTGTTGATGAAAATGTGAAGAAACTGGGGGCACCTGGGTGGCTCAGTTGGTTAAGCATCAGTTAAACTGACTCTTGATCTCGGCTCAGGCCATGATCTCATGGTTCATGGGATTGGCCCCGAGTCAGGCTCTGCTCTGATTGGGGTTCTGCTTGGGATTCTCTCTCTCCCTCTCTTTCTGCCCCTTCCCCACTCATTCTCTCTCTCTCTCTCTCTCTTTCTCTCTCTCTCTTCTTCTCTCTCTCTCAAAATAAATAAATAAACTTAATTAAAAAAGAAAATATGGAGAAACTAAAACCCTCCTACCCTGCCAGTGGGAATGTAAAATAACACAGCTACTGTGGAAGACAGGTTGGCTTGTCCTCAAAACATTCAACATAGAATTACCACATAAGCCAGGAATTCTGCCTTTAGGTATATATCCAAAAGAACTGGAAACCAGGACTCAAACAGATATTTGTCTGCCAGTGCTCCTTGTAGCGCTATTCATGATAACCAAACGATGGAAACATCTTTGGTGTCCATCAACAGATAAACGGATGAACAAACAAAATGTGGTCTATGCACACTGTGGAACATTATGCAGCCATAAAAAGAAGGAAATGTGACACGTGCTACCACATGGATGAATCCTGAAAACATTATAGCAAGTGAAAGAAGCCGGACAGAAAAGAACAAATATTGTCTGATTCCACTTCCAGGAAATATCTAGAATAGGCAAATTTATAGAGACAGAAAGCAGATTAGGGTTTAGCATAGGCTGAGAAGAGGACAGAATAGGGAGTTACTGCCTCATGGGGACAGAGTTTCTGTTTACGGTGGCAAAAAAGCTTTGGAAATAGCTCGTGATGATGACTCTACAACACTGTAGATGTAATTAATGCCACTGAGTCTTTACAATGGTTAAAATGACAAGTTTTATGATATATATATATATATCATATATCTTGTATATCTCATAAAAACTGCCATTTAAACTGTAAGTAATTTTAAAAATTAATAAGGAAAAATGCATTTGGTCTGGGAGCAGAAGTAAGGAAGCGTGTGACCAGAAGAGCCCCAGCAGCTCCAAGACAATGGGACTATGGAAGGAAGTGGGTGGTCCGGTCACGCTTCAGTCTAACCGTAAAGGAGCCTCAGAGCCGTGCGGGAGAGTTTGGGCGGCTGGGGCGTGCAATCAGTGTATTTAACTGTTATTATCGTCGTCGTCGTTGTTGTTGTTGCTTTTATTTTAGTGTGGAGAATGGAGTGACTTGGAGGGAAACCACACACGTAGAGCTCATGGGGTGACTGTTGCAAGAGAACAAGCAGGAAGCCACGAGGCAAGGCCGGGTGGAGGGCAGAGGCACTGAGGCAGCAGGAAAGGAGGGAAGGAGGAGGCAAGATAGGGAAGAGGAGGGTGAGGCCAAGCAAGGAGTTGAGAATGGCTTCCCCAGAATCTGCTGCCTTTTCCCTGCCCGAATGGATCAGTGGCTCGGTGAGACTGGGGGGGGGGGGGGGGCTGGAATAAAGAAAACAGCTGGTCAGGGGCTCCCATCCGGGTTTCCTGACTCCCTGTCCCTGTAACTCTGACACATCACCCTCGAGTCTCATAACTTAGGTTTTAATTGTTTTTGAAAGCCCTGCATACAGCTCGATCACTTTGGGGCTGGGACAGTCCTTCAGTTCTCTGGACTACTTTATTTTCAAGTTTCTACCTCCTGAGGGGCACCCCGTGCCATGGGGCCACTTGTCTGGTGAAGGGGGTTCTTCCCAGTTCAGCTGTGGCTCCGACAACCTCTCCATTCCCTTAGCCCTTCTGTTCCGCGGCTTGCGGACATCCCACTGCTGTCTTCCAAGGGAGCAGTGTGAGCCCTGCCAGGTCAAGGAAAAGTATGTAGTTGGTTGTAAATTAATTTCCACGGTTTTATCATTACTAATCGCGTCTGGGTTCATGATTAGAGGCTAATGACATGGTAATTAGTCACTGTAATTAGCAAATGTCAAAAAGCTTCCAGGGGCTCTGTGGCAGAGACCCAGGGGGTGACTTTGACAGCAGGGTCATTCAAGACCGGCCTGCTTCCTATTGAAACCTACCTTGATTCAGCCCACCATCCAACCCAAGACGTTCTGCATGTGTCTTATAGGTTTACCCTCTTCTTAATGTAAGCAAGGGTTTCCTTGTGTTTATTATGTATAAATGAAGATATTACATATAATAGAAGAATCAAGGGGCGCCTGCGTGGCTCAGTGGGTTAAGCGTCTACTCTTGGTTTCAGCTCAGGTCTTGATCTCACAGTTCGTGGGATCAAGCCCGGGGTCGGGCTCTGCCCCGGCCGTGCAGAGCCTACTTGGGACTCTCTGTCTCCCTCTCTCTCTGCTCCTCCCGAGCTCGCACTGTCTCTGTCTCTCTCAAAATAAGTAAATACATAAACTTAAAAAATTTTTTTTTTATAAAGCAGAGGTATCAAATGGTATGACGGCCAACGAACGAAGTCGTGGGATACAAAACAATGCAGGGCACGGAACTGCAGGGAATCCAGGGAAGCAGGAAGACTGACTCCACATCTCAGCCCTGCCAAGGCCTGGTGTGTGACTTAGGCAGGTCGCCTCACTTGTCCCCTCAAAGCCAGACCTGGAGGTGGGAAAGAGAGTTTTTCCACAGCACATGCTATGAACACACTCATTACCTAGTACGGCCCCAGTTTAAAGCAGTTTTATAATGAGGCTTTATATAATGAGGCTAATTCATTAAATATCCAAGCAGATGTGACTTCGTTTTTACTCCCCTGCAAGACTTTTTCTTGCAAATGAATATCCAAGACACGAAACCAAAGTTGTCAAACTATGTGTCCTATTTTGTTTGTTTAGGAAAATAAATGGGCAGACCATTATATCTGGACCCCCCTTGATAGACCAGGAGAGGGGCCTCGGCAAACACAATGAGCCCCAGGGGCACCCCCTTCACATAGACTCTGCTTTTGCTGAGTCCACTGATTAACCCTCCTACAACACCAAATCAAGTACTGCAAAAGGACCTAGAAAAATCTAGACAGACTGGCTGTCAAATTATTCATATAAGGTTAAAATTGGCTCTCCTGAATTATGTCTGTCCCGTCAGTCTTTTTTAGCCACATTCTAATTATACAAGCAGACAGGGCCCAGCTTTTAATGGTGGCCAGGGGAGGAAACATCTTTCTTGCCCACTGAGAGAGCTCCCCAACCTATTCTGGCTGTGGGTGCCTCCCTCGTGGACCTCATGTTGGCTGTGCTATCCCTAGATCGCTGCCCTGAAGAGGAGAATGCCCACTGGTGATCCTTCACGTGCCCAGAGCCACGTGGCCAGCAGGAGATACCTTCTTCCCCGGGGTGAAGCCAATCCTTTACTTTGGGATCTTTTCCTAATCAGTGCATCGTGGGATGATAATGCCGGGAGCATCGGTGCTGGGTTTCCATGCGGGTCACTGAGCCCATAAGCCTATCTGTCCTCTCTGCCTTCATCCATCACACGGCCTGACAGTAATTGCCTGCTAAGTGACACTTCCTCTTCCTCCCCTACAATGAATCTACCGAATTCTAATAGGCTTGTTGGATTCTAGTGGTGACATTCCCACCACACAGACAAATCACGGACATCCAGGGCATTTACGGGGCCAGTGCTGACCACCTCACCCAATCAAGCCAATTCTCACCTTCATCTAGTCTACTTTCACCTCCTGACCAGTCGAATCCCCTCCATCAGTCCCCAGATCCTCAAATACATAAGGCCTTTGCTGGCTCAATCTTTAGGTTCCAAACTCAATCTCAGGCCGGCCCGGCCAGGTTGCATTCTAAGATCCAAGTTGCCACCAATTTTCCTGACCTAGGGATTTCCTTTCACATGCCTTTTCCTAGGATTATAAACCAACTGGACCTTTTCATTTATTATTCTCTCACCTTCAGCTATATCTTCTTACTCTATCCCTCCAGTAAGGAATACAAAAAGTCTCTTTTTGTATCTTGTGACATTTTTGCCTTGAATTCAAATATGTCAGATACCAAGGCTGCTATCCCAGTTAGTTTCCTTTTGTTTAGAGTTGCCTGGAACATCTTCTTCCATCTGGCCTTTTGTTTTCACCCCTCTTGTATCATTTAAACCTGGATCTTATGATTCAATCTAAGAATATGTCTTAAAAAAATTTGGAAAAACACACATCACATGAAATTTGCCATCTTGACCATTTTTAAGTGTGCAATTTGGTGGCATTAAGTATATTCACGTTCTTGTGCAACCTCGGAACCTTGGGCAGCTATCCAACCTCAGAACTTTTCTATCGTCCCAAACTGAATCTTCACACATATTAAACAATAGCTCTCTGTTCCCCTTTCTCCCAGCCCCTGGGAACTATCACCCTACTTCCTGACTCTATGAATTTGCCTCTTCTAGGTATTTATCCCATCTATCATGGAATCATACAATAGTTGTCTTTTTGTGACTGGCTTGTTCCACTTAACAAAATATCTTCAAGGTTCATCCATGTTGGAGCATGGGTCAGAATTTCTTCGTGTTCTGAGGCTGAATAATATTCCACTCTATGTATAGAGCACATTCTGTTTATCCATTCGTCGTCGACCACGGACACTTGAGTTCCTTTCCCCTTTCAACTATTGTGGTTAAAATTGCCACAGACATGGGTATACAAATGTCTCTTCGAGTCTCTATTTTCAGTTATTTTGGCTATCTATTCATTCATAGGTGGAATTGCTGAATCATATGGTAATTTGATTTTCAATTGTTTGGGAAATCTCCCTACCGCTGTTCATAGCGGCTGCACCAATTTACGTGCCCTCCAATTTACACTCACAAGGGTTCCAATTTCTCCACATGCTCACCAACACTTTCTATTTTCTGTTTTGATAATAGTAGCCATCCTAACAGGTGTGAGGAAGGACAGAATTTGTCCTTTAATTTAACCCATTTAGATTTATTATAAGCAGTGTTAAATTACGCATTATTCTTCCAATTTCTTCTAACTTTTTTATTTTCTGTAATGTTTTATTCTCTTTTTCTCTCCTTTCCAGCTTTCCATTGGGTGATTCAGGTTATTTCTGGTACTCCTATTAAATAGGTCCTGATGTTTGTAATTCTCTACTCCATATCTCCCAGAAATTTGGGGGAGAATTCCCCAATCTTATGTTACATTGCTATTATTGTTATTTTATCCCATATGTTCTGTTCTTTATTTCAATAATATATTTGTCATGCCTAATATTTTCAGTTGATTATTTTATGACATATTTATTTGCTGCATTTTGCTAATGTTTTCTTTTATCTTGCTGGGTATTTATTTCGCTTATTCTTTGTTAATCTATTTTGGTCATTCTACTTCTATTGGTATGTATAATTCAGTTTTCTTTCTTTTTTTGTTGATGTGTCGCTCGGGTGTTTCATTAACTTTAGCCTGTATGCTCATTTTCTTACTTCTGGGGATTTCAGCCACTTTGCTGGCAATGTATATTGGTGAAGGGCCATGGGTTAAGCCTTAACTTATTTTCACACAGCAGAGTTTAAGAGAAAGGAAACCGAAAGTGCAGAATCCCAGGCACCACAGAATCACTACTGATTCCCCTTTGCTGCCACTTCATGGAGAATGAAGGTCTAAAGGTTTGGCCAGCCCACCCTTACTTCCATCAGCTTCTTGCCCCATCAGGGCTTGGGCAATGCCCAGAGAGGACCCCAGACTGTGGTTCTCCGTTTCTTACAGTGGCACCAGTGATAACCGTCCCAGACGTCCTATGTGAGATACCCAAATCTCTCTTTTCCACCCCAGGCTCCGGTCACCCCTCCACACGATGCACACGCACCTGCACACACACGCACCCCGGTTCACCATAGCCTTCCACATCCCGGACCTGCGCACGGTTCTCACGTGGTTGTTAGTCCCTCTGATTCGTGCCTCACTGTGAAATGCAAGTTTGCCATCTTGATAGGAATGCCCAGTGGTTTCTTGAGCCTGAAGGCCACTTAGCATCAACTGAAAAATGATCACATTCTTGAGCACTTCATGTCCCTAAATGGAAAACTTTCCAACCAATTTGTTTCTCTTGCTTTAAAAAAGAATGTGTGCAGCTTGGATGCTAATCATAGTGATGTCAAAACACAAAACACAGACACTCGTGTACTCATATGTGTGAAGGTCCCAAATGCCAGGCTGTGTCCATTTTTTTCCCCATTTGCATAGTACAGTCCTCAGTGAACTCACATCAACCTTGCAAAATATGCAAACAGAAAATACTGCCTTCCTCTTACCTGACAACAGATCAAGGCCAAGAGAAATGCAGATTGTGCAAAAGCTGTACAAGCACCCCAGTGTGTGCCCTTTCTGCCATGGCTTCCACTCCCTGGGGACAGTATTCAAAGAGCCATGCGTTAGCTTAGGAAGTTAATTTACTGGCACCAAGTATGTGGCAGGATCCTGATAAGGGTGCACAGGTGCGCCCCACCTGCCCCACAGCATAGATCTACACCAAGTAAGAATTATTAACATCACCACAAAACTCCGGGTTTTACAAATGCCACAGCGATTACCATCTCGTGAAATATTTCTCCAGTCGGCAGGAAATGGATGTTACGCAGTCAGATGGATCACACGGTGGCGTAAGGAGGTATGGCAGGACTGTTGAGGGTGGTGGGCTCTTTTCTCCCCACCTTGGGCCACCCTTGACTCTCTGCTTTCTGCTACATCCCAGTCCGATCCATTAGCAAATTTTGCCATTCTACCTTCCGACAAATGGTCAGCATATGACTCACCACAGTTACCACTGCCAATCTGGTCCAAGTCGTAGCACTTCTCTGGATTTCGTAGTAGCTTCTTTCCTGCATTATCACCTATTATCAACACAGCGGTCAGAGGAGTCATTTAAAGCCAAAGTCAGATCACGGCTTGGCTAAAAACTCTTCAGTGGCTCCCCATCTCACTCAGGATAAGAAGCCAAGTTCCTAACGCTAGAATATTGAAGGCCTACCTGGCTTAGCCACCTGCCACTCAGTTCTCTAACCTGTCCACTGCTCTCCCACTCAAGTGTTCCACTGGGGACACTGAGGCCCACTACTCTCCTCATATATGCACGCTCCCTCCTAGGGTCAACCTGCTAGAAACATTCTTTACTTGATACCCACATGACTCATTCTCACTGCCTTTAGGAAGATGTCTGCTCAAATGTCACCTTACTAGATAGGTCTCCCATGGCTACCCTAAAGGTTGACAATACCCCCACATTCCCTATCCTTCTCCCTCAAATTTCTTTTCCTCCATAGCTGTATCATCACCTGATGTATTTACTATTTACGCATATTATCTGCCTCTGTGTACTAGGATAGAAGTTCTAACAAGGCAGGATAACTTTTTTTTCATTTTTATTCACTGCTATACCTCTAGCCCCTAGAAGACTGCCTATCACATATTTATCCCTCAATAAATCACTGGTAAATGAATAGATTAGTGAATAAAGGAAATTCTGAGATGTAACAATCTCGAAACAGGCCCCTAAAATATCACTGCTTCACATGCTAGACCACATCGTAACCTGATATCCCTCCAGTGGGGGAAAAATACAGTCGAGAAGAGCCAGTATGAACACCACCTCCACATGTTTGCGAACAGACACAATCCCTCTCCCGATTCTCTCATACCCTTTCTCAAGTGTGATGCAAAATGCCTCCATTTTTATTCCACTCCCTGGTTTTCTACTCTTTATCACCAGCTCAACAGCTCAGCCCCTTGCCACCTCCAGGATAAACAGAAAACCTTCAAAATCTTTAGACTTTAGGGGGTGCCTGGGTGGCTCTGTCTGTGAAGCATATGACTCTGGTTTTCAGCTCAGGTCATGGTCTCATAGTTCGTGAGTTCAAGCCCCGCCTTGGGCTCTGTGCTGACAGTTCAGAGCCTGCTTGGGATTCTCTCTTTCTCCCTCTCTCTCTGCCCCTCCTCTGCTTGTGCCGTCTCTCTCTCTCTCAAAATAAATAAATAAACTTTTTAAAAACATCTTTAGACCTTAGAAGAAGTTTCTGAATCGCTGGACAATTTTCCACCACAGATGCAAGCCTGAGAGGCTTCCAGTTAACAGGGTAACTTCCTCTTTGGATTAGTTTATTAAACAGACTCTACATCTATCTCCCCAGGGAAAGGCCAGAAATACCAGCCATTTGCTAAACCATCCAGAAAAACAGGCACAGGCTGATAACTTCCCATGAAAAGGATCATGGAAAATCAATATCGGTGTCTTATAGATTGCAGTGAATAGGCTGGCAGGAAATAATTGGGGACGGACCGATGAAGGAGGGCTTCAAAAGTAGACCTTTCATCCACACACAAGGACGTCCAGTCTGCATTTCCACTGGACTCAGTGGAATTCTTACTGGAATCACAGGAAGCCATCCAACGAGGGGGGACACAGCGATGGTGTCAGCCTCGTGAGCTCACATCACTCGGCAGTGCTACATCCCTCCAAGGCTCTTTGCTTTCAAGTTCCAGACATTTTCATAGTATCTTGCAACCGTTTAAAACATTGTTCAACAACTAATATGGTTGTGGGACAGCCATTGTGTCTACGATGCCTTTTCATATATACAAAGAATTATTCCTTAAGGTTAGTCTTTATCTAAAAGCACAGGCAATTTGGGAGAAGAAGATCCAAAGGAGGGTGTATATGTTTCTCTCCATTCTTCTAAGAAAGAAACCAAGATGGCAGATGAGAAAATAGCTTTATATAATAATTAGCCATCATGTTGGTGTAATGCTTTACAAATCATGAAGCACTTCTCACATGTTTTATTCAATTTAATATGCATACAGCCCAAGTCAGGTAGGGAGATATAATTGCACCCATCTTATAAATAAGAAATTGAGGCTCAGAGAGGATAACTAATTTGGCCACATTCAACAGTTGGTCAAAGCGCAGATTCAGGACTTCAACCTAAACAGTGCGATGTTCAGTGCATTGCTCTTTCCACCACACATAGCTGGGCTTCTATTCAACTCAAGTTTGAGACATTATATTCTGTTTAAATCTATTCTAAAATAGTCTTGAGCAATGCAGGGTAGATGGGGCATGAGCTGGGAGCTTGCGGAATTTAGATGCAAATTGCATGTTAGTGTCAAACCAGCTTGCCAGAGGGCCTTCTCACCAGAGGAGGCCGGTCACAAGGCCTGATCTCTCTTTCCCTTGACAGCCAGTGTCTCTACCCTGCAGAACAGGACCTGGTGGATGTAAAGAAAGGCCTGAGCAGCAGTCAGCACCCCCGCAAACCAACACCACTGAAAGATTCAGTTAAACCTGTAGAAGAACAAGTTGGAGCGCCAGGACATATTGGCCACACTGCATTCCAGCGTCAAGCTGGCCTGTGATGCTTTCTACCTCTGTCAGTTGTTCAGCGTGTGACCGCAGACAAGCTGATTCCTCTGAACCTCAGTTTTTCTCAGCAGTAAAATGGGATATTATTTTACCCATCTCAAACGTGTATTATGTTACTTAGGTAAAGTGATAGATAGACCACAGATGTTGCTCAAAAAGAGATCATTTCCTTTCTTACTTCTGATGGCCAGAAGAAACAAGGAGAGGGGAGTTGGCCGAACCTTGGAATCTCATTTTCCAACTTGCTCACTGGGACACCCGATTCTTATCCCTGGAGCCCAGTGTCTGGCCTGTAACATGGGTTCTGACTGTATCTGTTGAATCAAGTTGGTAGAAAGACTGTCTCTCTGTAGACTTGTTTCTCTGTAGTCATCTCGACAAATCAACAAGTAGCCCCCAGGGAAGGACGCCAGTTGGTCTTTACTTAGGGTATGTAATAAAACTCAATCAACAGGCAAGCTACGTGTGTCCCCCACATTTACAGCATGGCAAATAAAAGAGCCATAGGCTGGAATCAAGAGTCCCAGGTCCCTCTAGGCATGCCCCTTGAACACCTCATGCCTCAGTTTCCCCATCTATAAAAAGGACTAATCCTCTCTCCCTCCTTAGTAGAGATTGTGCGTGTGGAAGTAATTAAAATGCAGCTCACGGGCAAGATGTTGATCCTGCTACTAAGGCTGGGTTTATTTCCAGTTTCCCAT
Source organism: Panthera onca (assembly GCF_046562875.1). NCBI lineage: Eukaryota > Metazoa > Chordata > Mammalia > Carnivora > Felidae > Panthera > Panthera onca. The sequence goes on from NC_138342.1 coordinate 159,679,408, forward strand.
GGATGTGACTTGTATGTCAGAAGTCCCCATCCTCCCCTTAAACTAGCTCCAACCTGTGCTTGACTTTGGGTGGCCGTTTTAGAAAACTCTGGAGTTCTGGTCAGGGGCTCTGAAGCCTGACAGGAGGGAAGGGGAGGGGCATAGGCAGCCAGGAAGCTGCATCTTTCCAAGGAGCCGCTAGATAGAGTTGATTTATAGGTCAATAAACATGGGCAGGTCGAGTGCAGGGCTGGAGAAGACCTGGGTGTGTTCCACATGTGGCAGTTCATCAAGGAGGACCCTGGGGGGGGGAGGGGGGAGGTACCACACATGCTCACGTTTACCTCTGAGCTAAACCTCCATCCCCGGACCCACTCCACTCACCTCCCTCAGGGAATGCGTGGCTCTGCTGGACCAAACTCTTCCATTCAGTGGGAGGGGAAACTGAGGCAGGGAGCCCAAACAAAAATGACCCTGCAGAGCAGAGATTTGAGCTCCTCACCACAAAACGCACAACAGAAGAATGCAGCATCCCCTACGTGTCCTCTAAAAAGGAAACAGAACGTTGGTTCCCCAGGCTCCATAGCCTCAGAGCCCTCTCCAGGGCAAGGAGAGCAAGAGCTTGGTCCCTGCTCAGAGATGGGGAGCGGGCAGCAGACACCCCACTTCCAGAAAGTATGCCTTCTCGAGGGAGGCCCGCTGTTCAAAGACACTGCGGGCCATAGCTATGCTCTCACCGAAGAGCACACTTGTGAAACAAGGAGGTCATCATTCAAGCGAGAGTTGGGAGAAGCTAAAATCCATATTGCTACCGGTATTTTTCCCTCGCCAAGATTGAACCCGCCCGCCTCCCCCTTGCAATTCCTTCAGACGGAGAACTCCCATGGTGCAATTAGGATGACTTTTTTGAGAGATTGGATTTTTAAGCAATCTGCAGTCAGAAGCAGGTGCTTCCGTAGCGGTGGAAGAAATGCGACCGCTGCTCCCCTGCCTCTCTCCATTCAGGGCCCAGGGCTTGGCTGCTACCGCGCATGCGCCCACTGCCCGGACACCACAGGGCAGGACCTCAGGGGTGTTAGAGTCCAGCAAGGACCTGCCCTACCCCTGCCTGTCAGTTGCTCCGCCTGGCAGTGCGGTGGCCTCACACCAGAATCAGGATGTGACACGTCTGTCTGTCAGTCTGGGGGGACACCTGTGTGTCAGGACGCAGGCAGCTGATAAGCAGGCCATTTGTTCCCTTTCAGTGGAGGATAGGAGCAGAGCAGAGCAGCCGCAAAAAAGCACAAGCCAGCAAGAAAGGCTGTCTTCAAAGCCTTCAACCCATCAATTGAGCATAATGTCAAATCCAATGGAAAAAAAGTCAGGGGAGGGGAAAACAGTCTTTGCTGGAGATCTGAAAACGCTCCCTCCTTCTGGAAGCTGATGGCCCCTTTCTGGAGTCCAGCCTTAACCTCTCTGAGTGTTTCTGTGATCACCCCTCTAGCCAGGTGGCTCTGTTAACCCAAGCTGATGAGATCCGGAAGGTGCTGGTCATCACAACTTTATTCCTTGCCCTGGTGGCCCTCCTCCCCTGCCTCCTGCCTGCCTTCCAGGATGTTCTGTGTTTAGCTCAGTGGGGGGCACCACAGCTTTGCGGAGTGATAGGGAGAAAAGCTGGTTTGTCCGCTCAATGACCACTTTAAGTAAGAGTGAGGGACACATGTTAACCTCGCTGTCCTCCGGGAGAAACAGTCCAAACGTCTTTGTCTTCTTTGTCATCTGCATTTTATCCACAAAGAGGGCCCCACCTCCTTCCCAGCCTACAAGCAGGAAAGATTGATTTACTCAAAAAGGCACCAATTGTACACGGGGCAGAAAAGATAGCAGGATCTAGTAATTTCAGAGGTCGTGGAAACCTGGCCATCCGCTGCCCCACTGACCTGAAAACTGTCTTCCTCAACCAAATGACTAAGCTTGAAATGCCACCGTGCAAGACGCCCCCTTTTGTGCTGGGGCTCTGGTCAGCTGTAAACACCCAAGACAGACGATACTTCCGGTCTGCCTGGGGTGTTTACGGGAAGCAGCAGAGGAGATTCTTCTCCAGATGAAATTTTGGTAGAAATAAAGGAGGCACACCTGAAGGGGAAAGAAGTCCCCTGTGGGCCCCAGACCAAGGCAGGTGCTTCGAGCAGAGGAAAACCTCACCATCCTCACAGGGCTGCCCTTTGGGGAGCTGGACGGACTCTGAGGGTGGAGATAACCAAGGTAGGCTTCAGGGAAGACGCACCTCCCTCCTCACCACGGAGACGATTCTGGAAAGTGGGAGGGCAAATGCCAGGGAAGGAGAGGCATGACCACACGTTGTCAGACGCACTCAGCACAGCGCAGGCCTGGGGAGCCACCCCCTGGTGCCCACCCAGCTCCCCTGGCTGGATGCGTGGACTCTCGGTGCCACCCACCTGGGGTGGCTCTCAGCCACCGCGGGCATTTGCTGACATAAAGGCCAAGCCATTCCCACCATTTCCTTTACTCTGGCTCCGTATAGAATAATATGCGATTAATTGATTTTCTGTCACTCTTTTAGGACCGAAAATTAATTTCAGAGCAACCTTATTTTCTCAGGGTATGAATCCTCTCCACCAGAGTCATTCTGCTGCTCCATTATTCATGAGAGAAAATAGTGACAGAGTGTGGGATGGGGGCGCCCCAAGGCCACAAACTGATAGTCTGTGGTACCGATACAACAATATTCACCGGTGCCTCTAAATAATTCACATCTACAACTCAATTTGGGCCTGCACACCGCTCAAGATGCAGCCGGGGGAGGCACAGCCGTGAGATTTGGGAGACTGTCACTGACACCGCGGAAGCGAGGCGCACAGGGGCTCCTGAGGCCAAGGCCTCTCACCCCGGGCCTGCGGGACGCGGCGGCGTCGGCCTGAGGCTACAGCCTGTGGCCCCAAGCCCAGGCTCCCCTTCACTCCGGCTCCTGGCAGAGCTCACACATATTCTGCAAGAGGGGCTGGAGAGACAGTACTGAGCCCCTGAGAGGGCAAGGCGACAGCAGGCCTTATAAAGCCCAAATCGAGCTCTGAAGGAGGCAAGCCAGACTCCCCAGGCGGTTCAGCTTAAGCGGGTCAGCTCATTTCTCTGGACCTCGGGTTTTAAGGTTTGGTTTCGTTTTATTTGTTTTGAACCTAGCCATTCATCAAATTCATCGGAGGCATTTGTTAAAGATAGAGATTCCTAGGCTCGGACCAGAACTGCTGACTCAAGATCTCCTGTGAGCCGGCAGTTGATGCAAAGTCCTGTTCTCATAGAAACAGCTGTGCCAGTACCCTTCCAGCTCCGACTTTCTCTGATGAGTCTAACAAAGAACATGGTTAAGCCTGGTCTGGGGAGGGAAGGGCTGCCTGCAGGACCGTTGGTAACCAAAGCAGGAAGTGGGTCACCTTGTCCTCTGGGAAGAAACAGAGAGAGAGGAACTGTCGCCAGACAGCACAGCACATCAGTCTTGCTGAAGCCGAAGAATGGACATGGGTCCTTGTCGCCTCCAAAAGAAAGAGGTACCACATGCAATACCCACGCCATGTTGAAATGGACCTGTCTGCTGGCAGGAGCCTAAGATGACCCCAAGATTCCCACCCTCTGGTATGCACACCCTGGGTAACACCCTCCCCGAAGGGTTTGGGCAGGAACAACGAGTGGGAGGAGCTATCCCTTCCCTGATTAGTTTACTAATCAGTTGACTCTGACTCAATCCAAAGGGAAATTATCCTGGCTGGGCCTGCCATAATCAGGTGAGCCACGAAAAGAAGTCAGAGAGACGTGCTCCTGATGGCCTGGATGAAGCAAGGTGCCATGCTGTGAGAGCTTCTGTAGTCGAGCTCCAATGACTAGAACTTGCGGTGGCCTCTGGTTGCTGAAAGTGACCTCTAGCCAACAGCCAGCAAGAAAACGGGGACATCAATCCTACAACTGCAAGGAACAGAATTCTGCGAATATCCCAGAGGAGCCTGGAAAAAGACCAGAGCCTTAGATGAGATCGCATTCTGCCAACTGGCCTTGATTTAGCCTGTGAGACCCTGAGCAAAAGACCCAGACGCCCCCACACCAGGACTCCCGGTGCACAAAAACCATCAGATAATAAATGGGTGTTGCCTTAAGCCACTAAATCGTGACCATTTAATTTGTTAGCCTGCAAGGGTTTTTGGGGGTTTTTTGTTTGTTTGGGTTTTGTTTTTTTGTTTTTTGGGTTTTTTTAAAATTTCTTTTTCACAGATGGAGAAATTGATGCTCAAATAAACTTCTCTGAGGTCAAAGAGTCTGGAGTAGAACCGGGTCTCAAATTCAGGCCTCTGATTCCAAGGCCTGTGTTTTCTGTTGTTGCCCCAGCACTATGAAGCTCCAAGAAAAAAGGTTGTTTTAAACGCAATTCCCAGGGGCCTAACTGTGGACAGCTCTCTATGAAAAGGAAAACCAGAGAGGTTGGCGGAAGCCAAGTACCTCCATCCTGTTAGTGGCCCTCACCCCCACCCACCCATTCGGTCGGCAAGGAGCGTGGGCTGAGAGGTCAGCCCTATTGCCCCTCCGAGTCTGTAGCTGCCCCTCCAGCCACTGGTCCAGGGCCCTGAGCAGACCCCCTGTGTGTAGACTCGCCTTCCTTCTCTCCTCCCATCAGGGGGCGGAGGGCACCAAACAGGCTCTTATCATTGATCATGAATGGTGTCGGATGAAACCCAAGCAACAATTGGAAAATCAGACTGCAACATTGTGCTCTTTATTGCCCGTGTTTCTGTGGAACATTAGCAATAAGAAGTCTCCAGAGAGGAGCAGTGAAGGACAAAAAAGAAAAAGCGAAAAGAAAGCGAGAAAGGTACCTTCCTTGGCTGCAAACTTCACGACACAGCCACTTTGTAACATGCACCATATGCAGCAGCCACGCACAAGGCCCAATAACCTCCTTCCAAATGGTAATAAATCCCCTTGGACCCCAACACGCTTGTAATTTACAACTTGGCTAAAATGAACATTATTTCAAGCTAAGCGTATTCTCAGAGGTGCAGGAGAATGTGGCAGCTTTCCTGCTGACAGAGGAGTTTCTTTTTAAATGTCATGCATTCACTTTCATTACTTCCAAATAATTGCCCAAAAAGATCGGCTGCTGGACAGGGCTGCCCACTTTACATCACTATGAGTCAATTTCATCATCATCAAAGGAGCCCCTGGGAGCTGGTTTCAGCCTAGGGCGGGCTCAGCCCTCAGTCTCTGGCTCCCATTGGTCTCCTGGCTGTGCAGAAAAAGGTGCCTCCATCATTCTCCCGGGACAGCTCCAGGTAAGATGGAATGCTTTCTATAGATAGACAACATGATCTGTCATCACGCCAGCATCAAATATCATTCTCCTGCGTCCACTGGATCACGGTGTCATTGGCTGCCCAGCCTGTAATATAATGTGAGGCTTGTTATCATGGAACTGGCTGAAGTCAGTGTACTCCTGTCCCTCATGAAGAAGCTGGAAGTTATAATGCGCTGGGGTGAGGCGGGATAGTCGCCCTTTCTATTTCCAGGGGCACACTGTATACTTTGTGGCAAGCCTGCTTTCAAATCAAACACAGTCTTTGCTTTCAGAGCTCTGATTTTGGTTATCAACTGCATAACAAACTACCCCCAAAATGTGGTGTCTTAATTCTTTCTTGAGGTTCTGTGGCTCGACTGGGTTCAGCTGTGTGGTTGTTCTTCTTCATGTGACATCAGCTGGAGTTGCAGTCATCTGGGGATTGGACTGGGCTGCAAAGTCTCCCATGGCTCACTCACATGTCTGGTGCCTTGGTATGGAAGGCAGAAAGACCGGGTTCAGTCAGACATCTATGACTCTCTCGCTCTCCGCCATGTGGCCACAAGTCCTTTTGCTCTCCATCCATATGCCCTTCCCACCTGGTCTCTCCCCGTGGCTTCTGCAGGGTAGCTGGACTCCCTACCCGGGAGCTGAGGACTCACAAAAACACAAAAGTGAAAGCTACTAGCACGAGGTCATTTTGCCACCTACGACTGACTAAAGCAAGCCAGAGGCGAGCTCAGGTTTAGCATGGGAAGGGAGCAGACAAGGGTGTGAACACCAAGAGACATGATTGATTCACTGGAGGCCATCTTTGGTGGCTAGCTCTGAATCAGGAAGCCACATCTCCTTTGTGAAATATCCCCAAATAACTACTATCAACTCTAATCTCCCTTAAGGAATGAGGAGGATCAATATAAGTTCCTTAAGGAGTCTCGACTCATTGGTATATAAGCATGAAACAGTTTTATTTCTTCAAATCCTTGCCTCAAACTGTGATAAGTTTAATCTGCCTCTCCTATGACTTAATGACATCCTAAACAGATCCCATAACTTTCTAGTCACGTTTGCTGATTAAAATAGTCTGCTTCAGTGTGTTAGATGACATTAGGGAATTATTTCTTGAGGTATGATCATGGTTTTGTGATTATAAAGAAGAGATGATTAGGGGTGAAGTGTCATGACATTGCAGTTAACTTTGAAATTGATAGGTAGATAGATAAATGGGCCAACTAATCATTAACAATTGGTGCAACTAGGGGCATCTGGGTGGCTCAGTCGGTTAAGCGTCCGACTTCGGCTCAGGTCATGATCTCACGATTCGGAAGTGGAGCCCCGCATCGGGCTCTCTGCTGACAGCTCAGAGCCTGCTTCAGATTCTGTGTCTCCCTCTCTTTCTGCCCCTCCCCAGCTTGGACTTTGTCTCTCTCTCTCTGTCTCTCTCTCTCTCTCTCAAAAATAAACACTAAAAAATTTTTTTTTTAAAAATGGGTGCAACTAAGGAATGATTAGATGGGCATCCATTGTTCTAGTTGTTGAACATTACTACATACTTGGTTAATTTCACAGCATAAATTTTTAATAATAATTTAATTATTTAAATATTTAATATAATTCTTATTAGTGTTAATAATAATTTAATTTTACATAATAAAAAGTTGAAGAAGAAATCCAGTCCGCTGTACAACTTCAATTTCACAGCCAATTTAAAGTTATCCTTCTCTCCTGTCATTGGTGTTGGGGACTTAGAACATAACGTGTTGAGCAAGAAACATCCCTGTGCATGCTTGTGTGATTTTAATTGTATCCATGTTGGTTTTTACTGCTCCCCTAGTCTACAATGACTGGCAATTACTGCTTCATGTGTGGCATGCATTGGCACTTCTGGATTATTCCATAGGTGCTCCCCACCCCACAGTTCTCTGATAGGTAAGACCCACCTCTGGGTTACCTCCTCTGCACCAACCCCATCAGCTACTGACCCCCCAAGGTCCGCTTCCAAATTCCTTGCCCCTACATCTTTTGCTCGAGGAATTTCTCTCTTAAGGGAGATGCAGGCAAGATGGCCACCGCCAGGTCTTCTCCATTGTGCCTCTTGATCTAAGAAGAACTGGCAAAGCCAGTGGAGAGGGGCACAGCTGTCACATGGCTGCCCCTTCTCTGAGCTCTGCCATCTCCAGTTCTCTTTCCCTTACTCTGAGGCAAGTCTGTGAGTCCCCTCGGTTAGACACCCAGAGCGGGAATAAGGTGTTAATCTTCAGTGTTTACAAATGGGCCCCCCTCATTTGGTCTGGTAGGAAGAAGGAGGGTTGGAAGCTCCCCTTTCTCCCTCTATTAACATTGCACACCCCCACAAAGCACACAATCCCAAGGACTGTCCTTCCCAACCCCCAGTTCTCTCCTTATATGGACTGAGGCTCCGTGGTGGGGGGGGAGGGGGTGAAGACTGTGGGAGGGTCAATACTGCCATGTCATAGGAAGCTCTGGGAGAAGGCGTTAAACCCAACTGTCACTGGCTGTCTCTCAAATGTAGGGGGTTAATGCTTTCTATCTTCAGCTATGAACCTATCTTCACTGATTCTAGTGCAATGGACAAAAATCTACTCTACATCCTTTACAGAAACATAAATATGGCCAATGAATCTGGGCAAAGAAAACCCAGTTAACAGACCCAACTCAACTACTAACTTGCCGTGTGACCTTGACCAATCACTGAGCCTCTCTGGTCTTAGGGTTGGTTGGCAAGGGCTCACTATTTGGTTCACTTCATTTCCAAATGAGCAGCACCAACTTCCAGGGCTACCTCAGAGGCTCAGCAAACAGGGACACGAACCTGACATGAAACAACAAAGGCGTAGATTGGCCTGGGAAATAGTTCTTTACTCTGATGTGGTTTGTTTTTTGTTTTTTGTTTTTACATTCAAGCTCCAGGTGAGGTTTCCCATTTCAAAACCGAGTTCTCCTCTAGAAAATGCTTGAAAGCTATTCATCAGTCCAACTGGCTCATTTGACTGCCACAGAAACTACCAGCCTCTGAGGAATGGTTGATGTGGGAGGTGCTGTCATGCCCGTTTAACAAACCACTAGTTCTCTCCAACAGAACCAGACGAGAAAACGGTTCCCAGATTGTGAGCAGAGGGAAGAGTCTTTTGAAATGTTCTGTCCAGGGAAGAATCACTCCCTGTCTCGGTCTCGCGCGCGTGTGTGGGTGCGTGCGCGTGGGTGGGTGTGCGCTCGTGTGCGTGCCTCCCCTCGGTCTGGCTTTCGCTGTGTGCAGGATTAAACTGCAAACTGCACAAGACATCTGAGGCAGGGTAATCAATCACTTCATCACTGCCACTGCAGATACAGAGAGCAGGGAGACGGGGAAAGGATGGAGAAACACGTGAAGGGAGAGCGCTACCCTCCTGCCTCTGAATCAGCCTCAGAGCCACAAGCCACGGGCTTCTGTGTGCAGGGGCTGGAGGGTCAAGAAGGGCGTCCCCAGCAGAAATGGACACTTACTCTGGGGGAAGCCCAGGGCTGTCCCCAAACCGCTGGTATTCCGGAGAAAGACTGGAAGGGAAAAAGGGGTCTGGAAGATCCTGAGTTGGAAGGGAACCTCATTCCACATACACAGGATCCCCGAAGGAGTCAGTGTGCTGCTCGACTAACTACCCCACCGGCCCCATATGTGGATGCTGGAATGTTCCCTTACTGCTAGAGCAGCGCAGGCATGGCAGGGCCTCAGAAGCCGAGAGGACCCCGCTGTCACCAGGCTGGGCCATGCCTCAGTCCTCCTAAAGGCATATCAGGGCCAGGCTGTGGCAGGAGAGACCGCAGTCTGTCAGCTCTGAGTGACATCAGTGGAGTACCACGTTCCAGTGTCCCGTGTCCTCTGCATAAATGCAATTTCCCCAAATGTCAGGAGGAAAGCATTACAGATAACACATTGTGTGTGTCTTTGACCCAGTAAGTGCTGAAATCACAGATCTCATTATTCTGACATGATAGAATTTTCTTTCTCTCTCCCAGTGCAGGCTGGCTGCCCTTGTTTCCTAGACTGTAGACCTAATTGTCAAAGGTGCAAAGCCACCGTGGAAAAACAGGCTTCACTTATTGCCTACCCCGAACAAAATGCCAGGTCTCCTTGTGCAAGAAGAAAATGATCTTAAGGAACAGCTCATAACAGGACATTCAGTTGCAGGTATTTTTGGTCAGAGCTTTCCTGCGGCGTGGAAGTACAGATGGCATTTGACCTTGACAGCAGAGCTGCTGTGCATGACTCCACCTGTATCCCCGACCTCTAGTCCAGAGCACTGACTGTGCCAGGGACAGCCTGGATGCGAATTCTACCTCTGCTACTTTTGAGCTATGTGCCATGCTCGAGCTGCTAATCCTCTCCAGCTTTTATCTTCTCATCTATAAAAACAGACGATGTCGTAGGATGGATGCAAGGAATAAAGAGTATTGACTGCATAGAAGGTGCCTGGCAAATGATTGGTGCTGAAAACATTTATTACGGTCAAATCTGAGATTTAGCTTCAGGGATATGAGTCAATAAACCTTCCATTCCATCAGCAAACAAAGAAGTATTTACTGAGTGTCCTGATGGTGCAGCCAGAAGACCTGGGCTCACTAAATATTTGGTGAATGAATGAAGTGCTTCTTATTCACCACTGGGGGACTTTGGACCAGTCACCGACTCTCCCTTTCTGTTTCGTAAGCTCTAAAGTGCACGGTAGCCTCCCAGCTTTGATACTCGGTTAGTTGAGTGGGACAGTGTGAGGGCCCAAAGGGACTTAAGCTGGAGATCCAGCTGTCCTAACTCTTACTATCTATTAAGGAGCTGCGTCAGACAGACCTACCAGAAGGTAGCTGATAACTGCAGGCAGCGCGGGAGGAGTCCAGGTAAGGGATGAGTGCTACAGGCACCCCAAAGAGAAAGAGTCGGTCCCGGAGGGTTGGTGGTTAGAGGAAGTGAGGCCGGACCTGTTCCTTGGAGGAGAGAGGGGATCAGGATGGTAGTAGCAACAAGAAAAGCGATTTGGGGCAAGGTGGGCTGAAATGCATAGCACAGGCTAGAATGATTCCATTCCCTGAAATTTCAGTTAAGTTCAGGTCGAGGTAAAGGAAGTCAAACCGTAGGATATGAGGGACAAATATTGAAAGCGGAGCCACGTGGCGAGCTCTCCCCACCTGATGTGGCCATCCTAACAGACCCTCTTCACGCTTTCCATCTTGCCAGGTCGGCACCTGCAATGCCAGTGAAAGCCTGTAAGAGCTGACCTCCTCACCTGCTTCTCCATCACCTCTTTTCAGAGTCTTTTTGAAAGGCCCCTGCCTCACGTTTATCCCTTTTCTTGCCCAACTGCCCCTCCAGGCTGAAGGGTAGAGCAGAAAGCCATAAACATTGGACAGGTTCCTTTCAGTCGCACTTTCTTCCCTAGGTTACAAATGCCATAGCTTCCCCATCCAGTTTGTCCTTGCCTTGTTCTTTCTACCATAAAACAAGGAGGAATATATAAATCAAGTTATAGGTTCTGTTGACTGTTACATATTCCTTGTAAACTGTGGAAAATATAAGACCAGTATGAAAAAAGTCGTCATCACCAGTGTCAAATACAGGTGATAGATAGATAGGTACATAGAAATATTCACACCTGGATGTGGAGTTTTACATTTTGTTTGTCTGTTTTCATGTGAGAACCCATCGTGAGCATTTCCCAATTTCCTATGCCTTTAAAACATTCTTTGAAGGCATAGTTTTTAATGCCTGTATAATATTCCACTGAACGCATTTAATCACAAGTTATATAGCTTTCGCCCTATCCTTGGACATTGCATTACTTCTGATGGTTAGCTACCATAAATTTCTGCTGTGAAGAACATTCTCTACATCAATCTTTTTCTAAGATCATTTTCTTTTTTTTTTTTTTTAATTTTTTTTTTAACGTTTATTCATTTTTGAGACAGAGAGAGACAGAGCATGAATGGGGGAGGGTCAGAGAGAGAGGGAGACACAGAATCTGAAACAGGCTCCAGGCTCTGAGCTGTCAGCACAGAGCCCGACGCGGGGCTCGAACTCACGGACCGTGAGATCATGACCTGAGCCGAAGTCGGACACTTAACCGACTGAGCCACCCAGGCGCCCCTAAGATCATTTTCTAAGGTTAAATCCCTAGATGTGGAATTTCTTGGCCCACGTGTATGTATGTCCAGGGCTGTTGCTCTACCCCACCTCCCTCTTTACCTTTCCAAATGCTCTGAGGTTCACTGATTAGCCAATATGATACTGCTCACACTGACAATGACTCTCGGCGAGGATGTGTCTTGTCTCCCAGCCGGACCGTGAACTCCACTAAAGCAAGAACCGAGTGTCCTCCCAGACACCTGGCACAGTGGTCAGCAGATGAGTGTGATGTGGCCAACTAGGCACCACCAGAATCTCAGACAGTCTTCTCCCCGGTGGAGGAGTCTTCAACGGGGTCCCTTGATCTCCATTCCGGGGAGTTCAGTTGCTCAAGGGCAAAAAAAAGACTTCGTTATTAGTCGGTCCCGCCTACAAAACAATCCCCCATCATCAATTTTACATCCTGGTGATTTCATCTCAGCCTAAAGAAAAGCTCCCTGACAGCCTGAGTTCCCCCCAAATAAAATGGGCTTCCCTGAAAGGTGGTGAGTGGGGACTGTATGACAGGGATACTGCTGAAAGGATTCCACATGAGATGACATTTAAGGACCATCCAATCCTGAGATCCAGGGCTTCTTTTCATTATTGTCACTTCTCATAATTGGCAATAGAGCAGTCGACACCAAGGGCTTTCTCAGTAAATGCTATGGACTAGATGACAGAATCCCTGACCGGCTCAGCAACCGACAGAAGTGGGTTGAGGGCTAAATCAGTGGTGTTCACACACCGAAGGTGCGTATTAAATCTTTCTTCACAGTATCAGCTACACGATGGCCGTGTAAATCTTTAAAACGGCTCCAATATTTCATTTCAGCTTGGCTGTCTGTACAGCAGGAGTGAGTGAGTAGTGTGCCTCCCACATGTTAATTCCACCCGGGGAAGCCTCAGTACCCAAAGGGCCAGCCAGGGGGCATCGCAGCGGGGCTGGAGGGCACACCCTTCCCTGGCAGAGGGAGTCCCCCAGAGGGAACCGGAATACGGTTTGAGAATATACAACATCACCTCACTGACTCACTGAAGCCAAATGAGGGGATATTATCAATTCATTTTAAAAATCATGGACTGGTTTAAGAGAAATTCAGTACCCCTGCTTGGACGTACCAGTAACCACAACCAGGTTAGTGACTTCTTTGTCTTGGGAGGTCGCTGGAGACTCTGCTCTGTGGCAGGAGAGTACCTCGTAAGCGATGTAGCACCCTCAGGTAAGTGGGTGTTTAGAATGGGTGTTGGAGGGTTCTCTATTTTTTTTTTATATATTTACTTATTTTTGACAGACAGAGAGAGATAGAGTGTGAGCAGGGAGGGGCAGAGGGAGAGGGAGACACAGAATCCGAAGCAGGCTCCAGGCTCCGAGCTGTCAGCCCAGAGCCCCACGCAGGCCTCGAACCCATGAACCATGAGAGCATGACCTGAGCAGAAGGCAGACGCTTAACCGACTGAGCCACCCAGGCGCCCCTGGAGGGTTCTCTAATAAAAAGTCTTCTCCTGTTTAAAAAAAAAAAAAAAAAAAAAACAAACTCTTTTTAATTTATTTCAATTCACATGTATTTGCACCTCCTGGAATCCACGGGTGCCAAGCGAAGATCGAGTCCGAGGCATCCGTCTCGGAATTGTCGTATCTCTGAGTTAACGAGATTTTTCTAAGCCTTTAAAGGAAATGAGCTGGAAGGGTTTTCCACAAGTTCTGGGAGTGCCGGGGGGGGGGGGGGGGAACGAGGACCCTGGTCTTTGTCTCCCTAGCACTCCAAAGCCTCACCAAGAGAGAGACAGAGAGAGCCGTCGTCCGCATGGTGCTGGTATCCCCAGCAAGCCAAGAGATGCTACAAGGGGCATGAGCGCTGCCCCATCTTTAGCACCGTGAGCAGGGCTGACAGGTGAGGGGAAGGGAGGGAGCCTCTCTTGTGCCCCTGAATAACAACCACTGCTGCTCAGCCCAGGAAAGTCGGGCCCAAAACACATCACAAGCTTGGACCATTTCCGGCGACTTTGGGTGGGGGAGGGGGAGAGTCTTCTGTTTGAGCATCTTCTTGTGTTTGTCGCAGCCACCACGTCGAAATAACTGATGTGCTCTGGACAGCAATTTTACCACACTTTCTTCAAAGTCCAAGTTCCCCCCCCCCCCCACCCTGGGGGGGACTCCTGAGCATCCGGCCAAATGCCTCAGCCTCCTCGTCATCTTCGGATCCACCCTGGGACCTTCACGGAGTGAGTTCCTTTCTCCTATTTTCCCCCACCTTTCATTCTACCCCCCCACCCCCACCCCCACCGCCACGCAAGCACCCATGACGTTCTCATTAATGAATGCCTTTAATCAAGTTTATGAAGTCTCTTTATTATCAATAACCCTAATCACTCTTAATTGCTGCATCATTAGTTCGGCCACGCTCAGATGTAGCTGTTAGGCGGAGCAGTAAATGACAACTGCAGAAAAATGACTTGCATAAAAGCCTGGGAGGGAAGGACTGACAGGAGAAGAGGCAAAGGGAGGAGCGAAGAGCAAGCGTGTTCGAGCCGTGCAAGGCGGCCTGCTGCTGGGCAGAGTTGGGGGGGCAAAGGGGGGGGGTGGTGCGGAGAGATGCCATTAAGAGGTTCGGCCAGGTGTAAAGATGCCGGGGAGCTCGTTTTGCATATTTCTAAACTTTGGGGAGCTCCACATCAGCAGCATGAGTGAACATTGTACTTGACAAAAGTTGATGTTATGTTAATATCTAGCACCTGCCACCCTCGGGGATCTTCAAGCCCTCTGCAAGCGCCATTGTGTTCAAAGCCAAATGCTTGGTGGATGCGAGGTGAAGGAGGCACCGTGTCATTGGCAAAGCGGCAAGGGGTGGCCCGCTGCAGGTCTTTGCGGAGACATTAACTCTCCTGCCTTTACAAGTTCTTGAAGTCTCTGCACAGGCAAGGAAACCACCGAGATGCCTCGGGTAAGAAAGAGGTGGCCAGCGGCATCGCCTGGTGTTGCCTTCACCTCCCTGGGAGCCCAGAGGTCTAAGACCCTGTCCGAATGCACCCTTAACTCGTGGTGTTGTCTCCGGTCTGACTCTTCTCCTGCCTCGTTTCCCACTCCATAAAGTAGATTTAGGGACACCCATGGCCGGCCAACTTTCAAAGGAGTGCTCAGACTAAAGGAGACTTTGTGGTGGGCAGGGTTGTGAGAAATACGCGGGGTACTCCAGGGTCGGGGAGCCTGAGAAATTCTGGCTCTCTGCCAGAGGGAATCTCCATGGGTCCCTCCTGCTTGTAGCTGCCCTGCTGCTCTTTTCTTCAGCTTTGCCATGTCTGAAAATCTCCGTAACGAGATTTTATACACGGGGAATCTGAATCCTGGAGGCGCAAAACTCTTCCTACCTCCGACCTCTAGAATTCTCTTCTGCATCCCGCCCCTCTCAAAAATGCAAAACCAACCCTTCTACCTTCCCCACTTAAGTGTTTGTTGTTCATGTTCAAGTGTTCATGCTTGTTTCCTAACCCTGTCCCTTAAGTGTTTATTGAAAAAGTATTTGTCAATACGTACTACGTGCCAGGCACTGGGAATATAATGGTAGATCAACATGAAACCTGTCTCGAAGGAGCTTATGGTTTAGTAATGAACGTAAGAAACTGTAATATCACTATATCCCAATTCCGCTTGGCACTTGGGTGCTAAATTGCTCCATAGAGAGATGCTCTCGGTGCTGAATAAACAAGCCAGTGCCTTACCCCTCTCTTCGTCCCTTTGGTGTCCTCACATTTCAAGGGCCTCACCAAAGCATCTCCATGGACAACACTTTCCCGGGTAGTCCCCAGGTAACTTACCTGCAGGCTCAGCTCTGCCTCTGATGAGGATGTTCTAGAAGCTTCTGTCTCAGCAGGAGAGGACTGGAGCTCTTGAGCCATAGGCTCACCAAGCTGCTTCCTTCCCACAAGACTGTGCCTCTCCCTTAGGTACTGATTCACACATTTTCTCGCCACAGTCAAACCCCCTTCCCAGGGGCTGGCCCCATCCTTGTACCCCAATGGCTGGCTGAACTCCTGCTCCAGGCCTGACAACCCACCTAAAGCCATAGTGCTAGCTTCCGGTCTTCATCAGCCCTGCCACAGCCAGTGGAGCCAGTTTGCTTGACTTAGAAGGCTCCCCATAACAAATCCACAAAAACTTAAGCTTCTTAAAGACTGAGTGGGTGCTCTCAGTGCTCAGGCCCCAGCCCTTGGTGCTGGCACAGAATAGCCAATTACCACCATGAACGTTCATGCTCATGACTAATGCCGTTCAGGCCCCAGGTAAGTTTGCCTCCATTCTCTTGTCCAAATACATCGAAGTTTTGGGATTGTGCCATTGCTGACATCAGAGATTGACACTGCTTTAGAGCACAGAGATGATTTGAGAGACAGAAAGGCTTAGGTGGAAGTAAGGATGAGGGGCACCTGGGTGGTTCAGTCAGTTAAGCATCTGACTCTTGATTTCAGTTCAGATCACGATCTCACGGGTTCGTGAGTTCAAGCCCCACATCGAGCTTCACACTGACCATGCAGAGCCTGCTTGGAATTTTGTCTCTCTCTAGCTCTCTCTGCCCCTCCCCTGCTTGCTCGCTCTCTTTCTCTCTCTCTCTCTCAAAATAAATAAATAAACTTAAAAAAAAGAGTTGGGGTGCCTGGGTGGCTCAGTCGATTAAACATCAGACTTCAGCCCAGGTCATGATCTCACAGCTTGTGGGTTCGAGCCCCACGTCGGGCTCTGTGCCGAAAGCTCACAGCCTGGAGCTTGCCTCAGATTCTGTGTCTCCCCCTCTCTGCTCCTCCCCTGCGTGCACTGTTTCTCTCTCTCTCTCTCTCTCTCTCTCTCTCTCTCTCTCTGCCTCTCTCAAAAATAAACATTAAAAGAAATTTTTTTAAGGAGTAAGGACCAAATAATTAACCAGTTCAATCCTTTCAAATAGCGTGAATGCTACAGATTCTTGCATAATGAAGTACGGTGTATCGAGAGAGGCAAGTGTCCATTTTCTTCTTTTCATGTTCTAATCCATGTTCCAGAGGTATTCATGAAGTACCATGGTATTTACCAGAGCTACATGTAGTCACTGAAGTGTATTCTGCATTACTAACCCATCTCTATCACCTTGCATTTATATACGCAGTATATACATCTAAAGTAAAATGGGTAAACTGTGATGTCACATCTTCGCATTTCTGAATGGATCTACATATTGCTTTAAAAGACAGTGAAAATCAGGACGTAAGTGATAGCAATGTCTATAACGGAAATAATATACTCTGCGATGTTTTCCTTTTTGTAATGTTTTCTGAACCAAGGATAATTTATCATATGTGACACCCTTCAACGTTGGAATAGGCTAGGTAAAATGCACATTAATTTCTAAATCTATATATTGCTTTAAGTCTTCTATTGACAATTCCAGTTGTATCGCCTCAGCCACGCAAAATTTCTCCAAACTAAAATTGGTAAAAATCTACGGAAGAGCGAGAGTAACTCAAGAAAGTTTGTTTTGGCATTGTAACAAAACACAAAGTGTGTGCGAATCTCATTTATAACAATATAATTCGTGATTTCACTGAAAAGAAGGACCAGAAAAATGAATTTAATGATAAACACACAGTTACTATAAATTAGGAATGTCTTTTCTTGTCACTCACCCAAACACCACTGGCCCATCAACAGAGCCCCGAGAAATGCACACTAACAATTAAATTCAGTCATCTTTAATATTTGTCAGTCTTTAGCCAAATAAACTACAGTTTAACCATGTTTGAAGGTAGATTAATCAAAGTGGGAAGACAGAGTGTTTGCCGCAGCTCATTTGTTCAATTTGTACCTCTTATGCATTGAAATATGTAGCCGTCTAATTGTATTCTTGCCTTCAGTCCTAAAGGTGCTAGATGCAGCCCTGCTAATCCTTGATGCTAATCTACCACCGTTTGACTCAGTCATAATGTGCTAAAACACAGTTAAAACCCACGGTTTGTGGGTTCGAGCCCCACATCGGGCTCTCTGCTGTCAGCACAGAGTCTGCTTCGTATCCTCTGTCTCTCCCTCTCTCTCTCTCTGCCCCTCTCCCGCTCGCTCACTCTCTCCATCTCTCTCTCAAAAAAAAATAAATAAATAAACATTTAAAAAAAATTTAAGAGGCGAAAAATGGGATCTCACAGATTTATGGTAGACCGTTAGGTCAGCTAAAAATCTTTGCTATTATAAATAATGTATCAGTTAACATTGCATACAGATCTTTGCAAACTTCTGAGATTATTTCCGTAGAATAAATATATAGAAGTATAATTGCTAGGTCAAAGGGAATGCCCATTTAACATTTGATACACATGGAGGCGCCTGGGTGACTCAGTCAGTTAAGCGTCTGACTCCTGATTTCAGCTCAGGTCATGATCTCATGGTTCATGGGTTCAAGCCCCACATCGGACTTTGCGCTAACAGCACTTGAAAACTGCTTGGAATTCTTTCTCCTCTCTCTCTGCCCCACCTCCCCCCCCCCCCCCAGCCCACAGGTGTGCTTTCTCTCTCTCTCTCTCTCTCTCAAAATAAATAAATAAACATAAAAAATAAAATTTGATACACATGGATAAAGTGTCTTTCCAGATGACTGCACCAACCAGTTTCCGCCCCTACCAATAGCATGTATTTCCACCCACTCAGTAAACATCAAATGTTACCATTGTATCTAAGAGGTGAAAAGTCTAAGAGCCAAAAAGTACCTGGGTGGCTCTGTTGGTTAAGCATCTGACTTTGGTTCAGGTCATGATCCCACGCTTTGTGGGTTCTAAGGCCCACATTTGATGGTCTGCTGTCAGCACAGAGACTGCTCTGGATCCTCTGTCTCCCTCTCTCTCTGTTTCTCCCCTGCTCACCCTCTAGCTCTGTCAAAAAAAATAAATAAACATTAAAAACAAGTTTTTAAGAGGTGAAAAGTGGGATCTCACAGAGGTAATATGAGTTTCTTGTCATTAGTGAAAGATCTTTTCTTATATTTGTTGTATATTTTTATTTCTTTTTCTATAAATCATCAGTTAGCATCATTTTGCTGCTTTCTTTTCCTTTTTCTTACTGATGCATTGGAGTTCTTTGTATATTGTGATTGTTAAATCTTTGCCTAACACACATAATACATTTTTCCATTTGTTATTTGTCTATTAACTTTGTAAATGATATCTTTTGATGTGGAAAAGTATACAATTATTGGGTAATCAAATCTGTCAATCTTTTACAGGCTTCCAGCCTGGATGTAATTCTTCAGAAGGTCTTTAGAGAGATCTGCTCCTGCACTAAGTTAGTTAAAGAACATTTTCTTATATCTTATATTAGGATTTAAATCCAAATTCCCCTGGAATTAACTTTGGCAAATTAATTTCTCAATTTCTGTGCCAATAAAATATTTAATTACTATAACTTCATAGCACATTTGATAGATAGCAAAGCAAATCTTACCATCAGTATTCTCCTCTTTTCCAAGATTTAACTATTTTTATATATTCACTCTTTGAGATGAACTTTAAAATCAATTTGGAAAATTCAAAAATATCCCACTGAGATTTTGAATGATATTCCATCCATTTATAGGATAACCCTAGATAAAGGCATATCTGCAAAAATGAACGTTTCCAGCAAGAATATGGTACATTTCTCAATGTGTTCAGTTATTTTCTTAGTTCAGTTATATTATTCCTATTTTCTTAGTTATTTCCTTCAATAGCATTTCATAGTTCTTCCATAATTCACGTTATTCTTCATATAGTTCTTCCATATTTCACAGTATGATTAATTTCTAGCAACTTGTTACATCTGTGAATAGGATACTCTTTTTCATTCTTAGGCTCCAGGTGGTTATTGCGAATGTGTAGGAAAACTTTTGAATTTTGTCTTATGTCAGCCAGTTTTTTGAGCTCTCTTATCTAGTAGATTCTCATTTGATTGACTTAGATTTTCTAGGTTCATGATCTACTGCAATTAACAATGAATTTTTTTGGTTCTTACTTTCCAATATTTATATCTTGCTTACTGCTTTCGCATGGTTCTTTGTCTAGATCTCAACAGTAATGTATCTGTAAGTCCCTTGATTGATGATAAACAGTATTGGAAAAAGGCTTTGATATATCTATCCACTTCAGCTATTTTACTGTCTACTATGAGGATTAGTATTGGTTTCTGATACTTTTCTGTGTTAAGAAATTTCATTCTATTTCAAATATACTACAGTTTTCTAAACCACTGTTTTCACCTCTAGATATTAAATTTTGTGAAATGCGGTTTTAGACCCTAATAAGATGATCATGTTTGTTTTTCTCTTTTAACCTATTAGGTAAAAAATTATATCACATTAAAAGATACATTAATAAATTTCCTAATGCTGAAACAAGCTTGCATAATCAGCCTGAGAATAAAGCCTCTTAGAATGAGAAAGAATGAAATCCTGCCATTTGCAGCAATGTGGATGGAACTGGAGGGTATTGTGCTAAGTGAAAAAAAAGTCAGTCACAGAAAGACAGATATCATATGGTTTCACTCATATGTGGAATCTGAGAAACTTAACGGAAGACCATGGGGGAAGGGAAGGGGAAAAAACAGTTACAAAGAGGGAGGGAGGCAAACCATAAGAGACTCTTAAATACAGAGAACAAACTGAGGGTTGATAGGAGGTTGGGGAAGAGGGGAAAATGGGTGATGGGCACTGAGGGGGGCACTTGCTGCGATGAGCACTGGGTGTTGTATGTAAGCGATGAATCACGGGCATCTACCCCAAAACAAAGACCACACTGTATATACTGTATGTTAGCCAACCTGGCAATAAATTATATTAAAAAATTTAAAAAGAAAAAAGAATAATAATAAAAAAGTAAAAAAAGAATAAAGCCTCCTAGGATGTGGCATATTTTCCCTTTAATATATTGCTGTGTTTGATTTGTTGGTATCATTCTCAGCAATTTTACATCTCTAAACAAGTGAGATGGTTCTATATTTCTTCTTTGAGAGACTTCGTTGACTTTCATTATCAGAGTCAAAAAATGAAGTTTTCAAAAATGGAGTCAAAAGTTGAAGCTATCCCATATTTTTTTATGCTCTGGAGACATTTATGGGATCTTGATATTATCTTTTCACTATGGACATGATAGAATGTCCCACAAAACTATTTAGACCTGGTGCCTTTTTTTGGTGAGCCTCAAACAGAGGGATGATGTATTCCTTTATTTTTTATGTATTCTTGAGTCAATGTTGGACATTTTCAATTTCCCAGGGGGAGGAAAACCTTTACATTTAGATTGCCAGATTTTTGGAATCCTATTGCATATGTTTCGTTCACATTTCTAATATTTTTTGAAAATACTTGTGGTTATGTAATGTAGTCGGCTGAATAATACCCCCCAAAGGTATCTATGTCCTAATCCCCACAAACTGTGAATGCTACTTAATAAGGCAAAAGGGACTTACAGATGCAACTAAGTCAGGGATCTTGAAATGGGGAGATTTTCTTGGATTATCCAAGTGGATCTTATAATAATTACAAGAGTCCTTATGAAAGGGACGCAGGAGGGTCAAAGGAAGAAGCAGGAAATGTGATGACAAAAGCAAGAGATTGGAGTGAATCCGAAGTGGTCGGGAGACAAGGAATGCAGGGGGCTGAGGAATCTAGAAAAAGCAAGGAAACAGACTCCCCCCCCAGAGCCTCTAGAAGGAAGCCAGCCCAGCCAACACCTTAACTGTTGTTCGGTGAAACTGATTTCAGACTTCTGGCCTTCAGAACTTCAGAGAATGAGGGGGGCCTGGGTGGCTCAGTGGGTTGAGCGTCCAACTTCGGCTCAGGTCATGATCTTGCAGTTTGTGAGTTCAAGCCCCGCATGGGGCTCTGTGCTGACAGCCTAGAGCCTGCCTCAGATTCTGTGTCTCTCCCTCTCCCTGCCCCTTCCTCGCTCATGCTCTGTCTCTCAAAAATGAACAAATGTTAAAAGAAGTTTTTTTTAGAACTTCAGAGAATGAATGTGTGTTGTTTGAAGCCACCAAGTGTGTGGTCATTTGCACACTAGCCACAGGAAACTAATCCATGCAAGTGATGTGTCACTTGGTTTTTGAGATTTTGGGGTTTTGTTTTGTTTTGTCATTCTTGCCAACGTGTAATCATTTTCTCGTATTTTTTTGGTCTTTTCTTAGTTTTTTTTTTTATTCTTCTTTCACTCCTTGAATCCAATTATTACACCATTTGCTTTTCAGCTTTTCTTACTAATAAAGTTATTTAAGGAAATGACTTATCTTTAAAAAATTTATTCTAGGGGCACCTGGGCGGCTCAGTTCAGTAAACATCTGACTCTTGATCTCAGCTCAGGTCATGATCTCACAGTTCATGGGATCAAGCCCCGCATCGGGCTCTGCACTGACAGTACAGAGCCTGCTTGGGATTCTCTCTCTCTCTCTCTCTCTCTCTCCTCCTCCTCTGCTTGTGCTCTCTGTCTCTCTCTCTTTGTATGTCTCTCTCTCTCTCAAAATAAATAAATAAAATTAAAAAATTTTTCTACATTCCGTAATTTCTCATGTGCAGGGCTTCAGACTATTAATAATTTTAAACAATCTACAATTCCTATTTTGATTTCCTTTCTGACCTGTTTTAAGTTTTAGAGCCTTTTTACAATCCTGAATCTGTGAAGTGTTTGGCAAGTACTATTGCATTATTGCATTGCATAAAATTCTATTTTTAATGCATTGATGCATCATGGTCAAAGAATGTGGGCAATAAACTTTTTGCTTTGGGAAAGTTATGACTATAAAGTGCTGAGGCACTGTTTCAAGAGCCCCAGACACTGCCCTGCCAGAGACGAACAACACAAATGCAGTGAGCCCAGTGCACACCTCCACGGATCAGGGCTGATTTCCTGTATGGCCAGCCTGGCAGAAGCACATTGGCATCGTGTCATTTCAAGATGAAATACATTTTGGTGCATGTAGGAAAGCAGTTGGTGTTGAGCACTGGGGGCGTTCATACATGTTACATTATTATTTTAATGGGATATTATGGTTATGATTATTATTCTGCTGGGCTGAGCACTCTGTCTGCCAGGCTTCATTCCCTTTGCATCTCCTTATTGTCCTGACCAGTGTGGGGTTTGTCTGTCTGTTTGTTTGGAGGGGGAGACTTTTTTTTTAAATTTTTTTAATGTTTATTTAGTTTTGAGAGAGGGAGAGAGAGAGAGACAGAACACAAATGGGGAAGGAGCAGAGAGAGAGAGGGAGGCACATAATCTGAAACAGGCTCCAGGCTCTGAGCTGTCAGCACAGAGTCCGACACGGGGCTCGAACTCACAAACCGCGAGATCACAGCCTGATCCAAAGTCGGACGCTTAGCCGACTGAGAAACCCAGGCGGCCCTGGAGTAGGAGACCTTCTGAATATTCGTACATTGGATGTATTTCAGAAATGCCACGTACTCGTTATCATGTTGGTAGTTGGTGCCATTGGACAGCTATTCTCTTAACCTCTCTGGGCCTCAGTTTCCTCATCCAGAAAATGGGGACAAATTTAGGGAGGAGTGTTATAAGGATTCAAGAACTGATATATTTAAGGTGCTTTCAACAAGATTAGTAAGAATTCAGTATATGTTAGCTTCTACTAGTAATATAATAGCTGTTGTCGGACAGATCCTGTAACAGCGGTCTTTGATTAGTTTCTAGAGGGACAGATTGCCTGAACCTTTTAGCCAGTTTCTCAGAAACCAGGCTGATAATATCCTTTCCAGTAAGAGGCAAGTGGACATAGTGGAAAGAGCTTCGAATCAGGCTGCCTTAGGATGGAAACTCACCTATGTCCTAGATTTAGCTATGATCTCTTGGGCCAGTTATTTAGGGTCTACGAGCTTTGTTTTTTTATATATAAAATGAATACAATGACCCATGTAGGGTCAACAAACACACTGATATGCTATGGAAGTTCCAGGACACCCCATTCTCACCCCCAACTTCTGCTCTCAGAACTGCTTGAGCTATTTGCTTCAGGGTAAACCTACAGAACATATTGGATAGGGAATTAACAGGTCCACTCCTGGAATGGAGGAGACCAAGGCAATAGAAGTGGGTCCTGGAGAGAGGGTGGTATGGACTGATCGGCCCCAAATACGAAGCAATGCCAAATGAAATAAGCACACTGTTTGGTGTGAAGACAGAGGACATGAGGGGGAGACAGGAGAACATGCCGGTGTGATTTTCCAACCTCGCCCCACAGTGGGATTGACTGAGGTCGGAAATGCCTTCATGTAAAGAGAAAGTTAGGAGGGACAATCCGGAGATAAAAATCTTGGGGTGGGGGGGGAATGTGGACACATCAAAAATACAGCATACCAAACTCTAAAACACTCTGTCATGAAGCTTTGGAATCTCTTAGCAAGAAGCTGTGATCTTGTCACTGAAGACCAATCAGGGCAAATGGAAACCCAGCCAAAGGGAGGGGAACGAGAGACTTGGTGTAGAAAGTGATGACCAGTGTGCCAGGCATCGAAGGTCACGACGTGGTCACGACGTGGTCGGTAT
The DNA here is from genome assembly GCF_046562875.1 of Panthera onca. Taxonomy (NCBI): domain Eukaryota; kingdom Metazoa; phylum Chordata; class Mammalia; order Carnivora; family Felidae; genus Panthera; species Panthera onca. The sequence goes on from NC_138342.1 coordinate 159,703,386, forward strand.
TGCTGTTGCCGTGATCATTCCATTACCACACATCCGGTATCAGCCGACTGGGGAAGCACACAAGCTCTTGCCTTGCTTGAGTGGGGCCCAGGGATGCGGGTTAAGCCTCCTAGAGCTGGAGAATATACAAAGTAAAGCAGAAGGTGATGACCTATACAGTAATGCCACCCCTCGGCAATATCCAGAGACATTCACCACAGCTGACCAGCAGGTGCCTCCGAGATAGACCAGGCAGTGACCAGCTCCACTCCTACCAGAGGAAGCCAAGACCTATTTACAGTGGCCGAGAGAATGAGGACAAAGGTGAGGGCATCACACCCTGAGACAGAGAGGACCACTATGACCGAATGCAGAGAGGCACAGCCTGAGTTCTAGAATATGGCAGGCATGGAGACTGATGCCCCATCCCGGCTTCTGCCCCATTATTCCCATCTCTCCCCTTTCCCAAGGTCCCGGGAGGGGACATGACCCAGCTAAGAACAGGGCAGCAATATCAGAAAACCTACCACAGGTGACTATTTCAAAGGAATTGAAAAAGGTGACATTTCCCATTATGGCCCAGTGTGTTGGCGCTAATATTCGCCTTTCCTTAACCACAGGCTCTCCCGCCACCCGCAGCCTCTTGACTTCACGTCTAATAGGCACCGCAGAGGAGCCTCAAGGAGAGGTTTTGTCTTGCTGACACATCTTATTTCCACTCTTGTTGGCATGGAGAAGGCTACTTTGTTTGTGTCTGACTCCAGCTGGGCCACAACGGGGCCCCCGTATGATGAGGTGAAATGGTTAGAAGATTGTTCCCAGCTTGGCCAGCCACCGCGCAAAAGGTTTTCTTATGCTAACCCCCTCCCACCTCCACAGACACACCCTCACCCCCCTCCCCCACCAGGTTTCTGGCCCCCAAGTACCTTGGAGAGTTTCCGGCTGAGTGTGCTTTGTACCGACAGTGGTCACTCCAACCTTGTGCCTGGATTAGAGGTAAAAGGAATCGCTGTGTGTAACGTTCTCTCCCCCAGAAATTTTTTCTGGGCCAAGGTACCTCATCAGGAGCCGGGGATACGATGAACAGCACATATGTGTTGGAACTGAAAAGGATCTGTGTTTTATTCACACATTCAACAAGACATTCATCCAGTGACCAGCACGTACCGGGTACTCTTTTAGGTTCTGGCAATCTGCCAGCGCGTGGCGACTCAGATGATGCCAGAGTCCCTGCTTGTATGGGAGCCGCATTCTACTGGGGTGAGAACCAGTGGTGAACCGGAAACATGGGGCCCACGCCATTACTTCCCTGCATCACAGTTCCTCAATCTGTCAAATGGGACTGGCGACAACAGCTGCCTTATGAGGCTGTTGTGCCCTTTTGTGACGTGCGACATGGATGTTAGTTATCATCGTGAATATTTTCACAGCCCAGACCTGCTGCGCGGTATTCTTTTTCTTTTCCTTCTTTTTATGCAAGTATAATTAACACACAGTGTTATATTAGTTAGTTTTGAGTGTACAATATCACGATTCGACAGTTCTGTACATTTCTCAGTGCTCGTCATGACAAGTGCACTCTTACTCCCCTTTCATCCATTCCCCCCCACCCGCCACCTCCCCTTTGGTGACCACCAGCCTGCTCTCTCTATTTAAGAGTCTGTTTTGTGTGTGTCTGTTTTCTTTGTTTCTTTGTGTTTCTTAAATTCCACATATGAGTGAAATCGTATGGTATTTGTCTTTCTTCGACGGACTTATTTCACTTAGCATTATTCCCTCTAGATCTATCCACGTTGTTGCAAATGGCGCGATTTCATTCTTTTTATGGCTGAGTAATATTGTGTATATATACCACTTCTTCTCCATCCATTCATCTATCGGTGGACAATTGAGCTGCCTCCATATCTTGGTTATTGTAAATAATGCCCAAGGAGCAGTGTTCTTAAGAGAAGAGGAAAGAAACTGGAACGATTGGTCCCGATTCCCTCTAACCCAGGAAGTTCAGCACAGACTCAGATTAGAACCTTCCCCAGCTGTCTTGGGGTCACCTTTTCTCCTATTGTCCCTGTACTGTCATCTTCTTTTGTTAAAGCACTTGACGTGCAGTACAGGTGTTGAGATTACAATAGTCCATTATTCTGAACACACACCCTTTCTTATAGTGACGCAGTGATGCTATTTCATGGGTAGTTATGAACTGTTATATTTAGAGGAATAAATTAGAATAAGTAGGAATGGATGAATAAGAATCTCTGAGTATTCTTGCTCTATGTACTGCATTCTTCGCACACCATATCCTAAAAGAGCGAAACACGTAATTTATTCCATAGGTGGCATTGTCCCTCGAGCTTGTCATTGTCCCTTAAACCAGCCCATCCCCTCCCACGCCAGTACAGTCAAAACGATGGAGTGCCTGTCATCTCCTGAGTATGCTTCCATTCCAAGCCCCTTCCTAACAGAACCATTGTTCATTGTAAGGTACCTCAGGGGCAGTGCCGAGGCAGGTGGACGGTCTTTCACAAGGTGGCATGCCAGGTGGCCTTGATCACACCACACACAAGGTGTCCAGGAACCGGAGGTGCTCCTGGATCCGAGGGTCAACGGAACCCAAGTTTAGGTGCTCTGGACCGGTGGTCTGCTGTGCCAGGTGGGTATGAGTTTTCTCCCCCTTTTCCCAGGGTTGTCCCAGGGCTTGGTTCCCTGAAAGTCTCAAGATGTTCTTAATGATCTCCTCTTGAGCATGGACTTGGAAATCAGAACAGCCTAGTTTTGACTTTGAGCTCTGCCATCTACTAGCTGTAACCGAGAGCCTCTCTCAGTTGCTGTGTTTATAAAATGGAGCCTATGACGTTTACTTGAAGTTTACTACACATATTATGCATCTTAGGGAAATAATTCATGTGAAGTACAAATAGAGAGTCTAATACACAGCAGCCACTCAATAAGCAGCAATACCAGCATTAATTCGGGGTTTGCCGTGTGTCAGGCCCATGCTAAGGGCTTTGTGGGTATTTACTCATTTAATCCTCCCATCAACTCTGTGAATAGGTCCCTGAAATGGGGATAAATAAAAATAATAAATGCACGAATAATAAATATAATAGAAATCTAATATGAAACATATTAGATTTTTTAATTAAAAAAATTTTTAAAGAGAGAGAAAACTCTTTTCTCTCCCTTTTTTTTTTTTTTTTTCAACGTTTTTTTTTTTTTTTTTTTTTTTATTTTTGGGACAGAGAGAGACAGAGCATGAACGGGGGAGGGGCAGAGAGAGAGGGAGACACAGAATCGGAAACAGGCTCCAGGCTCCGAGCCATCAGCCCAGAGCCTGACGCGGGGCTCGAACTCACAGACCGCGAGATCGTGACCTGGCTGAAGTCGGACGCTTAACCGACTGCGCCACCCAGGCGCCCCTCCCTTTTTTTTTTTAAAGAGAGGGAAAATAAAGTATAAAGATGCCACCTTACCTGCCACAGGCCACTCATGCCCACACGCCCCTGACTCCAGAGTCCCCTCTCTGACCTCCACACTGAACAACGGCTGACATGATTGGCTCTTTGTACGAGTTCCCTAAAAGTGTTTAATTTCACCTTCCTCCCCACTCCTGGGGCCGCAAGGTGCACATCCACACCCCAGTGTCCCCTAGATAAAATGCATATCAGTGCTGTTGTGAAGCCCGTGACCTTCGTTTGGTATGAAGGCCGTCAATGAAAAATCAACCTACGGCTTCTGAGAAGCTCCCAGCCTCTGCAGTGAAGATGAGAGCTAAGGCTCTGGGACTAAAGGAGCCACACAAACAACCTCAGCCCTGGAAGGAAGGCTGGAGAAGGAAATTCAGGCCTGCGGGGCAATGCAAATCATCCGGGGCTGAGAGAGGCAAGCAGAAACCCCAGGAAGCTTCAGGAGGCTGAGCTTTGATTGACATTCTCTCTTAGCCGAAGGTATGGACCAGTGATCCAGACAAGAATGGTTGCTTCCTTGGGTGACAGACAGAGATCTCAAGAAAATCTCAGCTTGGCTGAAGCGGAAAGAGGCAAGAGAACCAGCAAGAACGCCAACCTGTCTCCCTTCCCTTCAGCAGCACGTCGTCGTGTGATGACTTGGCCAGCTCTTAGGAACCTGCGTGCCGTATTTTCATCTTCTCCTGGCATGTGTCCTATCTCCTTGCTAGACCCCAGCACTTTACAGGCCAGAGGTCTTATCTGCCTGGGCCGCCACACGGTGCCTACCCTTGGTGAACAGGGCATACTGACCATTTTATTTTCCCAGTGCGCAGAGAAAGGTCTTCCCTAGAAGAATCTCAAGTAGAGTCTCAAGAGGGGATTCCCACGGGCCGGAAAGGGTGTCACAGACACGCTGCAGTGTGTGCGACAGTCACAGTGGCCTCCTCTGCCTAGTCTTACGTCCTGGGCTCCCAAGAAGTGACATTCAGAACAATGCGTCCCGGCCCTCTATGAGGGCAGCCTCCCCCTGCTCTCTGCTCCACCCTGGAGGAAATGTCCCCCTGACACCCCCGAGAGCTCAGGCCTGGCCCTGAAGGGACCTCTGCAGCCTGAAGCACGTCGTTCTACCAGAGAAAGCGTAAGCCCCACTCGCCGGCTGAGTGCAGCTGTGGCTGTTGCTTAAGAGCTTTCCCGCGTGCAATAACCTCTCATTATATTTTAATGTTGTTGTAACTTTATGGCTTAATCAGTATTTGCAATTTGTTAGTAGCCTGGGCGGCCATAAAATTGTTTTCCAGGTACTGAAACATCCCATCAAGGTTTGTAAAGCAGTGGTTCTTAGTTTATCACACCCATAAAATGCCCTGGCAATTTGACAGATATAATAACTTTTTTTATCAAGTGTCTAATTTGAGAGGAAATTAAGCCATACGTTACACGCAGCTTGCACTGGGATTGGGAGCTCTTCAGCCTCCGGGTCTCTCAGGGACACCCCTCTCTCCACCCCATCTGTCCTCTTCAGCCAGGGGCTAGAGTTCATGCTGGCCCCTTGCACGAGGCCTGTGCCCTCCCCCACAAAACTCAAGACATGCCTGCCCTGCGGTGTAGACATCCTCGACAGACCATGCTTTTGCAATGGGGCTCCAGCAATGGTTGAGAAATGAGTCCCCCAAAAGACAGTAAAAGCCTTGCTAATCTCTGCCTCTTTGTCTATCCCCAAGCTGAGGTTCTCCAGGCCTAACCCCGCTTTGGGTCTCTGTACAAGAAGAACAGGTCGGTTCTCTGCCCTTGACTCCCTGACCTCATCTCTGTTCTCTACATCTACCTTAACCCCTCCTGCTTTTCTCCATATTCTGCCCAATCGTAAGGAGAGAGCGGTTACATTAGAAAGACATATGGAAAAATCAATTACTTACTTGCTTGGGACATGGGTTTGCTCCCCTCTGCGATTTTAAGTATTCATTTCTCTTGGGATGATGTTGAACCAAAGAACAATGGTGGTCAAGGATTAGACGGTGTGCATATATACCTCCCTGCCCCACTCAGGTTCGAATTATGACCAACCCATAAGCCCCCAGCATCAGTGTCCACGTGGCTCAGCAATGAGGGTGAAGCTGATTTTCTTTCCAACCCCACGGGTGCACAGGCCATTGGTGAGAAACAGGTCTCATCTGGCTTCCGACATGGCTGCAAAAGTGTCCTCCTGCCACAACACCCCACCTTAGGTCGTCATCTTAGAAAATGGAATCTGGGCTACCTGACACTGTCACCATTCAGTTGGCATTTCCTGGGCAACCACTAAGTAGCCAGCAGCATCCTAAACTCCAAGGGATTCAGAGATAACCAAAATACAGTCCTTGACTCAAGGATCCCGCCATCTAACTGAGGAAACTGACCAGGAAAACAAAGATTATAGTGCGGTAGAGCTGGGGTGGAGGTGCTTTGGGAACACAGAAGGGAGCCCCAACTCAGCCTGGGCTAGCAGGAGAGTCACCCCACAGAAGGCTTCTCATTGGTGGCTCTCGACAAAGACACATATCAGTGAATAAAAACTAGCTTGGGACACACCGATAGAGAAGAGGGATATTGATGTAGATGAATCTATAGGTTTGCAAGCACGAAAACTCAGAGGAAATTGAGAGTATAACAAATAGGAGAAATAGCCAGAAAGAGGCCCGGGGGGTCAAAGGGTGTATGTGGACTGTGGCCAGATGTCACGGGGCAAGATAAGCAAGAGCCAGGTCCATAGTGTCTACTCTGCCAGGCTCAAGAGTTTGGGGCTGATTCTGAAATTGCAGGGACCCATCAGAGGATTTTAGGCATGAGACGCACATAATTACAATAGGATTTTCGATCACGATGGCCCCCAAGGTCATGAAGACCTAAGTAGAAGTGGAAAGATACGTCTGCGGTCAGGCTGTCAAAGGTATTTGTCCTTTTTTTTGGCTTTCTGGAATTCAATACTTCACTTCACATCCCCCTTACCACCTGCCTCCCAGCAGCCCGATTTCCCTTTGGGGAAAAACTCCCCACCATTTTGTGGAGCCTGGAGGGAGACAGTTCCCTCTCCTGTTGTCAAAGGGTAAGATTCTCCATCTCATGGTTCTGGAGCAGCCAGGGCCGGGCCTGTGACCCACACAGCCCATCTGACACTCCCTTCTAGGAACTTTGCATTTTGAGAGGGTAAATAAAAACAGACTTTTCATAGACGATGGTGGACTGTGTTTTCCCAAAATGGCCCTAGCAACCTTTCTGATCCCACAAGCTCGTTTAGAGCCTCACCACTCCCCATCAGGTGGTGGAGTCTATTCCCTCTCCAGAAGAGGAAAAACAGAAGTAACAGGACAAGACTTCAGAGACGATGTCATAAAAAGTGAAATGGCTTCCATCTGGCTCATTCTTTCTAGAGAAGCTTGCCCTAGGAAGCCAGCCACCAGGTTGCAAGGAAGCCCAGGAGACTTGGAGGAGCCATGTGTAGGTGCTCCAGCCAATAGCCCAGCTAGGCCAGCAGACATGTGAGTGAGGGAGACTTTAGATGATCCCCAGGCCTCAGCCTTCAAGCCATCGCAGCTGATGCCAGATAGAGTAATAAGCTGTTCCCTCCAAGCCATGCCCAAACTGCTGATTCCTGAACAAAACAATCTTGTCATTTAGGTCACTGAAGTTTGGGTGTCTTGTTACACAGAGCTAGATCACTGGAAGAGTGACCTTGACTGGGGATCCAACTGCCTGATCTCCAGAGGTCTCCACACTCCTAGCTGTTTTCTAGTTCTGACTCCCTAGCTTCTCACTAGTATTGTGTCACCAAATCTCTTTCCAGTGAGCATTCTGACTGTGTGACACACACAGCAAGATTGGGTGTCCGTGGCTGCAAGCGCTCTCCCCAGCTGATGAGGAGCATATTGTTACGGTCCAGGAGAGGGACTGTGAGGGTCTGAGAACAGATGTGATGGCAAGGAGGGGTTGAAGTCAATGAATATATAGCACACAGAATCCAACAGGACCTCGGGGAGATGTGGGAAAGGATACAGGCAAGGAGGCTTCCCAGGCTTCTAACTGGGCCACTGGGCAGATGTTCATGCCATTCAGTGAGGAAAATAATTCAAGAGAAAGCAGCTTTCAGGGAACTAAAGCATGCAAACTAATTACAAGTTCAGTTATCCACTTGGCAATTTTGAGATGCCTGTGGGAAACACATGTGGCAGTGTCTACAACACACAGGAGCACGTCCAGAGCTTTCTGGCTTCACCACGTAACTCACAAGAGACAATGCTATGGACCAGGATGAAAGTCTCCTCGCTGCAGGAATCTGAGGGAAGTTAAGCCCTGATACTGTTCAGAATGAGTCTTTAACTGTAAGAAGTGCTCTCTCTCCATCAGGCGTGTGTGTGTGTGTGTGTGTGTAAGAGTGTGTGCATGTGCTTGTGTGTGAAGGCATCCAGGTGAATATTCATGCCTTCTCAAACAGAAGCTGGACGGGACCAGCGTCTTCTGTTTCTGTCACGTGACCCCACCATGTGTCACAGACCAGCTCAAAAGGTTGATAACTGACTTAATATAAGCATGAGAATAACTACGCATTTATGTAAAGTCTTTCTCAAAGGAGCACTCAGCATCCTGCAGATAATGGACTTATTTATCCTCAGAGCACCTCTGTGAGGCAGTTACAGGACAGGGGTGACCAGACTCGTGTAATAAATAATGTCAAAAACAGCGTGAAGCAAAACTAGCCTATACATCTGAGGCCTTGGGAGAGATGGGATGGGCCCAAGGTCACCCAGGAAGTTGGGAACAGCTCAAGCCTTTGTGCGGTGATGGCATGACTCATATTCTCTCCGAATGTCCCCTGGGCGTGCTCAGTCCTGTCACCTGCATGGTGAGTCTGTAGTCGTAAGGAGTTAGGAGGTAAATCTGCCAGGCTGACTGGTTAAGACAAGCCAACACCTCCTTTTCCAACCAAACATTTCCTGCACACCAACAGGCCCAAAATGTCTGCTTGGAAACCCAGAGACAGAGTCCACATAAGCAAATGGGACTCTGGTCTGATAGATTCGGTTTAAAAAAAAAATTCCAACACAAGGAATGACAAATCAGTGGAGAGGAAACCATCCCCAGCCTCTCACAACAACCACCACTTCCCGCCCTGTGAGAGCCACAGGCAGCACTGGTCATAAAAAGCCCTCTCTTGGCCAGAGTGGGTTTGCTCCAGAGTCTCCAAGTGCAAACAGAAGTTGAATAAGGGCTATATACTGTATTTGTTTAAATTTCATGCCAGTGAATGTCTGTGACGCAGGAGACAGGTTTATGGAGAGAGAAATAAAATGTTGACAAATGGCCCTGTAATCAACTGGAACATGCAATAAATCATTAGAATGCCAATAACACTTCCAGGACAAGCTTAGAAAGGTCATTACTGTGTCACAATATATCTTCCAGCACCAAACAAAGCAAATAGAACATGTTGGGAATAGGATTATGGGGGAAGCATCTGTCAGTCCTAATTAAGAATTAACTACAGATCGTATCTTGGGAGATGTATAATTTATTTTCCCTCTTCTTCCTCCCTACACACTCGCAAAAAGAAAAATAAATCAATAAAAAAGTTAACCCATTCTAGATCAGAGACAGCGTCAGAGTAGCAAGTTACAAAGCGTAGACCAGAGAGAGTGGAGATCCTGGGGGAGCGAGAAGCAGGCCAAGGAAGGAGGAGAGGGTTCCTGGCACCACGCTGGGCCTGGGCAGAGGGCTAGGGAGCTTGCATCCAGCCAGGGCCTCGACACTTCTAGATTTGTCCCAGCCCAGCCCAGCCCACGATGCTCAGTTTCACACCATCAGGAATGTTGGGGTTATTTAATACCTTGGCAACGAGGTCTCACAAGCTAGAAAGGGGCAGGAGGAAGGTTGGAAGTTAAAAAAACAAAAAAGTGCCAAGTCCCTTCTACCTGAATGTACCAGCTCTGATGGAGTTTGGCTGCAAGCACGAAAAACCCAAGTCACGGCAACTTAAACAAAGAAGTGTTTGTTTTTCTCACACAACAGAAGTCTAGAGGTGGGAGGTGCTGGACTGGCTTTCTGAATGTCTGCCTTATAGTCTTTAGGGCGTTGGCTTTTGCCCTGCTGTGACTCCCTGGTCACAAGGTGGCTACCGCAGCTCCAGACGCCACGACCATGTCCAAGGGAAGAGTGGAGGGGAGAGGATGTCTCCAGCCCTCATTGCCATTGGTATCAGGAGAAGTTTTCCCAGATCCCACCAGCGAACCTCAGCATTTCTCTCACTGACCAAATTGCCCCAGATGGCTGCCAAAGAGCCTGGGAGGTGAAGTGGACACATTGTCACATTGAATAAAAATGGGGCTCTGTTTGCAAGGAGGTGGGGACCAATGGGTTTTGCGCTGGCAACTGACAGGATCTGTGAGGTGGTGAAGTGGAATTGGGGCCGAAGCCGGGCCCCGCAGAGGAGGGGTCGCTGGGTGTGTGTCTTCCTCACGCTGTGGACAGAAACAGTTCCTGTCCCCTGAGGTACTGCTCCCCCAGGCTTGGCTTCCCAGCTCTGCCCTCGCACAACTGCTGCCACTGAGTGTGCATGGCCACATGAGCCAAAAGCGTTCCCATCTGTCCTGTTCTTGGCTACCAAGGGCAAGGCCTTGGGAACAGCTCTGAGTAACTCACAGCATTCAGAGGAAAGCCAGTGCGGCCATCTAAGAGGCAAGGAAGGGGAGAAGGGAAGGTAGCCACTCTTTCAGCTCAGACCTTGCTTCAGATGGCTCTTTTGTGAGCGGTAGCAGCCTGGCAGGGCCCCGGATGTCTTTTTTTGTTTACCTGGGCTTTGTTTTCCTCCAAGCAACTTCTTCTTCTGCCCACTATTAGGCTGTGTGTGTGTGTGTGTGTGTGTGTGTGCCCGCGTGCGCGTGTATGTGTCCACCTGTGTACCTGTGTGCGTGTATCTTCCTTTCTCACTGCCCCTTCCCCCTTCCTGTCACAAGCCAGGCCCCATCCTATCGTGTAGGTGACTTCAGGGCACGTTTGAGGATATCTTGACACATCGCCTGCTTTTTTTATGTTATGATTATTATTGTCACCATCATTAACGGCATCACCTTTGTCATTGCTCTTTGCTCATTCTTCCTGCCTTCCCTCCTCAGCTCTCTTTTTCTGCTTGAGTTTGCATTTCTCCCCTTATTTTATTTTATTTTTTTCTGCTGACAGAGACAAGAGCTCGTCCTAGTTCACCATTTCAGGATTTGTTGCGAACTTCAAGGTAGAGGTTTATGGCTGCGGGTGTCCTGGTTATAGGATGGTTCTTATGGGTCCTAATAAACTCAGCTGCTCTAGGGTCCTCTTAAATTCCAGTATGAGAGACGGAGGAAAGGCATTACTCAGTCCTGTTACAGGCAGGAATCCTCACCCTTGAAGGCTGAGGATAATGTTTCTTTCTTGGGGGAGCAAAAGCCTATAACTCTCAAATGCTGCCCAGGAACCAGAGGGTAAAGAAAAGTCCTTTTCTCCTTCCCAGTTGCCTAGATGGATGGCAGATGGGACACACGGTTGGAGCTAGAAAGATGGGCACAGAGCAAGGATTGAAATGCAGCAGTATTTTTTTGCCAACCCCAAAAAGCCTATCCTTACATGCTGAGCGTGCAGTCGGGCTGGTTGAAACTCCCACGCGGCTCCATTTTGCACAAGCACAGGCTGTGGGCTTCGTAGGGCGGCTACCCAGGCCTGCCAGAAACAGCCATCGTTGCATCCCTAAATACAGCCTCTCATAAAATTCTCTCACTTACTTCTTTTGCAAGATGCTCGTAACAGATCTGATTATTATTTCTATTTTTCTCATGAGAAAGCTGGGGCTAAGAAGGAGGCTACTTGCCAGGGGTCATAGCTGGTAAGTGGCGGCTGGGACCCAAACCCAAGTTGCTGCCATGTAATCCAGGGCTAATTTAATGTAACTGAGCTGCCCCCATTGGACGTCTAGGACTGCTGGCAGACACGGGAAGGTCTGTGCCCACAGTTGGAACCACCTCTACGAAAGGCCGAACTAACACGCCCTTGTACAAGTTAAGCGTATGCTGACTTGGGAAGTAACAGCCCTAAACCAGAGCTGTCTGCCCTTGGGAAAGTCACTTAGCCTCTCTGGGTCTCAGTTTTCTACTTTATAAAATGAAGATCATACTCAAGATGAAAAATTTTAGGGTGCCTCGGGGCCTACCATGCAAGAAGGGGGTGTCCTGCCCCCTCTGTTGTGTGTTACTTATTGAGGTTCAGTGTGAACAGGATGGTATACATGAGATTCTACTAATTAAAGAAAAAGTTTTTAATGTTTAAAAAACACTTGGACTGGGGAGCACCTGGGTGGCTCCTTCAATTAAGTGTCCGACTCTTGATTTCAGCCCAGGTCATGATCTCACAGTTCGTGGGATCAAGCCTCACATCAGGCCCTGTGCTGGAAGTGCAGAGCCTGCTTAGGATTCTCTCTCTCCCTCTCTCTCTGCTCTTTCCCCCACTCTCTCCCTCACTCTCTCTCTTAATTAATTAATTAACTTTAAAGAAAAATACGTGGACTGGACATACTCTCTAAGACCCCTATGTTTTGTCCATGGAGTCATCAGCACCAACCAAGCATCTACCCTTGTGTATTGACAGAGGCCTTGGCCAAGTGCCTTACACACAGCTATTACTCTAAAATGGTGGCCACCATTTTGCCCAAGTGACTCCCCTCATGCTGGACACCCACGAAAGGGTTGACACCTGTGCACAGTGAGACATTTATGGCAGTGAGGGGGCGGGGGGCTGGTGGTCTATGGGGGTGGCCTTTTACCAAGATTTTTCTTGGGGATTTGACATGTAACCAATGGCCAGTTGGTATTGTAAGGTTCGTGTTCAGATACAATTTCAAACTCTGTGTTTCCCCGTCTCCAGCACGGATGAAGACACGGAGTAATTTCGCCTGCAGAATGATTTTTTATTTATAAAGTTGTGCAATTTAGAGTGGTATTTCGGGTCACCTTAAGCTCTCCTGTACAACCTGGATTTTGCATTAAATGAAAACTATTAGTATTCGGAAACGCTTTACCATGAGGGTGGCGGTATGACCATGACCTCTGTGTTTATGTAAACGTGTTTTCATTACCACCAGGTCTGGGCTGGGAAGGGGGAGCTGGAACACCACTGCTTGTTAACACTGTCCTTGCAAATGTTCTTTTATTAGCAGCAGCTCGGGTCTGAGGGGGTCGAGCACCGCACACTGGTTCTGAATCACTCCCATAGCCCACAGCATGGACGCCCTCCTAGAGGACACCCAAGCAGGGGCCCGGCTCGGGAAGGACCTGCGTGGCCTCCTGTCCTCTGCTTTGTGCTTTTCTCGGATCATCCTGGATCCCTTCCTCCTCACCCCCGCTCCCCTCCCAGGACTAGTAGACCAGAGGTCAACAGACTATGGCCCCCAGCCCAAATCTGGCCCACTGCCTATTTCTGCACAGCCCTGGAGCTATGAAATGGTTTGGGCATTTTTAAGTGATTGAGCAAAATTAAACAAAGAGTAATATCTCATGACATATGAAAATCCTATGTAATTCAAATTTCAGTGTGCATCAATGGAGTTTTATTAGAAGCCAGCCATACTTATTCATTTACATGGTGTCTATGCACTCTCTCAAAATTCTCCCAAGGCAGTTGAGTAGTTACAACGGAGCCCTTATGACCCCCAAGGCCTGTAGTATTTGCCAGCCCACAAGCTAGGTCAACACTGACTTCTCTCACCCCCTTGGCAGTCACGAACACCTGATGGATATCCCCTTAACATATCTGGAGTACACTCCATTCTCTTACTGTTAATTAAGGACCTCAGTATCTCTCACCAGGACTTCTGTAACAACCTCCAGATGGGTCTCCCACTTCTAGTCCTGCTTCCTGGAACATCTCCCGAGTATCCAGAATTCAGTGGTGTAAACGGGGTAAGGGCATGGACTCTGGAGCAAGACCACCCGGCTTTGAATCCTGGCTCTGCCTTCTTATTATCTGTGTGGACCTTGGCAAGCCATTGAAGCCCGGTGCCTCAGTTTCCCCATCTGCAAAATGGGGATAATAATATCACCTGTCTTACGAGGTTATCATGAGAATTATTTGCAAAGCCTTTAAACAGGCCCCAGAACAATGCCAGTATTTGCTACTGTTATCCATGGAAAATTCTAAGTTGACCATGTCATTCTTCTGTCTGGGACTGAGAGGCATCAGTGGCTCCTGGTCATTTATCAGATAAAGTTAGGACTCCTCAGCACGGCATGCAGTCCCTCTGTGACCTGATGACCATCTACACGTCTCCAGCTACATCTGTCCCAACTTCCTGCCTCACATGCTCTGCTGTAACAACTCCAGTTACTTCTGGTCCCCTCATACTCTCACTTTGTCTCTCCAGGACCCCCTTTGGAGGCTCTGCTCAGATTTCACTTCCTCCCAGAAGTCTTCTCTGACTGCCTGTCCCCTGTACTCACATCGTACTCCATGCAGAGATCCAAAATGGCCTCCCACATGGAATCAAGTGGCCTCCCACATGGAATCTGCTGACTCCAGCTGCAGAGAGTGAGATACTTGAGAAAGTGGGGAGCATCTTAGGAATTAACTCGAGAGAAAGGAGGGGCTTTCATCAGAAGACTTTGAGGAAACACGTCTTGACCAGGGGTCTCTGTCAGCCAAGTCTTGGAGGCTGAGTAGGACAAGGATTGGCCTTGTTCATTTTTCCTTTCCCAGAGCCTAGAACTGTGCCGGATGCATTGGCATCTTTCCTAAATATCTGCAGAATGAATGACTGAATTAATTATGGAACCGATCACTTAATCGTTCCTTCCTTTGGATCGCTGTAGCTTGTGTGGGTTCATTTCAGCCTTGTCTCCCATGCCCTATACCAATCTGAAATTCGTTATTTCAGATTGAAATAGGTTTCCAAGCCCTTTAGAAAGCAAGGAGAGAGGGGGCGCCTGGGTGGCTCAGTCGGTTAGGCGTCCGACTTCATCTCAGGCCATGATCTCATGGTCTGTGAGTTCGAGCCCCACATCGGGCTCTGTGCTGACAGCTCGGAGCCTGGAGCCTGCTTGGGATTCTGTGTCTCCCTCTCTCTCTGCCTCTCCCCTGCTCACGCTCTTTCTGCCTCTCAAAACTAAACGTTAAAAAAATTTTTTAAAAAAGAAAGAAAGCAAGGAGAGAGTCTCGAGGGAACTCTCCATTAATATCAGACACAGTGGCCTGAGTCATCCCCCTAAAGCTACTACTTGGATCTTGTTGGTGCCCTGCTCTAAATTCTTCAGGGCTCCTTTCACTTGCCCAACTAAGGCCAACCTCCTAGAACTGACTTTCAACCTGTCTCTCAGGATTTCCCTACCCACATCCTGGGACACTACCGAACAGAACCCCAGGACCCTCAGCCCTGCCTTTGCAGAGAGAGTCCACACAGTGCCTCGCATGTGGAATGCTTTGCAATGTTAGTTTGTGATTGTAATTGGAGTAAGGGCCAAATCAGATCAGATCACTCTGCATCAAATGGGAGTCGTACTTCTTCCCTTCTCCAAAGATGGAGCTCCTCTTGACCCCCTCTGTGTCCATCTCCTACACTTCCTTCAGGATCAGCATAAATGCCAACCCCTCCTGACCTCCCTTCCTCCCTCCCCTCAGAGTACACTCTTCCTTTTCACGTTATCTTGACCTCTTAAAATGCTTCCCATTTCTACCTTGCATTGTGGTTACTGATGTGCAGATCTGGTCTCCTCTGCTGGCTTAGGAAGATGGGATCACAGTCTGCTGTGAAAGCCCAGGGCCCCCCCCCACTAGGCCTGACCCCCCGAGAGGCTCGCAGAATGTTGCATGAGTGAGTGACCGGGCCACTCTCTCTCCAAACAGCACCTTGACTAAGAGGGGACAGGTCTATGCCAGGTTACTAACTTATAGCTACTCCAGGGCATCGGGGTACTGGTTCTACCTTCCCAATATCCCCTAAGCCCACTTGGGAAAAGTCCATTTTACAGACGAAGAAGCTGGGACTCAGAAAGGTTGGCTTGCTCAAGGTCCCAGAGCTAGTGAGCAGGAGAAGAGAAAGCACCTTCTCTCTCCCCTCCCTACATAAGCCCATGGTCCTACAAGGCCACGGGCCTACGACAAATGGCTCACTGGGGGCTTTCGACCCCTCCAGAACCACTTCCATCAGGAGATTTTAACGCAACTCTGACAGAACATAGAAGCTCAGCTAACATGAGTGAAGCCCTTGACGCCCTCACCATCCCTACCTCCTACCCCAGAAGCACTTAAAAGCTGTTTAAGGTGAATTCTGTGTATACACTGTGGCTGTCATTACTGTTACGGATGTTTGCGATGGGGTCTCCGTACCACTCCACAGTCACCGTCTGCCGATCTCTCTCTGTCTGTCTACCTATGTGTTTACATAGCACCTATCACTAGTGTATCGGCACGCTCTGACAAACAAGCTGCGTCGTGCAGGAAGAAGAGAAAAAAGTTGCTGGTGACTGACGCTGTTAATTATCACTTCGTTATACCCAGGCACTCCCGAAAGTGGCACATGGTAGCTTTCAGTGCCCGTGCACATGTGCATGTATTTGAAGACATCCTCCCCCATCACAACACGATATAAACCATAATCATCACACAACACGACATGCAACGCAGCAGTTCTCACCCACGTGGCAACAAGACCACACACTCAGAACAGCTGTGACCAAAATGGCTAGAACGTATTTATTACCTGACCAGGGTTTTCGTTGACCGCAAGTTTAGCGGAGCCGAGAACCCAACGTGGCCGCTGAATAAAAACAAGGCTGGGTCCAACGTAGGCTTCCTCGGTAGAAGCAGAAGGTCCAGATCGCAGAAAGCAGAGACCCTACTGTATTTGGCAATGTGCAGACCACACTTGTTGTGTTGTGTTAAATCCCAAGAGGCACGCTGAAACCCTGGAGGCTGTCCAGACAAGGGTGACCGGCATGGTGACAAGTCTGGTAACTCATCATACGAGACATGTGGAAGGAATTAAGTATGTTCAATCTGGAGAACAGACTGTTGAAGGGAAATGGAATCACTGTCTGAAGACATGTGTTCCGCGTGGCTCCAGATGCCAGAGCTACTATGGTACAAATGGAGAGGGTAGTCAGGCCCCGAGGGTGACAGGGCAGAGGACAGCATTAGAAGTCAGTTGATCTACACGACATCCATTGCAGCAATTGAGATCCGAGGGAGTTTAGCTCAAGCCCCAAGTGCCCACCCCTCTTAAAGTGTTATGTGGACACCGGAAGGCTTACTTCTCATGGTCATCTCTGCCTCTAGGCTCCTGTGTCTGTTAATACTATCTATTTGCCGTCCACAAAAGTTCAAGGATGGAATGAAGCTCTTTCTCAATCCCTTCACACACACACACACACACATACACACACCACTTTACAAAGCACACATGACCCTAATAGACTTCCCTATAAAGAGGAGGAGAAGATAATGGAGAGAGGTTTACACTGTACCTCTGACGGTTCCACATGAGGCAGTAAGCATCCGTATAAAATGTCCTTTGTTCTCCCACCAACCTGCAGTTTCACTGAATGTTGATCCCACCCAGGCCCTGGCTTCTTTATTTTACCCATTCTCTCTCTTCTCCTCTTCTCTTTCTTCCTCCCTCCCAGGAACAAAAACAGTTCATTCCTCCCTTTGTCTCATACAGGGTAGTTTTCCCTCTTGCTGTCTTAGCATCCAGTAACAGCCAGACTTACAAAGTCACCCACATCCCCGCCTGGCTTGCCAACATCTTCTCTAAACCCAGGTATCTCCTTCCACAAGGGAAGTCCCGGTACCACGTCTTAAGAAATCAGCATTTCACCAATCCAATGAGATCCTGGGGAAGGAAGTGTCCATGGACAAATAAATTTGGGTAACTCCGCATACTGGAGATCCCTCCTGGATATTAGCAATGAACAAAGTAACTTGTTAATGCGTCTACAAAGTCCTCTAGTGAAGAAAACTGTTTAACTCTGTGAAACCAAGTATTTTTGGAGCTTACTAAGCCATGCACTGATAAGAGCACCTCTGATATCCCATAGAATATGCCTTGGGATATGTGTGTGTAAGCAGGAGCCAGCCCGGGGGACATGTAGTCAGGTCCCAGGAGCAGAGGTGCTGGAAAGAATGAATCACCTCATTGGAGCATGGACACTCATCCTGTTCCCAACTCCCTGGGTGACCTTGGGCCCATCCCATCTCCCCCAGGGCCTCAGACGTATAGGCTAGTTTTGCCTCATGCTGTCCTTGACATTATTTATTACATGAGTCTGGTCACCCCTGTCCTTTTACTGCCTCAGAGAAGTGCTCTAAGGATAAATAAGTCCATTATCTGCAGAGTGCTGAACGCTCCTTTGAGAAAGACTTTACATAAATGCGTAGTTATTCTTGTGCTTATATTAAGTCAGTTATCAACCTTTTGAGCTGGTCCAGGTCTCTGTGCAGGCCCTGTGGAGTAATAAGAAAGAAACAGTGGATGCAGCCCCAGACCAAGTGGACCTTTCAGGCTAGTTTGAGATGGCTTGTCTATCTACCTATGTGCTTACACACACACACACACACACACACACACACACACACACCTGGTGAGACGCTTTCTAAGATTCAATATTTAGGCTGAACAACATGGCTGTTTTACTTGTGCCAGATTTCTGCATCTCTGCAGGCTTCTGTTCTGGTCATGATACCCTGTTTCTAACACGTCTACACAATCCTATTTTTTAGAAGAAAAAAAGCTGAGGCCAGAGAGATGAAAATAATTCTCCGACATCCCATGAGAAGTGATGGCAAGACCAGGGCAGACTAAGGGCTTCACAGCCTATTACTTTTTCTCAGGCTTCTCCCAGGTGTCCAAGCTTATCTTTTTTTTTTTTTTTTTTAAACAAATGGGCTTAATTTTTTAATTTTTTTTAAGCTTTACTTATTTGTTTTGAGAGAGAGAGAGAGAGAGAGAGAGAGAGAGAGAGAGAATGGGGGCGGAAAGAGAAGGATAGAGAGAGAATCCCAAGCAGGCTCTGCACTGTCAGCACAGAGCCCAACATGGGGCTCGAACTCACAAACTGTGAGATCATGACCTGAGCCGAAATCAGGAGTTGGATGCTTAACCAACTGAGCCAGCAAGGCACCCCCAAGGTTTATCTTATTAGAAAGATTCTGGTGCTCTTTCTACCAGGCCATCTTTCTACACACAGACCTTTAGAAAAGGTGGAGCTATCCAGTAATAGATGTTGTTGAGTTTAGTGTTCCTCAAGATATCTGAGAAGAAGCCAGATCTTTCTAGGATGCCATGGACGGGTGGAATGCGGACCAGATGCTTCCTTCAACTAACTATTCATCAACATTTATTTTTCACTTTCCAGGTAACATAGGCTGACCTGTGCTCTACACAGTAATGAATAAAATCAAAGTCCCTACCCTTATTTAGACTTACATTCCAGCGAAAAGGACAGGCAACAAGCAAATAAGGGTATGTGCTAATGGCATGTAATGATACTGCCACGAAGACAATGAAGACAGGCGAACAGGACGGAAACGGTGCACCTGAAACAGAGGAGGGAGACCGGTCCGGAGAATCTCACCATGCAGGTGCCATCTGGCGAAAGACTTGAAGGAAGTAAAGAAGTGAGCTTCGTGAATGTGGGGTGATGAGCCTTCTGGAGAAATAGAGCAGTAAAAGCAAAGGTTGGACGAGTTGAGGAACAGTAAGTAGGCCAGCGTGGCCAAAGCAAAGTGTGTGTGGAAGGTGTGGTAGGTCACAAGGTAAGGAGGAAGCTGGTGGAATCCAGGACAACGTAAAGACAGTTGCTGCAAGCGTGCCTTCTATAGCTGATTCCATGACGATGTGACTAAGTCACAATGTTATGTACCATCAGGTCTTGATTTCTATCATTCTGATAAGCATGCTGGCTTCATTTCTGAGCTAACACACAATCAGGGGGCTGTTAAAGCACCTTCCCCCTGGGGCAGCACAATGCTGGGAGGAACAAGTAGACACAAAAGCTATAAAATAAGGAATCCATTGTTCCATTGCACTCTTCTGCAATATGGCTTAACAATATAACAGAGGGGAAAAAAACAATATAGCAGAGGGAGTTACCTTTTCTCCCCTTCGTTCCTCAAATATAAAACACATACCATATAGTGCTGTCTAGAATAAATACACTAGCACTTGTAAAACATACCTACTGTTTCTTTTGGTTCAGTAGAATTCTCTTACCTTATCAATGATCAGGCAAGACCAGAATTCGGCTTCCCATCTGAAGCAGAGTTTGATGTAAGTTTAAGGTACCATATGTCTAAGGGAAAAGATATGAATCTTTAAAAGCACCAAGAGTATAAAGGAAGGATCCAGAATCACAGGAAATCAAAAGAAAACAAGCAGAAACATTGAAACTATGTGCAAGTTCAAGCACAACCAACAGCTAAATCTGAGGATTAATGGCCTCAAGTCTTCTATTTCATCCCTGCCCAAGGATGGGAGCTGGTCTCAGAGTCCCAGGTGCATTTCCCCTACAGGTGGTCATGAAGAGGTCTTAGTGCCCAAGGACGAGGAAACCAAGGGCCAGAGACTCAGTTGGTGATTGTCATCTATACAAGAGCCATAATACCTCCTCCCTGTCTGCAATGAATCTGCACACCTTACCCCATCTTCGTACACCGAGTAAAAGTCAGTTTCCTCAAAAGTCTCAAACCACCAAGGCCTCAACATAGGACTGGATGTGATAGCAAGGGAGGCCACAGCCTACATTCTCTGTTTCTACCCAGCCCCGCAGCCATAAAGAAGAAATCTCAAAGGCTCTTGGGTGGTAGAGCATGGTGAACCTTGCTCTACCGCCGAACTAGGCGGATGGACCGCCGAACTAGGGGATGGACCACTGTAGGCTGAGGGACAGAAGCAAGCTCAGGGGATAATAAGGACATTGAAGCCAAACGTTTTCTGCTTCACAGTTTCCCGAGGGCCGAGCTTGCCTTCACTGATTGTAAACACTTAGTCGATCTTTGTCTCGATCGGAATGCACAACAGGAACAGGAGGCATTTTCCGCAGCCGTAGTTTGTGATCCCCTCTGAATTGCTCTGTGCACCTAGGGCCACATGTCAACAAGGACCCAACTCCTCCCCCTGGCAGCTCATCTTTGCTGGAGAAGGCTGCTGTCAGCCCTGTGATGCTTTCTGCAGGGTTATCCGTGAAAAGATGAAGTGGACACACCTGTCTGCTTCTCCGAATCTTCCCTTCGCAATCGAGAAACCAGAAAGCTCTGCTCCAGGGAGAAGAGCCTGTAACTGGATCGACTCTCCTGCTTTCAGAAGAGCTCACGAATTAGGGCTGCTCTCTCTGATACAGCAGCCACGAGCTGCGGTGACTATAGCACACTCATAATAGGCTCATCAGAACCGAGGCGTGTGGTAAGTGAAGAGTACCCAATGTATTCTGAATGCTAAGTGCAAAAAAAAAAAAAAAAAAAAAAAAAAAAAGTAAAATATCTCATCACTTCCTATATTGCTTTTTTTTATATCGCTTATATTTGAGATATGTTGAGTTAAGTAACATATGCTATTGAAATTAATTTCCCCTCTTTGTTTCTACTTTTTCTAAAATGGCTACTAAAACATTTTAAATTACACGTGTGGCTTGTATTCTATTTCTACTGGGCGGCCCTGAGTTTGAAGATAAATAATCCTTGATAGCATTGGACAAGGAATACTAGTTCTTCCCAATCCGAGCACCCCATGTATAGAAAGTACTGAATGCTATGGTGCCTCGACTTACCCAGCAGATGTGAAGGTCAATAATATAGAGAGGTGGAAAGACCATTGGCCTATGCACCGAGAGTTCAGGCCCAGGCACTCCATCAAGCAGGTGTCTGATCATATTAGAGAGTCAAGCCAGATCAAGGCCTCTGATTAGCTAGCTGTGGCTATAGCTTCCTGGTATACCTTCCACCCCTTCCTCTCAGATTTGGAGTCTCCCAATGTGAAATGCCTCACAGCCTTTCTGTCCCCAGTAGATGGCTATTATAGGTTCTAAAAATCAGTACAGCCTGAGTTGCTCAGGACTAGATGACCTTTGAGGTCCTTTTGGGATATAGTGGGGAAATGTGTGATTTGGGGGTTAGCTAAATCTAGATTCAAATTTCAGTTCTACTGTTTACAAGTGGTTTGAACTTTGACAAGCATCTTTAAAACAAAAATTTAATGTTGATTTTTTTGGAGAGAGAGAGACAGAAAGAGCATGAAGCGGGGAGGTGGCAGAGAGAGAGATAGAGAGAGAGAGAGAGAGAGGGAGACACAGAATCTGAAGCAGGCTCCAGGCTCTGAGCTGTCAGCACAGAGCCTGATGTGGGGCCAAAGTCAGATACTCAACCGACCCAGCCACCCAGGCACCCTGACAAGAATCTTAAAACCTGTCTGAGTTGTAATGTTTTCGCATATAAAATAGGTAAACTAATCTAAAGCTTCAGTAAAAATCTCACTGGCTTCCAGCGCTTCCACGGGACCTGGCACATAAAGAGTAGCTAATACTCATCTCTACTCTTACCACATTTTATAGTCTCCATTTTGTTGATTAAATCCTATTTCAGATGCAGTAGAGGAGCTAGCTGTTTAAAGGAAGCCTGTTCTGAATCCTTGTCTGATGGGGAGAGTACTTCCCAAAAGCAGAGAACCTGCCTCCCCCATTTTCTGTTCCAGCCTTCTCTCATCCACCGGGAAACTCTCCTGTCCTCATTAATTAGTCTCCAGGAAATCCAAGTTTTTCTTCCCTGGGTTCTCAGGTGTACCAAAAATGAGGGGTATGTGCATCCAAAGCACTGCCTAGTGCTACCACGGTTCCCGATGCAAAAACGCTCCTTTCATCCCAGATGTCAATGCAGAGAAAGAGAAGCCCCACCCTGCTTGCCTCCAGAGGTTTCCACAGAGGCCCAGTGGGGCGGGGGGGGGGGGGGGGGGGGGGGGGACTTGAGGGGCAGCCTGAGGAACTCAGTCTCCTGGAGTAGAGGGAGGAGGAGAGGATTTGGCAAGAAGTGGAAAGAGCAAAAGAAGAAGAAAAAACAAACACAGCTTTAATTAAACACAGTGAATCTAAATCAGAGAGGTATGCTCAGAGAGCAAGGAAGGGTGAAATGGAATTTTTAGAAGAAAACAACTTTGCCCACCTTCTTAGTCTCATTAACATTGAAATGAACCCCCTGAGGAGAAGGAGCTTGCCTCTGCCTGAGAGGAGGGTGGAAAGCTCCCTGAGCCTCCAAGGGACTTTGTGCCTGTGTGATCTGACAAAACAGGGTACCCCCTTCTAAGCCTCCCCCTGAGGCCTCTCCCTCCGCCTTGCATCAGGAGGCAGGAGGATTTCATTTCTTCTGTAGGTGGCTAAGCAGCAGGGCCTTGTGGGGGAGGTGCTGGGAATATGCCCGGGATCCTTTCTTGACCCCGTGGGTTCTCCTAGCTCATCACATCTCCTTCCTCGTTCTGTCTCCTCCTCTTTTGCAGAGCATCCCAGTAAATCTCCACCACATGAAAGCAACTGGGAAGTGTTGGGTCCAGCTGGACTCCGGGTCTCTGCAGCTGTCCTCTCCCCACGCTTGGGAAACTTGATGCTCTCCAAGGTCCAGGACTTAGCTTCGAGTGTTGCTTGCTGTTAATTTGACCTCAGGTCTGATAATTGGATGTCTCCTTTATCTCTGGCAGCTAGCCCCACCCTGAACCCAGTTCTTACATCTGGGCTTCTGTGCCAAGATCTTAAAAGGTGTCCTGGGTCACTCTCTTTAATTAGTCACTGCTGCTTAGAGTCTCCTGAACATCAGTCCAGTGGCCAGCTCTTTGTCAGGAAAAGTATCCAGCCCCAGTTTCCCCATCTCAATACTTTCTCCGACCTATTTGGAAAATCTTTGCCATGTTGCTTTGGCATGGGTTTGACACAAAGTGGGGGATTAGTAAACATGTGTTGAATAAACAGACGACTGGATGAGTGAACCTAACTGAGGACTTAGGAAAACTTTAGATAGGGCCAGCCTTGTGTACTTGAATGCCAACCATGGCTCAGTAGTCTGCTAAAAGTCTCCAGTTTGAGTGTGGAACCTTCTGTACTAAATGACCAAACCATATTTGCAGCCATCCAGTAAATAACAAATCCTAGTGTTGATACTCAATAAAACACTGCTCTGCTGGCCAAAGTCAAGTTTGGCAACATCTTAGCTGACTCAATAGGCACTACATTTAGAGCAGGAGATCCCTGAAGCAAAGACGGTGGAGGTTCTGTTATGGAAACTGCACCTTCCCCGTGATTTAGTATTCAAAAACTTCCATTGAACAACCTCATTGAGCTGGCAGTGCAAATTTCTTAAATATTACCCAAACAAATGATCATAAATTTAAACACAACTTGAAGGTCCCTGAGGCAATGAAGAAAGTCTATAAAGAAAACCTATAAGGTAGGGGAGGGGCCTTACCCAGTGGAACCCATGAAAAAGAATCATGAAGAGAAAATATTCATGACAAGCTTTCGTTCAGTTTGGTTTTGCGTACTTAATAAATATCTGTAAAAGCATTCATTTGTTATTTTATATTCTCATTCAATTTCAACATCCCATTTTGGTAAGTTTATAGTATGAAAATGGAAACATCTAGGAATGGAAATAAAGGTCGAAGGCTATGATTTTTTAATAAATGAATAAGAATAAAGAAAGGAAGATAGAAAGGCTTTTTTAACCTTGATTCCCCTCCCCTTGCGAATGAGCTGGACACAGTAACTCACTTTCAACAAACAGAATGTGGCAAAGTGATGGTGTATGACTCCCGGGACTAAGTCATAAAAGACATTGTAGCTTCCTCTTCACTGTCTTGGATCACTTGCTCTTAGGAAAGCCAGCTGCCATGTGGTAAGGAAATCCAAGCAGACTTGTGGAAGGAGTTCATCTGGCAAAGAACTGAGGCCTCCTGTCAACAGCCAGACAGGAACAGAGGCCTTGTGAGGAAGTGAGCTAACTTGGAAAGTGATCCTCCAGCCCCAGTCAAGCCTTCGGATGACTATAGCCTCAGCCAGTGTCTTGACTGCAACCTCAGGAAAGGTCCTGAGCCAGAAATACCCATATAAGCTGTTTCCAAATGCCACAAAGTGTGAGATAATAACCATTAAGTTTGGGGGTATTGTCTTTCACAGCAGTAGAAAATCAATAGAGAAGATGGGCTACACTTCAATGATCCATACAAGATTAGAACTGCAGAGCATGGGTTGTGGTGGGTTTGCTCACACCAATGAGCCCCTTTAGCTACTATCTAATAATGAGAGAAAGCTGGTGGAGCTGGGCTTTCTTATCCCGAGTACTGAACGCTGGCAATGGCCAGCTTCAGGGTTTGGAAACCAAAAGTATGGCTGAGACACCTACACAAATCTCTCTTCCACAGCCCCGGACAAGGTCTTACAGAAGAACCAACCAACCAAATACTGAAAGCACACTAACGTTATCACCATTTAAAAGCTCCTCAAAATAAACGCCTTCTACTTTTGGTAGCTGGGAATGACATCTGTCATCTTATAGCCATAAAACAGCACATTCCAATGTCATCTTTCTGTCTTCCCCAGATCCCCTATAAAATGGTGGTACCTATTCAGTTGAGTATAAATTATTCTGTATACGTGCTCAGGAAGCTGGCTACTTCTAAGAATCATTAAAAGGAGGGGAAATTCTTCTGCCTTATAAATAATTTCCCTTAATTTTATCTATGGGGGGGGGGCGGTGAGAGGGGATCTATGCTTTCCATATATTGGATGCTCTTAACCTGAAACTGTATTCCCAACTCTTCCCTCTCTGCTTTGTACTTTCTTGATTCTGGGCACTTCTGAGGCTGTCTCCTAATGATGTGGTATAAGCAGCTTGTACAAGTTGGTGCCTTTCCCCCCAGCAGGCAAAAGAATGTCCGTCCTACTGAAAATAACCTAGTATAGTAAAAGGATTATAAATCGCCATAGGACCAAACTAGATCCACTTTTGTGCTTTTTATATAGTATCAGCAAGATCAACGACATTTGTTCTGCTGCCTGGCAGGTATTAAATTCAGCTCATTGTGCTTACTTTGTTTGTCCAATGCGCATGCCTAACAATAACAGAGGAAGGGCTCCTCCAGAGCACCAAAGCCATCCAAGCCTGTATCAGAGTCTATATATATCACCGTTAGGAGTGCTCAGCAAGCTGCCTGTTTATTTCCTACCTAAGTATTGCCAGCATTGAGACTATTTGAAGCCCTGTATTTTGAATGCCATGAAATGGGGGATATATCTGTAGTGGATGACGCAGAGAGAAAAGAAATTAACATTAAATACCTACTATGCAACAGTCATTATAGGTTTAATCTTCACTGGGTGAGTTATTACATTGCCCATTTTACAGATGAAAAAACTGAGCTTCAAAGAAGTTATCTGCCTTAGACGACATAACCAGTAAAATGGTGGGACCAGGACTTGAGGCCAAAGCCTATGTATTTTCACTACACTATGCTACCTCCTTAGATTACAAGTAAGACTGTACCAAATAAAACACCAAATAAACCCTGTATCATGAAAGAAAGAAAAGGGAGGGAGGGAGGGACAGAAAGAGAGAGAAGGAAGAAAGGAAGGGAGGAATGTAGGAGGGGAGGGAAAGGAGAAGGCGAAGGGGGAGGGGAAGGGGAAGGGAAGGGGAAGGGAAAGGGAAGGGGAAGGGGAAGGGGAAGGGAAGGGGAAGGGGAAGAAGGAGGGAGGGGCTGGGTGGGAGAGAGGAGTAAGCAAGGGTTCATAGGACATTCGAGGTATACTTAATTTCCAAACAACCAACAGATTTTTGGCACCCACTGCACAGATACTCGGTAGATTTTTCCTTAGTGGTTATCTCTATATGTGAGCTAACTCACAGTCCCATAACCAGAAAAAATAAAATGAAATTTTATTGAGGTACAAATGAGAAGCATGGCTAGTGAAAGGTTAGTGGCAGAAGGGAACAATTCAGCTGATGAGTAAGACTAGCCAAGCCCCATCACCCAAATCTCCATGTGTTCTCATGTTTAATACTCACCATGCATACGCTAATTCTTTTGAAATAATAAAAACTATGTTGCATTGTGAAAAAGAAATGGCTGTTGAGTGAGTTTAAAGGATATTTAAACTGTGAGTATTTTTATTTTTTTATTTTTTTTTAATTTTTTTTTTTACCGTTTATTTATTTTTGAGACAGAGAGAGACAGAGCATGAACGGGGGAGGGTCAGAGAGAGGAAGACACAGAATCTGAAACAGGCTTCAGGCTCTGAGCTGTCAGCACAGAGCCCGATGCAGGGCTCGAACTCACGGACTGCGAGATCATTACCTGAGCCGAAGTCGGCCGCTTAACCAACTGAGCCACCCAGGCACCCCTAAACTGTGAGTATTTTTAAATTAAACATAACTCTTTATGGATATGTTGTTAGGGAAAACATCAGAAATCTATACAAACGTGCCTTTGGGACAAATTAGGGAATCTGAAAAAGTCTTGGGACCTATGCTTTCCAAAAGTCGTGGGTGTATTATATAACAAATCCCCATGTTGAGTGCAAGGGGGGTCCTAAAAGCCACAAGACATGATTAAAATCTCAACCCCAAAAGATGGTTAGTATACACGAACACTTGAAAACAATGTGAGAATTGGCACAAGACAGCATATGATTAATTGCCACCGATGAGGAACAGGTTATCAGTTCAGGACATTCAGGGGGACGGACCACTCACCAGGAGTTGTAGAGGGCAGGAGGTTTTTATGGAGGAGGTCGATGAGAGTACAACCTTGGAAGAATCATGAATAAAACTTGGGCACGGATGGGGTGAAAGAGAGGGAAGAGAAGGAGGTATGCACGTCTACAATAGGCCTTTCTGGTCAAGCTCTATACGTCTATCTATCAAAACCTTTCCCATTCAACAACAGTCATTTTGAGGGCATGCACTTTACAGAAACTATTAGCGTGTTGGACACCTAGTAGGTATTCAAAACTCTTTTGAATTATAATATTCCAGTCCTTGAAACTGTGTTCTCTGTGTGTGTATGTGTGTGTGTGTGTGTGTGTGCATGAGAGAGAGAGCGAGAGAGACGGGGGCGGGGGGAGAGAGAGAGAGAGAGAGATGCAGACAGGTGAATGGGGTGTCTGTCTTTCTGGAAAAGCTGAGATTCAAGGAAGCAGAGTGACTTCCGGGTCTCTGAGTCAATGAACAGGCCGGACTGGCGTTTGCAGCTTGCCCAGTCTACTCTTAAGTAGATGTTCCATGGCCCTGTTATGTTTAAAGGCAGACAGCCAAAGAAACTAAGGCAGCTCACAGATGCCTCTCAAAGATTTTGATCTGAAAGAATGACATGATTACAATAATTATTAACAAATTGCTGTCACTTCCCAGATCCACAGTCAGGAACCTCACCAGGAACTCTGTTTACCGGGACTTCGAGACCAGAACCCCAGCACGATGCAAAGGACCAGAGCATCCCCCGAGCACCCCTCTGCTCTGCTGGGTAGGAGACTACAGCTGAATGTAACTGAAGGCAGGAAGAGAAGTCACCCATGACTTCTTCCCTTCTTCTTCCCAGAAGGTGTCCTGGGAAGGTGTCCAGTGGCTTCTAGGCCAGGCCCCAGCGTATCTTGGAGCCACACCCCAGCCCTCGGTGGTAACAGACCCCCTTCACCTGTTCTGGCCCTAGTGAGGCTCCAGACGTCAGGAATGGAGGCGGATTCTCCACGGTAGATCTCACTGTCCCAGCTGAGGCGCTCCAGCTCAGAAATCACGGCAAACTGCACCCTAATAGCTCTTTAAAAAGAAGTTGCACTTTTGACTTGGTGGAGTTAGCCAAATGGCTGGTAGAGAAGAAAAATGCAAAGCAGAAGAGAGGAGGGAAAAAAAACAAAGCAACATTATCAGCCAGCTTTGATCTCAAGACTGTTTCATTACTGCACTCTGGGCTAAAAGGGGGGGTGGGAAGCAACATTTCAGGCAGGAAATGTCTATTATTCAGAAATGTAATATAATTATGTGTCTGGATGGCCCAGTTTATCAGACAGCATTTTCTGGGAAGGATGTGGTGGGGTTAGACACATCATCTCCTCTCCTCACCAGCTTCCCACCCCCAGACTCCCCTCCTCCCCCTCCACTTTTTTTTCCCCCCTCCAGGACACTTCCAATTTCCCAGGTTTCGTGACCACTTACATGTCTTTCCCGAGTGTTTTTATATAGCGTAGGAAATTGGGTAATGAAAGCCGAGTCATACATTTCTGCTTTATGTTTCCAAAGAAGCAAGTGTGACTGTCAGGTTTACAAAAGATTGTTTATGTTCACTGGCGTGAAATGGGGAGCGAGCGTTCGGAGCAGAGAGAGAGAAAGGCTGGCCAGGCTGGGATGACAGAAACGCATTCATCCTCCACGCTACAGCAGACAAAGCGCGCTCCCTGCCTGACAGGGACCATAAATCATGGGCAGGAGATGCTGTACCTACAGCTTATACCATTCCAGATGACAAACACACAATAATCCACACAGCACAGCACTTTCTCGCTCCCCCTGCTTCCCCCACCGGTGGCTGCTCCCCTCTTCTTCACCTTCATCTCTTGCCTCTCCCCTCCCAACCAACCCCCTCTCCCTTTCTGTTCCTAGCACCTGCTTGATCCCTTCTTTTCCTTCTCCTGATTTCTGTGTCTTGCCTTCCCCAGTTGGGCCGGCAACCTTGCTCTCCACTCCTTTCTCTTTGAGGGTTTCTTCTCCACCTCCCGCCTGCAGGCTCACTTCCTCTTTGGGAATTTCTTCTCGGTTCCTCTTCTCTCTTCCTGCCTCTGTCCCTTGCTAATTTATTTCTTGTCATTTTCTCTCTTTCCTGTCTTGTTTTTTTTTGTTGTTTTTTTTTTGTTTGTTTGTTTGGTTTTTTTGCTTGCTCCCTCTCCTCCTGCATCCCTCCACCTCATTCTTTCTGGCTCACACACACAATCTGCTACAAAAAATTTTACCTCCACCCTATGGATCCCCTTGGCGTAGAAACAAAGAGAGTAGAGAGGTTCTCCAGCAGTGTGGCCACATGGATCCCCTTACAGAGGACAGTAGAGGGAACAAAGAGATTCTGGCCTGTGACCAGATGATCCAAGCAAGGATTCTCTCTTGGCAGCCAGGGACACATGTCACCTGAGAGCCAGGACAGAAAACACAGCAAATCCCCTCAGCTGGGTAAGAGGCGGTGGGTCTGGAATTCCAAACACACTCAAACACACTTCCATCTTTATGAGTTTATTCTTCTTCCTCAAACCAAGGAAACTCTGTTCTTCTTTAAAAAAAAAACAAACAAAAAAAAAAAAAAAAAAAACAAGGAAACTCTTTCCTCTCTCAACTGCTGAAGCAATTCCAGAAAGACATGTTCAGCATTAGTTTGGGAAGGCATGCACATATTTGTGTATATGAGACTTTAGGGAATTAAGGGAGGGGGTACATGAGAGTTCCCTCACTGAGTGACACCAGGGTTTTTAGAGTCTTGATATGAAAGACCAAATGTAAGAGACTTCTCTTACAGACTCTGTTCCATTTATGAAACAACTCTGAATCAAAAGGAAGCCCAATGAGAAGCCCCCCCCCCCCACATGCACACACGATGTCTCCACGCCCCGAGGAACACACTTCCTTTGCCTGAGTAATGGGCCCCTTGGGAGTGAAGGGGTCAAGAGAAGATGAATCAGTTTGCCGATTTTATGTCCTGCTCCTCCAAAGTATTTTTGCTCATGAATCCAGTATTACAAAGTGCTGAACCATTCGTACTCGGGGAATACTCAATCTACACTCAGATTTTCCAGGTCCTTGTGAACAATATATCTTCATTTTTGGAAACGGTATCCAGAACAGGCCCCTGGAACCTCAGACTCCTGGGACCAAAAGTGGTTTGCCCTAAGGTACAGCCAGTGGTTTACAGGCATGGCATCCAGCTGGCCAGCCGAGTAATGGCTCCAGAAGTCGAGGGGCTCTAAAGAGAGAGCTGCCCACAGAACAACCGAGGGGCCCTCACTCTGTTCTCAACAGACCACCTTGTGAAAAGGTACTGCAGAAGGTCGTGGGGTTCAAAGGTAGTCCTTTCTCCAGAAAGCTCCTGTGTAGCCCACTGCCAAGCTCCAGCTGAAAAGAGAATGGCACATGGAGAAAACTGCAGTGCCCATGTTCTGGGATAATAAATGAAGCCTGGGAGAGAAAGCAGCCATTAGGCAAGAACGAGAGAAAGCCACCCCTCTCTTGCTTCCTCCCTCTGCTATCACTTGCTGGGAAGGGGAAAAGGACTATCTGCCTGGACAACCCTTAAATCGATGCATCCTAATTAAGAGAGGATTTAATTCATCAAAGTGACAGCAACTCTATTTATATCATCCCCTTCAACAGGGCTTAGGGCTGGCCTATGAGGTTATTCTCTCTCCCTCTCCTTCCTTTTGCCTTCTCTCTCTTGCTCTGTCTGCTTTCTCTCCCTCCATCTCAATCTCTCTCTCTCTCTTTCTCTCCTTCTGTCCCTTTCTAATAGAGATCCCTGGCAAGATTGAAGATGGAGGATCATTTCAAGCTGAGAACTGTTCAGCCATCTCGCCGAAGTCTTTTTAAGAGCTCCCACCCCCCCACCCCCGGCCCTCTAATTTGGCCTGGAAAACCACACAGGCCTGTTGCAGCGGCAGGGATGACAGCGGGCCTGCCAGACGCCTGGCAGAGGACAGGAGAGCGCCCCCCACAGACCCACCTCGGACGCTGCCCCCCGCGGCCCTCAGAGGGCCCCTCATTTTACAATGAGGAAACTAACGAGGGGGACAGAGGGAGTGACATGGCCGGATTACACAGCTAATCAGAGGCAGGGCCCAAACCAGACCTCCCAAGAATCAGGGGCCTCTGCAGCTCACCAGCCCACGGCCACCTCCACACGGCGCTGAGGAGACGGCCTGTCAGGCAGCCCCTTCCTTGGGGTCGAGGCCCTCTCCTCTCTCCTCATTTTTTACTAGGATGAGCTCTGTTAAGCTTCCTCATTAAAGACAGTTAACACGTGCCAGATACTGTATGGGAAGCGCTGGGCCACAAGTTTTATCGAAGTTAATCTTCTCAGCGTTATAAGGTGAGCACGGCTTCTTATTCCTATTTTAGGATGAAGAAACAGACTCAAAGAGATTAAGTGACTCGCCCAAACGGTAGATGACTAACCGCTAAGCCATTCTTTCAGCCACCGGCTGTAATGCCACTTTTAAATTGAAATTACTCCCGACGGGCATTAAATTAAGCTCTTTACATTTTGGTGGGGATGAATTTGACTGGAACCGTGTGTTCAGAGAGACCTGTCCCTAGCCCGGCGCTCTGAGGCTGCAGGGGAAGGAGAGACCCATCCTCCTCGGGTTGGCGCCACGCCCTGGCTCTCGGACCTGATTCCCGAGGACGGAAGAGCTTCCCCAGCACGGCCCAGCCGCCATATTGAGCAGCGGCAGCTGTCCACCAGCAGCCTCGACAGTCCGCAGAACGTTCCAGAAAAGAGCCACTTCCATGGCTTAGCTTGTATAGAACTCCACCAGGGTCTGCCTCAGTCTTGGGAGGCCCCTGTTTTGTAACTGTTATTAAATGGGTCCCCAGAATTAAAAAAAAAAAAAAAAAAAAAAAGGAGGGGGGAGAAGAAAAGAAAAGTGGATCCTGCCCGCTTCCACCCCCGGCCCAGGGTGGCCATTGGTCATGCGCAAGGCATGGAAGCCTGAAGAACAGCCCCTCTGCCAGGGCGAGGTAAGGGGGGGGGGGAGTCGCGAGGGGGTGGGGAGCCCAGCGGCCGCGCAGAGGCTCATGGGTGAGCGAGCGCCCCGCTCCTCTTAAGTTGGGTTGCGCTCGGTCGCCATCAGTCAGCGCCGGGATGAAAGGGCTATAAAACCAACACAGCGCCCGAGACCGTATGAAAATATATATCCTGATGTGTCAGGAATACCTGGCGCGCCTTTAACCTCAACTTCAGATGAACCAACACGCCTCGGAGCACATTTATATGCAAAGGCATATAATATGTCCCCTGTATCTAATTATCTGTCAACCTGAGGCAGTTTGTTTTCCAAATCGGCCTCTCGGCTGTGACTTTACGAGGTCATAAAGAAAACGATGCCACTCTGCACTGAAACGCAAGGAGAGCCTGGATCAACAAATTATACTCCTTAATGGTGTCTCTCGGCCTGGAGATTCAGGCCCGGCGGAAAGAAAGAAGCCCGGCC
Source organism: Panthera onca (assembly GCF_046562875.1). Lineage (NCBI taxonomy): Eukaryota > Metazoa > Chordata > Mammalia > Carnivora > Felidae > Panthera > Panthera onca. The sequence goes on from NC_138342.1 coordinate 159,736,060, forward strand.
CTTGTTGCCTGCCCGCTGCCTTCTGCTAAAGAAAAGAGAAAGGGGCACACGGGGCACGGCTTATTCGAGAGACTTCCTACTCTTGCTCAGCTATCCTCGGCTCTGCATTTCCTCCCGTGCGGCGGCTGTCTGTCTGGAAGTTGTTAGCCTGGCACCCTGCAGCGGGTGCTCCTGAGGTCTGCAGCCGCCCCTGGATTTGGCCGGTCTTGGGCCCCCGAGCATCTTGAGCTCCTGAGAGGCCCCCCGATCTTTGGCTCCACCGGAGAAAGCTTTGATCCGTTCTGCACGAGACAGCTCCTGCCTGCACCGGCCCCGAGATTCTGGTCCCATAGGAAAGTGGGCTGGAAGATGTGTATTCCGCCATGCATCCGCCAGCAGAAGGAGTGGGGACTCCTGGAAACTTCTAAGCAAGAGAAGAAAATTCCTCCTCCCAAAGCAGGGAAGGTAGGTGGCAGCAGCAGGAATGCTATTGTGCTGAATCGCTGGCTGAGACTCTCTCCTGCCAAGCTCAGCACTGTAAGTGTGTGCACAGGCGCGCGGTACACACACACACAGACACACACACGGAAAGGGCGGGGGGATGGGCCCAACACAGTCTTCAGCCCCGATTAGTCCTCCTCTGATCTTCAGCAGATTAATTAGGAAGTTTGTCAGGAACCAGCCGTGAACTCCAGCCGCTCCTCTCTCGGAGTGGTAACGGTGCCAGCGAAATCCAAGCTTCAGGAATTCCTGTACCCACGCTGCGCCTATGATTAATGATAGAAAGGAATAAAAAAAGAGGGGTCAACAGCTGAGTGCAAAGCAAGTTGCTAGACAGGGAGTAATTAAGATACTTGGGTAAATATGATTAATAAGCTCAAACTGGCAGGGTGTGCAGTAAACAAGGACTAACCAGATGGTCCCCTCTCTTCTGACAAGGCTGGGCACTTGGAAACAAGGGGGGCTGTGGGGGGAGGGGGAGAGACCAAAGCGAGAGGGGAGGGGAGGGCAACTTGAAAGGCATGACTGAAACTTTACTTTCCTTCACTGACCCCATCTGGAGGGAAAGGTTGGCTCCCTGGGGAGGGATTAGGACAGGGAGGTGGCTTTGAGACTCCATGGATCTTCTTATCACAGGCAGCAGACAAATTGCTGGGTGTGGAAGGATTGCTGTTCAGACATCAAGGCCACACTTCTAAAGGCTGCACTTCTGCCCTGCATGCAAGCAGGAGCACTCCCTCTTGTTCTCTCTCTTTCATTTAGCTGCTCCCTACAAGGTGCAGACAAGACACATAGAGCACAAGTTGGTGGCACTGGGCTCGTTGACTCGGGCCGCCATAACAAAGCACTGCATGCTGAGCAGCTTCAACAACGGCAACATGTTGTCTCGAAGTTCTGGAAGCCAGAAGTTCAAGATCAACGTATCTGCGGCATTGGTTCCTCCTGAGGCTGTGAGGGGGACTCTGTCCCACGCCTCTCCCCTAGCTTCCAGGGGTTTGCTGGCGATCTGTGGTGTTCCTTGAATTGTAGGTGCATCACGCCATCTCTGCCTTCGTGACATTCTCCCCATGTCTGTGGGTCTTTGTCCAAATTTCCCCTTTATATAAGGGCACCAGTACTCTGGGTTAGGGCCTACCCTAATGACTTTATCTTAACTGATTACATCTGCAGTGGCGCTATTTCCAAATAAGGTCACATTCTGAGGTATTTCACCATGTGGATTTGAGGGGGACATAATTCAACCCCTGACAGTCACTTCTCAGGTTGAAAAGCAAAACAGGAAACGAATTCTTACTCAGAAGGGACCTGAACCAAGAAAAGGTATGCTTTCACTGCACTGTTCGTAGAAAGGGTTCGTGGCACAGACTCCCGTTTCTCATCCCACTGTCTGCTAAAAAATATGCCTCTTTCAAGTCCGAACCACTGCCTTGCAAAGAACATCTCTTTCTGTGTAACGTCAAGGAGACAGTCTAATGTTTCTAGAAATGAAGTTGAGAAAGAGCCATGGTTACATGTCCTCAACAATCCAGGAAATGTCTACAGGCCCTAAAAGAGAAGACTCAGAAGATTTGCCCTTAAATAGCAGATCGCTGCTGAGCCGTCTCATCTACAGGTGTGGGCAGCTAGGTATGTCCATGCTAAGGATAAGGCATTGTTTGAGAGATTAAAGAAACACAGGATTAATCCCTAGTCTAAAGGAGCTTAGAGTCTGGAATCCTCTGTTAGTCTCCTGTGACTGTTGTGACAAATTACCACAACGTCGGAGGCGTAAAACAACAGAAACTTACTCTCTCACAGTTCTGGAGGTCAAAAGTCCAAAGTCAGTATCACTGGGCTGAAATCAAGATGTCAGTAAGGCCAGGGCCATGCTCTCCAGAGGTGCTTGGGGAGAATCCATTCCCTGCCTCTCACAGCTTCTAGTAGTTTCTGGCATTCCTTGGCTTGTGACTACATCACTCTAATCTGCAAGGACATTATCTTCAAATCTCTTTCTGCTCTGCTTTATGCTTTCACATCTCCTTCTCCTGTGTCTGCAGTCTCCTTCGCCTCCCTTTTATAAGGATGTGTGTGATTTTGTTTAGAGCCACCTGGATAATCCAGGACAGTTTTCCCTTCTCAAGATCCTTAATTGAGTCCCATCTGCAAATACCCACCCACCCCCTCCATTTTTTTTTTCCACATAAGATAACTATCACAGGTTCCAGGGCTTAGCAAGTGGATATCTCTTGAAGGCCATTTCTCAGCCTACCTCATTCCTCATGGATTTTTCTTACCCTAATCACCTTCTCAGTTGATCTATATAAAGCTAGGTGGCCTGGTCTCCGCCCCCATCTTGCAGATAAGGAAAGCTAGGCATCGATGGCAAAGTATACTCTTCTACAGAAAGTAAAAAAAAATCAGGCTTAGATGAGGACTCATGGAGTATTTAATCTGTCCTCTATACCTGTCCACTGTCTTCTGTGTATCACCAATCTATGAAAAATATATTTTTGAAGGGAATGTTAGAAATGATAAGGTTGTTGCCAACTTTTTATTTGGCCAAGTAAGGATAGTCAATAGAAATCCTACCATATATTTTCACTCATAAAGGAATATATCTTAATTCTAATAAACTAACTAAGCAAGACATATGTCAGAGCAAAGCACAGTTCTCAAGAAAAGACTCTGGGCCGTCTTATACCCTTGATGCCCCATGCCATTCTATTTTGCAGTGTTCCCAAGGTCATAACAATGCATTAAAGACCTGCTGTTAAAAAAAGAAAAATAAAAACGACCCTCTGGATCAAGGATCTACTTTCAGCGAGAATGACCCAGTTGGGCTTCTTCCAAGGGAAAAGCCCACAGGTGTTAACTTCCCAGGAACCAAGGGGACAGAAGCAAGAGGGGCTAATCAGTGGTGCTAAGAGGCCTTATTATCACCTTCCTGCCCCATCAGAAACATTCTCAAGGCCTGGAGGCAAATGGAGCACCAACCAAACCAAGCTCAACCAGATGAAACTAGCCGATGGGGCACCCAGCCTGCTTGCCAACCTGGGACCATTCATTGTCTGTCAGTTGTGGAGCTCTGCCAATAGGTACAGAATGCTCCCTGCACTGTGGTTGGGGTTTTGTCCTCTGTAAAGAAGTACTTGACACAAAAGAGAGTGATACCCCACCTGGTGAGCACTTCCTGGTCCCTTTTCCTCTCTCACCCTGAAAAAAAGTGCAATAATTATAGACAAAACTGAATAAGGTCATCACAGAATAATAATAATAATAATAATAATAATAATAATAATAATATTGTAGTAAAGACTTTCTTCTGAGAATCTTACTCAACCTTCCAATGTGTCATTCCCCAGCCCTCCAACTCTTCACTCAGGTGGGGTGAGAAATTCTGCCCCAAGTCCCAAACTTGGCCAGGGAGCGTATGTGAGTATACCTCAGCAGGCATCTAAGGTGATCCCAGGATAGCACAGCAGATATTTCTTCCTTTCCCTGGGACTTCAGCACTTTGCAGCATGGGATTTTATTCCCAATATCTCATTTACACTCGTCCCGATTTCTCATTTGCAACAACAGAGTCCGGGTAAAAGAAATGAGAACAGATGCTGTCTGTACCAAATTAAGACCAGTGCAACCACACAAAATGCAAAATGCAATCTCGCAGTCTGTCAAAGAGTGGCCAGCATAGGGCTGCTCTGTCACCTGGCTACATAACCCTCTGGGCAAACTTCTTGACACAAAGGGCCACAAGAGAGGCTGGGCCCACAGTGATGCTGAGATGGTCTGGCTGACCACTTCATCCTCTGGCTCAAAAACAGGATCTAAACTCCATCAGCTATGAAAACAGAAAAATTAAATAAAAAAACAAAACAAAACAGGAAAATGAGCAAAGAGAATCAATCAACTCTGCAAAAGTCTGAGCACTGCTTGTGGGCCCGACACTGCACTCAGTGTGGGGGATGCGGAGAGGGACAAGGCAGAGATCTTGTCCTCAAGGAGGTCACGGTGGACACAGGACACCATGGCAACACACAATACATTGTAATATGGGCTGTAACAAATGTGTAGACAGAGCCCAAACACAAATGAAGGGCTCTGTATTAGTTGGGATTCCCAGAAGCAGACCCTGAAGCAAACATTCAAGTACAAAGACGTTATTGGCCGTTGGGGTGGGGGCGGGGGGTGAACAGTGATAGGGAAGGGGGGGAATGAGAAAGGAAGGGGAAGGAACCGAGAAGGGATGAAGGGATGTGTTATCAACCAGTTGCTTCTGTGGGCAAGTGGAGCTTCGCTCCATGGGAGACCCCAGGGGCCGCTGTAGAGAAATGCCTCGGGAATGCCCTGCCCAAAGGGTGAGGGAGCCGGGGTGTTTGTCTACCGAGTCCCATCAGTTATTGGGGGTGGGCTGCTCTGGGGACATAACTCCCAACATTTCCAACCCACCCTGCACCTGGGCAGGGTGGGCAGACAAAGGAAGCCCCCAGAAAAAGAGTTGCGGGTGCTGGCAGTGGGAAGTCAGGCTGGTGTGTCAAAACGTGGTAAATGCCAAGGGGAAATGGGTGGGGTGCTGATGGCAGCTGCTATCGACCCGCGAGTTCTAACCCAAAGGAAAGCAGGAGGTCCGAAAAGTTACAAAGCAGAGCTAGTGTTTGAGCAGGGCCTTGGAAGATGAGGAGGAGATTGCCACGCAGAGATGGGCAGAGGGGGTCAGAGAGGGAGGGCCTTCATCCCACAGTGAGGGAAATGCATGAATAAAGAAACAGCGTGAAAGCAGGCTAGGATTCTAGCTGTTGTGTGGACAGGAGATCCAGACAAGCAGCTGGACAGGCCTGTGGGGAGGCAGACTCGGGCCAGGCTGTGAAGGGCCTGTATTCACGCCAACAAGCTTGGCATTTCCTGCAAACAGGGAGCCGTCAGTGGCTTTTACATAAGAAAGTTACACCAACTCAGATGAAGACTTAATGAACTTCCTGGCCCCATGCCAGGCAATCCATGCCAGGCCTCAACTTCAAGAGGGCAACGCTAGGGTCATATATGTTCTCTGCAAGACCCAGTTGGGGAAAAACTCAACGTCCACGCAACGTTTGAGCGCACGGAGCTAGCACGTGGGCTTAGTAGACTAATGAAACTAACTCCTCATAAAACAAACAGCTGAGAGAGGCAATTAAATGAATGAAAATAAAACGAACTTGCCAAAGCAATGGCATGGTTCTGCGCACATGGGACCTGACATTCCTGGGAAACAACAGGCTTCTGTTTCAAGGCAGCCTGGAGCTGCCTTGACAGACGTACCGGCCGAGCCAGGGCATACCTCCTCTGTTCGCAGACACCGCCGCCTGGGGACTGGGAGCTGGCAGCGGCATCCGTGCTCCCGGATTCTGACCCCACCCTACCTTTGCAGGAGGCAGTACTGCCAAAACAAGAGATTCTCTATCCCTGTTTTGGGAAAGTTTGTCCTCTAGGTTCACATATCATCATAACCACTTGAGTGAGGGAAAGAACAAAGAATCAAAAGACTTGCCCAACCTTGAAGCGTGCTCGTTCTCATTCATTACAGCCCAGCTTCGGGTACTGGTTATGAGTTGCTTAGGTTGAATTCAGTTTGCTTCACTATCAAGTCAGTTGCCTAGGGGCTTGGCTCAAGAGGACACCCTCACAACTGCTCCCACAAAGGTTGAGGAGATACTACTGATTTCAAAGTAGAAATAAGAGAAGGAAGCTGTTAGAGCCTGTTTCTGGTCCTGAGGGCTGGCTCCAGTCCCTACAAAGGCATTGTGGTTCGGCAGACTTCTAGAATGACCCGACGAGCTCTACCTCCTGGTATGTGGGCCTTTGTAAACTCTCTTGAGTATGGACTGGACCTAATGACTCACTTCCAGTGAATAGAGTACGGCAAAAGTGATGGCATGTCACCTCAGAGATTAACCTCACAAAGGCTGTGAGTTCCATCTTGTTCATTCTCTTTCTCTCTCACTTGGATGAGCTGCCCTGTGGGGAAACTCATATAAGAAGGAACTGAGGGCAACCCCAGCCAACAGCCACTGAGGAACTGAGTTCTGCCAACAACCATTGATGAGTTTGGAAGTAAATCCACCCCCACTTTGAGCTTCAAGATGACCACAGTCCCAGCCAACACCTTGATCGCAGCCTTCTGAGAGACCAAGAAGCAGAGGGTCAGCTAAGTGGTGCCTGGATTCCTGACCCACAGAAACTATTAGATAATAAATATGTTTTTTTTTAAGTTGCTACATTGGGGGGTAACTTGTTACACAGCAGTAGATAACTAACACAGGCACGTTAGTGGAGAAGATAGTGAAGGAATATACAGACACATTAAGAAAGCTTAAGGCCAAGAGAAAGTCAAAACTTTTGCTATTATATACCTTGGGCAGAGTTGGGCCTTCCCATAGACTGCCAGGCTTCTGTACAATGTTACAGCAAAGACATTGGAAAAGACTCCTAGCCCACAAAGTACTCCCACTCCCTGATTTTTGACGTATGCTGAAACTCCACAACTAGTCTTTTCTTTGCTTTAATGTTCTTTCTTTTAAAATATACTAAAATTCAGTCAGAAAAACAAAATCAAGTCATAAATCCTTACTTTATTAATTGTGCAATTTTAGTCAGTCATTTATGTATACCTAAAACTATATATAGGAACAAAAACATGAATTTTGAAAAGTTACTCTTCTCTGCCTATATTTCATTTTACGATAGGATAAATACCACCTGTCTTATACGGATCTTCTTTGACTGACAATTGAGTTATGTCCCCATAAACCCATAATAGGTTGAAAATATCAGAAGTGGGAAATACATTTAATACACCTAACCTACTGAACATCAGGGCTTAGCCTAGCCAACTTTAAATATACTCCATACACTGACATTAGCCGACAGTTGAGCAAAACCCCCTAACACAAAGCCTAGTTTATAATAAAGTGTTGAACATCTCCTGTAATTGATTGAACACTGTACCGAAAGCGAGAAACAGAATAGTTGTCAGTCCACCCTTGTGATCACATGGCTGACTGGGGGCTGCGCCTCCCTGCCTCACCCAGCATCACCAGAAAGAATCATCCTGCCTGATGGCTAGCCGGGGAAAAGACCAAAACTCAAAATTTGAAGTCTGGTTTCTAATAAATGTGATGGCTTTCACACCCTCCTCAAGCTGAAAAATCAAATCATAGTATGTCAGGGGCCACCTGTATATCTCATAGAATTGCTGAGATGATTAAATGAGGTCATGTGCATGAAAGTGGTTTTTGGTGTTTTTTTTAGTTTGTTTATTTATGAGAGAGAGCAAGTGGGTGAGGGGCAAAGAGAAAAGGAGAGAGAGAATCCCAAGCACGCTCCATACTGTCAGCACGAAGCTCGAAACTCACAAACCAAGAGATCGTGACCTGAGCCAAAATCAAGAGTCAGATGCTTAACCGACTGAGCCACCCCAGGGGCCATCATGAGAGTGTTTCTCAAACCATAAAGGGCTCCGGTGTTCTCCTATATGTGACACACTCTAAATGATCATTAAACTGAATGGTCCATTCAGTACAATGGGCTCTTATAAAGCCCTTTCCTGGAAGTAGCTTTTAGAGAGGCAGAGGAAGTGGAGGAGAACAAAGCCACTGGGGTTGGGAGGCATGGGGAAGAGGCAGAAAGCCTGTTCACAACTTTTGAAGATTCAGTCCCAAAGGAGTGAGTGCGACTTTAACCACTGACTTCTGAAAGACTTCCTGAAAGCCTTGACTTGGTGAGTATACAGCAACCCAGGCCCCCAAGTGCTTTTTCTTTTTGCTATCATTTATTGCAAGCACTACCCTTCTCCCTTCAGCCGCACCAGCTGATTTCACCTTCCCCACAGCCTATGGGGTAGGAACTATTGTTATTCCCCTTTCACGGATGTTGAAACCAGGGCTTTGAGACCTTAAGCGACTTGCCAGGGTCACACAGAAAGTAGGTGATGGAGCAGGGATCCATGCCTGTCACCGGGAGGGCCAAACAGTGTTCTGTAAGATGTGCTTCCTTGCACTCTGTCCTGCATCTTCTAGGAGAGCGATTTCTCTCCCTTCTCCTTCTTTGTTTCCCTCTTCCTATAAAACATGCTGTGACACTTCACACAAAGAGCCACGTATACAAATCAATTGCAATCAGCTGTATTTCTCTCCTGATGTTAAAAGACTCGTAAAGGAAAACGCACTTGTTTCAAACACCCTTTTCTGACACTAAATCAACTCTCCACCGTTGGTGGAATTTCTGCACAAATTGAGCTAGGCCCTCCCGAGACCCAGGTTACCAGCATAAATCCCAGGTTTGTAGAGGCTGTCTAGATATATTAATAGAAAGAGGTTGATCTGGTGGCTGAGTTTTCCTGGGGGCAGGGGGCGGGGGTTGGTTGAAACTTCTTAACTTCTAGTGCAGGTCAGAAGGACATTTGGCAACTCACTTTCTGATGCAGAGATTGACATGGGCATTATGGCACGGGTGCGGTCAGAAGCAAGGGCTATTCTCACCCCCACCACACTTCATCCTGGTACCCCAGGTAGATCTCAATCAGAATTACTATCATCTGAGGAAACATCCAGGCTTCTTAATAATAAATTGTGTAGGAATAATTGTTCTTCTAGAATACTCACCAAATCTGTTGGGCCCCAAACAACTTTGCTTCTTTGATAGCTGTTAGGCATGCCACAGCCTACGAGAACTCCAGGTACTGCAGGGAACCTCATCAGCTCCGGGGCTTCTGGCTAACTCTGTTACTAACTCTTACTCTGAACATACCACCTAATTTCTCTTTGCCTCCATTTCTCTGATTGGTACCGGCCCTCTGAATAAGTTTCCTCATTTTTATGGTGGGAATACTAATGCCTTCTCTATTTTATAGAACAGAAGTGGGCTTGAAGGGATCTCCAGAAACATCTACTCTTTCCTTTTCACTATGTGATGATTCTCATCACCAGTACAACGTACAGGGTTCTTCACCACCAAGCAATTCTGTGACACCAGTTGAGTGTCCTACAATCCAACTCAATTCTGACACTATCTACCTAGACATGGTGTCAGATCCCATAGGAAAGGGTTTAGTCCTAGAAGACTGCCCATCTCCCCACTTCAGATGCCACTCACAAGTCCAGGTTGTCACCTGTGCTTTTGATCCAATGGCTATAGATTGGAGGTTCCAATGATAGCCTCCTTGCATTTGATTAATTTGTTAGAGTGGCTCACAGAACTCAGAGAAATATTTTAGTTACTAGATTACCAGTGTATTATAAAAGGATATAACTCAGGAACTGCCAGATGGAAGAGGGGCATAGGGCGAGGTATGAGGGAAGGGAGCAGATCTTCATGCCTTCTCTAGGTGTGCACTCTCCCAGCACCTCTACGTGTTCACCAACCTGGAAGTTCTCTGAACCCTGTCCTTTGGGTTCTTACGAAGGCTTCATTACATAGCCACAATCAGTTAAGTCATTGGTGATGGAACTGATGATGGAACTCAATCTCCAGCCCCTTACTCCTCCCAGAAATTCAAGGGTAGTACTGAAAGTTGCAGCCCTCTAATCACCAAGTTGACTATCCTGGCAACCAGACCCCATCCTTAGGTGCAGTCTAGATGTCCCCTCATCAGCATAACAAAAGACAAATTCTAAGGGCTTTAGGAGCTCTGTGCCAGAAACAGAATGAACATCAAATATGTATTTCTTTTTATAAATCACAGCATAGGGGCGCCTGGGTGGCTCAGTCGGATGAGCATCCAACTCTTCATTTTGGCTCAGGTCTTGATTCAGGGTTGTGGGATCAAGCCCCACACTGGGCTCCATGCTGAACATGAAGCCTGCTTAAGATTCTCTCTACCTCTGTCCCTCTCCCCTCCTGTCACTCTCACTGTCTCTAAAATAAAAATGATAATAAAAACTAAATAAAACAAAAGACACTAGCAAATAAATAGATATAAAATATCTATAAATATCTATATCTATAATATAGATATTATAAAATATATTATAAAATATAATAAAATATTTATGTTTATATATATTACAAAATATGATAAAATATTTACATATTTATATATTATAAAATATAATCAAATATTTACAAAGCTATATATTATAAAATATAATAAAATAAGATATTATAACATAAAATATAGATATTATAAAATATCTATAAATTCCCTTTTGACCTTTCTGCTCATCCCAACCACCCTTTGTATCAGCAAGCCAGAAGACAGAGGAGCAAGTGCCATGATCAGATTTGCATTTAGAACACATGCTGCCAACTAATTTTATTTCCACACGAACATAAACAAGGTGGTGGTAGACATAATGCAATCAAAAGGAAGACACTTGATGTGGTTTACATTTTGTTGTATACAGCCGTTTTATGTTTTATTTTAAAAGGAAGATGGATAATGTCAGCAAAAGAAGACACTGTCGAGGAATTCAAAAATTGGCCTATAGTCAAGTTTATTTATTTTAGCCCCTCAACTTTGCAAAGAGAAGCAGCCACCACCCAAGAGGTTTACTGTCAAGCTGCGCCAGGCATTTATTTGGGTGTTAATCTAGAGGTAGGTGTGTATAAAGTCAGTAATAATTCAGTGTGGTGAGCACAGCATGCCTGGACATAGCCACCAAAGCACTTGGTTTGGTCTTCAGGAGCTTTGGGAAAGCTTTTCCCCCAAGGAGAATTCTAAGAGAAACTTTAAAGGGTAAGTGGGATTACCAGGCAGAGAACTTGGGAGCAGACCTTCAAAGAAGAATTGGTTGGAAGCAGAGGGAAAGGGCCTGGAGTATTGGGAGCTACATCAGGGACACTTGACTACATGTGTGGCTACATCGCGGACCCCTGACTCTGTCTCACCAAGGCCCCCGAGGGTTCTCACCAGGGCAGCCAGTGACACAGTCAGAGCTGCATTTACAATGTGAGCTCAGGCAGAGAGGTGGAGCCCAGCGAGGTGCTGGGCTGTTCTGGAGCCCTTGGCAGTGGCCTACGAGAGACCATGGAGGAGGAGGCCAGGGGCAGAGGTGGGGATTGGCCAGATGCCAGAGAATCTTCAAGATGGACCCTTTGCTAATCTCAAGCCAGACGTTACACCTTAATCACCAGTGTCCCTAAGAACTAAATATTGACTGAGCTTGCATCTCTGTTGCCCGAAAAATGCAAGATTGGTAAATTTCAGTGACACACGTGATTATTCAACATATATTATCTGCTGACTGCTCCCACGGAGAACGAGGAATTTACTTGAGGCAAACAGGAGTTAGAATCAACAATGAACATGTAAATAGATCCCTTTTTAATGCATTTACTGATCGCCCCTTGCTGCTTCTAACTTTATCTATTTCATCCAGATCGGCCCTTACCTCTGAAAGTTCTGCAACACACCACAGAAACGGCTCAGAAAGTTTTAAAACACACTCAGTCAACCAGTCATTGTGCCCACATAAAGCAAAACAAAAGACTGGATTGATGGGGATTAAATGATTTTCTTTTTAAATCTTTTTTGCTGTTTGTCATGGCTTTGGGTAGATAGATAATAAAATTATTACCTTCATCATCCAAGGAATTATAGCAAAGGGCTGATCCTGTCTTGAAAAATGCTCCAGTAATGGTCATACAGGAGGACCGTGGGCTCCCCTAGGAAGCACCAAGGCATTCTGCACTAGGTGGGAGGGAGGCAGGCCAAGATTGAGAGCCAAATTGCAACCCATTGGCACAGCACATATTTTTCCAATATAAAAGCAAATGGAGAATCCGTAAATAAATTGACTATATAAAAGTGTCCCTTTCTATTACCGCCTCACCTTTCCAAGGGGAAAACAAAACAACAACAAAAAAAGGTTTCTTTTCACGGCCCTCGCATAAAAATATCATTTCTTCTGGGTAATTTTATAGTACCAACAGCAGTCCGTATCTATTTAAAATACATCCGCGGCCCGGCACCCAGACCCCCTTGCACAAATGATCCAGCAACCAGCATCAGCCCCACTGCAGAAGCAGCTGCCACATAATTACAACTTCTCATCACACATGTGGGGAAACAAGTTGTGGCGTTTGGGAAAGGTCTGCAAAAATAGGTGTCAGCCCTTAACTAATAGTGATTGTCCTTCCATTCTACTGTAATTTACATTTAATTCACACATTTCATTTCCATTTAAAATATGATTACAGTGTTTTGAAGCACATCTCACCTGTCCCCTCGAATTACAGGGAAATGAAAATAACAGGGAGCAGCAGGCTCCAGGAAGGCTGCGGGAGCCCTTGGCTGCAGGGTCGCCAGCTCGCGAGGCTCTGCGGGGTCAGAGCGGGGAACGGAAGAGAAATGGGGGCTGTGGAGGGCACGGGGAAGGAAGCCAAATGGGGAGAAAGAGTAAGAGGTTGGGACAAGTGGGCGACAGGGCGCAGGAGGTGGAGAGGGAAGGGACCCGTGGTGGGGAGGAGGGTGGGCGGAGAGTCCATCTTCTGAGGGCTTGAACACAAGCACGCTCGCTTTGTAAATTCAGTATTTTCTGGCACAGCGCCCACCTTTCATTTCATTCATTTCAGGTTCATGACCTAATCCTAAATACATGCAGCAGGAAACAGGTGCCTGTTAACTCTGAGGTCTGGTTTTCTCTACTCTGGAGGCAACAGAAAAGGATAGGAGAGGGGAAGGCGAGGGCTTCTATGGGTGGCTCAGGGAGGCCAGACAGCCTACTGGATACTCGACACCCTTCAAAACCCACTGCCTCCCACCTCCATCCTGAAACCAGGGGCTTTGCAGCTGTTGGCAGCAGGTGAAAATATTTCCATGCGCTCCAGGTCAGAGGAGTAATTTATGTAACAAGATTCTTTAGGAATTCAGTGACCAAGTTCCTCCAGGTGTGGTCAAAAAAAAAGATGGGCTTCCCTTATAATTCATTCCAGCCAATGGCACCTAGATTCACAGCAAGAGTTTGTTGCCTGCTCAGAGGCAGAAGGAAGGAGGCCTTGTTTATTCATAACAATCCCTAGATGGTGCCCTAAAAATCTTGGGAAAGGCAATGCATACATCAATACTCAAAAAACATTTATAGAGCATCTACTGTACAATAAGACTGAGCAAGGCAGCAATAATTCTAAATCTTTACTCACCTCAAACTTCCCATGTCCCACACGTCCTCCTTAATTTACCTCCTATTTCCTAGAAAAAAATAGGCACCAGCAGAGAGGAACTCCCTGTGTTGACATTAACTAATCATAAAACCTGCCTATGCCTTCCCCTAGTCTCCTCCCCTTTCGATACAACAGAACCGCTGTTCACCCTCCCTGAGACCAGTCCTGGTATTTGAGCTTTACATATCCTACTCTTCTACCTTGCCTTTTTTTCATATTCATTCTGTTTCTCCCTTTCTTGTATGTTTAACCTCTCTCTTGACTTGGAGCACTCCCAGTGGCTTGAAAACATGCCCCAATCTTTCAGATTAACCTCTCACGTCTATCCAGCTTTGAGCCAAACGCTCTCCTGCCACTCAAAGCAAACTTCTCAAAAGCATTATCTCTACCGTGGCAGAGATGGCTTGTTGCCCTACAAATGTCATACCCCTCTTCTAATTATAGAGCATGGTGGCGGCCCAGGCTCTATTTCCAGGCTTCCTTGCATCTAGGTATGGCCACGTCATTAGTTCTACCAATGAAAAAGGAGCAAAAGTTGGGTGTAACTTCGAGGCAAAGGTTTTAGGAAGTAGCTTTCCCGGTGCTGCTTCCCCTAATAACCAGTTAGATGCAGACAACTGCAATGATGAGGTCCCACTAGGGGATGACGCTGTCAAAAAAAAAAAAGAAAAAGAAAAAGAAATGAGACTGAATCCTTGAATCCTATCATGAGAGAAAGTTGCCCAATGGCCAGGGACATCCAGAAACACCACTGTTCCAGGTGCTGAAATTTTGGATTTTATTTGTTGCAAGAACTAGTGTTACTCTAACCAGTAAACTCAACTACCACTCATTCCCTTCCTCCAGAACCATCTAGTTTCCAATCTGTTCCTTGGAAACAGATCTCTATAAAACCACCAGTGGTTTCCAAGTTACTGGATTCAAGGCTACTTTTTAGTCTAAATTTTATTTGACCCCCTCAAAATATTCCACAGAGTTGTACAACTCTTCTTTTCTTAAAAGGCTTTCCTTTCCTTCCTTGGTTTCTATGACACAAAACTCTTTCACATTTCTGCATTTGTGTCTGGCTGCTCCTCGCTTCATAGGCTCAGGTTCTACTATCTAGTCTCAGAATTCTAAACACTTGACTTCTGCTTCTAACTGCATTGAATTACTGGAGTTGGATTTGCCCACCTACAATAAACAACTAGACAATTGGAAATATTGCATTTAAAACTGATTTCAAACATCTGAAAGTAGGCAGCATAGGATTCCAATCCCTGAGATTGTAAAACAGAAAAACAAGGTGAGCCTACAATCACCCCAACTTTTGACAGAGGGTACCTTCTGGATTACATTAAAGAGAAGAAAAATAATAGCAGAAAACCGTAGACTCACTGAGTTGATGAGACAAAAATCAAAGTTGAGGAAGCAAAGGTAACTTGAATTTACAGGGCAAACCGTCAAGAGAAGAGCGAGCTACACAGAAAAAGAGATTCCCTTGAGTCTTTGGCTGGATACTAAGGTGAGGCCACAAGCTTAACAATCCCCAGAGCCCAAAAAAGGCTGAGATATGCTCAAGTTCTAATCAACCAGACTGCCAAGACTTTGTTGAACACGCAGGGTACTCAGCAGAGATTCCAAAAAGGTCACACCAAATAAACATAAATAGGCTAACCCTGGAGTTAAGGCTACTCTAAACCTAACCTAACAAAGCTTAAAAATAAGCTTTAGTGGAACTAGCTGATTTATAAGAATTTTTTAAATATAATTTGTTGTCAAATTGGCTTCCATACAACACCCAGTGCTCATCCCAACACCCAGTGCCCATCACCCACTTTCCCCTCTCCCCCATCCTCCATCAACTCTCAGTTTGTTCTCTGTACTTAAGAGTCTCTTATGGTTTGCCTCCCTCCCTCTCTGTTTGTAACTATTTTTTTCCCCTTCCCTTCCCCCATGGTCTTCTGTTCAGTTTCTCAAGATCCACATACGAGTGAAAACATGATATCTGTCCTTCTCTAACTGAAAGTGGACATCCCTGTTGTGTTCCTGATCTCCGGGGGAAAGCTCCCAGTTTTTCCCCATTGAGGATGATACTAGCTGTGGGCTTTTCATAAATGGCTTTTATGATGTTTAAGTATGTTCCTTCTATCCCAATTTTCTCAAGAGTTTTTATTAAGAAAGGATGCTGTATTTTATCACATTATCTTTCTGCATCTATTGACAGGATCATGTGGTTCTTATCCTTTCTTTTATTTATGTGATGTATCACATTGATTGATTTGTGAATATTGAACCAGCCCTGCAGCCCAGGAATGAATCCCACTTGATCATGGTGAATAATTCTTTTTATATGCTGTTGAATTTGATTTGCTAGTATCTTGCTGAGAATTTTTGCATCCATAATCATCAGGGATATTGGCCTGTAGTTCTCTTTTTTTGCTGGGTCTATGTCTGGTTTGGGAATCAAAGTAATGCTGGCTTCATAGAATGAGTCCGGAAGTTTTCCTTCCATTTCTATTTTTTGGAACAGCTTGAGAAGGATAGGTATTAACTGTGCTTTAAATGTCTGGTAGAATTCCCCAGGGAAGCCATCTGGTCCAGGACTCTTATTTGTTGGGAGATTTTTGATAACCGATTCCATTTATTCACTAGTTATGGGTCTGTTCAAATTTTCTATTTCTTCCCGTTTGAGTTTTGGTAGTGTGTGGGTGTTTAGGAATTTGTCCATTTCTTCCAAGTTGTCTAGTTTGTCAGCATATAATTTTTCATAGTATTCCCTGCTAATTGCTTGTATTTCTGAGGGATTGGTTGTAAAAAATCCATTTTCATTTGTGATTTTATCTATTTGGGTCCTCACTCTTCTTTTTGAGAAGCCTGGCTAGAGGTTTATCACTTTATTTTTTGAAAAAACCAACTCTTATTTTCATTGATCTGTTCTGTCTTGTGGGTTTTTTTTTTTTTTTTGGACTATATATTGTTTATTTCTGCCCTGATCTTTATTATTTTTCTTCTGCTGCTGGGTTTTGAGTGTCTTTGCTGTTCTGCCTCTAGTTTCTTTAGGTGTGCTGTTACATTTTGTATTGGGGATTTTTCTTGTTTCTTGAGATAGGCCTGGATTGCAATATAATTTCCTCTTAGGACTGCCTTTGCTGCATCCCAAAGGGTTTGGATTGTTGTGTTTTCATTTTCATTTGTTTCCCTATATTTTTAAATTTCTTCTCTAATTGCCTGGTTGTCCCACTCATTCTTTAGTAAGATGTTCTTTAACATCCATGCTTTTGGAGATTTTTCAGACTTTTTCCTGTGGTTGATTTCAAGTTTCATAGCATTGTGACCTGAAAGTCTGTATGGTATGATCTCAGTTCTTTTGTATTTATTTAGGGCTGTTTTGTGACCCAGTATGTGCTCTATCTTGGAGAATGTTCCATGTGTACTGGAGAAAAAGTATATTCTGCTGCTTTAGGATGTAGAGTTCTAAATATATCTGTTAGGTCCATTTGGTCCAGTGTATCATTCAGAGCCATTGTTACTTTACTGATTTTCTATCTAGATGATCTGTCCATTGTTGTAAGTGGAGTATTCAAGTCCCCTGCAATTACCACATTCTTGCCAATAAGATTGCTTATGTTTGTGGTTAATTATTTTATATATTTGGGTGCTTCGAAATTGGTGCATAGACATTTATAATTGTTAGCTCTTCCTGATGAATAGACCCTGTAATTATTATATAATGCCCTTCTTCATCTCTTGTTACAGCCTTTAATTTGAAGTCTAGTTTGTCTGATATAAGTATGGCTACTCCAGCTTTCTTTTGACTTCCAGTAGCATGATAGTTAGCTCTCCATCCCCTCACTTTCAATCTGAAGGTGTCCTCAGGTCTAAAATTGGTCTCTTGTAGGCAGCAAATAGATGGGTCTTATTTTTTTATCCATTCTGATACCCTTTGTCTTTTGGTTGGAGCATTTAGTCCATTTACATTCAGTGTTATTATTGAAAGATATGAGTTTAGAGTTATTGTGATGTCTGTGGGTTTCATGCTTGTAGTGATGTCTCTGGTACTTTGTGGTCCTTGCAACATTTCACTCACAGAATCCCCCTTAGGATCTTTTGTAGGGCTGGTTAAGTGGTGATGAATTCCTTCAGTTTTTGTTTGTTTGGGAAAACCTTTATCTCTCCTTCTATTCTGAATGACAGACTTGCTGGATAAAGGATTCTCAGCTGCATATTTTTCCTGTTCATCACATTGAAGATTTCCTGCCATTCCTTTCTAGCCTGGCAAGTTTCAGTAGATAGGTATGCTACTACCCCTTATGTGTCTGCCTGTGTATGTTGAGGCCCATTTATCCCTAGCTGCTTTCAGAATTCTCTCTGTATTCTTGTATTTTGCCAGTTTCACTATGATATGTCTTGCAGAAGATCGATTCAAGTTATGTCTGAAGGGAGTTCTCTGTGCCTCTTGGATTTCAAAGTCTGTTTCCTTCCCCAGATTGGGGAAGTTCTCAGCTATGATTTGTTCAAGTACACTTTCAGCCCCTTTCTCTCTCTTCTTCTTCTTCTGAAATTCCTGTGATACGGATATTGTTCCATTTGATTGAATCACTTAGTTCTCTAATTCTTCCCTCGTGATCCTGGATTTTTTTATCTCTCGTTTTCTCAGCTTCCTCTTTTTTCATAATTTTATCTTCTAATTCACCTATTCTCCCCTCTGCTTCTTCAGTCTGTGCTGTGGCCACTGCCATTTTATTTTGAACCTCATTTATAGCATTTTTTAATTCATCATGACTATTTTTTAATTCGTTGATCTCTGCAACAATAGATTCTCTGCTGTCTTCTATGCTTTTCTCAAGCCCAGCGATTAATCTTATGGCTATTATTCTAAATTCTTGTTCAGTTATATTGCTTATATCTGTTTTGATCAATTCTTTAGCTGTCACTTCTTCCTGGAATTTCTTTTGAGGAAAATTCTTCTGTTTCGTCATTTTGGCTAGCTTTCTGTCCCTTATGAGTCTTTAAAGTTTGTTATGTGCTCTGCACCTGTGAGCACTGCTGTATTAAAAGGAGGTCATACACTGTCCAGGGCCTGCCCTTCAGGAGGTGTTTTTTTGGAGAGCGTTACTTGCTCTCTGTTGTTGTGGCTTTAGTTATTTTACTTCCCTCCTCATAGTGATGTTTTGGACCCTCCACCAGGTACACTTTGATTTATTCCTCCAAGTAGCCCTGGAAAGGAAAACAAGCAGACAAACAAACAGGAAACAAAAACACACAAACAAATAAAACTAACAAACAAACGAATGAACAAACAAACCAACAAAAAATCCAAAAGCCAAAAAACCAGAAACACCAGCACAAGTAAAGAACAGGGTGGAGGTAGTGCTGATGGAAGAGCACATACAAAGAGAGATATGACAGGGGCAAGGAAGAAGAAAAAATAAACATTGACCCGGCAGAGGAACTAAATGGCTTAATCCAAAGAGAGAAAAGAAAGTAAAGAAGGAGGTGTAGAACATTTATCAAGAGAATGGATTAAATATGTCTGCTTAAAAAAACCAACAACCAAAGTAACCAGCCTAGAGGAGGGAAGAGATAGGAAGGAGAAAAGGAAGGAAGAATATACCTAAAAAAACAAGAATTGTCCTAGAATTAATCCAGGCAGTGCAACAGTGCTGGCCTGGAGGAGGGGGCTGTCTGGTTCCTCAGCATCTATCCCGCTCCAGTAGATACACAGCTACCCAGTGCGGAGTCACGTGGTCTGATGTAGGCAGGTCCCACCTCCACTGTGGGCCCCCTTGTCCGATTCCTGAGGCCCCGCCTTGGTGGTGGTGGTGGGGAGAATAATGGTGACCTCCCAATCTCTTCTCCACGGACCCGGTGTCCTAAATCACTCCTTTCGAGCTGTCCTCACTGTGCCGTGGGCACAGACAAAGCGGTCTGTTTTGCTCCGCTGACTCCTGTGCCCTGGCGCTTGGCTGAGATTTAAACTCTGGCTCCACGCACCCTGGCACTGGGGAAGCGCCTCTCTCTGCCACCGGATATGTGGTCCCTGGCTGGTTTTGTCCTGTGCCGCAGAACTCTAGGGGAGGGGACTGCTTTCTCCTACTGTGGACTGCACCCCTGACCTAGCTACTGAGCCCAGGGTTGACTCCCCTCCTCCCCAGGTGCGCAAACAGAACAGATGGCCCCAGTCCGGAGAAAGCCCAGCAGTTAGAGATGGGATCCCTTTCAGTCCCAGTCAGAGGTTTTTCTCTTGTCCAGATACAGTCCTACACTTCCCCAGACGCTCTTTCTCTTCCCTTTGTCTCTCCGCAGAAGGGGATCCCTCCCCTCCGTGCCTATGCAGCCCATTTTTTCTCCCCCAGTTTGCCATCACCCACATATGGCCCATTAGGTTGTCCCAGTGTCTCCCTGGTAGACTCAGTCTCTTTTCCTCTTTTCCTTTTGGGGTTCAAAGTCCTTTGGCTTCAACCCTTCTTTGTTTGAGAGACATGGGAAGTATGGATCCCCCTCCTTCTCTGCCATGTTGGCCCCTCCAATCTTGATTTATAAGAAATTGAAAACTGCAAGTCAAAACAAATTTCACAATCTATATATGATAACAACAAAATCCAGAAACTTGACATTCTATCCTAAATATCCAACATCTAGTCAAGAACTATTAAAAATGAGGGGTGTCTGGGTGGCTCAGTCGGTTAGCATCCAACTTCAGCTCAGATCTTGATCTCATGGTTCGTGAGATCGAGCCCCACATCGGGCTCTGTGCTGAGAGCTCGGAGCCTGGAGCCTGCATTGGATTCTGTGTGTCTCTCTCTCTGTCTCCTGCTCAAGCTCTGTCTCTCAAAAATAAATAAACATTGGGCGGCGGGGGGGAAGTGGGGGAAAGAACTATTATATATGAGAAAACTATTTGGGAGAAAAGTCAAACCAAAGAAAGAGGTCTAGAAATAACAGAGATGGCAAAACAAGCTGACAAAAAAAAATTTTTTTTAAGTTTTTATTTATTTATTTTAAGATAGAGAAAGCAAAAGTGGGAGAGGGCAGAGAGAGAGGAGAGAGAGAGAGCCCCAAGCAGGTTCCTCACTGTCAGCTGATGAGGGGCTCAAACCCAGGAACCGTGACATCATGACCTGAGCCCAAACCAAGAGTCAAACACTAACCAACTGAGCTACCCAGGCACCCCTAAGCTGACAAAGATTTTTAAATACCTATATAACTATGCACAAGATTTTAAAGAAATACATAAACTCAAGGAAGACTAAAGGAAATATTTTATAATGGTTTTTTTTTTATTATTTATTTTTGAGACAGAAAAAGACAGAGCATGAGCAGGGGAGGGGCAGAGAGAGAGGGAGACACAGAATCCGAAGCAGGTTCCAGGCTCCGAGCTGTCAGCACGGAGCCTGACACAGGGCTCAAACTCACAAACCACGAGATCATGACCTGAGCCGAAGTCGGATGTTTAACCGACTGAGCCACCCAGACGCCCCTAAAGGAAATATTTTAAAAGAATGAAATATAAGTTGCATAATTGAAAAATATGTTACCCTAAATAAAAACATCACACTGGCATTTAAACAGTAGATTAGATACCACAAAAGAAAAAAAGCAGTGAACTTTACAATAGCAATAGAAACTACCCAAACTGAAGGGTAGAGAAAATAAAAATAAAAGCTGAAAAAAATGAACAGAGCCTCAATGACCTGGTGAATAATATCAAGCAGTTACTAGATAATTAGAGTCCTGCAATAATATGGAGAGCAGAAAAATATTTGAAGAAATAATGATCAATTTTTTCCAAGTTTAATGAAAACTATGAATGCACAAAGCCAAAAGACTTAGTTAATCCAAAGCAGGATAAATACAAAAAAACAATATAAAAGTGCAATATAATCCAATTAATGAAAACCAGTGATAAAGAAATGGGGGTAAATATGAAAGATACGAATAACCAATATGATTTGTGAAAAAAAAGGACATCACTACAAATCCTACAGACAAAGCCATCTCATTAAAAGGATGAGAAAATATTGTGCACAACTTTATGTCAATGATTTGGCAGCCCAGATGAAAAGTTCAAATTCAAACAAATTCTTGAAAATGTTTCAAATGTTTAACTAATAATATATTAATTTAGCAAAGTCACAGGATACAAGGTCAACATACAAAAATCAATTGTACATTTTCTGGTAACAAGGATAATATGAAATTGAAATTTTTAAAACACCATTCACAACAGCATAAAAATACAAAATATTTAGGAATAAATTTAACAACATTTGGGCAAGTCTTAAATGCTAAAAAGTATACGACATGGCTGAAATAAATTAAAGAAGGCCTCTAAATGTAGAAATATATGATGTTCATTCAGTGGAAGAGCCAGTGTTAAGATAGGACTTTTCCCCCCAATTTATCTATGGATGCAAAGCAATCCCAAACAAAATCCAAGCTGGATTTTTTACAACCTGATTTTAAAATGTATTTGTATAATGGAATATTAGCCATAAAAGAATGAAATCTTGCCATTTGCAACAACATGGATGGAACTAGAGAGTATAACGCTAAGTGAAATAAGTCAGTCAGAGAAAGACAAATATCATATAATTTCACTCATATGTGGAATTTAAGAAACAGAACAAGTGAGCAAATAAAGAAAAAAAAAGGACATACAAAAAAACAGACTCTTAAATACAGAGAACAAATTGGTGGTTGCCAGAGGGGAGGTGGCTAGGGGGACTGGGGGAAATAGGTGAAGGGGATTAAGTATACACTTACCATGATAAGCACTGAGTGATGTATATAACACTGCATGTTAATTATACTTGAATAAAAAAAAAAAGAAATGAAAGGCAAAAATAATTAAGGTGGTAAATTTTATGTAATGTGAAATTTACCATAATTTCTTTTAGAAATTTAAAAATTAGAAAATTAAGAGGCACCTGGGTGACTCAGTTAGTTAAGTGTCCGACTTTGGCTCAGGTCCGACTTTGGACCTGGTGGTCCGTGCATCGGGCTCAGGGCTGACAGCTCAGAGCCTGGAGCCCGCTTTGGATTCTGTGTGTCCCTCTCTCTCTGCCCCTCCCCCACTATGCTCTGTCTCTCTCTCTCTCTCTCCTTCAAAAATAAACATTAAAACAATTTTTTAATCAGAAAATTTTAAAATAATAAAAATTTTTAGATGTCAAAAAAAATGTATGAAAATTCAAAGGACCTGGAATAACAAAACAATTTTTTCAAAAACTATAATATTTAGAAGACTTACACTAACTGATTTCAAGACTTATAAAGCCACAGTAATCTAAACAGTGTGATCTATCATATTTCTATATATATGGATCACTGGTACAGAATAAAGAATGCAGAAATAGATCCATCCATATATAGCCAATTAATTTTTTTTTGTTTTGTTTTGTTTTTTGTTTTTTTTTTATTTTATTTTATTTTATTTTTTAATATATGAAATTTACTGTCAAATTGGTTTCCATACAACACCCAGTGCTCATCCCAAAAGGTGCCCTCCTCAATACCCATCACCCACCCTGCCCTCCCTCCCACCCCCCATCAACCCTCAGTTTGTTCTCAGTTTTTAACAGTCTCTAATGCTTTGGCTCTCTCCCACTATAGCCAATTAATTTTTGACACAGATAAAAATATAATTGAGTGGGAAAGGATAGTTTTCTCAACAGTGGTGCTAGAACAACTAAATATCCTTTTTTTTTTTAATGAACCTCAACCCTGACCTCACACCATTCACAAATATTAACTCAACATGTGTCATAAAGCTAAGTGTAAAAGCTGAAACTACAACACTTCTAAGAAAATACCTTAATCGAATTTCATCAAATTTACAAATTTCTGTTCTTAAGTGAACCCTGTTAAAAAGTTTGAAAATGGAAAAGATACAATCCACAGATTGGCAGAAAACTAAAGATATACATGACAGAAGACTCTTGTGCAGAATACATATGGAATTTCTATGACTCAGTAAAAGACAGAGACGTCAATGAAATAAATAATGGACGGAATAGTTGAGCAGACACTTCCCAGAAGACACTTAACAGTATTAGTCATCAGAGCTATACAAAGTAAAACCACTGACCTATGCCATATCACACCAAGTAGAAAGGCTAAAATTCAGAAGATGGACAATATCAAGTATTGGCAAAGACATGTGGCAACTGAAAATCTCATAGGTTGCTGATGGAAGCGGAAAACGATGTAACTACTTTGGCAAACTCTTGGCAGTTCCTTGTAAAGTTTACATTTACCTTAGCACCCAGAAATGTCAGTCATAGATATGTATCCAAGATACATACATGTGTTCACGTGAAGACATACATGAATATTAATAGCAGCTTTCTACATAATAGCAAAGCCTGGAAAAAAAATGCAAATGCCCAACAATCAGTGAGTGGGTTACTTAATCTATGGCATAGCCACCCAGTGGGATACTTGCAATAAAAAGAATGAACCTCTGATACTTGCAATAGTGTGGATGAATCTAAAAAACATTTTGATAAGTGGGAACAAAGCCATACACAAAAGAGCACGCTGCATGATTCCATTTACATGAATTCCAGAATAAGCAAAGCTAGTGCTTAATAACAGAAAAGACATCAGTGGTTACCTGGGGTTAGCATGGGGGAAGGGCATCCGTGATTCCAAATGGTGCACAAGAGAAATCGGCAGGGTGGACAGTGATGGAAATGTTCTATATCTTGATTGCAGTAGTGGTTACATGGGAATATATACCTGTGAAATCTCACCAAAGTGTACATGTAAAATGGGTGCAAATAAATAGATAAATAATAAAATACAAAATGTTATGGTATGTAAATTATAATATACCTTAATAAGGTTGATTTAAAAGCAAACATAAATAATTAAAAACGTTAAGTTGAAACAAAAATTGTAAAGCTTTAAATCTTTCTTAATATTTCCAGAATAAAGACCAAATCCTGAACATGCTCTATGACATGCTGGATGATCTATCCCCTATCTCCTTCCGCAGCCCACCTCACCTCCCACCACCCACACCCCTCTGTACCCTAGGCCGACTGGCTTTCTTTCCCTCCTGGAAAAGTCAAGATCTCTCCAAATGCTAGACCTTGATTTTCTTTTTCAATTTTTTATTTAAATTCTAGTTAGTTAACATACAATGCAATATTGGTTTCAGGAATAGAATTCAGTGATTCATCCTTTACCTACAATACCCAGTGCTCATCATGACAAGTACCCTCCTTCATACCTGTCATTCATCACCCATCTCGCCCAACCCCCACCCACTCCCTCTCAACCCTCAGTTTGTTCTCTATGGTAAAAAGTATCTTGGGCGCCTGGGTGGCTCAGTCGGTTAAGCGTCCGACTTCAGCTCAGGTCACGATCTCATAGTCTGTGCGTTCGAGCCCCGCGTCGGGCTCTGGGCTGATGATGGCCCAGAGCCTGGAGCCTGTTTCAGATTCTGTGTCTCCCTCTCTCTCTGACCCTCCCCCGTTCATGCTCTGCCTCTCTCTGTCTCAAAAATAAATAAACGTTAAAAAAATATTAAAAAAAAAAAGTATCTTATGGTTTGTTTCACTCTCTCTTTTTTCTCCCCTCCCATATATTCATATGTTTTGTTTCTTAGACCCTGATTTTTTTAAACTAGATTAATCATAATCTTAGATTCATGGTACACTTTCATCATAGGATATGTGTGGCCTGCTTTAATTTAATTGTCTACTTAAATTTTGTTTTTACAACAGCTTTCTTCTCACTACACTGTTTCTTTCTAGGTAATCTTATCAACTTCCACAACTTTAATCCCCACCCACATATCCATGACTCCCTTGTACATCCTCAGCTAACTCAGATCCCATGGAAGTTATGGAGCCCAATATCCAGCTGCCCACTGGCATATCTCAAAAGCATCCAAATCCAACATAGTCAAAACTAAACTCACTTTCTTCTCAGTAAATAGCCCACCATCCACCTCCTTCACAAATAAAATGGAGGCATCATCATTGACTCTCATGCCCCATATTCTATCGAAAATTATCAGTTTTTACTTACTGTTATTTAAATTCACCTGCTTCTCTCATTATCTCATCTTAATCCATGCTACCATCACCTCTTACCTACAGTCGATACAGCCTCCCAACCAGCCTTCCCCATATTCTCTCTGACCACCACTAATAAAATACCCACGATGCAGCCAGAATGAGACCTTTGAAATATAAAGACCGTGTCATCATACCACCCCGTTAAATCCAAGTCATTAACAGGCCCTATGAGATCCTACATAGCTCTCTCCCCTACCTCTCACCTGAGCCCCATCCCTTACCTCACACACTCCTCTCTCAGGCATGTGGCTTTTTCTCATCCCCTCCCCCAAGTACATGACTTTTTTTTTTTTCTAATCTCAGAGAAGCAGAATTGTATCAATCATAATCTTCACTTAATGACTCACTGTCATCATTGCTCAGATATAGGATGGCTTATTTACTTATTTATTTCTTTAGGTTGATAAGTAATTTTTTGCAATGTCATGAGCACTCATAATCCCACTGACCAAAACAAAAGCAAACAATCTACAGCAAACCATCTGGTGACCTCACATCTCATCATCCTGGTTACCAACCATCATCCTGAGTCTTGTGTTTACCATTCCCTTGTCTTACTGTTTCTAGAGAGTGTGTGTGTGTGTGTGTGTGTGTGTGTGTGTGTGTGTGTGTAAAATACAGCACATATTTCTAGAAGTAATTCTAGCTGTTTTGACTTTATAATAATAGTTCATACTGTATTATTTGGAGACTTGTTTTCTATTTAATATTACATTACTAGAGTTTATCCATATTGTTGCATGTTATGGTTGTCCATCCGTTTAATGTTCAATATGCCATTGTGTGGACATACTGTAGTTTACTTATGCACTCTTCTGTTGATCACCAATCACATTGTTTCCTGGTTTGCTTGGTTTTTGATTAAATAGTACTGCCATGAACATTCTTACACACGCCCCTTGGTACATATCTTGGTGTGCATTGATGGATCTATGGGTTGGTTTTATGTTTGGCTTTAGGAAGCACTTGGAAGCTGACTGCCAAAGTGGTTGCCCTGGTTCACACCCCCACCAGACATGTGTAAAAGACCCCATGGTTCCATATTCTCTGCAACACTTGGTATGGTCAGCTGTTTATTTTTTTTATTGAGGTATACTTGACTTATAGCATTAGAGTAGTTTCGAGTGTACAACATAATGATTCAATATTTGTATATATGGTGAAATGACCACCACAGTAAGTGTAGTTGACATTTGTCCCCACACACAGTTACAGAATTTTCTTTCTTGTGATGAGATCTTTTAGGGTCTACTCTCTTAGCAACTTTCAAGTATGCAATACAGTATTATTAACTGTAGTCACCTGTACATCCTATCCCCTGGACTTACTGATTTTATAACTGGAAGTCTGTAACCTGTGACTCCTTTTCACTCCCAAGCAACCACCAATCTGTTCTCTGTAGCTATGAGCTTGGTTTTTTGGGTCATTTTTTTTTTTTTTAATTCTACATGTAAGTTGTCAGCCTTTTAATCATTGCCAGTCAATGCTGTAAAATGACATCTGAAGTTCCCTGATCACTAATTAGACTGAACATCTCTATATGTGTTTATCAGCCACGTATGTTTCCTTCCATTATTTTTGTGTGTCTTTTGCCTATTTTCAGGAGATTGCTTTGTGCTCTTCTAGTCGATCTGTAACAGTCCTTTACATATTCTTCATTGTAACCCTTTGCTGTTTCTGTCTATTATAGATATGTTCTCGGGCCCCAGGCTGCCCTGCCCAACTGAGATGCTCCTCCTCTTCCAATTCAACAGGTGAACTCCTAGTCAACCTTCAGATCTCAAGTATCGCTTCCTCAGGGAAGCCTTCTCTGATTTCCCTAATTTGATCAAATGCTACTATTTGATGCTCTCATAGGATGAGGTAACACTCTTTGGCATTTCTACAGCTCTCATCTTTACATGACTTCTGTGATTCTTTCATAAATGCTCCACGAGGGTGAAGGCGCAACTTTTCGTTTGCTTATATTTATTTACTGTGACTGACACAAAATGGCCCTCAAATACCTTTAGATGAATGAGTGTTACATTTGTATGTGTGTTATCTCACATCTGCCCAACATGCGGTCCCAGTCATGCTGCGCAGACCTCCAATCTCTCCCTGTCCACTTAGTTTTCACTGTCTTTACCCACACCTCTTCTTGCTTTGTGCTTCCACTAAGCCTTACCGGGCACAAGGAAGGAATGTCTGTTTGAAGAGCTTATCATTCCACGGGAGGAAAAAGCCAGATGAAATGGGACCAGACCTGAAAGACACTGAAGATAACCCAGAGGGGCGGGACGACCACCCTCCCACCCCCTCACGACTATATAGGGAAACCAGGAGCGCAGAGGCCGTGCTCATTCATTCTGTATCTTATTAGCTCATGACGAGAAGGCCATCACACAAAAGGTGTTTGGTTTTATGCGCCAAATGCCTTTGGTTTTATGGAGCCAGAAACCATTCTGGAGAACGATGGTGAACGGGAAGTGGGCTCCGGGAAGGGGGAGGGGCAGGTGCCCCACACACCTGTTGCACAGCTTCGCGAGACCGAACCGCGCTTGGAGAGGCCAGACCGATCCAGCAGACACGGATCCGGCAGCCCTGCACTCCAGTCCCTCAGCCGCCCGGTCCTTCAAACAGGCCTGGCAGAGACCCCACGAGGCCGTCTTCTGACCGCCATCCGCCTTTGCTGCAAACACAGGTTCTTCCAAACTGGCCTCTCCGCAGACGGTACTCCTTAGGCTCTTTTTCATTTCTGTCAGGAAATAAAATGGCCGAGGAGATACCCTTAGACTCCTTTGCCGCCAGCCTACCCCTCTGAAGGACAAGCACCGGCCTGGGAGCTGCCGCCCAGCCGGCAGAGGCTCACTCTCCAGCCCAAGACGGGGAGAGCGAGGCTCAGCGCAGCATTGCTGTTTTCCCTTCACTGGGTCGGTAAACATTCTGGCCATTTTGAAGTATTATTTCCCCCTTTAGGACAATGTACTTGGGTTTGGGTTCTTTTCGCTTTGTTTATGCAGTAATGTTTCCAGCAAGAGGGATGCACCTGTTCCGCAGGCCCATTAGACTCCGAATTGCTTCTCCCCGAGCAGAGGCATGGAGGAAAGCCGGCCTTGGCACTCACAGCACACTGCGGAGGAAGACAGGGCGCCCGTGTCGCAAAGACCAAGCTGTAACCTTGAGCCACAAGCCAAGTGGCTGGGAGCTGGGAGAGGGAGGCGGGTGGTGCCCGGAAGAAGCTGAGGCTTAGCGAGCGAGGGAGAGGGACATGCCCAAGGTCACCCTGCCAATTAGTCGGGAAGTTGGAGTCACGGCCACAGAAAGCCGGTCTGTCTGACTCCAAGCCCACACTCTCTCCCGCGCTGTTATGTCTCCAAGCCCACACTCTCCCCCGCGCTGTTATGTCTTGAAGCTGCCTGAGGAAAGGGAGAGGTGGGGAGACAGGAGGGCAGCCTTTCCAGCAGCCACAGGCCTGTGCCCCCACAGCTAAGGGCTGTCTTTGTATCTTATCTACAAGCGAAGGAGGCCCCCACAGGGCTGCTTACCGAGCACTTGGGAGGGGTGAGAGAGGGAGGGAAGTGAACGGGGTGGTCCCTCTAACTCATTCTGGAAGCTTCCTCCAGCTCTGAGGCCCATCAGTTGCTCCAGTTCCTCCTCCCACGTCTCCCTCCTGCAGAAAAGACCAAGGGCATCCTGACTGGGGGTGGGAAGGATGGAATCACATGCCCCCCACTCGGGCCTCCGGCATCCAAGGCGCCCCATGTTGGAGGTGGTGGTGGGGAGACTGCTCCATAGGCTTGCAGGGTCTTTTGTTTGGAGTGTCAGAGCCACAGCCTGACACAGAAGCTGCTCCTGGGCCCCGGTGACTTACTTTGTCATCTGCCGCCTCTTGTGCAGGTGTGCGTATTTTAGCTGGAGGAGCCCAGGCATGGAAATCGCTCTCCCTGTGCCCATATATTATCAGTATTTTTTAACATGTCGCTTTCCAAGCAGGTAATGCATTTGCAGAGACAGTGATCTTTCATCGGGAGATTACGATGATTTGTGTTCTCTGTCTAAATTCCAGCATAAATTTCAGAGCCAGCGAGGCATTGGCTTGTGGCAAGAGCTGCGTTCTGAGATGTGGCAGGCTATCTGCGCACACCTCAGGCTCGCAGCCATTCGTCCTGATTAGGGAAAGGCTTTGAAATTCTTCCTTGTGCCTCACCTTCTTTATTTTTTCCAAATTGCTCTTCCAGCAGGTCACCTTGGCAGCTGGTGGCAAGCCTCAAGTTACGTTGGCCGGGCTGGTCCCAAGCAGAGCATTTACGCAACTCAACCTCTAGAACTCCTGGTTCTGCTGAAATTAGCAGGGTGGCTTGGGTCAAGTCACATAAGCCTCCGGGCTTCGGTTTCCTCATCAATAAGTTGGAATTTGTAATCCCAAATTCACAGGGTTAATGGGACAATTAAATACAAGAGCACAAAGGAGAAGTCCTCCCGAGGAGGAGGGACTCAGAGGACTCAGAAGACGGTCCCCTCGATCAGCTCCAGTTCTCTGAGTGGGTGATCTGAAATTTCCCGAGGTGTCTCTAATAAGGTGGCTATTAAATCATCTTTGTGTCTATTGCTTTGCTCCAGCTGCCATAACAACATACCACAGACTGGGGGCTTAACCAACAGAAATTTATTCCCTTGCAGCTCTGGAGGCCGGAAGTCTAAGATCAACATGTTGGTAGGCTTGATCCCTTCTGACGTATCTCTCCTGGGCTTGTAGAAGGCCACCTTCTCCCTCTGTGTATGTGTCCCAATCTCTCTCTTACAAGGACACCTATCATGCTGTTGGGGCCCACCCCAGTGACCTCATTTTAATGACCTCATTAAAGACCCTATCTCCGAATACAGTCACATGCTGAGGTGCCAAGGGTTAGGATTTCCACATATGAATTTGGGAGCAATACAGTTGAGCCCGAGCCACGTTGTTCAAAGCACAAATACACGATGCACAACTCTGAGGATGTCTCAAAGTCAGACCAAGAGTATGGGGATCCCCCCGCCGCCCCGCAAAAGTTACAATGCCTTCCTTCTGTATCATGATGATGCTTTGTTTGCAAAGTCCCGTCTCGGTGTCTCCATGCAGCCCCTCAACTGACAAATGGAAAAAGCGAAAGGGGAGAAATGAGCCGGGGACTTAGGGTCCCACAGGTGGTGGGTCTGGAACTGAGATGTGTGTCTCCTACCTCTCTCTGCATGTGACTGCACCTCGCCCCGGAGAGGTTTTCACCTCCAAACACACACCAAAGAGGGCAGATGGCCCCCAGAGCAGATGTGTAAGTGCCTCGGGGCAAGCCTGCCGTGTGGCTGGCCTGCTTGCCTGTCCCTGTCCCTCCGTTAGCACCACACCCCTTACAGTCCGAGCAGTGACTGCTCCCCACCAGCTCAGCCATGGAGGGTGATTGTGTGGGCCCGGAAGCTCGCCCTGATGCTAAGCCGAAACAAACCACTTCCCTGGATCTTGGGGCTGGCGGGGGGAGTGTTTTGTTTTATTCTGTTTTGTTCGTAAAACACCCTTTGTACCCAGCCGTGGCCAAGACGGCCATGGCCAAGAGGGACGCAAGGACGATTGTGCTACCTGGGCAAACACAGGGTGAGGACAACTCGGCTGTAATGTCAGCGGGCATAAGAAGTGGGGCTGTGGAAATCCCTGACAAAGCTGTAGGGAAGAAATGTACAGGCGAGGCACCGAAGCAGCTCCAGCTACCATACCGCTGTACCCAGAAATGGTTCTGGACTTAGGCCACCTGATTCCCAGGACTACAGTTGGCTTTGTCTCAAGTCCAGTCATATAGGTACACATCTCCAAGGTGGCAATATCTACTCTTCTCCAGAGTCCCAAATTCCCCAAAGCTTTTCACTCACCAGCAAGTAGATGTGCTGGGGAGGACAAGCATTTACTTTTGATGGACTTCCTGTGGGTCAGGTGGCCAGCAGCAGAAAGAAGCGGGAGAGGACTCAGGTTCAAGACCAGTTCCGCCAACTGGCTGGCCCTGAAACTGGCCAGACCTCTTACCATCAGGGCCAGCTTCACCAGAGAGGCCAAGAAGCCCCCTGATGTAGTTTTGAAGAGCATGACCTTTAGGGTTAGCTAGACCTTGGTTCAAAGGACTTACCAGACATGTGACCTTGACCCCATTGCTTACCTTCCCTAAGTGGATCTCCCCACTGGTTTTAAGGAAAAAAAAAAGAACTAAAAATGCCCACCTGTCAGGAATGCTACAGCCAGAAAGAAGGTAGCATTTGTGCAAAAGTGCCTATTGTACCATCAGGGAATCTGTCCTCTTCCCTCCCGGGCGGAGCTTTATTGAGCAGGACGGAAGGTTGGTAACGACTGGAAAGCCGAATGATGGGACTCGTGTGCCCTGGAGCCACCACAGCCACCATCCGGCTCACTGTCCATATGACAAAGCCCTGATCTCCCCACTTTCTCTCCTTCCTCTCTCCTCTGGGGCCTGGCAGTGTCCAAAGACAACTATTCAAAGTCCTGTAACCCCCAAGCGGCCAGATCACGCGAATCAAAGCAGCAGGCTCTCTGGCCACAGAGAGGCGGGATCACTCTCTTTCCAGGCCAATAACAACAGCACCCCTTGCACAGCTGCATGGACCCCCCATCCCAGCCCTCCTCAGCCTTCAATTCATGGAAGCGGGCCCAGGTTCTCCAAGAGCGATTTTGTCCTCTGAATGCTCTCTCGGGGCACATCCTCAGGGCTGGAGGAGGGCTGGTGTTGGGGGAGAGACTGGAGACAGGGAGCAGAGGAAGGTCACTTGAATGGAGATACCACTTGCACTTGTAATCTGCTCCATGGCAGCAGCAGACATGAGTTTTCAGATGGCAGGGAGCCAGCGCCTGGTTAGAAGCGGGACCTCGGGGCGCCTGGGTGGCTCAGTGGGTTAGGCCTCCGACTTCAGCTCAGGTCACGATCTCAAAGTTCATGGGTTCAAGCCCCGCGTCGGGCTCTGTGCTGACAGCCCAGAGCCTGGAGCCTGCTTCAGATTCTGTGTCTCCCTCTCTCTCTCTGCACCCCAGACCCACTCACTCTCTCTCCCTCTCTCTCTCTCTCAAAAATAAATAAACATTTAAAAAAATTAAAAATTAAAAAATAAGCAGGACGTCGGAAGGGTTTGTTGACTGAATAAGCAGATGCCCAGCCTCGAAACCACATCCAGACTTTGCCCCAGTCAGAACGACCTCTCTTCCCTGTTTCACTATAGTTCTTTGTAGCTCTATCACCAAAATCAGCGGGAGAGTCAGGAGACGCTAAGTACCTTGAGGGCAGAGACTAATTCCTGAGGTTTGAAACTCACAAAGAAATTGCTCAGTGATTGCTAATTTATTTCAAGATAACATGTCCCATCAATAGCCCTGCCACCAAGTCCTCACCAGCTTCCAAGTTCCTGGGACATTCACTTCTGATTAAAGTCATCTCCAGTTTCTATGTTTAACTATTGTTACCTAATGGACAATACTTGATCTTGAGCACACATCACCAAGAAGGTCTCTCTAGGAGTTTAACCTCAGAAATGTTGCCTTGTCGAGGTAGCAGGACCCTCAAGGCTGACTCCCTTTTCCAGCCTACTTGTTGTACGTAGGGAAATATTTTGAGAGCAGTTGATCTCATTTTTACTTTCTTTTCTTTTTTTTTTTTTCTTTGTTTCTGGATCGTTCAAGCCATAGCCAGCAAACCCAGAATGTAAATCGTAAAAAGTGGGGTCAGAGAATCTTGGGCTGGGAAGGGCTTTTAAAATCCATGTGAGGATTTTCCATATTGTTGCCACCTTCACCCTCTGGTCATTGGAAAAGAAAGCACAGACACGTGATCTCTACCTTCTTTTCCATATCGACACTAAGTTTGATAATATTTCTGAGCAGACACTCACCATTGACAAGCACATTGAGTATGCCACAACTTGGCTAAAGGGGAAACAGAAAAGTACCCTCTTACCTAGTGTCACAGGTACGCATAGGATAGTGGGAGAGCACCCACCTCTCCCCAAACCACCTTTTCTCAGGTAAAACCCCAAACGGGGCCCGAGACGGGAATGGCTGCAGGTAACTTCTCAGAAAAGAAAAAAAAAGAAGTGTTGCTTTCTGGCAGCACAGAATGCAACTCCCCACCCACATGTCCACCCCCCTCCTCCATTCCATCCACCACACCCTTCCAGAGGGACTCTTTGATTAGTATCTGCTCCAAGAAGGGGAGGGCAAGTGGAGAAACAAGCCGGGAACACTCAGTAAACAGTATTATTAACCCATAGGCTGGCAATAAATCAGGGCAGGAAGGTGACCTCAGCGGGCTGGAGTAATCCTGCATGTCAGGATGAATTTATGAGGCCAATTTTATTGGCCTGCATGACCCAGGCTCCTTGGAGACGTCTCAGTAACAAATCCAATGCACTTCATTTATGAGCTGTGTACAGTGTCAGCCGTGGGGCCCGGCCAGAGCGCCCTGACCACCCTCTCCAAGGGGACGCCCAGGAGTGTGGCCCTCAGGGAAGCAGTGGCCCCGCTCCATCCTGTCACTCGCTGCGAGCCAGCCAGACCTGCCCTAGGAGTCGTCACCTGCAGACCGCTCGTCCCAGATTCTCCTTCTGCTCCACCCCGAGAGCCAGTTCAGTTCAGCTGGCAGCGAGGTCCTGTCCCTCTTCTTACAGAAGGAGAAGGTTGGACTCCGTGTGGCTCAATGGGGGGCACTAGAGGCATCCGGGGGAGTCCAGATCTTGCTCCTTGCAGGACTTAGCATCTCTGATACCGACGAGTACCTGCCAGTAGCTCCCCCACCGGGTCACTGGATCAACCCAAAGTGCCCCACACCCACACCTCCAAATGCCCTCACTTGACAATTATTGGAAGGTAATATCTAAGGTCCTCCCCAGGCACAGAGATCCCAAGTGGGTCCGCGAAGGATCCAGTTCTCCCTCCACTCGCCACCCTGGGAGCAGAGAGGGAGATACTCTTGCCAGTGGCAGCTAGAGGGACCTCACTACCAGCCAGGGGCCATCCCAGCAAGAAGAGGCAGCAGGAGCCCGGCAAGCCCTTTGAGCAGAGGGCCTGGTGTGTACCTGGCCTTCACCTGCTCTCTGTTGGCTCCAAGACCTGGGCGGAAGACGTTTAAGTCTATTTGACTGTCCCTGTCATCGTAAGGTTTACGGATGGTTAATTTATTCTTTATAGCACAGTCATTGATGGCTGTTAAATCACAAATGAGAGCCAATAAAGGGTGAATTGCAGCTGAAATTACACTGTTTATATGACAGCAGAGTGCCGGCTAAAAGATTCATATGCTGCTGATGAAGTATGTTATAAATTTTAATTACCATAGTTTGTACAAATGACATGTTTGAAATGCTATTGAGTAATGTGACCCTGATAATGAAACTATAAAATAAATCATTAACTTTCCGAATGAGCTTTTTTATTTCAGTGCTGCACAGAGTAAACTTTTCAGTGGATTCCAAATCCGTGTCTTTACACCCCCTCCCTCCGCCCCTGGCCTATCCGGGCTTCTGTCCACAAAGGCTGGGGACAGGGCGGGAGGAGGCTGGTGACCCTGGGGCGTGACTAGAGAAGCAGCCTGGCGGGACTGAGCCCATCTGACATGGCCCTGGAGCTGGGGAGGGGGGCCCGGCCCAGGGTGGAGTTTCTAGATGTGCACCTTGAATAAACCCCATAATGCTTCCCACCTGCAAGAAGCAAGGACACTTTTTTGACCCCGCGGGCCCTCTAGAGACCCCCCCTCCCACTCGTTGGTAGCTGGGCGCTGAGGCCAAATCACCTAGCAGAGCATCCACAACGCCCAGATGGATCAGACTCTGGGTGGGGGTCGGGCTGCATAGCAGGTGAGAGAATCGCAAGGAAACTGGGCAATTGTCCTGGCCCATGGTCCAACTAAGGGTCCAGAAAAAGGTGAGCAGGTATTTGGTGGGTTTTTCCATTGTTGAAGCATCTTTACTCCCGTGCCGTGGGCTGCCCTGTTAATGAATTAGCCCCTCACAACCCCTCCACCACGGAGCACCAGCCACTGCAGAGAAACACATCATACAGAACAGAACGTGAGACTCCAGGAAAAACCTAGAAGAACGAGTCCCACCAGAGGCCATTCAGGTGACCTCTTGCCCTGGAGTCACTGGCCCAAGCTGTCTCCAGCAGACAGGGCCTTTTTAGTCCTTCAGGACAGGAAACACATTGGTAAGTTTGGCAAAACCCTGGCTTTGTAGGATGTTAGCACATCAAGCAACCTCAGCCAATCTTTAGTCTAAAACTCAGTGTGGGTTGGAGAGGGAGGGTGGCAGGGAGACAAAACACAGGGAAGAGGTTTCACTCCTGGCCATATATAAATTCCAGGAGAAAATATGATTTCAAAAAACCCCTGGATGTTTCTCCACACCCTTCTAGGGCATATCCAGCCCCTTTGGTCATGCGGAAATGGACTCCCAGTGGGGCCATGGCAGAGGAAAGAGGACAATGAAGGTGGTTTCATTCAATGTGGCCAGATTACCCCAAAGCCCGCTTGAGGTGGGTGGCATCATCTCACTGATGGTATAACTGCAGCCAACAGCCTCTCTGTTCCTCTTCCGGAGAAAGGTCACCAAGATGCACCTCTGTCCTCCGCAGACACGCTGCCTGGCAGGGAAGCCGTGCTGGCATGAAGGGTTGCTCTCTCCTTCCTCCCATTTCCCAGAACAAATCTGCGCTCTGGAGTGTGCCAGAGGAAAAGAAGGTCAAACTCAAAAGGGCACGCTATGGGACAGCTTCTCGAAGATTCCTCCCGGGGATGGGGGGGGGGGGGCGGTCTGCAGAGGAGAACTGGGCAGGACAGTGTGGCTTATGAAGAGACACAGCCTTCTAGCACTTCAGAGGCCTCACTTCCACCAGCCAGTGACCAGTGACGGAAGAGAAGGGGCATTGACTGTACCTCTTATTCTGCAGATGAGCAAATGGAAACAAATCTGGAAAGGAATTTGTCTTAGGTCACGCAGCATGTGGGTAGCGGAGCAAGCAGGAAATCCAAATACATTTATGAGACAATCTGGGAAATTTGAACGCTGACTCAATGTTTGGTGATATTAAGAAATTATCATTAATGTGTAGGGTTGAATAGCAGTATTATTCTTTTAGAGGATCCTTAACTGTCACAGATGCATACTGAAGCATTAACAGATGCAGTGGTATGGTGTGTAATTTACTCCAAAATAATCTAGGGTGAGAAGGGATGGGAGGAAGGGCTGGTTGGATGAAACAAGATGGGCCATGAGTTGATAACCACTAAAGTTGGTGACAGTTACACGGGAGTTCATTATACTATCCTTCTGTATACCTGTTCAATTTTCCATCATAAGAAAAACTTTTTAAATACCCAAATGCCCTTTGTGCCCCAAAGTCAACTGCAATGTCCATTTGCCTATGCATTCTGAACAATGCTAGGAAGGAAAAAAGATCAGACCGCCTGCCCCTGGGACATGCGTCAGTGATGCGGGAGGATATAAACATTTTACCTTCCTCTTGTTGGAGGAGGTCCCAGTGACAAGGAGCCTGGCATGGGGATGTGTGCAGCCCACTTCATTGGAGAGAGAAGATCCTCGTCTGGAAGCTCCTGACACAGGTCCCTGGCACATACACAACCACAAGCAGAAGGTCTGCCTGAGTGGGACTCAGACCTGTTGTGTCAACCTGAGCGGATCCCCTCATTTCTCAGAATTTTGGCTGCCTCATTCGTAAAACCCGTACGGTAGCCCAATCGGCCTGTGTTCAAATCCCAGCTCCGTCTTGAGTGAGCTCTGTGGCTCAGACAAGTTTCTTAGCCTTTTCTGCCTCCGGGTCCTCTGTAGTAGAAGCAGGCATTGTTGTAAGGATTCATTGAGTTAATAGATGCCAACAACTAAGAACAGTACCAAACATTATGTAGTTTTATTATTATTATTATTACTCTATAATGGTATTCTGTTATAAGATGTCAAGATTACGAAAAGAAGCATAGAACGTTACGTCAGAAAGGGACTTGAGAACCCATTGATTTCAAGCTCCATCTTTCAGAGGATGGGGAAAGGGACGCAATTTTTTCTGGAGCCACATCACAAGTCAGTGACAGAACCGAACATATAGCAGACCCCATCCCACTAAGCAGATGGTAACTTCCTCTTCCTTATTACTACCCACTCCTGAGGAAGCCCACAAGGAATTTCATCCTCAGGCCTGAGTCTCATGTTGGCCCGACACGCCCAGGAGTCCCCATGCCCAGCACCTCACTGGGTTTGTAATGGGGAAGGACCATGGAGATTGGAAAAGAACCCCCCCACACACACACTGCTCCTTGTTCTACACCTGATCCCAGAAGAACAGAGCGTGGGCAATCGAGAGCCCCTGACGTGTCGTTCGCTTTCCTGGGAGTGCTCCCAAAGAGTGGGCGGCGCTTGGAAGGCCTCCCCTCTGACTTATCAGGCACCACGAAAACATTTTCAAGGCGATGGCGCAAGCTGCCCTACTTACCATTAAGAGAAAGGACCACATTATTGCTGTTATAAACCATTGATTAAGGTTTATAATAGCAATAATCCCCTCGAAATTCATTGTTACTGCAGTTAATGACCAGTTTATTAGAGCGTTAACCATCCTTGGCAATGGGCTGAGTCGTTTAATGCGGGTAACGACCAATTTCTCAAGGATTATTGCTTAAATAACAATTCTTTGCGAGATGTATGCGCCACCACAAGTGCGGATCCGGCTGGAAGCTTCTCCTCAGAAATAAGTGTTAATTATTTCCTCAGAGTTGCACCATACCTAACAGTCCCCAAACAATGAGCTTCTCGTGGCAATTCTTCAGTGATACCAAAGAATCCAAAAATTGGACGAGAACCTGAAGATATCACCACACCTTTCCATGAGGGAGCCAGAGCTAGAGCTACCTCTGGGATGTCTTCGGGCCTCCCACATGAAAACGCTACTGGGAAACAGGATCTGGCTCTTAGACTACTCTTTCCTCTTCACTTGGTTTCATTTCCAGAATTTTCTACCTGCCCGAATCCCCCATCCACCCTCTTAACAAGTGGGGAAAAGCAGGGTCAGCTAAGGGGCTGGGGAAGGAGCTGAAGGATGGGAAACCAGGTGTCCTGAAGGTTTAATACACTCTGAGGCAAATATTTGCCCACACCCGACCACCCAGAATGCTAGAAGGCCTAGCAGAATAAGGCTATGAAGTGATAACTGGTCTCAACAGTTTGCACAGTGCTGAAGTACTGGGCCTTAGTGGCCACTGTGTGGCTTTTGCGTTGCTTCAGGCAGGAAAAAAAAGAAAAAGGAAAATCAGGTCAGCTTACATGCCTCCAAGCTCAGCTTGGGCTCTCAGAAGTCACAATGTCCTTAAATCATACTGTCATTAAACAGAGTCAGGAGACATTATTATTATCCGGGCCACCCTCCTTGTCTTACAGGTAAGGTCTAAGGACCTGGAGAAAGTAGGAGGCTGATCTAAGTCTCACAGACACTTAAGGGAAGCTGGAATTAAAGCCCCATCTTCTAAACATTCTGAACCTCAAGACCACCTTTGTAGGGGCACCTGATGGCTCAGTCAGTTATGTGTCCAACTCTTGATTTCAGCTCAGGTCATGATCTCACAGTTACGAGATTGAGCCCTGAGTCGGGCTCCACGTTGAGCGCACGGAACCTGCTGGGTTTTCTCACTCTACCTCTTTCTCTCTGCCACCACCTCCCCCAAAATAAACAAACATTAAAAAAAAAAAAAAAGACCACCTTTTTGGACACATCCAGACAGAGAACTTTGTCTCAAGAAATGGCAAAAGGGTCATGGCCCCATTAGGAAGAGAATGCAGAGACAAGCTTCCTTCAGTCCATAAGCACTTAAACAAGAATCTCAGAAGAAACCAAAGATCTGATTCTCTCACTCTACCCACCCCCACCCCATTCCCCAACTTTCTGTTCATGCTCACTCAATCCAAGCATTTCAACCATTCACTCTGTTCCATCATTTTACATTAGCACTGGGATTTCAAGAACTTTTATTTTTTTGACATGATCTGAAAGCTACTGATATGATTACACCCTAATTGCATTATATTAACTAAAATAAATACTAATAGGGTGTGAACCTAACATAATAAGCTAGCAAATTGCTATCACAGTGCCACTGAAGGCTAGAGAGAAATCTGCGGGTTCACTCAGCAAACACATACCAAGGCCTTGTTTTGCATCGAACACACTGGCAACCTCCTTTTTACTCAACATTGCCAAAAATTAATTTGGCGCAAGAAGAGAAAGTGAGGCGCCATGCTTCCTTGATCTAGGAATCCTTCAAAGTCTACGTTTTGGCTTCATGCGAGAATTATCACTGATTGATAATGGCAAGAGGCTGAATAAACACCTGTCTCTGGAGTTCGATGAAGGAAATTCCAATGAGTCGTCTGTTCTCTTGCCCTGCAGACACACAGACCCACCAGCATGGCGGGGCCAGATGACTCAAAGGGGTCTATCATGGCTCCTTCCCATCAGTCAAGTAGAATGTGCTGAAGGCACAGGCTGGGGCCTTCATCTCTTTCCTGCTCTCTCGGAGACTCTGGCCAACACTCTGACACCACGATGATGACATTAGGCCCCATTTTCCCCCAAGTTATAATGTGCATCAGTCCAAATGTCAACATTTGTTTCTTAAGCCATCAAACTGAATTCACGATTATGTGGATTAGATAAACACTCTGGCTAAACCACAAGAGTTCAGTGTCTTCTATCCATATTCCCAACTGTATTGCTCTCCATATGCTTATAGGATATTATGAAATTTTTATTTGCTGCCACGCAAGATAATAGCATCAATTATAGATCATGTTTGAGCTGCATATAGGTTTGTTGTATCAAGTAAATAAGCTAATATATGTGAGGCGCTTAAAAGCATGTCTGGCACATAGTAAGGGCTCAATAAATGTTAGCAGTTATTTCTGCTGGCTATATAATGCAATGCTTGATACGAAATATGATAAAAACCAGTCACAATTTCCTGTCCATAATCATAAAAGAAAGGCAATAAGTCTAGTAACTGAAATGAAACCAATACAATTGAATGTGTTCAGTAACTTTCTGAATTGTGAACAATTTACCAAGGGAGTAAGCGATATGTATGTATCAATGGTAAGATGTATATACATAATTCATATGAGGGGTAGATAGTTGATCAGTCACTACTGTCCCTGCCTTCGACAGGGGCAGAACATTTTCAAAGTGCCAGGAGCTGTGCTAAGACGCGGGGAATGGTCACATCCCCCCCACCTCCCCCCCCCCACCCCAAAGCAGCTGGCCAGTCAGGGAAGGCAGACACATAAAGAGCCAAATGAGATACGACGTGGTAAGAGAGTGCCCTCTGCACGGTATATGCAGGATACGGGACAAGAGAAGGGAGGAGAGGGAGGCCGCGCAGCCCAAGCACGATAGAGGAGTGACTATTTCTGCCTAGCAAGAGGAGAACTTTTCCCAAGGAGGTGACATTTGCACTGCCCCCAGAGCAATACCAATATGTGCGTTAAACACCTGTGTCAGGAACCAACAAAGCAGAAACACGGAAGGAGAGAGAGCGGGAGCAGGAGAGGGAGCAAGGGAGGAAAGAGAGCAATTCAGTTTGGATGAACTTATCCAAAATTTAATCAGAAAACCGGGAGTCGAGGTCATTTCAGCATGTATACGTTTAATGGCATATCAAGAATTTTTTGACCTTTATTAACCTCTAAAGGGGTGGGAGTTAATATTTAGGGCCTGGAAAGGAAGTAATGCAGGACTCCCTGCATCTTCAAGGGTTCAAACAGCATTTTCAGAGGTAGAAAAGGAAGGAAGGGGAGTCAACCAAAAGGAATCCACAGAAATGCATAGAACGTTAGGGTCTGAAAAAGCATGAAGACACGACTTGGGCCAGTCTCCTGCTTTGAGGCATGACTCAAACTATCCAAAAGGATTGTTAACCCTTCACTTAATTCCCAGAAGGCTCTTTCTGATATTTATGGAAAGAGGCGCACCCCACACAGAACCATCTTATAGCTGACAGGCATTTGAAAAGAAAAAAAGGGGGGGGGGTAGGGGGGCAGATTACTCCAAGAACTAAGCTTAGGTGACCATTTAGCTTATCACCAGTAGAAAACAGCGGTTTTTTACTGTAGCTCCTTCCCTTTGTTGGCTTCTGAAATTTCTTGAGGATACTATCAAGCCTCACTGCCTCCTAGTGTCCCCAGCAGAGAGCTATCACCTCAACAGAGTGATTTCCCTTCCCCTTACAGAGATTTCTTTCCGTGGAGGGGTTTTTTGGGGGGGAGGGGGAAGGGAGGGAGGGTAAGACGCTCGTCTCAAATAAAAATATTTATTGCAACAGAGCATGACCTTTGTAGTTTTGCTTCACTTTAAAAATGTCGGATTTCCAGATTTTTATTGTCATTATTTTTCCTTTTGTTTTTTTGGCTTTGCTGTGTCCCTAAGCCTTCCTGGCTCATGGTCTGAGTCCACAGCCAACAACGACACGGGTCCACCCTTCCTTCCCGAGCCAGGCGGTTGGAATCCCAGGCTGAGGCCAGTTGAAGGCTCTCTGCCTTGGGGTGCTTTCCGTATGATGAGCATGACCCCAGAAGCAGCCATTCAGATGTTCTCAGGTGCTCACCGTTTCTCTGAGCCCTCCCAGGGCTCCTCTGGTTAAAGCAGGTGGGGGTGAGAGGTCAGAACTCGATTCCCATCCAGCAGGTTTGACAGGTACATAGCATGTAGCAAGACTAAAAGCCCCAATTCCTTCCACTCCTTAATTAAAAACATTTTTCATTCCAAACCTATAAAAGGCAGATGTGCCGTCTTCCTCCGACCACAGATCGCTGCTCTGTATTGAGTGCTACAGCTCAAATCCTTCCTTCTCAGGGCTTAGAAATACAAGGCCATCAAAGCACAGCATAATCTTGCTTCGTCCCCCACCTTCTCACCCCCTCGTTTCCTCTTTGGCTGAGAAATATTCCTTTCCATCTTTGCAGCGGCCACGTGTTTGAAGCTTCTGGTGACACCTCCATGCTGTAGGGGAATGGGAAGGTAGCCTATCTTCCAAGATGGACAGGAGGCAGCTTTACATTTTATTATTCTAGAACAGATTTTCACCTGGATTTAAGGGGGGAAAAAGTTCAGGGGCGCCTCAGTCGGTTAAGCGTTCGACTTCAGCTAAAGGTCATGATCTCGCAGTTCACGAGTTTGAGTCCGCCTAGGGCCCTGTGCTGATAGCTCAGAGCCTGGAGCCTGCTTCGGATCCTGCGTCTCCCTCTCTCTCTGCCTCTCCCCCACTTGCACTCTGTCTCTGTCTCTCAAAACTAAATAAACATTAAAAAAATGTTCAGGCGACAATCCTGGCTAAATCAGGTGCACTGAGGCCGTTGAATTCATTCACGTCTTCCTGAGCTCAGGCATCTTGAAGCCAACTCTTGGGAAGAAGAATGAGTGAACTCCTTACCGCGATGAGGTCAGGAAACCAAGTAGGCGGTCAGAAAAAATGGAAATAAATACTCATTTCTGGTGGTTTCCTGCCTTCGGGAACTAACTCCTTTACTCCCGAATCACCTGGAGTTAAGACACTGGGTTTGATTCCCTGGTGCAGAAAGTTG
Source organism: Panthera onca (assembly GCF_046562875.1). Classification (NCBI taxonomy): domain Eukaryota; kingdom Metazoa; phylum Chordata; class Mammalia; order Carnivora; family Felidae; genus Panthera; species Panthera onca. The sequence goes on from NC_138342.1 coordinate 159,779,364, forward strand.
CAAATCCGATTCAGGCTGTGTCACTGACGTTTACTGGTAAATTGGCCATCAATAGCTCTGCTTGAGTGAAGGTAGGGACAGGATCCTTCTATCCATTTATTTGTGTTTATCTGTCTTCTTAGAGGGTCCTTAAGCTTTTTTTTTTTTTTTTTTTTTTTTTTTTTTTTTTTGCCTGCAGTACTCTGTACTTTCTTACCAGTGACCATCTATACTACTCAAAGATACCAAGCCTTCATTCCTATTTCCTCACTGGGCCCAGCAAAGGCCCTGAATTCAAAGGCAACCCCAGGACGGTCGTTGACAGGATGATGTGAGATCTCCCGCTTGCTGAACCCCCTGCCAGAGCTTGGATGCTCTCTTACTTTGCCGACGTTCTCTTTCTGGGTTCCAACCAAGCGGCCTTATTAAATGTTAAAAAAAAAAAAAAAAAAAAAAAAAATCTGGCTCTGGTGAGTGATATCAAATACAATCAATAAACCTGAAGGAGAAGGGAGCCCAAGGCATTCACAAGACACTTTTAAGATTTAATTGTTCCACAGAATTTTAAGCAAGTAGTAGAAAGAAACTAAATTGCACGAAACCAAATATTTTGCTCTAGGCCTCTAATTCATCTCACTTGCTGGCTCCCAGGGGCTGGCGCACAGAGGAGCTGGGGGCCTCCCGGCACAGACAAGGGCTGTGCTTCATACCAGCTAAAGAATTTCCTTGTCTCTTTGAAACGAGGTGGTTCATCAAAGCTCTCTTTGCCATGAAAATGCCTGGATTCAAGGACATACCAAGCGGAGAGGCGCCTGGGTGGCTCAGTTGCTTAAGGTTAAGCATTCGACTCTCGATTTCAGCTCAGGTCATAATCTCACAGTTGGTGAGTTCCAGCCCTGCGTCGGGCTCTGCACAGTCCGTGCAGGGCCTGCTTGGGATTCTCTCTCTCTCTCTCTCTCTGCCCCTCCCCAGTTCACGATCTCTCTCTCTCTCTGTCTCAAAATAAATAAACAAACAAAATAAACATTTTTTTAAATAAATAAATTTAAAGGACATCCCAGGCTGAGAAGGGCCAAAAGATACATTTGCAAAACACAGGGCTCACCTTGTTGCTTCCTTCTCCAAAAGGGAAAGCCCTGGGAGAGAGGAAGCTGGTACCCCAGACTGCGTGGTACATGCATGATCAGCAAGCATCCGGAATCAGTATCAAGGGCTCCTGGGAGATGCAGACCAGAGTCCCCGGGGCTGCAGGGTCTGGAAGCCTCAGAATGCTTCACTGTTTCTTAGAGGTTAAGGCAACCAGTTAAGGAGGCATATCTGCTTCCTCTCAGCTTGACCACTTGGAATAGAAGACATCCTTCAGTTCCCTGGGGAACGCCTGCCACTGACACTCCAAAGACACACAGGCCACCCACGGGCCAAGAGCCCCTTCTGTCCTGTCATAGTGCAAGGATTCTTTTGTCGGTCCAGACGCTAGGTCAGAAAACAAAGACACCACGGCGAAAATGGCATGGGGGATGAGTTCTCTACGCATTGCTGCTTTGGGAAGTTTATCGTCTCAGGGGAAGTTTAGACCAGAGGACCCTGAATGGGAGAGGATACCGGAAGCTGGTGACCTGAGAATAGGAGGCGTTGAGTTTGGTAGAAAAAGCAGAGGCTCTAGGGTTGGGCAGAGCCTTACCTCTAACTTTGGGAAAGTTATTTACACTTGCTAAGCCTCAGTTTCTTTATCTGTAAACAGAGACAACAAGGGTTTCTAGCTTTCTACAGGGTAGCGTCATTGCCATGATGACTGAAAGAACATATGTAAAGTAGCTTGGGCTATCCCTGGCACTGAGTAGATGCTCAATAAATAATAGATATTACTTTAATCATTATAATTAATAATTATAGGCTGGAACGCGATAGCATATGGAGGGAGGCCATCTGGGCCTGGGCTCAATGGCCTTGACTGCATTAAAGGAAAGCAAGGGTCCACGGGCCTGCCAAGTGGCGGCTCCGAGACAGATGAGCCTCCAGCCTCCCACGCAACTCTTTCCAATGGGGCCTTTGCTTGTGTCCAAACTTGGTCCTGGCGCCTCTCCAGAGGCTCAATTCAAGAGCACATTATAGCAATGATAGAGCTCCTATTATCCACCAGCACTTAGATAAGGAAGAAAAATGGGCCTGTGGGTCCGATCCTAAACATATTTCAAAAAGTCCCTGCCGTTGGGTGCTCAGAGATCCTGCCACAAAAACAGACACGCTGATTTCTGACCGGCACAACAAACATGTGGCAATTTCATAACACTCACATGGCCGTGGACTGTCGCAAAAGTAACGCAACACAGCGGTGGACCGGCCTAGGGCCCAGAGTCTGCCGAACGGCCAGGCTCTGCCCTCAATTCCCTGCTGGACCCGGGGGTTTGCCGTGGAGTAAGGAGTGCTGGCAGAGCCGGGGGTGGAGAGCTCAGCACGAGGTAGGTGCTCAAAAAAGTGACAGCTCCATCAGTCTTATTATCACCATTATTGTCGCCGTCTGGTGACAACGGGGGATGCGGGCATGCAAGCAAACACACAAATCAACGAAATTTGCTGCTCCTGAGAAAGAAAAAGTAGGAGGACATCAAAGGGGAGCCAGTGACCAGAGTCACCGGGTGTTCCTCCCGATTCATCGCCCAACAAATTTGGTGTCGCAGCAGAGATCGGCGTGGACTTCGGCACGCTCTGCTCTGTGCGGCACATTTCCAACCAATGATGATATGGTTTGGTGTGAAAAGCCAGGAGGGCCTAGAGAGGGTCTGTAGATTCTAGGAACCTGGCCGAGCACCCCTACAGACACACACACACACACACACACACGCTGTTGGGACAGGACTTTTAGAGTTTCCGTGGAGAGATATTCTGCCCCAAGTCCATCCCCCACCCTCACTGTCCTTGCACCAAGGATCCCAGTGATGAAGCTCTCGGTGTCCCCAGAACAAGGGCCGTTAGTTCTGACAGGGTCCCTGGCACTGCCCGGCCCCCCCACAAGCAGGGGGCAGCCGTTCCCGCACTCAGGCCCTCCGTCAGCTGTTGCGGGCCATGCAAAGTTGTGAAAGACTGAGGCCCCCGCTCTGGGGTGGTCCCCAGCTACACTAGAGAGGGAAGTGCACGATACAAGACCAAGTCTATTTTAACACTGACGAGGTCGGACAGTGCTGGTTAAAGCAGACCGGCGGGCCAAGTCCTGGAAAGCCTGCCCGCTCTGCTCAGTGCTTCGTGATAATAACACTAATGGATTCTGGTAGATTTTGAACTGTATTTTCAATTATCCAAAATGCTCGCTTGTACCGGGCCTGCGTTTCTTACACATCTGGGGAGTGTAACTGTGCTTGGCTAGTTTAACATGGACCATTACATGGAGCCTGTTAGAAATGGGCTCCCCACAGGACCACCCATTAGGCTGCCGCCCGCAGCTGCCCTCCACCGGCCCACCGCCTGTTCCGAACGGGCCGCTCCCCCCTGTGCCCACCTCCCCTCCAACCTGTCCCCCAAGTGCCACGGGCAATTTTCCAGATCGCTGAGGAGCTGATGGCTTGTTTGTGTCACACTACTGGGGCTTTCAGCTTCTATTTGCATTTAGTCTTGATTGTCCAAGACAACCAGGAAGGAAAAGGAGACCTGTTTTCCAAGAGCACAGCCTGGTAGAGCCTTCCCAACGCCCAACACCAGGCTGTACCCCCCGGATTTCAAGGTGAAGCAATGACTGACGCCAAGGACAGTCCTGGCGGAGGCGGGCGCGGTGCTGGCAGCGTGGGATTGCCATTTCTTCACTCCTCTGAGGATGAGAGAGTGCGAACCCAAGGCTGTGGTTGTTATCTCAGCTGTAGGGAGGAGAGAGGAGAGCCCGGGCCAGCACCTGGACGCACTGGCCTTGCCATTTCCACGGCAGCCGGCATGGGTCACTGGGGACCTGCCCCTCTTTTCCACCTACATGTTATTCCAGCCATAAATCCAAGTGACAAGCTTGAACTTTCCTCAATTGACATGTTTACAGGGGAAGTCCACATTTGACAGGAAAATTAAGCCTATCAATCACTTAACGAGCTCGTTAATGAATGGTTCTCTGATCTCCTCTGGTAGCTGGGTTTATTGATTATGGAGGGGGCGGCCCAGGCCCACACCCCTTCCCCCCTGTTCTTCCACCCGGCTCCCCACCGATCCCGCCTTCTGCCAGATGTTGCTGCCCTCCGACCTCGTGGGGCACCCCCAGCCCCCTCTTCTCCCCGAAGCCCGGCAGAGGGTTCTGGTTCAGGGTTTATCAGGAGGTCAGACCCCCTCCTGGCTCTGTTCTCTGACAGAACAAAGGGAACAGATGCAGGCTTGGCCTCCAAGCATCCACCCGGCATATGGAAGCTATCTCCTTCGTCCCAATAATTACCCAGGAGCTTGCTTGTTCAATGGCTTTGGTTTTTATTGCACAGAAACCAACCTACTCCCCAACATAAAACACTTTAACGGTGTCTCCCTCCGGGGTTTCTGGGAGAGGTCCTGTCAGGTATAAAATGTGCAGAACCCCTCTGACAGCCCACAGGAGCGAGGCCTTCACAATTAAAAGGGGGGGACAGGGCAGGGAGGAGAAAGGAACGCACGGTGGAAGAGGCTGGCTTGCTGGTGGCAAAAAGAGTCCGGGTCCCATCGCGTCTGGAGGAGGGCGAAGAACTTTCTGGAGCATCTAGCACCGGTGTTGAGAAGACTGGGGGAAAAGCTAGGATTGGCGGGCAACACAACCAGTCTACTCCCATTCCCAACACCCAGGAAGGTGGGGCCTGAAGTTAGAGTCAGGCAGCAAAATCTGTTGAGTGTCTAAGGTAAGAGTAAGTGATGATACAGACCATGAGTCTGGAACGTAGTATATGTTCGATTCACAGGGACAATATAGTTCTGCTCCTGATGATACCTCCAGGATATCATTATCTACAACCCAGCTGCTGGGAACGACCTCAGGCCCGTGAACTGAACACCAGGATCAAGGAGGAAAGGATCCATTGGCTGATACGGATGCATCGGAAACCGAACAAACCGCTAACCTCCTGCCTCAGGGACGCGGCATAACGGAGACCTTCCTGGGTTTCCCCTGTGAGTTTGGCCTGGGTCCGCCCGCAGAGGCAACAGGGCCCCGAGTGTTCTGAGAGGGTGTATTTGCTTCTTCCTGGGACGGCAGGAACAAATGACCACAATCTGCGTGGCTTAAAACAACAGGAACTTATTCCCTCACAGCTCCAGAGGCTCAAAGTCTGAAAGTTGTCCACACATCCCTGCTCCCTCAGAGGGCTCTAGGGAAACATTTTTCCTTGCCTGTTCCAGCTCCAGGGCCCCCTGCAGTGGGCTTTAGCATGCCTGGGCTTGTAACCATATCACTCCAACCCTGCCTTCGTCTTCACGTGACCACCTTCCCCGTGTGCCTGTGCCCTCTCGTCTTCTTGTAAGAGTACCGCTCATGGGGTTTAAGGGCCACCCTGATCCAGGATGACCTCATCTTAACCAATTATACCTCCAAAGACCCTATTTCTAAATAAGGTCATATTCTGAGGCTCCAAGTTTTCAGGGGAATACTGTTCTGCCTAGAATAAAGAAAGAAAGAGGGGTACCTGGGTGGCTCAGTTGGTTAAGCGTTGGACTCTCCATTTCGGCTCAGGTCATGATCTCACAGTTTCACGAGTTCGAGCCCCACGTCGGGCTCTGGCTGACTCTGTGGAGCCTGCTTGGGATTCTCTCTCTCTCTCTCTCTCTCTCTCTCCCTTTCTTTCTCTCTCTCTCTCTCTCTCTCTGCCCCTCCCCAGCTGGCACTCTGTCTCTTTCAAAATAAATAAATAAACTTAAAAATATATATATTAAAAAAGAAAGAAATAAAAGAAAGAATAAAGAGAGTGGTTGAACACTATTCAAACCAAAATAAAGAGGGTGAAACAGCAGAGGAGAGGCAGTGGCTCCGGGCGTCAGGACGAACCGATTCCTGATCTCATGTGGGCTGGAGAAATGGTGAAGCCTGGAGCCTTTCCAGAGGGCAAGAGGAAAGACCGAGGTGTGAGGGATGTGCTGAGAGAGACAGGAGAAGAATTGTATTAAGGTAAATTGCAAATACTAAAAAATATGAAGACGGCAATTTAAGTGTTTAAAATGTGCTCTGGGTAATTCCAAACAAATTTTAGAGCCATTTTCAGACCATAAAATCCTCTGGTCTAAATCACCAGCTCCCAGGCAGGCCCCGGTGCTCAGGCCGCAGAACCTCCCCCAGATGGAGGCTGGCAGGTTTGGGAGTCTCCAGCTAATCCGGCAAATGAGTGATGATTCTTCCCAGTGATTGGAGAGGGGCCCTTCTCGATTTCTCTAGACACCTGCTCTACTTACAGCCTGATTTGCTGGTACTTTCTCTGGGGCTCATTCCCAGAAGGGTGGCTCAGTCACAAGAAACACAAAAACAACAAGCCTCACTGATGATGTGTCCGACCTTGTTAGCCGAGGTCTACTTCGTTGGGTCTGTACTTTCCAATCTCCTTCCAACTGAGACAGCAAAGACCTCAGCACAAACTCTTTCTAAATGTTGTGTGGTTGGCGTGATGGATCCCCTTCAACAGGCCAGCATTAAGCTCCTCGATCACAGCACACTGCAAAACTCACAGACCTCATGCTTTTAAGTGCTGCTCATGCAGCCTCTTTCCGTCGTACCAGAAGGTATGAGGAGGTGGGCAGGGGCAGGCCAGGCGCATTCCAGAGCTTGAGGACAAACGTACCCTCTACCTGACTATAAGCTAGTCCTGGTCAAGAAATTCACTGTTTGACAAGTTCCCATAAAATGCAAAGAATTCTTTGGGGTGAAAAGAAAGAGCACTGCTTTTGTTTCAGACAGATCCAGTGTTTTTACACCTGTCTCTGCCTGCCACTTATCCGCTACGTAAACTTGGGCTTCTATTTCACACCTCTGAGCCTTCGGGTCCTCAGCAGTGAGGTAAAAACTGTAATAAATAGTGTATGTAAGGCACTGGCCATAGTAGGACCTTCGTGAACAGAATTGCCTTCTTCCCCTGTACCTACCTGTGCTGGATAATGTATTTCATGTATGCGGATTGCTTGTAATTTTTGGTGCGATGGGGGGGGGGGGGGGGCCAAGGGAGGGGGGTGGTAGGACAGTTGATGACCGTCCAAAGAATAGCTCACCAATGTCTAGATACTCTCCCGTGGTTAAACAATAGATTTCCCAGAACCGTCATTCGTAAACTGGATGTGTGCGAATTGAACTGTACTCAACAAGCCCTCCAAGGGAGACTTCGGCTGTGTTGTTTCTCAAACAGAAGCAGGTAGCAGTTCCTGTATCTTTGATGTAAATCCTTCTTCTCATGCATCTGACGATGGTCACCACCCGAGGAAAGATCGACGGTGATAAATGAGTTGACTCTGCTCAGAAATTTCCTCCAGGAATCCTCCTGCCCCAGCTCCGAGCTAAAGAGAAGCCTGAAAGGGCAGCTGCCCGAGGAACGTGGCCTCGCCACACTGAGAATGACCCACCCCCGTTCATGCTCACCACCCGTGCTGCTGTCCAGGTCCCACCTACCTTCCCTGGGTGCCCAGGGTGACGTCCTCCCCGATCTCTGGCTTCCAGTTATTCCCATGCCTCTCCACCCTATACCTTACACCACACCCCTGCCTCCAACACACTCTCCCTAAGCTCAGCTCTGATTATGATGCTCTGTTCTCAAAATATAAGATCCAGTTACGCCCCGCACCTGCGGAATACCTCTGAACTCCTTCGGGAACACTGAAGATTCTCCACCATGTGTCCACAGATGGCTGTCCAGCCCTGTCTCCTCTTTCTCCCCCAAACACATCCTCATCACCCTGTCTCTGTCATTTGCCTCTCGCTGTTTTCTCTGCCTGCTACGCCCTTTCCTGCACCGCCGCACATTCAGAGCCTCCTTTTCTGCAGGCGTCCTGTGTGCGGGACAGAGGTGATCTCCCTTCTTCTGGATCGCCTCTGGCTTTTTTGTCCCTCTCTCGAGTCACTCCCAGTGACAGATACATGTGGCTTTCTCTCATCTTTAATCTCCTGAAAGCCAGGGCCCAAGTTAGATTCATTTCTGTCTTCTCCTCACACCCAGCACAGTGCTTTATAGCTAATAGGTGCTCAATAAATATAGGTTGGTTGGGCGGCGGGGCGGGGTGAATGCGGACTGAAATGAAGGCTTGGCCGGCCGGTCCGAGCAGAGAGATCTGGGGACCGCAAGCAGGCTAGGGGGAGATGTACCACGGCAGAACTCCAGGAGGTGAGCAGGAATCTCAGTCCCTTGATACCTAAGAGGCTTCGAAACAAAGAAAGGGACAACAGAGTCACGTGGGAGACGGCAGAATCCCAGGGCGAGCAGCAGAGCTGAAAAGGAGCCCTGCCCAGTGTAAAGAAGGGAGTTGGGTTTGGCCAAGAAATTGGGCAGGAATTCATTTTAGGAGAGAAAGTGAGTTGACGGGCTAATAATCACCCATTTGATTCACCCTGGACCTGTATAGACCAGCTTCTCAGGAGAGAGGAGACAGCCACATCACCTCCCCAGGACGCACGCTCCCTCCGTGCGCCTGCCAGAGGTGAGAAGTCCCCGAGTAGGTGTCTTCTCCTGCCTGACTTTACCTTCCCCTCCTTCCCCAAATCTCTCCTGTTTCTAGGCAACTGAGCTACCCGCTGGTCCTTTTGCAGAAAGTCTGTAACACAAGTGCTGGGCTGGGTGCGCCATGTTCCACCAGCACCTTTACGCTCGAGTACCATTGAAGGCACCCACTGAAGAAGAGGAGACTTCTCCCCTGCTCCGGGAATGCTGGGACTCGGGCCCTGTGCTGGGGAGACCAACTCTTACTTGTTCTTTTCTCTTCTGCTTGAGCCCCTCTTTTTTTCTCCCCACCCTGTTCCCCCTTTCACCAAACAGATGTAACTATTTATTCCTTATGTCCTAGCTTTCCTGTAATTTCATAAAGTGCAAATTTGCTGTCCTGCTCCCAAATGCCGAGTCGGTGGTTTGTCATAACAGTCATCAGTAACTGTCGCTTTCTGCCGCGGGCTTAATTAACCCACTCTCTCATTAGCATGTCCGTGCACTTGTAAGGAATGAAAGCCTGATTATTTTCTACAACAGTCGCAGCCAATTACTGCATCCAAATGGAACCACATTAATCAAATCTTTAGTACGGTGGCAAATTCAGAGATATCAGATTGCAAAAGACTGCAAAACTAATATGTCACTGTCAGCGGGCCTGCGCAGGCATTTAGCGAATTGCATTAAATAGATGGCTTCGCTGAAGCCGCATGAATTTAATATGTGATGGGATCTGGAAGCTATTAGTGTGACATGGCAAAGTAGTGGGAGCTTTGGCAGCTCTGGACTTTATCCATGAACTCAGGAAACTAATATAAAAACTTCTGTGTGCGCGCACTGGCGCTCCAGTGCGCGCATGCGCTTCCTGGAGTGTGTTCAACGACCGAGAAGTCTCCTGGGCCGTGGGGTAGCAGCCGTTGTGTGAGTCGCACACGTTCATACCGAAACGCGTACTAGGGAACAATGAGGGTAGCAGACACAGGCCTGGTGAGGTGCTTTCCCCCGCAGGGGTGCAGACCACAGGCTGCTGAATCCAGGAGGCAGAGCACCGGCTGGAAGCCAGAGCTCCTAGTTCTGGCCCCTGTGCAGCTAGTCACCCAGACTTTCCGGCCACAGAACTAATTGAAGTGTTTGTTCACCAGCACAATTGCACAAAGTGCTGTGGAACCTTGTCATGCCATGATGTCTTCCTGCAGAGATTGGGACATGCCAAGAGATGAAGCATACCTCCCCCCCAATAAAACTGGAAATAGCAGACTAAGGTCAGCCTTTAAAGGCCCTACCCTAAACACACAGCACAACACAGGGACGTGTTTGTTCAGCTATTGAACTTAGAGGAGTTCATCCGGACAGTGACTCTCCTGTAAAAAATAAATTCGCTTATTTAAGCAAATAGCCCTGATCATTGGAAAGGTTACGTCCACCTCAAAAGGTTGAGTCCCTCCTAAGAACCGTGAGCCACAGACTAAACCTGTGTCTGTGAAGTGCCCATGGACTTCCGAGGTGTCGGGGCCCCCATTGCGCAAGTCAGAGGAGAAAGGCAAACTCTATACCAGACTCAGCACGGGCACAACTTTGTCGTGTATTTGTGTATCTTACTAGTGTTTGTAATTACATACGACATGGTGGAAGAGTTGGACTTGGGTTATAATGGAGAGGGTTTGGACAGATCAGTTGTTATTGCTTTCAATGGGAGGGAGATAAGGTGGGGGGATGTGGAATGAGACTTGGTTTTGTGCATATGTGTGTGTGTGTGTATGAGTGTGTGTGTGTGTGTGTGTGTGTAGACAAGGAAGAGATAAACCAAGGAACTGAGTAGCACTCTGGAGAGGAGGATTCAGGAGTAACAAAGAATTACTTCTTATGTCTGTATATTTACAAGTAACACGACTACCTTTAGGCTGTATCTAGATCAGAGAACTGAAATCTTAAAAGGCCTAAAATGTAAGTGGGTCTTAACATCCCCGCCTCCTGAGTTCGCCGGCTCCCAAAGACTTGGGGAAGACCACGATTTCCTGGCAGGGGTTTTGGATGCAATGTTGGCTAAAGATGAATAGTGACCAGGAAGGACACAGCCCACGCTTGTGACAGCCTGCCCAGAGGAAGGCTCTGGATCTCTGAGGACCAAAAAAGAACATTGGCAATGCGATTGCCCCGGCTGCTGAAAAACAGAAAACCCCCAGCCTTATCAACTCCTTTCTAACTCCCCTCCACTGGGAAGCTCGTGCCTCTGGGGCCCAGTGAGGCAGGATTCATGTGAAGGGGGGGAGGAAGAGGAAGGAAGAAGACACAGGGAGCCCAGGGCCGCCTGCCTGCTGCACAGGCAGCCAGGGAGAGAATGACAGCAGAGACAGATGGGCCCCGGCAGCTAGGGCCTGCTCTTACACAAACTGCCTTCATCAGCAACTCGCTGCTACCATCAGTTAATCTTCTTGCGAAGGTACATTTGTACATTTCCTTTCCCAGTAACCTAATCTACCATCTCCTTTATGCAATCACGCTCTGAGGTTTTTCAGGGGGTGGCGCTGGTATGCTCACCAGGAACCAATCTACCCAGCCATGAACTACAACTGAATTTAAATACAGGAGGATTCATTGCATTAGAGTGAGCCAAAGAACATCAGCCAATCCTTCTTCCCCATCCTCCACCTGTTAAAAAAATAAAGCTAGGCAATGCAAGGTACTAAGTAGAGTGAACATGATACATCGATGGATATGTACGTGGACAGAGAGAGCCCACTATCAGAAATAATATGTCATTAATTCAGATGCGATGTTTCTACAATTGCATAATTTTATAAGATAATGTACCAAATTCATGTTAGTAGTAGCAGAAATAGAATCTGAGAGGTTGTGGGGTGAATGAACTATGTCTAGGTACACCCTACCCCGAGCACACACACACACACATACACACACACACACACACTCCTCTTATTAAGTGGATCTGGAAGGAGTCCGATCCTCTTAACTCATGTTTAAAAAAATTTTTTAAAAAAACCTATTTGGTGATAATATTGTCTAATAATGAAAACCCTTTTCTGTGCCCAGCCTAGGAAGACAGATTTTTGAGCGTGACTGAGACAGGCATATTGGCAAAAACATGAACACAGCGCGCATGCATACAAACACAGACCTCAGCCCTCCCCCTCGCCGCCCACCCACCCTCACGTGTCCCATTTGCCCAAACAGAAACAAAAAGAGACAAACATTCTGACATCACTGAGAAGCCGAGGATGTGTTTCCTACAGAGTTAACTGCTGTTCTCTGAATGTTTCCAACCTAGGAATTTTCTAGCCACCTAAAATGATCTCATGTTTCTTTGGGCAGATCAAGAATTTCTGTAGCTCTCTCCTAACAGAGAAAACAAGGGTGGGTAGGGACAAAGGACTGGAAAGGGAAGGGCTGGGTGACCCCAGCTCACCTAGTCCCTTGTGGCCCAACTTCCCCTGCAAAATGGCTCCGTCTGGATCGCACGCGTTCACAACCCCTTTGTCTGCCTACTGCCAATGCTGCTGGAGAGTTAAGGAGTTATGCATAAATGTCCTATGTCTCACAAGGGTCTGATACAGACAATATTATAATCCAAAAGAGTAATCTTCATAGTGGGATTTTAAGCCATGTCAAAGATCTTGAAGGGGAGATGGGGGATGGGGAGGGAGGAAATGGTAGATTGTGTTTTGGGCCCTGATTCTGTGTCCCTTTACTATCAGCAGTCCTTGTCGTGTAACTCTATAGGGCCCTCCCCATTTGGGGGAGGTCCTTTCCCCCAGCCTCTTGTATTTAGGTTCGGCCATGTGATTTGCTTTCCCCAATAAATTTCGAGTAGTTTCCCTTGTGCTCTGAAGTTGGGCATTGCCATGAACGGAACATGTCCAGGCTGGTCCGCTGGTCCCATGAGGAAGAGGAGAGACATGTGGAACTGAGCCAAGTAGGCCCACAAAAGCCCAACTTGGATCCTCGGATCTAGTGAACTCTAGCTGACCTGTAGAGTCATGAGAAAAAAATGACTGTTACTTTAAGCCACTGAATTTTGGGTAATTGTTATGCAATGTTTTTGTGGCATTGACTGATATAAGAGCCTTCTGGTATCTCTCAAAACATACCCCCAAAGTGGAGTCCACTTTCTTACAAATAGGATCAGCCTGAAAGAGCCCACCTCCTGGGCAGAATCCTGCAGCAGGAAGAGACAAAGCCAGCATACAGGCCCCAGGCATCCAGAAAAGGGCATCTGGGGCAAGAAGGGACGTAACAAAAGGCAATCTTTCCATCCCTATTTTCTGCTACAACCATCTGCCCCATGACCTAATGTAGCCACAGGATCTGGGAACTTTACGTGTCCCCACCTGCACCCCCATCGGTGTGCGTGGCTCCTGAATACAGTGCAAAACTGAAGTTGGGGGGGGGCGGGGTAGTCATCCTTTCCGCCCCCCACGTTAGCTGCACCCCTGAGTTTATACCAAGGATTGAGTCTTTCATCACTGGGTCCTGTCACACCAGACCACACCTGCCTGTTCCTGGGCAGGCAAAGACAGGAATGTGGCCCAGAAGAAAGAAAATCTCTAGTGACAAAGTCAAATTCCAACCTGAGATAAATCCCCCAGCCAGCTGTCCCTTGGTTGGTGGGGGGTGTAGGGGGTTGCAGAAAGAAATTCAAGCTGCCATCCTTATTAAAGGCATAGATTGGGTTTCCTATAGAAGTGACAGAATGCCAGGAGAGGCCCTGTGGTACCCCTTGCACCTGTGGCCGGTGAATTCCAGGTCTTCCCTTTGGGGAAGAGTCGCACAGGTAATTTTATGGCCTGATTGCCTGAGCAGCACAGCACCGCCCTCCTTGTCCCAGCAAGCCAGCCCAGTCCTCCAGGATCAGCACGTAGAGGGGTGCGTCTGGGCTCCAGGGATCTTCCCTCTACACTTTGGACCCAGTGCACACACAGCAGTGAGTCAGAAACAAGTCTTTACCAGGAGCACCAGAGACACAAAAGGCTCAACTTCTCCACTCTTTTAATTTAATAAGGTAATAGTGGCAAAGAGCAATGAGCAGGGCTGGGGGTCGATGCTGAGACAGCAACACCACCACTGTGGAAACCGGACTCCAGTTCACACTGAATATTCTAGAGCAAGTGCTAACCGGTCACACTAAGCCACCGGTGAATGGAAGAAGAAAGTAGCACTGGAGAGCACTTCAGAGGGACAGTTCTCCCCCTCACACTCTTAAATTCTAATTTTTACTTGTTCATTGAGCTATCTCAAGACCTGGATCCTTTAGCTATTCAATTTTCATGGCGCCCAAAGAGCCTCTGCTCCTCCCTGATGAACCACTTAATGACTTTCAGAGATGGCTTCTTTCCAGTCTTGATTTAAAAAGGTAGAGGAAAACCTTGAAAATGAGTAGAAGGCCCTTAATGAGAAACCAAAGTGTTTGATACGAAGGGGGGTATTGTAAATCAATCTAAAGATTGTCCAGATAACACTTTTATCTGGAGTCATGAACACACCAGACAGAATGCTTCCCTGAGAACAAAGACTTGGAGGCAAAAATCCAACATTCCCAAACATCATCGAAAATCCGTCTTCGAAACTAATGTTAGTTTAACTACCTAGAATTTAAAAAAAACCAAGAAAGAAAGAAAGAAAGAAAGAAAGAAAGAAAAGGAAGGAAGGAAAAGAAAAGAAGAAAGAAAGAAAGACAGAAAGAGAGAAAGGGAAGGAATGAAAAGAAAGAAAGAAAGAAAAAGAAAGAGAAAAGGAAGGAAGGAAGGAAGGGAAAGAAAGAAAGGGAAGGAAGGAAAAGAAAGAAAGAAAAAGAAAGAGAAAAGGAAGGAAGGAAGGAAAAGAGAGAAAGGGAAGGAAGGAAAAGAAAGAAAGAAAGAAAGAAAGAGAAAGAAAGAGAAAGAAAGAAAGAAAAGAAAGAAAAGGAAGGGAAAGAAAGAAAGGGAAAGAAGGAAAAGAAAGAAAAAGAAGGAGAAAAGGAAGGAAGAAAGATGGAAAAGAAAGAAAGAAAGAAAGAAAGAAAGAGAAGGAATGAAGAGAAAGAAAGAAAGAAAGAAAGAAAGAAAGAAAGAAAGAAAAAAAAAAGGAAGGAAGAGAAAGAAAGAAAGGGAAAGAGAGAAAGAAAGAAAGAAAGAAAGAGAAGGAATGAAGAGAAAGAAAGAAAGAAAGAAAGAAAGAAAGAAAGAAAAGGAAGGAAGAGAAAGAAAGAAAGGGAAAGAAAGAGAGAAAGAAAGAAAAGGAAAGGAAAGAAAGAAAAAGAAAGAAAGAAAGAAAGAGAAAAAAGAAAAGAAAAGAAGAGAAAAGAAAAGAAAGAAAAGAAAAGAAAAGAAAAGAAAGAAAAGAAAAGAAAAGAAAAGAAAAAAGAAAAGAAAAAGAAAGGAAGGAAGGAAGGAAGGAAGGAAGGAAGGAAGGAAGAAAATCTGTTTCCAGTCTACCTTTGTGGAAAATGTCAACTCATCTTCAACAGAGTAGGATTCTTGTCTTTTGGTGTGTTCCAGTTTACAAGTATATGCAGAGGACTCACCTGAATGGAACATTGTTTTTTCCCAAAAAGTAGGTATTTAAACCGTTCATAAGAGATATATCATGTGTTTTGATTTACACATTAGATTTCCTAACAAATACATAATAAAATTTTATAATTTTATTTATCTTGAGAGAGAGAGCACGCAGGAAAAGGGGCAGAGAGAGAGAGAGAGGGAAAGAGGGAATCCCAAGCAGGATCTGCGCTGTCAGCACAGAGCTCAATGCAGGTCTCCAGCTCATGAACCATGGAATCGTGACCTGAGCTGAAACCAAGGGTTGGACGCTTAACCCACTGAGCCACCCAGGCACCCCTATAATAAAATTTTATAAACCAAAATAAGCAAACTATGACCCACGCAAACCCAGCCCCCTGCGAGATGTTTTGTAACCTGTGAGCTACAAATATTTTTTACGCTTTTTCACGGTTGGAAAAATCCAAAGAAGAATAATGTCTTTGTGACATGAGAAAATTATGTGAAATCCACATACCGGTGTCCATAAATAGGGTCGATTGGAACGCAGCCATGCCACTTCACTTAGGTACTGTCTGTGGCTACTTTTGCACAACATACAAAACTTGTGCCAGAGACCAGATGTCCTGTAAAGTCCAAAATACTCGCCACCTGGCTGCTGACGAAAATCTTTTGCTGACTCATCCCCTAAACACACTACAGGAGTTGCCTACTTCACGTAAGTCTATGACTACCCCTTCTCTTAAGTTGAACAGCGCTAATTCTCTTTGGCTCTTCAGTTATTCTAAAATAAGGTGCCCCTGTGTAAGGGCATACCTTGTTTTGTTGTGCTTTGTTTATCACGCTTTGCAGATAATGACTTTTTTACAAATGGAAGGTTTGAGGCAACCCTGGGACAAGCAAGCCTATTGGCAGCATTTCTCCAACGGCATTTACTCACATTGTGTCATTGGCAACTCTGGCGATGTTGCACACTTGCTCATTATTTCCGTATTCGTGGTGGTCTGTGATCAGTGATCATGACTTGCTGAATGTTCAGAGGAAGGCTAGTGTTTTTTAGCAATAACGTAATTTTTTCAATTTTTTAAAAATGTTTTTATTATTTAGTTTTGAAAGAGACGGAGTGTGAGCAGAGCAGGGGGAGAGAGAGAGGGACAGAGATTCTGAAGCAGGCTCCACACTGACAGCAGAGAGCTGGATGCGGGACTTGAACTCGCGAACTGTGAGATCATGACCTGAGCCGAAGTCAGGCGCTTCACCGACTGAGCCACCCAGGTGCCCCTAAATTATTTTTTTGATGTTTATGTATTTATTTTTGAGAGAGAGAAAGCACAAGCTGGGAAGGGGGGAGAGAGAGAGAGAAAGAGACAGAATCCGAGGCAGGCTCCAGGCTCTGAGCTATCAGCACAGAGCCCAATGTGGGGCTCAAACTCACAAACCGTGGAATCATGCATGACCTGAGCTGAAGTTAAGGACACTCTGACTAAGCCACCCAGGCGCCCCAGCAATAAAGTATTTTTTAATTAATTAATTTAATTTAATTTAATTTAATTTAATTTATGTATGTTGCTTTCCTAGGCATAATGCTATTGCACACTTAATAGATTACAGTGTAGTGTGAACATAACTTTTATATGCAGCAGGAAACCAAAAAGTTCATTTGACTTGCTCTATTGCAGTATTCACTTTATTGCAGTGGTCTAGAACCAAACACATAATCTCCCTAAGGCGGGCCTGTATACGACTCACTTCTCATCCACAGTAACTGCATGGACTTTGCCTCCACTCTATTGGGAAAGAAGCTAGAGAGGGAGGGGGACACCAAAACTGCCTAGAATATAGGTGGTCTAGAATGTACTATCTCAGCAATAAACATGGGCCTTGAATTCCAAGCACGGAGTGGAGAGGGGTTTCCTTGGGGCTCACAAGGGAAGCAGTTGTTGGGTGAAATGTGCTATTAGTGCTTACGTCCTTGAGTGGCAGGAAAAGGAAAAACGCCTGCTGAGATTCTTTCCTGAAAGTAGCATGGAAAGGACATAAGCTTTGGGGTCAGGCACATCCAGCCTAAATGCCACCTTCATTGGTAATCATCTATTAAGTCATGATAAGTTATTTAATCTTTCTGAGCCTTAGTCTCCTCATCTGTAAAATGAAGGTCATTCCTTCATAGAGTTCATTGCTGATGACATCGTGAGATGTGTACATGTAGGAAGCACCTTGCTTAGTAAACTTGTCATGGTGGTCTCACTCTCTTGGATGGATGTAGGAAGTTGATTAAGAGAACAAAGATACTGTCCCATTTTTTAGTTGTGTGACCCTGGATAAGTCACCCCCACCTGTATGTGCCACAGTCTTTTTCCTTGGTAAAATGATAAAGCGATAATAGACCTACTCTCTAGGTTTATTTTAGTGTTGGGCTCAGGGAGAATGCTCAGTAAATGTCAGTTGTGATCATGACCTTTCCCTGGGGGGTACCTGGATGATGCTTCAGCAAAGTGCTTTGCTCTAGTTACCAGGAACACACTGGCCATGAGGGGAGACTTTCAGTGCCTCCCCAGGTGTGTCAAAACAATCTCTTTCTTGTCCACAGGGGCACTGCCAAGCTTGGCCTCCAACCCTTAGGGGGTCCTTCAGGAGGTCAGATGGCATTCATAGGACCTTCTGGAGCCAGTGCTCGTGCCGGAGGGAAGAACCCAACAGAACTTCCCATTTTCTCTGCACATTGAACCCTGGGATTTGAGGAACAAGATCTAGACAACTGGACAGCTAGAGATTTACTGGCTCTTTGACTCACCTCCTGCCTACCTGGGACCTTACCCAGCAGCAAATCACAGACCATTTATTGTGACCCATAGGCTATCATGAGCCGTTTGACTCTCACGTACCCCAGTCCCTCTCCTGAGCTTGGCTTATGCTGTGCCCTCTACCAGAAATATCATTCCGTCCACGTATTTGTCCGGAGACAAATACAACTCATCATTCTATCCCCAGCTTAGATGAAGCTTGGGAACCTTCCCCCTTTCCTCCATATGGGGTCTCCCAGTCTCGTGCAGAACTTTGCTCAGGCTTTGGTCATGTTGTGGTTTTTACTGTTCAATGTACCTTGAAGGCAGGGTCAATCTGTCCCTTTTTATCATTCCTAGCACCTGCCATAATGCTAGACACACAATAATAATGCACCCAATGTCTGATGCCTAAATGAATACATGAATGAACAAAACCTACATTAGCAAACAACTGGGAAGAATATGGAGATAATTCCTGAAAATTCAGTGTGGCTCAGCATCTCTTGGGGGCCACCACGGAGACCAGTGTGGTTCTAAGACGTTTCCGTGAAACCCCACTCCTTCTACATGATGCTGGCAGCTGTTCGGGCTTCTCCTCAGGTCCTTGCTCTTGGTGGCCCAAGTCACCTGGTGCTAATGCACTTCCAGCTTAGACCTGGCGTGTTCCCGCATAATCTGTTAATGTAAATGATCTGTCATCCTGACCAGCAAGGTTAAAGCAAGGTACCTCTTAAAAGAAGAATATGAAGAGCCCCGGAGCAGCATGGAGAGTTCAAGTACAACTATTTTATAGGAAAGGTCAAGTTCACCTTGTGTCGGGCACTTGGGCTAACAGTTACCGATTAAAGGAGACAATACCATAAATTTCGCAGGCTTTTTAACTCCTGGTGTGCTCCCCGCTCTCCAGCCCCTTGATTGGAAAGACTTTTCTTTCCTAGGCTTCTGAGAAGCTGAACTCGCCTGTGATGTTTTCTTTTGCCTCAGAGCACACCTTGAGCACAGTGGGGTTTTTTGTTTTGTTTTTTCCCCACCGTTTCCTTAGTTAGGTTCATTTCCAGAAAACAGCCTGGGTCCACTTGATACATTTTTTTTTTTTTTTTCGCATTTCCTATTTCAAAGGTAACTTAAAAAAAAAAAACAAAAAAAAAAGTGACAGGACTGCAGTCTGCAGCTGGACCAGAAGGGGGAGGCTGAAGGAAGTGCATTCCTGCAAGTAGTTTAAAAAAAATAAAAATAAAAAAGTACTTTGTGGGGGGGAGGGGGAGAAGAGAGGGGGGTGGTTGGAAATGCAGAGGGGAAGAGAAGGAGGGGTAGCGAAATCAAAATAATAATAATAAAACAATAATTGCGGCCATCATTTTAGTGTGCTCGATGCTTTACATATGTGGGCACATTTAATCCCTCTCACAACAACCCCAGGAGGTAGGTATTAATATCGCCATTTTTCAGATGAGGAAATCAAAATGCCAGAAAAGAAACCTTTCAAACTTTCAATTTGTACACTAATTTTAAGGCAGTTGGATTGCCGGGCTATAACCAAGTCATTTCATAAGTAAATACCGGCTGTTTGATTTTTTTTCTCTTTTTCTTTTTTTTCAATTTTTAATGTTCACTATTTCAGGCCCCAGGTCAGTAACCGAATATGTGGGAAGTCTTTTAAAATACCAATGAGAGCGTTTGAAATAGCACAGCTGAAAACCACTACTTTTCACACTGGGCTTCATTCAGAGTTCAAGGTTGTACATTTTTCTCCCACACAAATTCAACAGAACCAGAAACCACAAGAATTGAGTGTTTTCCAAGTCTAAATAGGGGAATATGAACTTCAGGAAAAAGCATGAGAAGAAATTTATTTGAAAGCACTTCTCTGAAAAACTTTGCCCCTGAGTTTCCTGGCTTCAAGGCCCCGAATCTGTCTAGATGGTTAACATATACCAACTCACCAGTAGCATTCAATAAATATTCAACAGTATGAATATTGTGGTCAATTTCCTGATGGGTCTAATACTTGTTGGAACTTTCCAGATGAATCACTTGTGTTTTACCCAGAGTCCATACTGTGACCAGCACTATACCTGCCCTCTCCATGAACCCCACCAAGATTGCCCACCGGGTTAAACTTTCTCAGAATGTACTAAACTGTAGTCAATTTTCTGTCCAATGTATGTCTGCTCCAGACTGCGTATGCCCCAAAGTGTGTCCTACGGAGATGTCCACGTAGTAAGGATTTAGTGAGTGTTGCTCAAGCAATAAGTAAATGAACTTCAGCCGACTGTATATCATACATTTAGGTTTTCTTTTAGCATGAGGGCTTGGGGTTTGGGAACAGGAAAAGGGGAAAGAGGGAGAAGAGGGTTTTGTTTTGTTTTGATCTTCTTATCCCCCGTTGTATTTCAATCGAATTTGTCAAGATGCTTGGAGTCTTATTTTCCCAACATGAATCACTGATGATCTAACAAATTAATTACCCATCCATCCTGCCCTACTGAGTGAGGTCATGGGAGAATGGATGGGTTCAGCCGACCTCTTCTGGACGGTAGTGTCACAGGCCCCATTTAAGAACTTGAGTTCAATGCCAAAATTGCCAGTTTAGGTTAGAATCAGACTTAAATGTATCTTATTATACACAGAGGCACACAAATGCAATACGTCATCTTTAATGGTTCAGAACAAAGCCTAAAAAAATAGTGTCCTAGCACAGATGAATTTTATAACCTTTGATATATGGCTTTCATTATTAACAATAATTTCTGTAACTGCATCCAAATTCGGGAAGACACCCGATGAATATTAATTTTATTTTTGATTTATTTTCTGCGCCCGGTGGCTCCCTCTAGGGCAGCCCTGCATTCCCGGCGTCCTTTTTGCCCTGAGATCTTACATCCTCCAGAGTGAAATTCTCATGGTCCTGGGGACAGCCTGGTGCCAGGAATACCGCACTTGGGGTTTTGCTTTTCTGCTGGAAAATGAGGGGTTTTTTCTTCCCCCATCGCATTATTTTACTTCTTTATATTTTACAAAGATTTCCCCCTCATACACCCTTTGTCATTATATTAAAATCTAATTGCAAGACAACTCTCCTCACCTAAGTCATCAACAAAGCCCAATTATTTCTAATGCATGCAGAAGGGGGAAAAAGTGCCAAACAATAAAAAGGCATGCAGTAACCTAAGCCTTTTTCACAGTCAGGCTTCAAGTTCACATGTGAATTTATGCCAGTTTTGACATTAGCCGAAAAAATTAACAGTTCTCAAAAATGAAACTCTCACAAAAGGGGTTTTGTGTTTCAAGCAGAATAAATTATAGTGTGATGTTATTAAAACACTTAGTTGTTAAGTTGCCAAGAAAATCCAGTATATTCACACAGACTCGAGGACCTGTCTCCATGCAAAGTAATTAAATTAGATTTATGGGCTGCATTACATCAGTGTTTGATAGTTCATTTTTCCTTTCTTCATATTTTGCCCTGCTTTATTAGAGCATGTGACAGATGGTAAAAATAGTGTGAAGTTTCTTGGCCCTGTGCTAAATCCCCTTTCGGTAGTATATCTCTCTTCTGTCAGTTCTCCCCAGCGATGATAAATTAACCTCTCTCTTTGTATCCCAAGTGTAGCAGTAAAGCTCTCTTTGACACAGCACTATCACTTTATCTTAATCTGTGCTGTTTCGGGGAGAGAGGGGAGATGATGCAATCGCCACCATGAGTTTAAAGAGAAGATTTATTGTGTCAGAAAAAGGGACGATGATTAATATAATATGCATCATTATATTTTTCATTTTGTCTCATTTGTCGCCTTCTCCTCAGCCGAGGCAGGGAGTTCGCCAGGGTGGGCCGTCCTCTGGACGGCCTTTCCCCTCGGGCTGCTTCGCAGGGCTGAGCCTGGGGACTAGCAGGTAGAGGGTGGCCGGTCCCCCTCCACCAGGCCTCCTTAAAGGGGGCCTTAGCCCACTTCCTGCTTCTCCCGGAGGGAGGCGGCGGAACCTGGGTCTGCTTGGCACACGGCTTTCCCCGCGGAAAGGCAATAATAACTAAGGTCTCTGGGCATTATTTGAGGTGGATCAAATCATCAAAGTGCGTCCTGAGACTAAACAGGAGTTGGGTCACCCAGCCCCTAGGAGGAGAAGCAGCGCTGTATATGATGTTTCTGCGCAAGGGACACATGATGATTATTTCCCTTCCTTCCAACAAAGCTATAGTCTCTTTAAGCTACTCCTTGGCTACAAATTGCTTATATCTGGAAACTGGCTTTGTTCATTCGGCTCAATAAGCATTTATTGGCATGGCTACGAGACAGGCACATTGTCATCCATGGGATGGATGCCAAGGTGAACAGAGGGCCTATCCCCGCCCCCAGGAAGCGGAGTTCTAACCAGTGAGCAGCCATTGGCCAAATGCAGGGAGTGTCACACCCACCCAGACCCTCCCACTACTGAGGGGGCGGGGGCGGGGGTATCCTGGAGCCCAATGAGGGACGGTCCCCAAGTCAAGGGAAGCAGATTCATTGCAGATCAGATGAGCGTAATTAGACTCTAATGGGAAAGTATCATCTGGAGTTGAAAGGAATCCCAGTACGTCTCCTTTTTACCAAGTGAGTGATCACAACTCAGTTTCTCTGCTTTAAAAATCTGGATTTCTCAATATTTGCTGGAAGTAAGGTAACCCTCTAGAATTCCAGACAACTGAAATATTTTCACCTGGTTTTCCTCAAAGATTCTGAAAGAACCACACGGCTGGAGGCCTGTCTTCCCTAATCTTACCTGGTGAATCACGGGTTTCCTTCTCTGGCACTGCCCTCCCCACCCCCACCCCCACCCCAAGAGTGGCCCCGTGTTTTCACTCACACTATGTGTGATATGCCCCACCCCACCTCCCTCATAATTGGTTGGACCAGGCCTAGACCAGTTGGTGCTCTCTCTTCCAGGAGTTTGGAAAGGGGCAGAATAACAGCCAGAGGGCCGGAAAGGGAGGGAGAGAACCTAAGTTGGTGAGGCGGCTATCATCCGCCATGAGCAAGGAAAACCCAAATGCCCAACCAGATACATTCGCAGAGAGGCGCAGACAAGAGAGTCAGTAACAGCTTTCTGCATCCTGATATGCTTTTCCAAACACCCCTTGGGTCCTTGAGTCCCGGAGACTCCCTTGTATCCTTAAAAGAATGTCTCCTTTTCTTTTCTTTTTTCTTTATTTACAAGGTGGTTGAGCACCCTGTGGGGAGTTTGAACAAAGGAATGACAGACCCAAAGCTCTCTGTTGATGTGAAGTATATACACAGGTGTGGACTCCCACAATTACATCATTATAATTTTAGAATGAAGCCCCCAACAAGTTAAGCTAACAATGAAATGGGATGTCTTACAAAGCCATGAGCTCTCCATTACTCAAACGAAAGCTGAATTTCAATTCCAGGTAAAGGAAGTCTTGTGTTCACTAAAAGATAAGACACATTGGGGCATTTTCCTAATGTATTAAAAGAGGGGAAAACACGAAAGGAAGTCCACAGAAGGAGACAGAAAGAAAATATAAAGGAAGAAATGTGTTACCCAATTCAGTCTCTTTCTTTCTTTCTTTTTTTTTTTAACATATTTAAACATTTTATTTTCTCCTAGAACACATAACTGGTCATTAAAATTCACCACTCAATTAGTATGGGGCGCAAGACTTCTCCAGGAGTAAGGATCCACTGACTGAAGTTCAGCATGAGCCTTTTTTTTTTAAGTTTCTTTATTTTCAGAGAGAGAGAAAGCACTAGTCAGGGAGGGGCAGAAAGAGAGCCGGAGAGAGAGAACTCCAAGGAGACTCCCTACTGTCAGCTCAGAGCCCAACGTAGGGCTCGAACTCACGAACCCTGAGATCATGACCTGAGCCAAAGTCAGACACTTAACCGACTGAGCCACCCGGGCACCCCTGGGACTCTTTCTTAAGGAGAAAAAGATGTAAAGACATATAAAAAATAAGTTAGGAATTGTGGAATAGAAAACTACAAGAAATTCATCAAAAAACATTTTAATATGTCCAAGTTCCAACTGTGGTGAGCTGGACTCTATCTCAAGTCCCATGAGAGTCCCTTGTATCCTTAAAATAAATTCCCCCTTTTTGTCTTAAATTAGATCAGATTATTTTCTATTTCTTGCATCCAAAGGGATCTTGGCAACTCCCTGCCCTGGTGCTCTGGTCCAGTCTTTGTTGTCCCACACCTGCCTCGCTCCTGTATGCATTTTCAAATGGGCTCAGGTTGATTCTTTCACCAGAAATGCCAACCCTTGGGGAACCTGGGTGGCTCAGTCAGTTCAGCGTCTGACTTCAGCTCAGGTCATGATCTCACAGTTTGTGGGGTCAGACCCCGCGTCGGGCTCTGTGCTGACAGCTCAGAGCCTGGAGCCTGTTTCAGATTCTGTGACTCCCTCTTTCTCTGCCCCTCCCCTGCTTGTGCTCTGTCTCTCTCTCTCTCTCAAAAATAAATAGATGTTAAAAAAATTTTTTTTTTTTTAATTCCATCCCTTTCCCCCTGGCCAACCCTACTCGCAACTCAGGCTCCTCCTCCATCATGAAAACGTCTCCAGCCTCATTGGTGATCTATCCCTTGAGTCTTTATGGTCTATGCCACACAATTCAGCAGTTAATTTCATTCTGTAATGTGTGCTATGCTGCTATGCTAATTTTGTCTCCCAAAGAGACTGTGAGCTCCTTGAAGGCAGCAACATGGGCTCAGTGTCTCAGTTGTATCTCTTGTAGTACCTACCAGTGCCCAGCTGGACTCCTGGCTTTTGGGCCAGGCAGGGTGGAGGTGCCTGAAGAATGGGAAGGTCTTTGTTTAGACCGAGATGCTGCCTAATGTCTCTTCTCTTGTCCTTCTCCCGGCTCCCACGACACTCTTCTCTGCCATCTTGAACAGGGCTTGTGACCTCACTTTCAGCAGGACAGGAGAGTAAAAACATCACCATGGAACATGGAAAAGGTGAACCATTTACAGGAGAACCAACAACGTTGCTGGAAAAAGTAGGGTCAGCTAGCAGAGATATGGGGTG
Source organism: Panthera onca (assembly GCF_046562875.1). Classification (NCBI taxonomy): domain Eukaryota; kingdom Metazoa; phylum Chordata; class Mammalia; order Carnivora; family Felidae; genus Panthera; species Panthera onca. The sequence continues at coordinate 159,804,243 of NC_138342.1, forward strand.
AAGTGCATAAACCCAAACTTTGGATGAACTAAGCATCATTTCAACTTAATTTTGGAAATCTAAATATATGGAATGCATTAGCTGATTTTATTTTTGGCAGCCGACTTAACCATTCTAATCATGTTTTGCTCCAGCGAATTTTAAAATTAGTTTGCATTTCCTAAGCACACATCAGCTGGGTGAGGGCTGAGGGAGGTGGAGGAGGGAGAGGGGAGAGGGGGATGCTAGGAGAAAGCCAGGCTGGGATTAAAACTTTCCTGGCAGATGCTGTATTAAGTGGATAATCCACATGCAGATACATGAAGCTAACTAGAGTTGAGTCCTTGGCCTCGGAGAATCTGGTTACCGCATTGCAAATAGGCACTGGCCTACCAGCCCCAAATAATTAAAAATGAAGTGCCAAGAGGCGCTTGCGTGGCTCAGTCGGTTAAGCCACATCCGGACAGCAGCTCGGGTCACGATCTCGCAGTTTCTGAGTTCGAGCCCCACGTGGGGCTCTGTGCTGACAGCTCAGAGCCTGAAGCTTGCTTCAGATTCTGTGTCTCCCTCTCTCTCTGCCCCTCCCCCGCTCATGTTCTGTCTCTCTGTCTCTCAAAAATAAATAAACATTAAAAAAAATTTTTTGTTTAATGTTTATTTTTGAGAGAGAGAGAGCAGGTGAGGGGCAGAGAGAGAGGGAGACACAGAATCCGAAGCAAGCTTCAGGCTCTGAGCTGTCAGCACAGAGCCCGACGCAGGGCTCGAACTCAGAAACTGTGAGATCGTGACCTGAGCCGAAGCCGGACACTTAACCTACTGAGCCACCCAGGCACCCCCAAAAATTTTTAAATAAATAAAAATAAAGTGCTAAATAAGGGAGAAAGAGGGAGAAGGGCTATTTACGGCCTCCTTTCTGGGAAAGGAGAAAACTTGCACAAACAAAATTTCTGGGTGATGATAAATTTTCTCAATTTATTTGTAGAGTTGAGTAATCTATTATTGTCTGCTAACATGGTAGTGATGTTAAATGACAGAAAAACTCATGTTTCTTTTGAGAGTTCAGTGTGCTTTGCAAACGTGATTTCTTTAGTCTGAGTCAGACCTGGGAGGTGGGAATGGGCCACGATCTCTATTTCTGGGGTGACTGACATGCATCAGAAGTCTTTTCCAAAGTCTACCCTCACCCTCAAGGATATTGTGGTAACAGATACTGCCATGCGTAGGACCGCTGCTATGGGCCAGGAAATTTACATCTTATAATAAACATCTTCACCACAGCCTACAGCTTTCACTCAATAACCGTCTCCATTTACAGACAAGGAAACTGAGTCATGGAGCGGTTATGTAACTTGGATATAGTCACCCAGCCAGAAAGTAGTTGAGCTGAGGCTGGAATCCAATGTGCTGTCCCCAGAGCCCCGTTCACTGTTGACGACGCTACCCTCAAGAAATACAGAATACACTTCAGGCTGGAGAACTGAAAAGAGCTCAGTCTTCAATCCCCTTTTAGGCAGAGTGGAAATGGAGGAACTCAAAAGGTCCCAGTGCTCCTGGGACTTCTGTGCTAGTCTTAGCCAACCTCCATGTCGCCTAAGAGACTGTCCTTGATGGCCAGCTGTCCCTCAATGAGCTGTTCTGGCCTTGAGACTGAGAGCAGCTAATGGCATTGCCCAGTATCCAGTTTTGAGGGGAAAAAAGAAAAGGTGTGAGCTAATACATCTCTCCTCATCTTCACTAAATTCTGCCTCTACAGACCAACTGTGGTCCCTGTGGGCTAACTGTAGGGAGACATTGGTAGAGGGTTGAGAAAAGATGTCAAAGGAGTGTCTAGTTACGGTAAGGACAGAAAACACTATAAAGAACTCTATATGATTCAATCAACATTAACTTAAGGACTGTTTAAAAAAGAAAAGTTTAGGGACATCTGGGTGGCTCAGTCAGTTGAAGATCCGACTCTTGATTTCAGCTTAGGTCATGATCCCAGGGTCGTGGGATCAAGCCCCACATCAGGCTCCACACTGAGCATGGAATCTGCTTAAGATTCTCTCTCTCTTTCTCTCTCTTTGCCCCTTCTGCCCCTCTCCCCCACTTGTGCTCTCTCTCTCTCTCTCTCTCTAATTGTGGAGAATGGCATGACTGAAATCTATAAGGGAGGACAGAAGGCTGGAAACTCAAGCATGAATTAATCGTGGCAGACTTGAGGTAGAACTTCACAGGGAAAGCTCAGTTTTTTATCTTAAGGCCTTCAACTGATTGGATGTAGCCCACCCACCTTACCAACGCTATGTTCCTTTACATAGGGTCAACTGTAGACATCAACCATATCTGAAAATACCTCCACAAGAACACCTAGATTAGTGTTGGACTAAATTACTGGGTACTATAGTCAAGGGGACACAGGCAATTAACCCTCACACTAAGTTCTGTAACACAATGGTTTTCACTCTTTTGTGTTCTCTTCCAATAATTATATATACATATTTTATATAGTTGTAAAAAGCTGTATTACAACAATTTACTATCTTTATTATACATGTAAGACATGTTCATTATAGAAAATTTGTATACATAAAAATTTGCCATTCTAATTTCTTATGTAATTTGTAAACTCTTTTTCATATTTATAAGGCTATCTCCTCAATGGGATTATGGGCACCATAAGAACAGGGGGCCATGTCCTATTGTCTTTTTATGCCTGTCACTCATTACAGGGCCTGGCACACCCTAAGTGCTCAATATATATTGGTGAGAAGAATTAGGCTTTGTTTCAGAAAGCTCACACTTCTTATTTGTAATAGCCACATCAGAATCAAAATAGCATACTAAAATTCTCTTAGCTCATCACCTATTATTAAACATTTAGATTGTTTTCAGGTGTTTTGTCTTTCCTACCATAAGTTTTACTGCTAAGGACTTCCTTGTGCACATACATTTTTCTTTCATTTGAGTAATCCAAAACAACGTATTTATACACGTTCTCCTTTATCGAGTATGGGGCCATAAGCAATCACACTGGTTAGTCAAACTACAGTTTAACTTAGAGGAAAGTGTGGGTCAAAGTGATTATTTGAAAAGCTCCGTGGGATTAGAACAATAGCCTCATAATAAAAACTAAGCATTGTCAAGCTCCCTACAACACTGTCCCAGGCAACACTGAGCAGTGTTAAGTGTGCCTGTTATCTTTCGGTCCCACACCTGCCCTTTACCATGATGGGGCTGGAAGTCTGTAGACAGCTTCTCCCAGCTTCCTTTGGCAGTTGGCTTCCTGTTAGGTTTTGACAGATTGGCAGGAAAATCAAGATCTGAGAGGAGGAGAAATGTCTTTGTTCCTCTGTCTCTCTGTCTCTCGGTCTCTTTGTCTCTCTCTTTCCCTCTCTCTCTCTGTCTCAATCTCTCCACTCATCCCCTGCCTTCCTCTGATAGTGCTTTTTTCCCGTCTTCCTCTGACAGCATTTCTTACATTATCCCAGCTTCTGAGGCTGTGATCCGCCCAATGACCCACCTTAGGTTCTGAAAAACCCCATCATCACCCTGTTGTCCTCCAGCCTTAGATTATCTCTGAATTCCTTTAATCTCTCTCTCTCTCTCTCTCTCTCTCTCTTTTACTCTTTGACTTTTTAAGATCTTTGTAATCTATACCCTGTATTAAATATCTTCTTTTTGAAACACCTAGGTTGGCTTCTGTTTTCCTGACTAGACGCTGATCAATACGATAAAGACAATTCTTTATGAGGAGCTGCTGGTTTTGCTCGCTTTGGTCTCCAAAATCTTGATCTTAAGAGTCAATCCAAGAGGCGCCTTGGTGGCTCAGTCAGTTGAGTATCGGACTTCAGCTCAGATCATGATCTCACAGTTCGTGGATTCAACCGCCACGTCAGATTCGGAGCCTGCTTCAGATTCTCTGTCTCCCTCTTTCTCTCTGCCCCTGCCCCACTGGGGTTCTGTCTCTTTCTCTCTCAAAAATAAATAAACATTAAAAAGATTTAAAAAACAAAAAAAGAAAGGTTTCAGAATCAAGTGAATTTGGGGAATGCTGAATTAGATACATTTCCATAAACCTCTCTACTGTATGTTAATATACTAGTGTGCATTTTGAATCTCTATGGGTGTTTTCTAATCTTTTTTACCCAAGCAACCTTTATTCACACATTTTATAGCTGTATGTGTATATAATATACTTTTAGGTATCTTAAGTTATATATGTATATCTTCAGTGTCATACACACACACACACACACACACACACACACACACATCCATATAACACTTACATGCATATATACATATGCATCTTAGAAAGCTTGCTGACCAAGGAGAGACTGTCCCTCCCAGGGCTAGCCTTTTCTTAGAAATAGCAATGGACCCACCAGGGCACATCTCTCACATACAAGCCAACCAATCCTTATAAACCCTGTCCTTCCAAGTACTTCCTGTACTCCAAGCCTCGTCCTGGTTTGCTCCATATATAGATACACAGAAATGTTTATCTCCAGTAAGTCTTTAAGAAGTTCTTTGCGTGTCTTCACGAAGATACAAAAAGGTTTTTGTAAAGACGGAACTCACGCTTTGTGGTGAAAACCAAACACCACACAGGGAATCAAACAAATTGACAAGTAACTGACTATCAAGATTATAGGATTATCAGATGTCACTTCCTCTTCTTTCCCTAAAGATCAAGCTTAACCATGGAAGGGACAGGTTTCTGCCCCTGCCTCTTGCTTCAGGCTAAATTGTCAAGCCTCTTCTTTGAAAGGCATGGTTATAAATCTCAGACCTGACTTAACTCACTGTGAGCAGGGTAGTCTTTAAGTATGAAACGGTTATCATTCTCATTATCTTTCTTTCTTTTCTTGGGAGATTAAAAAGGGGATCCTTGCAAATATATAAACAGACCCTTAAGAGGAAACTCATGGAAACCTGGGAACAGAACACTAGTCAAGCAAGGCCTCACACAAACTGCAATAGAGAACCAAACAGTCATTATAAAGTAAGCATGCTCCCCCCTCTCTCTCCCCCTCCATTTCTCCCTCTCTCCCTCCATCCCCCCTGCTCCTCCTGGGTCCCCTTCTTCATGAGGTTGCTTTCTCCCCTCTCTCCACTTCTGGTTCCGTGTGACTTCAGTGTGCACACTACTACCAGTGACTTTCTAGCCTCAACTTGGCATAACTTCCTCTACCATTTCTGGCCGCCCAGTCTCTCAGTGTTTCTGTCACTTGATTTCTGTGGGTGGCTTCATTTCCCCCTGTGCTCAGCTGAGAGCTGTGTGATAATAAAACTCCGCTCCTCATATGTGAAGCCTGTGTTTTCTCTTCAAGCAAAAGTATTCTGAAGGCTGGGTTACAAACGGAGGATTTTAAAGCCCTTTGGGCCAGAAGAGATTCTTTTTTCCTACTTTCCTGACATTTGCTTCAAGTCCAAATTTAAAATGGCTCCCCATTGGCATCACCCGCTCTCCCTCTGCCCCAGGCTCAACTTCACTTCTCTAGAGGTCCGTGCTTGGCCCCACCCACCTGACCTGCCTTCATTTCCCTTCTACTTGCACATCCATATAGGTTGCTCCCTCTGCCAACAATTCTCACCTTCTCTTTTTGGCTGGTTAGCCCTACTCACCCTTGAGATCTCAAAGCAGCTGTCACTTCCCTGGGGATGCTCTCTCTGCTCTCCCTGATGAGGTAAAACCCCATCCCCACTCACCACAGGCTCTGGTGGCATCATATTCTGTGTTAGATTTGTTGGAATGGTTGTTTTACAAATGACCTTCTCCCCCTACCTGCTTTTGTTCATCATTGCATCCACAGCACTCAGCACCTGGTGGTCTCTTAGCAAATATTTGGCTGTATCCATTCTGTCAGGAATCGTAGTGTTTATTTCTAAGCTCCCTAAGTGGTCTCTTGTAAAAACAATTTGATCTTGTTTCATAATTTCCTGTTCTTGTTTCATGGAAATAATCTCTTTTATCTCCTTAAGGATATTAAATATAATTGTTTTAAAGCCTGTGCTGCTGGCTCTACTGTTTGTTTCCTTTTGCATAAGAACTTATTTTATCATCACTTGTTCATTTTGAAGGCTTTCCTCAAATGTTTCATAATTTTTCACTGAGTGTCAGTCTTCTGTAGCAGAAGTGGCTCACATGTAGCCAGAGTGGCAGCTCCTGTTTGCGTTCTTAAGGAAAAGTCACTCTTTAATCACCTCACGCTTAGAATTCTACATTTCCTGCTCACATATTTTACCTCAATTTCTCTCCAAAAGAACTCTAGGTAGTGGAAAGAACATATCTTATGGTTAGCTACATTTTACAATTACATAAACTAAAATTCTGAGAAGCTGTATTTTCTAAAATCAAATGGTTAATAAAATATCCTATCCAAACTCATAGCAGACCACCCAGTTCCATATTCCACACTCATCACACCACACTATTTCTTTCTTTCACGTGGATCTACTCAGAGGTGGGCATATTAGTCAGGGTTTCCAGTTACAAGGGACAGAAACCTGGCCCAAGCTAACAGACCAAAGAGACAATTTCTACAACCCAAGAAAGGCACAGAATTCTCTTTATCCATCTCGTGCCTCTGCTCCTCTGTGGGTTGACTTCATTCTCTCCTTCTGCAGGTTCTTTTCTCCACTTGGGAATGTGCCTGGCCTCCAGGGACCCCATCCCAGCAGCCCCACCCTCCTACTCTCAGAGGAAAGAAAGAATTTCACTCTCCTAGGTTCAGTTTTTAAAATCCTCAAGAAGGATTCTGGTTGGTCCCGTTTGTGTCACATGCTCACCTCCTGAACCAATCACCATAGTCATAGAGGTAAGATATTATCATTGGCCTGATCTAGGTTATGGACCCACCCCTGTACTGGAAGGCAGGGCCTAGTGCCAAAATCACATGAGTGTGTTTTCCCCTTGTTCTGTGGATCACCTAATAGGGTTTACATTGGATGGTTGCTCAGTAAGTCTTGCACACATAGGAACAGTGATTAGAAAATGGGTCCAGAGACATAGCTGTATATTATGAAAACCTGTCATGTTTCGGCCCGATGTAGTGAGAAAAGTTGGACTTGGATTTCAGACTCTGGGTTCAAATCCCAATGCTGCTCTTTAAGAACTGTGTGACCTTGGACAATATGCTTAGCGAGAATACTTGAGTATTTGTTATTCTCTTGAGCAGATCTGCTCAACTTAACTTGGCAGATCATAAGTCCTCAACAGTTACAAATATACCTCTCCTAACATCTGTACTGTCTATTTCCTTCCTAACTGTCCAGAAAGCAGTGATTCCCAGCCAAGATTTGCAGCATTCCCAGGAATATCTTTGGTTGTTTCAAAATTAGTCATGAAAGTCTCAAAATGTTTTAATAAAAGTTGCTTTAGCTCCTATCACTTAGAAAAAATGATTGTATTTGTGTCTCCTTTTTAGGAGGAAGGCATGAAACCAAATAATCAGAATTAAACAAATGAGGGGTTGTTGTAGGCTGAATTGTGTTGCTCTCAAAATTCAAATGCTAAAGCCCTAATCCCCAGTACCTCAGCCCATGACTGTATTTGGAGACAGGGCCTTTAAAGAAATAGGTAAGATTAAAGAAGGTCATATGGGTGGGCCCTAATCCAATATGACTGGTGTCATTTTGGTGACCAGTGTCCTTATATGAAGAGGAAGAGACACTGGGGAGTGTGCCCAGAAGAACAATCATGTGGAAAGGTGGAAGAAGACAACCATCCGCAAGCCAAGGAGAGAGGCCTCAGAAGAAACCAATTTGGCCAACACCTCGCTGTTGGACCTCTAGCTTCAAGAACGATGAGGAAATACATTTTGTTGTTTGGGCCCCACAGTCTGTGGTATTTTGTTATGACAGCCTTAGCAAACTAATACAGGGGTGTCACAATTTTTAAAAAGAAAATGTAGGGGTCACTATCTCCAATCAAGAAGTCCATTTCTATGTAAACTCTATCGTGTTGAGACAAGATCCTACTCTGCTCCCCTCCAAATTTATTTCAAACTCTTTAGTTATAGGAAAAATAACAACAGCAGATTACATAAGCTGTATTCGACTACTTCCATTAACCAGCACATTGCATCTAAACACTTTCTTCCATCTTCTTCCATCCATTTTCCCGTATCCATTGAAGCCAGCTCTTCCTATGCCTTTCCCTATTATGCCATGGCCAAGGAATTGCCCTTTATGGACCAGACATGAGTCTCTTTATTAAGTCATAGGCATTGCTGCCCTAGTGGGAGCCCCATTGTTTGGAGAAATGTAAATTATAATTATACTTAAAAAGAGTTCCCTTTCAGGGCACCTGATGGCTTATTCAGTTTAATGTCCAACTTCTGTTCAGGTCATGATCTTGTGGTTCGCAAGTTCGAGCCCTGTGTGGTGCTCTATGCTGACAACTCAGAGCCTGGAGCCTGCTTCAGATTCTGTGTCTCCCTCTCTCTCTGCCTCTCTCTGTCTTTCAAAAATAAATAAACGTTAAAAAATTTTTTTTAGAGAAAGAAAAATGTCTATTCAGGTCCTCTGCCCCCTTTTTTAATCATGTTATTTGGGAGTTTTGTTATTGTTTTTATTGAGTTGTATCAGTTCTTTATATACTTTAGATATTAACCCCTCATCACACATATGACTTGCAAATATCTTCTCTCATTCAGTAAGCTGTCTTTTCATTTGTTGATAGTTTCCTTCACTGTGCATAAAAGCTTTTTGGTTTTATGTAGTCCCATTTGTTTATTTTTGCTTTTGTTTTTCTTGTCCTTGGAGTCAGATCCCCAAAAAATATCGCTACAACCAATATTAAGGTGCCTTACTGCCTATGTTTTCTTCTAAGAGTTTATGGTTTCAGGACTTACATTCAAGTCTTCAATACATTTTGAGTTTATTTTTATGTGTGGTGTAAGAAAGTGGTCCAGTTTCATACTTTTGCATGTTGCTGTCCAGTTTTCCCAGCACCATTTGTTGAAGAGACTGTCTTTTTTCCATTGGATACTCTTGACTCCTTCAAAACTGATGCCTCTTTTAAGGGTTTTGGGGAGAGTTAAATGTGACAGTGTGCATAAAATACCAACTTGTTGTTTGGCACATTCAGTGCTCAAAAACTGAGAGCTACAAGATAGAGTACACATCTATGAGAATGGCCAAGATCCAAAACACCAACATCAAATGATGGTGAGGTTGTGGAGCAAGAGGAACTCTCTTCGGTTGCTGGTGGGAATGCGAAATGTTGTGGCTTCTTTGAAAAGAGTTTGGTGGTTTCTCACAAAACCATACCCTTACCATGTTATCCAGCAATCACACACCTTGATATTTACCCAAAGGAGTTGAAACAATTTCCACATAAAAACCCACATGCAGGTGTTAATAGTAGTTTTGTACATAATCTCCAAAACCTTGGAAGTGGCCAAGATGTCCTTACCAAGTAAGTAAATAGATAAATAAACAGTGGTATATCCAGACAATGGGATACTATTCAGCATAAAAAGAAATGAGCTACCAAGCCATGAAAAGACAGGGAGGAACTTTTTTTTTTTAATTTACATCCAAGTTAGTTAGCATATAGTGCAACAATGATTTCAGGAGTAGATTCCTTAATGCCCCTTACCCATTTAGCCCAACCCCTCCAGAAACCCTCTGTTTGTTCTCCATGATTAAGAGTCTCTTATGTTTTGTCCCCTTCCCTGTTTTTATATTATTTTTGCTTCCCTTCCCTTATGTTCATCTATTATATGTCTTAAAGTCCTCATATGAGTGAAATCATATGATATTTGTCTTTCTCTGACTAATTTCGCTTAGCATAATACCCTCTGGTTCTATCCACGTGGTTGCAAATGGCAAGATTTCATTCTTTTTGATCACCGACTAATACTCCATTGTATATATATACCACATCTTCTTTATCCATTCATCCCTTGATGAATATTTGGGCTCTTTCCATTGGCTATTGTTGGTAGTACTGCTATAAACATTGAGGCGCATGTACCCCTTCGAAACAGCATATCTGTATCCCTTGGATAAATACCTAGTATTGCAATTGCTGGGTCATAAGATAGTTCTATTTTTAATTTTTTGAGGGAGCTCCATACTGTTTTCCAGAGTGGCTGCACCAGTTTGCATTCCCACCAGCAGTGAAAAGGAGATCCTCTTTCTCCGCATCCTTGCCAACCTCTGTTGTTGCCTGAGTTGTTAATGTTAGCCATTCTGACAGGTGTGAGGCGGTATCTCACTGTGGTTTTGATTTGTATTTCCCTGATGATGAGTGATGTTGATCATTTTTTCATGTGTCGGTTGGCCATCTGGATGTCTTCTTTGGAGAAGTGTCTATTCATGTCTTTTGACCATTTCTTCACTGAATTATTTGTTTTTTGGGTATTGCGTTTGATAAGTTCTTTATAGATTTTGGATGCTAACCCTTTAACTGATATGTCGTTTGCAAATATCTTCTCCCATTCTGTGTGTTGCCTTTTAGTTTTGCTGACTGTTTCCTTTGCTGTGCAGATTTTTATTTTGATGAGGTCCCAATAGTTCATTTTTGCTTTTGTTTCCCTTGCCCCTAGAGATGTGTTGAGTAAGAAATTACTGTGGCCAAGATCAAAGAGGTTTTGCCTGCTTTCTCCTCGAGGATTTTGATGGCTTCCTGTCTTACATTTAGGTCTTTCATCCATTTTGAGTTTATTTTTGTGTGTGGTGTCAGAAAGTGGTCCAGGTTCATTCTTCTGCATGTCGCTGTCCAGTTTTCCCAGCACCACTTGCTGAAAAGACTGTCTTTATTCCATTGGATATTCTTACCTGCTTTGTCAAAGATTAGTTGGTTATATGTGTGTGGGTCCATTTCTGGGTTCTCTATTCCGTTCCATTGATCTGAGTGTCTGTTTTTGTGCCAGTACCATACTGTCTTGATGATTACAGCTTTGTAGTATAGCTTGAAGTCTGGGATTGTGATGCCTCCTGCTTTGGTTTTCTTTTTTTCTTTTTTTCTTTCTTTCTTTTTTTTTTTAACATTTATTCCTTATCAAGAGACAGAGAGAGACAGAGTATGAGCATTCGAGGGGCAGAGAGAGGGGGAGACACAGAATCTGAAGCAGGCTCCAGACTCTGAGCTATCAGCACAGAGCCCAACACAGGGCTGGAGCTCACAAACCGTGAGATCATGGCCTGAGTGGAAGTTGAATGCTTAACCAACTGAGCCACCCAGGCACCCCTTGTTCTCTTTTTTAAGATTCCTTTGGCTATTCAGGGTCTTTTCTGGTTCCATACAAATTTTAGGATTGTTTGTCCTAGTTCTGTGAAGAATGCTGGTGTTATTTTGATAGGTATTGCATTGAATATGTAGATTGCTTTGGGTAGTATCGACATTTTCACAATATTTGTTCTTCCTATCCAAGAGCATGGAATATTTTTCCATTTTTGGTGTCTTCTTCAATTTCTTTCATAAGCTTTGTATAGTTTTCAGTGTATAGATTTTTCACTTCTTTGGTTAGATTTATTCCTAGGTATTTTATGGTTTTGGGTGCAATTGTAAATGGGATCGATTCCTTGATTTCTCTTTCTGTTGCTTCATTGTTGGTGTATAGAAATGCAACCGATTTCTGTGCATCGAGTTTATATCCTGCAACTTTGCTGAATTCATGTATCAGTTCTAGCAGTTTTTTGGTGGAATCTTTTGCGTTTTCCATGTAAAGTATTATGTCATCTGCAAAGAGTGAAAGTTTGACTTCCTCCTGGCTGATTTGAATGCCTTTTACTTCTTTGTGTTGTCTGATTGCTGAGGCTAAGACTTCCAATACTATGCTGAATAACAGTTGTGTGAGTGGAGCTCCCAAGACAGGTAGGAACTTGAAATGCGTATTACTAACTGGAAAAAAAAACGATCTGAAATGGTTATACCCTGTATGTTTCCAACTCTATGGCATTCTGGAAAAGGTGAAACTATAGAGATGGTTAAAAAAATCAGTGATTGCCAGGGGCTGGAGGGAGGGAGGGAAGTATAGCTAGAGCACAGAGGATTTTTAGGGTGGTGAAAATACTATGTGTGTTACTATAATAATTGGAATGTATCATTATACATTAATCTAAATGCATCAAATGTACAACACCAAGAGTGAATCTTTGTGAACCTTTGTGTGACAATGTGCCAGCACAGTTTCATCAGTTGTAACAAATGTACTACACTGGTGGGGGTTGTGGAAATGGGGGAAGCTATGTATTTGTGGGGGCAGGGGGTTCATGAAAAACATTGATGCCTTCCTCTCAGCTTTGCTATGAACCTAACACTGCTTTTAAAAAGTAAAGTCTTAAAACAAAACAAAACACTGGCGGGGGATGTGGGGGGGGGCGTGTCTGGGTGG